>NC_090445.1:556303820-557553820 GCF_031143425.1 Pleurodeles waltl | reverse complement strand
TTCATCGACAATGTCAGGCTACACCATATGCCAAATCCTGCATGGCAGACCTTTAGGACTCCTGGGTAGTCCCAGACTCCCTCTCACTACAGACCTGGATGTTCCTCAACAGGTTTTGAACAGCAACGGGGACACCTCTCTGAGCTTAGGAAAGGTGGGAAATGATCCTTCATTAGTCCCACTAACGTCTTTTGCGACAAGCAATATCAACAATATTGAGAGATTTTACTCAAATTCAACTGAAACGGATGGAATTGTTTACTATGAACCACCATGGGAGACTTCTGTCAGTTCTCCTCTTCCAAACATGGCTCCAGTTTTTGCACGAACTGCTTCTGGATATTTTGCCACATCAATGACTCTTTCACCGACTCATCTGCCTCTTGTGCAACAAGACTGTCAAGAGCATGTAAGCTGATAAATTGGCTCAAGATTAACTGTTTCATTCTTCCATGGAACAATCTGTAGCTCTTATTAACTGTTCTTGCCTTACTTCTTTGGATTGGGTTTGCTATTGTCTTTTTCTTATTCACATTTGGTCATTACCTTGCTGAACGCTCTGCAATTGAACTGGTGGATGAGGTCCTAAAACCACATTTTCCTCCCATAAGGTCCATAGAGACTTGTCCCTAGTGAACATCTCAGCTATATCACTTCCTGATGGAAATGTTTGGGATAAAAATGGGATAAAGTATCTTTTGATATATATGGCCCAACAGAAGTTATTTAAATTCCTAACGTATTTAAACTTTCATTAATTATGTAATAACACCTGGAGTTTCTGATGATTGGGATGTAAAAACAGTTGAATCTATGTTATCTGAACTAGAGTATTTTACTGTATTTGAAAGTGAACATGTTTATCAATTGAAAAAAAATTATAGAGGATTGTCATGTTACAATTATTGTGGACATCACTACATTCATAGAGCTAGTACCCCATAAAACTATTTTTTAATTACACATAAGGGGAACATTGTCAAACTCCGCCAATGGGGAGTTCCAAAACATACTTCAAAAGTTTGCTTATTTTTCTGGGCACATTGTTAAAAAGGCTTAATCAATAATGGAAATGCACTATATGTTATTGACTGATACAAACATTACTTTATTCTGATTCCTTTGTTTCCCGGTTGCCTACAGAAGGCTATAAATATTGGCTTAAGTTGATTAATTTAAAGAGTGTATGGGGAGCTAAAAATTTGCAAATAGGGGGAAAGGAAGCTTAACTTTGAGCATGCCTCATACCTGTTCAAATTATATTTTTTCAAATGAAACTGAAACAGACAAGTTGCTTAGGCTTGGCAGAAATTAAGGAATTAAGGCCCTCATTTGGACCTCGGCGGTCTTTTCTCAAGACCACTGAGGTACCGCCAGGCTGAAGACCTCTAGTGCAGACAGCCTCCCACCCAGCGTATTATGACTGCTGGCAGCCCTCTGCCCTTTTTTGGATGGAGAGCCGTCAGTAGCCATAACGGCGGTGAAGTGGAGGCTGCTCCACCTCCACCGCCACGTCATCAGAACATCGCCCACCGAATCACAACCTAGGATTCGGCGTGGCGGTGTTCTGGTGATGGGGAGCTGGCGGCGGAGCAGCCCCCATGGATCGCTGGAGTGGATGTCGGATCCTTCAGGTCCTGGGGGCTGCGGGTGCAGTGGGTTTCCCAGGCGTCGGGTTCTTTGAAGCAGGCAGTCGCGGTCAGGGGGAGCCTCTGGATTCTCTCTGCAGGCGTCGCTGTCGGGGCTCAGGGGGGTCAACTCTGGCTACTCACGGGCTTGCAGTCACTGGGGAGTCCTCTCTGTAGTGTTGGTTTTCCGCAGGTCGAGCCGGGGGCGTCGGGTGCAGAGTAGAAAGTCTCACGCTTCCGGCGGGAAACGTGTGGTCTTCAAAAGTTGCTTCTCTGTTGCAAAGTTGCAGTCTTTGTGGAACAGGGCTGCTGTCCTTGGGAGTTTCTTGGTCCTTTTAGATGCAGGGTAGTCCTCTGAGGCTTCAGAGGTCGCTGGACCCTGGGGGACGCGTCGCTGTTGCAGTTTCTCTCAAAGTGGGGAGACAGGCCGGTAGGGCAGGGGCCAAAGCAGTTGGTGTCTCTGTCTTCTCTGCAGGGCTTCAGGTCAGCAGTCATTCTTCGTCTTCAGGTTGCAGGAATCTATCTTCCTAGGTTCTGGGGGCCCCCAAATACTCAATTTAGGGGGGTGTTTAGGTATGGGAGGTTAGTAGCCAATGGCTTCTAGCCCTGAGGGTGGCCACACCCTCTTTGTGCCTCCTCCCGGTGGGGAGGGGGTCACATCCCTAATCCTATTGGGGGAATCCTCCATCTGTAAGATGGAGGATTTCTAAAAGTCAGAGTCACCTCAGGTCAGGACACTTTAGGGGTTGTCCTGACTGGCTAGTGACTCCTCCTTGTTTTTCTCATTATCTCCTCCGGCCTTGCCGCCAAAAGTGGGGGCTGTGGCCGGAGGGGTGGGCATCTCCACTAGCTGGGATGCCCTGTGGCGCTATAACATAGGGGGTGAGCCTTTGAGGCTCACCGCCAGGTGTTACAGTTCCTGCAGGGGGAGGTGAGAAGCACCTCCACCCAGTACAGACTTTGTTCCTGGCCACAGAGTGACAAAGTCACTCTCCCCATGTGGACAGCAACATGTCTGGTGTGTGGCAGGCTGGTAAAACTAGTCAGCCCACACTGGAAGTCGGGTATGTTTTCAGGGGACATCTCTAAGATGCCTTCTGGGTGTATTTCACAATAAAATGTACACTGGCATTAGTGTGCATTTATTGTGCTGAGAAGTTTGATACCAAACTTCCCAGTTTTCAGTGCAGCCATTATGGTGCTGTGGAGTTCGTGTATGACAGACTCCCAGACCATATACTCTTATGGCTACCCTGCACTTACAATGTCTAAGGTTTTGCTTAGACACTGTAGGGGCATAGTGCTCATGCACCTATGCCCTCACCTGTGGTATACTGCACCCTGCCTTAGGGCTGTAAGGCCTGCTAGAGGGCTGACTTATCTATGCCATAGGCAATGTGAGGTTGGCATGGCACTCTGAGGGGAGTGCCATGTCGACTTAGTCATTTTCTTCCCACAAGCACACACAAGCTGGCAAGCAGTGTGTCTGTGCTGAGTGAGGGGTCCCCAGGGTGCCATAAGACATGCTGCAGCCCTTAGAGACCTTCCCTGGCATCAGGGCCCTTGGTACCAGGGGTACCAGTTACAAGGGACTTACACGGGTGCCAGGGTTGTGCCAATTGGGGAGACAAAGGTACAGGTTAGGGAAAGAACACTGGTGCTGGGGCCTGGTTAGCAGGCCTCAGCACACTTTCAAATCATAACTTGGCATCAGCAAAGGCAAAAAGTCAGGGGGCAACCATGCCAAGGAGGCATTTCCTTACAGTCATGAAATCTGAAGTGTCCCTAGCCAAAGTAAAAACATTTGATTATTGTTGTTTACCTAAATGCAGCTGTAGATCTACTCAGTACTGTCAAAATATTAGTGCAGCCATAAGGTAGGTTTCAAGAGTGCTCTTAAAAAGCAGAGTTATTCATAGTCTGTATATGTGTGGCAGTCTACTTAAGCGCAAATGCTAACCAAAATGTGGACTATTTCTTGCAGGAGCATGTGCAAAACCTTTCCTCTTTTATTAAAGACGGAGGAGAATTCCTGAAAAAAAAGTATGATATACCTGGGAGCAATGAATATCTTCAAACAACATTGGATGTGTCTTCTTTGTATATGAGTATTCATCATCAGGATCGCCTTCAGGTGGCTAAATACTTTTTAAATGGCAGACCACTCAATCCTTACAAACATACTATAATGATACTTACTATGATTCAGTGGTGTTAGGGGAATAATCTTTTCCTTTTCAATAAGGAGATCTTTAGGCAAGTTCATGGGACTGTGATGGGCACATGTTTTGCCCCCAGCTATGCTTGTTTGCATATGGGCTATTGGTAAGAACAGGTGCTCATCAAGGACCACAATGGTAGATGAGGGGGATCACATAATTTCTTAGCTAATGTTCATAGATGATGTATTTGTGATATGGAAAGGTACTCTGCAGTCAGCCGATTTGTTTGTGGAAGACATCATTGAGAATGATCTCAATTTGCATTTCACTAGTCATATCAGTTATAGATGCATAGAATTTTTAGATCTAGCCATGTCAGTAGCATCAGTAGAACAAAGGAGCAAGGAATCTTTACTTTTTACACAAAAAGACATCAAGAGACCAAAGCGCCGATTAGATTCATAACAACATTTAATAATAAGGAGAAAGAACTAAGAGAGATACTTAGAAAACACTTGCATCTTGTTAAGGGTGAACCTGTACCAGGACCAACTTGTCTAAATACCCACTCATTACATTCAATAGAGCATTCTCAGTGAAGGCTGCTCTAGTTAGTAGTAGTCCTAAAATGCGAGAGAACAGCAGGAATTGGTTATATCAGGGTAACAGGTCTAACAAATGCCACAAATGCATAGTCTGTTACATTGGGGTCAACATGATGGAACACCTTTACACCCTTTGCTAGGAAACTACTACTGATAACAAGTCCTTGTAATTGAAAAACAAGTTATGCTATGTATGTTTTGCAGTGTGAATGTGGCCTCCTTTGTGTGGGAAGTACAATTTTACAGGTCAGCGAAAGAATCCTACAACACATACATGCTGTTAATAACAAGGATTAGTCTTACTTGGTAACCAGACATGACCATGATTATCATAAAAAAATTATAAAAAGTATGAGGTATTTTGCTATTGATGCTCTTCCTGCACAGCTCAGAGGTGGCAATCGGGAGCGTCTTTTGAGACAAAACAAAAGTAAATATATGATCACACTGGATTCAAAATCTCCAAATGGCCTCAATATTGAGGAAGAGCTATTCACTTTTTTGTAAAATTACGACACAAGATAGATGAAATTAGAGAGTGGCTCAGAGTGGTCCAATGAAGTTTCAATCATGTGGGAGTTTGGATATTCATAAGGAATGATGTCATGTAAATACGGACCACCTATGATTTCAGTCATCTATCAAATGAATTTACTGCATTGTTATGGTTTGTATTTGTTGTTTCTTTTGGGTAACATGGTATTCTTCATTGTATGCATTACATAGTGTTTGTGTGGAGTTTTTTAGGACTATCAAGTCATCATGCATAGGTTCCCACGTTAGGGCATTTGTGATGTAAGATGTGCTTGTGTTGTAAGATTGGGTTTGGAAGGAGATCAGGAATATATACGTGCAAGAGACTCCATAGGTGGGGATACTTGAGAGTATGTCTCATCAGGTAACAGGTAAATGTGGAACAGTTGTTAGTATAATACTAACATAGCCTGAATAGGTAGTCTAAAATAGGGGATAGTATACACCAATGAGGTGTTTCTGTACCAGAATAACAATTTTACTGATGAATTAGTATTTGTAGAAATGAATGTGGTAGGTTCAATTGCCCATGTGGGCTTGATTGTATCTGAAGGTGAAAAGCTTGGGGTGCATATTTTCTAATTACAAATCTGAAACATGTATATTCAGGTTATGTGTAATCTCCACTGTTACAGGTGATTGGCAATGTGGATATAAACCTCTAGAGTTTGTGCATTGATCAGCTACTTAATTTAAAGCACAGATGTGTTCACAATGCCAATTCTTGTGATTTATTACGGCTTATTGTATGTTGAATATTTGAACAAGTACAGTGAATAATGTAAGGTGATTAGAAACGGTATAGTCTGTTTTCTATGGACATTGTCATGTGAGTAGTATTTAAGTGCACTGAAAAAGGTGCAGCGCAGCACTTATGTGAACAAGGCCACTAGTGTAGCTGAAATGCATCATGGTGGAGAATTGTAAGATGCAATAAACAACAATGTTTATGAATTTAAGTTGGTCTGTGCCTGATTTTTGAGAAACTTTGATTAACACGGGAGAAAACACAATGCATATATCTGTGTAAATATATCAAACAAAACTCTGCAACACCTGCTGATCCACATGCAGCAGGTGCAATGATCTTGTGAGTGAGGAACTCACATTCAGTGTTATAAACATGCTCCCAACCGGGAACAAAGAGGCAGGCACTCACATAGTTCTGCAAACACTGATTTATTGTCATCCAACAAAGGAAAAAGATACGTTTTGGGCTCTTCACCTTTTTCTATGTGACCAACAGTGACGCTGGGTGCCATTTTAAAGCTCGCAATCAAACAACTAAAAATGTATCACAATAGATGACGGCAATAAACAACTCATACATGCAAGGAAACTGACAACCTTTTTATGATATCTAATCTTTCCACCCACCAACCACTTAAATACTGTAAATACAACTTCAGATTGCATTAATTTACGTTTTTTTCCTCTTTGCAAAATATTTAGAATCTCAATTATAATCACATCAGAATTGATCCAATTAAATAGGACCCTAAAATTGAGCAAATTTAACAATTCATGAATTGCAGAGAAAGTCAAAACTAATAATTATAAGATATTTACAGCCATCTTCTAATGACATAAATGCCTTGTATGCCCTTATTAACCCCTTTGCTGCCAGGCCTTTTCCCCTCCTGTGCCGAGCCTTTTTTTGGCTATTTCGGGCAGTTCACGCTTAGGCCCTCACAACTTTTTCTCTACATAAACTACCCATGCCAAATTTGCGTCCTTTTTTACCAACATCCTAGGGATTCTAGAGTTACCCAGACTTTGTGGGTTCCCCTGAAGGAGACCAAGAAATTAGCCAAAATACAACGAAAATTTAATTTTGTTTTTTAAAAATGGGGGAAAATGGCTGCAGAAGAAGGCTTGAGTTTTCTTTCCCCCTGAAAACAGCATCAACAAAGTGTTTGCGGTGGTAAAATCACCATCTTCCCACCTTTCAGGAACAGGCAGACGTGAATTAGAAAACCCAATTTTTCATCACAATTTTGACATTTTACTGGGACATACCCCATTTTTTCTAATTTTTGTGCTTTCAGTCTCCTTCCAGTTACTGACAGAAATGAGTGAGAAACCAATGCTGGATCCCAGAAACCTAAACATTTCTGAAAAGTAGATAAAATTCTGAAGTCAGCAAGAGGTCACTTGTGTAGATCCTACAAGTGTTTCCTATAGAAAATAACAGCTGAAAAAAAACAAATTTTTGACACGTTTTACTCTGTAACTTTTTCCTGCAATGTCAGATTTTTTAAAGCAATATACTGTTACGTCTGCTGGACTCTTTAGGGTACGGGGATTTATAGGGCTTGTAGGTTCATCAAGAACCATAGGTACCCAGAGCCAATAAATGAACTGCACCTTGCAATGGGGTTTCATTCTATACTGGGTATACAGCAATTAATTTGCTGAAATATAAAAAGTGAAAAATAGGTATCAAGAAAACCTTTATATTTCCAAAAGGGCCACAAGATAAGGTGTTGAGAAGCAGTGGTTATTTGCACATCTCTGAATTCCGAGTGTGCCCATACTAGCATGTGAATTGCAGGGCATTTCTCAAATAGACGTCTTTTTTACACACTGTCTTACATTTGGAAGGAAAAAATGTAGAGAAAGACAAGGGGCAATAACACTTGTTTTGCTATTCTGTGTTCCCCTAAGTCTCCTGATAAAAATGGTACCTCACATGCGTGGGTAGGCCTAGCGCCCGCGACAGGAAATGCCCAAAAACACAACGTGGACACATCACATTTTCACAAAGAAAACAGAGCTGTTTTTTGCAAAGTGCCTGGCTGTGGATTTTGGCCTCTAGCTGAGCTGGCACATAGGGAAACCTACCAAACCTATGCAGTTTTGGAAACTAGACACCTAGGGGAATTCAAGATGGGGTGACTTGTGGGGCTCTGACCAGGTTCTGTTACCAAAATCCTTTGCAAACCTCAAAATTTGACCAAAAAAAAACCTTTTCCTCTCATTTCAGTGACAGAAAGTTCTGGAATCTGAGAGGAGCGACAAATTTGCTTCCACCCAGTGTTTCCCCAAGTCTTCCAATAAAAATGGTACCTCACTTGTCGGGATAGGCCTAGCACCCGCAACAGGAAATGCCCCAAAACACAACATGGACACATCACATTTTCCCAAAGAAAACAGAGGTGTTTTTTGCAAAATGACTAGCTGGGGATTTTGGCCTCTAGCTCAGTCGGCACCTAGGGAAACCTAGCAAACCAGTGCAGTTTTGAAAACTAGACACCTAGGGAAATCCAAGATGGGGTGACTTTGTGGGTCTCTGACCAGGTTCTGTTACCCAGAATCCTTTGCAAACCTCAAAATTTGGCCAAGAAAACACTTTTCCTCTCATTTCGTGACAGAAAGTTCTGGAATCATAGTGGAGCCACAAATTTCCATCCACCCAATGTTCCCCTAAGTCGCCAGATAAAAATGGTACCTCCCTTTTGTGGGTAGGCCTACTTCCCACAAAAGGAAATGCCCCAAAACACTATCTGGACACATAAAAATTATCAAAAACAAAACTACCTGTTTTTGCCGGGGGGGGGGCGGACCTGCGTTTTTGGTCCTGGGCTCAACAGCCATCTACAAAAGCTACCAAACCCAGACATTTCTGAAAACTACACACCCGAGAGTGTCCAGGGAGGTGTGATTTGCGTGGATCCCCCAATGTTTTCTTACCCAGAATAGTCAGCAAACCTAAAATTTAGCTAAAAAAATCATATTTTTCCCACATGTCTGTGTGGGACCACTGCAGCAGGATGAATTCCCTATCACCCAACATTCCCCTCAGTCTCCCGGTAAAAATGATACCTCATTTGTGTAGGTGGGCCAAGTGCTTGTGATAAGGAAGAGCCAAAAACATGTTGAAATTGAGGGTGAACCAAAGCGGGTCCAAAAGGGCAGTTTGAAAACATACATTTTTAGGCTGACAAGTGCAGCAGATTTTTTTTTATTGTTATAAAAGAGACAATGTTGGGTGGTAGGAATTTTGTGGATTCCTGCAGATTCCGGAAGGTTCCATCACAAAAATGTGGGAAAAATGTGTGATTTCCAGCAAAGTTGGAGGTTTGCAGGGCATTGTGGGTACAACCCTGGAATCACCCAGATGTTTAGTTTTCAGATGTGTCTAGGTCTTGTGGATTTATCTACATGGCAGTGTCCCAAAGTCCATAAAGTGCAGTCCTCACCATTCTAAGTGGGACGATTTTGAGAGTTAGCCAAGCTGTCATGGACCAAATGTAAAACCAAAACCCACAATAATCAAATGTCTTCTTGCTTGCTGTGGGATAAGATGTTTTAGTGTGTGGGGGAAAGCTGAAAGACTGTTACCCCCTTCAGTTGGGGTGGAGGCATTCCCAGGCCCCTACTGGCTGGTAGCCACCACCCCACTATTTTTTTTTTTTAATCCCTGGCATCTAGTAGACATTCTGCCCCCCCCCCGGGTGTGGATCAGGGGTAATTGCCCCATCTGCCCACTGGTGTGCAGAACAACTTTGGCCCCATTTATTTGGGGTGGGGGTATGGTCATACCACCACCCTCTTATTTTGGAGAAAAAAAACTTCTCTGGTCTCTGGTAGGCTTTCTGCCACCCCTTGGGGGCAGATGGGCCTTCCAAAAATAGGCCAATCTGCCCCCAAGAGGGGCAGATATGGCCAACAGTAATATGCCCCCATGGGGAGTGACCCTTACCCAAGGGGCTGCCCCCCTAAAAAAAACACACACATACACACACACCAATCCCTGGTGCCTAAGTGGTTCCTACCCCCCCCCCGGGGGCAGATCAGCCTAATAAAAATAAGCCGATCTGCCAAGGGGAGCAGAAATGGCCTAAAATATATTTGCCCTCTCCTGGGGAGCGACCCTTGTCTAAGGGGTCGCTCCCCTTCTGTGAATTCGCTTTAAAAAACAAAACTCCCTGGTGTCTAGTGATTTCTGCCCCCTTGGCGGCAGATTGGCCTCATAAAAATAGGCCGATCTGCCATCAAGGGGGGCAGAAATGGTCTAAATATAATTTCCCCCCTAGAGGAGCGATTCTTGCCTTAGGGGTCGCTCCCCAACTCTAAAAAACAAATAAATAAATAAAATAAAATGATCCCTGGTGCCTAGAGTTCTCTGCCCCCCTGGGAGGGGCAGAAAAGGCCTTGAAAAAAATTGCCCCCCTGGGGAGCGACCCTTGCCCTTTGTATTTCTCTTCCGATTGCACTGGAAGCTGAGCTTCCAGTGCAATGGGAAAGTGGCCTCTAATGAGGTCAGTACGCTGACGTCATCAGATGTCACTGGGGGGTCGGGTGGTGTCCGGGGTAAAAGGGGAAGGGCTTCCCCTTCCATCCCTGCCTTGGGTGGGTGGGAGGGAAGCCCTAGCGCTCCCTCCGAGCTCCAGGCCGAGGACGTAATGGTTACATCCTCGGCACAGGAGCACTGTGCCGGTGGACGTAACCATTATGTCCCTTGCACAGAAGGGGTTAAATATAAATGTGATCAAACATTGTAGGACCATCAACTCCTATATTCTATTTAGCTCATATTCAATGGAATGTCAAGCTTTGGCTTAGGCTTACCGTCCAGAGGGAGATGGGGTACGACCTTGGTTCTTGCAGGTCCGGCTCTGGCTGAGGTAGGGGCGACCCCTTACGATAGCCAAGGTGCTGTTGACAGTATACGCCAATACAGTCCATGCCTCCCAGAAGGAGTCCCTGAGGAAAAACCCGAAGGGGAAAAAACCTCTAGATGGGGACTCCCTGGAAGAAATGAATACACACAGTAAAATCAAAGTCTTGATCCAGGTCAAATGCAGGAAAAAACAGGAAAAAACAAGAAAAACAGCTGGATATCTGAGAGAAAACCAGCAGGAGCATAATCACCACAGAGCAGTGTTGCAACGCAAGGAGAAAAGAAATCAAGGAGCCATATATACCTCTAAACAGGAAGTAAGAAACAGGAAAAGAAAAGACTGCCATCTTGGATTGGGAAAAAAGTAATAGAACAGATAGGAAAGATGCCACAGAAAGAAGGGAACAGGTGCATGCAGGGAATCAGAGAAGAGAAAGGTATGATGGGATAGCCATAAGATGGCTTCCCACAAGAAGAGAAAAAGAAAAGAAAAAAGGAAACCCAAGAAAAACCCTAGGTAAGAGAGAGGCTGAAGGGGGGAGGCGCCTAAGGGCATAACTATAATCCTCAAGCTGTGCAAAATGTGCGGCGAGAACAGCAGCCCAATTCCGGGCTCCCGACCCGCCGCAGCGGCAAGGACGACATGAGGCCAGAAAAAAGAGGTGCGGCGAGCCCCACGGCATGCGAAATGGACCACAGCCCCCGCCGTGACCCGTCCCGGCCGAGACGCTCTGCATAACACGGAAAGTTACTGACCCACGATCACATCAATCCCATTCATATTACAAGCCCATTTCCAAATGCAAAAATGAATAAAATGAACACATTAAATGAAAAACATATCTATATATTCTTATTGTCAACAATCTCACCCTGTATGGGCTAACCCCAAATGGCTAATATTCCCGACTAGATGGGCATCATCTTAAATTCGCAGGTGCCTATTAAAACAGAGCAAACTCAATCATACAATATAAAGACAAGAGGATGGAAAAAGAAGTTGAGGAAGAGGGAAAAGGGAGAAGCAGCAGTATTTTCTACCTGCCTGCATCACACTCATGAAAGACACAGAGTTGTCCTGATTCTGCTTAAGAAGTTGATCATTTGATGTAAAAGGTTAACATCTACATCTTACGTTGTTTGTCCCTATTCTGATACTTCTGGCTTAGTCTCCTACATAATATATATATATACACATATGTATACCTCATGCACACACCTAAATATGTACATAAATCTTTTTTCTTTAATAAATCTAAAACTACTGAATGGATTTACACCAGTTTACAAAACACACTCTTTCTGGACCAGGATCTAGCTTTCTAGCAAGTCTGGTGTAATTCAGTTCAGTTGTTTGCACTATAGCTGCATTGGGGAAAATGCATTTTGCACCCCCCCATACTTTTTCTCAGCCCTCACCTGAAGAATCACCTCAAAACTTCATCAAAGGTTGCCAGTTATTACCAAAACTAAAAACACTTTTCCTATGGAAACTTGGTCCTAACTATAACTATCTAATGGTAGCTGATATATATATATATATATATACATATATAGAGAGAGGAACATTATAGTTAGGTTCAGATTTAAGAAGCACACTCCCCCCACCAAGCACAATTTTCTCATCAATAATTTTATTGCAAATGTTGCAGTTATATTACCAATTATGTCATAGAAGATGTCATTACTGATGTAAAATGTGGGCTAAGTAGCAGTGCATGGTGAGAGTGCAAGTAAAACTATAACTGTTCATTTTCTATGGTTTTCTGTGTGTAAAATCTGAATCTAACAATAACATGTCTCTAACCTATGGTTTTTCAGTGAATTTCTACGTTTATTTTTCAATTCTATTTCTTAACTATAACATCCCTGTAACCTTTGTTTTTTTCAGTGAATTTCTAAGGCTTTTTGATGCTAAATAGTATTAAATTGCCTTTGGTAAATCCAACCATAGGCATCTAACCCTGCAGCACATGTGGCAGTGGTTGGCAGCAGGGCCTCGCCTGTGTCCAGGCCCTGTGGCCAACCCCACTTAGGCAATGAACCCAAGGCCACACACTGCTTTCGGCCATGCATGGCGGGGTTGGCCACAGGGCCAGGACTTCTGCCAGGCCCTGTGACCAAACCCCCACAGGCACCGTACCCTAGGCCTTTGGCCATGCGTGATGGGTCCTGGCTGCAGGTATTTTTCAACATAGAATTCCAGAGAAAACATCCTTGCCTTGCATTGGATAAGTTCAATAAGTTGGGAGGATTTGTCTTTTACAGAAGTGGATCATTCACTGGGATACCTTCTATGTATAAATGCTTAATTTCTGTGAAATGAGCATTCCTGCCAGAATGGATACTCACCAGCTTATTTATCCCAAAAATACTGGTCTCTGCATGTGGGAGCAATTGTTTTATCTGTTCGTGTGCCAGCTTGACAGTGGACAGGAAAATTAATGAACATCTGCTCCAAGCGAGCAGGAGCAGTTTTTCTGCTCCGGCCCAAGTGCAGTGGACTTACAGTTTGCTCTTGCTTGGGCGGAGAGCTGTCATAGCTCCCTCCAAGCTACTGCAAACTACTGTTTCCTGAGGGTGGGTACATTGAGACATAGGGAGCCCGCCCTTGGAGGGGGCAGGGGGTTCCCCAGGGTCATTAATGGTTCATCCTTTTTTTTAGGGACAGCCCCAGGAAGGTGGTGGTCCCCAGGGCTAAAAATGGCAGGGAGGGCACATGACCCACCCCCTTTTACAAGTTGGCCAAGTCTGGGGGAGGTAGTGGTACCCGGGGTCGAATATGTGCACCCCTCCGTTAAATTGCAATTATGGCCAACGGAGGTGGTGGTCCCTGGGGCCCTACAGGGCAGTAAAAGGGCTCTGCGTGTCCCCCCCAGTTCATTACTGATGCCTCGGGAAGGTGGTGGTCCCCGGGCTCTTAAGAGCCCCAAGAGGAGACAAAAGTTTTAGCTAGCTCTGCTAACCATAGCTGGTGAATTTCATTTTTTTTTGTTCAAAAAGTTAATGTCAGTGACATATTCACCTAACTTTAACATTAATTTAACATTTAGGGCCATATGTACGAACACATTTTCCCATTGACACAGAATGGGAAAAACCCTTTTCTACATCTGGCCCTTAGTTTCTAAAGTGAATTTCTAAGGTCTTTTTTAAACAAAAATACACCTTTTTATCACACCTAACTATAACATTACATTAACCTTTGTTTTTTTTTTCCAGTGAATTTCTGGGCCCTGCACCAAACCCCCCACAGGCAGCCAACCACACACTACACATGGCCTTTGACCATGCACATTAGGAGGCTGGCGAGCCCTGTACCCAGCCCATCAACAGCCAGTATTGCTTACAAATAAAGTGGAAGAGGTAGGGATAAATGGGTGGAGCTTGTAGGTGATTTGGTGCCTTTGCACACCCAGCAACAATTAAAAGGAAGAACCATGGACTTTAAAAAACAAAAAAGGGGGCAGGGGCTGCATGCCCCCCCTTCTAGAGACTCATTAGGCTCTGAGGAACGGATTCCTCCTCGGCCTCAAGCATTTTAAAGGGGATGAGGCTGCATGGCACCGCCTCCTTAAGCCTTATTAGGCCCTAGGCATCTCATCCCCAAGTCCATTTTTTTTAACGAGGAAGGGGACCCCATCCCCCTGGTCCTTCTTTTTAAAAAGGTGAGTGCCCTGGTTACAACCCTGGACACCCACCATGCACATGTTGGGGGCCATGGTGGAACGCTGCAGGAGCTAGCACTATGCTTAGCCTCAGGGAGCAGCTATTATGTTGCCCCTTCTGGGTGGCAGCAGTATCTTGATCTGTTTCACGCCCGCATCAGTGGGGACAGAGAAACTGATTAAAAGTCTGTTCCTAGCTGGCGGAACCATTTTTAAAGCTCCCGTCCACTTGGAACAGACTTTGGGCCTGATTTAGAACTTGGCGAATGGAATACCCCGTCACACATGTGACGGATATCCTGTCTGCCATATTATGTTCTCCATAGCATATAATGGGATCATAATACAGCAGAAAGAGTATCTGTTACATTTGTGATGGAGTATTCCCCTCCGCCAAGTTCTAAATCAGGCTCTGTGTGTTTGCTTCTGTTTGGAAGGAGTTTAAAAAATGCTCCCACCAGATGGGAGCAAACACAAGTTTCCCTGGCCTTGACATTTTTTCAGTTCAGGACAGGGGACTAAGGGTCTCATTACAAGTTTGGCGGTCAAACCGCCAGACCGCCATGTTGCGAGACCTGAAAAAAACACCATGTTGGCAGTCTTTCAGACTGCCCTATTATGAGTTGCACAGGCAGGACTGCTGAGCAAAACTTTCAGACTGCCAGTGGCGCAGCAGCCTGGAAATAGATGGTCCGACATCCAACGCCGTCAGCACTGCGACCAACCACGAAGCATATTACAAGCATACAGTCATCATGATGGTCCCTTCATGGCCGTCAGCCACTGGTGGTCTGAACCACAGCGGTTAGTGGTCAGCAAAGTAATAGATAACTGCACATTGGATGAATTATAAAACAACAGAGCGAACACACATTGCCACAATGGGCACACCTGCAAAGGACACTATAAAACACACCCTTTCACAGACCACAATCCTTTGCAATTACGCAGCACGAATAAGAACACTGACCACCATTTTCCCATTTTTCATAGATGAGGCACCCCTATTTTTCTCAACATCCCATGAAACACCCTGGACACACTTTTGTCAATTCACACCCTTTGCAAATTCCCCTGTTTAGTAAGTCATTGTCATCCGTTTTTTCCCACCATGTCAAGTTCTAAAAACCCACGTGTTTTAGAAGATGAGTTAAGAGCCATGGTGGATGAAATCATAAGAGTAGAGCCACAATTGTTTGGAGCACAAGTCCAACATACTCCTCTCAGCAGGAAAATCAAAATGTGGGACAGTATCATTGACAATGAGAGAATGCTGTAGGCATCACCCTGCACACAAAGGAGGTCATCAAGAAGACGTGGAATGACCTCAGAGGCAAGGCCAAGAAGACTGATGGTGGCCCCCCCAGTGCCCCATTACATCTTTTTCCCTTGGAGGAGAAGGTCTTGGTTATCCTGCATCCTGAGAGCTTGACAGGAATGCCTGGGGTAGTGGAGTCTGGTAAGTCTGAACACAAAAAATGCCTGCAAAATGCCAAGTCATGCATACTCACAGCTCCCTTTCTGCCACTGTCTTGTTCATGTACCTCACCAACATTCAATACCCAGACTATCTGAGTGTAAACACTGTCAATCTGTATTGTTGGACCCACCATCACAGATACTAAGGTCCATCAGATGCCATTGGTCCACATAGGGCTTGTAAGTCTTTCAATATACAATAATGATACCAGGACTCATGGTATGTCTCAACAGGTAAATGTGTCCCCAAACCAAAATGCAATCTTCAACAGATATGTGATACTCAATGTTTGTATAGTGTTTGTAATAGAGAGAATTACCTGACTGAAACTCCCAGGAGGCACTGTTTCTCTCCTCCAACTACAAGCCCAGTGTTCACTTGTCCAAAGAACCCTGTTCCTCAACTCCTAATTGAAGTGTACTCACCTGGGTGATACCATGTGCATAGTATATGTAGTAGCGAGAGTGACATGACTGTAACTCCCAGGAGGAACTGTTTCTGTTATTCCAACCCCCAGCCCAGTGCTTTATAGTCCAAATACCTGTTTGTTAACACATACATGAAGTATAACATTTGTATAGTGTGTGCAGTAGATAGAGTGACTGTAGGAGGTGGCCTGCTTTGTAGTGGGTACCAAAAGTACTTACACCTTATACCGCATCTAGTTATCCCTTATTAGTGAAATGTAGTCAGTGCCTAGCTGCTAGGTTCTCTAGGGCTAGCTGTAGCTGAGCAGCCAAGGCTGAACTAGGTGACATGCAAAGCTCTTGCAATACCACTATAGTCACACAGTACTCACACACATGAAAGAAAATACTCAGTGTTACAAAAATAAAGGTACTTTACTTGGTGACACAAATGCCAAAACTGCATTAAAGACTATTCTCCCTTAGGAGGTAAGTAATATACAAAATATACACTAGTATCCAAAAACAGGTAAATGGGGACCCAATAGTAGGGGAGCCCCATGAAGGGATTGATCTCCATGCTATAGGGGCAGGGAGCGCAGTGGAGCCTTTGTATGGTAGGAAAAATGTAACAACTTACCCGAGCCATACTCTCAATGCCACAAGCCTAAACGGAAGGGGTCCTATCACCATGATTTCATGGAATGTAGCTGGCTTAAAAAATAAGCTTATAGACCCCGAATGGCAGGACTATATTGATCGACACCATGTCTGTCTCTTCCAGGAGACGTGGCTTAAAGATCCACCGTATAAAGTAGGATATAAAACCTACTTTATCAGTGCAACTTCAGCTGCCAGAGGGAGACCGTCTGGGGGGTTGGTTGTATGGGCGAAGATCTCATTAAGTGTTGAGATTAAGTGTTGAGATACGCATGCAAGCCACTGAGTCGGAGGACATTCTATGGTTGACAATGGGAAAAAAAAATAAGATAATAACCCACTTGTTTAATGTATATATAAGACCTAGAAAGTAAAACGTGGAGTCTCCTGAAATAACTCGACTAGACGAGCTGCTCAAAAAAATTCCAATAGGTGAGACAATTATGATAGGGGGTGACCTTAATTGTAACTATGAACCTATAATTGGATTCGAACATTTAGCAGAAGAGGAAGACCGAATGAGAACAATTCCTTACCTAACAATAGAAAAAACTGTCCCAGGCACAGTGGCCGCACTGCAAATCATGAGCCTTACGTTAAACCATGGACTGAGGGCATGCAATGGCAGAGTGGGTGAAGTCGGCCTTAATCTGGTTACTTTCCAGAGAGGCAACTCAACTTCAAAAATAGATTACATTCTGCATAGTATAAGCACATGGGAAAGACTAGCGACCTTTAAAATTGATAAAAGAAGGGATAGCGATCACTTCCCGCTAATAATTGAATTCAAGGCCCACTTCTTAGATTTGGACTCGAAATATATAGAACATGATAAGGTGGAGTTACAACCCACCCTCAGTAACAACAGAAGGGTTGTAAAATGGCCAGTAATACTAGGCAATCAGGTCACTATGATAAACATTTACAACATATTTTCTGATCTCTTGGAGCCTTATGCAGAAAATAAACCTAGTGACATTCCTATTACGGCCATCCACCAGTCATTGAGCACTATGTTAAGACCTGTCTTGACTAAACAGTTACAGAATAAGCACATAAAGGAGAAGGCCCAAACCACCCCTAACAGTCCATGGTATACTATCAAATGTAGAGAGAGGAAAAGAGTACTGGTAGAGGCACTAAAGCAAAAAAATCAATTAGCCATACAGCAGGCAAGGGTCAGTTATAAGAAAACGCTGGCTATTGCCCAACGCAACTGGGAGGACCAAAAATGGCAAGACCTGCTGGTAGCAGCGAAAAGCAATGATGCAAGAACCTTCTGGAAAATAGTTACCCATGGTAGCAAAGAGGGGATATTTACTACAGACCATCACATAGACCCCAAAACATGGGTTAACTATTTTACATATCTTTACTCTGACCCTCTCACCTCCGATCTCTATCCCTCAAGACACAAAACCCCAGTTGCTTGGGGTATTTTACCCGAGTTACAGTTTAGTCTGGAGGAGACGGTGATTGCCATTGAAACAATCAAGCCAGGAAAAGCCCCCGGTTTGGATAAGATCCCGGGGGATCTATTCAAACATAGCATTGAAATCTGGGCACCTTATCTAAACCTTCTAAGTAATGCTATAGCAAGGGGAGGCCCAATGCCCGAGACATGGACAGGGGCAGAAATAATCCCAATCCACAAAAAAGGATCCAGGGAAGACCCAGGGAACTATAGACCAATTAGCCTCATAGACGTCACACAAAAAATTCATGCTAGACAGATCCTGAATAGAATCAATATCTGGATAGAAGAGAACAACATAATGTCTATATACCAAGCAGGCTTTAGACAACAGACCAGTACAGTTGACCAGGCCTTTAGGCTATTGACAATAATATGGAAATACACTAGACTAAAGAAAGGCCACCTGTATATCGCGTTTGTGGACCTGCGCGCAGCCTTTGATCTGGTGCCGAGAGACTCCTTATGGGCAGCATTAGGAAAACAGGGCATGCCGGGGAACCTCCTGGGCCAGCTGGAGAGGCTACATGAAAATACATTTGCAAAGGTCCGGTGGGGGCCAAAAGGAGAGTTGACAGACCCAATACCTATCAAGAGGGGGGTGAGACAGGGCTGTGTGCTCACCCCAACTCTTTTCTCTTTATACATCAATGATCTGGTTCATTATCTGAAACAAAGTAACCACGACTCACCAAGATTGAATGATGATCCAGTCCCCGCCCTCCTTTTTGCAGATGACACCATCCTACTGTCTCAAACCCCAATGGGCCTGCAAACTCTACTAGATAAATTCAGTGAGTATTGCAGCTTGAAGGGGTTAGAAATAAATGCAAACAAGACTAAATACTTAACTGTTAACCCTCACAAAGCACTCAAGAGAAACATTTGGATTAGAGGGCAGGCACTGGAACGAGTTAAAAATTTCAACTACCTAGGGATACTGCTTGATGCCAAATTGTCATGGGCGCCGCACATCAACAAAGCTGCTATCTCCTTAACTCATAGCTCTATGGCAATTAGTAAAAATTATAAATGTTCAAGGTCGAGTACTGTGTCACCAGTATTCGAGATCTATAGGTGCAAAGCACAGGCCGCTGCTCTGTATGGCGCAGAACTCTGGGGATTCACAAAACTAACTCCATTGGCCACTCAGGAAAATAATTTCATGAGGGGGGTATTGGACCTCCCTCCATCGACTCCGCTGATTCCCTTAGCCCATGACACTAATATGAAACAAATAGGCAAATTGGCAGCCCTGAGGCCCCTGCTCTACTGGTGTAGACTTTGGACAACCCCTGAACTGATCCAATACAGGCAAGCCTTAATTGAGATCATGGGCTTGGACAAGACTATTTCCCTCCCGTGGCTTTATTATATCAGGCAAAGCTTTTATAATTTAGGGCTGAAAATCTACTGGGATGAACCGCATATACTCACAACCCAATCAAAGATCCGACTAAAGCAAGTATTTTGGGACTTCATCTTTAATAGCCCTTTTCATAGCAAGGATTCAGGTAGACTAACCTTAAGTTTTCTGGATTTTAAACCACTACCGAGCGCTGAGGAATGGATTGATACTATTCAACCTAGACGAGCAAAAGCTTTATTTATGAAGTATCGATATGGGATTCTCCAGGTCAAGGCTTTTACCTTCAAATGGGGTCTCCTGAATGGGAGTAATCATGAGGCGACCTGCGAGCTATGTAATATGGAGACACCAGAAACGACGGATCATGTCCTTTTAAATTGCATTGCCTACGATAAACTAAGGAAGAAATGGATCCGACCCATCTGCAGGAACATTGGAATCAGGAACTACAATGAAGCTGCCAGATTTTTGAGATCCAGCTCGATACCATATGTTGTTTTTGGTCTAAGCCGGTTCTTAATAGCAATTTCATTCATCAGAGACAAGGCGGGCCTGAGGTTGTAGGTGCTCTAATTCAGGCAAAACTCCCAAAGTCAACCTATGGTCCTGAAATCGATAACTGGGAGTCACCCTCTGCAATTCAATGGCCTTGGGACCTATAATCGGCCAAGGATATATCTAGCTCAGGGGACACTGTCTATGCCCGGGAGGACCGTAGCTACTGGGAGGTTGATTAAGTTACCTAGAATGGTCATTGTCACCTATGAAACTTGTTCCTGGATTCTGATATTTATTTATTTTTATCCCAAAAGGTCTCCTCCTAGTTAGGCAAACAAGTGCCTGATGGCACGGGAGGTAAATTTTATGGGTTTTACAAATGAAATACTGTAATCGATTTTTACCTACTGTTTTTAAGATCAATATCAGATAACTTGTTTCTAGTAGATAAGTGAATATTTGCTGCTGCTAGAACAATGTGCCTTTTTGCATTACTCGATCGTATATGACCTCTAAGCAATATAGGCACGTACGAAAGAAAGGAATTGTTGGGCCCTAGGGATTGTTAATCACTTTTTAAAAATTAGTTAAATAACCCCTCACGTGATGATGGTATCTATATTGCTGAGATTGTAGAGGCAACTTGAACCTACTGGAGTCAAATAATCATTTAAAAGCATATATCCTACTTTCATAATGGTTACTTTTTGAGCTAGTCCATAGTTAATGATACTACTAGCAAGATAGCAATTTTAACTGTTTTTTGTACTAAGGCTTATACTTTAGGGGTATTTTATAAAATTTTATAATATTTATATGGCGATCTGCATGATGATGTGTACTGTATATTTTATAGTGTTTTAGTGATTAATTGTTGATTTTTAATAACATTTATACCCATAACTCGCCTATTTGTATTGTATGGCCCTGAGGGAGCTTTGGTCTTGATCAGTTTTTAGTGTTTCTTTGTCCTTCTTCTTTTAAAAAGTGTCTTTGTTCCTTCTAGAAATGTAAGAATTTTGTCAGTATGCTTTTATGGTATTGTTTTACCGAAATAAAGCTGTAAAGTATCAAAACAGGTAAGTAAACAGTTAGAAAACAGTGCAAATAGTGAAAATCACAATAGGTTGCAATGGGCCTAGGGGAACACAAACATATATTGAAATACTGGAATGCAAAATTCGGTTTCCCACCTAAGCAAGTGTAGAGGGTAAGGAATAACCCCCCCCCCCAAGAGTGCAGGAAAACAGGAGTAAATCACAGTAAGTTTCCTGAAACACACAAGAAGTCATGATAGAAGATTATGCAAGAACCAGAAAAGACTGCAAGACACCAATGATTGATTCCTGGAACTGAAGACCTGTGGAAGAAGGGGACCAAGTCCAAGAAGCACTGAAGAGTCCAGGGAGAAAAGGAGCTGCTGTTAACCCGGATGAAGGTGCAAAAGAAGAACCACCGGTGAGAAGACAAAGTCAGTTATGCACCCAAGAAGACAGATGCGGGCTCCTGGTTGGTGCAGATGTTGTCCCACGCTGGATGGATGATTGCAGTCTGGTTTACATCGCTGGATTCTGCCAACAAGCCTTGGCACACACAAAATTCACAGTTGGCAGAAGATGGCGCTCCCGGGGACCAGGAGGGACCTGGTGGCCTCTACCCAGAAGGGGGACACAGAGAGGGATCTCAGCAACTCAGAGAGCCCTCTGAAGACCAGGCAGCGTGCACAGGAGTCCCAAAGCATGGGAACAAAGAAGGTGCAAATGGAGGCCAATGCAGCATGACACAAAGGGCCACCAGAGAACCACTCAGGAAGCTGTGCGTCGGAGGATGGAGTGCTGGGGGCATAAGATATGCTGTGCATGAAGAACTTCTTTGAAGGTCGAACACAAGCCTTGGTAACGGCGGATTTTACAGGACCAGGTTCGGCTAATTTTTAAGATTATATATTTGTTTTTATCTTGTGTGTGACATATGTTTTTAGTCTGGGTGTGTAGTTTATGGCAAGCTGTCTGTGGAGATCTTAGTCCCTTATAGCTGACTTGGCCTGTGTTCACTGGCCAGTCAGCTCAGCTCGGGGGGTATTATTTTTTTACTTGGGGTTCCCCCCTCACCCTCATTCCTCCCCTCTTTATCCCCCCCTTCCTACTTACCTGGGGTGCTCCGTAGCATTTCTTTGGGTCATTTTTCGGCCACCGCCTCAGACGCGGCTGTCATTTTTTCTCCAGAGTCGGAGGCATGTTTTACGGCCTCCATCTTTCAAAAGTCAGCGGTCTAGTTGTCTAAACTAGCCCCTGATAAAATGCCTGATGCTGCGGTCGCGTAGCGGATTTTACAGGATCAGGTTTGGCTAATTTTTAAGATTAGTTATTTGTTTTTATATTGGGTGTGACATATGTTTTTAGTCTGGGTGTGTATGTTATGGCAAGCTGTCTGTGGAGATCTTAGTCCCTTATAGCTGATATGTCCTGTGTTCAGTGGCCCGTCAGCTCAGCTCGGGTATTATTTTTTTACTTGGGGTTCCCCCCTCACCCTCATTCCTCCCCTCTTACTCCCCCTTCCTACTTACCTGGGGTGCTCCGTAGCATTTCTTTATGGGATTTTTTCGGCCGCCGCCTCAGATGCAGCCACCATTTTTTCTCCAGAGTCGGAGGCACGTTTTACGGCCACCATCTTTGGAGAGTCAGCGGTCTAGTTGTCTAAACTAGACCCTGATAAAACGCCTGATGCTGTGGTCACGCAGTGGACGCGCGCAGCGGGCACGCCTAAGGCAAGCACATCTACGCCCGTCCACACCAAAACGGGCCCAGGGGCCAGCTCCCCTGGTCCGCCTAGGAGTATGGGTTGTACCTATACCTCAGAGACTCTTAAGAACTTTAGACCATGTTCGCCTGATACTTGCCAGGTGTGCCCGGATTTGAGGGACAGTACGTGGTCTTGCCCCTCTTGTAAATGGGCCCCTCAGTATATAGGATCCACGGTTCCCGCTGATGTTAACTTTCATATGACTCTTTTGCTTGTAAACTGCTGCTCTTTACCAGCTCATAAGTTGGCCATTAATCTTTTGCTGAGCGATACTGCTCCTGCTGCCCTGTTCCTTACTGAGACATGGCTGCATGAGGGGTTTGGACCCGATATAGCTTTGGCTTTACCCCCAGGGTACCCGATAGCAAGGACCGACAGAACCACCTCAAGAGGAGGAGGAGTTGCGATCATGTACAAGCAAGAATTTAAGCTTAGCTCTCGCCCCCTACAGTTAACGGGCTGCAAAAGTATGTTCTTTTCTCTGATTCTCAACCCTACTTTTACTCTCACAGGAGTGCTTCTCTATCGTCCTCTGGGTTCTTAAGATAATTTTTTAAACACCTTCCCTGACCAACTGGCCGATTTAATATGTAATAAGCCTAATGTAATGATCTGAGGTGACTTCAACATTCAAATAGATAATTTGGACTTGATAGCGACTAGACGCCTTTTGGCGGACATTGAACCTCTTGGTCTAAGACAACTAGTTAAAGGCCCGACGCATGACAAGGGGCATACTATTGACCTAGTCTTTAGTAATTTGCCAGTGCCTCGCTCCCTGCCCGCTTTTTCTCTGGCATGGTCTGATCATCTACTAATCTCACTAAAATTAAGTATCTCCTTTTGAAAAGGCCCCGCCCAGCCCACTGTTCAGCTGTGTAGGCGGTGTATAGTCTTAATCCAGACGAATGGATCAGGATTCTAAACAGCCGGAAATTGATTTATTTTAAAGCCAATCAGATAGAAACTGAACCTTTCAATAACTGGATTACCAACTGCCTCGACGGTCTTCTTCCCCACAAGACAATAACTGGGATCATTTGGAGAGTCGACGCCCAGTGGTTTACCCCTCATCTGTCATCACTCAAAAGGAAGTGTAGATGCCTGGAGAGAAAGTGGAGGAAATCTCTAAACCCGGCTACAAGGGAGGAATATAGGCAATCTATTAGGCACTACCATGCAGAAATAAGACTAGCACAAGGTTCATATTATTCGGGTAGAATTGAACAGGCCTCAGGCTCTTCTAAAGAGGTTTTCCAGGTGCTTAAAGAAATTCTTCACTCCCCCATAGCGGTAGATCCAACTGAAGCCTCGGAAAAACATAGTAATAATCTAGCCAGGTTCTTTCAACAAAAGATCAATGCTATTTATTCAAATTTTCCAAAGGACAAGGCCAAGCTGGCAAGCCAAGTTATAATCCCACAAAAAAGTATAGCCACTTTATCACATTTTTCCCCGCTATCTCAGGAATAGACTGCTTCCTTCCTCACCACATTAAAGTCAGGCTCACCTTTGCATCCAGCTCCTCCTTATGTATTAGCACTTGGGGCTCCAGCCACTGTCCCTGTTCTAACTGAATTGTTGAACTCCTCCCTTTTGAGAGGCGGTGTCCCGGAACAGTGGAAAAATGCGATAGTCAAGGCTCTGTTAAAAAAAACAAATCTAGATGCTATGGATCTCAAAAATTATAGGCCCTTATCTCTACTTCCTTTTATGTCTAAAATATTGGACAAATATATGAATTCTCAAATATCCATATTCCTGGAAGAGAACAATATTTTACATCCTACCCAGATGGGCTTTAGGCCTCTTCATAGTACGGAATAAGCACTGATAACAGTCATGGAAGAGGCCTGAAAGCGACTGGATCAGGGCCATATGACAGCTGTTATACTTCTTGACCTGAGTGCTGCCTTTGATACAGTAGATCATCATCTGCTGATTCAAAGGATAAAGGCAACGGGAATCAAAGGTCTCGTACTCAACAGGCTCACCTCATTTCTTGAGGATAGATCATTTCAGGTCTTGGACCGCTCTCATTTCTCTGATCAGTTCAAGTTGAGCTGTGGGGTTCCCCAGGGCTCTTTGCTGAGCCCCACTTTATTCAATATATATATGGCCCCCTTGGCAGAGCTAGTGGAGTCCTTTGGATTATCATTGGTCTCCTATGCAGATGATACTCAGCTAGTGGTTTCTTTTTCCACGATGGAAGGGTTAGATGGATCTGTATTGCTTTCGTGTTCAAAGGCAATATCTAGTTGGATGACTAATAGTATGCTCCAACTTAATGGGGATGAAACAGAAATAATGATCCTCGGACACCATTCTAACCCTGGCAATAATCCTTTGACTACTTCCCCTCTAGAGTATCTGCCTCTTCCTAAGAATTACATTAAAAGCCTGGGAATCTGGTTAGACACTCATCTTACCCTGGAACATCGTGCCAAGAAAATTTCTGCAGCCTGTTTTGGGTCATTAAGACTTTTGGGAAAGGTACTGGTAATGCTCCCCCCTCTGGCAAAAAGACTTATTGTACAAGCAGTCATTCTGTCTCGACTCGACTCGAGTATGGTAATAGTTTATTTCTTGGCTCTCCCAAATATGTGGTCAGCAAATTGCAGGTGGTTCAGAATGCTGCAGCGCGTCTTCTACTTGATATTCCAAGGCATACTTCAGTTAAACGGGCCTTGTCCGTCCTCAACTGGCTTCCGGTGGAACAGCATATACATTTTAAAACCCTTTGCATCATTCACAGATCATTGCATAATAGAGGACCTCATTTGTTGAAAACTTTAGCTACCTTTTACAAACCCGTCAAAGCTCTTAGATCTGCATCTACAGCCTCAGCTGTACTACCTAAAGTCAAAAAAGCTAGATGGGGTGGTGCGACGATGGAATATTGGGGAGCCAAATTACCGAACTCCCTCCCCCTTAGTATTCGACTAACTAGCCACAAACGTAATTTTCGAAAAGCGATCAAAACCTGGCTTTTTAAACTTTAGTTCCCTGCTTTGGCTCCTGTTGCTGTCCTTTAGCACTGCGAGGCCTCCGGGTATTCAGGCGCTTTACAAGTACAAATAACATAACATAACATATAACTGCAAGTCACGCAGTGCATGGGGGTACTGTTTTGCCTGCGGAGGCAAGCTCTTACCTCCACCAAAGTTGGACAGCTGGACCTTGGGACTGTTGGGGTCACTCTAGTCCACCACCCGTATTGCTGGATCCACGCTCGTCATCTGGAGAGGGGACCCACGCCACCAGTCATCGCTGCAGAGAGGTGCCTGCTGAAGCAGGGAAGTGACTCTGTCACTCCATGGGAGATTCCTTTGGTTCTTTTGGTGCAGGCTGAAGACAGGCAGTCCTAAGAGGATGCACAACCTGGAAACTGTTGCGGTTGCTGGCAGGAGCTGAAGTTACAATGTTGCAGAAGTCATCTTTGCTTCTTTGTTATAGTTTGTAGAGATCCTGGAGGATTCAGCTGCGGTTCCGTTGTTAGAAGATGAAGTAAAGGATGCAGAGGATTCCTGCTGGATTCTTGCAATCCAAATCTGAGGAAACACCCAGGAGAGAGACCCTAAATAGCCCTGAAAGGGGGATTGGCTAGCTACACAGGTAAGCACCTATCATGTGAGGGCTCTGATGTTACCTGCTGGCACTGGCCACTCAGGTGCTCCCAGACTGCCCCACAACCTTGGAATCCAAGATGGCAAAACCCAGGGACACTCTGGAGGAGCTCAGGGCCCCACCCCTTGGGTGGTGATGGACAGGGGAGTGGTCACTTCCCTTTCCTTTGTCCAGTTTCATGCCAGAGCAGGGACTCGGTGTATCTGAACTGGTGTAGACTGTATTATGCAAGGAGGATACCCTTCAAAGCATTTCCAAAGGCTCTGGGAGGCTACCCCTCCCATGCCTGTAACACCGATTTCCAAAGGGAGAGGGTGTAACACCCCTGTCCCAAAGGAAATCCTTTGTTCTACCTTCCTGGGCCTGAGCTGCTCAAGCAACAGGAGGGCAGAAAACTGTCTGTGACATGGCAGAAGCTGGGGCTGCTTGGAAATCCTCAGAAGGCTGGTATGGCAGTGCTGGATGTCCACTGTGGAGCCCCCAGAGTCCATAGCATTGTACAACCAATACTACAATCAGTATTGGGGTACAATTATCAGTTGTTTGACACCTTACATGGCCACATTCGGAGTTACCATTGTGAAGCTGGACATAGGTATTGACCCATGTCCAGTGCACGCATTAAATGGCATCCCTGCTCTCACGTAGTCTGGGAAAATGGTCCTGGATGACATGGTGGCACCTCTGCTAGTGCAGGGTTTGCCCTCACACACAGGTACTTTGCAACCAGGCTTCAGGGTTGGAAGGCTTGACATATAGGTGACTTATAAGTGACCTGGTGCAGTATAAATGGATGTAAAATGGCGCATGCACCATTTCACACAGGCTGCAGTGGCAGTCCTGTAGAAGCCTTTGCATGGGCTCCCTATGGGTGGCAAACGTAATGCTGCAGCCTATAGTGATCCCCTGGAACCCCAATGCCCTGGGTACCTAAGTACCATATACTAAGGACTTATAAGCGTGCACCAGTATGCAAATTTGGGATGAACTACTGGGTTATAAGTATGTAGTAATCAATTTGAGGGGAGAGAGAGCATAAGTACTGGGGTCCTAGCTAGCAGGATCCCGGTGACACAGTAAAAACACACTGACATCAGGCAGTAATTGGGGGTAACATGCCAAAAAGAGGGTGCTTGTGACATGACTGCCAAGGCGAGGACACCCTGTTGCACTTACTCCAACCACCAGCCCAGTGTTCTCTTCTCCAAATACCCCTGTTTGTTAACTCACAAATTAAGTGTTTTCACCTTGGGGGATGACATTTGTATAGTGGGTAGTACAGGGATTGACATGACTGTTAAGGCCAGAAGGCTCTGTTACTGTTACTCCAACCACCAGCCCAGTGTTCTCTCCTCCAAATACCCCTGTTTGTTTTTTTTTTCAAATTTCTTTATTGGCATTTTTAAACAGTTTGGCATTATGGCCCTTATCCTGACCTTGGCGGGCGGCGGAGGCCGCCCGCCAAAGTCCCGCCGTCAGGTTACCGTTCCGCGGTCGAAAGACCGCGGCGGTAATTCTGACATTCCCGCTGGGCTGGCGGGCGGCCGCCTTCAGGCCGCCCACCAGCCCAGCGGGAAAGAGGCTTCCACGATGAAGCCGGCTCGGAATCGAGCCGGCGGAGTGGAAGCTGTGCGACGAGTGCAGTTGCACCCGTCGCGCATTTCACTGTCTGCGCAGCAGACAGTGAAATACATTTAGGGGCCCTCTTACAGTGCCAGTGGCATGGGCACTGCAGGGGCCCCCAGGGGCCCGCGACCCCCCCTACCGCCATCCGGTTCCCGGCGGGCGGACCGCCGGGAACTGGATGGCGGTAGGGGGGGTCGGAATCCCCTCGGCGGCGCAGCAAGCTGCGCCACCTTGGAGGATTCCAAGGGGCAGCGGAAAACCGGCGGGAGACCGCCGGTTTTCCTGCACTGACCGC
Organism: Pleurodeles waltl; assembly: GCF_031143425.1. Taxonomy (NCBI): domain Eukaryota; kingdom Metazoa; phylum Chordata; class Amphibia; order Caudata; family Salamandridae; genus Pleurodeles; species Pleurodeles waltl. The sequence goes on along the minus strand of NC_090445.1, from coordinate 557,525,359 downwards.
GGCCAAAGCGCCGCGGTCAGAATGCCCTGCGGGGCACCGCCGGTCTGTCGGCGGTGCTCCCGCCGACCCTGGCCCCGGCGGTCTAAGACCGCCGGGGTTAGAATCACCCCCTAAATCTGTTCAGCTGTAATTTAAGCATGTAAAATATCATAGGGAGCATTTTTCTGTATGTATTAGACCCTTATAGCATGTTATTGTCACAGAAATGTCAAATCATTCTCTAGTCTTAATTCTTAAGCATTGTCAATGTATTGCATCAGCACCAATCTATTGAGTCTATTAAATATTTCTACAAAATCCTCATAGTCTATGTATTTAATCATCAACTAATTCAACAAACTTAAACTAAAAAAAAGAAAAAAGAAAACGGGAAACTAAAATATCATAGAAAGGTAGGCAGGAATTGTTAAGTCTGTCTATTCTTCTGTGGGTATCAGCTAAAGGCCGAAGGTCAAATGGGGCAATGTTGCATTACGTATTCCTATTGGTTAAGCCATCATGGTAAATTTGTTATTTCCATTCTCAAGGAATAGATATGTTTAAAGGCTGAGAGTCCAGATTGCCCAAAGCTATGCCCTCTCATGGTCAGTCCGCAAGTACTCATGTTCCCTTTTCCACCTCTGTCTGGTCCTGGTTTATCGCTCATCTTATATAGGTTTTCCCTAGCAAGTGTTTCTCTATAGCTTGAGTCTCTTTTCAGAGCTTTCCCCTGTGTCAGATTCAGTCACTACAGCAGGGTTCAGCCAATTATCTCATCCTAGAGATGTGCTGTAGGGTTCTATAGGGTGCCTCCTAATCCCCCTAGCATCCTCATTCCAAAGTGCCTGCCCTTCCGCTCCTGCCCACTAGCTGAGATCTTTTTCCCATGCAATAAAACTTGGACTTCTGGCCTATTTCAAGGCCAACGTAATACGCCTCCTAGCACAAGGTCTAGGAATCAGGACCCAACCCTGCCTTTCTTAGTCCACATCTCAGGAATCCACGACCTCCCCAATATATATTACTTGTAACCTATGTGGCATCAGGTAGGTCATGTGTAGGAAGTTAAATTGAATATACTGAAGTATCTCTTTTCCTAATATCCCTTCCCATCTTTCACTCAGTCTTTTAAGGGGTGTACTCCCCATGTCACTCAATGCTCTATATAACCAGGTAATCACTCTCCTTGCTGACCCCAAGGAAAGAATAACTTGTAGTACTTTGTGTGTAGGGTGTTCATGGAGACTGCATTTCGATAATTCTGCAAAAGCATGGGTTATAGCTTTGTAGGACAGAAACTGGGAGTCCGGTAGACCACATGTGTCACTGAGATCTCTCAGTGGAATAAGCCCACCTTCTTGAAAGCAATCGCCAACAGTTCTTAAACTCGCAGCCGACCAACTCTGAAGCCACGCTAACATAAAATAAGTAACTGGCGTGCCATGTGGGAGACCCACTACATGAAGCCCTGGTGCATACGCCACCGGCCTGTGAGCCATCACCTGACTCCTTTCTCATGAGTATAGTGCAACCTTCACCAGTATCGCTGGGTGGGGGATCGACACATTTGCTTTCAATAACCTCAGTAACAACCTGTCTTGACAAGGAGTCAAACCCAGTTGCTCCACCCCTCCCTGCTGAGTCCCTCCCATCCATCTGACAATCCATTGTATTTGGGTGGCTAAGTAATACAACTCATAATCTTGCACTCCCAGCCCCCCTTCCGTTGGGGGACGTTTCAGGGTTGCGATGGACACTCTTTGTCTATTTCGATCCCAAATAAGGTCTCTAACTAATGCATCCACCTGATGAAAACATCCCACCGGAATAGTAATCGGTATGTTCGCACACAGATAAAGTAGGCGGGGCAGTACCACATCTTTGTTACCTCTATATGAGCCATCAGACAGTTTCAGGGATCTCCAAAAGATTACATTGCTTTTTATGGACCGATATGCTCTACTTAGATTACACTCATACACATCTTCCATGGTGTGGTAAATTTGGATACCAACGTATCGAAAGGAAGAGGTCTTCCAACTGATTCCCAGATGAAGCGGCTGTGAGGGACAGTATCCTTCAAACATGGGAAAAGACAGGTCTTCACGGGGTTCAGCCACAAACCCGATACCCTCCCAAACTCCTCCAGTCTTTCAACAGTGTCTATTACCCCCGTTCATTGTTTTCTAGGTATAGTAGCAGATCATTTGCATATAGGGAAATAATATGATGGTGGCCATCTACCAGCAGACCAGATTGTGTCCCTTCTGTTCGAAATCAGGCTGCAAATGGTTTTAAGGCAAGCACAAATAATAAAGGCCTAGTCCCTCTAAAGATGGCATACTCAGGAGACACAGTAACCCCCGTTCGTACTCCAGCAGTGGGTTCTGTATACAAAAGCATCACCCACTTTATCCGGTCTTCTCCCAGGCACCACATCACCTTGATCAGGAAATTCCATTGGATAGAATCAAACGCTTTTTTGGGATCTGCCTACATAAGCATGGCCCCTGATTGGGACTGTGTATCTGTGTGATATAATATATGGAAAAGACTGCATAGGTTAAGGGAGGTGCCCTTGCCTGGGATAAATCATTTTGATCCTCCTGGAACAGAGTTGGCATATTAGGAAGGATTCTATTTGCTAGGACCATACTAAGGTTTTTAAAGTCTGTATTCAACATAGAAAGATGGAAGTACGCTGCAGTTGGTGCCCCCTGATTAGCCGGCTTGGGCAATGGGACCACTAGTGCACTCCTAGTTGATGCAGGCAATTTACCCCCCTCCCAAGACTGAGTATATAGGGTTATCAGTTTTGGGACCAGTGTATCCATATATGTCAAATAAAATTCAGTTGGAAGGTCATCCAGTCCTGGTGTTTTACCTTTGGCCATTTCCTCGATAACTTTACCTAGCTCCAGTGCAGTAATAGCTCCCCTTAGTTTCTCAACCACCCCTTGTGAAAGTGTAAGTAGAGGGAGTCTGTCCAGATGTGCCTCCTGTTCAAAGTCTTGTATTAACTCTGGTCGCCCATACAGCGTTTCATAATATGTTCGCAATTCGTCATAAATTAACTCTAGAGAGTGTACATGTTCTCCTGTCCCTTTACTTGAATGTGTGATGGGGTTGCCTCTTAATTCTGGGTGGATCAACCAAGCCAGTAGGTGACTAGATTTACCCCCCTCTTCATGAGTCTGGTCCATATATGCTTTATGGTCAATGTTTTGTAACTTATCTAATGCTGCACTATGTTGTTTGTGTACTTCCAGTAGTTGCTTCTCTGTTTGGGGGGTCCAAACTCTGAGTTGTCTCTAATTCATAATATTAGATTCAAGAGTCTGCAATTCCTCCTGTAGCACCCTACGTGCTCCCGCAGTTTGTCCCATACAATGTCCTCTTACCACAACCTTAAAGGCCTCCCATTTCACCAATGCAGAAGAGGCAGACCCCTGATTAACTGTGAAATAATCTGCTATGTCCCTTCCCAATTAGTCCCTGTAACTATTGTCTTCAAGTGTTGCTGGTTGTAGCCTCCATAGTGGAACTGCTGGTCTGGGCAGGGATGGTGTAAACCCTAGAACAAGAGGGCTGTGGTCTGAAAGGGTACGTCCCAGGTATTCCGTAGTCCGCACCGCATGAGAGTCCCATGAGCAGAACATTCTATCTATCCTTGTGTGTAAATTATGTACATAGGAGTAGTTGGAGTAGTCAAGTTCTCCTCCACAAATCCAAGAAAGCCCATTGCTGCTGCCACTCCTTGAACCCTACTGCCACCCTTCAGGCCAGAGCCACCCATCAATGGTGGAGTAGAGCGGTCAAGTTGTATATCGTCCGTACAGTTAAAATCCCCGCCAATCAGCAGATCTCCCCTCAGTATCGAGCCCACCTGTGCTGACACATTATGCAAAAAAACAAGTTGGTCCTAGGGTGATCTCCCTTTTTGGTAGTCTGCCTGTGACTAGCACATATCTCCCATCTTTGTCAATTAGCTCATGCAGGGGTTCAAAATGGACTCCCTGTTTGACTTAAAGCACCACCCCTCTTCCGTAGGCAGAATAAGAGGTAGCATAAAGATGGCCTCGCGACTTCTGCTGTACCCGATCTATTTCTAACCCCTCCAAGTGTCTCTTGCAACATAGGTTCATGAACACCTCTGCACTCTAAGTACTGGTAAACTTTATGTTTGGCTGCCAATCACAGGCCCCGGACATTCCAAGTCATGCATGTAATATGTTGTGCCGTGGTAGCCATGCAAATACCGGTGGGTCAAGTTGCCTGCAAACACATCCGGTCCCCCCCTCCTCTCCCAGCCTTCCTTCACTCCCAATAAAGTATATCCTGCCTCGCGAAAACATAAATGTTAGAAATGGGGTCTCTAGTTGCAAGAGGTATACACCCTTGTCCAAATAGGGACCACAGTCCTAGTCAGGGTAAGTCACACACAATTCAAATTATCCTGTGCCCACCCTCTGGTAGCTTGGCAGTCAGGCTTAACTTAAAAGGCCATGTGTAAAGTATTTGTGCAATAAGTCACGCAGTAACACAGTGTAAACACTACAAAAATACACCACATTGGTTTAGAAAAATATAAGATATGTATCTGAATAATTTAAGGTCAAAACAATCAAGGTTTGACAAGTACAAGTTAAAATATCAATTTTGCAATGATAAGAAGAGTCTTAAGTCTTTAAAAATCAACAAATGTTTCTTGTGTGCACAAAGTACCTGGTATACATCCAAATTAAACACACGAAGACCACAGAGGAGGAGAAGTGGAAAAAGAAAGGTCTGGGTTGGATTTCCGGATGTGCACAGATGATGTGTCGATTCTTTTCCACGCAGCAAGGGCTTTGTGTCGAATTCCATCGTGCAGACTTGAATCCTCACTGCGATGCGGGGTCTTTTGACGCCCAGGGAAGCTGCGTGGAAATCCTGGGTGTGCAGGACAAAATAACAGGTGCGCTGTTGATCCGGTGGGCGATGCGTTGGAGTTTCTATTGCACGGCAAGCACTCCGTCGATTCCTCATGCAAGAAGTCAGGCTGTGTTGTTCCGGCTCTGTGATGCATCAATCCAATTAGCTGTGCATCGAAGTTCCAGTCGCCATGCTGGTGCTGCGCCCATTTCCACTCATGGATCCGGGCTGCGTCATTCCGGGTCGGTGATGCAGTGATTCTTTCACCACTGGGCAGGCTGTGCACCGATTCTGGCAGGCTGTGCATTGATTTTTGCCGCAGAAGGAGTTTCCTTTGCAGAGATTAAGGCCCTCATTATGACATTGGCAGTAAATCCCACTTACCGCCATGGTGACTGCTGCCAACATACTGCGGCAGATATCCGCTAACGATATTATGACACACACTTACCAATCCGTCACTATACAGCCACACACACAAGTCCGCCAGCCCAAAGGTCAGTGATAAAGTGGCAGTATCAAAACCCACACCGTTACGCTAACAGAACTACGCCCACAACAGTATGACCCACGAATCACCACAGCAGACATTCAATGGCAGTAAACCATTAGCGGTACTTACCGCTGCACTCAAAATACACACACACTAACAAAACAACATCACATTGGACAATTTAAACTACACACACCTGACACACATACACACACCACACAACTATCAAACACACACCCACAACTCTTTACGAATGCAAACCATTGGCACTATACAGACACCCCAACCACAAGCAAGACCAGAGCCACACACCACCTACTTCCATACACCACCCATGCACCCCACGTCACACACCCCAACACATCACCCTACATACCCTCACCCACATCACTCACACCACACTCATGCCACTACAATGACACCCCAGGTTCTCTGAGGAGGAGCTAAGGGTCATGGTGGAGGAAATCATCCGGGTAGAGCCACAGCTATTTGGATCACAGGTGCAGCAGATATCCATTGCTAGGAAGATGGAGCTATGGCGGAGGATCATGGACTGGCTCAACGTCGTGGGACAGCACCTCAGAACAAGGGAAGACATCAGGAAGAGGTGGAACGACCTATGGGGAAGGTGCGTTCCATTGCAGCAATACACCAACTCGCTGCATCCTGAGGGCCTGGCAGGAGTAGCAGGAGGACTGGACTCTGGTAAGTCAACTCTCTATTTCTATCACCCCCCTACCTGCATGCCATCACATACCCCTACCCCCACCTTCACTCCCATCACTCCACCACCTCCCACACACCCCACCATCATAACCCACTCATCCCAATGCCAAGCCCTGCATGCTCTACCAATGCATGGACACCACTCACAGACCTGCATCGACACCTATCACAACAGCATGCACACTAGAGAGAATCACTTAGCCCACCAAATAACAACTCACACAAGGCAAAGCTGTCAGGGCAATAACAACCATAGAGAGCAACACACCCATGCACAATATGTCACACGCAGAAACAATGACACTGCATTTACATCCCCACAGGTAACCCAGCCAATGCCACAGGCGAAGAGGTGTCAGCAACATCCGGTCCCCCCCAAGAAGAGGCCCACAGTGATGAACGCAGCTCTGCTCGCCTGGATCTGGATGACCAACCTGGCCCATCAAGGATCTCCGGACAGCCACAGTCTCACACCACCACAGAGCCTCCCCCAGGAAACACCACCACAGCACCCACCCAACGGGCCCATACCTCTGTCCCCAGGACACGTCAATCAGCAGTGTGTCCACCACTACAGGAATCCCAGGCCACCCCACAAACAGAGGACAACCAGGGACCTGGGATCAGTGGCAGTGGGCACACGATACAGGGGACAGAGGCATAGGACAATAGGGAAGCTGAGAGGACTGCTGTGTGACAGGGGGAGGACAGGCCCAGGGAACCGACCCTCCAGGAGGCACTCACCATGATCCTGGGAGCATACCAACATTCCCAGGATACGCTGGGCCAGATCTTGGACAAGATGCAGGAGAACATGAGGCTGCAGGAGGGACAGTATTTAGGGATCAAGAAGGACTTGAAGGCCATGAACACCACCCTGGTCTCCATTGCAGGGGTGCTGGCAGACATGGCCAACAATAGGAGGGAGGCAGTGGCACGCCAGCAGGCCCCTGACACTAGCCAGACTTCTGACCAGCCCTCCACCTCCGCTGCCGATAGTGGACTGGAGGGCCCGCCACAGGACCAACAGGCCACCAGCACCCCTCTCCCTGCAGAAAGATAACCACCCCGCAAATATTCCCTGCGATCCTGGCAGAAGCCAGAGACGATTGCCAAGACCCCCACCAGGAAATAAGACTCTCCTGATTGTCACACTTGTGTCCCACTCTGTCACACTGTCCACCTTGAACTGCCATTGCTCCCCTTCCTATGCCTCCATGGACACTGCACCTGTGATACCAATAGACTGGACTCTAACCAGGACTTTCTTCAATCATCACCCCAGCCCATTTCACTATCCCCTCTTCTTCAGAGCGCTGCAATAAACACACTCTGATAAAATACAAGTATGGTGTGTCAAATGTTTTCAAAATGTATTTGTTTAACCCGGTCCAACCATTGCAATTCAACTGTACAGTAATGTTTACATAGGAAAGACCTGTAGTTGGCTGCACTGAACACACCAGGAGCAATAGTGGGGCACCAACATCTGCAACAAGAGATGCCAAAGGGTACAATGAGTGGTATTAGAAGTAGGAATTCACAGCCTGCCAGTGGCAATGTCACACATCAAACTTTCAATTATGTAAAATAACACTGTCTTGCCTGTGTCTCATTGAAGGTATTGATGAATAACTGCACTTCTGTTGTCCTCATCCTCATCCTCTGCCTCCTCATCTTCACTGCCCACAGGGTCCACTGCTGCCACACGGCCATCTCCAGCCTCCTCCTCTTGTAGAAAAGGCACATGGCGGCCCAAGGTAAGGTTTTGCAACATACAGCATGCCACGATGATCTGGCAGACCTTCTTGAGTGAGCAGCACAGGGATCCACCTGTTAGATGGAGGCACCGTAATCTGGCCTTCAGGAGGCCAAAGGTCCTCTCTATAATCTGTCTTCTTCGCCCATGTGCCTAATTGTAACGTTCCTCTGCCCTTGTCCTGGCATTCCTCACAGAGGTCAGTAGCCATGAGAGGTTGGGGTAACCAGAGTCACCAGCAAATATCGAGGGACAATTGTTAGCCACACACTCACCCTTAGGGCCCACAACATACCCATATGCCAACATCCCCTGGGTGGGAACCGTGGCTCACCTATTAGCCACACCCTGTACCTCTGGAGTTAGGCCATCACATTAGGGATGGTGCTATCCCTCAGGATAAAGGCATCATGCAAGAGCCAGGATACTTGGGATTGACATGGGAGATCTACTGTTCCGCCAGGCACACCATCTGGACATTCATGGAGTGAAAACTCTTTTGATTTCTGAATACCTGTTCATTTTGCTGGGGGGGGAACAAATGCAATATGTGTTCCATCTATTGCCCCAATGATGTTGGGGATATGTCCCGTTGCATAGAAGTCAGCTTTCACTGTGGCCAAATCCTCCACCTGGGGGAAAACAATGTAGCTGCACATGTGTTTAATCAGGGCAGCCAACACTCTGGTCAGCACTATTGAGAACATTGGCTGTGACATTCCTGCTGCCAAGCCCACTGTCACTTGAAAAGAACCAGTTGCCAGGAAATGGAGCACTGATATTACTTGCACAAGAGGGGGAATCCTGGCGGGGTGATGGATAGCAGATATTAGGTCAGGCTCCAATTGGGCACACAGCTCACTGATTGTGGCCCTGTCAAGTCTATAAGTGAGGATAATGTGCCTGTCCTCCATTTTTGTCAAGTCCACCAGGGGTCTGTACACAGAGGATGTCTCCATCTCCTATTCATCCACAGCGGTTGCAATCAATGGGGCAAAAGAGTGAGCAGGCGGTCCTTAACTGTACATTCTAACCACTACAGTTCAATGCATGTTGTGACTATAACATTATTTTGGTGGGATATGTCCAAAATGAAAATGTGTGTACTGTGACGCAGTTAAAATCCATGGCCTGCAAACCACCCTGAAATGACGTCCACCTGTCCTGTATGGAGGGACAGGTGGAAATGAGGTAATTCCTCTGACGTTGTGCACTGTTGCGGGAGGCGGTTGAGAACCACCGTGCAACTCCTCATTCGTTATTCAACAGGAGAGGACCTACACTGCATGTGCTGCTGTGACCTGTGAAAGGGCCCCTCCCTTCACCTCGGCGGAGTTGAAGTGACTCGTGGATGGGGTCCTACCTCAGTACCGACTGCTGTATGGGCCTCCAGACAAACAGGTGAGTACACCGTAAGTACGATGCCTGGGGCGTTAATACATGGAGTGCTGTGTGTGAAGGCCTCAGAAGGGGGGCTGGGTGGATGGGCCCTGGGCAGCATGTATGCTGGGCCGTGTCTATGCTAATGGGGTTGGGAAGGGGCATGTTGGGCCACAAGTGTGGAAGCCAGGATGGTCAGACTAAGACCTTTCAATGTGTCTAGTTCCCTGCAGGTCAGTGCCCATCAAAAGAAGGGTATATGGCATGCCATCGCCAAGGACATGCGGACCCTGGGGTCTACAGCAGGCAGAGCACCCACTGTCGCAAATGGTGGGAGGATCTGAGACACTGGGCACGGAAGACGGTGGAGGCCCAGCTGGGGATGGCCTCCCAACGAGGAAGGGGTGCCTGTCAAACTCTGACCCCCCCTGATGGCCTGCATACCAGCGGTAGCCTATCCAGAGCTGGACGGGCACTTGGGGGCATCACAGCAGCAACAAGAGGGTGAGTACACACCCCTCACAGGCAGTCACAAGCCCCACATCCATGCACACCTCCCCTGTGTCCTCTCCCACCGTGTCTGTGCCCCCTCCTCCCAAAGGACACAAACGCAAGCATCAGACACCCAACAGCCATCCACTTCACAACAGCATCCAGCCCATGCACCTGCACCCAAACACAGCAGATTGACACCTCCTGCCACCACTCCCTCTTCTTCCACTTCCAAACCATCTCCCTCTTCCCACCCCAATGTCTCTAAGAAGCTTTTACTCGCCACCATTGACCTCTTCCCTAGCCCTCCCCCATCCCTCACATCAGGCCAGGGTGGTCAAAACCCAGGCAAGCACCTCAGCCACCCAGTCCATGGGCACAGTAGTGTCCCCAGCAACTTCAGTTGGGAAAGGATCCCAGCCAGCAGCCAGCCAGATGTAAAGGGTGCATGCCCCAAGTGCTTCATGGAAGGGCAAGGAGCAAGCCCCAGCAGTAGGAAGAAAGGGCAAGGAGCCAGCCCCAGCTGCAGGAAGGAAAGGGAAGGTGCCAACCACAGCTGCAGGAAGGAAGGACAAGGAGCCAGCCCCAGCTGCAGAAAGGACGGGCAAGGAGCCAGCCCCAACTGCAGGAAGGAAAGGCAAGGGACCTGAAACAGCCGGCAATAGATACAAGGGGCCTGGTGCTGGGACTCAGTCAGAGCCCCCACTACCATCCATAGTGGTGCAGCCTTCCGAGGCTGCAGGGGATGGGCTGGGGCCTCCCCCCACCACTACCAGCACTGTCACCTGCCCCAGTGGGCAGTTGTCCGAGGCTGCAGGGGGTGGGCTGGAGCCTCACCCCTCCACTACCAGCACCGCCACTTGCCCCAGTGGGCAGCTGTTCCGGGCTGCAGGGGATGGGCTGGAGCCTCCCCCCACCACTACCAATTCCACCAGCAGCAACCCCAGCAGCACTGCCACCGGCCCCAGTGGGCAGCCGTCTGAGGCTGCAGGGGATGGGCTGGAGCCCCCCCCCACCACTACCAACTCCAAAAGCAGCACCAGCACTGTCACCTGCCCCAGTAAGCAGCTGTCCGAGGCTGCAGGGGATGGGCTGGAGCCTCCCCCCACCACTACTAGCAGCAGCAGCACCACCACCACTACGAACATTGATCAGCCATCACCGCCGGCGGACAATGTGTAGTCCTGCGTCCACGGGCTGTTGTGCGGCCTGGCCACTGCAAATCCTGTGGGAATGACACCCAGCTGAGAGACTGTGACCTTGCACTCCCCAAGATCTGCATCACAGGGCACGAAGCCCCTTCCAGAACCAGTGGAGAAGCCATCCACTCACCCATCCTCCCCAGGATGAAGCTCACTGGGCACGATGCCCCCTCCAGTGGAGAGGCCATCCACTCACCCCATCCCCCCCAGGAAGAAGCTCACTGGGCATGATGCCCCCTCCAGAGCCAGTGGGCAAGTCACCCACTCGAGAGACTGTGGTCTTGCACTCCCCAGAACCAAGCAGTGGGCAAGTCACGCACTTGAGAGACTGTGGCCTTACACTCCCCAGGATGAAGCTCACAGGCCATGTTGCTCCCCCCAGAGAATGTGGGCAAGTCACCCATTTGAGAGACTGTGACCTTGCACTCCCCAGAACCAAGCAGTGGGCAAGTCACCCACTTGAGAGACTGTTGCCTTACACTCCCCAGGATGAAGCTCACAGGGCATGTTGCTCCCCCAGAGAATGTGGGCAAGTCACCCACTTGAGAGACTGTGACCTTGCACTCCCTAAGACAGAGCAATGGGCATGTTGGCCCCTCCGGGACCAGTGGCGTTGTACCATCTTCGGGCTGAGGTGCCCCCAATTCCCTATCCCCCTGAGGTGCCTGGCTATTTTCAACCCGATGCCCCTGCAGTGTTCTCTCTGTGTTGTTGCAGGAGTAAGGTGGGGCCTTGGACTTTGTGATGTGGCCCTGTGGCCCACAAACATTGAGGCAGTGTCCCTTGATTTGTAATATGTATATACTTTTTGATTTGGATGGACGTATCACTGCTATATTTATCTTATTACACTCGTTTTACTCTATTGTAGTTGTCCTTGCATTATTCCTGAGGGGTACGGGGTAAATATGTTATGTTTATGCATCTGCTTGTGTGTATGAGGGTGGGGGTGTTGGGTGTGTGTGTCACTCTCTTTTTCCTTCCCCCTCCTCTACGTGCTAGGCGTCAGTACTCACTGTGGTCGTCTTCGCCGTCATTGGTGTTCGTAGTGGAGCAGCACGTACAGTATGGAGAAGACATGCAACTCGGGCTCCATGGCAGCATGGTTGTTTCCTGAGTCTCCACAGCTGAATCGTTTCCCTTCTGTGCAGTGTTTCTGCCAGGCTTTTCATGCCCAGGAAAAAGATGGTGGATTGGAGTGTCATAATACAGTGGGCGGAACATTGTCTTCCGCCTGGCTATAGGCGGTTACCGCTGTTGTGCCTGTTGATTCAGCCCTGGTGGTCGGTCTGTTAAAGTGGCTGTCTGTCTGAGCTGTTCCCGCCGTGGTCATAATTTTGCAGTTATTACCACCGGCCTGCTGGCGGTATTACCACCACTTTATCACCGACCGCCAGGGTTGTAATGAGGGCCTAAGCCTTTTTGGCCCTGAGACTCCAGGAACAGGAGGCAAGCTCAATCCAAGCCCATGGAGAGCACTTCTGAGCAGAGCCAGAGGCCAGCAAGGCAGCAGGGCAACAGCAAGGCAGCAGTCCTTCACAGCAAAGCAGTCCAGGTAAGTCCTTTGGGCAGCCAGGCAGCTCCTCATGGCAGGTTGCAAAATCTGGTTCAGAGTGTTTGTCCCAGGAAGTGTATGAGTTGTAGGGTAAGGGACCGAGTTTATATACCCCAAAGTGCCTTTGAAGTGGGGGAGACTTCAAATAGTGGTTTTGAAGTGCACAATGTCCCGTTTCAGTACAGGTCTGTCTGCCAGGGTCCTAGTAGGGGGTGTGGCAGTCCTTTGCATGAGGGCAGGACTCTAGCCTTTGAAATGTAAGTGTCAAGGCCCTCCACCCTTCCAGCCCAGGAAGACCCATTCAGTATGCAGATGTGTGCAAATGTGACTGAGCATCCTTTGTTTGTGGTTATCTGGGTGAAGTGCACAAGGGAACTGTCAACCAGCCCAGCCCAGACATGGAATGGAGACAAGCTGTAAGGCACAGGGGCAGAGAAATGCTCACTTTCTAAAAGTGCAATTTCTAAAATAGTAGTATAAAATCTGACCTCACCAATCAGCAGGATTTTGTATTACCATTCTGGCCATACTAAATATGACCTGTCTACCCCTTTCTGATCAGAATCTAACACTCAAACAGTATATGAGGGTAGCCCTAATGTTAGCCTATGAAAGGAGCAGGCCTCACAGCAGCGGAAAACGAATTTAGGAGTTTTCCACTACCAGGACATATAAAACACACAGGTACATGCCCTGCCTTTTACCTACATAGCACCCTGCCCTCTGGGTTTCCTAGGGCCTACCGTAGGTGTGACTTATATGGGAGTTTAAGGCTTTGGAAGTACTTTTAAATGCCAAGTCAAAGTGGCAGTGGAACTGCACACACAGGCCTTGGAATGGCAGGCCTGAGACATGGTTAAGGGGCTACGTATGTGGGTGGTACAACCAGTGCTGCAGGCACACTAGCAGCATTCAATCTAAAGGCCCTGGGCACATGTAGTGCACTTTACTAGGGACTTACAAGTAGATCAAATATGTAAATTGGGTATGAATCAATGTTACCATGTTTTAATGGAGAGAACATATGCACTTTAGCACTTGTTAGCAGTGATAAAGTGTGCAGAGTCCTAAACCATCAAAATAGTGTCAAAAAAGTGGATGGAGGCAGGCAGAAACAGTTGGGGATGACCACCCTAAGGATGTCAGGTCTAACATGTGTCCCCCACAGCTGAAAGTGGGGAGAGCTACCCAACTCCTTGGGAGCTCTCATCGCTAAGGCGAAAGCATCTGGAGAGACCATCAGCATTGGAGTGGTAAGTCCCCAGGTGATGCTTCACCATAAAGTCCATCCCCTGTAGGGAAATGGACCACCTCAAGAGTTTGGGATTTTTCCCCCTCATCTACATGAGCCATCTGTGGGACCTGTGGTCTGTCTGAACCCAGAAGTGAGTCCCAAACAGGTATGGTCTCAGCTTCTTCAGTGCCCAGACCACAGCAAATGCTCTAAAAGCACTCCACCTCTGTTCACTTGGTAATAGTCTTCTACTAGAAAAGACTATCGGTTGGTCTAGGCCCTCCTCATTCAGCTGTGTTAGGACCACCCCTATGCCATGCTCAGAAGCGTCTGTCTGCACAATTAATTCTTTGGAGTAGTCAGGGGCCTTGAGCAGGGGTGCCGTGCATATGGCTTCCTTCAGGGATTCAAAGGCTTTCTGACAAGCATCTGTCCAATTCACCAACCTAGGTTGCTTTTTGGATTTGATTTCTGTTAAGGGGGTCACTATGGTGCCATAGCCCTTAACAAATCTGCAGTAATATCTGGTGTGCCCTAAGAAGGCTCTCACCTCTGACTGGGTTTTAGGTGGTTGCCAGGCCTTGATTGTTTCAATCTTGGCCTGGAGGGGCTGCACCTTGTGCCACCACCTACTAGGTGTCCCAAGTACACCATGGAACCCTGCCCAATCTGGCACTTACTGCCCTTGAAGGTCAGGCCTGACTGTTGCAGGGCCTGAATCACCTCCTTGTTCCTCCCAGCTGGAATCATAGACCGCGGTGATGTCTAGATAGGCTGCACAGAATGCATCTTTTTCTAGCTAGGGCCCTGTTAACCAACCGTTGGAAGGTAGTGAGGGCATTTAATCCAAAGGGCATTACTCTGAACTGGTAATAACCCTCAGGTGTAGAAAAAGTAGATCTCTCTTTTGCCTCCTCAGTCAAGGCGATCTTCCAGTATGCTGACGTGAGATCAAAGGTACAGAGGAACTTGGCAGCGCCTAGCCTGTCATCAGCTCAGGGGATGGGCTGAGCATCTGTCTTTGTGACAGAGTTGAGCCCCTGGTAGTCCACAGAGAACCAAAGCTCTGGCTTAGCACTGGGAGCGGCAGCCTTGGGAACCAACACCACTGGGCTGGACCAGGGACTGCTGCACTTCTCAATCATCCCAAGAGCCAGCATCTTGGCAACTTTCTCCTTGATGCTGGACCTCCCCTTAACTGACACACTGTAAATGTTGTTCTTTACAAGGGGACTGTCTCCTGTGTCAGTATCATGGACACACAGGTGTGTGAGTCCAGGGGTGAGGGAAAACAGGGAAGAGAACTGTTCCAATAATTGGTAGCAGTCTCCTCTCTGATCTAGGGTCAGGGAGCCAGAGAAATTGACACCCTTCACTGATCCATCACCTTTCTTGGCAGAGAGGAGGTCTGGGAGAGGCTCACGCTCCTCTTCCGTGCCCTCATCTGTCACCAGAAGCATGCTGACTTCAGACCTTTCAAAATGAGGCTTCAGTCAGTTCTGATGGAGCACCCTTAGGGTGTTTCTAGGGGGCTTGATGTCCACTAAGTAAGTGACCTCCCCCTTCCGCTCCTTGATCTTGAATGGGCCAGTCCAGCAGTCCTGGGGAGCTCTAGGCTACCCATACTTTGTCTCCATGTGAGAATTCTACCAGGGTGGCCTTCTAGTCATACCATTGCTTCATCACCTCTCGACTTCCCTCGAAGTTGCACTTGGCCTGTTTCCAGAAGCGATGCATCTGGTTGCAGAGGGCCAGCATGTAATTGACCACATCCTGGGTGGGTTTCTCCCACCTCTCTTTCACTATGCTTAGGGGTCCCCTGACCGGGTACCCATAGAGAAGTTCAAAGGAGCTGAACCCCGCCCCTTTCTGGGGCACCTTTTTATAAGCAAAGAGAAGGCCTGGTAAGAGGACGTCCCACTTACGGCTCATGGCCTCAGGTATGCCTGCGGTCATGCCTTTTAGGGTCTTGTTGAACCTTTCCACAAGCCTAGTGGATTGACGATGGTAGGGGCGGTAAAAAGGTAGGTCACCCCACACGTATCACACATAGACTTCATGTACACAGACATGAAGTTTGTGCCTCTGTCAGACACAATCTCCTTTGGGAATCCCACACGGGTAAATATCCCCATAAGAGCTCTGATCACCACCGGTGCAGTCACTATCCTTAGCGGGATTGCCTCTGGATAATGGGTGGCATGGTCCACCAAAACCAGGATAAACCTGTTGCCTAGGGCAGTTTTGGGGTCCAAGGGACCAATGACGTTGATGCCCAACCTTTCAAAGGGGGTGCCAGTGATGGGGTGTGGGACCAGGGGGACCTTGAGCTTTTTCACTGTCTTCCCACTAGCCTGGCAGGTTGGGCATGACCTACAGAAAGCATCTGAGGCCACCCGCATTCGGGCCAATAAAAGTGGGTGACAAGCCTGGCGAAGGGCTTGTCTTGTCCCAAGTGTCCCGCCAGGGGGATGTTGTGAACCAAACTCAGTAGGAAGGACCGGTAGCACTGGGGGACCACCAGCAGATGTGCTGCCCCAGCTTCCGGCACCTTAGGCTCACTGTAAAGGAGATCATTCTCCCAATAGATATGGTGATCACCAGAGGCTTCACCTGCCTGTCACCTCAAACACTCAAGAGTGGGGCACTCCTACTCACGAATGTGTGAGACAGAGACTGTTAACCTTGGACTGATCTGGCGGTCACGTAGAGCTCCTGTCATGCTCTGTGACTGAGAGGTCCACAGAGCAGCAAGATGGCCGATGGAGCGCGCTGGTGGTCGTGCGACCGCTTTGATGTTTAGTGGCTTTGCTCTCCCTTCGTTTTTCCCACCGTCCTAGAACCAGTGAGAGGGGGAGTTAAGGAGGGAAATAACTTTCAATCAGCATTTTTTGAAGGGGAAAAAGGATGAGCAAAAAAATGGAAAAAAAACTGCTGAACCACTAACTGTTGCTGAATTGTGTGAAGCTGGTGGTGTAGATGACCCTGCAAAAGTTGGAAGTTATTAAGTGCCCCTTACGGCAAGTCTCCTTTGGAGGAGAGTGAAGTTCTGCAGCTGTTGAGAGGGATAAATGACCAATGGTTAATGGAGAGTGAAGAGCAGAATCAAGCAACATTGGCCCCCCAGGAGCTGGAGCTCTGTCTTGTGGTAGACTATCTGGCGATTTTGCGGGACCAATTTTATATCTAAGGGGTCAAATTTGTCTGGTATAGCAGCACCAGGTAAACGCACGTTTGAGAGGATAGAATGACAACGGAAACAATTTGTGCTAACACGAATGCGGTTTGTTGGCCTCTATTTTTTCATGAAAAATTTCTTGCCAGTGGTACTACTAGCAATCTCCTTTTACTGCCTTTCGCCTCACCTCTCCTCATTCTATCCCACTGTTCTCCCTTGGATTTTTGCTTTTTTTTTTTTACAGTGAAACGCAATTCAGGGTATAAGACACGTACAATGGGGAAAATTCCGAAGGGAACCAACCCCAAGCCTCTGATTCTGACTCCTGCCACGCGAAAGCAAAGACACAGTTATGAGCGCCAAGAACTAGGGGTCCCCATGAGCGAATCCATATCAACTGCCTCTCTAGATCGGTCACCACCACTGGGGCCCAGCTTGTCAGAGGGTCAAGAGCAAGTGACTGTACGATCACCGCAATTTGCAGAACTACCCTCTCAGCGCTCCACTATCCTGTTGAATAACCTGACCAGCGAGTCTCACATGTCTTTGTTAGATCCAGTTGTATCTAGTATCTCCCCATCAATCGGTCTACAACTGCCCTCGAGTCTAAGGAGAAACCTGCCTATCCTTTGTTCTCTACTTTTAGTAGCAACCTTAAAGGGACAACAAAGGCAATGGAAGAGGGAGGGGAAACAATAGCAATCTCTCCTAACAAAGAAATCGGAAAGGGCTGCAGGTTGCTTCCTGTCATAAATTCAAATTCCGTCCCAAGAGGCCCCTGCCTGGCTGTCTCTGACTCAATATCATCTAATACTAGCACTCTTTCGCAAACCGTAACAGCCAGTCCCTCGATGGAGGAGCTGATGGGTCAGATTCTTGAGGAGCTACGAGCAATAAAACTATCCCAGGAGGCGGCCCATAGAGAGACTAAGGACCAGCTTGGTCAATTAAATACTCATCTAACTCATCTCTCTATGCGTGTTTTCCAAGTGGAGCAGAGGGTATCAGATATAGAGGATGCTGAAAAGAAATTTGAGTCTGCGTCATCTTTGGTCCAGTCGAACTCGAGGAATTCCAATTAAAGTTGGATGAGATGAAAAACAGGTCTCGGTGTTCTAACCTTTAGGTTCATGGGGGTCCCCGAAGAAGTTGAAGCAGCGTCCTCTGTGACCAAGGTAGTCTCGGATCTCATTCACAAGTGTATCCTTCAGGACAAAGCAAGAACTGAAGAAGATCTCTCAGTTATGCGGGCGCACAGGATACCATTTACGCGCTCGGTGAATTCAAAGTATCCCCATACTATTTTAGTCAATTTTGGAGACTATAGGATCAAGGAACAAATCCTTTCTCAAGCTTTAAAAATAAGGAATTTCAATTTCAATGACAGCTTCAGCTTCCGTGTGTTTTCTGATATGTCTATTGCAGCTGCCCACCTGCGCCGCAAATTTGTTGGAATAATCAATGTGTTTAAAAGATTGGGGGCTCCAGTGGGCATTGTGCAATTAGCTAAACTAAAAGTGTTCCACAAAGGCCAAGCACACATCTTTCAAGTGATTCAGGAAGCAAAGAGCATCTTAGAACTATTAAAGAAAAAACAATGATAGGATTTGGCAGGGGAACGAGGGAGGGAAGAGGGAAAGGAGACCAGGGAAGAAAAAGAGAAAGTTTTTCATGATATTTTGCTATTAGGTTCACTTATTTAGGTGGGCTATGTGGTTTTTTTTCCCTGCTGTCTTGATGCTTTCTTGAGACCAAGGCTCTAGGAGTGCCATGAGAGCACACTCTTTTTTTGGGTATGTGTAGGGGGTTCAGGGTTGGGGTGGCGCACAGTGTGGTGAGGGCATGATGGGTGAGACCCGCCAGGGAAGGGGGGGAGTCATCCTCCTTCTGGTAGGGGGGGGCCGCGGTTTGCACCAGGGTGGGGGAAAAGAGCAGATGACATAGCAGATTCTAAATAAAAAAAATGTTTTGTTCAGAGAGCTTGTTTGGGAGTTACCTGTGATTTTGGTATAGGAAGACGGCGTTTGGTAAAGGGGGATCAGGGAGTGAACTAAGAATCATCTCTTGCAATATTAACAACGCTAACAATCATGTCAAGTTTGCTGCTATACTACACTGGCTCAGGACCTCACAATCACAGATCTTTCTCTTGCAGAAAACGCATTTAAAATGCCAGAATAGGCTCCCAAAACTTCCCAAATTAATTGCTCAGGCATACTATGCTTCAGCCAACGCCGCTGTTCGTGGGGTCGCTATTTTAGTGTCCAAAGCATTCCCCAGGAAGGTATACCAGATCCATAGAGACCCGCAGGCATGGTGGGTTGTAATCAGTACTCTTATTTTGAATAATCACATTAATTTTGCAAGTTTCGCTTCAGGGTCTTTACAAGGTATTGAGCTTACTCCCCGGCCTCTTAATCATTGGTGGAGATTTTAATATTATTCCAGATATTCAGATGGATTCTTCTCATAAGAACAAGAAGCAGAATAAAACTAAAGTTTCTCAGTGGTTGGGTAAGATCATCTCGGACCTAGAGTTAGTGGACGCTTAGAGGACCGATCACCCGCAGGACCACGCCTATACATATTTTTAAAAAAAATGCAATTGGGCTTCTTGAATAGAATTTTTATTAACCTTGTTTCTTCTTCCACTAAACAATTCTTATATAAATGCCAATCCTTTTTCAGACCGCCCAGAACCTCAGGTCAATCTCAATGTGCATTGCAAGGTGGGAGTTCATCCTCGTTGAGGTTTGATAAATCTCTTTTGGGAGATGAAGGATGGGTACAGACTCTTAAAACTTACCTTACCAATTTTCTTGAGATTCACAAAGATTCAACCTCTCCATTTTCTATCTGGGAAGCACTTAAAGCTTACATAAAAGGAGAAACTATATCTTATAAGGCTTTCATTGTAAAATTAAATAGGCAAAAGGTCAAGGAGCTCCAACTAGAGCTTAATCAAGCACAAAGTGCCCTCCTGTCTTCCCAAGACCCAGAGGCATTTTCAAGATTCAATAGGGCACAAGCTAAGTTAAGGGACTACTTCTTATCTCGTGAGATAGTCAATTGACACACAAGTCTGCAGAGTTGGTGCGAAGAAATTGAACACGTAGATACATTTCTGGCCCGGTCTGTTAAAAAAATAAAATCCCAAAGAGACACCATCAAATCTATCTTTGACGAGGGGCTATGTAGGCTTGTAAGTCATCCAGAAGATATTGAAAGAGTCTTTCTTTCTCATTCAAAAATGTATTCTCATTCAATCCCAACTAACGTTCAGCAGATCAATCAATATCTTGATTCGGTAACTTTGCCCTGTCTAGATGCATCTTGAAGGGCAAACCGTATGTCTCCTATTTAATTTCTTGAAGTCAAGAAGGCAATTACGGCGTCATTTAATGGGAAGGCCTGTGGACAGGACGGTCTTCTGGCAAAAGTCTACAAAACTGTTGTAGACCAAATTGCTGGGTGCCTAGTTGTTCTTCTCAATGATATTCTTCAGGAGGCGGACATGCCTGCATCCTTTACAAAAGCCACTGTGATCAGTTTTTTTGAAAAAAGACATGCCACCTCAGAAACCGAATTCTTACCATCCAATCAGTTTATAAAATTTCGATTATAAGCTCAAAGATTGACTTCAGTAGCGCAAGATCTTATCCATGAAGATCAGTGTGGTTTTCTTCTGGTTAGAATGTTAGCAACAAATACCAACTTTCTAATTCAGGCGATAGATTATTATTCTCATAACAACAAATCGGCGGCTATCATAATGTTGGATGCGGAGAAAGCCTTTGGTTTAGTCCAATGGGAGGTGCTTTTTAAAATCCTAGCAAAGTTTAAGTTTCTTAGTCAATTCATTCAGATTTTGCGTAATCTTTATTCTAAAGTCCAAACAAAAATCCTTATAAATTCATGCACAGCAGGAACTCTTCAAGTTCAGCGAGGCACACTCCAAGAATATTGATAGTGCTTTTGCTAAAATAATGGTCTTTTCTGAGTTGGGGGATATAGGATTAATCACTCTAAATCAGAAGCTCTCCTGTTCAATACTACCAATAATGTTCTTCCTTTGGAGATGCGGGCTCAGTATTGTCTGGCTCGCCCCGTTAGATATCTGGGTACCTATGTCGCACATGATTTTTCAGATCTTTTTGCCTTAAACTGTGGCCCTCATTTCAACCTCGGCGGTCTTTTGCCAAGACCGCTGAGGTTACTCCGGGCCAAAGACCGCCAGTGTTGGGGGCCTTCCGCCAACCGTATCATGACTGCTGGCAGCCCTCCGCCCTTTTTCAGACGGAGAGCCACCAGCAGCCATACTGGCAGTTGGCAGTGAAGTGGAGGCTGCTCCACCGCCACGTCATCAGAACACCGCCCACCAAATTATATCCCAGTATTCAGCGTGGCGATGTTCTGGTGATGGGGTGCTGGCAGTGGAGCAGCCCCCATGGATCCTGTTCCCTCCTGGAGGATCACTGGAACAGGTAAGGTGATCATCCGTTAGGGGAGCGGGGTGCAGGGGTGTTGTGTGCGTGCATGGGGGTGTGAGTGTGTAGAGGGGTTGTGTGAGTGCGTGTATGCATGCGGGGGTGTATTGTGTGTTTGAGAAATGTGATGTATATGTCTGTGTGCATTTGTGCATGTATGTGTGCATGTATGTGTGTGTGTATGTGTATGAGTGGTGTGAGCGTGCGTGTAGGGGGGTGGGGATGTGTGTGTGGATGTTTCTGTGGGGGGTCCTACCACCTTTGGCGGGTGGTAGGGGGGTCGTGGGTGTCAGGGGAGGACTCAGGGAAGGGGGATACCCCAATCAGTGCACAGCCCCTGCACCCTGAGATGGCTGCACTGTGGTGGTGGTGGTGGTGGTCGTAGTGGGAGACTTCTGCTCAGCCCCTGCACCCTGCGATGTCTGCACTGTGGTGGTGGTGGTAGTGGGAAGCTCCTGCTCAGCCCCTGCGATGGCTGCACAGCCACGGTTGGTGGTGGTGGTAGTGGGAGGTTCCTGGTCAGCACCTGCACCGTGTGATGGCTGCACAACCACAGTTGGTGGTGGGGGCTCTGTGACAGCTGCTGGTGCAGGTTACTTTCCTTTCTTGCTTGCTGGTGCAGGCTCCTTCCCCTTCTTGCTTGGTGGTGCAGGCTCCTTCCCCTTCTTGATTGCTGGTGCAGGCTCCTTCCCCTTTCTGATGTCTGGTGCAGGCTCCTTCCCCTTTCTGCTGGCTGGTGCAGGCTCCTTCCCCTTCAGTGTTTGTGGCCTGAAATCCTTTCTACCACAAGTAGGTGCGGATGGAACTGGGCCCGTGGACTGTGTGGCTGGGGTGCTTGGCTGGGTTCTTGATACCCTGGCCATACATGCAGGATGGGGGGATAGGGAAGAGGTCAATGGTGGAAAGGAAAAGCTTTTTAGGGACATTGGGGCGGAAAGAGGGAGAAGTAATGGGAGTGGAGGATGAGGGAGTGGTTGTTGGAGGTGTTTGTCTGCTGGATTTGGGTGCAGGTGCATGGGTTGTATGCTGTTATGAGGTGGATGGCTGTTGGGTGTCTGAATGCTTGTGTTTGTGTACCTTAGGAGGGGGGGACAGACACGATGGGAGAGGACACAGGGGACGTGTGCATGGATGTTGTGGAGGTGTCTGCCAGTGAGGTGTGTGTTCTGCTTGGTGTGGTGATGATGCAGGTAGTGGATGATGATGTAGTGCATGCAGGTGTGAGTGTGGACGTAACTGGGTGGGAGGTGGTGGAGGAGGAAGAGGTGGAGACAGTGGAAATAGTGGATGTTGTTGAGTCTGAAACTGAATGGTGTTTGTGTGATTGCCTGTGGGGATAAAGTGTGGTGCTTGTGTTTGCCTGTGATATTCTTGGGTGTTGTCCTGTGTGCATTCTCGTGAGGCTGTGTGATTGGGATAGGTTGGGGTTGAGGAGAATGGGACTGGGAAGTGGAAGTTGGAGGGGGGGCGGTAGAAACAGGGACAATAGCTGTCATCAGAGAGGAGGCCAGAGCATGGATCGATCTCTGTTGGGCCGCCAATCCAGTGTGAAGGCCCTCCAGGAATGCATTAGATTGTTGCATCTGGACTGCCAGCCCCTGGATGGCATTCACTATGGTTGACTTCCCCACAGAGTTTGATCTCAGGAGGTAAATAGCCTCCTCGCTCAGGGCAGCAGGGCTCACTTGGGCAGGGCCTGAGGTGCCTGGGGCAAAGGAGATGCTCACCCTTCTGGGTGAGGGGGCACGGGCAACTCGCTGAGGGGCTGCTGGGAGAGTGGTGCTGGTACGGGGGTGGCAGCTGTCCCCTTAGCTGGGGTGGTCACGGAGGTGTCCGCCACCATCAGGGAGCTCCCATCGGAGGAGGTATCTGAGTCTGTATTGTCCCCTCCAGTCTCCGTGTGGTGCTCCCCTCACCCTCCGTCCCAGTGGTGCCCTCAGGGTCGGTGGACTCTGCCTCCAGGGTCCTGTGGGATGCATCTCCCTCCATCACCGGTGACTCTGCTCCTCCGCCAGATGATGCTAATGCACATAAGGACAGAATGACAAATCAAGAAAGTGGGGAGAGAGACAAAGGATACACTGGGTCAATGACTGCACCAACCGTTGACATACACAGCACCCTCACACACAGTGAACAGGCCTACGCACTGTGAATTGCTCTATGAGTCATATTGCTAGCCACCAAGGCATGAGGAGGGACACACCGCCAACTGCAGCACACCTGGGACCCACACAGCCCTGGCCAGTAGTGGATGCTAACCAGCTAGGTAGGAATTATTTTCCCTTCAGACCCCTAACCACCAGAGGACCTACGCTGCTGTCTGGCCTGGCCTAGGGGCACCCAAGGACACACAACCACCACCCGGATACCACCCCACCAGGCGTAAGTTGTAATGATAGCCACTGTACTCACCCTCTTGTGGCTGTTGTGTTGCCCTCAAGCGCCAGTATGCAGGCCATCGGCGGTGAGGGTTCGATGGGCACCCCTTCCTCATTGGGAGGCCATCCCCAGCTGGGCCTCCGTGGTCTTCCTTCCCCAGCATCTCAGTTCCTCCCACCGTTTGCGACAGTGGGTGCTCCGCCTGCCATAGACCCCCAGGGTCCGCACGTCTTTGGTGTGGCATGCCACATACCCTTCTTTTGATGAGCACTGACCTGCAGAGGTAATACAGAAAGGAGAACACCATTAGTTAAACAGTCAAGCCAGTTACACATATGGCCTACAATACCCGTTTACAGCACTATTGGCACACGCATAGCCCAGCACTCAATGTGTTCCCAGCCAGGAGGATATCCCTCCCCCTTTCACAATGCCTTCACACACCTCCATACATGTATGCCACATGCATTGCACCCACAGTGTACTCACCTGTTGGTCTGGAGGCCCATAGAGCAGTCGATATTGGGGTAGGACCCCATCCACCAGTCTCTCCACCTCCTCCGAAATGAAGGCTGGGGCCCTTTCCCCGGTCACACGGGCCATGGTAGGTTTCAGACACAGGTCACAGCAGCACATGCAGTGTATGTCCTCTCCTATGGAAGGTCAGGTAACAAGTGAGGAATCAGATACAAAATGACTGTCACATCCGCGGCGGTGCATACTGTCACCACCGGCGTAGATCACCATTGGCCACTGTACCCCATAGGGCCCAATATGAACCAATGAGGATTTGCATGGCGGAACCCAACCGCCTCCCGCCACGTCGCACAATGTCAATGGAATTACCTCACTTCCACCTGTCCCTCCACACAGGACAGGCAAACTCCATTTCAGGAGGGGCAGCTCTATGGAATAATGCTGCGTCACAGGAGAAATAGCCACATACAGGACAAATCGCACTGACCCATTACATGTTTACAGAATGCAAACTACTGTTGTGGCTCCATTGTTCAGTTTGTGACAGGCTCCTCACTCTTTTGTCTCATAGACTCCTACTGCTGCAGATGATTAAGAGATGGAGACATACCCCGTGTACAGACCCCTGGTGGACTTGGCTACACTGGAGGACAGGCACATCATACTCACCTATAGACTGGACAGGGCCACAATCAAAGAGCTGTGTGCCCAATTGGAACCTGACCTGATATCTGCTATCCGTCACCCCACTGGGATCCCCGCTCTTGTGCAAGTGCTATCAGTGCTCCATTTCCTGGCAACTGGTTATTTCCAAGTGAGAGTGGGCTTGGCAGCAGGAATGTCACAGCCAATGTTCTCAATAGTGCTGAATAGAGTATTGTCTGCCCTGATAAAACACATGTGCAGCTCTATTGCATTCCCCCAGGTTGAGGATTTGGCCACTGTGAAGGCAGAGTTTTATGCAATGGAACATATCCCCAATATAATTGGGGTGATTGATGGAACACATATTGCATTTGTACCCCCTGCCAGAATGAACAGGTGTTCAGGATTCGTAGGAGTTTCCACTCCATGAATGTGCAGATGGTGTGCTTGGCGGACCAGTACATCTCCCACGTCAATGTTAAGTATCCTGGGTCAGTGCATGATGCCTTTGTCCTGAGGAATAGCAGCATATCAAACGTGATGGCCCAGCTACATAGGCACAGGGTGTGGCTAATAGGTGAGCCCTGGTTCCCACCCAGTATATGTTGGTGTATGGGTATGGTGTGGGCCTTGTAGGATAGTGTGTGGCTAAATGTAGTCCCTTAATAATTGCAGGTGACTCTGGCTACCCAAACCTATCATGGCTGCTGACCCCTGTGAGGAATGCCAGGACTAGGGCAGAAGAACGTTATAATGAGGCACATGGGCGAACCAGAAGGATAATTGAGAGAACCTTTGGCCTCCTGAAGGCCAGGTTCCAGTGCCTCCATCTACTCACCTAAGAAGGTCTGCCAGATAGTAGTGGCATGCTGCATGTTGCACAACCTGGGCCTCCTTTTCTGCTGGAGGAGGCGACTGGAGATACCCCAGTGGCAGCAGTTGACCCTGTGGACAGTGAGGATGACGAGGCAGAGGAAGAGGATGAGGACAACAGAACATCTGTGATCTGTCAGTACTTCCAATGACACACAGGTAAGGCAGTGTAACTTTACATTTCAATGACTTTGGTTGTATTCTGTGTGGCATTGGCATGCTGGTAATTCCCAATTCAATGCCCACTTACTGTTCTCTCTGGCTATTCATTTTGCAGATGTTGGTGATATGACAAATACTCCTGGTGTGATCTCTACAGCCAGCTACATGTCATTAATCTATGTTCATTCTATGTACAGTTCATTTGCAATGGTTGTACCTGTTTAAACAATACATATTTGATATACATGACATACTCAAAATCAATTTTTTTCAAAGAGTTTTTATTGAAGTGCTAACATATAGCGGAAAGTGCAATCGAATGGGGTGATGATGGAGGAAAGTCCAGGGTATTGTTCCAGTCTGTTTGTAGCACAGGTGCATTGTCCAAGGGGACATAGGAAGGGGAGCAATGGCAGTTCAAGGTGGACAGGGTGCCTGTGTGGGTCACAAGGGGGACAATCAGGAGAGTCTCATTTCCTGGCGGGGGACTTGGCAAGTGTCTCTGGCTTCTGTTTGGATCACAGGGAACGTTTGCGAGGTGGTTCACCTTCTGGAGGGGGAGGAGTAGTGATGGCCTGTGAGCCCTGTGGTGGGCCTTCTGGCCACTAGAGGCCGCAGATGTGGTAGGCTGTTCAGATGACGAGCTAGTGGCAGGGGCCCGCTGGTGTGAGACTGCCTCCCTCATATTGTTGGCCATGTCTGCTAGCACCCCTGCTATGGAGAGCAGGGTGTTGTTGATGGCCTGCAAGTCCTCCCTGCTCTCCTGGTACTGTCCCTCCTGCAGCCGCCTGTTCTCCTGCACGTTGTCCAGGATCTGGCCCATTGTGCCCTGGGAATGTTGGTATGCTCCCAGGATCTCGGACAGTGCCTCCTGGAGAGTCGGTTCCCTGGGCCTGTCCTCCCCCTGGTGCACAGCAGTCCTCCAAGTGTTCCTGTTGGCCTGTGCCTCTGTCCCCTGAACCATGTGCCCACTGCCACTGACCCCAGGTCCCCGATTGTCTTGGGTATGAGGTGTTGCCTGAGGTCCCTGTACAGGTTGGCACAGTGTGATTGACATGTCCTGGGAACAGAGGTGTGGGTACGCTGGGTGGGTGCTGTGGTGGTGTTTCCTGATGGGGAGGCTCTGTGGTGGTCTGTGACTGGGCTTGGGTAACCGGCAGTCCAGTGGTCCCTTATGGGCCAGGTAGATTGTCCAGATCCTGAAGTCCAGAGTTACTGTCATCACTGTTGGCCTCTTCAGTTGGGGGACTGGATAGTGCTGGCACCTCCTCTCCAGTGACATTGGCTGGGGTACCTGCGTGGATGTAAATGATGTGTTATGGTTAATTTGTATGACATATTGTACATCCCTGGCTTCCCCTCTATGGTTGGTGTTGCCCTGCCAGCTTTTACTTGTGTATGTTGGTGTATGGTGGGATTGTTAGTTCTCTATGCTGTGCATGCTTTAGTGAAGAGTGTCCATGCAGGGCTGTGAGGGGTGTCCATGCATTGGTACATCATGCAGGGCTTGGCATTGGGATTAGTGAGATGTGATGGTGTAGTGCGTGGGATGTAGTGGAGAGATGGGAGTGAGGGTGAGGGTATGTGATGGCATACAGGTAGGGGGGTGATGATTTTAGAGAGTTGACTTACCAGAGTCCAGTCCTCCTCCGACTCCAGCCAGGCTCTCAAGATGCAGTATTGCCAAGACTTGCTCTTCCCATGCTGTGAGTTGTGGGGGAGGAAGTGGGAGTCCACCACCAGTCCTCTATAAAGCGAGCTGGTGTCTTGCTGCTATGGAACGTACCTTCCCCCATAGGTCGTTCCACCTCTTCATGATTTCGTCCCTTGTACTGGGGTGCTGTCCCACGATTCTCTGCCATAGCTCCTTCTTCCTCGCTATAGATATTTGCTGCACCTTGTAGGAGGCTGGCCTGGTTTGTAGTGGGTACCTTGTGTACTTACACCTTATACCAGGTCCAGTTATCCCTTACTAGTGAAATGTAGTAGTGTTCTAGCAGCTTAGGCTGATATAGGTAGCTATAGCAGAGGAGCTTAGGCTGAACTAGGAGACATGCAAAGCTCCTGCAATACCACTTAGTTACACAGTACTTATACACAAGTAAAGACAATACTCAGTGTTACCAAAAATAAAGGTATTTATTTGGGTGACACAGTACCAAAAATATCTTAGAGACAATACTCCTTCTGGAGGTAAGTATTATACACAATATATACACTAGACACCAAAATTAGACAAGTAAATGGTCATAGAACAATGCAACCAATAGGACATGCTATAGATTGCAATTGGAGAAAATAGGTCTAGGGGCAACACAAACCATATTCTAAGAAAGTGTAATGCAAATCATTAATTCCCCCCTAGACAAGTGTAGTGTGTGCAGAATCGCTGGGAGAGTAAGAATACAGTAAAGGTAAGTAAATTACCCCACCCCAGAGCCCAGAAAAGCAGGAGTAAAGAACTGCAAGTTTCCTTAGGACATACTACACCTCGTGATTGGGATTTTGCAGCAGCCAACCAAGTCTTCAAAGGACAACTGCTGGATTCCTGGACCTGAAGTCCTGCAAAGGAAGGGAACAAGTCCAGAAGTCAAAAGAAGTTCCAGGAAGGACAGGAACCCCTGCCAACCCAGAATAGGGTTCGAAAGAAGAGTCCCCGGTTAGTCGTAGACTGCAGGAATGTACCCTAGGAAGATGCCAGTGGGTTCCTGCATGATGCAAAGGATGTCCTACGACGTGAAGATCTTTGCAGATGTGATTTTGTGTTGGAAGTCACCAACAAGCCTTGTTTACGACAAAAGTGCATTTTGCGTCAAAATGGCGCTGGATGGATCCCGGAGGCACCTAGGGGCCTCAACTCTGTGTGTGGAGGAAGAGGGGCTCTCAGCACTTTAGAGAGCCCTCAGGATGCCAGCCAGCATCCCCAGAGGTCCCAGGACACGGGGACAAAGAAGGTGTAAAACACGGTTGATGCAGCACAACAAAGGAAGGTCCCATGCCGCCGGAGAACAACTCAGCGAGTTGAGCATCACTGGATGGAGTGCTGGGGACCTGGGCCAGGCTGTGCATGAAGGAATCTTGCAAATAGTGCACAGAGGCCTCAGGAGGTGAAGAAGACGCAGTACACAGGGGTACCGTCGCTCTCTGGGAAGGCAAGGTCTTTCCTCCTCCAAATTGCATCAGCAGGACCTCAGGACAGTCTATGTCGATGATGTCCACCCTCTGTGTCCTTAGGAGCACGCTTTTCGCTGTGAGAGGAGTCCAAGGGTACCGGTCGTCATCTTGGAAGGTGCCAGCTGGAGCAGGGGAGTGACTCCGTCACCCCACAGGAGATTTCTTCGGTCCTTCTGGTGCTGGATGAATACAGGGAGTCCTCAGAGCATGCACACTTTGGAAACTGTTGCAGTTGCTGATTTGGAGCTGAGTTTGCTGAAGAAAAGTATCTATTCTGGATACTTTGCAGGTTTGCGTCAAAATGTATAAATATGGGCCTTAGTAACTTTGCACCTAACCTTCAGCAAGTGAAGGTTAGACAAATAGGTGACTTATAAGTTACTTAAGTGCAGTGAAAATTGCTGTGAAATAACGTGTGTGTTATTTCACGCAGGCTGCAATGGCAGGCCTGTGCAAGGGTTTGTCTGAGCTCCCTATGGGTGGCAAAAAAAATGCTGCAGCCCATATGGATTTCTCGGAACCCCAATGCCCTGAGTACCTAGGTACCATATACTAGGGACTTATAAGGGGGGTCCAGTATGCCAATTGAAATTGGTAAATGAAGTCACTAGCCAACAGTGACAAATTTAAAAGCAGAGAGAGCATAAGCATTGAGGTTCTGATTAGCAGAGCCTCAGTGACATAGTTAAGCACTACACAGGCATACACATTAGGCCATGAACTATGAGCACTGGGCCCTGACCAGCAGGATCCCAGTGAGACAGGCAAACACATACTGACATACAGGTAAAAATGGGGGTAACATGTGAAGGAAGATGGTACTTTCCTACACCCCCACCAAATGAGGGACAATAAGGCTAACCTTGCCTAGATGAGTGTTCATTGTCTAAGTGGAAGTACCTGGAGAGGCCATCTGCATTAGAGTGGTTACTCCCAGGTCTATGTTTCACTGTATAGTCCATTCCCTGTAGGGAGATGGACCACCTCAACAATTTAGGGTTTTCACCTTTCATTTGTTTAAGCCATAATAGAGGTTTGTGTTCTGTCTGAACAATGAAGTGAGTCCCAAAGAAGTAGGGTCTCAGCTTCTTCAGTGACCAGACCACAGCAAAGGCCTCCCTGTAGGAAAGTACCATCTTGCCTGGCATGTTACCCCCATATTTCACTGTATAAATGTTGTTTTAGTTGTATGTGTCACTGGGACCCTGCCAGCCAGGGCCCCAGTGCTCATAAGTGTGCCCTGTATGTGTTACCTGTGTTATGACTAACTGTCTCACTGAGGCTCTGCTAATCAGAACCTCAGTGGTTATGCTCTCTCATTTCTTTCCAAATTGTCACTAACAGGCTAGTGACCAATTTTACCAATTTACATTGGCATACTGGAACACCCTTATAATTCCCTAGTATATGGTACTGAGGTACCCAGGGTATTGGGGTTCCAGGAGATCCCTATGGGCTGCAGCATTTCTTTTGCCACCCATAGGGAGCTCTGACAATTCTTACACAGGCCTGCCACTGCAGCCTGAGTGAAATAACGTCCACGTTATTTCACAGCCATTTTACACTGCACTTAAGTAACTTATAAGTCACCTATATGTCTAACCTTTACCTAGTAAAGGTTGGATGCTAAGTTACTTAGGCCCTCATTCCGACCCTGGCGGTTTCAAACCGCCAGGGTGGAGGACCGCGGGAGCACCGCCGACAGGCCGGCGGTGCTCCAATGGGCATTCCGACCGCGGCGGTAAAGCCGCGGTCGGACCGTTAACACTGGCGGTCTCCCGCCAGTGTACCGCCGCCCATAGGAATCCTCCAAGGCGGCGCAGCTAGCTGCGCCGCCGAGGGGATTCCGACCCCCCCTACCGCCATCCAGTTCCCGGCGGTTCTCCCGCCGGGAACCGGATGGCGGTAAGGGGGGTCGCGGGGCCCCTGGGGGCCCCTGCAGTGCCCATGCCACTGGCATGGGCACTGCAGGGGCCCCCGTAAGAGGGCCCCTAAATGTATTTCACTGTCTGCTTCGCAGACAGTGAAATACGCGACGGGTGCAACTGCACCCGTCGCACAGCTTCCACTCCGCCGGCTCGATTCCGAGCCGGCTTCATCGTGGAAGCCTCTTTCCCGCTGGGCTGGCGGGCGGCCTGAAGGCGGCCGCCCGCCAGCCCAGCGGGAAAGTCAGAATCACCGCCGCGGTCTTTCGACCGCGGAACGGTATTCTGGCGGCCCCCGACAGGCCGGCGGCGACCGCCGCCGGCCAATGTCGGAATGAGGGCCTTAGTGTGTGGGCACCCTGGCACTAGCCAAGGTGCCCCCACATTGTTCAGGGCCAATTCCCCGGACTTTGTGAGTGCGGGGACACCATTACACGCGTGCACTACATATAGGTCACTACCTATGTGTAGCTTCACAATGGTAACTCCGGATATGGCCATGTAACATGTCTAAGATCATGAATTGCCCCACCAATGCCATCCTGGTATTGGGGAGACAATCCCATGATTCCCCGGGTCTCTAGCACAGATCCGGGTACTGCCAAACTGCTTTGCCCGGGGTTTCACGGCAGCTGCTGCTGCTGCCAACCCCTCAGACAGGTTTCTGCCCTCCTGTGGTCCAGCCAGGCTTGGCCCAGGAAGGCAGAACAAAGGACTTCCTCAGAGAGAGGGTGTTACACCCTCTCCCTTTGGAATAAGGTGTCAGTGCTGGAGAGGAGTAGCCTCCCCCAGCCTCTGGAAATGCTTTGATGGGCACAGATGGTGCCCATCTCTGCATAAGCCAGTCTACACCGGTTCAGGGATCCCTCAGCCCTGCTCTGGCGCAAAACTGGACAAAGGAAAGGGGAGTGACCACTCCCCTGACCTGCACCTCCCCTGGGAGGTGCCCAGAGCTCCTCCAGTGTGCTCCAGACCTCTGCCATCTTGGAAACAGAGGTGCTGCTGGCACACTGGACTGCTCTGAGTGGCCAGGGCCAGCAGGTGACGTCAGAGACTCCTTCTGATAGGCTCCGTCAGGTGTTGCTAGCCTATCCTCTCTCCTAGGTAGCCAAACCTCCTTTTCTGGCTATTTAGGGTCTCTGCTTTGGGGAATTCCTTAGATAACGAATGCAAGAGCTCATCAGAGTTCCTCTGCATCTCTCTCTTCACCTTCTGCCAAGGAATCGACTGCTGACCGCGCTGGAAGCCTGCAAAACTGCAACAAAGTAGCAAAGACGACTACTGCGACACTGTAACGCTGATCCTGCCGCCTTCTCGACTGTTTTCCTGGTGGTGCATGCTGTGGGGGTAGTCTGCCTCCTCTCTGCACTAGAAGCTCTGAAGAAATCTCCTGTGGGTCGACGGAATCTTCCCCCTGCAACTGCAGGCACCAAAGAACTGCATCACCGGTCCTCTGGGTCTCCTCTCAGCACGACGAGCGAGGTCCCTTGAACTCAGCAACTCTGTCCAAGTGACTCCCACAGTCCAGTGACTCTTCAGTCCAAGTTTGGTGGAGGTAAGTCCTTGCCTCCCTACGCCAGACTGCATTGCTGGAACCGCCTGTATTGCAACTACTCCGGCTCCTGTTCACTCACCGACGATTTCCTTCGTGCACAGCCAAGCCTGGGTCCCTGGCACTCTAACCTGCATTGCACGACGTCCTGAGTTGTCCTCCGGCGGCGTGGGACTCTCTTGTGCAACTTCGGGTGAGCACCGATTCACTCCACTTCGTAGTGCCTGTTCTGGCA
Source organism: Pleurodeles waltl (assembly GCF_031143425.1). Lineage (NCBI taxonomy): Eukaryota > Metazoa > Chordata > Amphibia > Caudata > Salamandridae > Pleurodeles > Pleurodeles waltl. Next base: position 557,492,535 of record NC_090445.1, on the reverse strand, counting down.
CTTCTGCGGGTGCTGCTTGCTTCTGAGGGGGCTCCTTCTCTTGCTGGGCGCCCCCTCTGTCTCCTCATGAAATTGGCGACATCTTGGTCCCTCCTGGGCCACAGCAGCATCCAAAAACCCTAACCGCGACCCTTGCAGCTAGGAAGGCTTGTTTGCGGTCTTTCTGCGGGAAAACACTTCTGCACGACTCTTCACGATGTGGGACATCCATCCTCCAAAGGGGAAGTTTCTAGCCCTTGTCGTTCGTGCAGAATCCTCAGCTTCTACCATCCGTTGGCAGCTTCTTTGCATCCACAGCTGGCATTTCCTGGGCATCTGCCCACTCCCGACTTGATCGTGACTTTTGGACTTGGTCCCCTTGTTCCACAGGTACTCTCGTCTGGAAATCCATTGTTGTTGCATTGCTGGTGTTGGTCTTTCCTGCAGAATTCCCCTATCACGACTTCTGTGCTCTTTGTGGAACTTAGGTGCACTTTGCACCCACTTTTCAGGGTCTTGGGGTGGGCTATTTTTCTAACCCTCACTGTTTAATTACAGTCCCAGCGACCCTCTACGAGGTCACATAGGTTTGGGGTCCATTCATGGTTCGCATTCCACTTCTAGAGTATATGGGTTGTGTTGCCCCTATCCCTATGTGCCCCCATTGCATTCTATTGTGACTATACATTGTTTGCACTGTTTTCTATTGCTATTACTGCATATTTTGGTATTGTGTTTATATATCTTATGTATATTTGCTATCCTCATACTGAGGGTACTCACTGAGATACTTTGGCATATTGTCATAAAAATAAAGTTCCTTTATTTTTAGTTTATCTGTGTATTGTGTTTTCTTATGATATTGTGCATATGACACCAGTGGTACTGTAGGAGCTTCACTCGTCTCCTAGTTCAGCCTAAGCTGCTGTGCTAAGCTACCTTTTCTATCAGCCTAAGCTGCTAGACACCCCTCTACACTAATAAGGGATACCTGGTCCTGGTGCAAGGTGTAAGTACCCCTTGGTACTCACTACAAGCCAGTCCAGCCTCCTACACCCCCTCTCTATGGCAGACTAACACTTTTCTCTAGGGGTCAACCTCCTGCTAATGAAAGCAACAGGTTGATCCTGGCTGTCTGAGTTCAAATGTGATAATACAGCCCCTACCCCTAATTCAGAAGCATCTGTTTGGACAATTAATGTTTTGGAGTAGTTTGGGCTCTTTAAGACAGGTGCAGAGAACATTGCCTGCTTAAGCTCCTCAAAAGTTTTCTCACAGCTAACTGTCCACAATACCTTTTTAGGCATTTTCTTACTGTTGAGGTCATTAAGAGGTGCTGCAATGGAGCCATAGTTCTTAATGAACATCCTTTAATACCCAGTGAGACCTAAGAATGCTCTGACCTGGGTCTGAATAGTAGGGGGAGTCCAGTCCACAATGGTCTGAATCTTCCCCTGAAGTGGTGCAATCTGTTCCCAACCTACCAGGTGGCCCAGATAAAACATTTTCCCCCTGCCCTATCTGGCACTTTGAAGCATTGATAATTAGACCTGCCTTTTGCAGGACCTCTAAAACTTTCCAGAGGTGGACCAGGTGTTCATCCCAGGTGGAGCTAAAGACAGCAATATCGCCTAAATATGCTGCACTAAAAGCCCCCAAACCTTGTAGGACTGTATTCACCAGCCTCTGAAAAGTGTCAGGTTCATTTCTCAACCCAAAGGGCATCACTGTGAAGTGATATTGCCCTCCTATGATAGAAAATGCAGTTTTTGCTTTAGCATCTTCTGACATCTTGATCTGCCAATACCCTGCAGTCAAGTCAAAAGTGCTCAGATACTTGGCAGATGCCAGTGTATCCATTAGCTCATCTGACCTGGTTATAGGGTGAGTGTTAGAAATGGGGTCTTTGGTTGACAGTCAGGTTACCCCCTGTTTAAGCAAGGACCCTCACTCTAGTCAGGGCAAAAGAGAATCACCCTCAGCTAACCCCTGCTTACCCCCTTGGTAGCTTGGCAGAGCAGTATGCTTAACTTCAGGGTGCTGGGTAGAAAGTATTTGTACCAACACACACAGTAACTTAATGAAAACACTACAAAATGACACAACACCAGTTTAGAAAAATAGGAAATATTTATCTAAACAAAACAAGACCAAAACAACAAAAATCCACAATACACAAGTTAAGTTATCAATAAAAATGCAAAAAGAGTCTTTAAGTAGTTTTAAACACACACTAACCCTGTCAGCATGTAAAAATACCTTGGGTGCATCAAGAATAACCCAGCACGGGCGAGTCAGCATCCAGAAGGGGCTTGCGAGGCATTGATTCCACTCACGAGCGGGATCGTGCGTTGTTTCTCCTTTCACCGGGTCGGGGTGCATCGTTTCTTCTCTCCGTAGGAGAGCGGTGTGTCGATCCGGTCAGCACTCTCGGGTCCGGGCAGGCCTTGCGTTGTTTTTCCACGCACAGCGGTACATGAGTCGGAAATCCAGCCGCACGATGATCCGAAAACCCCGCAGCACGGGTTGTGAACTCCCAGCCTCCCTCAGCGATGCTGCCCATCGTTTCTTCTGCTCCGTGCCTCGATTCTTCGGTCGTGTTTCCTGCTAGCGTCGTTTCTCAGCTGCGGAGCAGGCGGTGCACTGTTTCTTCAGCCGCAGATTGGAGTTGTGTCGATCATTTCCCCGCACGGCGCTCTGTGCGTGGATTTCCTTGTCTTTAGGCTGCCAGCTTCTCCTTTCAGGGTCCCAGGAACTGGATGGGCACCACAGGCCAGAGTAAGAGTCTTTCCAGAGACTCCAGGTGCTGGCAGAGAGAAGTCTTTGCTGTCCCTGAGACTTCAAACAACAGGACGCAAGCTCTAAATCAAGCCCCTGGAGATTTCTTCTCAAGATGGAAGGCACACAAAGTCCAGTCTTTGCCCTCTTACTCTGGCAGAAGCAGCAACTACAGGATAGCTCCACAAAGCACAGTCACAGGAAGGGCATCTCTTCTTCCTCAGCTCTTCAGCTCTTCTACAGGCAGAGGTTCCTCTTGTTTCCAGAAGGGTTTCTAAAGTCTGTGGTTTTGGGTGCCCTTCTTATACCCAATTTCTCCTTTGAAGTAGGCCTACTTCAAAGTAAAGTCTCTTTTGAAAGTGAAATCCTGCCTTGCCCAGGCCAGGCCCCAGACACTCAACAGGGGGTTGGAGACTACATTGTGTGAGGCCAGGCACAGCCCTTTCAGGTGTGAGTGACCACTCCTCCCCTCCCTCCTAGCACAGATGGCTCATCAGGAAATGCAGACTACACCCCAGCTCCCTTTGTGTCACTGTCTAGTGTGAGGTGCAACCACCCCTACTGTCAAACTGACCCAGACAGGGAATCCACAAACAGGCAGAGTCAGAGAAATGGTATAAGCAAGAAAATGTCCACTTTCTAAAAGTGGCATTTTCAAACACACAATCTCAATATCAACTTTACTACAAGATGTATTTTTAAATTGTGAGCTCAGAGACCCCAAACTCCACATGTCCATCCACTCCCAAAGGGAATCTACACTTTAATCAGATTTAAAGGTAGCCCCCATGTTAACCTATGAGAGAGACAGGCCTTGCAACAGTGACAAAACAAATTTAGCAATATTTAACTGTCAGGACTTATAAAACACCTTACTATATGTCCTACCTTAACCATACACTACACCCTGTCCTTGGGGCTACCTAGGGCCTACCTTAGGGGTGTCTGACATATAAGAAAAGGGAAGGTTTAGGCCTGGGAAGTGGGTGCACTTGCCAAGTCGAATTTACAGTTAAAACTGCAAACACAGACACTGAAGTGGCAGGTCTGAAACATGGTTACAGAGCTACTTATTTGGGTGGCACAACCAGTGCTGCAGGCCCACCAGTAGCATTTGATTTACAGGCCCTGGCACCTCTAGTGCACTTTACTAGGGACTTACTAGTAAATCAAATATACCAATCATGGATAAGCCAATCACATACATATTTTGTAAAGGAACACTTGCACTTTAGCACTGGTTAGCAGTGGTAAAGTGCCCAGAGTAACATAACAGTAAAATCAGAGTCCAGCACACATCAACAACCTGGGGAACAGAGGCAAAAAGTTAAGGGAGACCACACCAAGGATGAAAAGACTAACAGTGAGCATCTGTTTTTGTTACTGTATTGAGACATCTATAGTCCACACAAAACCACATTTCTCTCTTTCCTTCTTTGCTATGTGGTTTGGGGACAAGCACCACTGGGCTGGCCCAGGGGCTATCTGAAGGCTCAATAACTCCAAGGTCTAACATTTTCTGAACCTCTGTTATTATGCAATCTCCGATATGGTCAGGTTGCCTGTAAATGTTACTTTTGACAGGAAAATTGTCTCCAGTGTCAATTGTATGTTCACACCAAGTAGTTGTACCAGGTGTGAGGGAGAAGAGTTCAGAAAACTGATTAAGGAGATTTTTACAGTCTTCCTTCTACTCAGCAGTAAGGCAGTCCACCAGAACCACTCCCTCCACTAAACCATCAGTTTCATTGGAGGAGAAGAGATCAGGGAGAGGGTCACTCTCTTCTTCGTGTCCCTCATCTGTAGCCATGAGCAGGGTTACATCAGCCCTGTCATAGTAAGGCTTTAAGCGATTGACATGAAGCACCCTAAGGGGGCTTCTGGCAGTACCCAGGTCCACAAAGTAGGTGACCTCACCTTTCTTCTCTACAATTAGATGGGGTCCACTCCATTTGTCCTGGAGTGCTGTTGGTGCCTCAGACTCCAATACCCACACCTTCTGTCCTGGGTGGTACTCTGTCAGGACAGCCTTCTGGTCAAACCATTGCTTTTGGAGCTCTTGGCTGGTCTGAAGGTTTTTGCTGGCCTTTTTCATGTACTCAGCCATTCTACCTCTCAGACCAAGCACATAGTCCACTATGTCTTGTTTTGGAGCTTTTAAAGGTCATTCCCAACCCTCCTTAACAAGAGCAAGGGGACCCCTGACAGGGTGACCAAATAGGAGTTCAAAGGGGCTGTAGCCCACTCCTTTTTGGGGTACCTCCCTGTAGGCGAGAAAGGAGGCATGGTAATAGGACATCCCATCTCCTTCTGAGTTTTTCAGAGAGTCCCATAATCATACCGTTGAGAGTTTTATTAAACCTCTCAAACTGTCCATTAGTCTGTGGATGATAAGGGGTGGTGACCTTGTATGTAACACCACACTCCTTCCACATTGCTTTTAGGTATGCAGACATGAAGTTAGTACCTCTGTCTGACACCACTTCCTTAGGGAAGCCCATCCTGGAAAAGATACCTAGGAGGGCCTTTGCCACTGTAGGCACAATAGTGGTCCTTACGGGGATAGCTTATGGGTACCTTGTGGCATGGTCCACCACCACAAGGAAAAACCTATTGCCAGAAGCTATTGGAGGGTCAAGGGGGCCAACAATATCAACCCCTACCCTTTCAAAGGGCACCCCAACCACTGATAGTGGCATTAAGGGGGCCTTTGGGGAGCCACCAGGGTTGCCACTGGCTTGGCAGGTGGCACAGGAGCGACAAAGCTCCTTTGTGTCTTCTGACATATCAGGCCAGTTAAAATGTGGAACAAGTCTGTCCCTTGTTTTACTCTGGCCTAAATGCCCAGCTAAAGGGATGTCATGAGCCAGAGTTAGGAGGAATTCCCTGTACTGAAGGGGGATGACCAAGCTCCTGGTGGCATCAGGTTTAGGATCCCTTGCTTCAGTATAAAGGAGATTATTCTCCCTGTAAACTCTGTGTGTGTCAGTGACATCACCATTTTGCTGCTTGACAGCTTGCTGTCTGATGCTCTCCAATGTGGGACAGGTTTGCTGAGCCACACTCAGATCTTCCCTGGCAGGCCCCCCTGCACCCAAAAGTTAGACTGTATCAGCTTCCAGCTCCTCTGGTGTAGGTTCTACAAAGGGAGAGAATTCCTCTTCCTCAAAAGGGAAATCATCTGTGGAGGGAGGGATGGTGGACAAGAGTTTGCTCTTCCTAACCCTAGTTTTTGGGAGCACTTGGTCCATTGATCCAGAATCCAAGTTTCCCTGTCCTCTTAGATTCTTGGCCTGAGTCCTGGTAGGAGCAAAGATATGCCCAGGAATGCCCAGCATTGCTGCCTGGGCCTCCAACTCCACTTCAGCCCAAGCTGAAGTATCCAAATCATTGCCTAGCAGACATTCTACAGGTAAACCAGTGGCTACCACAACTTTCTTTGGACCTGTAACCCTCCCCCCAGTTGAGATTCACAACAGCCATGGGGTGGCTTACAGTGTTACTATGGGCGTCTGTCACTTGGTACTGGTGACCAAGTAGGTGTTGCTCAGGGGCAACCAGTTTGTCCATCACCATTGTGACATTGGTACCTGTGTCCCTGTAGGCCTCAACCTGAACACCGTTGATCAGGGGTAGCTGATTGTACTTATCCAAATTAAGGGGACAAGCCACTAAATTGGCTAGGTCAATGCCACCATTAGAGACTAAAACAGCCTCAGTGATCTCCCTAACTAGACCAACTCCAACTACATTACCAATGGTGAGCCCAGCTACACCCTTTGACTGGCTATTAGTAGTGTTCTTCCCATCACCACTGCTATTGCTTGGGACACTAGTGGTTGCAGTTGGGGTTGTGGTGGTGGGAGGTTTGATGTTTTTTTTGGACAATGACTGTCAGTTGCCCAATGGCCTTTGGCTTTACGCATATAATACCAAGGTTTCTTATATTTATGAGAAGAGGATTTGGACCCACCACCCCCATAGGATTTGTGTGGGCCTGATGAAGACTCTGATGATTTTTTATCTTTGTTCCCACCCTTGTCATGTGACTTACCATCCTTCTTCTCGCCATCCTTGTCACCCCCTGTATGTGCTTTTCTGCTCACACTTGTTCTGACCCACTTGTCTGCCTTCTTTCCCACTTCTTGGGGAGAGGTCAGATCTGAGTCCACAAGATATTGATGCAACAAGTCAAACACACAATTATTCAAGATATGCTCTAGCAGAATCAGGTTATACAGGCTTTCATAATCAGTCACCTTACTGCTATGTAGCCAACCTTCTAGGGCCTTCACAGAACAGTCAACAAAGTCTGTCTAGTCCTGTGATGACTCCTTTCTGGTCTCTATGAGCTTAAGTCTATACTGTTCAGTGGTAAGCCCAGACCATCCAAGAGTGCATTTTTAAGAATTTGTTAATTATCTAGATCATCCTCTCTGACAATAAGAAGTCTGTCTCTCTCCTTGCCAGAGAAGGATAACCAAAGGATAACAGCCCACTGTACATGAGGGACCCTCTGAACTTTACAGGCCCTCTCAAGTGCAGCAAACCACTTGTTGATGTCATCACCATCCTTGTAAGGAGGGACAACTTTGTGCAGATTCCTAGAATCAAATGAAGGTTCCCTAACATTTGTATTCCTAAAACGGCTGCTGCCACCATGGGGAACTAACCCCAAACACCTCCTCTCTTTCTCCACAGCCAGGGATTCCCTGTCTAAGGCCAACTGTTGCTGCATTAGCTTCAGTCTGGCCTCCTCTAACCTCAGCCTTCTGAGTTCCCTATTTAGGGACTGGTCCTCAGGGTTAGAATTATGTGAAGCCTCTGAAACAGAGGTAACACGAGAGTGTTCAGAGGCAGACCTATCTCTAACAGGGGCCACTCTAGTGACCTGGCCTCTAGGGGTGAAGGGAGACCTACTTGAGTGTGAACCCTTCCCACTACCTTTTATACTAGGGGACTTGTTGACAGATAGGTCTGTGGAAGGACCCTCCCCAGGATTGTCATCCTCTACCTCTTCCCCTGTCTGATCTAGACCAGTGCTGAGTCCCTGGTTATCTTGGAGGAGAAGATTTAAGAGGAACTCCTTATTGGGTGTCAGGAATCCCCAAGGTGCTTCCTGCATTATGTGTCAGCATCCCCAGGGACTAGGGTTAAATCATATCTCTGTTCTTGGTTAAACCTCTATGTTTTTAATTAAACATAATGTGCTGTGTTACACAATTGGTTTTATCAGTGCTTGTTTTACCAATGCGTGTTTGCTAATGTGATCAGGTGTAGGCATGTGCTTCTAAATTGGGTGTGGTGTAGACATGTGCTACTAATTGGGTGTGGTGACTCATTCACATGTGGAAACTCAACTGCTTTCCTGATTGGCTATAAATAGCAGAGTGAAGCATGCCTCAATGCTTGGCTTTGCTTTGCTTCCTGATCTCAGCATCTGATTTGGCAGTCCAGACCCTGCTGTCGTCCTCATATTCGGACTTTTGAGGCAAATCTTCTCTTCGTTCCTGTACCAGCTGACACCTGGCATTCCTCCAGCACTCCGGAAAAGACTGCAGCTAAGTGACTAGTATTCTCCAGGGAGTTTGTGCTTTGAGTGCTGCGCTCTCCTAGAACAGCTGGTGTATTTCAGATCTCATATTTTGGCAGAGTGCTTACCTTGAAGAGACAAATGCATTTCTGAACATCCTACATTATTATTGTAGTTACTTGCCTAAATGTGCTTCAGGAAATCTACTTGAGCTCAAGTACTACAAAAAGTGACAGTGCAATTTTAAAAGATCATTTACGTGACTTTTTTTTTCTCTAATAGCATAACTCTTGGATTTAAATTGTGACATTCATTCCTGTGTTTCAGGGTTGAGGAATTTGCTTTTGAAGGGTTTTTCATACACACAGTGAAACCAAATCAAACTGTGCCACCCTAACTGTTTGAACCCAGAGTGGACATTTGTATTTCTTAGATTGTTTTTGTTCCTTTTAGATTAACCCTATGCATGCAGGAAAGTTATACGTGATATAATGAATGCCCTTGTTTGTCTTTCTTGTGCATGATAAGTGCAACCACAGTTCTAATTGTAGTGTGCAACAGAGAATCTCTGTGAAGCCAGCCCTAGTGTAGCAGTACTTATTGTTATGGTACTCAGTTTGGGTTTTAGGTAATGCAGTGTTAGTAATTGTGCCAACAGTTATTATCATCCAAGAAAAGTGCTGGAGCATCACAGGGTTCTTCTAACGCTCCCATGCCCATATCAGAAAGAGAGATTCAGTTCCAAGGAAGTTGAGTGCACTAACTCTACTATCTCTCTGTCAACAACGACCTGCCCCCGAAGATACAGGGTGCCTGGCTGGACCGGCAAGACATGGCAGCGTTTTGTCACTTTCTCTTTCACTCCACCTTTCCTTTTGGGACCTGCCGGGGTTTCTGTGTCCACCAGGAAGTGCTGAGAGGTGTTCCAGGAGGTCGGGAGGCATACCATCGCCCCTGCAGACATCCTGCTTTTCAGGTGAGTGGCCCCATCTCGACATAAAGCCAAGCCACAACATACAGGGCTGCCTGGGCGATGGATTCCTCAATGGGTACTTTCAAAGGTTTAGCACGGGCTTTACCAGCTGATCAGGATGCTCCATCTTTATTAGATTCAACTAGGGCCCTAGCTGGATTACAGAAGGAAGTTTGTTCCATAAAGCAAGAGAACCTGGAGTTGTACACTGAACTACAGCAGTATAAACCACAAGACACCGCCTGGGGAGGAGTCAAACTAAAACAAAGATCTGCAGTGCTACAAGCCCCTCAGTTTGACCCATCTAATCATGTTCCTAGGCCCGATTCAGGCCCAACGACTTCCACCACACAACCCATGCAGGTAATGATCACAACACCAACCCCTGTGCCCTTAGCTCCTACAGAGAGGTTTTTTGGAGATAGTGCCAAGTTCAAAATTTTTCTTAACCAGTGCAAGCTACAGTTTCTATGTCGGGCAGCTCCATTCCCCAACGATGCTGCAAAGGTAGCTTTTATTATCTCTTATTTGGGAGGCAATGCAGACAATTGGGCTAGTCGGCTGGTGGAGTGCAATGACTCTATACTGTATGATTTTAACCGGTTCAAGGAAGCCTTGCGGAAACTGTTCACCAAACACCTCTTCGTGCAAGCCAGTGACAATGAGTTGCTGAATTTGTGCCAGGGAAACAAGGAGCTACTGTCCTATATCACCTCTTTCAATCGGTTGGTGGCAGAGACTGAGTGGCCCAAGGAGAAGAGGACCTCCCTCTTCCATCGTGGCCTTCGGGACAATCTCAAGGATGTTCTATCCCAAATTGTGGAACCTCCTACGGAGTGTTCCGAGTTCATTGACCTGGTGGTACGATTGGATCAATTGGATCACCGCTTGAGTGAACGTAAGGGAGAAAAATTCCAGGGTGAGACACGCTTAGTGGTGCTCAAAACTGAGAAAAAGGAGTCCACCATTCCCACTCATGATACACCTGAGCCCATGCAAATTGGCAGTGTGCGGGGCCCACTATCTAAGGAAGAGAAGGGTACGTAGGAAAAAATTGAAACTGTGTTTATACTGTGGTAAGGCAGGGCATTTTGCTCGGGAATGTCCAAACAAGCCTACTGCTCCAAAGAAAGCCATCGGAGCGGTAACAGGACCTGAATTCTCTCTTCCTGACCAGGCAGAAGACTAACTGGCTCGATAACTTCTGAGATCATTTTATTGAGCACTTCTTTCAATATGGTCTCACATCTTCCGGCTAATACCACCAGTCCAGTACCTCAACATCTAACTCCTATTGCGACGTTAGTGTTGTCCTCTCAGGTTCGGAAGGTCATTCCCATATTGCTTGAATCTGGGGCTACCGGAAACTTTTTAGACTTGGGTTTGGCTAAAACCCTAAATATTACGACTGTCAGAAAATACATCCCTGAACCAGTCAGAGCCGTGGATGGCTCAGAATTGTCCTCCAGGCTTATCATTTATAAAACAACAGCCTTGATCATGCTTTGTGCAAACAACCATACAGAACAAATTTAGTTTGACCTCATAGATACCCCCATATTTGGAGCCATTTTGGGGATCCCCTGGCTTCAGTTACACAATCCCAAAATTGACTGGGCAGCAAGGACAGTGACATTAGACTCTAAACATTGCTGGCACTCCTGTTACCAAGACAAACCATAACTAGTGACACCCTTGCATTGTGGGTCCACACATAGTACCGCCATCAAGTCGGATGACACACTGGCCATCCCTGCACCGTATAAAGACTTACATGATGTCTTTAGTGAACAGAAGGCCACCCAGCTGCCACCACATAGGTCATATGATTGTTGTATAGACTTGATTCCAGGGGCAACGTCACCATGTAGTAGGGTCTTTGCTCTTTCTGAGCCTGAGAATCGATACCTGCGAGACTACCTGGATGATCTGTTGGCTAAGGGTTTCATTCATCATTCAACGTCACCAGTATCGTCGTCTTTGTTCTTCGTGCCCAAGAAGAATCACGAGCTGCGTGCCTGTATAGATTATCACGTAGTGAACAAAGTAACCATAATAAATTGGTATCCACTTCCGTGGATCCCAGTACTTTTAGATCAGGTGCGTTAGTTGAACAAGTATACTAAACTCGACGACGGGACGCCTACCACTTGATCTGAGTGATGAAGGGGGATGAGTGGAAGACGGTGTTCTGAACTAAATTCGGACTCTTCAAGTACACAGTGATGCCCTTCAAGTTATATAACGCTCCTTAAGCGTTTCAACTTTTCATCAATGAAGTGCTGCAGGAGGTTATGGATATCTGTGTAGTGGTATACATAGACGACATTTTGATCTATTCGTCTTCCACTGAGGAACAAATAGGGCATGTAAGAGCGGTTTTACAACGGCTTTGTGAGAATCATCTCTTCGCCAAGCTGGAAAAATGTGTTTTCATGCTACAACTGTAGAATTCCTGGGATATGTGATTACTCCCGATGGAATTTCCATGGATAGGTCCAAGGTACAGGCCATCCTGGATTGGGTAGCCCCAAGATCCATCAAGGAAGTGCAACAGTTTTTGGGCTTCACAAATTTTTATCAGAGATTTATACCCCACTTTTCTACCATGATATCTCCCATAACTCGTCTCCTACGAAAGGGGGTTAAGTTCCTCTGGAATGCAGAGGCTGACAAAGCCTTCCAACATATTAAAACACGTTCACTGAAGCACCCATTCTCCATCATCCCGACCCGGCTCAGCCATTTTTCGTGGAACCAGACGCTTCCCAAATGGCAGTGGGTGGTGTCTTGTCCCAACAAGATCCTGAGTCTGGGCATTTCCATCTAGTAGCTTACTTCTCAAAGAAATTACTACCCGCAGAGCAAAATTACACAGTGGCGAACTTCTGGCCATCAAGCTTGCCTTCCAGGAATGGCATCACCACCCACTAGGAGCTAGACACACTGTAACTATTTACACAGATCACCATAATTTACAGTTTTTCAAGCGACCAAGGCCCTGACACCTCGTCAATTACACTGGCTTCTATTCTTTAACGAGTTTGACTTTGTAATCACCCATAGGCCCGGTACTACACAACAAAAGTCAGACCCATTGTCTAGGATGGGTTTCTCCTCTGATGTTGCGCTAGAACAGTTCAGAAGCATTATACCCCCAGAAAGAATCGTGGCTGTGTGCACTTCCCAAGAGTTCCTTGAGAAAATACAGGTAGCCCAACACAAGGTTCCCTGTTCAACTGGTGTGTATGAAAAATAGGGTTTACTATACCATGCTGATCAGTTGTACATCCCTACCAAAGAATTAAGGGATACAGTGTTACATTGGGGACATGATTCTGTTCTCGCACTCACCTGGGTGAGAAAAATATGTTAAATCTCTGTCAAAGATGGTTTTGGTGGCCCACACTTGTGTAGGATGTCAGATGCTACGTCCAGACTTGTTCCACCTGTATTCGGTCTAAAACTCCACATACTCCAGCCACAGGATTGTTACTTCCCATGCCAATTCCGGTGGCCCCATTGGCATACCATAAGTATGGATTTTATTTCTGATCTCCCAGCTTCCAATGGATACACTGTCATATGGATGTTTGTAGATTACCTAGCTAAAATGGCTCATTTTGTTCCATTAAAATGCCTCCCTATGACTTCCAAGCTCTCTGATTTGTTTGTCCAACACATTGTACGGCTTCATGGGTTGCCCACCACAATTGTTTCCGATCGTGACCCCCAATTTATATCACGGTTTTGGCATAGCTTCTGTTCCTCTGTCGGTATGGACGACCGCTTGTCCTCTGCATATCATCCACAAACGGATGGGCAGACAGAACGTGCCAACTAATCATTGGAGGAAATCCTGAGATGTTACATTGACACATGGTCTACTGAGTGGAATAATGCTTTACCTCTTGTTGAATTTGTATATAACAACAGTGTCCACATGGGTACAGGAGTATCCCCATTTTACTGTTTGTTTGATCTGCACCCAAGAATGCTACCTATAACTGGGTCCCAAACATCCACAAGAGTCCCATCAGTACAGAAACACCATAAAGAGTTACAGGAGATTCAAAATCAAGTACAACACCATTTAAAACTCTACCAAGATCAAGTAAAAAAACAAGGAGACAAAAGAAGACCTGCTCCCTCTTATCAGATAGGAGATCAGGTGTGGCTCTCATCAAAAAATCTCCATCTAGCAGGATCCAGAAAATTAAACCCCCCGATTTCTAGACCCCTTTCCTATTGCCAAAATCATCAATCCTGTGGTAGTAGAACTGACATTGCCAGATGATTTCAAGGCACACCCTGTGTTTCATGTGTTATTACTCCATCCCTATTCCCCTGATACCCGCAATGCCCCACCACCTCCCCCGGTAAAAGTACACGGGCAATGGGAATTTGAAGTGGCCACAATTCTTGACTCCAAGCGCGTCCGTGGTGTTCTACACTATTTATTGGCTTGGAAAGGCTATGGGCCTGAGGACAATTCCTGGGAACCCGCGTCCACAGTTCATGCTCCACGTCTTACTAAAAAATTCTATCTCCTCACCCTTCCAAGCCCCGCCCTTTGAGAGGGTGTAGGAAAGTACCATCTTGCCTGGCATGTTACCCCCATTTTTACTTGTATGTATGTTTGTTTTGCCTGTGTCACTGGGATCCTGCTAGCCAGGACCCCAGTGCTCATAAAGTATGCCCTGTACGTGTTCCTTGTGTGGTGCCTAACTGTATCACTGAGGCTCTGCTAACCAGAACCTCAGTGTTTATGCTCTCTCTGCTTTTAAAATTGTCACTGCAGGCTAGTGACTAATTTTACCAATTCTGATTGGCACACTGGAACACCCTTATAATTCCCTAGTACATGGTACCTAGGTACCCAGGGTATTGGGGTTCCAGGAGATCCCTATGGGCTGCAGCATTTCTTTTGCTACCCATAGGGAGTTCAGACAATTCTTACACAGGACTGCCACTGCAGCCTGAGTGAAATAATGTCCACGTTATTTCACAGCCATTGTACACTGCACTTAAGTAAGTTATAAGTCACCTATATGTCTAACCTTCACTTGGTGAAGGTTAAGTGCAAAGTTACTTAGTGTGAGGGCACCCTGGCACTAGCCAAGGTGCCCCCACATTGTTCAGGGCAAATTCCCCGGACTTTGTGAGTGCTGGGACACCATTACACGTGTGCACTACATATAGGTCAATACCTATATGAAGCATCACAATGGTAACTCCGAACATGGCCATGTAACATGTCTAGGATCATGGAATTGTCACCCCAATACCAATCTGGTATTGGGAGGACAATTCCATGCATCCCCGGGTCTCCAGCATAGAGCCCGGGTACTGCCAAACGAAGTCTCTGGAGTTTTCTCTGCAGCTACCACTGCTGCCAACCCTCAGACAGGTTTCTGCCCCCTGGGGCCTGGGCAGCCCAGTCCCAGGAAAGCAGAACAAAGGATTTCCTCTGAGAGAGGGTGTTATACCCTCTCCCTTTGGAAATATGTGTTACGGGCCTGAGAGGAGTAGCCTCTCCTGGCCTCTGGAAATGCTTTGAAGGGCACAGATGGTGCCCTCCTTGCATAAGCCAGTCTACACCGGTTCAGGGATCCCCCCAGCCCTGCTCTGGCGTGAAACTGGACAAAGGAAAGGGGAGTGATCAGTCCCCTGACCATTACCTCCCCAGGGGAGGTGCCCAGAGCTCCTCCAGTGTGTCCCAGACCTCTGCCATCTTGGATGCAGAGGTGTGAGGGCACTTTGGAGGCCTCTGAGTGGCCAGCGCCCGGAGGTGACGTCAGAGACCACTCCTGATAGGTCCTTACCTGATAAGGTAGCCAATCCCCCTCTCAGGGCATTTTAGGGTCTCTCCTGTGGGTTCTCTTCAGTTTATGCTTGCAAGTTTCCTTCAGGAATCCTCTGCAACAACTTCAACATCCTCTGACCTCGGATCAACTGCAGCCTCCTCCAAGAAACACTGTAACTGCAACAAAGTATCTACAAGAGATACTTTTCTTCCGCAACCTCAGCTCCAAGTCAGCAACTGCAACAGTTTCCACAGTGTGCATGCTCTGAAGACTCCCTGTCTTCATCCTGCACCAGAAGGACCGAAGGAATCTCCCGTGGGGTGATGAAGTCACTCCCCTGCTCCAGCAGGCACCTTCCAAGATGACGACTGTATCCTTGGACTCCTCTCACAGCGACGAGCGTGCTCCTAAGGACACAGAGGCTGGACATCATCGACACAGACTGTCCTGAGGTCCTGCTGATGCAATTTGGAGGAGGTAAGACCTTGCCTTCCGAGAGAGCAACGGTACTGTACTGCATCTTCTTCACTTCCTGAGGCCTCTGTGCACTATTTGCAAAATTCCTTTGTGCACAGCCTGGCCCAGGTCTCCAGAACTCCATCCTGCGATGCTCAACTCACTGAGTTGTTCTTCGGCGGCGTGGGACCTTCCTTTGTTTTGCTGCATCAACCACATTTTCCACCTCCTTTGTGCCTGTGTCCTGGGACCACAGGGGTGCTGGCTGGCATCCTGAGGGCTTTCTAAGGTGCTGAGAGCCTCCTCTTCCTCCTCACGCAGAGTTGCGGCCCACAGGCCCCTCCTGGGTCCATCCATCGCCATTTTGACACACTTTTGTCATAACCAAGGCTTGTTGGTTACTTCCAACATGAAATCACATCCGCAACGATCTTCACTTTGTGGGACATCCTTTGCATCATGCAGAAACCCACTGGCATCTTCCTAGAGTGCATTCCTGCAGTCTTCGACTAACCAGGGACTCTTCTTTCGCACCCTCTTCTGGGTTGGCAGGGGCTCCTGTCCATCCTGGAACTTCTTTCGACTTCTGGACTTGGTCCCCTTCCTTTGCAGGTCTTCAGGTCCAGGAATCCAGCAGTTGTTCTTTGCAGACTTGGTTGGCTGCTGCAAAATCCCAATCACAAGGTGTAGTGTGTCCTAAGGAAACTGGCAGTACTTTACTCCTGCTTTTCTGGGCTCTGGGGTGGGGTAATTTACTTACCTTTACTGTATTCTTACTCTACTAGTGATTCTGTACACACTACACTTGTCTAGGGGGTAATTTGTGATTCGCATTACACAGACCTATTTTCTTCCATTGCAATCTATTGCATTTCCTATTGCTTGCATTGTTCTATGACTATTTACTTGTCTAATTTTGGTGTCTAGTGTATGTATTGTGTATAATATTTACCTCCAGAAGGAGTATTGCCTCTTATGTATTTTTGGTACTGTGTCACCCAAATAAATAACTTTATTTTTGGTAACACTGAGTATTGTCTTTACTTGTGTATAAGTAATGTGTAACTATAAGTGGTATTGCAGAAGCTTTGCATGTCTCCTAGTTCAGCCTAAGATGCTCTGCTATAGCTACCTCTATCAGCCTAAGCTGCTAGAACACTACTACATTTCACTAATAAGGGATAACTGGACCTGGTATAAGGTGTAAGTACCCAAGGTACCCACTACAAACCAGGCCAGACTCCTACATTGGCAGCAGCAATGGGATAAGTACTTGCAATTGCATTGCAACTTTGTTACCTGTGCTTTTCAGAAGAAAAGCTTGCTCCAATACTAAGAGCATATATAATATATACTTAGAAACCATTTTCTAACTTTGAAAAAGTTATTTAAACTTTGCAAAAGTTTTTACAAAGTTCTGAAACGTTTTCTCTTTTCTCTAAAAAGTTAGCTCTGTTATTCTACTAACTTTTTACTCACTTTCGTAAACTTTTTTCTTTCAATATGCCTTCTGTAGAAGCTACCCCTAGAGTTGTCAAGGCTACCTACGAGAATCTAAACTTTAAAAGTTTGAGGGTTCTCTGCATTGAAATAAGTTTAGGGATTGGGAAGAACCCCAGTGTTGAGACAAGGCGACTCACCTGAAAAGCAGGATGTCTGCAAGGGCAATGGTATGCCCCCTGACCTCTTGGAACACCTCTCGGCACTTCCTGGTGGACACAGAAACCCCGACAGGTGTCTCAAAAGGAAAGGGGGGGTGGAAGAGAAAGAGACAAAACACTGCCACGTCTTGACGGTCCAGCCAGGCACCCTGTATCTTCGGGGGGGCAGGTCATTAGTGACAGAGTGATAGTAGAGTTAGTGCACTCAACTTCCTTGAAACTGAATCTCTCTTTCTGATAGGGCACAGGAGCGGTAGAAGAACACTCGGATGCTCCAGCACTTTTCTTGGATAATAATAACTGTTGACACAATTACTAACACTGCATTACCAAAAACCCAAACTGAGTACCATAACAATAAGTATTGCGACACAAGGGCTGGCTTCACAGAGATTCACTGTTGCACACTACAATTAGAACTGTGGTTGCACTTATCAATCACAAGAAAGACAAACAAGGGAAATTAATTATATAACGTATAACTTTCCTGCATGCATAGGGTTAAACTAAAAGGAACAAAAACAATCCAAGAAATACAAATGTCCACTCTGGGTTTAAACAGTTAGGGTGGCACAGTTTGATTTGGTTTCACTGTGTGTGTGAAAAACCCTTCAAAAGAAAATTCCTCAAACCTGAAACACAGGCATGAATGACACAATTTAAACCCAAGAGTTATGCTATTAGAGAAAGAAAAGTCACATAAATGCCCGTTTAAAATTGCACTGTCACTTTTTGTAGTACTTGAGCTCAAGTAGATTTCCTGAAGCACATTTAGTCAAGTAACTACAATAATAATGTAGAATGTTCAGAAATCCATTTGTCTCTTCAAGCTAAGCACTCTGCCAAAATACAAGGTCTGAAATACACCAGCTGTTCCAGGAAAGTGCAGCGCTCAAAGAACAAACTCCCTGGAGAATACTAGTCACTTAGCTGCAGTCTTTTTCGGAGTGCTGGAGGAATGCCAGGTGTCAGCTGGTACAGGAACAAAGAAAAGAATTGCCTCAAAAGTCCTGAATACGAGGATGACAGTAGGGGCTGGACTTCCAAATCAGATGCTGAGATCAGGAAGCTAAACAAAGCCAAGCAGGGAGGAATGCTTCACTCTGCTATTTATAGCCAATCAGGAAAGCAGTTGAGTTTCCACATGGATGACTCACCACACCCAATTAGAAGCACATGTCTACACCACACCCAATTTAGAAGCACATGTCTACACCTGCTCACATTAGCAAATAAGCATTGATAAAACAAGCATTGATAAAACCAATTGTGTAACACAGCACATTGTGTTTAATTAGAAACATGAAGGTTTAACCAAGAACAGAGATATGATTTAACCCTAATCCCTGGGGATGCTGACAGATAACGCAGGAGGCACCTTGGGGATTCCTGGCTGTCCTCTCCACCAAGGACCCTCTGTAGGGGCTGGTCTGGTTTATAGTGGGTACCTTGTGGTACTTACACCTTGTGCCAGGTCCAGTTCTCCCTTATTAGTAGATTAGTAGTGTTCTAGCAGCTTAGGCTGATAGAGGTAGCTATAGCTGAGCAGCTTAGGCTGAACTAGGAGACATGCAAAGCTCCTACTATACTACTTATATCATACAGCACTATATCACAAGATGGCTGAAGTCTGGGACACACTGGAGGAGCTCTGGGCACCACCGCTAGGGTGGTGATGGACCGGGGAGTAGTCACTCCCATTTCCTTTGTCCAGTTTCACGCCGGAGCAGAGGACACAGGGTCCCTGAACCAGTGTAGACTGGCTTATGCAAGGAGGGCATCATCTGTGCCCTTCAAAGCATTTCCAGAGGCTGGGGGAGGCTACCCCTCCCCAGCCTGTAACACCTATTTCCAAAGGGAAAGGGTGTAACACCCTGCTCTCAGAGGAAATGCTTGCAGAAGCATTGCTCTCAGAGGAAATGCTTTGTTCTGCCTTCCTGGGACTGGGCAGTGAGGTGGCATTTGGAATGGGGGACAATTCTATGATCCTAGACATGTTACATGGCCATATTCAGAGTTATCATTGTGAAGCTACATATAGGTATTGACTTATATGTAGTGCACGTGTGTAATGGCGTCCCCGTACACACAAAGTCCCGGGAAATGGCCCTGAACTATGGGGGGGCACCTTTGCTAGTGCAAGGGTGCCCTCACAGTTAGTAACTTTGTACCTAACCTTCAGCAAGTGAAGGTTAGATATATAGGTGACTTATAAGTTACTTAAGTGCAGTGAAAATGGCTGTGAAATAACATGTGCGTTATTTCACGCAGGCTGCAATGGCAGGCCTGTGGAAGGGTTTGTCTGAGCTCACTATGGGTGACAAAAGAAATGCTGCAGCCCATATGCATCTCCTAGAAACCCAATGCCCTGGGTACCTAGGTACCATATACTAGGAACTTATAAGGGGGGTCCAGTGTTCTAATTGAAATTGGTAAATGAAGTCACTAGCCTACAGTGACAAATTTAAAAGCAGAGAGAGCATAAGCACTGAGGTTCTGATCAGCAGAGCCTCAGTGACACAGTTAAGCACTACACAGACACACACATTAGACCATAAACTATGAGCACTGGGGTCCTGACCAGCAGGATCCCAGTGAGATAGGCAAAAACATACTGACATACAGGTAAAAATGGGGGTAACATGCCAAGGAAGATTGTACTTTCCTACACACCTGTGCTCCAAATAGCTGTGGCTCTATCCTGACAATTTCCTCCACCATGACCCTTAACTCCTCATCTGTGAAATGGGGGTGTCTCTGTGGTGCCATGGGTGTTATGTGAGGTGTGTTGGTGAGGGTGTGTTGGGTAATGTTTTGGGGTGTGTGATTTGGATTGCTTGAGTGGTGTATGGGTGTGAGTGGTGTGTGGCTCTAGTTGGCTAGGTGGTCTTGGTGTCAGTCTCGTGCCAATGACTTGTAATCGTAAAGGGTTGTGGGTAATGTGGGTGTGTGTTTTTAGTGGTGTGGGTGTGGTGTGTGTATGGGTGTCAGGTGTGTGTTGTTTGAATTGTCCAATGTGGTGTTGTTTTGTCTGTAGGTGTCCATTGTGAGCGCAGTGGTATGTACAGCCACTGGTTTACCGCCGTTTAATGTCCGCAGTAGTGATCCGTGGGTCATAATGTGGTGGGCGTTGTTCTGTTGGCGTAAAAGTGTGGGTTTTGATACTGCCACTTTATCACTGACCTTTGGGCTAGGGGATTTGTGGTGTGAGTGTGTCATAATATGGTGAATGGATATCCTCCGCCACGGTGGTAAGTTGCCGCCCGACAGTGTAGCAGTAACGGGGATTTACCATCAGGGTCGTAGTGAGGGCCAAAGTCCTTACATTAATTTATGCTAGACTTCTTCAATTTCGGGACAAATGCCAAATTCCCAGGTTTAATCCTGAAATGTCATTTACCCATTCAGGGATGATGTGTCTAAATCTGATTCCTTTACATTTAAATGAATGGTTAAATTCGGGGTATACCAGATTTTCTGACTTTTTAGTGGAAATCGAGTCAATGCCTGGGATAAATGTCAGGCTGGAGTGCTTATTCCAGACTCTCTAAAATATTCCTACCTTCATATTTGGCATTTTTTGCCTCCTTTATACTCTTTTAGTAGATTCATCCTCTTCTCCTATCATCTAGTCATTCTATGGGAACCAGAAGGGGATCGGTAATGGATTTCGGATCCTTAAACCCCAGGGAGCATCGCAAATACTTCTTTGTTTTTTAACTAAGATCTACAGAAGCACTGGGTGCTAAATTAAGTTCCAAAATGTGGAGGAATCTTAATAGCATATCTCATAAGGCAATGGGGGGGATAATTTTAAAAGAATAACCCTCTTTACAAAATGGATGTTATATCGTACTCCAGCTCAAATAAAAAAAGCATTCCCGACTACTTCAGGCTCTTGTCCACGATGCAATAGCAATACAGGGGATTGGCTTCATATGTGCTTTACCTGTCCCATGCTTATGGATTTTTGGGATAGAGTCTTTTTGTGGATCAGTATGATCAGTATGTCTTCAGCTTGGCTACATCAAACTCTCTAGCTCCTCCTTGAGACCCAGCCAGAGACATGTTGTTTAAGGATTAGGTTAAAAGGTCAAGCAGAAAAACAAAAATGCAGAAAAAAGAGAAAAAATCAAGTTGACCTTTAACTGTGGGTAGGTAGTGTACACGTAGCTAATGTATGTTACTGCACAAACACAAGTCCTATCCTGACCACTGATCACCAATTTTAGAAATGGGGTCTCTAGTTGACAGAGCTTTGCACCTTTGTCCAAATAAGGACCACAATCCTAGTCAGGGTAACTCACACAATCCAAACTATCCTGTGCCCACCCTCTGGTAGCTTGGCACTGAGCAGTCAGGCTTAACTTAGAAGGCAATGTGTTAAGTATTTGTGCATACACAGTGAAAACACCACAAAAATACACCACACTGGTTTAGAAAAATATAAGATATTTATCTGAGTAAATTAAGGTCAAAACGTTCAAGATATGATAAGTACAAGTTGAAATATCACTTTTGCAATGATAAGAAGATTATTTTGTCTTTAAAAATCAATGAATGTCTCTTGTGTGCTCAAAGTACCTAGTATGCGTCAAAATTACATGCATGAGGACAGCAGACGAGGAGATTTGTGGAAAAAGGAAGGTGTGCGTTGGATTTCCGGACACGCGCAGATGATGCATCACTTTTTTTCCACGCAGCAAGGGCTTTGCGTTGAATTCCGGCACACAGACTTGAATCCTCACTGCGATGTGGGGCCTTTTGACACCCAGGGACAATGCGTGGAAATCCTGGGCGTGCAGGATGAAGTCACAGGTGTTGCGTCAATCCGGTGGGCAATGCATCAGAGTTTCTGTCGCACAGCATGCGCTGCATCGATTCCTCATGCAGGAAGTCAGGCTGCGTCGATCCGGTGGGCTGTGTGTCGAATTTCCGATTGTAACGCTGGTGCTACATTGATCTCTACTTGGGTAGCCGAGCTGCGTCATTCCGGGTCAGGGTGCGGTGATTCTTTCACCACTAGGCAGGCTGTGCATCGATTCTGGCAGGCTGTGCATTCATTTTCACCGCACAAGGAATTTCCTTTGCAGAGATTAAGGTCATCATTACAATTGTGTCTGTAAATGCCGCCTACGCTGTGCAGATGACCGCCAACACACCGTGACTGCGGCGGTATTCCGCTATGGGTATTATGACCCACACAGAGAAATCCGCCACTATACAGACACCCAGACAAGTCCGCCAGACCAAAGGCCAGTGAGAAACTCGCGATAGCCAAACCCTCACCGTTATGCGAACAGGAATATGCCCACAGTATAACGACCCAAGAATCACCGCAGCGGTCTTTCAAAAGCGGTAAACCATTGGTGGTACACACCGCCGCGCTCAAAATACACACACATTTACAAAACTACACCACATTGGACAATTCAAACTACACGCGCCTGACACATATACACACACACCACACCCACACACTCACACCACTATAAAACACACACCCACATTACCCACAACCCTTTCCACGAAAAAAAAGATAGCACACAGAGAGAGACAAGGCAGGAGCACCCACTCAATCAGAGGCACAGAACACCATCCTCCATACACCATCCACGCACATCACAGCATACACCACAACACATCACCCCACACATCCTCACACATATCACTCGCACCACATCAATGGCACCCCAAAGACACCCCAGGTTTTCTGAGGAGGAGCTAAGGGGAATGGTGGAGGAAATCATCTGGGTAGAGCCACTGCTTTTTGGATCACAGGTGCAGCAGACGTCTATAGCTAGGAAGATGGAGCTATGGCGGAGAATAGTGGACAGGGTCAACGCTGTGGGACAGCACCCAAGAACCATGGATGACATCAGGAAGAGGTGGAACGACCTACGGGGAAGGTGTGTTCCGTGGTTGCAAGACACCAGGTAGCTGTACAGAGGACTGGCGGTGGACCCCCACCTCCTCACCCACAACTCACAACATGGGAGGAGCAAGTCTTGGTGATCATGCATCCGGAGGGCCTCGCAGGAGTAGCAGGATGACTGGACTCTGGTAAGTCATATCTTTACTATTATATCCCCCACCCTACCTACATGCCATCACATACCCCCACCCTTACCCACACTCCCATCACTTCATCACCTCACATATACCCCACCATCACACCCCATCCATCCCAATACCAAGCCCTGCATTCAACACCAATGCATGGACCCCCATCACAGACCTACATGGACACCCATCACCACAGCATGCCCTGTAAATCACCACTCACACAAAGCCAAGCTGACAGGGAAATCACAGAGAGAAAAACACCCATGCACAATATGGCCCACACAGATACACTAACACTGCATTTGCATCCCCAGAGGACCCCTACT
The DNA here is from genome assembly GCF_031143425.1 of Pleurodeles waltl. Taxonomy (NCBI): domain Eukaryota; kingdom Metazoa; phylum Chordata; class Amphibia; order Caudata; family Salamandridae; genus Pleurodeles; species Pleurodeles waltl. The sequence goes on along the minus strand of NC_090445.1, from coordinate 557,468,956 downwards.
CAATGTCACCAGAGAGGAGGTGCCAGCTACATCCCGTCCCCCCACAGAAGAGGCCCATAGTGACGACAGGAGCTCTGCACGTCTGGATCACGATGACCAACCTACTGGTCACCATTGTAGAAGTGCTGGCAGACATGGGCAAGACCATGAGGGAGGCAGTGGCACAACAACGGGCCCCTGACACTAGCCACACCGAGGAACAGCTTTCCACCTCTGCTGGTGCTAGTGGACAGGAGGCACCGCCACAGGACCAACAGGCCACCAGCACCCCACCCCCTGCAGAAGGAGAACCACCCCGCAAACCGTCCCTGCGATCCAGGCAGAAGACAGAGAACATTGCCAAGACCCCGGCCAGGAAATAGGCCTCTCCTGATTGTCACCCTTCGGTCCCACTCTGTCACCCTGTCCACCTTGAACTGCCATTACTCCCCTTCCTATGCCCCATTGGACAATGCACCAATGATTTCAAGAGACTGGACTCTACCCTGAACTTCCTTCCACCATCAGCCCAGCCCCTTGCACCACCCCCTCTACTTATGAGCACTTAAATAAACACCCTTGGAACAAATACCAATCTGGAGTCTGTCAAATGATTCAAATATGTATTAGTACAACATAATCAAAGCATTGCATCTAAAAAGTACAGTGAATAATACTTTAGGATGACCTCTGGTCGGCAGCAGTACACATAGCAGGAGCCAGAGTGGGGCACAAAGATCTGAAAATGGAGATACCAAAGGGTACAGTCAGTGGCCATAGACATAGGGAAACAGGCTGCCTTGTACAATGTCCAACAGATAACTGAAATGTTAAGTGAAGTTAGTGTCTTACCTATGTGTCAATGGAAGTACTGCTGAATAACATGGTTCTGTTGTCAACATCTTCTTCCTCTGCTTCCTCTTCCGCACTATCCAAAAGCTCCACCACTGACACAAGACCATCTCCAGGCACATCCTCCTGCAGAAAAGGCACCTGGCGTCTCAAGGCCAGGTTGTGCAACATGCAACATGCTACGATGATCTGGCACACCTTCTTGGGTGAGTAGTACAGGGAAACACCTGTCAGATCGAGGCACCGGAACCAGGCCTTCAGGATGCCGAAGGTTCTTTCTATAATCCTCCTTGTACGCCCATATGCCTCATTGTAACATTCCTCTGCCCTTGTCCTGGCATTCCTCACTGGGGTCAGTGGCCATGATAGATTGGGATAACCAGAGTCACCTGAAAACATTGAGGGACAACTTTTAGACACACACTAACCATTAGGGACAACCCCATACCCAGACACCTACTCAATACTGTGTGGGGACCTTTGGCTCACCTATTAGCCACACCCAGTGCCTCTGGAGTTGGCCCATCACAAATGGGATGCTGCTATTCCTCAAGATATAGCTGTCATGCACAGAGCCAGGATATTTGGCATTCACATGGGAGATGTACTGGTCCGCCAAACACACCATCTGCACATTCATTGAGTGATAGCTTTTTCTATTCCTGTAAACTTGTTCTGTCCTCCGCGGGGTGGGGGACAAATGCCACATGTGTCCCGTCAATGGCACCAATGATGTTAGGGATATGTCCCAGGGCATAAAAGTCAGCTTTCACTGTGGAAAAATCCTCCACCTGGGGGAACATGATGTAGCTGCGCATGTGTTTCAGCAGGGCAGACAACACTCTGGTCAACACGTTAGAGAACATAGGCTGAGACATCCCTGATGCCATGTCTACCGTTGTTTGGAAGGAACCGCTTGCCAGGAAATGGAGCCCTGACAGGACCTGCACTAGAGGGGAGATACCTGTGGGTTGGCGTATACCAGACATCAGGTCTGGCTCCAATTGGGCACACAGTTCTTGGATTGTGGCACAACCAAGTCTGTAGGTAATGATGTGTCTGTCCTCCATTGTTGCTAGGTCCATTAGGGGTCTGTACACCGGAGGATGTCACCATCTCATATTCAGCCTCAGCGGTTGAAGCCTATGGAAGAGAACGGTGAGCAGAGGGTCATAGTCACACTTATATAGCACTAATGATGATTTGTTTACTTTACAGAAACAGTATGTGAACTCGAGACTCTGTGGATGTGTCAATGTCTGCTGTGACGCAGTTAGGTGCCACGCCCTGTGCCCCCCTGAAAGGGCGGCTGTCTGACCTCTGAGGAGGGACAAGTGGAAATTAGGTAATTGCACTGGCGTTGTGCGCCGTCGATGTAGGCAGTCGATGACCGCTGCGCAAATTCACATTGGTTATCATTGGGCCCTATGGGTTCCTGGAGCCAATGGCGATGTATGCCGGCGGTGACGGTATGCACACCCGCAGACGTCACTGCCATTTTCTATCTATTCTCTCACTTGCTACCTGGCCTTCAACAGGAGAAGACCTACACTGCAAGTGCTGCTATGACCTGTGTTTGGAAGCAACAATGTCTCATGTCTCTGGGGAAAGGGCCCCTGCCTTCACTGCAGAGGAGTTGGAGAAACTGGTGGATGGGGTCCTACTCCAGTACACGTTACTCTACGGTCCTCCAGACAAACAGGTGAGTACACTGTGAGCATGATGCATGGGGCATGAATGTATGGACTGCTGTGTGTGTAAGCCACATGTAGGGGGGCGGAGGGGTCCTAACCAGAATGCAGCATGTAAGGTGGTCAATGTATGTGCGTCAGATGATGGGAGGGATCTGGTGGGCAATGTGTATGACGGTCCGGATAGGTGAATAATCCCCTTTTCTGCTGTCTTTTCCATGCAGGTCAGTGCCCACCAGAAAAAGGGTATTTGGCGTGCCATCGCCAAGGAGGTGCTCACCCTGGGGGTCTCTGACAGGCAGAGCACTCACTGCTGCAAGAGGTGGGAGGACCTGCACCTCTGGGCAAAGAAGATGGCAGAGGCCTAGCTGGGGCTGACCTCCCAATGAGGAAGGGGTGCCCGTCGCACCATGACCCCCCTGATGTTCTGCATCCTGGTGGTGGCCTATCCGGAGTTGGATGGGTGCTTGAAGGCCTCACAGCAGCCACAAGGGGGAGAGTACAGAATCTGGAAACCTGACTTTGCGCGCGTTAGGAGGTACCTGGGGGGGGGATGTGGGCTGTGGGTGCCCCTAGACCAGGGCAAACATAACAGGGTAGGTCCCTTGTTTGGCAGGCTCTGAAGCACTCCTACCCCAATAGTGTTGGCGGCCATCTACTCCTGGGCAGGGTCTTGTGGGTTTCAGGTGTACAGCCAATGGCGTTAGGCATTGAACTCCATGGGCTAGTGACTGTCTTAGTAACTGGTACTGCATGGCCTAAAGCATAGGGCTGCTCCCTGTGTGTTGTGTACGCCAAAGATAGTGTTGTTGCTGGCATTGACCAAGTGTATCCTCTGTCTCTCCCCCCCTTTTTGTTTTGTCACCCTGTCCTTGTGTGCATTAGCATCATCTGGCGGAGGAGCAGAGGCATCAGCGATGGAGGGACCTGCATCCCACATGGGCCTGGAGGCCAAATGCACCGAGGGTGAGGGCACCAGTGGGACAGAGGGCGAGGGGAGCACCTTGACGGGGACAGGAGGGGAGAAAACAGACAGCGACTCCTCCTCCGATGGAGGCTCCCTGGTGGTGGCGGACACCTCTGTGCCCACCCCAACAACAGGTACAGCAGCCACCCCCCCTACCAGCACCACCCTCCGAGCAGCCCCTCAGCATGTTTCCCGTTCCCGCTCACCCAGGAGGGGGGGCATCTTCTTTGCCCCAGGCACCTCAGGCCCTGCCCCAGGCAGAGCTGCTGCCCTCAGTGAGGAGGCTATTGACCTCCTGAGATCCCTCACTGTTGGGCAGTCTACCATTCTGAATGCCATCCAGGGTGTTGAGAGGCATTTGCAACAAACAAATGCATTCTCGGAGGGCATTCACTCTGGTGTGGTGGCCCAACAGAGAGCATTTCAGGCTCTCGCCTCAGCACTGATGGCAGCCCTTGTCCCTGTGTCTAGCCTCCCCCATCCAACTTCCTCTACCCAGACCCAATCCCCTCAACCCCAGCCTATCCCAGGCACACCTTCAGACCAGCATTCACCCAAATCACCACACAAAGGTGGCTCAGGCAAACATAAGCACCACACTTCATCTCACAGGCACTCACACAAACACCATACCCATGCAGACACAACAACATCCACTGCCTCCACTGTGTCCCCCTCCTCCTCTTCGTCCACCTCCCTCCGAGTTTCATCTCCACTTACACCTGCATGCACTACATCCTCATCCACTACCTCCATCACCAGCACGCCCATCACAACACACCCCTCACTGGCAGTCACCACCCCCACAACCATGCACATGTCCCCTGTGACCTCTCCAAGTGTGTCTGTGACCCCTCCTCCCAAAGTACACAAACGCAAGCACCCTCCCACCCAACAGCCATCCACCTCACAACAGCATCCAGCCCATGCACCCTCACCCAAACTCAGCAGAAAGACACCTCCTACAAACACTCCCTCTTCCTCCACTCCCAAACCCTCTCCATTTTCCCTCCAAAGTGTGTCTAAAAAACTTTTCCTGGCAATCTTTGACCTGTTCCCTACCCCTCCCCCGTCCTTCCCCTCGGGCCAGGGTGTCCAGAACCCAGCCGAGCACCTCGGCCACCAAGTCCCCATCCATTGTGGAACCTGCAACTCCCAAAGACTCAAAGGGGGTACTCGTCAGGAAAGCCAGTATACCACCTACCCCTGCAAAGGATCAAACCACTCCACCACCTGCCAAGGTGAAGAAGGGGCCAGCATGCAGCAAGGGCAAGGAGCACGACCCACCCAGCAAGGCCTCCTCCAAACCTCCAGCTGACAGAGCCAAGGGCACAACAGCATCTGCCAAGGTGAGGAATGGGAAGAAAATTGATGGCAAGGCACTTCAGCCGACCGAGGATGCAGGTGAAGCCCTTGTGACTACCAGCAGAAGCGCAAGCCCCGCCACCTGCACTGTGTGCAATACCGCCAGCAGCCCCACCGCAAGCACCGCCACCTGCACCGCCGCTGCCACCACTTCTGTCAGCAGCAGCATCCCCAGTGGGCAGCTGTCCGAGGCTGCAGGAGAAGGGCTGGAGCCTCCCTCCATCACTGGCAGCACCAGCACCTGCACCACAGCCAGCACCGCCAGTATCCCCGCCGCAAGCACGGTCGCAAGCACCGCCACCTGCACCACTGACAGTAGGACCACTACCAGCTCCAGCAGCCCCAGTGGGAGGCCGTCTGAGGCTGCAGGAGACGAGCTGGAGCCTACCACCACCACTGGCAGCACACCCACCAGCTCCGGCACTACCACCACTTAGCAGCCTTAGGAGCCACAGGATGGAGTCTAGCCCTGCCTCCATGAACTATCATGCTACATGTTCCCTGCAAATCTTGTGCCTCAGACACCCAGGTGAGGGAATGTGTACTGGCACACCCCAAGTACTGCATCACTGAGCACCAAGCCCCCTCCAGAACCAGTGGAGAAAGGCATCCCCTCACCCTATCCTTGGCAGGATGAAGCACTCTGGGCACCAAGTCCCCTCCAGAACCAGTGGAGGAAGGCATCCACTCACCCTATCCTTGGCAGGATGAAGCACTCTGGGCACCAAGCCCCCTCCAGAACCAGTGGAGGAAGGCATCCACTCACCCTATCCTTGGCAGGATGAAGCACTCTGGGCACTAAGCCCCCTCCAGAACCAGTGGAGAAAGGCATCCACTCACCCTATCCTTGGCAGGATGAAACACTTTGGCCACAAGGCCCCTCCAGAACCTATGGAAGAAGGCATCCACTTGCGAGACTGTGGCTTTGCACTCCCCAGGCCCAAGCAGTGGGCAAACCACCCCCTAGAGTTACTGTGGCTTTGCACTCCCCAGGACCAAGCAGTGGGCAAACCACTCACTAGAGAGACTGTGGTCTTGCACTCCCCAGGACCAAGCAGTGGGCAAACCACCCACTAGAGTGACTGTAGCTTTGCACTCCCCAGGAACAAGCAGTGGGCAAACCACCCACTGAAGAGACTGTGGCTTTGCACTCCCCAGGACCAAGCAGTGTGCAAAGCACCCACTTGAGAGACTGTGACTTTGCACTCACCAGGACCAAGCAGTGGGCATCCCACCCACTTGAGAGACTTGAGAGACTGTGGATTTGTACTCCCCTGGACATCATGTGGGCATGGAGTCCCCTTGAGGAGAAGTGGCATTGTACCATCTTCCGGCTGAGGTGCCCCCCCTCCCCATCCCCCTGAGGTGCCTGTGTGTTTTCAACCTGATGCCCCTGCAGTGTTCTCTCCGTATTGAGGCAGGAGTCAAGTGTGTGCTTGGCCCATGAGTTTTGGCCCAGTGGCCACGAACATTTGTGAAGGACAATGTATGGACTTCTGTGCATTTTGTATATTTGTGTAAATACTGTTTTTAAAATTCTATAGTATATCTGCCTATTTCTGAAATATCACTGGTTTGACTCAATTCCTTTTGTCGTTGCGTTCTTCCAGGGGGTTACGGGGTGTAAATGTAATGTTGTTGGATCTGTTTGTGTGTATGGTGTTGTGGGTGAGAGTGGGGGTGGCGGTGTTGAGTGTGTGTGTGTCACTCTCTTTTTCCTGCCCCATACCCTGTGTACTAGGGGCAGTACTCACCGTGGTCGTCACCGCCGTCTTTGGTGTTCCTGGATGATGAGGAGGTAGACAAGCATCAGCCGGACCTATAGCTCGGGCTCCATGGCGTCCTGGTTCTTCGTTGAGTGTCGAGCGGTGAGTCGTTTCCCTTCCAAACACTGTTTCTGACGTGCTTTTTATGGCGTTGGTACCGCCCCGGAAAAGCTGGCAGATTGGCGGGTTGTAATGGGGTGGGCGGTAATTGTCTTCTACCTGGCTGTTGGCGGTGACCGCCGCAGTGTTGGTTGCTACTGCCGTGGTGGTCGGAGTGTTAAAGTGGCTGTCTGTGATGCCGGTTTCCGCCATGGTCCTGATCCCATTTTTTTTACCGTCGGCATGTTTGCGGTATTAACGCCGCTTTAACTCCAACCACCAGGGTTATAATGAGGGCCTAAGTCTTTTGGACCCAGAGACTTCAGGAACAGGAGGCAAGCTCAATCCAAGCCCTTGGAGATCACTTCTCAGCAGAGCCAGAGGCCAGCAAGGCAGCAGGGCAACAGCAAGGCAGAAGTCCTTCACAGCAAAGCAGTCCAGGTGAGTCCTTTGGGCAGCCAGGCAGCTCCCTTTGACAGGTTGCAGGATCTGGTTCAGAGCAGCTGTCCCAGGAAATATCTGAGTTGGTAGGGTCAGGGACCCAGTTTATATACCCAAAAGTGCTTTTGAAGTGGAGGAGACTTCAAGGAGTGGTTTTGAAGTGCACAAGGTCCCCTTTCAGTACAGGTCTGTCTGCCAGGGTCCCAGTAGGGCGAGTGGCAGTCCTTTGTGTGAGGGCAGGCCACTAGTATCCAGCCCAGGAAGACCCATTCAGTATGCAGATGTGTGCAAGTGTGACTGAGCATCCTGTGTTTGTGGTTGTCTGGGTGAAATGCACAAGGGAGCTGTCAACCAGCTCAGCCTAGATGTGGATTGGAGACAGGCTGTAAGGCACAGATGGATTTTAAGTGCAGAGAAATACTCACTTTCTAAAAGTGGCATTTCTAAAATAGTAATATAAACTCCAACCTCACCAGTCAGCAGGATTTTGTATTACCATTCTGGCCATACTAAATATGACCTGTATACCCCTTTCTGATCAGAATCTAACACTCAAACAGTATATGAGGGTAGCCCTAATGTTAGCCTATGAAAGGAGCAGGACTCACAGCAGTGGAAAATGAATTTAGGAGTTTTCCACTACCAGGACATGTAAAACACACAGGTATATATCCTGCCTTTTACCTACACAGCACCCTGCCCTCTGGGTTACCTAGGGCCTACCTTAGCCGTGACTTATATGTAGAAAAAGGGGCGTTTAATGCTTGGCAGTGGAACTGCACACACAGGCCTTGCAATGGCAGCCCTGGGACATGGTTAAAGGGCTTCTTATGTGGGTGGCACAAGTAGTGCTGCTGGCCCACTTGTAGCATTCAATCTAAAGGTCCTGGGGGCATGAAGTGCACTTTACTAGAGACTTACAAGTAGATCAAATATGCCTATTGGGTATGAGCCAATGTTATCATGTTTTAAGGGAGACAGCAAATGCACTTTAGCACTGGTTAGCAGTGGTAAATTGCGCAAAGTCCTAAAACCAGCAAAAACAGTGTCAAAAAAGTGGAGAGAGACAGGCAAAAAAGTTGTAGGTGACCACCCTAAGGCTGTCAGCTCTAACAATCAACCCAAACTCCTTAATGAACTCCCCAACCCCAGGGCCGAACAGCAACAGCCTTCCGCCCAAACAAGTCAACTTCTGCAAATGAAACCATGTCTTCTCAGTTGTTTCCATATGCTCCTCCAGAGAGCATGGTGGGGGGCGGGGGGGAAACTATTAGCAGTCTAAAGTCAGCAAAGTTCCTCCCACCCAATAAGTACAATAGTAGTCAGCTTCTGATGTGCCCATATCCATAAAGAACGACCAAGTTTCCACTATTATGTGTTGTGTTATTAGGCCCTTCAGTTTGTATCATCCTTCATCTGGTGTTAGCAATCTGTTTGAGGGAGCTTACGCCCATTAGCTTTGAGCTAGTAAGTGTTAAACAACTCGGAACAATCTTGTTAATAGGTAGTGTAACTATGCAGTGAGTTATATAATTTCAACCACAGATTGAGGGGTTACCACTGGCAGTCTTTCAGTCTCGGGGTCACACCTCACGGCCTCCGAGTCTGTCACTGATCCACCTGCATCAGTCACTTAATGGGATCCCATGCATTACTGTCTTGTGATGTCTACCGCCGCCTTGAAAGCTGCTTCTTTCTCAGTGTGGTTTTGCGATCAGGTGGGTTTTAATCGTCCTTCCTGTCTTCGAACTCACAGGGTTTTTCCAGTAGGCCATCTGATTGCATCTTGCTGTGTATGCTTCTTCCATGTCCGGGGGGTCCCAGCCTTGTGTGCCTCAAGCCAGTCCCAAGCCTCACTGGGATCTTCACTAAAATGCATTTCACTATCTATTATAATTTTCATTTTAGCCGGGAACATCAGTGAATACTGTATCCCCATCTCTCTCAGTGCTCTCTTCACTTCTACATAAGATGCTCTTTTTTCCTGAACTGCCACAGTGGAATCAGTGAAAATATTCACTTTTCAATTCTCAATGGGGTAGGAGGCCATCTCTTCAGGTGCAATTCAGTAGAATGTCTCTATTGCGATAATGTAGCAATTTGGTCACCTGGGGCCGGTGAACGGGCCGGCACTCTATATACCTATTCCAAAGTGAAAAAAGGTGTGAGTCTGTTAGGGGCCACTGCAGTTTTGAGCCAAGTCTCAAGGTACGCCATCATGTCGCTGCCTTCCACTCATTCTGGGAGTTCCACCAATCCATTGTTGTTGCGTCTATTGCAACCTTCTGCATCTTCTGCATGATATTCCGGTCTGTGCAGTCGGTTGGTCAGCTCCGTGACTTTGTGTGTAAGTGCTTCGTGAGCTGGGCGAATGTCTGCCATATTGCGTTCTGTCTCCTGCACCCTATTCCCCAGGTTCTAGTGTTCAGCCCGCAGTAACCCCAGGCCCACGGAAACTGCCCCAATATCTTGTTGCAGAGCGGTTTTGGTGTCCACAATAGATGTTAAGATTTTATCAAATTGAGAATGCATGGTGTCGGAGATGGCCTCCTGGTCCGCCGACTGTTCAGACAGCGTCTCAAGCATGGTCACATTGTCCTGAGCCACCTGAGAGGATTCCCCATTGTACACCAATTCAGCTTAGACACTCCATGTCCAAGTCAGTTAATCAAAAACAATGCCTGGGTCCCTGGCAGTGCAGCGATCAATGGAGGAGCCTGCCACCCCATTCAACGAGCTTCGCCCAGGCAAATTCAACATATTTAGCGGGTGGGCGGAGGTCAGAGGGTAGCATTCACTCCTCCCGTCTGCCTAATGGTGCAGCATACCACGGGCAAGGCCCTTCTGTTTTTCTCTGCCAGCTGCTCCTCAGAGGGCCGGCATTCCAACAGCCTGTCCTGGGGGAAACTCGTCTCCTTCACAGTGGCCCAATGGGATTGGAGGCACAGGAACGGGTCTCGAGCCCTCCCGACCAGACTCCGTACCTCACCCCCTCCACGCAAGTTTTTCTGGCAGCAGTTAATGCCAGCCGACACAATCGAGCTGCCTGTTAGTCTCTCTTACCCCTAGAGTCATCAGACATCTCCCAGGTCTGGACCAGCCGTTCTGCAGTCCCAGCACGTGAGACGTGTGAGCTGGATTCCCGGGGTCTCTCTGCAACCAGGCAGCTATTCCACTTTTCGCCTCTCCTGGTCGATGCTGCTCGTTCTCTCACGATCCCCCAGGATCCCAAACTCCTCTGCACCGTTGGCAGAGGGCACCCCGGGTGACTCTTTAGTCAGGAGAAATGTTTGGGCCCATACGGAGTGCGAGTTTCACGCATCTGGGTTACCACCATTACACACCAACACATTAGTACAAGTGTCTGTCCAAAACTAAAATGTTATTAGTGTTCAGCAAATAGGCTGTCAATATGTCAAGACTAATGGAAATCAAGAATGAGCGACTCATACGGAGTAAATAAACATATTTACTGGTACAGACCCCCTGACCAAGTAAGGAACAGATTTGTCAGATATTGCCTTGTAGAATAGGCAAACATTGCAGTGGGTGATGTCATCAGCTTGAGCGTTATCACATACCATACCAAAGTATTCCAGCATCACATAATCCAAGATATAGGCAGATGGCAGTACAACAGCCCCTGATCCCAGGGCCATCATAATCCAATTCCCATGCATCTGGTAGTATGACACAAACATATGTCAGTGTTGTGGCACAGGCACTGTGGCCTTCCATGATGAAGCACATCTACAGCTATATACATGTCATACAAAAAGAGTGTTTAGCCAATGCGAAAGAAAAATGACTTGGTCAAAAGCTAGGACTACATATTTTCTGACCACATGATGACACACACAATACATTAGCCCCACCACAGCACACAAAACAAGTGCATTGTGTACTTCTGTACCTCCACCCAAACACTGTGTAAACTGTCTTGGTACAGGTCTCATACTTCCAAACTCGGCGACTTACATTACCTGAAACACTCCATGTCCACCTTGTATGTCAGAACAGCATCAGATACCTGCCAATGTCACAACTCTGAAATGCCCACATGAAGATGTCATGTTGAAGGTACTTTTATAAAGAACAAAACAAGGAGTAAAGGCTTCAAAGCATAACCATGACACAAGTTACTAGCAAGCAACTGGAAAACAAAGTACATTTCAAGGAAACTGACACTAAGCAGCATCATCAAGTGGAGATGTGTCAAAAGCAGGCTTTAGGTGATTATTGCACAGATTCAGCTCCCTAGCAGTTTCCAAAACAATCAACACCACACATTGTCACACCCACAGCTCATTGTACAGTCACTACATCACATGACATACTTACACTCATGAAACGTAGCTGTGGATGAGATTTTCTTGCACGTCAGCTCCTTCCTCCTCATTGCTGTCATCCTCAGTTGGCACTTCAGGATTCTCACCTGATGGCACTGCAGGCTAACCTTCCTCTGGGATGTGTGGGATTCTTTCCTAGGACGATGTTGTGGAGCATGCAGCATGCCACAGTGATCTGACACACTTTCCTGGGTGAATAGAGGAGGGCTCTACCAGTCCTGTTCAGACATCGGAATCTGGTCTTCAGAAGCCCAAAAGCCTGCTCCACTGGTCGTTGTGTTCATCCATGGGCCTCATGAATGCAGACTTCCCTTGGGATAGTTGGATTCCTCAGCGGTGTCAACAACCACGGACGGTTTGGATATGCGGAGTCTCCTGTTAAGGAATGGGACATAAGTGAAACATTGAAATTAATTGAATTGAATTTAATTGAAATTGAGTCACTCACTTCATAGTTGTAGCACCTGACATTGAACGCACACAATCAGGACAGGCATGACTTAACAAACAGCCAGGCCCTCTCTGGGTGCAGTTGTGACATCAGTTGGGGTATGCTGCTGTTCCACATTCTAAATGAATCATGGACTGATCTTGGATTACAGGCACAGGCGTTTCAGATGTGGAGATCCGCCAAATAGACAACTTGCACATTGATGGAATGGAAGTTCTTTCTGAGCAATAGACTTGTTTATTGGCCTGCGGTGGCACTAAGTCAACATGTGTGCCATCAATGGCCCCCACCACGTGTGGGAGGCATGCAAAACCCTTCACATTGGCAAAATCCTCATATATGAGGAACCTGACATAGATGTCAATGTGTTTGAACAATGCTGAGAGGAAATTCTTCAACATCAGACTTAACATAGGTTAGGCCATACCAGCAGATAGGGACACTGTATGTTGGAATGACCCTGTGGCTAGTAAGTGCAATACTGACATGATTTGTATAATGGGTGGTTTGTAGGTTGCATTAGATCTGACTCCATCTGATTACATAAGTCCAAAATTGTTTGCCTATCCAGGCCATATACCATAATTATATGCCTTTGCTCCATGGTCTTAAGGTCTGGCAGTGGACGGTAGACAGGAGGTTGTCGCATCCTCCCTCTTCCATGGTACTTATGTGTGACAATACTAGGCCTGGGTGTAGAACTCCACTCTGCCGGCGGAGTTTTCAGAATTCGGGCAATCTGCAATGAATCTCCTGGGCTGCTAGTGAGCCCTTGTGAGATCTCACATTCTATTGTGTTGCATCCAGCCGTGCCAACGGCCAAAATGGGCTTATTGTGAGTGCAAACTCACTTCTGAAGTAGATTATCTACTCCAAAGCCATTAAATCTATTCAACACAAACTTTTTTTTGACTATATTTTCTTTTCCAATTGACCTTGTAATTTGTTTTTCAGATTGAGAAGCCTTTTTTTTAAACAGGAAGGAAGTGTGTCAGAAACTCCAACTTCCTGTTCCTACCCAACAGGCTCCTCCCAATGCTTTGTCCATTCCCTGGTCACTTTTCACTTGGATTGTGAGGTGGAAGGATCACTCTTTTTTCTCCTTGTTATACTTTTGGATTTAAGGACTTTGTTTTTATGAAATCATCATACAAGTAAGGTCTAAACCTATATTAAATAAGGGTGTTGTTTGTTTGCTTGGGCATGCACCAGTATTTCCTTGTACTTTAATTTGATTTAAAAATATATAATGGTGGTGGGTGGCCTGGAGTTTAACCCCTAGGGTGCCTTGGACGAGGTCACCTCGTCCTCCACCCGGGAACTGGGGGGAGCGCTCCCCCCATGTGCACCCCACCCACCCCCCCAAGGCAGGGATGGAAGGGGAAGCCCTTCCCCTTACATCCCCCATCCACCCTACCCCCCCTGTGACGTCAGCGCGCGATTGCGCGCTGATTTGTCACAGGGCCTCCTCCCATCGGAAGAGAAATGCTTTGCATTTCTCTTCCGATCACGTGGGGGAGGCCGAGAGAGGCTTCAAAGGGAAGGAAAGTTATTTCCTTCCCTTTGAAGTCTCTCTCTGCGTTTTGGCAGCCGGATTGCAAGCAATCCGGCTGTCAAAACGCCCACTAGACACCAGGGATTTTATTTTTTATTTCTGAAAGTGGCATAAGGTTGCGAACCCTTGGACAAGGGTCGCTCCCAGGGGGGGCATTTTTTTGGAAGGCCTTTTCTGCCCCCAGGGAGGGCAGAAACCTCTAGGCACCAAGGCAATTTTTTTTTTTTTTTGTTTTTTTTAGAGATGAGGAGCGACCCATTAGGCAAGGGTCGCTCCCCTGAGGGGCAAATTGTATTTTGACCATTTCTGCCCCCCAAGGGGGCAGAAACCACTGGGCACCGGGGATTTTTTTTTTGGCGCCAACGTCACGCAGGGGGAGCGACCCCGTAGGCAAGGGTCGCTCCCGTGGGAGGGTTGGGGGGCTGGGGGGGCACATTTATTTTAGGCCATTTCTGCCCTCCCTGGGGCCGGCTGAGCTAGAGGCCAAAATCCACAGGTAGGCACTTTGCAAAAAACACCTCTGTTTTCTGTGAAAAAATGTGATGTGTCCACGTTGTGTTTTAGGCCATTTCCTTTTGTGGGCGCTAGGCCTACCCACACAAGTGTGGTATCTTTTTTATCGGGAGACTTGGGGGAACGCTGGGTGGAAGGAAATTTGTGGCTCCTCTCAGATTCCAGAACTTTCTGTCACCGAAATGTGAGGAAAACTTGTTTTTGTAGCCAAATTTAGAGGTTTGCAAATGATTCTGGGTAACAGAACCTGGTCAGAGCCCCACAAGTCACCCCATCTTGGATTCTCCTAGGTCTCTAGTTTTAAGAAATGCACAGGTTTGGTAGGTTTCCCTAGGTGCCGGCTGAGCTAAAGGCCAAAATCTACAGGTAGACACCTCTGTTTTCTGTCAAAAAATGTGATGTGTCCACGTTGTGTTTTGGGGCATTTCCTGTCACTGGCGCTAGGCCTACCCACACAAGTGAGGTATCATTTTTATCGGGAGACTTGGGGGAACATAGAATAGCAAAACAAGTGCCCCTTGTCTTTCTCTACATTTTTTCCTTCCAAATATAAGAGAGTGTGTAAAAAAGACATCTATTTGAGAAACGCCCTGTAATTCACATGCTAGTATGGTCACCCCGGAATTCAGAGATGTGCAAATAACCACTGCTTCTCAACACCTTATCTTGTGCCCATTTTGGAAATACAAAGGTTTTCTTGATAGCTATTTTTCACTCTTTATATTTCAGCAAATGAATTGCTGTATACCTGGTATAGAATGAAAACGCACTGCAGGGTGCAGCTCATTTATTGGCTCTGGGTACCTAGGGTTCTTGATGAACCTACAAGCCCTATATATCCCCGCAACCAGAAGAGTCCAGCAGACGTAACGGTATATTGCTTTCAAAAATCTGACATTGCAGGAAAAAGTTACAGAGTAAAACGTAGAGAAAAATTGCTGTTTTTCTTACCTCAATTTCAATGTTTTTATTTTTCAGTTGTTATTTTCTGTAGGAAACTCTTGTAGGATCTACACAATGACCCCTTGCTGATTTCAGAATTTTGTCTACCTTTCAGAAATGTTTAGGTGTCTGGGATCCAGCATTGGTTTCACGCCTATTTCTGTCACTGACTGGAAGGAGGCTAAAAGCAAAACATTTTTTTTAAATGGGGTATGTCCCAGTAAAATGCCAAATTTGTGTTGAAAAATTGGGTTTTCTGATTCAAGTCTGCCTGTTCCTGAAAGCTGGGAAGCTGGTGATTTTAGCACCTCAAACCCTTTGTTGATGCCATTTTCAGGGAAATAACCACAAGCCTTCTTCTGCAGCCACTTTTTCCCATTTTTTTTTAAAAAAACGAAATTTTCACTGTATTTTGGCTAATTTCTTGGCCTCCTTCAGGGGAACCCACAAAGTCTGGGTACCTCTAGAATCCCTAGGATGTTGGAAAAAAGGGACGCAAATTTGGCTTGGCTAGCTTATGTGGACAAAAAGTTTTGAGGGCCTAAGCGCAAACTGCCCCAAATAGCCAAAAAAAGGCCTGGCACAGGATGGGGAAAAGGCCTGGCAGCAAAGGGGTTAAGTATGGGCCTAGTTATTATTTATTTTGCATTTCATTTCTTTTTTCATCTTTTGTAAAGGAAAATTGTTGCACAGCTCAGTACCTTTTCCACATGTTTCCACTTGCAATATTATTATACCATGTGTCTTAGATTTCCAAAGGGCCATTAAGCCAGTCGTCCCAGGCCGGTACTAGTAGTCATCAATGGAATATGTTATTAAAACTATGTTAAGGGAGGGATTGCATTAAATCAATTTAAATTTAAAATGTTGGCTATTGTTTGCATTTTTTTTTTTTACAAAAAGTGTATATATTGTGGGGTAATAATATTTGAAGGCAGAAGAAGATGTGATTGGCTGACAGCCTTTTTGTCCATCCAGCTAGTGACCCTTGCAATAGGCCTGCATGTGTTCTTTGTTCTCCATGCTTCCTCCTTGCTCCTTGTATTTGTTGTTTGACCATGCGGCTGGCTGGCAGCCATTTTCTGCATGCAGCCAGTGTCCCTTTGCCATAAGCTTGATTGCATTATTTGTCTGCCATGCCTCCTTGCTCCTTGATATTGTTGTTTGACCATGTGGCTGGTTGGCAGCCATTTTGTCCATCCAGCCAGCACCCTTTGCCATAGGCTTGCTTGTGTTCTTTATTTTTCATGCCCCTTGCTCCTTGTTGTTTGACCATGTGGCTGGTGGCCATTTTGTGCATGCAGCCAGTGTCCATTTGCCATAGGCTTGCATGTGTTCTGTTTGCCATGCCTCCTTGCTCTTTGTTGTTGTTTGACCATGTGGTTGGCTGGCAGCCATTTTGCCCGTGCAGCCAGTGACCCTTGCCATAGGCTTGCATGTGTTCTTTGTTCTCCATGATTCCTCCTTGCTTGTTGTTGTTGTTTGACCATGTGGCTGACAGCCATTTTGTGCATGCAGACAGTGTCCCTTTGCCATAGGCTTGCATAGGTTCTCTGTTTGCCATGCCTCCTTGCTCCTTGTCGTTGTTTGACCATGTGGCTGACTAGCAGCCATTTTGTCCATGCAGCCAGTGTCCCTTGCCATAGGCTTGCATGTTTGTTCTCCATGCTTCCTCCTTGCTCAGAGTAGTTGCTGTTTGACCATGTGGCTGGTTGGCAGACATTTTGTGTGTACACTGTGCAGCTAGATTGTCTTTGAGTTGACATAGGCTTACATATAAACATCGTTAGTTATTGATCATTTGTTTTTTAAGTTTATATATATTTTTTCAATTTTTTTCCATTTCTATTTTTAATTGTAATATAATTTGTATGCCATTTTTATTTCATGTTTTAATTTATTTTTTAATGTTTATATCTTGGTTTAGTTTTTTATGTATTTTTTTTTACTTTTTGTACTTTACATTTTTAATATCATTTTAATTTTCATTTTTATATTTCATTTTTAATTTTTTTTTTTTTTAAATGTTATTATTTTTTTATTTGTATTTTAATTTCAATTGTTTAATTTTAAATTTTTATATTTTGACAGTTTTTTTAATGTTTTTATTTTAATTTACATTTTTATGTAATACTGCATTTTGCCTTGATCCATACAACCGATCCATTACATTCCTCCTTCCATGCATCCGCCAAAGTATTTGCCCTGGACCACCTTGCTGCGATAGGTTATTTTATTTAAATGATTATTCCATTTACCCATGCACCTCTCTCTGAATACCGCAGGTGTCTCCTAATACAGATGTATATAACGTAAAGGGCTAGATCTGCCTGTTGTGCTGTCTGACTTGAAATGTCATTTTTTATGGTGTGGTGGTGTGGTTTGCCTTTACAATAAATGCAAGGTATATTACATAAGTAATCAACCCCACTAAGATTGCATTTTTCTGTACTATTTTCAACCTGCTTCAACAATGGCATGCCACATTTAATTAACTACATGTTTTTCTTGCTTGGCTGGTTTTAGGTGTACAACAGAAGAGACCCCCACATTGCGCACAGTACTGCCAAAGAGAAGGCCCTAAAGTTACTTTGGACCACAGGCACCAAACTCTTTTACTTGTGCATCTTAGTGTCACTGCCAACCTAGAGCAAGTTAAGATGGCCCCAAAGAAAGTTGCTCCCAATAAATTGAGCAGTGAGAAGAAGTATCTTTCCATCAATAGCGTGCCAACTGCAACCCTTTGCCTGCTGCCACACTGGCCTCCGGGGAGAAACCTGGGTGAACTCCTGCATCAACAACAGCACCACCCCAACCCAAGACCAAGACAATGTTTGTCAGTTAGGCAGCCACTGCAATCATGGCGACCCCAACGAGCAGTGATGTTGAATTGGATTTGTCCCTTTTACAATGTGGTACCCAATTGGTTCAGGAAACAAAGCAAAGTGTACAGAAGTCGCAGCCGGATCTTCCTGAAGTTGAAGCAGAAAAGGAGGTTGAGCTTTCTGTCGAGCAAGAACCTCCTCTTTTAGAATCAAGTGATCTCCAGCAAGAAAAAGGAAGGGCACTACTGCACCATCTTCTCTAAGCACCACTTCTGATAACGATGATAGGGACATAGAGTAGAGTCTGGCAGAGCCTGGGAGATGCCAGGAGAGAAAGGGAAAAGAAAAGTTCCAGAAAGCTTTAGAATCATGGAAGGGGATGATGATGAGGATGATGACAAAGACACAGTCATTGCAGAAGCTGGCACAGAGGAGTTCAACATTACTATCCAACCTGGTCCGAGGGATGTGGCAAAGACAGCACCGCTAGCTCCCATATTTGTAAGACCCCACCAACCCCTACCTCAGTACAAGTATGCACTGCAGAGAGGCAATCGACACCCACAACCACCTACATCCAGTTCTTCTTCAGGCATTGGCAGTGACCCAAGAAGAAAGTACTCCTCTCCAGGTTGGGACTCTTTTACCATTTGCAAATGGGAGGAGAACATTGCCATATGCTCCATTTGCCACACGAATGTTCGTCAAGGTAAGCCTGGTTCACATTATGGTACTGGAGGCCAGACAACCTATATGAAAAAACATCATGCAATCCGGTGGGAGCAGCACCTTAAACAAATGGCTCAATGTGGTCACTGTGGTGAAGGTGAGGAGAGCCAGGAAATATCAGCTACACCTGATCAAATCACAGTGGAAGGTGAGGAAGAAAAGAGTGACATCATCTTCATGCAAAGCAGCCCTGCCCCCAGCAGTGCGCCAGATTTAATCCCCCTATGCAACCTCACAAGGGCACAGGAAGACTCAGAGTCAGATGGAGACACCACAGCATATGGAGACTGCAGCACCATGACGCCGTTGAGTCTACCACCACCTACATCTGAAAAGTCACCTGCGTTGGTGGCCCCACAAAAGAAGCAAATCCAGGCTGCAATTACAGGCATGTGTAGGCAGGAGGGGCCATATGACCGCAACCACCCAACAGCACTTTTGTACAATGTCAAGCTTGCAAAAATGTAGGGCTGGACCTCCTCCCTTTCTCTTTTGTGGAAGGAGTGGGATTCTTAGAGTTTGTGGCAGCCCTCTGCCCAAAATGGAAGTTTCCAAGTTGAACCTATTTTGCCTCTTCCAGCACTGCATCATGATGTGCTGCAATTAGTTGGACAAGCTTTGCAGCAAGGTGTTGTGCACACTATCCACCTGATGACAGACATGTGGATCACTTGTCAGACAGCTGATTACATGTGCTTCAAAGCACACTGGATATCTTTTCTGGGGGTAAAACTAAACCTATCTACAGGTCTTGGCCTTGAAGACATTTGTAAGAGCATTCAACAGCATGCAACAGTAGCCATGTTTGCCATGGAGAAGTCACACACCGCTGCAAACATCTTTGAAGAATTTAATAGCAAGGTGTCTGAATGGTTTCAACCCAGAGGTCTTTGAGGTGGATTTGTTGCCAAATAAATTGGCAGTAACATAGTCAGGGCATGACAGATGGTGTCTATTTCAGGTTCCTGTGTTTGGCACACTTCATCAACCTGGTTGTGCAAGACTTTCTAAAAAAAAAGAAGACATTGCCAGCATCATTCTGACCATCTGCAGATGCAGCTGCACTCATTTTAGCCATTCTTTTAAAGCCCGGAAACAGTTGTGGGTTATTGAGCATCAGAGTACCAGTTAAAGCCCTGATACAGGAGGTGCCAACACGTTGGAACTCAACCTGTTATATGTTGCAACGTCTGTTTGAACAGTGCAAACAGATCAATGACTATGTCATTAAAAGAGGAGCTGATGCAATTGGGAGAGCTAAGACCATAGATGTGGACAAATAGGGTCTAGTCAAATATCTCACACAGATGCTGCTCTCTATTGAGGTTTTCACACAGGAAGTTAACAAGGAGGGGAGTACAATGGCCAAACTATCCCGCTATTGCATCTGCTGCAGAAGCAGCGGAAGAAGGTGTCTGAAAGGCTTTCATCCAGGGGTGCAAAGGAAACCAAGAAGCACATGCCTTATTTACAAGCCTAAGCTGTGTTCGACTTCTAATGCAAGTTTGCAAAATGATATTGTCTTGTCCAAAGAGTACATCTGTGCCAGCATGCTTGATCCACACTACAAAAAAAGTATTCCTGCTACCATTCCTTTTTCTTAAGGGGATGTTTCACAATACGAGAGATGGACTGTTGAGCAAGCAGGAGAACTGGAAGAAGAACAGCTGGAACTCAAAGTTCCACTCTGCAGTTCTGGGTTGCCACCTTCAACTTCCAGTAAAGGCAATTTTTTCTCACATCTATCGACCCCACCAATAAGAAAACTGGCGATAATAGCAAAAGAAGAATGAGACTCAACCATTGCATTGGCTTGGTTTCAAGAGGCAGGTCTTAACTCCAGAGCAGAGGCAAAGGAAAAACTGGTCGAGCAGATGGCTGTACCAATGACCATTCAGAGAATGTTCCAAGAGTATCTGGATGACCGAAAATAGGTATATGTGGATCAATTTATGCAATGGTATGGAAAAATGTGCCAATGGCCAGAGCTAAGCAGGCTGGCAAATAAACTTTCTGGCTTGTCCGGAAGCCAGTGTGTCTGCTGAATGTGTGTTCAGTGTAGCTAGTAAAGTTGTTACAGTAAGAAAGACCAGTCTATCTCCTCAAAACAATGAAAGATTGACCATGATCAAAATTAACCAGCTCTCCAAACAGTCCATCTGCTACAGGATGTGTCTTTGAAATGCCCTGGTGGAGTGGGAGGGTGCAGCAGTAGGTGCAGTCAGGGACCCTGACTGCTGGCATCAGCATCAGCAAGGTAATGGCCAGGAGGCTGGAGGGTGGTGTGCTCTTCTTCTGGGTACTGTGTCCAAGGCTGTTGTTTCGGTCTCTAGGATCACCAGGTGCTGGTACTCAGCCTGAAGGTTTCCCAGCATCTGCTTCCGCAGACGGGCCACTATCTCCTGCCTAGTTGGTAGTGGTCATCAGGCAGGAGTAGCTATATGGAAAAAAAGAAGAATAACAGAAGACAAATTGTAAACAATGGTCTGAACAAACACTTGTGAAAATGATAGATACTGGGTGGCAGTGTAGCACTACAATGCTAGTCCCCCCTGGATGATGGAATTTGATGTGATTAATATTTATGATTAAAAGAGTCACATGGCCAATTCTTTATTTATTTACCTACACATACCTCACATCAGAACAACTAACTGTCTGGTAGAAAAGAATTGAGGTAGAATAAGACCAGATTAAAAAGCTGGTGATTTTTTTTTTTAAAGGCTTTTCTTGTAACTAATTAGACACATTTAGTTGAAAAATAAAAAATAATTATCTCTCATTATGATGAGTAAGGCATTATGTACTGTGACGTACAAGTTGCTGTGCCAGATTATTGGAGACATGCTAGCCAATGCTTCAAGTATGTTGCTATTGTCTGCAGCTTGGGCAGCTTCAGCTGACAATGATCTTTCTTTAATTCCAATGGCCCGACTCTTCCACAAATGCCTTTCTCTACAATTTAGTTTCTACCCTGACTCCAAAGAGGCAGATAAATAAATAAGATACATCACAAATGTTGTGTATAAAATGCGGATATATTTTCCTTAATGCCGTAAGTAGATGAGGGGGAAACGATGCACTGCACTACAGGGAAAGGAATGGGCTATATAGATTGTATTTGGCACGCTTGTCAATGAGTATCCCCTACAGCAAACTTGAAATCAAATCGGGTACTTACAAGTCCCACTTTACTCACTGGTCTTGCCTAGCCAACAATCACAAATTCTTGCCAACAAATTGATTCACTGTGCAGTAAGGAAAGTAAAGAAACTTGACTTTCTCTACTGCACAGTAAGGCAGATGGATTGGGCAGGTAGGTAGAGCTTTCGCTATAGAAGAATAAAGGGGTGACACAGATCTGTGTGCAAAAGAAGAGCACTCTTCTTTATTCATCCAAGTAATTATTTAATCGTCCTTGCATTCTTACCTTATATACAGTGTACAACCATAGCTGCTATGATTTACGCTTTACATTCTCTCATCCAGGCTTCCCTCCCAAATTCACAATCCTTTATCCATCCATTAAGTACCCACAATATCCACCCTTTTTCATCATACTTTTACCCATCCATCTATTTACCCATACCAATACCCACCCACGCAGCCTTTTTCATTTACCCAAACATCCTTTCCTTTCATTCTTTTCACCCATCCTTTTCTTTTAACCTTCTGTTCTTCCCTGTTTCCATCAAGCCATCATTTTTAGCATACATTACGTGTGTTTTTGCTAATTTGCAGATAGAAGAGGCCATAAGTAACCCAACCACCGCTGTAGCCATAATGCAGGGGGTTCATGAATCTGATCATGGAAATGCCCTTGTAGCTAGTGAGTAACAGTAATTGTCAATAGCAAGCAATCTGACTCACCAGCACCCATCCCCGCTGTCGCGTCTCCCCCTGTTCCATCTGCTCCTGCAGCAGTGGAACTTGAGCCACCTCCCCCTAGTCCACTTGTGGTTGGTGTGGCTATAAAAAAATGTATAGAATTTTTAGATGCCAGATCCAATTCTTACATTTTTACATTAAAAAACATAACCACAATTGTTACATTTTGGTTAACAGTGCAGTATTTTCTGTAAAAAATATCACTCTGGGCATTGTGTTGGAATGTTAGAAAAGCCAGTTAGGCAAGCCAACCAAAAGCTTTGCGTAATAAAGGGGCAGACAAGCCAACCAAAATCTTCACATAGTAGAGGGGCAGAGCTTTAGATTACGATTGACGATGACTCGGAATCATTGAAGAGCAACAAAGAGGTGGAATACGAAATGGTCAATGAAAGACAGAAAAAAAAGATAATTCAGGGACAACTGGAATTAATTAAACAAAACTTGGATAGGGTAGTTGGAAAAAAGGGAGACAGTATAGAAAAAGTAACCAAGGCAAAATTAAAAGTAGTATAAAGGTGAGGTGAGGTAAAAGTTAGGAAAATAATAATAATAATAAATAATAGGACTTACTGGGATGAGCAGAGCCATCAGCATCGTCGCTGGTGGTCGGCGCCTCCCCAGCTCCTGCCAGACCCACCGGTGAAGTGTCCTTCTTCTTGCCCTTGGGTGCTAATGTAAGATTAGAAAGAAGACTATAAAATACATAAGTAGTATCGTTAATCTCCACAAAATTATTATATAACAGCCAAATGCAATAACATTGTACTTAAATCTGATCGCCTATAGTACTATGCTAGTATGATCAACTGTTGTTGAGTTGGCTATACTCTTAAAATCCCTATTCCAAATTTCTGTGCTTAAGAAAATCTAAATTTAGAACTAATGCATTGCAATGAATGATCTTTCATTCTATTCTCATTTCTTATATCCCTTGAAGGACCAACTCAGCCTCCCTTTTTTGCAATGCATGCATACTCACATTAATGTAAAATTTCTTGGGACTGTATGCTCTACATAAAGTCACAGAGAACTCACTAATATCACTAATTCTCTATCGAGTTAGAATGAGGACAGAGGAGTCTGTGTTGCAACGGCTTATTAAATAATCAGCCAAAGCGAGTGCCTACCTGCGAGTATAAAAATCAATGATGTACCACCGAGCACCTAGCTGGCTCTAACTGGATCACATAAAAAATGATAATCTAACTTAAACCAAACGTAACTTACCTCTGAGTGGAAGCCTCATGCTATTCAGAAAAAAGTGAACATTGTAGAACATAAACAGAATAAAAATATAGTACTCTCCAAGCCCAGGATCTTCAAGCCTAGCAGGTCGAGGAGTTCGCACTCTCGGTCGATGATATCTGCCCAGAGGTGTGTCAGCTGCTGGGTGATGCACTGGGCCTGGGTGGCAGCCCTGCCCAACCGGCACACCCTAGCCCAGAGCTGCTGACACTCCCGGAGGGGGTACCCACTTCCAGGCCTGCTGTCTGCTGCCAGCATGGACGGGAGGTGGCTCTAAAAAATAAGTGTACCACCTCCTCCTTGCTGAAGATCGGGCAAAGCTGCACCCTTGAAGGTGGTGCCACTCACAAGGCAGGCGGCCGCTGTTGCCACGCTGGTGCTCTGCCATTGTGCTGGGTAGGTAGGGTAGGAGAAAAAAAAAAGGAAAAGGAGGAAAAGGAAGAAAAGAGGGAAAATATACAAAAATACTAAAAGTCACAAAAACACAAAAAGATTTAAACAATATAAAAGTATTGAGACGTGAAAAGAAACACTCATACAATAAATGAAAATAAGGGTAGATGAAGTATGGGGTAGAGGATTGCCAAGATTGAGGGCAGATAGAAGTAGAAGTCCCAGCACCATAAACAGAGTGAAAAATAAGATGGCTGCACCCTTGCGAACTGCGTGGTGCCGTTTGCGCAAGATTTTGAACACAAGTACGCATTTCATGTTGAGTGTGATGTCAAATGCAATGCGAATGGGCCCAACAGAGAACTCAAGACATGATTTGTAACATTAGTCAGTGTGCCCACAGCAACATACATGATGCATGCCAATAATTTCATGTGACAAAACATTTCTGACTGTATAGATATGACACCCATTACACATTACAGCTGGCAACTACACAAGGGTCACATGTGACTCCCCATGGCTGTCAACACGTGTCCACAACATGGATTTTGACAAAACTAAAAGAAGTGCCACACAATTGCCCCTCAAAATGTGACTGTATATTGCAACCATCAAAATGTCTGTCGGTGGTGGTGGACCATGCACCACCATCAAATGCCATCTGTGCCCCGCAACACACTACAATGGTGGTTGTGTAGAAGGACCTACATGACAAGACAGAATAAGGAAGTTTGTGATGCTAAAACACAATTATTGTTGATGTGACACAGTTCACACAGCCAAATATAGTATTTCATAGCAGCAAAATGACGGATGACTGACCTACTCCACTGAACATTAGGAACCACCTGTGACCGCTGGCGGAATTTGTCAGGATGTAGGCGGTTCCAACTTCAATGGAGTGAACACAGTCATAGGCTAACGTTGTTGCCTGTGGAAGTCGTGGCCAATTGCAATGTCTGCCGGCGGTGTTGACCGAGTACGTGGCAGACATGACCACCATATTGTGCATATTCACTCTCTTGACTTCTGACACTGCTGCCAGAAACATCTCCTCTAACTGAGCCGCTGCGTACCACCTCTGGGAGCAATCATGCCACGTCCAGCAGGTGATAGGGCCCTGCCTTCTCTTCAGAGAAGCTGGACAGGCTTGTTGATGAGGTCCTACCCCTGTATGAACAGCTCTATTGCTCACCAGAGGAGCAGGTAAGTATCTCATAAGCAAAATTGATTCAGTTCAACCCCATCCTTTCCCTCCTCACAGGCTGGAATGTACCCCTGTGTGCCAGTTAGACTTCTTGTGTGCCTGTTGTTAAAGTCTGTGATGCATCAATGGGATGTACATTGTGAAGGTATTGGCCGCCAGTAATATATATGTTAAGTGATGTTAATGTTAAGAGGTGAGCACAGCAGAGCCAAGGGAGCAAGTACAGGGCATATTCCTGCCTGTCACATTGCAAAGTTAATGTTTTAGGTTCTGATGTCTCCCTCTGATGATTAAGGATGAGCTATGTGTGACACAGTAGACGGGTGACTGTTTGTGAAGATATGTAATGTGGTGCATACTGACGTGCCTTGCCTACAGGCCCAGGGACCTAGGACATAACTGGGTGCAATCCTCAAACAACATGTTCTCCAGGGACAACATATGGCTGTCTACATTGATCAACCAAGTACTGTTGTAGTGGGTGTGAATTCTATACATCAGACCACTTCTTCTTAGTGTTACAGGCCAAAGGAAATGAAATATATTGGCATCTGCCACCCATTGGCTACTTGTCTTCAACATGTGAATGGTGCTTGTGCCTCACACCAGTCTGTAATGTGAAGATGGCCATCATGCATGTAACAGAGCGTAAATTGTTCTTTGGGTGCAGTTACAGATCAATACTTTCCCTTGGTAAGTTGGGAATGTCAATTGACATGATTTGTGTGCCATCACTGTTGCCAGCATTCCTTGTGCCTTCATGTTAGCATGTGTCCATTTCTCTTTTGACAAAATCTGTACGCTGCTGTTCCATGCATGGCCTACATGTGTTCATGGAATGATTTATGTATCCGTTCCCACATATGTGCAGGCCAAACTCTGTATGGAATAGGACATTTGCAATGGGGGACATTTCATGTGGTGCCACAGACAGGAGTGTGTCACCATTAATTGTTGGCTGACACATACCCTCACCCGTCATAGCATATCATTTGGCATGTACAACTGCAGTAGCAATGAGAGACAAGAAGTGTGTGACTAGATTTGTTTAGGCACGATGTGCATTTCTAGGCCATTAACATGGCATCATGTAGAACAATGCACTGCTCTTGTGCAACTGGGAAGGTTTGTAACATGACTGTTGGCATGCATCATGGGGTGACTTTCAGTTATTTTGGAATCATGTGATTGGGTACAACCATTCATCCACAGACATCTGGGTTTGCAGAATCAAAATGGAGACAGTGAAGTAACTTCCCATTGTGCAACATGTTGAGGGCCTTCTACAAGTATTTGCAAATCTCTGGCCTCTTCAACATCCAAAGGACTAATGGCATCTATAGATGCAATCAAATTATGTAATTGTAAATGAAGCCAGACATTAGTGGTGATTTTCCTGAGGCTTGCTGATTCATTTTAGGAACATATCTCCTTGTCAATTTGCCCATGATGTCTACAGTGTGCATTTCCATGGCAAATGTGTGGAATATCTGAGCAACATTAGTGCTACCTCCATGACTCCATTGGGACAAAGTCACTTGGTGAAGTGTGCATTGTTGAAATGCTTCCTGTGTGACATGAGTAATTCCATATCAACTTCCTCAGGCTACTGTACTCTTGTCAGCAACACAGCATGTTCTGGGAGCATTATGTCACAATGTAGTATTATAGTGTATATGACAAATAAATGTCTGCATGACCTTGTGTGATTTGTGGGAGTGAAGTTGGCATTGGGCTACTATTGTATTACAACAGGTAACAGAGATCTGCTCCTTGAGGCAAATCATTGAAGGTGATGTGGTCTCCTACTATTTCAGTGGTTATTGTGATTACACAACTTCAGCCATGCAATTGTAGTTGTCTGAGATCCTGATGTTCCTGTGGGTAACTGTTAACAGTTCAGATGGCATGCATGCATATGGTATGATACATGAAGGGGCCACGTAGGTGGAGTTTGTTGCTGGGGCATACTTGACATCATGGTAATGTTAGCTAATCAGAGCTGCTGTTTAAGTGTGAGCAGGAACATGTGTTGATCTTTTTCCTCTTTGTATTATCAGCATCAGCCCAAGCAAGCAAAGGAGACAGGGCATAAGCAAGTGGGGAAACATCTGGCCACAGTAACTGCAGTCAATACACCACTGACACGGAGGAACCTAGAGTCCCAGAGGGTGAGGGGAGTGACACGGAGGAGACCAGTCTACATCATCATCCTCAGATTCTACCTCCTTCGCTTTATGCTAACTAAGCTTTCTTATTGGCTTCATGCTAATTAAGCTTTATTATTACAACTGACAGGTGAAAAGGGACACGCTCTTATCTTCTCAGCGGTGGGATGCTTAACATAATCTCCAGTGGCCACTCCCTAATGGCGGTGGACCTACCGGGAACTACTCCTGTACCATCTTTGTCCGCCACCCCAGTTCTATCGCCACCCTCCCTGTTGTTCCCCACCCAGTTCACAGTACCCGCTTACCGAAGAGGATAAGCATATCCACCCCAACCCAGTTAACCCTGCTACCCTGAGTGGGGAGTCTATTGACCTCCTGAGAAACATTTCTGTGGGTCAGACTGCAATTGTGAATGTCATCCAGGGGTTGGCCACGCAACGTCAGTAGACCAATGCTTTCCTGGAAGACATTCATAGTGCCAAGTCTGGCCTACAAAGGTCTTTTCAGGCTGTGGCCTTCTCATTGACAGAAGACAATTACCCCCACATTCTGCCGCCCTCCACCTCCCTCTTCCCAATCCAGATATCCCGTTCCCCTACCTATGCCAAGCACTCAGACTCATCCGCACGCACCCACCACAACACATACAAGCAGCACACATAAACACAAACACCACAAGGCACATTGGCTAGCAGGCACTCAATATACACACACAAATATAACATCTGCCACCACTTCAGAAGCCACCACCCCGACCAACCCATACACCACATTCTGCATACCCACAGCTACTGCCACAACAGCTAGTGACACTTTCACCACACCCACCATACCGACAGACACCACCCAACAGACACACCGACATCTACCAAATCCATCATACTTGCAGACCCCACCCAAACTGACACACAGACATCCACATCTAGCATACCTACAGACACCACCCCAGCAGACACACAGACATCTACCACTCCATCACCCAGTACCTCCACCTCCCAGCCCCAAGGCACGCAAACGCCCACACTCACACATGCAACAGACACCACCCAAACAGAAGCATAGTTCACTCATGTACACACCTAAGACATCTTCACCCACACACCAGATGATCACTCCTTCAACCTCCAAATTCCCAAATCATTCTAATGACCATCCCCGTGTTACAAAGGAGTGTCTCCTTTTCAAACTTGCCCATTCCCCTGTTCCCTCCACCCTCACTCCCAAACCCAAGAGGCCCCAACCCACATCCTAACTCATCCTTTCCACATCAAAGTCCTCCCCTGTCACACCTGCCCCCTGCAAGCACCCATATCCCTCCCTCTAAGAAGAAGCCCATCACTCCTAAGAAACAGTCCAAACCTACCTATCCCTGATACCCCCCCCCCCAAGGATGATCCCTGAGGTGCCTGCCTGTCCACTTGATGCCCCTTCCTCTAAAGGTTCCCTGGTAGTGATATGAGTAATAAGAGTGACAGGAGTCGAGTACTGTCCAGAGGCTTGAAAATGGACTGGTCAATGGCCTTTGCTATTATGCAATTTATGTGTAATAAACCCAAATAGTTGTTTTTTGGTACGCATTTCTCCTGAAATTCCTTTTCTATCTTTTATCTGACTTTGTGGGCAGTGCTGGTGTCACCCAGGACAAGGGTAGATGTTGACTATATGGATATGTGTTTTTCAATGCAATTGTGGTGTTATTGCATTATGTCATGCTTGGTATGGTAAGTATTTAATCTTGTGTGGTCCAATGTTAGCATTTATTGTGTTGGTCTCGTCCCCCTGATATGGATTGTAGATTCATCTCATGTGTGGCAGCTTGAGTTTTCTTTGTGCAAACATGGAGGTTGTTCAATTATGGCAGCATCCATTGCAATTAACTGAGTTGTGTGTTTTTTCTGTGTCTACATTGCAGCTACTTTATCTAGATGTGTGTCCTAAACAGTAGCAGTTGTATTTGTTTTCGTGACTTGCACTTCCACATTCTGCAGATAGGGCATATCTCTTGGCTCTAGAACTGTTTGTCCCTGAGATACATGCAGGGCCAGCTCCTGTGCAATTGTTGTTTTAGGGGCGAGTGCAAAGTGTAATGTGTCCCAGTGCAATATCCCCCCCTGAGTGCTCCTAATGGCCCATCTCTATTGTGCAGGTATTGCTTGCATAGTGAGCTTTGGATATTACAATTTGTGCAATTCTATCTTCAGGTTGCATTATCAAGTAAGTGTTTCCACTAATCAGAAGAATAGTTTTTCATTCTCCTTGGTAGTCTACATCGATCACTTCCCCCAAGAACTGAATACCTTTGCTCTGGGGGAATCTGTATTCCAACACCTGTTTCAAGAAGTGCCATGTCTCTTAGTTTCAATCAGTAGGTTTTTAAGGCATGTAGATCAAGACCTGCAGATTTTGGTGTGGCTCTGTTAGGAGCTAAGGCTTCTGGTTTTATTTCACAATACATGATGGTGTTGGTCGCTACATGGGGTTGTATCTGTAAAGCTGGGGTCAGCATTTGCATTAAAAGGGTCTCTGCATTTGTATTAAAAGGGTCTCTGCATTTGTCAATGGTCTGTTATTCAAAATTTGGAGGGCTTCATTTAAATGCTCTCTCCAGTTTCTCAAATTTCCATCTGATAATTTTCATAATTGGGCTTTCAGCAAGCCGTTCATTCACTCAATCAGTCCTGCAGCTTGTGAATAACATGGAATATGATAAATCCACTCAATATTTTGTTGTGAGCAATAATCTTGCACCAATTTTCCTTTGAAATGTGACCCGTTGTCCAGAGTTTTAATGGTATTAAAATGATTGGCACATTTGTAAGGGACGGCAATTAGGTAACCAGAATAAGTGTCTACTACAGTGCAAGCGTATTGACATCCGTGACTAGTCGGTAGTGGCTCAATGTAATCAATTAGCCATATCTGCCACAGCAACTTCCCTCTCCCTAACTGACCTTTGACAGTTTGCCGGACAGATCTCGTTTGTGAGTGTTGACAAATAGGACACTACATGATCACTGGTTTTATCAAATCTAGGGGAATGTCCATCCCTGTAATCTCTCCCCACTTGTTAGTGGCCTTCTCTCCCAGATGTCCATATTTTTGGTATGCCCAATTACCTACCCTCAACAAGTCAGAATCGTGTGTCACCACTTCTGCCTGTGAGATTTTGGCTTTGTCGTCTGCAAGGGAACTAAACCATCATTCTTGGGAGTCGGTTGGACAGTGGAGATCTATGTAATACACAGTAATGGAACTTTGCTCTAGCAGTTCCCAAATTTCCTGACACAATTCCTTCCCCCACACCTCCTTAGAATGTATTTGCCAGCTATGTGAATGCCATATGGGAAGCCAGGTGGCTAACCCATTGGCGGTAGGCCAAGAATCAGTATAAATGTGAGTGGTCCCAGGCAATTCTTGTTTCAGTGCCTGAAATACAGCATACAATTCTGCAAATTAACTACTATTCCCTTCTCCTTTAGTGGATAGCAACTTCTTGGTGTCTTGGTTATATGCACTGCCTTCCAATGTCTTTTGTCCCCCACATACTCGGGTGAACCATCGGTAAACCATACATGCTTCATATCCTCAGAGGATAAGGATGCAAATGGCTCATTCCACCACACTGGTGACCTTTTTTATGTCTGGTACCTCCTGAACCCTTTTATCATCCTGCACGAGGGCCAGTGCCACCTGTTCATGTAGGGCTGCTGTCCATGCTGGTCCCACTCAGGCCCTATCCTGCATGTACCACTTCCATTGGATTATACTGGCCTCTTGTGCATGTCCTCTGCAGTGAGTTTTAGGTGAACTGATCACCCACTGTATTATTGGAATCTCAGGTCTCAGAATCACATTATGACCTAAGGTCAATTGCTAAGTAACCACTAGAGCCCAGTAGCATGTAAGTAACAGTTTCTCAAAGGAAGTATATCGCTCTCCAGCATGTGGGAGCTTCTTGGTCCAAAAACCCAGGGGCACCCTCTTTCTTCCTTGTTTTTGCTACATGCTCGAATAGGCATATTGCCCCTGAATGGTTACATGCAACTCAATGTCTCCTTCCTGTATTGGCCATAAGTCTAAAGCCAGATGAATCGCCTCTTTTGCCAAGTCAAATGCACACTGCTGCTGCTCTCCCCATTCAAACCTGTGTTCCTTTCTTGTCACTTTGTACAAAGGGGCCAAAATCTGACTCAGATGAGGGATATGCTGCCTTCAAAAAACAAAAAGTCCAATGAATTGCTGAGTCTCCTGCTTATTACGGGGAGTGGCAAATTCTAATATCTTTTTTTTGCTTGCGGCAAAACCTCTCTATTTCCCTGACTCTACAGGATTCCAAGAAACTTCACATTTTGAGAGGGTCCGTGTGTCTTATCTGGATTAATCATCCACCCTTTGCTCTGCAAGTGTTCCACAACCCTGTCCAACTGAGTCTGCACCTGTTCTTGTGTCACTCCCTGAATCATCACATCATTGATATAAAGAGACAATTGCAACCCTGGAATGACAGATACTTCATCAAGGTGTTCTGCCACCAGCTGGTGACAGATGGTGGGACTATGTACATACCCTTGGGAGAGCCTTAGCATTCAGGATCGTCTGCCGTTCCATGAGAAAGCAAATTTCTCCTGACTCTCAGGGGCCAATGGTGTAGAGAAGAACGCATTGGCAATATCAATGGTTGCATACCTTGTCCCTTTATGTTCTCGTGTTCTCTCAATCAAACTAATGGTGACTGCAGTAGTCAAAGTGGGAGTATACATGTTCAATTTGTATTAATCAATAATCATTCTATAGCGCCCATCTGGCGGCGCACAGGCCACAGAGGATTGTTCCATTCAGTGGTGACTGGAGCCATCACACCTGCCTCCATCAACTCTGGTATAGTCTCACTTATTTCCTCATGCCCTCCCAGAGTTCGGTGTTGTTTCAAACAAACCACCTTGGTTGCTGGGGCATCTTCACTAGGGGTATCTTCAGATGACCCACCCTCACTGCTGCCACTAAAATATATCTGTTTGATCCAAACTGATAACAACTATTATCCAAGTATAAAGTCATCCCCTTCAGAATGTCAATTCCCAATATATACTGTAGGAGGGGCACAATCAAAACAGTATGTTCTTTTTTTGTAGTTCTCCCTATTTTCATTTGAACAGTAGTCTGCACTGCAAGGGTTTGCTTTCCACCCAACTCTGTGGGATGTTGTAGTGCTGTAAACCTTTTTTGGAATTCAATAAATTAAAGAGGTTTCCATTCCGGTGTCGACTAAGGCACTGACCCTTTGTTTATTTCAGTGCTTCCAGTGAATTTCTAAATGAACATAGGGTCTGTTATCTTTATGAGCACACCCCTGAATCGGAGAGTGGCCTGTTTCCTAATCTGATTCAAACCTGTCAACTTTTGCCTAAGTCAGGTCTGGGTATATACTCTCATATCTGCAAGGAGATTCCTCTTCTTCCCCGTTTTCAGCAGGTAACCAATCGCTGTCTAACTCTTCATCCTCTTTCCCTTGCGAAGAAACATTTTCCTCCCTCTCTTTTCCTTCCTCCTGCATCTGTGGCTGGTCCCAATTCACTTGTTTATTATCCTGCTTATTCACTTTCCTGCTGCCCTCCTTTCTGTCCAGCTCTCCTTATGGCCCAACTTTTGTTATCTATTCCAACAATCTGCTGCTTGTTCACACAGTCCTTCAGTAATGCCACAAACATGCCTCTCCTAGATACTCTGTCATTAACTGTGCAACCCTCAGACCTCGAGGCTCTCTCAGGTTTTTTTCTAGTCTCCGAGCTCTCTTAACTCGCAAACTGCCTCCAGTACATCTTTAAATGCCTGCCCTTTCTGATTAATTAGGAGAGTCATTAGTACTTGCTTGTCAGGTGGAGGAGCAAATCAAATAATTTTATTTCATACTGACAGAGAGAGTGGTCCGTCTAACAGGCAGTAAGCACCAACCAGGAAAATAGCAGTGTTCATCCCCTCCTCATTAATTCTCTGCATTGCCTCTCTTAAGGTGTACCAGGGCTTGTCATTTTGTGGCCAGTCTGATTCTGTAGGATACTTATGGTTACACCCCAGCTGGCTGCAGTAAGGCGATCTGTTGGTTACCCTGATAACCCCTAAACTGGTCCTGTATTATGGGGTCAGTGCTAAGAGTAAAAAATATAGTAGCGTCTCCTACATCTAACATTACTCCAAAGGCTTTTGTGTCAAATATTCGCACCATCCATGTAAGTAATGTTTCTACTTGAATCTGTCTATGATATAATTGACTTTCCGTTGTGTATAATCTTTTAGGGAGTGCATCTCAACTCCCCCCCCAACCTGGGTTTTGTGGGATACCCTGTATATTCCATCTAAATACAGGCTGTGCACAAACCACTTTCTGTTTGTCTGGCTTAAGCTGCTCCCCCCCCTTTTTTAACTGCCTCATCACTGAAATCAGAAAAATCGGTGGAGTCCCAGATTTTAGTGTCCCAGATTTTTGGACCCCAATTTAACCCTGCTTTAGCAATAGCTAAATTAACTTTCTTTTGATTGACTCTACCCCTACGTTTTCACTACCTGTAGTGGGCAACGCGGACAGCTGCTTTTTCGGTGACAGACTGATAAGTATCCACTTTATCTTGCAATAACTTATTTTGACAAGGCAGCATGGTTATGTTATTTTTAGCTTCAACTAGCTGCCTCTCTAATTGCTGGTTTTCTTGTTCCAATTGCACATATCTTTCGTGCATTTTTCAATGAGCAGATAACATGATCCAGTCCCATCTGCCTAAAATAGATAAACCACATCTCTGTTCTACTGGCACTTTCTGTAAACAGAGTAAAACAGTTTTTGACTCAGCATTGCTTAGAAATCCATCACAATTGTCACAGAATCCTGCTCCAAAAGACCATTCATTCGCAAGAACATCATAGGGTGCTTTTTCCCACCCTGGTATGTCACTTGGAACATGGGAAACCTCCTTTTGCTAAACATTTTTCACTTTTGAATCTTTCACTTTGTATCCTGCACACTATGTTCTGATTTGCTTCAAGCTAAGAGGGAGCAAGGCTACAGAATGCAAAGAACGCAGTACTCTTAGTCTGACTAATGAATTTATTAACGCACTTCCCATGTCTCAAACAAAAATATACAAAAATATTAACGTGAGCATACAAAATATTAACATGATTATACAAAATGATTAACATAAGCATTTAAGTCGAATGCAGCAAAACACGTGCAGGTACTAAAATAATCACAGCAATTGAATAATAGTAAGCAAAAAAAGTGCAATATATCACCAGTGAATATGTCACAGAGTGACGGCTGTCATCTGTTTTTTATACTCTGCCTCCTGTTACTGTTGCCATGTTTACATGGCAACGATGACTCGCTGAATGGGATCACGGAAGCCTGCTTTTCTTTTCTGTTGTTTTGCCCTTTGAGCAGCTGACGTGAGACGCCATTTTTCCACTTTGTGTGTTTTTTTTTTCTCTTTTCTTTCAGTCCTCGTTTGGAGCTTCTGGAAGTTTTCTCTCGTACATCGCTGATGTACACAGCATAACCTTGTATATCTTCCTATATACTGTATGCAACATTGAATTCTTTGTCTGGTGGATCGCTGATGTGGGCAGCTTTTAACTTTATACGTGTACTTCGTGTAACTTCAAGTACTTTTTCAATGCTGATGTGCACAGCTTTTAAACTTACATTGTATGTGAAACAACATTTCTTCACCTTGTTATTGTGATAAGAATTGCAATTGTAATTTGTTTGTTTAGGTCTTGTGGGTGGTGTGGTTGAAGTAGCAATATGCAGAACGTCACAGCTCCCCCATTCTTTCTTTCTTCTCGGGGTGAACCTCCTATCAAGTGGGCAAACTGGAAAAAGGTGTTGTATGTTGTATGTTTTCTGAAAGACCTATTTTTGAAGGAGGGCATACCAGAAACATTGCTGACGGACAATGGGGTTCAACTTGTTTCCAAAAAATGAAGGACGTCCTTCAGTTGTGTGGGATCAAGCCCAAAAAAATGTGCGCTGTACCATCCAGAATCTAATGGTATGGTTGAAGGATTTAATAGAGTCTTGAAAGAAACAATAGCCTTGGCTATGTCTCACAACAAGAACTGGAAAGATGAGGTCGTTAAGAGGGTTGGTGTGCACGGGTTCACACCTCATACGACCACTTGTGTTTCTCCATTTGTTTTGTTTCGCGGAAGGTGTCCTAACACTGTTCTTGAACCGGGTTAGGTAAATACATTTTTAGATTCTGATGGACGTCCTGTTGAGGAATCACAAGGAAGATGAAAGAACTTTCTAAGATGAGGAAAAGTAAACTCCATTTTGAACATATCCATGTGGTCAAAGCCTCTAAAGTGAATGTTGGGGACCTGGTTTTGATAAAACGTCCTGGATCTTCAACCAGTGGAAACAGACTATCTAAGCCCATGAAAGTCATCAAGATCTTTACTAATGCCGTCAAAACCTCTGATCATAATGTGTGGAATTTTAATAGAGTAGTTGTGTATAAAGATGGGGTCTTGAAGGATGATTCATCCAATGTTGATGGAGGCCCAAAATAAGAGGAAGAAGGGAGCTTTCTGAGGAAGTCTAATAGGAAACTACAGAGCCCTGCTTATTTGAAGGACTATGTGTAAATCGTTAATTTTCATCTCAGTTCTAGTGTTCCTTTGTTTTCTTTTGTTTATTGTTTGTATTGTAGAGAGGGGGGTGTAGTATTCCAGAAGCTATATTCTAGAATGGTGGGGGAATGCTTGACTCGCGTGAGCTGAGCGGAGGTCGGAGAAATGGACGGTTGGTTGCTGGCTCTGTCTTCTGGCGGTTGAGCCAAATGAAAGGATCCACAAATAAAGGAAGGTCGTTCCTCTTACCTGACTGCCTCTTCCTCTAATTTCAAGAG
This sequence comes from Pleurodeles waltl, assembly GCF_031143425.1. NCBI lineage: Eukaryota > Metazoa > Chordata > Amphibia > Caudata > Salamandridae > Pleurodeles > Pleurodeles waltl. Next base: position 557,432,616 of record NC_090445.1, on the reverse strand, counting down.
TTACCTTAACCTTTGGTTTTTCAGTGAAGAAAAACAGATCTTTAACTTTTGTTTTTTTCAGTGAATATCTAGTTTTTTTAAAGTAAATTAATTAGTTATGTGTCTTTATGTATTGTAGAATAATATTGTAAAATACATAGTGATTAGACTTTATTTTGTAAAAAGAATGTTTTTTGTTGTATCGTAACAGAGTAAGGTTTATAGTTTCCAAAATGTTTTTAAAATATGCATGAGTACTAAGCATATAAATATTCAATATTTAAGTGGCAATTGTGTATTTGCTCAGTTATTGTAACTCTGACATCAAGACATCTTACTAGCAACTTTTTTGAGGTGCTTTTACTCTCATGAGAGGCTTGTAGGACACTCACAAGATTGTAAAATTCTAAATTTCATTGCAATCTATTGTATGCAGTTCTTTATCATGTTTTCAGTTATTAATTAATGCTGATCTGTACTACAGTAGTGAATAAAAGATGGTTGGATATGTATGTATATATTTTTTTAAGTGATGGCTCTCATTAGGTGCTGGCAGGAGCCGGTTGCACAATTTCCTGCATTGACTCTGAGGGGGAAGTTCTCCCTGCTAACACCCCACTCTCTGATACTGGGTGTGCATTGTAGGGTATAGGAAGAGACTATACTCTGCTCACAAGTCTTAGAAAGCTGTTGGTCATAACTAGTACACTCTGACAAACACCATCTTCAGCAATACTCCTTCCAACAGTGGCAAATGTCCATACTACAGTGTATTTAAAGATTACCTACTTCTTCTGTTCATGATCCTGGGAGAGACTTGTGAGATCTTAATTTTTATAAAAATAGGAAATAACCATCTGCACATCACACTGTTTATCTCTTACACACTTTCTCTCAAAATCAATGCCCAAAATATCCATTCCTACTAATGGAGTATATTCAGAACTCATCTACCCTTTTTCACTCTTCACGATCCTGTGAGAATCTAGAGAGATCATTCAAATCACTTAAGATTAATATATATTTATCATTAGCACAATAATTATTCCTTAGACACTTCCTCTCTAAATCTAGGGGAAGAACATGCCTTTCTGCTGCCCCTTTATATAACTTTTCACTTCATTTTCACAGCACCTCAATTTATTTAATGTAAACAATAAAGGCTGCCATTTCATTTCTAACATTCCAACAGCCAGCCAATCAGAGCACTTACAGGACTCGCAGGAGCTTCTTGCTCCCACAAGAACATAAAGGCACATGGAAAAAACTGGTCTCTCAACCAATCACAGGCCTCTATTTTTATATTTGTTCTCCCGCAGGAGGCTCACAGTACTCTTTCGAGCCCAACAGCCCAAATAAACAATTATTTATGAGTCTTCATTTCCTAAAAACTACTTAACAGATTTATACCAAATCCTAGAAAGCCAACCTGTGAATCAAGATATAGCTTTCTACCAAATTTGGTGTGATTCTGTTCAGCAGTTTTTGTTGTAGCCCTGTCTAAAGGAATTTTTGGAAGATGCATGGGAATTTTACCTTTTAGGAATTCCCCAGTTTTTTAGTCCCCGCTTGACCAATCGCCCAACACTTCCCAGGAAGGAGCTGAGGTGAATGAACTTTCTCTTTTTGAAAAGTTTTGTGAAGATACGTCAAACGGGGCCAAAGTTATTAGCAAGCCAAAATACGCTGCATCTGTTAAAAAGTAGACCTAACTATAACTACCTACTGACAATATATATATACATATATATATATACAAATAAATTAATGAACACTCTCATAATGCATGCCAATAGAAGACTTGTACAAGCCACAGAAAAAATCAAAGATCTAGAAAAAGCCATGGAAGATTATAAGGTGACTGTGGAAGGAGCAAAAGGTTTTGAGGAACTTGAAAAGAAATTGCATAAGCATGAAAAAGAAGTTCAACAAAAAAAGTTAAAAAAATTCAATACAGAATAAAATAATTATATTGCAGGAAGGGTGTACACGTTTGCAAGATGATTTGATGCAATGTATAGTAGATGCCATCCAGTGTGCAAAGGTCTGAAGTGAACCTGGAACTTCCACCTCCCTGTGGCTAACATAGAATGAAATGTGGGGGTCCCTCCATCCCCCAACAGTCCCAGGGATTGCCACCTCTCCAGGGTAAATATTCAGATAAGTGCGTGGGGCCCCATGGCCTCCTGCAGCCCTGGGGACCACTACACCCCCGGGGCAAACATAAAATGAAATGCAGGGGAGACAGGTGGCCCTCCTGCTGCACCGGAGCCCACCACCTCCCTGGGGAAAACATAGAATGAAATGCAAGGGGCCATCTGCCCCCCCCTACAGCCCTGGGAACTGAACTGCCACACCCCTGTGGTAAACATTAAATGAGATGGCCGCCCAGTACCCCTGGGACCCAGGGCTGCATTTAAAGAAGAAAAGGGGTCTGTTGCGGAGCCCCACGGATCACCACCTCCCCAGGGCAAATTCTAAGATTGGAGCCAATAAAGGCCCTGGGGACCACCAGCCCCCAGGGCTGGCTCCTGCAATTTCCTGGGATACTCCCCCCGGGACATAGCTGTTTGCTCTGAGTTGGTGGGAGCTGACAGCTCTTGCCAAGTCAGAAGAAACACTCCAGTTCCAGCAAGTGAGAGCTGTCAAACACCTCTCACTTGTTGGAAGAAGAGGATTCCTCTGTTCCCCTGCCTGCAGGCAGAGAAACCGAGGAAACTATTTCTCTCACAGAGAGGGAGCTGCATCTTTAGCAGCTCCCTCTCTGTGACAGCAATTCTGGCTCCTGCAGAAAGTGTGGAGCCGGCAGGGACAGCAGGGGTCTTCAGACTCCCCCCGTGGTCCCCAACCATTTTGACTGGGTGCCCTGGGGGACACCAAGGTGAAAAGGGTGAGCCCCCCCCCACAAATTAAAATGTTTATGCTGGGCCCTGGGAAATGGGGTCCCGGGGGCCATGGTCAGCTTGGGGATGGGGACCTAGTGGCCCTCTCCCCAGCAAAAATTACGATGTCAATACAGGGCTCCGGGGGATAGGGTGCCTGAGCCAGAAATCAGCCAGGATTTGTAGGTCACAAGCTCCCCTAACTCCCCCAATTTTTTTTAGAAGGCTGGGCCCCAGGTTTTTGGGACCAAAGGGCCAAGATCAGCCTGGGGAAGTGGGGCCACGTGACCAGGGATCTGAGGCCAATGCTGTGGCACACCAGCACCCTCAGAATGCGCACTGTCTTTGGCTCCCAGCGAAGGCTTTCCACCAGCCTTTTCATGGTGGGAGCTCTGCCATGAAAAGGCTGGCGAAAAGAGGACTCATGATCAGAATGGTGGCACTGAACTCAGCGCCATCGTGGCTGACCACAACTCTGACTGCTGCCCCCCGTTGGGAACCATGTTCCTGGTAGTGGCGGCAGTCCACTTGTAATTATAATCTCTTAAAACAGCCAGACTCCTAATGAGGCACAAAGGGGGTCATTCTGACCCTGACGGGCGGCGGAGGCCACCCGCCAGAGTACCCCCCTCCAGAACACCGCTCCGCGGACATAAGACCGCTGCGGTGATTCTGGCTTTTGCACGGGGCTTTCGGGCGCCCGCCAAAAGGCCGCCCGCCAGCCCAGTGCAAAAGAGCCTTCCCACGAGGACGCCGGCTCAGAATTGAGCCGGCGGAGTGGGAAGGTGCGACGGGTGCAGTGGCACCCGTCGCGTATTTCAGTGTCTGCAATGCAGACACTGAAATACAATGTGGGGCCCTCTTACGGGGGCCCCTGCAGTGCCCATGCTATTGGCATGGGCACTGCAGGGGCCCCCAGGGGCCCCACGACAACCCATACCGCCATCCTGTTCCTGGCGGGAGAACCGCCAGGAACAGGATGCCGGCATGGGTTGTCAGAATCCCCCATGGCGGCGCAGCAAGCTGCGCCGCCATGGGGGATTCCCAGGGCAGTGGAAAACCGGCGGGAGACCGCCGGTTTTCCCTTTCTGACCGCGGCCAAACCGCCGCGGTCAGAATGCCCTGCGGTGCACCGCCAGCCTGTTGGCGGTGCTCCCGCCGACCCTGGCCCCGGCGGTAGTGAACCGCCGGGGTCAGAATCACCCCCAAAGTCTTTTGCCATTTATACAGCAAGTTCTTTAAGCATAGGATTAGCTTGTGCCGTCCATTGCTGAGCTGTAAAATGACTAAAACCTTTTTCCACTTCCCGCACAGTATTAAACCTTTGGGTTGGCAACATACCATCTAAGTCAATCTGGAATTCATTAAACCAGGTTTGACACATCTTATTACAGAGCTTTATAGAGGTTTAGCTTTGTCCAGACACAAGGGAGCACCCAGTATAAGCCAAAACAATACTCTATCAGGTTTAGTATTTTATAAAAATTATGTAAAAAAGAAGCTGAGAACTTTGGGTTGTCCCCAGGGTGCTGCTTCTATATAGACCAATGTACAACATCAGCAACACTTCAAATTTGCTCACCTCAGTTGTCTGTTTTTCTAGCAAAACTTTAAGCATTGGGTTAGCACATGTGTAAATGTACCTTTCTAAATTGGACTCATTGAATTCAATGTGCAAAACTGTTCATATGAAACAATCATATAATCAAAGTTGGGCCCACTTCCCTAGCCATGTCATGTGAAACCCCAAGTCTATCCCCATTAGTATGCCATTACAAATGACAAATTTATTGTAATCCGAGCGTGCTTTTAATTAATAATGAGTTAATAATGAAATTTCTGAAACGTGTCAGGTCTGTTCCTCATCACACATTAGCGCTTCACATTTAGTAGGAACTATTATGTTTATACCCTCAAATATCATTAAATTCATTAAACTATGTTTCATGGAAATTCCTCCAATATAATTATTTCCTTTACAAGATTGTCATACTTAGCTCCTTCAGGTAGCAAGATATCACATAACAGAATATGCGTGGGGCTAAAGGCTCCCATTTGTGCTAAATTCAATAACACCTGAATATACTGAGAGGGAATAGGTACTATTTTGAACTGGCAATCAGTTCTCAGCTACATTGCACAACCACACCTAGCATGCCCATTAACTGGACTTTGGTAAACACATAATTATTACACGTAGTCAATTCAGCTAATTGCCAATTTCCTTCAATACCCAATAGTAATGGTTCATAGGTGGCAAAGGACCTGATAACGAGTATAGGTGCTATTTATTGCACATGATAACTAACAATAAGACAGTGTATTTTGTTTATTGTGTGTTATGAATTTGAAAGCAAAAACCGGTGCCTTTAAGATCAACATGCCAAACTTGGACATCTAGTTGTGTGAGACCGGGGCAAAGTTGAATGTTATGGTCAATAGAGATGGAACGCACTTCAGGTACACACAGTGGATTGGGCTCGGTCTCTGCTTACATTCAGACTTTGGAAAAATTTCAATAAAAATGTCTGAGAAGGTAAAATTCAGTGGGGCATGGCAGCCAGCAGTGTCTGTGGAGGAGGTGGCGTGGAATCAGTGCACAACGCTGTAATGAAGTTTCTTTCATTTGGACCTGATTTAGATTGATTTAGATCTTGACAGTGTTACCACCAAGCCGCATCAGCGGCGGACCTGAGAAAACTGTCAATTTGATGGTGCTTTGCCCTCCATATTTGGATGTTACAGCTCTGCAAGTAGAGGACTGGTGATGATTGTTGATGGAGGGACACAGAGGCGGGACCCAATGGACTTTGTACAATGGCTGGGGTTGTGGAATAGAGGTAAGTGATACGCACACACTGCACCTAAGTCAAATGTGTCCCCTGCACTGCACACTACACAACACACCATCATCCATTACAACTCCAACACAACACAACCCGTACATGCCAAAAATGGACATGGACATACATCAATGACACAACACGCACACACCATTGACAGTGCACCCACACAGGACACAATGATTAACAACCAATACAACTACACACTCAGCTACACAAACTCACAAACAAGCACAACTACATGCATCACAACAACGTCCGCCACACAACACTCACCTGAATGTGTCACATTGCAAAAAAACATACACACCATCGGTCTCACGTACAGGTGACACACATACAAACACAACCACTTCACCCACTCCAGCCCCCTCCACCTCAACCAGCCAGTCCACACACACACATACATGTACTGACTCAAATATTAAACAGATATCACAGATCTATCAGTACTGGTCCCTTTGCAATGCACACACAGGGACACTATTGTCAAGTGTGAGTGTGCCATCATTGTGGTGCCAGTATTCATTTGGCAATGAATAATGACAATATGGGTATGTGTGTGACACGTGTTGTGTACCAGTGTGTCCCCATTGGTGTCCCCAACATATGCATGTCATGTTACAGTGAATCGAAAAAAATTACTGTGACATGTATATTCCTGCAGGGATCCTGATCTCCCATATAGTGCCCACACAACATACCCTGGAAAAGCAGCATCCCTACCTTCGAGTCTGGCAATGGGGGGGTTGTGTTTTCTCTGTTGGTTGGTGGCAGAAGTGACAGCAGGTGTTGTTCATTCATGTCCAGTTGAAGACGGAGGTGGAATGGGGAAACAAGGTGAGTTTTCACCCCTTCCCCCCCAGTCACCAACTCAGAAGTGGCGGTCGGACTGCCACTTTTTCTTGATGAAAAGGTACATCCAAATCTGCACAGCGGGAAAGGTGGCTGGTGTCCCGCCAGCATCCACTTTTCCCTCTTATGCCATTGATGCTGGTGGTGTTTCTTGGCAGAGGCAGTGTTTCTAATGCGGGCTTTCACTATGGGATTGCCAACATTTAAATGGGTGGGCAGACCATCATGGCAGCAGACAGGTTTTCACTCAAAAATACGACAGCTGGACCATTTCCGCCATCATCTAAATCAGGCCCTAAATCTCTTTTTTGAAAGTTAAAAACCTCCAGCGGGATGACGCTGCAGGCTGTAGCCAATGAAGGCTCTACAAGGTCAGATACCTCTTCTGCGAGGAGCCTTTGAACAGGAGTTGATGCTGCATAGAAGAACATAGCAGGAGCAGCTGCAAAGTCAGGCTGTCTGGTGATGCACCTTGGTTGAATGGACAAGCACATAGGCCTCTGTCTCCTCTCAGAGCACTTTTTAGCAAAGTTTTGGATTCTGGATATCGGCACCTTTTGCACCAATTAGAAGGCTGTAGGACTAGAGAAGCACCATGTGGAGGGTCAGGACTCACTCAGGTAGGTTCCAAGTGTGGCTTCATGATGGTTGGAATTCTGTCCTTGAGGCTCTGATCAAGAGGCCAGCCAACTAACTCTTAGAATCACTTCTGAAAGTCTTGGGTTCAAGGATATGAGCAGGGCTCAAGCAGCACGGCAGTCCTTTGGGGCTCAGAGCAGGCTTCAGGCAGCAGAGCAGCCCTTCTTGGTGCAGCAAAGCACTCATCTGATGTACACAGCAGGCCACAGCAGGGTACGGCAGTAGGCAGTCCTCTGAGAGTTGTTCTGCAGGTCCATGAGTGAACTGAACAGGTGGTCTGGATGTTCCCTTTTTATCCCTGGTGCCTTTTTTGAAGTAGAAGAAACTTCTGGATGTCCCCCGCCACAAAGAAGTGTTCAGGATTTCCTACCTCTCTGTCCTGGCTTCAACCTGCCTACAGGCACAATGGGCAAGTGTGAAGTTCTTTGTGTGAGAGCAGGACTCAGCACATTGATATGTAAGTGGGGATGCCCAGCTCTGCCCAGCTCTGCCCCATCCTGCCTTAGATGGTCCATCCAGGCGTATCTAATCCCTCTATTGTATGGCTGTCTAGGAGGAATATACAAAGGTTAACTCAAACCTAGTCATGTCACCCAGAAATAGGCGACAGGTGCTAAATGGCTGAGACAAGAAATTAAAAACGAATAAGGTGGCCCAATGATATCCTATGGGGAGGTAGGCCTCACAATAGTGAAAAACAAAATTGTTACTTTTTCACTACTAGGACACGTAAACTCTTGAGGTACATGTCCAACTTGGTAATTACAATTCACCCTGCCCTATGGGTTGTTTAGGGCCTACCTTAGGGATGACTTGGCAATAAGGTTATATTGCCAAGTCAAATTGGCAGTTACAAAACTGCTGGCAGACTGCAATATCAGTCCTGAGACATGTTCTAAAGGGCTACTTATGTGGGTGTCACAATGAGTACTGCAGGCCCATCAGTAGCATTTAATTTACAGTCCCTGAGTATATGGTATACCACTTTGCCAGAGATTTATAAGTAAATTGAATGCGACAATGAGGTGTAAACCACTTTTACTATGTTTTAGGGAGTGATCACACCCACTTTAGCACTGGTTAACAGTGGTAAATTGCACAAAGTCCCATAGCCAACAACATCTAAATTAAGAAAAAATAGGAGGGTGAAGGCAAAATGTTTGGAAGGCAACCACCCTAAGGCTGACTGGTCTAATAAACCCATAACAGCATTATCATGGAGGGGGCCTTTAGACTCAGATTAGAACATTTATTGGATAGCGCAAAATGTTATATAAGGGAGGATAACTATTAGAACTCAACTTAGAATGAAGTAAAAACATTGGGATTGGATGATATCACATAGGGTGTTCTCATGTTGCTTGATTGAAATTGATTGATTGAACCCCATTTATAGAATGCACAGAAGTCCAGAAATTGGGTATCCACACACTAGGCACAAATCATTGAAAGCCAAAGATACATAAAGATAATTAAGGTAGTAGTATCAAAAAGACATTTAATTACCTACAAAAAACACTGGGGCATAAATGGAATGGAAGGAAGAAGATAAGGCATTCAGGCCTGTTGGAGAGTGGATTATTCGTCAGGGCAGGTAGGTACCTACACTTAGCAATAGGCCACAAACCCCCACTAGGTCCAGACAAGGTCTCGGTAAATTAATCCGTGCTCAACCATTGGTAGATTGGACCACGAGAAGTTAGGCTTAATTTAGACAAGTGTGTATAGCATTTAATACCAACAAAATAGTAAATAAGTAACAACACATAATGAAAATCCAACACATTTGTAGAAAAATAAGAAATATTTATACCTTTAAAATGATACCAAAATGACAAAAATCCGGTGTAGGGAACCAGCGATATGACTTTTAAAGATTAAATGAAACAAATGCCTTCTAGCGCCTAAAAGCAAAAAGTGTCAACAGGGAACATCTGGTCACACTCGACGAGGGCAAAGTCAAAAGTTGAGGCCGACTGTGATTTGGATACACTGAGAGGAATGCCTTGGTCAAAGTTTTACCTCCACACTCCTCAATATTGTGCGGTCCTCCTCAGCAAGATGATTTTGATGCAACAATGTCAGATTGCCTTTCCTCAAGGCCCCGGTCAAATCCTCCAAGTTTGGATCTTCAGAGCTTTCAGTAGGAAGAACCTAAAATTTAGGCCAGGTGATGGTTAAAGGTAGCCAGCTTGACTCTCGACATCGGGTCGGTCCACATATAGAGCACTTTTTCAAAGGTGCTCCAAACATTTCCAAACTTCTGGATCTTCTTCCAGAAGTCCTTTTTGGGTCCTTGAAGTGTCCACAAACTTGATCCAGGGTTCCAGAAGCTCTGAGTTGGCCCTTGGAATTTGTGACTACAGTTCCTAGAATGCGCCTGGTCAGAATCCTCAAATGGCTTCTGGACGCTGGTCAGCTGGACTCTTTTTTGCAGGACTTGATGCAGGGAACTCTGGTCAGCTCCATTGTACATGTAGATTACAGGAAGTCCACTCCTGGAGTTGCAGAAGCAAGGCAAAGTCCTTTTTTTGGTAAAGCCCATAGTGAGTAGCTGATGCAGTCCTTGTGAGTATAGTTCTTCAGGTGCAGGCCAGGAGTCCAACAGGGCAGTTCTTCTTCTCCAGTATCTTCTTCCAGCAGGGATGTGAATTATGGGGCAGCTTTGCCATATTTATCCTTGCTTCTAGGTTGGGAAGCAGGGGGTGCTCCTGTCCAATGCAGTGCAGGCCATCAACCCCTGGGGTGACCACTTCCTGTGAAGTGTAACAAAAATCAATCGATAAAGAAAACATAATTCTCTAACAATCTAACATGGAGAACATTATTCCTTGGAGGTTAGATCTGGCCGAGTCCACTCACTGGTGTGACGAAGTCTCCCTGACACACCCCTTTCAGCTTCTCTCCTAATCTAATCATTGGGGCTCCCATCTGTCTGGGGTAACAGGAAATGGGGTAGTTTCAGTTTCTGTCCCAAGTGGCTTTCTCTCCTTTGAGGACAAGTTTGGCTACTCTTGCCCCATCCTGCTCTGACATCTACTGCAGCAGTTCTCCTTTCTAACGATGCTTCCTTTGTCTCAATCCAGGCCACGTCACACATCATTAAGGTGGCCTGGCTTAGGCTGCCAGAGGTTGAGCAATCTGGAAAGGACACTACAGGGCTGAATTTGGTAGCTTTCAGAAAGAGTTCTAAAACACCTTCCCTGTGCTAGTTATATTAAATTCAACATTGGCAAGTTGTTGGATTTATTATAATATTTCATTTGGTTCCAAACGATAATTTTATCTCATCTCTATTGGAAATTAGACTTTTTTATTTTAAAATAAAGTCTCCCAATGTTAGCCTATGGAGCCTATTGATTACAAAGGGGAAAACAAATGTGGCTGTTTTTCCCTCACATCTCTTATAAAGTCCCTGCTTAATTTTACACCCAACCCTTCATGCACTTGGGGCAGACCTTAGGTGTGTCTTATATGTACAAAATAAGGTAGTTAGGAACTTTGGAAGTACTTTAGTTCCAAAGTAGAATTTGGGGTTAATTTTAACTTAAAAGCAGCCAGCAAGGCAGGCCTGCCTTTATAATGATACCAGGGACCACAGCAGGGTATCCGGGATGCCCTATCTATCCTGCAGTCCCTAAACCTACATGCCCTTCCATGTACTAGGGACTTATAGGTAGGTTGTCAGGGCCAATTATGATTATCGCTAATTTGCATATACCATTTTAAACAGAGAACTGGCCCTGGGACTAGGTAGCATTGCCCAGGGCACAGAGTCAGAAAACACCGGTATCAAATAAAAATGGGGGCAAAAGTGAGGGGCTTCAGCAATCAGCCCATTTTTCCCACAAGGACATATCAGTCTGAGCACACAAAGCTTGTTTACCATGCCAAATCCTGCAAATGCTAGAAGATTGGCAGAAGCAGAATGTAGACGTCTGTAGAAAGTATAGAGAGTAAAAAGTCCTTACAAATAGTTCACAGCATAGTCATAAATGGTGACAATGCATCAGCAAAGAGCGCTAAATATGTACCACATGTATCTGCAGTGGATGAAGAAAGACCAAGTTAGTTAAAATGAGAATGTTTGCTCTAGTCTAAAAGCAGACGAACAGCAGAGTTATGAATTCACTGAAGTCTGAACAACAAGTACTGAAATAACTATAAAAAGAGGGAATTACAATAGTCTAGACTGATAGCACAATTTCCTAAACTGCTATTTTACTTTTTTATAAAGTATATAGATGTTAGAAAATGGGTTATTGGTAAGGGCAGGTAAGTACCTACACTTAGCAATAGGCCACTAACCTCCACTTAGGTCCAGTTAGGTCTCAATAAATTAAACCCAGCTCAACCCTTGGTAGCTTGGCAACGAGCGACAAGGCTTAATTTACGAGACAAATGTGTAAAGCAGTTAAAAATCACAAAACAGTAAATAAGTAAAACACAAAACACAATAAAAATCCAACACCAATTTATTAAAATAGATTATATTTTTATCTTTAAAATTACATCAAAAACGATTAAAATTGGATAAGGGGAACCAGTGAAATTATTTTTTAAAGAATTAATGCTTTCTAGCACATAGAAACAACTACCATGCAAAGGGTTAAAAGGGTCACACTGGAAAGGAAGAAAGTCCAGAGTTCAGGCCACCCACGGGGTAACACTGTCACACTCACTTTCAGAAGTGTTTCTTGATTCAGGAAAGTGGTCCACAGCACCAGCCAAGGGTTCAGAGGCTCTGGTTTGCCTCTTGGGGTCTGGGACTACAGTTCCCACAATGCACCTCTTCAACTTATGGAGTTGCTCCAAACACCTCTGAACTTCTGGATCTTCCTCCAGAGGTCCTTTCTGGGTTCTTGAAGTGTCCACAACTTGATCAAAGGTTCCAGAACCTCTGAGTTGCTCCTTGGGAGTTTGGTAGGGATCTGGAGTATTGGTGCAGGTCTGCCAGTTTCATCCTTGCTCTTGGGTGAAAAACAAGGGTGGGGAGGGTCCTGGTTCTCCAATCAGGTGCAGGGTCTCTCCCCCTGTGATGACCACTTCCTGTGAAGTGTGGCAAAAATCAATCCCAGGGTGCAACATTCCTCAAAAATCCATCATGACTGAAAATGATTTTTGGAGGTTACATCTGGCTGAGCTCACCCACTGGTGTGCCTAAAAATCCTAAACACACCCCTCGCCTGCCCTCTCCTAATCTAATCAAGGGGGTACCTAATTGTCTGGGTTTGCAGGATGTGAGGGAGGTGGTGGGTTGCTCCAAATGTCCTTCCCTGTCTTTCAATACCAGTTTGGCAGCCCTCCCCCCTTCCTGCTTCTCCATCTGCTGAGGGAAGGTCTCCTCCCCCGGCACATCTCTTTGTGTTGAGCCCAGGCTACTTCACACCTCATTAAGACAGCCTGGCCAGGCTGCCAGAGGCTGGCCAATCAGTGCAATGCACTACAGGGCTGAAGTTGGCAACTTTTTAGTTAAAGTTTAAAACTCTTTACCTGAACAAGTTATATTAAATCCAACAATTGTAAATTGTGGGATTTATTATAATAATTAATTTGATACCAAACTTATGGAATCTGACACTTAAGGAGACCTTATAAATTAAACTAAAGTCTCCCCATTCTAGCCTATCGAGGCTATTCACTACAATGAGGGGAAAACAAATTTGTCTGTTTTACCTCACCAGGGCTCATACAACTATTTTCATCAGATCCCTGCTTATAGTTACATGACACCCAGCCCCAGGGGCACATAGGGTACACCTTAGGGGTGGCCTATATGTATAAATAAGGTAGTTTAAGACTTTGGAATTACTTTTAATTCCAAAGTCGAATTTGCATGTAATGTTAATTTAAAAGCAGCCAGCAGGCCTGCCTTTAAAATGACACTGGGTACCTCAGCAGTGCTACCTATGCTGGGGTCCCTTAACTTACATGCCCTACCATATTCCAGGGACTTATAGGTAGGTTGGCTTAGCCTATTATAATTAGCCTAATTTGCATAAACATTTTATACAGAGTACAGGCCCTGGGACAGGTTAGCAGTACCCAGGGCACCCTCAGAGTCAGGAAAACACCAGCAAAATGTGAAAAATGGGGGCAAAAAGTCAAGGGGGCTCTGCAATCAGCCCTGTTTTCTCACAATAGATGAGTATTTTTCCGTAGGACTTCCAAACGAGCTAGAAGCTGTAAATGTGTTAATATGATTTTTGAAAGGTAAATTGGTGTCAAAGTGTATCCCTAAATTCTGTGCAGAAGTGTCACCCACTCAACTGGTTCCGAACGTGGTGGCTTTGCTGGACCTCTTATGTCCCTGGAGGGCACCCCACAGTCAAGAAACCCTAAATTCCTAAATCATACACTGCCCGCGAGGGGAAGGGCGGTTGGGACAAAATACGAAAAGATAGACTTGCGGCACCAGTCCTGCTCTTCAGCCGTGCGACACAGCGTAAGAGGTTCTGTACCCTCTGGACCTCTTGTGTTGGTGTGGATTTAGTGCACTGGAAATAACAAGAAGAATAGTTTACTAACTGTTCTCAGCATACAAAGATTATGTAGGTATTCATAATATATTACAGGTATAGGTTTCACCACAAGTACTGCATGAGAGCAGGTACAAATCAAAATTTAAGGCTGGAGTTTCTGGCACTCCCAAGAATCATTTTACATTCAGTCTTTGTAAAAGTTTGTATACTTATATAGTGCACTCTAATAAGTCCTTGTTTGTTCTTTTTTACAACAATTTGCTAAGAATTATTGGTGAGAGGATTTCAGTTCTGATATAATTCAAGTCCGGAGTGCCCACTCGGTAAAGGACTTCTGAGCTCTAAAGCTATTGAAACAAAGGTAGTGTACAATTTCAGACAAGATAGCTTTCTCTATTCAGAACTCAGTTTTACAGGTAGTCTTAGGCTTAATCTAACGATTAGTGTGCATGAACCTGTGATCAAGTACTTAGCCTTTTATCAACTACTTAAAACTGGAATTTGAAGGAAGTCTTTATAGCTGTCGCACAGGCAGCCGAAGAGGAAGAGGAACCCCCACACTGGGAGCAAAGATGACAGAAGCGTTGATGGCGTCAGGATCAAAGGAGCTGCATGGAGGCTTGGGTTGAGAAAAGATTAGAGTACTGGAGGAATCCGGCCAACTCAGCAGGTGGGTGCAGGGATGATGCTTGCTCAGGACAGGAACCAATTCAAGTTTCGGATGCAGTTTAGGTACTCTCTGGCTGACTCCTGAAAGACACATGGCTCACATGGGAGACAGGAAGGTTCCAACAGGCCGTCGGAGAGAATACCTGTCAGCCTAATGGTTTTCACCTTTAATGCAAGCAGGTGCAAACAAATAACATTAGCAAATGGGGTCAATAGGTCATGGAAGTTTGAACCAATAAACATAAGCAGGTGGAAACAACAGGAAACACATGTCTATTTCTCACAAGTGTGCAAACCGAAAAACTCATTGAACAACGGTACTAGAATGTTCTAATGTTCTTGGAAGGGTCCTGCTAAGGGGTTAAGGTTAGTGGGGCCATGGGGCCTGAGGGGTGATTATCCTGGTGATACAGGAGGCTATGAAGTACCTCAGGAGAAATACAACATGAGCCCTGTGCACCAGACCCACTGTACAGAGGGTGCAAGAAGGGATCATGACAAGAAGTAGCTGCAGTAAGTGAAAGTCCCAAGTCACTTGGCCACCAGTTCATGTACCAGGATGAAGAATTACTAAAGACAAGCATTTCAGTTATGGCAGTTTAGTCACAAAGAATTGGCATCCATCCATGCCACAATTGATGGCATGCTGGCAGGGAACAGGGCAATATAAATATTAAACATTAGGATGAGAGCCAAGGCCACTTGAGAAACTTCAGTGGATCCAATTACCTGACCTAGTTATACAGTAGAAGAAGGAAGCCAATTATTCAAAGGCATGGTTGCTCAGACCCATCTCAAAGAGTTCATCCAAGAGAATAGGATGTGAGATTGTGTTACATATTGTGGATGAGTCCAATATAATCAATGAAATCCTGCTCTTTCATACAGAAGCATGCACATATCATTGTTTCCTAAGGCTAAGTGGTGTCAGTCTCAAAACACAACTGGAAAAAACTCAATTGACTAGGCCCTAAGAACTGGTAACCTCCTAAAAGGCTCACAGCTGAACATTTACTATGCTCACCATATTTTTAGCTGTAAAAATATTATACATATTGGGTCTGTCTGAAGCCGTCTTTGTGGGTGAAACTGTAATGCATTATTTCAGAGACATAAACCTATTTGTGGGGACAATGTATACTTATATGGTTTTTATGGTTATTCAGATGATTTAATAGGGTACTGTGGAATTCTTTAAAGTAGTTGGTTGTGGAGAAAATGTTTGACTGTGTTTCTGCAAACAGCAAGTGTTAGGGAATAAAGTGAAAACTATCTAGAGATGTTAAAAAGAGAAATAAAACTGAAAACGTGGATATAGAAACAAAAGTTATGTGTTTTTCAGGTCTTAGCTAAGTATAGAGTTGAGCTTGCATTTATGTGTAGCGGTAGAACATCATTTATGCTAAACAGAACTAGACATTACTTTCGGGAAAGTGCACTTCTCTTATTAGGGTATTTTCACAGAAATATGAGTACAGAGTAATTGTGGAAATAGAGAAAGGATGGGAGAAACAGAGCTACATAATAATAGAGTTAGCAGTGGATATTTCATGCGCTTTAAAGTATTATGAGGGTGGGGGCTGCAGGTAGACCGGCTGCATTTGCCATTCTGGCACAAAAGCAAAATTCAACTTTGTATGAGTTTGAAAGGGAGATGAAATGCTGCTGGTTCTGATGAAGGGTTCTTTTCCTTGATAGAGAAGTATGACAGTTTTTAGGATACAAAACGAACTTAGGGAAAACAGTGGCATTGCCCATTAAGGATTGTTATTTTAATGGGGGGGTGGATGAGTAGAGTTCGCTGTAGCACAGGGTGCATATGAAATACTTAGGTAGTAAATTACAAAAAGATGACAGAAATGTAACGAGGTTGAACTCCAGAGATAAGTTACATAACATAGAAGGGCTCTGTTCCAAATCAAATCTTATCAGAACTTTCTGAGAGGAAAGATTGACGTTAAATGCATTAATATATTACAGAGATTTTTTATTTTTTTAATTAAAGAACGTGTTGATAAAACTAACGAAAAATTATTCTTCTCTTCTGGACAAATACGTAGAGTTGATTAACTACCATTTTTGTGCTGTGATATTCTAAATGAAACGTATAGGAAAGCACAAACCCTGCACTCTGCATTTATTTAATAGGAGTGATGATGCACTCTTCCGTCGCACACTGACAACCTAGAGTGACCACTTATGAGGGCCAGTGGTGAAAAACAGGAAATTGAACGCTATAAAAGAGAAAACAGAAGACGCCAGTCTCCACTACTCTTACTTGCTACTTATGTTGAGTACTGAGATCTGCAGATCAACGTGTGTATCAAAAGGCAATCAGAAATACCTTCAATCAATCAATCAAAACTGTCTTAAGCACACTACTCACCCGTTGGGGTCTCAAGGCGCTGTGTGGGGGGGTTAGCCGGTTACTGCTCAAAAAGGCATGTCTTGAGGTGCTTTCTGAAAGTTAGGAGGTCCTGGGTCTTGCGTAGGTTGGTGGGGAGGGAGTTCCACGTCTTGGCGGGGAGGTGGGAAAAGGATCTGCCGCCAGAGGTGGTGAGTTGGATGCGGGGGACTGTGGCGAGGGCGAGGTCGGCGAAGCGGAACTGTCGAGTTGGTGTGTGGAACCACAACATTAAAAGGATATACTTTACTGGCACCTCTGTATAACCAGCCCTCTGTGTTCTGTTTCAACACTTGTTATTTCTGTAAGTGAAAAAAGAACAAAGTATTAACATCTTTGTAGTTGTTAATCAACACTTCTCCACTCTTAGCCTTAGTAAAATAATTACCCCAAGCACTGTAACTAGTGCTCAGCTGAAGATAAGCTTAGTTAATACTTGACTCGATGCTACGGAAAATCAAATTAATAGAGAATAATATGCTGTGGTTCTTATCAGTATGGCTCAGATATTGCTTGCTAGGGGCTCTAGTTCCCTATGCATAATAATGTATACGCAGTTTTTGTAGCCTAATCTTATCATGTGAATTCTTCCTGCCCCATCACAGGATCAAACACAAACTCCAATACAACGACTTCTAAAGCCTTCACAGTTTTGTATATAACTGCTTGTCTGTTTTCTCAAATGTCCTCCAATAAACTCTCAAGGAAGCCTCTGTTCTTGGCAAACGGAATTCCTTAATCCAAATAGCAATGTCCTGACTACAACAATAGTGTATCACAATTGCCTAGCACTAACTCTGTGAAGCACGAGGAAAGGTATAATGAAAATGCAAGATGACCGCCCTGTTTCCAGACAACTCTATAAATAATTGTTGAGTAGGTATTTTTTAGCAAAATAAAAAAGGATGGCAGTCTCTGTTGTCTGGTCTGATTTACAGAAGGTAAGGCTATTGTATTAAAGCTGCTAAAGATTATGATGATTGTCTGTGATCTAACTTGCCAGATGAAGTAAAGATGGAGGAAATAGCTGGGAGACATATTGAATGATAACTTAAGGGAACTAAGAGCCTAATTTAGATCTTGACAGGACTTCCCTCGTCCACAGTGACGGCGACTTCAAGCACTCCTTCAAGCTGACGGAATTCTGACTGCCATATTTAGATGTGTAGCAGCTGAACCTCTCTCCACATTGGCAGAGTGGAGTCTGCAGCGTAAGTGGTTTACTGTTGCTGACACGGTGGACTCCAGTGCTGGCTAACAGTTCTCTGTCACTGTTAGGGTGGTAGGATTGCTCCAAGCACATTTATATTTAACAACATGCTCATGTTCTGGCGACGGATTTCTGACAGTGGGCGTCCATCGCGGGACCTGTTCAACATTGTACAAGATCTGTGGCTATTGAATGGATGCCAGCAGCACACACCTGATCTTTATTGGCCAATTGTGACACCTGCATACCACACTATAAAACACACTTTATTTCAGACCCTGATCCTTTGCCATTCAACGACACAACGCCATTTTGCTGCTGAATTTGCCACTCAGAAGTCAGGTTATTATTTATTTTTTTTACTCCCTCTGTTCAGTTTCCATTTGTCTCATTTTCATTAACTTGTGGGCCACTACTCTATATATTTTTTGTTATTCATAATGGCAGGGAGGAGAAATCTAAATTTTACAGAGGGAGAATTGTCAGTGATGGTGTATGAACTCATTAGAATAGAGCCACAATTGTTTGGTGCCCAAGTACAAAATACAACCATATCTCAGAAAAGGTAAATGTGGGCCAGAATAGTTGACAGGGTGAATGCTGTAGCAAACAACCTGTGCACACAGTAGGAAATTAGGAAGAAGGACTTGCGGTGGAGAGTGCCTCACCTGGAGGCCCAGAGGACTGGTGGTTGTTTCCCCAGACCCCCATTACAACTTTTTTCCCTTGGAGGAGAAGGTCTTGCAGATCCTACATCTTGAAGGTTTCATAGGAATCCCTGGTGGAGTGGAGACTGGTAAGTTAGACTTATGTATGTCTCACTAAACATAAATGTAGCTTCTGCTCTTACCTCAGCTGTACATAATGTGTTTCCCACCTTTGCAAAACATGGAAGGGCAGTTTTTAAAATTACAGATCTATTGTCATCATCAAATTTTTAGCATTATGATGACATCACTCCTTTTACTACTGGACAATATGTGAGGTCAATATGTGTGTTGTTTTGCATCGGTCATTTATTGTATTTGATATTTGTTTTGTTTTTAATGGTCTTTTGTTGTATTTAAAATAACAGGTTCAAAACCCTGTCCATTATACCACAAAGGTATGGTGCTTGTAAGTTTTTTTCATCTTTGAACTAATTTCATATATGTCATAATTTAGTAAATGTGTGTACATCGTCAATGCATATATTTTACTAGGAATGTTCAACTTACAATGTTCCAAGTGTTGGAAATGTCAAATTGAAAGGACTACAACTGCCATAATGCCTTGTTTTTGTATTTGGAAAATATGTTTGCAATGTGATGTTGATCGTTCTCTCTTTACTTACATATATGCACATATGTCAAAATGTCAGGCATTTCTAAAACCACGCTTTATGCAATAAGTAAAAAGTGGATTATTTCATGTAATTTTGTATGTTTTCACTTGTCATCTTGTTGAATTCATGTAATTGGTTTCACAACTTGGAGTATATTGATTTTAAGATTTTATATCATGTTATGTTGCATCCAGAATGTAAGTAGTAATGAAAATAACTGTACTTAGCCTTAGCACAGTTCATATGATGGCCAATGCCATTAATCCTACTAAGTTGTATAATCATCTGAATTTTAGCCTGCTGGGCCTTAGGATGATTTACTTCTCATTTCTCCTCTATACTGAGTTGGGTTGAATACGTGGTATCATTTATTATCATTTCTTTTCAGGACATCTTTTCGCATGCCTTCCTTCTTGAAGTTTGCATGTGTGTAATTTATTATTTTTGGGTAATTATCAAGAAAACACTGAGAGTTTTAAACACACTATAGATCCCAATTTATTAATTTTAGTTTGATTCATTTGTAGGTCAAAACTCATTTGATGCATAACCCAGACTTTTACATTTTTGTCTTGTATTTCGCATTAGGTCCTACACCCAGAGTACATGGACAACCATTTGCCACTAAGGACATCATCACTCCAGGCCTGGATCGAGCCTTCAGTGAGTACTCCAATCTTGCACGTCCAGGTGATGTGGAGCAGCCCGGTCCGTCTGGTCTGTCTGGGCAGACAGCTTCAGTGAGTCTCAATCAGCCAACATCTACACCTCCCACTTCAGCTGTTACAAAACCTCAGCCAATGGACACCTCCACTTCCTGTGTCCAAAGGAACATCACCCCAATCCTGTGCCCCCAGTCCTGGCTGTTGTTGAACCAACACCACCATCACCACCTCCAGTTCAGCCAGGACCCAGTGGGATGGGGCACACTGGCTCAAGGGCACAGGCTAGTAGGTGGTAGGGTAAGTGGGATGGAATCTGTGGGCCAGCAAAGTGAGGACACTGGGTTCACTGGCACCCAGACCACCATTGATCATGTCTTGGGATCCCTACATCAGTCCCAAGACATGAGGGACAAGGTCCTTACAGAGCTCCGGGACATTAAGCAGTAGCAAAGGGAACACAATATAGAGATCCAGATTCTAAACTCAAATTTGAGCACCCTGACCGGGGGTGCTGTTTGACATTTACCTCCATATGTACATTGCTTTCTGAGCAACATCTATACCTTTCTCTGGCCCTACAACATCTCGTCCCTCTACACCTGTCTCAGCTATGACAGAAAGGGAGGCCTTGACACAAGCAGAAACATTTGCAAACACCTCAGTCCCTGCAACTGTGGACCCCCCCACTTCAGGAGGGAACATTCACCCGGACCATCACTAGAGGATGGCAAGACCTCCATCACCACCAGCAAGAGGCTAAGAACTTAATTTTCTCTAGTGTGTGACTACCATCCATTCTGTGGACTACATTCTGGGTGCATTTACCTTTCAGATACCAGTTGTGTTTTGTACATTGTACTTCAAAACATTTTGCCTCTAAAATAATAGTTTCATTCACCATGATTGACTCCTTTTTTGGTTTTCCACTTTGTTATTTGGTTTTCATCCTATATTAGTTTAAATGCGTTTATGAAATAAATACAAAAACCACAGTCAAAGACTGTTGTTGTATTTCTTGTGGTATATATTGTTTTTCTTTCTTCCATCATTGTTTAAAAAATACATATAATCCCAAAAATTGTATCCCAAAAATGTTATATTTAGTTAATGTGTCTCTCATGTTCAAAAAGGTAAAATATAACAAAAACTACAAACCTTAATGTATTAATTTCATACATTAGTAAGTAAGAATAGA
This sequence comes from Pleurodeles waltl, assembly GCF_031143425.1. Lineage (NCBI taxonomy): Eukaryota > Metazoa > Chordata > Amphibia > Caudata > Salamandridae > Pleurodeles > Pleurodeles waltl. The sequence goes on along the minus strand of NC_090445.1, from coordinate 557,411,469 downwards.
TTGTCAAATAAAAAATACAGCATATGCATAAACAAAGTAGTCTGTATAATTTTTGTTTTACAGTTCCAGACCTTGACACCATGGAAGTATCTGGTTTAATATCATAACCACCTTTTAGTGCTGTGCTACAAACATTTCATTCTACAATGATGAGCCACATCAACAGCTTTAGACACAACACAAAATGAGGATTTTGCAAATGTGAAAGAGGATGAGTATGCTACGGGTCAACTTACACATGTGGTCAGAGTAAGTTAAGCAGCACATATTGCCTTGGTGGCAACATTCAACAGAAAACAAATCTAATGCAATCTCATAAACTTCTATTGAATCTTGTGCAAGTTGTCTTTGTACAAGGTATGTACATCCAAAGTTTGTGTGTTATTCACAGGATTAACCCATACTCCCTGTGTACTTTGCAACAGCAGCAAATAACAGCACATTTTATAGCTTTGAAATGTCCAAGTGAAGATGACATGGTGAAGGATCCTTAACAGAATACCAGGAAAAAAATAATTATTTCAAATGACAAAATAGACACATTACAAATGGCAAATAATGAGCAGACATTTACTTAGAACAATCAAAGATAAACAATGTAAATGAGTACAGTAGTCAATATATCAGAAATTTCATCAAAAACATTTTTGTCCTGGAATTTCCTAAACTACCCATTCCTACAAAATGTCCTGAACAGGCCGATATGCTCTTTATATTACAAGTTCTTTGGACATTGAATGTAACTTTAGGTAAAATATGTTCATATGAAGAAGTTGTTAGTGACATATTGATGTAAGTAATTTACTTCCTCTTCAGTATTTTCATCTTCATTTAGCATTTCAACATCTTCATCCGGTGGCTCATCATGGTCTCCATTCTTTGCAATGTATGCGATGTTCCATGCAGAGCTCTGTTGTGTCACATGCAGCAGGCCATGCACACCTTATTGGGTGAGTAGAGGAGGGCTCCATCAGTTTCATCCAGTCAGCATAATCTGGTCTCTAGGAGCCCAAAAGCCTGCTCCACTGACCTCTGTATTCTTCGATGGGCCTCATTGAAGTGGACTTCTCCTGGCGTTGTTGGATTTCTCAGAGGTGCTCACAACCATGGTCAGTTATGATAAGCTGAGTCCCCTATATGAAATAAAAAATATAGTGAGTATATACTATCTAATTCTATTATAAATTCTTAAACTAGGAAATTAAGCAAATAATCATAATCATATTGACAGATTGTACTTACTAACAAGCTAGGTCCTCTCAGGTCCAAGTTGTGACATTTGCTAGGGAATGCTGCTGTTCTGTAGTACAAAGGAATAATGCAATGACAATTAAAAATGGGCACACATGCTGGAAATGTACAAATCAGTCAAGCAGGAAACTTGCACATTAATTGAATGGAAGTTCTTCCAGTTGTGGTAGACCTGTTCCCTGGTGTGTCGTAGCACTAACACAATATGTGTGCCATGAATTGCTCTAATAACATGTCATATGACACCCAAAGCATAAAACTGTCCCTTCATATTTGTAAAATCCTCATTTGGTGTGAACTGCATGAAGGTGTTGATGTGTCTCATCACTGAAGAAAGGACTTCTTGTAGAACACCACTGAAATTTGGTTGTGACATGCCTATAGATAATGCCACAGTGTATTGGAAGGATCCTGTGGCCACAAAATGGAGTAATGCCATGATTTTCCCTATTGGCATTATTGATGTGGTATTCCTATTGTGAGGCAGATGATCTAGCTCTAGCTGATGAAATAAATCAAGAATTGTTTGTCTATTCAATCCCACTTTTTTGATAATATCCCTTTCTTCCATGGTGGCAAGGTCTAGAAAGGGTCTAAACACTTGAGGCTGTCGTCTTCTACCTCTCCCTGTGTTAATATGTCTGCATGTGAGAAAAGGAGAAATATCACTTTAAATGGGCAAATAATATTTTGATAATCAACACATATCTCATGTCTATGTAAAATTCCATGTTTTTAGTGATGTTGTAACTTAGAATAACAATGTTTTTTTACATGTCTGAAATTTTGAAAACATTATATGTAAATAATACATTTTAATTGATTATTTACTCATTTTGTTATTTTTTTTTTTTCTAAAATTCCTTCAACAGAAGTAGAAATTAAATCTCATCATTATCGCATTTAACGACAGTGACGCATTACATTATATTTTTTTTTAATTGATAAAATAACAGTAATATATGCATTTTGCATATGTAAAAAAACTGCCACCCTTTTGAGTGGTGGTGACACACTTAACATTTAAAAATATACTGGTTCACATTTTAAAATGGTGGCCACCTGACCTTAACGTCAGGACATTTGCAATTTGATGGCTGTTGGTGAAAGCTGACTGCGTAGTAGGTGTAAAACTCCACGACGGACACAGCCATAGGCTAACGTGTGTGACAGCAATGTACAAAAGCCAATGGCTGTGTCCGTGTCTGTTGTTGATTGCGTACTTTATGCACATGTACACAGCTTTATGAAGAAAGCTCACTTGCCTCAAATACTGCAGCCAACAACAGCTCCTCCACTTTTGCTGCTGTTATTGACCTATGTGAGCCACGGTGCCAGGCAAAGCAGGTGACAGGGCCCCTAACGTCTCAGCTGAGGAGTTGGAAATGCTGATCATGGCGATCCTGTCCCTGTACAGCCAGCTATATGGGAACCCAGATGAACGGGTACATTTGAATAGAAAATGTATTTCTAACTAACTTGTCTTTTTTTTTAAATATAGGCTAAGTTGTCCTCTTTAGTTACTGAGGGAAGTGTTGTGATTGGAGTGTAGTCAACTCTATGATTTGGCTGGGAACAAAATTATGTTTAACAAACTTTATAAATGTCTGTAAAATGAAACGAGAAGTTATCTGGATGAATAGGATGTCTTTCATCTCAATTTACTCACAATTCAAAATGTTCTATTTACAAACAGCTCGCTTTTTAGTTCCAGTGGCCAGTAGCCACGGTGCCATAGGTATAAGTGAAAATTACAGCCATATGTCGAAATGAGAGACATGTCAAAATTTCAAGTTATGAACTTGTCTGAACATTTGTTTTTTTATATTAAACTTATCCCAGTTTCTGAATAATGAGTATCTGTATCTATTATACATGTAATGGTGCCACATATGGGGAAAGGTATATCCTGGCTGCAAGTACATATCACGCAAGCTCTCAGTCACCTATACAAGTATGTCACATCATCAAAAACAGTGCTCTCGCTGACATACATGGCAGCCCTTCCATACTGCCCTTAGTCATAGTATGTGTTTCTAACCATAGTATTTAACTCTAGAAACATTAGGCATTAGTCAATGAAGTTGTGCGTGAGGGTGTGTGCTAACAATATGCAAGTTGTTAAGCCTTCAGTAGCTAACAATGGTTAGTACTGGTAAGAAGTAGCTTTCACTACAGGAAATGTTTCAGGCCCCTGGCCTATACAGTGTTTGTGGCCTGGATTTCTCAAATGAAGACATGAAAAGTGATGAGGGTACCCAACAGGTCCATACAAATTAGTATTTCCTAGGAAACAATAAATAATCTGTGCTAACTTTTTAGAAACACTTGTGACAGATTTTACAAAATTGTGTTGTAGCAATACAATTAAACAAAACCTCACAAAACATATTTTTCTTTCTTTTTTTATTGCCAAACAGAAAAAGGCAATATGGAACACCATTGCCAAGAAGGTGTGGACCCTGAGGGTCTGCAAGCGGAGCAGCATTCACTGCCATGAGAGGTAGGAGGACGTAAGATGCTGGCCTCAAAAGATCAGCTTGGCCAGTCCCCCAACATGGAACGCAGGCACCACACTGTGAACCCCCTCAATAGCCCGCATACTTGCAGTGGCCTATGTGGGGCTTTGATGGGCAGTTGAGGGGTCAACAGCAGCGTCAAGGGGTTAAGCTTTTTTTGTGTTCTTATTGTTAGTTAACCTTTTTTGTTACAGCAATAATTTATGGCATTAACATAAAGATTGATACACATCCAACACACAAGAAGAGTTCTGGAAGATATAAGTTTTGCACAAGGTGTATGATGTGTTTTGTATATTGAGTTGTGGCAAGTGTTGCCACTAGATTCCCTATCACTACCAAAGGCCTGTTTTGAGCAGACACATGCCTGTCTAAGAAAAAAGAGGTACCTGGATTTTGTCCGTGTTATGAGGGAAAGTTGTACCAAACAAGCCACAATTTATGATTCTGTCAGGTGTGATGCTCCATCACAATTGCGAAGAGGATATGTTGGCCCTATTACAGATGACATGGCATGCAATGCATTTATGATCCAGTGGATGATCCAAACATCACATTGGTGAGTTGGTATAATGACCAAACAATATCGAGCATGCAATCCAAAATGACTATGAACATGAAAACAAAGGCCAACTTCAATACACAAAAAGGTGTGGGATGTAAGTGGAAGGAACTGGACTATTAGGCCCTGTTCAGGAGGCGCTAGTTGGGCGTGTGTTTTCCAGGTAGAAATGGGTGTAAAAAGTGGCTGTGTCTTTTGAGGGAGTTCCCTTTTAAGGACTAGGTGGTCTCACACACATTATAGTGTCATGCTTCATCATTGTGTGCTGTGTGTTTTCGATTGAAGTGGCACCTTCGTTTCACCACTATTTTTATCTTCCTCATAGGCCTCCCCCAATAAACAAAATGTTCAGGTAGGCCTGCCATTTATTTACTTTACCTTTCAAGCATGCTTTCATGCTCTTTGTCCTTTAGGGATCCCCGACCCTGACGAATGCCCCAGACCTTCCAGCTCTTAGTGAGGGCAGAAACATGTTGGTCCCTCATTTTTAGACTCAGTGAGTCATCATTCTCAACAGAGTCCTTACCACAGTTTTTATTCTTACCTACAAACACCCATATTAAATAATCTCCAATCGAAACAGGTGATTTGTAAGGTAATTTTATTTACCAATTCCTTATCTGGATCCCTGTACTATCCAGCTAGATTTAATTTCAGCACTCCCTCAGCAGTTCTTTTAACAACGAGGTTGAGTCCGCCCAGGTAGTCTCATCTTACCTGGGAAGGGCTAGGTGGTCAAATGATGAAGCATGACACTATAATGTGTGTGAGACCACCTAATCTGTAAAAGGGAACTCCCTCAAAAGACACAGCCACTTTTCACACCCATTTCTACCTGGAAAATACGTGCCCAACTAGAGCCTCCTGAACAGGGCCTAATAGTCCAGTTCCTTCCAGTTACACCCCACACCTTTTTGTGTATTAATGATTTTCTAGCCAAAACGGGAGCATGTGTGGGGTTGAACCACTCCCGACACTCTCCTTTTGTGTTTCATGAGAACAAAGGCAGCATTTTTTAGCAAAAACTTTTAACAAATATGTTTCACTGCATAATTCAACTTAATTCATTTTTAACAGTTGCAGATTGGCATGGCACCTTACTCCTTCAGAAATGTGCAAGTAAGTCAGTTTGTTTTAACAAACGTGAATTTGGTAGGCAACAATTGTTAATTGAAATAGGCAGGAATGTATACACATTGGTGACGGAGTAACACATACCCAAAACAACATTTGTGTGTCATTTGTAATGGCCAGATGATAAATCAATCTTGAAGCAAATGAGTTATTGAAAGGGACTTTGGCAGATGGTCAGTGTACATGGTACAAAGCTTTCTTGCTAGATTTGTTTTGTGATAGAAGTTCACTATTCAAAACAACCAATCTGTACCATTCAGAGGTAATGAACAATTCAATGAGAATGATAAAGTCTTTAAGAGAAATGATCTAAAATGAAATGGGAGTAATGATGGTAATTTTCTAAATTGTGAGCAAATGGGTACATTATATGTACCCTACATACAGGGGGTAATAGTAAAATATACCTAAGTTGTAAGGCCTTGAAGGAGGTGAAAAATTAAAATTAGGTAATGTTTATTTAAATAACCTTGTGATCATTTTGATTTGCATAGATATAATAAAAATGCTGCATGTGTCTTTTCATCGTCTTCAGGAGCAGGCAAAGGAGACATTGGCCATGAAGGGAGAGAAGCAGCTGACCACTGTGTGTCGGGTGGAGAAATGCTGGACACCGACAGACACTGTGGCATGGAGGATGAGGAGACTGGTACGAAGGCCACCAGCTGTACTAATTCTTTCGAGGCCTCCACAAGTGACCCGTCCCTAGTGGGTGGTAGAACCTACTGGATCTGTTCCGTCTGCATCCTTGTCCACCACCCAGATTCCCATCTCCACCCTACATCTCCCCCCCAGTTGGCCATAACTGCCCCCCTAAAAGGGCGGGGGGACTCCTTTGCCCTGGGCACCTCCTCCTGCCCTATCCCCCCCCCCACTGCACTCAGTGAAGTGGCAATTGACCTCTTATGCAGCATCTCTGTAAGCCAGAGAGAGATCATGAACGGCATCCAGGGGCTTTGTTCCCCAATGCAACAGATGGTTGCATTACTGGATGCCATTCATAGTTCAATGTCTGGCATGCAGAGATTGCTAGTGAAAATACCCTCTGCTCTGACTGGAGCCCCCCAACACGTCTAACCTTGTTACACTACTACAGTCCCTTCCACATCCCAAATTCCAACACCCAGCCCAATCCCAAGTACACTCACAGCTTTGTACGCACCCACTCCAACAGACACAAGCAGCACACCCACACCTAAACATAAACACATCAAGAAACGGATACACCCATCCAATATATATACTGACACTACACCCACAGGCCCCACATCAACCACCACTTCACCCACAAGCACATTCATAAACACCACACCCACAACCACAACACCCCCACCACATACACAAGCACCACCACCACAACCACCACCTCACCCACAACCACCGCAACCACAACCACTAGCATACCCACAACCACCAGCATACCCACAAGCACCACAACCACAATATCCGCCACAACATCACACTCATCTAAGCACAAAGTCACACACACACACACCTTCATGCAAAGCAACACCCACCAAACCCACATGCTCACAATCACCCAAATACAAAACACCTGCAAAACCACACACATCCAAACATACACCAGTCACACATGCATCTACAATGTATACAGACATATGCACCACAACCACACCAACCACCTCCACAGCACACTCATCCAAACCAATACACTCACAGAAAAACACACACTAACCAACACCCACCATATGTAAATGCACGCACTTACCCAAACACCACATACCTTCAAAGAAACACACAACCAAACATATGCCACATACACCAGACCTACATGCACCTGCAAAACAGGCACACAACACCCACTCCAGCTCCTTCTACCTCCCAAACACAATCCTCTCCTACCCTTCTCCTCCACCTGCTTTTAGTGCTTACCTGTCCCTGAACCCTGAGTAACCAAAGCCCTCCACTCCCAAGAACGATCACTGAGGTGCCTGCTCTGTCTGCTAGATGCCCCTTACTGAGGAGGTTGTTCCTTGACAGAGTCATTAGAAAGCAGGTTATGGGCCGGAAACCCAACTTGTGCATTTATAACAATTTTATAGGCCGTTATTATTTTCTGTTAAAAAATGATTATGAGAGAAGTATCTCCTTTGTTAATAAAATATCATTTCTTTTCATAAAAGTCTGTCCTGACATTATTTTTATTTAAAAGTTATTGATTGATAACAATTTTATTTTTAAAAATGAGAGTAACATGGATCAAATTTCATTTATGACAGCGAATAAAACAGGTATAGTGCATATGTTAGTGATGAACATTTGTAATGGACAAGTTCATTTTGGTGCAAGCATTCCTCATGATAATGGACACTTACACCAAAATTAAAAATGCTTTTATTTTTATAACTTGTGAATGCAGGTGTGCCTATTTAAAAATGATGTGTTAATGCTAAATACATATGCATTACTCATAAACACACTTTTGAATTAAATGAAATTTAATGATTAACAGAAAATACACTTGACAAGGATAACTGTGATATTGATACAAATATGAAATATTTTAATTTTAGAGGTGCCATTGATTGTACATTTCTTGTAAACCCACTTGTTGTATTCTGTAGTGCAATTACTACATTTTATAAGATTTATGTAGTTCAAATAATGTGTAATGCATGTCTATCTGATTTGGCACATTAGGGAATATGATTAATCACACCTGTATGGACACATTCAGATTTTTGTATTAATGTGACTTTTTGTGTTGGTGCTCATTAGCATGAAGACAGCTTAGAACAAATGTGTAAATGTAAATAAAATATACAGGTGTGTTTCTTTAAATTGCTTAAACTAGCACGTCACACACATATGCTTTGGACATTATTATTCTATTGCTTGCAAGTATTTTGAAAAAATGTATGTGTCCAGAGCTAATGTAAATAGACAATTCCGATTGCAGCATGTAAAACAGTGACTTACCTTCCGACTGTAACACATAAAACAGTGACTTACCTTCAGTTCCGGCTACAACAGGGTTGATTTTTGCAGTGGCCAGTTGCAGCAGCAAAGGTAGGACTTGTACGATCAGGTTCATGGTGGCAAGGGAAATAAAAATTAGAAAAATGGGAAGTTTCAACCTTATATGCCTTTGATTCCACCAACTCAGGTTTGGAGGTTTACCTGCCACAGTTAGATTGGTGGGAAGGCACATCTTGATTGGCCGGCACTAAAAATGGCTGTGGTCCCACCACCAGCTGCTTTTGTCTCTGATGCCCTTGACGTGGGTGTAAAATTATGGCAGTCATGGCCGTTTGCTGATGGACTTTTTTGTATGGGTCACCATCTAAATAAAGCAGGTGGAACACCTAGTCGGAGGAGAGATTATCCAATGGCAGGACTGATTCCACCAAGATCTAAATCATGCCCTAGGTTATCAAAGAAACAAAGAACATGCCTATGGATTAAAACTGTAGCTCGCATGATAATATATGGAGTAGATACTAGCCTCCAGGAAGAAATTCCAACTATAAGATATTAACAGGTGTTGAACCCAAGCACTTTGAGCCATGCGATCAGTGGATGTGAGTTGGCCATAATCATCTGGTGTAAAATAATTTATAGGGTAATAACTGCGAAAGATAGACATACTGTGCACTTTCACACATTACCTTTTCATATTTCACATGTGGCTGTACTAAATTGGAAAGAATGCTTATTAATGACAAAAACATTGCCATATGCACTGAACAAATGTGTTTTGGGTACAAATATAGAAAAGTGGTTTTGTGAATTGGTGAAAAGTGGAGGCCTGTAAAAAGATAAAGAATAATAAGAGAAAAAAGTCATAGATATACGCTTAGTTTGGATGGTATACGTGCAGATGTTTTTACAGTTTGCACGAGGTTTGGTTATTTTTGTCTCTCCATGCTCGTTTTCTTTGCATATTTTTATTTTGTGTGCTTGTGTTAAGTGACTGCCTTTTTCTTCCTTGGTGATATGCTTCCTGCTTTTAAGCAATATATTAAATTACAAACATTAGTTCTGAATACAGCATATTTAAAGCAAGCAGTTCAAGACAAATGACTTTGTAGCAAGTGCTGTACAAGAAGAATGATTGATCTGTATAACTAGCAAGACTTTACGAAAACCAAAATGATATTGTACAATGAAAGCAAGGTAAAGGAGAAGGCAGAAGCTAATGAAAATAGACATACAAACACCAAGGCATGCTAAAGTAGGAAGAAAATAAATATGTTTTCAGATCCCTCTGAACACTTGTATCACAAATGAAGCTGTTTTGCTCCTTCTTTGGGACTCAATGCATTTGTTTACTTAGTCCATTACAGCGAGTCCACCAGGGATGTTATTCACCCTAAAGCAAGACAAATATGGTAATTCACCAAAATATTTGTAATCGCAGAAATTACATCATGAACCTTGACACCCATGTCATGACAAAAATGAAGTAGACCTATAATTACAAAATTAAAAATATAATTCAATAAACATCAGACACTGTGGATCATTAGGAGTTTGGCAGATGGAAACATCCATCCACAAAACTCCCTATGAGGAGGCTGCCACAATGCTGGAGGTCTCTTCACCAGCCCCATTACAACTGTCCGACTGGTCTGACCGGCAGAAACCAATGTTTCCACTGGTCAGCCGAGTGGGAAATGTGCAGCAGCATTGTTCCTGGCTCATAATTGAGCCAACAGCAATGCTGCTGCATGCAGGGTGCACCAGCACCCTCGAAATGAGCACTGTCTGCACAGCACATTTCAAGGGTGCTGGGCAGGGGGTCCCCTGCGCAGCCAATAGCCCTGCTTAGGCATGGGCAGTGCATGGGCCACACAGTGGCCCCCTGAACTTGTTCTCCGCCAGCCTTTTCATGGTGGTGAAACTACCATGAAAAGGCTGGCTGAGAACAAGGTTGTAATCAGCAGGGTGATGCTGAGTTCAGCACCACCCTGGCTGATTACAATCAGGACCAATGTCAAAGTCTGCCTGCCAACCTCGTAATGAGGTGTTCTGACGTCTATGGCCGCAGCGGTCTGACTGTCACCCAGACTCAAAATCGCCCCAAAAGTCTATCCTTCTACTACCAAATTGTCAAAGGTGCTATCTTGATGTATCAAGGAGTAGTGCTGATATGCCAGGCATACAGCTATTGCATTGCAAAGTGAAGACATGATGTGCCAGCTTAAAAATCTCATATGTCCATTTTTTATTTGCACCTTAAACAGTGTGTGCTTGGTCTGTAGATTTGGAAGAGCAGCTCTGTGGCATGCAGACTCAAAGTTGTGGGTCTGGGTGGGCTGAAGGGACAAAGCAATGCCACCAGTTCTCTGCCACACCCTTGAGATGTGGAGTGGGTAAACAGAAACTAAATGAAGTAAAAATGTATAAAGTGCAAACAGTTGCTCCCGGAGGGAGCATCCCAGCGCTAAGTCATTCAAGTAACTGGCATTCCTCTTGAGTCCATTAAAATGAAAAGTCTTAGGCCCTCATTACGATCTCGGCGGATAAAACCAATGAGATCCAGGCTGGCAGTCAATAGATGACCGCCAGCAAGACTACCCCCCGGCAGCCATATAATGTTTTCCCCGCTGGGCCGGCGGGCGGAAACAGTGAGGAAAAGGGGCGTAACATTGACAGCGGCTCCAAGTAGAGCCGCCGCCAATGTTGGTGTGAGGCGGGTGCAGCAGCACCTGTTGCTCAGATCACTGCCCTTAAATCTAGCAGTGACCTGCATGATGGGGCACTGCATGGGGGCCCCAGAGCACCCCTTCTGCCAGACTTTCCCTGGCGGGGGAACCCACCAGGGAAAGGCTGGTGGCAAAAGGGATCATTATCCGAGGGGCAGCGCTGCCCTGTTAGAAAATGATTCCCTCCACTGTCGGTGGAGAAGGGCCACCATTGGCGGTCCTCACTGTGTCCATAAGATGGCAGTTCAGACCGCCATGCCGGTGGCGGTCTTTGCCCCCACTGCCGGCATAGCGGTCTGAACCGATGGGGTTTATAATGACCCCCTTAATCCCAGAAGAGTTCCAAAATTGTAAATAATGTCTTCTAAAATACAAAAAAATTCTAGTCAAAGTTGAGATATTTACAATGAAATTAAATAAAACAAAAGAATTGTTTTGGAAGTATACAAAAGAAGACTGGGGCAACCTTTAGCTAGAAATAATGGTAAAAACGATCACTTGAGAGATATGAGCCCTGAAAATTACGCAATTGGTGTTGGAGGAGTATTTCTTGAACTGTTCACTCTCCAAATATGTCTTTTAACTAAAACAAATTAAGTTCCAAAGGAATTTTCCTTAAACTCATTCATAATATGTGAATATTTTTAATTAGTTTTGTAATTAGTTAGATAGAGGATGGGCAGTAAACAATAATTCTGCTGTTGAGAGCAGACTATTTAAAATGAATCTTTAGCTGTAAATGACAGTGCTTACAGTTGGAAAAAATGTATTGTTTACTTCTCCAAAACTGCTTAAATATAGCATTAATGTTACATTTTTTTCATCCTCTCACCGAGCAGACGTGTAAAGGTTGAACCCGACCCACTGCCTACCTCGTGCACACTGAACATGAACTCTGTCCGTGTCTGTGTCAAAAGTCATTTCAAAGGACAGTGCCTTTTCAAAAAATGATTTCAATATAGAAGTGGGTTTGAATACTTTCTTATTAGAAATTGAAACACCCATATTTGAAAGTGCAACAATGTTTTCAACCTAATAGGTTTAAAGTTTCATTTTCTAAATTTCAAAATTACTTCTTTCTTCCTGTTACGGTGAGTAGTGCATATCCTGGAGATCAAGAGAGAGGGTGCATGTCGTAGGAGCTCAAGACTTGATGAACAAATACCATAGTCAAACCACATGTGCTGTGCCAGGAAGCTCCTTTATACTGTATATTGTGACTCTCTTTCCTTTTCCAGGTCTATGCCTTGTTCCCATTCTCAGCTCTCTGTGTGCAGTTTATGTATTACAAAGTGATCTGTGTTGGAATTAAACTGGAACCTCTGCCTTTTGGCAGCCCTAGAGCTTTGTAGGCTTTTATCTGGTACTCAGAATTTGAATGCACTATTCTGTTAAATATGTTGTTAGCATAGTAATTGACCTATGCTGTAAAAGTTGCATTGAATAGATGTTTAGATGGTGCTTTCTGTGAGAAATGAAATAGGTATAGTTTGCTCTTTGGTTGGTTTGTTTGCCACTTGGTGTGGTCACGCATGAATTGTGACTTCTTAAATTTCAGTTCCAGTTTTCTACTGTACCATTTCATTAGACAAGGTTAATCTGTGCACCAGCTGTTTGTGATTCCGTCAGAGGGCTGGAATGTTAGAGAGGCATCCTGCCCTTTGAGATTTCATATACCTTAGAGTTCCGTGTCAGCCCAGACAGGTTTTCCAGTATATGTTAAGATTGGAAATCAATTGGACATTGCATGCTTCAATCCCTGTACAGTATTATAAAGAAAAGAATATGTCTAGATGACTAAGAATATCTTCAAAGCTCACATTATATGAGTAAAACAGAAAATATATAGAGAGATGGTACACTATAGTTAACAAGTGGTCATTGGATGTAATGCTATAAATCATGGAGGAGTTCTACAAAGTAATAAAATAATTGGCGAAGGAAGAGCTATCTAAAAGCAAAATTTTATTTCAGACACAGGCCAATCTAAAGGTTTGGAAAACATCCTCAAAGGAAATAAATAAAAAATATTGATGGTTACACCAAGGAAATTAAAGAGGTAGATGTATGACAATTTTAAAGGAACATGCTTGATTCTTAAAACAACAAGGTATGTGTAACCGGACGTCTCCCGATGCCGGTTCCCAGGAAAGTACGGCGGCCGCAGAAACATACCCCCGGGGCACCCGAGAAGGACTCAGGGATATGACGTCGGACGCCTTCTGCGTCAGGAAGGAAATCGAAAGAAAAGACGGACCCGGAAGCAGAGGAACGGAGACGGAAAGAAACGCTCAAAAAGCTCGAGGCGAAGAGGACGAACGACGAGCATCGCGGACCATCAACGAGGATCCCGCAGCAAAGGAAGAAAGCCCACAGAGAACGGAAAAGCTCAGGGGACCTCCCACCCCTGTCCCAGAGAAGCCGGGAGACTGCCAGAAAGCCGGCCGCATCCCTGGAGGGGCGTGGCCACCGCAGGTACGTTCGTACCGCAACTGGGGTTTTGGTTCAGGGTGGTTATTAAGAATCAGGGGGATTAAGGGGAGAAGAGAGAGGACCTGCAGGGAAGGGGAGATCGTATAAAGGAAAGCCCTAGATAACCCTAACCTCACGAGAAAAACCAACAGCCAGAATAATTTCTCAAAAAAAGGAAGGGAACTTCTGAGAAAACACAGGGGGAGAAACACAAACCAAAGAAAAGTTATCCCTCACCGCCCTTCACTCCTACCTATTCCCCCCCCACCACCCTACTAACCCAAGAAAATATATATATTATCTTATTCCCCACTTACCTGTTTTGTCCTTCTTTATTTTGGGAGAACCTGGGCCGCTGACGTATGGGAAGACCGGACCCCTTCTCAAAGTTGGACCAGACCACATCCGGATTACCACAAGAACCCTGAAAGAGAAAAGGGGATTTTATTGTTTTTGTTTGACTAAAACAAGACTGGCATTGTGAACAAGAAAAAAGAGATAATAACTCCGTCTTAGAACAGAGCACCAATAAATTAGTTAACCCCACAATTCCCACGCCTGTCGCCTTATTCCAATATCTCTTCTAATTGGGATAAAGAACCCATTACAGTGGTGTCAGAAGTGGGATATTGGAACGGCGGCAGGTAATCTAAGACCATGGAGGGTACGCCCACGATATCCGATATGATGCAGCAGTTGGCCGAGGGACAGAGGCATCTTCAAATTGTGTGGGAAGAGCAACAGAAGGAGGCTAAAGTGGAAAGGGAGGCCCTACAAAGCGCTCTTAAAAGTCAGGCCACTATCATGGCCAACAATCAATTGGTCCATGAAAATGCAATTAAAAATCTCACGGATACGATTGCAGCCACCCGGGTGCATCCGAATGTGCCCAGCTCGGTCCTACAGCGGTATCAGGAAGGCGAAGACCCGGATGCCTTTTTCACCATTTTTGAGCGAGTTGCCACTTCTGCTACCTGGCCCCAGAATAGATGGGGCCAATATATCGCTCCGTTATTAACAGGAACTCTCCAAGCGGCTTATCAAGCGGTAAACCTAGACGGAACAACACCCTATCAGGACATTAAAAAGAGCATCCTGGAGCGGGTGGGTTTTGACACGGAACATTACCGAGTCCGGTTTAGAAAAGGTAAATGGGGACCCGCCGAGAATCCCCAGGCCCTATATTTCCGGATTAAAGATTTGGGTCTCAAATGGTTAGGCCCCATTGGGACTAATAGGGAAGATATCATTGAGGTTGTCCTCTTAGAACAATATCTAGACGCCCTACCCACCAACACGCGTAACTGGATCAAACAACACCCAAACCCAGATACTAACACCACCATTGAGTTAGCTTGTGCCTTTCACCGCTCCCTCGAGTTCAAGGTCCCCCCCTTACGGCCAACGCCTAACCCCATCCGACAGAACCCCGGACCATCCTCATCCCTGGGGCGAAGAACAACCGAGGACCCGGGAAAAACGCGAGGACCTGAAAGACCATATATACAACAACCACAGTGTTTTAGCTGTGGAGAGTGGGGACATATCGCCCGGATGTGCCCCCTGAAAACGGAAAAATCAGAACCAATGGAAATAGGAGTTACTAGGGGGAGAGTCTTCTATACAGGGGGAAAAGAAACCCAATATAAGAAGAGACTTGTTATCAATGGGATAACAACAGTGGCCCTCATCGACTCAGGGTGCAGTCAGTCCGTAATCCGAGCTGATTTACTAGGTAGCCCTACCTTCACTTCAGGACTTACTGTATCCATTTGTTGTATTCATGGAGAAACAAGAGAATATCCCCTAATCTGGACAACCCTATCCTGGGAAGGAAAAGTAACTCCCATAAGGATGGGGGTGGTGGAATGACTAGTTGAAGAAGCTATTATCGGGACTGACTTCACAGACTTCTCGGAACTTCTGGATAGTACAAGAAATTCTGAGGATATGAGTACCTGGTGGAAAAGTGCTCCTTTCTCTAACGTACCTATACCACCTCCGATAGTTCGATACCAACCCTCCCGAAGAGAAAAAAGAGCAACCAGAAAAGCCTACGTGCAAGAAAACTCGGGCCCGATAGGATAATTACACAGGTCCTTACCCTTACTGACCTTCCCCCATTCCGTATTTGTCAAAGAGAAGATCCAAGTCTGATTCATGCCTGGAAAATTGCCCGACCCCGGACCCTCCAAGACAAGGGTCCATCTTTCACAATAATTAGAAATCTGTTATATCGAGTCACTAGCAATGACAGAGAAGAAAAGAAACAGTTGATAGTTCCCAAACCGTATAGACAACAAGTCCTACACCTAGCCCACATCCAAACAGGGGGGGGGTCACTATGGGAGGGAGAAAACGGAAGAGTATCTGTTGAGGAAGTTCTACTGGCTGGGGGTCTTTTCACAAATTAGGAGATTCTGTCAGCAGTGTCCTAAATGCCAAATGATTGATCCTGGTTCAAAGAGAAGGGCCCCTTTGCAGCCTCTTCCCATCATAGACATCCCTTTTTCAAGAATAGGAATGGACATTGTAGGCCCTCTCCTACCCTCTTCTAGAGGCTACCGTTATATACTAGTATTAGTAGATTACGCCACCAGATACTCCGAGGCCGTCCCTCTCACCAGTATTAACACCAAGAGTGTTGCCCATGCCATGACAGGGTTCTTCTCCCGAATCGGTTTTCCCCGAGAAATCTTAACAGACCAAGGTACCCAGTTCATGTCCAACTTGATGACACAGATATGTCAACTTCTGGGGATCAAACGGTTGCGGACGTCGGTTTATCATCCACAGACGGATGGCTTGGTGGAACTATATAACCGCACTCTGAAAACTCTTCTAAAGAAATCTATTTCAGAGTCAGTTTAAGACTGGGATAGGAAACTCCCGTTAGTATTATACGCTATTAGGACCCATGAACAAGCTTCTACGGGCCATAGTCCATTTGAATTATTGTTCGGACGACAGCCCAGGACCCTATTAGACATGGCAGCAGAGTTATGGGAGGAGGAGGATGGGGAAAAGTCCATCCTGGAGTATACCCGTGAATTAAAATCCCGCCTACAAACAGTGTGGGAAAACGTAAGGGAACATATGGAGAAGGCTCAAGATAAACAGAAAAGATATTACGATAGGAATACTCACTTAAGAACTTTCTCCGTAGGAGATAAGGTGTTAGTGCTTCTCCCCAGTTCCGACAACAAACTGTTAGCAAAGTGGCAGGGACCATATAACGTGATAGGGATAGTAACACCTGTGACTTATAAGATTCAGCTCACAGATAGTCCCAATAGGTCACAGATCTTTCATGTTAATTTGTTAAAAAGATGGGAAGAACCACTGCCAGACCAGAACAGGGGATATCTAGTTAACACGGTTAAGGAATTGGAGATAGGGTGGTGCCCCACTGATCGTCCTAGCGGAAGCGAAGTACCTACAATAAATACAGAAATCTCGATTCAACAGAGTAGACAATTAACCCAACTCCTCAATGATCATACCCACGTGTTCTCCTCGATACCCGGTAGAACCAAGTTGGTACATCATCAAATCATAACACAACCTGGTAAGATAGTACGGTTACGGCCTTATCGTATCCCTGAAGCTAGAAAGGTTCTGGTAGAACGTGAAATAGAAAAAATGTTAGACCTGGACATTATAGAGCCTTCCCAAAGTCCCTGGTGTTCACCGGTGGTATATGTGCCCAAGCCAGATGGGTCTATACGTTTTTGTATTGACTTCAGACGAGTCAATTCGGTATCCCAGTTTGACACCTATCCCCTCCCAAGGGTAGACGAACTCTTCGAAAAATTGGGAAAAGCTAGGTACATGTCTACCCTCGACTTGACCAAAGGATACAGGCAGATTCCTTTGGCATCAGAAGATAAAGAAAAAACGGCCTTCTCTACTCCCTCAGGACTATATCATTTTAATGTTCTCCCTTTCGGGTTACATGGGGCACCCGCCACCTTCCAACATCTCATTGACACCATTCTACGACCTCATACCAGATACGCTGCCGCATATCTGGATGATATCGTTATTTATAGCGAGACTTGGGAAGACCATTTAACGCATTTAGACAATATCTTTACAGCATTACGAAGGGCTGGACTGACAGCCAACGCCTCCAAAAGCCGACTGGCCTTTAATGAGATATCTTACCTAGGCCATCACATAGGAAAAGGTATACTTAGACCACAAACAAATAAAGTAGAAGCCATCCTCCGCATCAATGCTCCCACCACGAAAAAGGAGGTCCGTTCCTTTTTAGGCCTAGTGGGGTACTATCGAAGATTTATACCACATTATTCCACCTTGGCCGCCCCCCTGACCGACCTCCTAAGAAAAGGTCAGCCCAAAAATATTACGAAACTAAACCCGGCTCAATACCATAGTTACCATACCTTACAAAGATGTCTCACTACCCAACCGATTTTAAAATGCCCTGAGTTTGATACCCCCTTTCCCCTTCAAACTGATGCCTCCGACGTAGGTCTGGGAGCCGTGCTTTTTCAGAAGGATGAAAGGAATATCAGCCATCCCGTGGTCTTTATTAGTCGTAAACATTTTCCCAGGGAACAGAAATATCCCATTATAGAACGGGAATGTCTCGCCATTAAGTGGGCGATTGAAAGCCTTCAATATTACCTCTTAGGGAGATCCTTCCTATTATATACGGATCACGCTCCCCTTACCTGGCTCTCGAGATATAAAGATACCAACAATCGCATTCTGAGATGGTTTATGGAGCTTCAACCTTTCTCCTTCCAGGTTTGCCATCTCCCTGGTGACCTTATGGGACAGGCTGACTATTTGTCCCGGTTCCCAGGACCTGTGGGTCTCGAACAGCCCCATTCGAGGGAGGGGATGTGTAACCGGACGTCTCCCGACGCCGGTTCCCAGGAAAGTACGGCGGCCGCAGAAACATACCCCCGGGGCACCCGAGAAGGACTCAGGGATATGACGTCGGACGCCTTCTGCGTCAGGAAGGAAATCGAAAGAAAAGACGGACCCGGAAGCAGAGGAACGGAGACGGAAAGAAACGCTCAAAAAGCGCGAGGCGAAGCGGCCGAACGACGAGCATCGCGGACCGTCAACGAGGATCCCGCAGCAAAGGAAGAAAGCCCACAGAGAACGGAAAAGCTCAGGGGACCTCCCGCCCCTGTCCCAGAGAAGCCGGGAGACTGCCAGAAAGCCGGCCGCGTCCCTGGAGGGGCGTGGCCACTGCAGGTACGTTCGTACCGCAACTGGGGTTTTGGTTCAGGGTGGTTATTAAGAATCAGGGGGATTAAGGGGAGAAGAGAGAGGTCCTGCAGGGAAGGGGAGATCGTATAAAGGAAAGCCCTATATAACCCTAACCTCACGAGAAAAACCAACAGCCAGAATAATTTCTCAAAAAAAGGAAGGGAACTTCTGAGAAAACACAGGGGGAGAAACACAAACCAAAGAAAAGTTATCCCTCACCGCCCTTCACTCCTACCTATTCCCCCCCACCACCCTACTAACCCAAGAAAATATATATATTATCTTATTCCCCACTTACCTGTTTTGTCCTTCTTTATTTTGGGAGAACCTGGGCCGCTGACGTATGGGAAGACCGGACCCCTTCTCAAAGTTGGACCAGACCACATCCGGATTACCACAAGAACCCTGAAAGAGAAAAGGGGATTTTATTGTTTTTGTTTGACTAAAACAAGACTGGCATTGTGAACAAGAAAGAAGAGATAATAACTCCGTCTTAGAACAGAGCACCAATAAATTAGTTAACCCCACAATTCCCACGCCTGTCGCCTTATTCCAATATCTCTTCTAATTGGGATAAAGAACCCATTACAGTATATACAGTTGTGTGGATTTATATACTTAATCACAGAGTGAACAAAAGGTGAAAAAAACTCAACTAACCAATTGGTTAGGTCACAGACAGATAAAAAGAAATCAATGAAAAATATTTTATAACAAATAAAGGAATAAAAAAAAGAAATTGAAAACATGGAGGGAATCAGGTGGTAACAAGAAAGTAGCAATTAAAATACAAACCATGATTTTACAAAAAACACTGAACCTTCAACCTGTTGAAATACAGCTTTTTTTAGATATGATCCCACTATACAACATCAAACTAGAAGAAAGCAGAAGACATCTCTTAAGTCAGGTGAAAAGACAACATGTACAAAAGTATTTAGCAATCCAACTGGTGAATTGGGCATTTGCAACTGCTATATGGCCCTTTGACATGTACCAACCCTATCTTGTGATTCAGTAACGAATTACAGAATCACAAATTAGGATTTGTGAGTCTGTAATAGAAAGGGGTGTGTTAAGGGTGCCCCTTCCTAAGGGCGAGTGGCAGGGGCACATATGAATGTTTTTCAACTTTGATGTGGTCACAAAACCTTTGTCTTTTGCCAAATCTGTGCAGGAGGTGGTAATGCATTCACAAAGGGGAAGGGGTCCCCCAGAGATTGTTTTCCCTTTGTGAATGTGGGCACCAACATTTTTTAAGAGCAGGCACCACTGCCTTCTCTTAAAAAAATGAAAAGAACACTTTTAATTTTTAATTTTGAAATGCAGCCCATTTTCCTTTAAGGAAAATGGGCTGCATTTTAAAGGAATTGATTTTATTTAAAAAGCAATTACACACATGGTGGCCTGCTGACCCCAGCAGGCCACCATCCCTGCGACTGCAGGTCCTTTCCATTGAGTTGCAAATTGTAACCTGTCTTATAAATATTGATGAGGCAGGTCCCTTGCAACCCATTTGGGAATCGCAAACAGTGTCTGAGACACTGTTGTACATTACATTTTGTGACTTCCTAGCTGCGAGTCACAAAACATCACAATTAGGAACTTGGAAAATGTTGCGATCATACAATTGTCCCTTCATTATTAAGATTTCACAGGACAAATGTAGTTATGAAGAAATTAACATTCTACAAAAAATACCATCATTTTTGCCGATGTGCAATAACAACCATGGGGAAACAGAAATAGCTTCCCACAGTTTTATGAGAACCATAACACTATTTTAGTAATATACTTATCATAGAGGAACAAACAGAAGCCACTTAATATGTTGATCATATATTCAAATCTAACTTGATTCTGTCAAAAAGTAACAAGCTTCTTGAAATATTTTCCAGTTTTCCAGTGAGGGTCTTTGACAAACTTTCCCTCAAGAGGATAAAGATATGACAATTTGACCAATAAAAACAAACAGCACTGAGCAGAATAGAGAACAAAGATGAAACAACAAAAAAAGTGGCTGACAAAGAAGGGCCCATAATGATACTGAACACTGAATATAACAAAGAAAAGTGAACATCTAACAGATGGGAAACTTGACTCACCCTAGAGAACAACCCAGCATTGAAGTTAAAAATAGGTTAGCTAATATCTTAGAGGCAGACATGGAAAAGAGATTAGTATCCAAGACAAAATCATTCCTTTCAGATTCACCTGAGAATTAATTCTATTCTTTAACCAATAGGGACATTTTGCAAACCACTGTAAAGCAAAGTAAACAGTACATTCAGGATACAAGTAACTTCCTGAACAATATGGAAAATATCACAATGAACAGCAAGCTCGGGAAAAAAATTAACTGTGCATATTAGATGTAGGATGTTTGCATGTATCCGTAACCCACAATGATGGAATGGAAGCAGTGGAATAAGGACCACTAAATGTGTGGATTTACTAAATGTGTATTTGTACAAATGCTACATCTTTTATGCATTTTATACATTTCCAACACTACACTTTCTTTCTTTGAACACAAATATGTGGGATTGTGGTAGAGTTTTCTGAAACTCATATTCATGCAAATGCTTCCATAACAAAATATGGAGATGCTCATATACAGCAGAATGAAGTTATACATTGGACATGCATTTGAAGTCAATAGATTATATTTTCGTAATTTGGAAAGGAACAGAGAATAAACTGACCATTAACATCAAGCATTTGATTGAAAAACATGAAGAATCAGATTCACAAGTAACATAGAAAGAGTAACATCATCTTACTAGATGTGAAATTATTCTTGAACTATGTATCTTCACTAACATACACTCCAAACCTACCCACAGAAAAGACATTGTGCACTATAACAACTTTCACAACTAATCACTACTCTAATGCAAAACTGAACACGCAGTATTTTTTCCACATTTTCATCATAAACCAGATAAATCATAAAAACTATATTTAGACACTGATCTATACATCTGCATGAATGAGATTTAAACAATATATTTCAATTACCTCCAATTGATGCTTATCAAAGAATAAAGAAACGTACACCAATAAACTATGTTCCCAAATGAAAGATATGGCAACAAGGAGACTGAATGAACATAAATCCAACATCAAGAATAATAAAACTCAAATCATCAGGAAGTTTACATTTCACCGATTGAAAATGTAAAGTGCTTCAAATGAGGTGTGGAAAGATTTTCAAAAAGACTGCAGAGATAACAGTTTTGGTTTAGAAGAGTCCAGACTCAAGAACCAAGTTAGACTCAATCTGCTAGACTATTATTGCTTTATTTGTATTGTAAGGTATTTGTAAAGCACTTTCCGGACGTAGCATCGAAGCGCTGAGGAGAACCAGTGAGTCACAAGGATGCAAAACAGAAAGGAAACTGTCACCACGACCGTCTCTTAGTCACAGCCTAATGGGAGAACAGCCAAGTTTTCAATTGCTTTCTGAAAAGGAAGTAGGACTCTACCTGCCTGATAGCAAGAGCGAGGGCATTCCAGAGTCTAGCTGCCCCCACCAAGAAGGCTTTATCCCCCATCTCACCCTCTGGCAGGAAGGCACAAAGATGAGCTGCAGAGAAGAAGATCTAAACAGCCCGGCGGGCTGATAGGACTGCAAAGCCGAACTAAGATAATCGCAGCCATCTTGATGGTGGGCCTTATAAGTTAAGCAGAGTGTCTTAAACTTAATAGGTTTTTTCACCGGAAGCTAGTGGAGTTGTCTAAGACTCCTGCTGGTTGAGGTGGAGCGTGGTAGATCTACGACCAAACGGGCTGCCGCATTCTGAATAAGCTGTAGCCTATGGAGTACAGACTTGCTGATATTTAACATGAAGGTATTGCAGTAATTAAGTTTAGACATCACAAGCGCCAGGACAACCACTTTTTTCAGGACTCCCTGAATAAAGGGAAACATTTTCTTAAGCATTCTCAATGCCCAGTAACTACATTTAACCATCTGGTTAACTTGTTGCTCAAATGAAAGAGGTCTGTCAAACACAATGCCCAGGTTTCTGGCCGAGGAGCACAGAGCTGGGCACTCGCTACAGGACTGATGCAATATTAGACTGAAACTCTTGTTTGATTAATTTCAAAATACTGCTGGTCAGATGGTAGGTACAGACTCCATCATAGAATTTATTCACAGCATTGTGTTACTGAGTCTGTCTTCTTTCCTAGAATATGAACTCATGCCACCAGCAAACAACTCTTTTTACAGAATCTGTTCAATACACAACACTCTTTTTCCATGTACTTATAGAATCCTTACTTCCAATTCAGTTAACAGTGTGTAAATGGCACCCAATTTGGAGTGAAATGAAATAAAAGACAGCATCCATTCGGAACAATTCAAAAGATTTCTGTTTTTTAGAGTGAAAAACATCATTTTTCCACTTCAGGAAAACAGACCTGTTTAGCTAAAAAAAAATTTTAACGTCCTCTTCCATGAAACACATGTGAAACACACCAGAGTTTTAGGAAAGATTATCCTGGTCATGATTGGAGAATGCCTTCCATTTCTAGAAAGCAGTCTAATTTTGTCACAAATCACCCATTCTAATAATAATGTGGATTACAACATGAATAAATATTAACCAGAAACACAAGTAACAGCAAGAGGAAGAAGCTTTAAGCTTATTGCTGTGCACAACGTACCAGTGTGAAGAGTTGTGCTAATAATGTACTGATTGTAGCATGCCTACAACATCGTAACAAGATAGCAAATAGAGGTTTTTGAACAGAAACCATACAGTCAAAGAAAAGAGTATGCATAACTAATGTCCCTTGTTTAGTTCTCACCCTCAAGGAAGTCTGGGATCACTGTAGATTGGATTTGAAGGATAGCTTTTCTCAAACATCATTCTAATTTTGTGCTGTTGATCTATGAGCTATGCTTGTATGTACTGATTTAATGTAGATATTAATTTTCATTATAAATGTTTTCATATGTTAGCTCATTACCTTTGTCTACAGAACAAGAATAAATACTGTTAAATTGAGCACCCATTTTTGCTTAAGTGCCTTTTTAGTCAACCTCTAAAATATTTTGATTGAGTGATGGGCAGTAGATTTCCTCTCTGAATACAAATTTCCATTATCAGACACTTGGTCCTGATTAGTAGTTGGAGGAGGAGGGTGAAACTTGAATCTTCCCCTAATCTCTTATCTGGTATCTGGAGCCTAATTTGTAAAGGAGTTAACCCTTTCAATGCTAGGCCTCCGCCCACCCCACAGAGCTAAGTCTTTTTTTGGCTACTTCGGGGTGGTTCAAGCTTAGGCTTCCATAACTTTTTGTCCACATAAGCTATAAATGCCAAATTTGCATCCTGTTTTTTCCAACATCCTGGGAATTCTAAAGGTACCCAGGGTTTGTGGATTCCCATGGAAGGGACTGAGAAGATGCCTGAGTGTTGCTGAGGTGTTCTGCTTCGTGATTCCTGTTCCGAGGCCAACTCCAAGCTTAAGTTCCAAAGGGCATCCCTGAACTCAGCTTGCAAGTTACCTTTCGCTAAGGTAAACTCTCCAAGACTGCAAGTTCCCCTCAGCACTAAGGAGAGCCAGTTTCACTTTGCATCCCAGCCTCTCGAGCCAGGTAAAATTGTACCGACTTTTGTTGCTTTGTCTGTAGGTACACAAGATGGTAACCCCAGGTGGGTTCCATGGATCTCACCCCACAATTGACTGATTGCATACTGTGTTTTCTCCCATTGACCCCAATGATAGAGTTTGAAAGCTCTGTAAAGTACTGATTTATTTAATGCTATAAAATTGATAACTGGTTTTTGCAAGCTATCAACTTCATTTTAGTGCCTAACTTAATATAAAAATGTGCTTTATTTTATAAATTGGTGTTGGGTTTCTTTCAAGTCGTGTCATTTACTTATCATTCATATTGGCGATGTGAAACATTTAACACATGTTCCTTTAAGTAGGCTGATTGCTTTTTGCCACTGTACCAGGCCTGAGCTATGGTTTACTGGTGTGCATCTGAGGTCTACTTCTGGGTAACATATTAGCATTACATGGTAAGACCCCAGTCATACCACATAATACTCCCACATTGCTACATTGGTGTTTCAGCGGTGGGATCTAGAACTTGTGTTCTGCTTCATCACTTAGCCATAACTGTATTTTTGGTACACAAGAAAACATCAATTGTCTCTAGACAAAAAATGTTTTTCAGATTTGATTAAACATCAAGTTTAATTGGAATTGCAAGGGCCCTGTGTTACATCGCCATTCCAATAGTTAACAAAAGTCAAAAAGTGTTCAAACGTATGTAGGAAGTTGAGTTAAAAGTATCCTAAAAAGTTTGAAAAGTACCCAACTTCTCAGATAAATTAGCACAATGGAGAATGGACAGAACCTCCATTTGTCCATTCTGCCAGCTCCTAGAATAAGTGACCTTAGAGTCTTGTGCAAGATTAGCGGCATTAGCTTTAAAGCTACTGCCAAAAGATAGGGCCTTGAAAAGGCCCTCACCTCATTTGAGGAAAACAAGCATAGGAAAGAGGCTTCTTCCTCAGAAGGAAAACCTGTAGAGGTGAAGGAAGATGCCCTGGCCACAGAAAATGAAGGGGAAGAAGGTGAGGACCATGATTATCAACCCTTTCCCAGGCCCCCATCACCCGTGGGAAGTGACAGAAGTCACTCTAGTAGCCTCCTTACTGGCAGGATAGCTAGGACCCTTGAGAACAAATTGAAGCAAATCGACGTGGAGGAGATGAAGCTTGAGCTTGAGGAAAGGAGAATAGCCCTTGGGGAGAGAAGGGATAGATGAGCCCTAGTTCCCAAAGATGGTGGCAGCATTTTAAACAGGGAAAGAGAGGAGTCTATTGACCCAAAGATCCCCAAAGGGATTGTCCCTGAATACAGTGATGGTGATGACATTGATAAATGGCTTGCAACCTTTGAGAAGGTCTGCAAAATAATAAGTTGCCAGCACTGGGGCTCCCTACTTTGGGAGTTATTCTAATTGATGGGCAGATAGACGTCTGAACCCTTAATGAGGAAGTGGCCTATCAGCACATGTGAAAGACCCCCATAGAAGGGTTTGGACTTACCACAGAGAAGTACAGATACAGGTTTACGGATACCAATGAAGGCCAAAACCAAACTTGGGTAGACTTTGTTGACTCCTCAGTCAAGGCACTAAAGGGCTGGATAAAGAGCAATTGGGTGGATACATATGAAGGGCTACAAAATATGTTGAAAAAGGAGAACATCCTGACAAGTTGTTCCATAGAGAAGTTGCGACAGCATCTGGTAGATTTTGAGTTGTTTTCTCTGAGAGAGCTGGGAAAGATATCAGACAAATTGTCAGATCAGGTGGACTAAGAACTAGGCCCGGGTGTAGAACTTCACTCCGCCAGCGGAGTTTGCGGAAATCTGGCACTTCGGGCTAAGCAGAGTAGGGCAAGTTCCCAAAGTCTGCAATCTGGAATGGAGCCGAGTTTGTTCGCATACACGCAATTTGATTTTGACGCTCACTCCTGAGCGCCACAATACTCTTGGCAGGTACCGAGCGTGTGCAAGACTTTGCGTTCACTTGTGCTGCTTCCGGCTGTGTGTACGAGATTTTGCGTTTACTCACGCTGCTTGAGGTCGTAATGGCAGCCAAAATATTCTCACTCGTGAGATCTAACACACCTGGAGTAGATTTTCTACTCAAGATGCATCGAAATTTAATAAAAAAAGAGGTTGTTGAATGGATCTTCCCCAATGGACCCTTCAAGTTGTTTTTTAGAGTGAGAAGCCTTTCATCTTTTTTTTTCAAACAGGAAGAAAGTTTCCTTGAGAGTCCATCTTCCTTTTCTGGTCCACCAGGCTCCTCCCAGTGCTTTGTCTATCTCCTGGTCACTTTCCACTTGCATTTCAAGGTGGAAGGATCAATCTCTTTGTTTCTTGGATATACCTTTGGATTTAAGGACTTTGTTTTTGTGAATTCACACAAGTAAGTTAAAAACTATTGTATAAGAGTGTTGCAATTTGATTTTAAAAATGTATAGTGGTGGGTAGCCTGGAGTTTAAGTATGTGCTGAGTTATTATTTATTTTGTATTTGTTTGATTTTTCATCTATTATAAAGGAAAATTGTTGCAGAGCTCAGTAACTTTTCTACATGTTTGTAACATTTGCAATATTATTTTACTATGTGACCAAAATTTCCAAAGAGACATCTAACCA
Organism: Pleurodeles waltl; assembly: GCF_031143425.1. Classification (NCBI taxonomy): domain Eukaryota; kingdom Metazoa; phylum Chordata; class Amphibia; order Caudata; family Salamandridae; genus Pleurodeles; species Pleurodeles waltl. The sequence goes on along the minus strand of NC_090445.1, from coordinate 557,384,408 downwards.
GTGCGCCCAGTACTAGTAGTCAGAAGTGCATGAAATAAATGTTTCAGTGGTATGTGAACCTCATTTAGGGCAGAGGTGGCATTGGATTAAATTAAAATGTTGGCTATTGTTTGCATCTCATTTTTTTGTGCAAAAAGTGTATATTTTGTGGGGTAATATTTCATGACAAAGGAGGATGTGTATTGTGAAATTTTTATACCTATGTTAATTTTCGTGTTTTGCATTGCTGAATTAATGTTAGTATTTTCTTCGCTGTTACCCATATGCTTCCTTATGGCCAGAGTGCGTGTGTGTGTGTGCGCGCGCATGCATGCGTGTGTGTGTTTGTTTGTGTGTATGTTTTTCATCATCCACCATTTGTCTTTGTTCTCCATGCTGTGTGGAAAAGGGCCATTTTGTGTAGTCTATGTCCATAGGCTTGCATGTGTTCTTTGTTCTACATGCCTTCTTGTTCGCAGTTGTTGTTTGACCATGTAGCTGGTGGCCATTTTGTGCATCCAGCCAGTGTTTATTTGCCATAGGTTTGCATGTGTTCTTTGTTTTCCTTATTCCTGTTTTATGTTGTTTGACTATGTGGCTGGCAGCCATTTTGTGTATCCAGCCAGTGTGCCTTTGCCATATGCTTACTTGTGTTCTTTGTTCCTCTTGTCTCCTTGCTCCTTGTTGTTGCTTTTTGACCATGTGGGGGGCAGACATTTTGTGCATGCAGCCTGTGTGTCTTTGCCACAGGTTTGCATATGTTCTTTTTTCCTCATGCCTCCTTGCTCTTTGTTGTTTTTGTTTGACTATGTGACTGGTGGCCATTTTATGCATCCAGCCAGTGTCCCTCTGCCATAGGTTTCCATGTGTACTTTGTTTGCCATTCATCCTTGTTCCTTGTTGTTGTATGACCATGTGTCTGGTGGTCATTTTGTGTATCCAGCCAGTGTGCCTTTGCCATAGGTTTGTGTTCTTTGTTTTCCATGCCTCCTTGCTCCTTGTTGTTTTTGTTTGACCATATGGCTTGGGGCCATTTTGTGCATGCAGCCAGTGTGTTTTTGTGATAGGCGCGCATGTGTTCTTTATTCCCCATTCTTCCTTGCTCCTTGACCATGTGCCTGGCGGCCATTTTGTGCATCTAGCCAGAGTCCTGTGCCATAGGCTTGCATACAAATAAGGGCAATTATAGATCATTTGTTTATTTTAAGTTTATATTTTAATTTTCTATTTTAATTTCATTTTAATTTTTGAATTTGGAATTTCATTTCCCCCCCTAATTTCTTGTTTTTAATTTTAATTTTTGATTTCATTTTTTAATCTTTAATTTCATTTTATTTAATTCAGCATTTTGTCTTGATCCATCAATCCATCCACTAAATGTGCACAGGTGTGTTAAAGCATTCGGTTTCTTTAGGTGTATAATAATTCCATTTCCTCCTGGACACCCTGGCTGCAGTGAACTGCAGGCACATCATCCTCATAAATAATTTTTTTAATGATTCTTCCATTTCCCTTGGACCACCTTGCTGCCATACATTTATTAAGGATTATTCCATTTACCCATGCACTTCTCTCTGACTACTAAGGGTGTCTCCTTTAAAAACCTTTAAAACAGATGGAGATAAAGCAAAGAGTTAAATCTACATATTGTGCTGCCTGATTGGAAATTAATTTTTATGGTGTGGTGGTGTGGTTTGACTTTACAATGTTTGATTAAACTGGTATTTATTGCATAAGTAACCATGCACACGAATATTGCATTTGTCTGTACTATTTTCACCTCCAACAATGCCATATTTCACTAACTACATGTTTTTCTTGCTTGGTTGTTTTAAGGTGCACAAGAGAAGAGACGTCACATCACCCCTTGTACTGCCAAAGAGAAGGCCAGTACAGTTATTACAGTCCCCCAATCTCTTCCATTTGTGCAGATTAGTGCCACTGCCAACTGAAAGCCTTAAGATGGCCCCAAAGAAAGTTGCTTCCAAGATAGTGGTCAGTGAGAAGAAGCAGCTTTCCACCAGTGGCGTGCCAACTTCAATCTTTGTCAAGAGACGTGTGCCTGTCACACCAGCCTCCAAGAAGAAACCTTGGAACAGCACTCCTGCATCAATAGCACCACCCCAACCTAAGCCCAAGACCATGTCTCAGTGAGGCAGCCACTACAATAATGGCAACCCTGATGAGCAGTGACATTGAATTGGATTTATCCCTTTCGCAAAGTATAGTACCCAATCATTTCAAGACACAGAGCAAAGTGGACAGCAGCCACATTCAAGAATAGTACATCTTCCTCACATGGGAGCAGAACAGGAGGTTGAGCTTCATGCCCAGCAAGAACATCCTCTTTTAGAATCAATGGCTCCCAGATCTCCAGCAAGAAAAAGGAAGAGTGCTACTCCACCATCTTCTCAAGCACTACTTCCGATGATTTCATGGAGGAGATGATGATGACAACAAGCCAGTCATTGTGGAAGCTGGCACAGAGGAGTCCAACATGGCTATCATACCTGCTCCGAGGGATGTGGCACAGGCAGCACTGCCAGCGCCTATATTTGTAAGGCCCCAGCAGAGACCTGCACCAACCATACCTCAGTAGAAGTATACACTGCAGAGGTTTGCATTGTTCAGCATTCCGTCCATCATCTGTTCTTTTTACACTGCAGAGAGGGAATCAACTCACCCACCTGCATCTAGTTCTTCTTCAATTTTTGGCAGTGGCTCAGTAAGAAAGTACTCCTCCCCAGTTTGGGACCTTTTTACAATTAGCAAACAGGAGAGGAACATTTCAATATGCTCCATTTCCTACGCAAGCGTTCGTTGAGGTGAGCCTGGTTCACATTATTGTACTGGAGGCGATACAATCAATGTGAAAAAACATCACACAATCCGGTAAGAGGAGCCTCTTTAAAAAATTGCTGAACGTGGTTGCGGTAGTGAAGGTGAGGAGAGCCGGGAAATATCAGTTACAACTGGTCAAATCATGGCGGAAGTTGAGGAAGAAGATGGTGACATCCTCATGCAAAGCAGCCTTGTCCCCAGCAGTGTGCCAGAATCACTTGCCTCAGCAACATCTCAATGTGACAGGAAAACTAAGAGTCAGATGGATACACCATGGTAAACGGTGACTGGACCATGATGCACATTGAGGGCCAGATTACGACCTTGGCGGAGGGGGTTACTTCGTCCCAGATATAACGGATATCCAGGCCGCTGTGTTACAAGATCCATAGGATATAATGGAACTTATAATACAGTGGTCGGGGTATCTGTCATATTTGGGATGGAGTAATTCCCTCCGCCATGGTCATAATCTGGCCCTGAGTCTACTGCAACGTACATCTCAAAAGTTACCTGCACCACTTGCCCCACAAAAGAAGAAAAATCAGGCTACTATTATGGGCATGTCTAGGCAGGAGGGGCCCCATAACTGCAACTATCCAATGGCATGTTTCTACAATGGGAAGCTGGCAAAAAGATTTGCGCTGCACCTCCTCCCTTTTCCTTTTGTGGAAAGAGTGTGATTCTTAGAGTTTGTGGCAGCCATCTGCCCGACAGGGCAGGTTCCCAGTCTAACCTAGTTGAAATTTTACAAGAGTTGCTGTTGCACTGCTGCAGCAGGATGTGCTGCATTTGGTTGGAAAAGCTTTGCCCACTGCCCACTGGTCCTCAACACCCTTAACACTCCTAAATCTAAGATTTAAGGGGGCACCCCTGTTACCAGAAGTCAGATCTGACACTAAACAATTAGAAACCCTACTGCAAGTCAATGCAGGACTTCACAAAGAAGAGGAGCATTACCTGCACCAGTGGTAGCCTCTCTACACACTGCTGGGCTGTGACTCACCCCAGAAGAGAGAACATTTTCAAAAGGAAGCTAAACCCCTCTGCAACCGGACCCCTTCAGCAGGACTCCCTAGGACTAGAGGGACTAGTCTCCTGACGACTGCAGAATCAGACCTTATTTTCCATGACCACTGAAGGGCTGTCCACCGGGCCCGAAGCATGTCCATCCAAAAATAACTGTCCAGGAACCTTCAGAGGACTGCAGACCAGACCCTCAGTGAGGCACAGCTTTCTGCATCATTCCCCTGTTCCTCTGATGAAGATTTACATAACCGCTGTGCTTGCACCACCAAGGCTTGCTGGTGGCCAGCCCGACTACTACCTGCTTTACTCAATGCTCCAGGTCCATTGAACCACTGTTCTCATGCAACGGCCACCTCATTGGTACAGTTGCCTTTCCTTTAAGCCCGTGTTGGGATGCCCTAATAATGGGGAGTGACCCTTGCCTAAGGAGCTGTGCCCTGCAACTTAAGAAAATCCCTGATGGCTATTGGAGTTGATCTCTGCCTGGGGATCACCCTCCTTCGCTGATCCCCAAGCAAGGATCTAAATATCATTTGAAAGAGGAGGTGCTACCCTTTCCAACGATACCTCTCCCGTGCGCTTCGGTGCATGGGGGGTTGAGATATGTCCCTGAGTACCAAAGCAGTCAAAGTGAAAGGAGACGATCAGCTTATTTCACTTTCTTTTTCAATGTAATGACATCAGTGCGTCACGCACGCCGATTGTCATTACTTTGAAAAAACAAGCCTTGGGCCGCTATTGAAGCGCTTCACCACCTCTAGAGGCTAAAAAAAGGAAATTCCTCAACTGTAAACTACAGAGGGATTTCCTGCAGAGTGTACCAGGGCTACTTGGAGCCATCCTTAGCACACTAGCACTGCACATCCTCAGCACGCAAGTGGTTAAGGAGCACTATGATATCTTGTTGAATGTGGGAAAACAACAAACCTGCAGTGTTATGTTCAATCTAAAACATAACCAATACAAGAAGAAATATGCCACTTTGTATAGTGTGGAAAAGGGGAATCTCATCCTGAAACATATTTGTTTATTGTACGTAAAATTAAAAACAAGATGATACACATTTCTACACATAGGGCCTTATTACAGGCAAATACCTGGTAATCTTTTTGGGTACATTATTGGGATTTTCTAAGGGCTGTTATATTTAAAATAGACAAAAAAAGGTATTTGATCAATTATTATCAGACACTCACTATAATAATCTAAAATTAAAAAGCTTGATTTCACTTAATACAAATTGATATATGCCATGCAGACTGTGGGAAAACTGGGCTGATTGCAGAAGCCCCCTGGCTTTTTGCCGCCATATTATACTTATGCTGATGTTTTCCTGACTCTGTCAGTTAGGCTAATAATAATTGGCTATGCCAACTTACCTGAAGTTATCTTAAAATTTGACTTTGGAATTAAAAGAACTTCCAAAGTCTTAAACTACCTTACTTTAACATACACATCACCCCTAAGGTGTGCCCTAGATGCCACCATGGTTAGGTGCAGTATACCTATATGCAGGGACTTTATAAAATATGTTTTATAAACCCTGGTAAAGGAAAAATAGCTACATTTGTTTACCCTCATTGTAGTGAATGGGCTCCATAGGCTAACATGGGGAGACTTTATTTTTAATTAACAAGGTCTTAAAAGGATCTAGATATTTCAAGTGTGAAATCAAACTTATTGTTATAATGAATCCAACAACTTACCATTGTTGAATTTAATATAACTGGCACCCACAAAGAGTTTTAGAACCAGGTTCGGCTCTGTAGTGCCCTTCTCTGATTGGGCAGCTTTTGGCAGCTTGGCCAGGCTGCCTTGATGAGTTGCGAAGTGGCGTAGGCTGAACACAATGGAAGTACCTGGGGGAGGAGATCAGCCTTAGCAGATGGTGAAACAGGATGGTGGAAAGCAGCCAAGCTGGACTTCAAAGGAGGGAAGGACATTTGGGGCAGTTCTGGACCTCCTTTATTTCCTACACACCAAGTCAACCAGGTGCCCCCTGATTAGATTACGAGAGGGCTAGAGAGGGGTGTGTTATGGTGAGTTAGTCACACCACTGGGTGGGCCCAGCCAGACCTAACATCCAAGATTGAATTTCTGCCATTTTGGATTTTTGAGGAATATTGCTTCCTGGTTCTGATTTTTGCCACACTTCCCAGGAAGTTGTCCTCTTAGAGGGTGGTGCCTTGAATGTGATTGGTCAAGAGGCCCCCCGGCTTACCACCCCAGGAGCAAGGATAAATACGGCCAAGCTGCACCCACACCTCAGATTCCTACCAGGAAAAGAACAAGAAGAACTGCCCTGCTGTGGATCTCTGACCTGCACCTTGACACTGCACTCTGAAGGACTGCACCAACGGCACACTTGGGCTTCACCACAAAAAGGACTTTGCCTGGCTTCAACTGGTTCAGGAAAGGACTCCTTGTTTGCCACAGGTAGAAAATAGCTAACCAGAGTCCCCTGCATCAAATCCTGAAGAAACTGACCATCTGACCACTGTCTAGTGGTCATTTTTTAGTTTAAGCCTGGCGCATTCTGGGAGTTGGAATCCTAACCCTCAAGGAGCAACTCAAACCTCCTGGAACCTTAGGGTGAGTTGTGGACTCCATGGACATTCAAAGATCTTCTGGAAGAAGATCCAGAAGTTTGGAGAAATTTTGTAAAGAAGCTTCATAAAGGGACTGACCCAGCATCATGAGTCAAGCCGGCATACGTTGACTGCGACCCAGCCTGACTTGCAGGCTTGTTGCGCTGAAAAGCTCTGAAGCCCCAGACTTCCAGGATTTCACCGGAGGCTCCTAGAAAGGCAGTTTGATGACATTGACTCAAAATCGGCTTGCTGTGGTTTCGTTCAACGTTGGAGAGAAAAAGCTACAAAAAAGTGACAAAGTCCAAATGTAAAAAGCTGACAGAGGCTTCCTGTGCAACGTATCCGGGGAGGCCTCCAGGTACGTCAGATCCAATTTCAAGTTCAGCCTGGATGAAGATTTCTGTCCTGAAAAATCACCTCAGTCTGAAGGTAGAATTCTTCCGAGATCTCTTGCGATGCATATCTGAAGACGGCTCTAGGGAGGTCGGATCCAAGCTGCAACTTCATTCCGGTGAAGAAAACCTTCAAGAAAAAGACCAAGTCCAAACGTAAACTTTTGGCCGAGGCTTCCTGCTTGCTGTAGCCGAGCAGGACTCCATCGCTGTCAGCCTCAAACTTTGTCCTTGCCCCGGTCGAGTGTGACCAGATGTCCAGATTGGTACAGTTGGGCCCATATTTATGAAAAATTACACAAAACTGCACTAAAGCAGTTTTGCTGCATTTTTCCTAACGCCAGCTGACGCCATTCCTTAGTGCCATCTTAGAGCCATATTTATTAAATGACTCAAGATGGCGCTACGGAATGGGTTGCCAAGCCACCAAGTGTTGAGCTGGGATTAATTTATTGACACCTAACTTGAGCTAGTGGGGGTTAGTGGTTATTGATAAGTTTATATACTTACCTGCCCTTATCACTAATCCATTTTCTAACACAGATTGGGGGTCATTCTGACCCCGGCGGTCTGAGACCGCCCGGGCCAGGGTCGGCGGGAGCACCGCCGACAGACCGGCGGTGCCCCGCAGGGCATTCTGACTGCGGCGGTTCGGCAGCGGTCAGATGCGGGAAACCGGCGGTCTCCCGCCGGTTTCCCGCCGCCCTGCAGAATCCCCCATGGCGGCGGAGCGCGCTCCGCCGCCATGGGGATTCTGACACCCCCTACCGCCATCCTGTTCCTGGCGGGTCTCCTGCCAGGAACAGAATGGCGGTAGGGGGTGCGCGGGGCCCCCGTAAGGCGGCCCCACAAAGTATTTCAGTGTCTGCCATGCAGACACTGAAATACGCGACGGGTGCCACTGCACCCGTCGCACCCCTGCAACTCCGCCGGCTCCATTCGGAGCCGGCATACTCGTTGCAGGGGCATTTCCGCTGGGCCGGCGGGCGCTCTTTTGGAGAGCGCCCGCCGGCCCAGCGGAAATGTAAGAATGGCCGCCGCGGTCTTTTGACGGCGGGACATAGTCAGAATCAGGGCCATAATCTAAACCTGTATTAATTATTTTGAGAAACAACATTCTAGCTCTCCTTCCCAGTTCTATGATAGTCGTGATCAAACTGAAACTGCAATATGTTGGTTTGTCTACTTCAAATCTATTTTTGATAAATTCATTAAAAGATCTTGTTTTACTTGGTAAAATTGTTGTAGTGGTAATACCACTTTATTTTATTTCAGTCAGAGCATTACAATGGTTAAAGCAAAAGAATACATTGATACAAGTAATCAATGAACTTATTGGCATACAAAATGAAACTCACAAATTAATTGAAAAAAATTGAAATCCAACAGCATGGCCCTCACATGTGTCATCAAATACCTAGGAAACAACACTTGTGCCTTTATACACATACATGCCACACTTGATTCCACAGATCAACCAAGTTAGATAAAGTGGAAGTGCTTGATCCTATGATAAAAACCAAATAATCACCCTTCTGTTGGCCAGAAAAACAACCATGTTGCACATTATTTAAGTGCATTAAATGGGTATGTCACAATACCTTGTAAAACAAATGTGGGGGACCTAGAAAGCTAAGAGATGCTTGTAACAGGACATGGTGCATATAAAAATGTATGTAGAGGAGACATGAACTATGTTGAATCCATAACTCCCAGCTCCAACTAAACAAGCTGCCTAGTAGTTAGTAACATGAAGTGTTGGAACAGCTTATACTGTGGCAATGGGCTATTGAAACAATTATAAAATACAACAACATAACTCTCCCTTATTATGTGGAGCACTAAATAAACTAATTCTTGTGCCCCAACACAATATGCACATAAATGCCTTCCCTTAGTTGCATGTTGGGTAAAGTGCAAATGATACAACAAACCTTTCCCCTTTTTAAAGCAGGTTAGTAAACCCTCTGCTGACCATGGATATAGTCCACTGTGGACATGATTCACCATATAATAGTAATGCTTTGCTAGCCCTTCTAAAATCACATGCAGCACAGTATAGGGTCAGTACATTTGTGGGCCAGCTCAAAGTAACTATAAGCATATATGAGACCAATCAGCAAATGGGTTATCTCCCAATGCTGACTAAACCAGCTGCACACTAGGACAAACATACTATAGAGGGCGACCAAATCATTTCCTGGTCCCTCCCACGGCTAGTAGATATTTGCTCAAACAGAGATCCGTTAATCTGCTTGTATCCAAACTCAAAACTCAAAGAACAGGTAAATAATGCTGAAAACTCATATTCCAGCAATAAAGTTTCAGCCACTTAGCACTAGAGCGAGAATAGAATGGACAGCAAAATAGAATACGTTCTATGGTTTCCACCCAATCCAAACATATAGAACACAGTTGTTTATCATTTGCTTTGGCTGTTGCCTTATTCCATTCATAGGTGTAACTGTTCAGTGCTAAAGTACTAACCCTAAATTTGATGAAAGGTGTTGTAGCCCAGTGTGGGATAACCTCATCAAGATACAACCCAAACTGTGGAGATGGTTTTATGATCAACGACCTCCCGTTGAGGCTCTTTCCAAATTGTGTGTGTATTCTGTTTTTATATAGCCCCAAAATACTTTCTTCACAAGAACCTTCGTTGAAGAATTAATAACAGAAGGATTAAGCCACATGACTTCTAGATCCAGGTTATAAAGCCATTTTTTAATGTGAAGTAGGAACGGAATAGTCACATTCTTATACAAATGGAGGCCTTGTCTGTATGATTCCAACACTGGAGTAGACCAAGGATCTCAAGGCTGCCAGGTCACCAATCTGTTTTAAGGCTACATTGCAATATACTGGGACAAGTAACACAGATCGGGAAAGAGAAAGTAGGGATGTTACAAAATAATTTTCTTTGGCGGTGAGGAAGTCTAAGCATACCATGGCCCAAACCTTAGCCCGATATAGTGCAGCCGACTGGTCACCGGACTTGTATACCTCAACTGCTGAAGATACAACCCAATTCAATCTTTCAATTTCAGCTGATTTGTGCAGTATAGTGGTCTTGCACTTCTCAATATAGACAGACCACAACAGGAAATTACTAATTATTATGCCCATGTCAGCAAAATGGTTGGCTTCCTCAAGTCCCGCCAGCCCCCAATGTCAGTTTTCTATGAAATGATCTATGCATCCTTAAGGTCATACATTTAGTTTTATCGACATTGATCTACTAATCAGCATCCTTAATGTCTTGTGGATTAACTCTTTATGTGCAAGAGGTATTTTCAGAGGTTAGAGTTGGACATTAGTTTGGACATATCCAGGACTTTAACCACTGATAGCAGATGAGAATGCTAGTAACATATTGTCAAAATAAATGTAATTGATTATTTCATTTTTTTATACAGAACACATCATTTTCTTTTACTAAACCATACTAAAATGACAAATCAGGTAACTTGCGGTGTACGATATAATGAATATAATTGGTCTAGACTGTCCAATACAAGGAATTTATACCTCAAAACATTTAATATGAACACATTTTTTAAGTTTAAAAAGCTTTATTTAAACTATGAGGCAAGATACCAAGGTAATATAAACTTCTATGTAATAAGGAAGGATGTCACCAACTCTAATAAAGCACGCTATATCAAATAAATAACAGGAATATTAAACATGTAAGACTAGAGCTGTTGTGATGTTTATAAGTAAGGAAGGAGAAGACATAAAACAAAAAAAACAAAAAAAACTAAAGAGCAGAGAATAAGAGTAAAAGAGTAAGAGTGGGAATACCAGGTTTCAGAGTGGGAGATAAAAGTTTGAGGTATTAATAGTAAAAGATAAAGAAATAAGGAGAAATCACCATAAATTACATATCAGTACTGAGGCCAGATAGGATAAAGGTGACTGAAAATTCTCAACAGTAACAGCAGATACACATAGAGCCGTTTTGGACACAGTGTTCAAATGGGTAGTGATTGGAAGCCAAAATGTTTCTCTATTAACAGTAATTATGGAGGATTCCACAAACACTCACTCTAATTTATGCTGATAAACTGCATAGCACTATGCTTTAAAATAAATATTTGAAGAACCTTTCTAATTAATTATTATTTGTTGGGAAGCAATGGCCAATGAAAGGTTGAACATTTTATTATCAAATAGGGTCATATCATTGCGCTTAGCGAGCCTGCCTAGAAATATGGTACAGGCTTTGAATGAAGATTTGATTTTGGAATCAACTGGATTTGCCTCCATATCATATTCCAGAATGCCAAAGTAGGAGAACATCAGAAAAGCGTGTGGAAAATATCACTATTAGGGTGAGCCAAAGACCAACAGGTGGGAGAGGTAAGCGACGATTGTTGCATAAACAGTAAGAGGGTAGCATATAGGCTAGTCCCTCATTATGACTTCATTGTCTTTTCAGAAGACCACAGAAGCTACGGGCGCCAGTGCTGGTGGTCTTCGGACCACCATATTACGAGTCTTGAAACATTTCTGCCACAATTTGGTCGGAAATCCTCCAGTAGTCATGCTGGCGGTCGGAGGCACAGGGGCGGTTACACCACCGGCCCGCCCCACCAAAAAAGGACTCTACCAGCTGTATTACGACCTGTAATATGGCCTGTGGTGCCCTGATGGTGGGGCGCGGCCACCGGTGGAAGCACCTGTTCCCGTTCCCTGCTGGACGACCTCCTCGCCAGACAAAATAAGTCAATCGGAAATGGGTGGGAGGATGGGGTGTGTTGTGTGTGCATCTGTGAGTGGGTTTTGTCTGCGTGTGTATGCATGTGTGTATGCATGTGTGTAAGGGTGTTTGAATGCGTGTATGGATGCGTGTGAGTGAATTAGAGTATGGATGTGTGTGAGTGAATGCGTGTATGGATGCGTGTGAGTGAATGCGTGTATGTAAGTGTTGGTAAATGAGTGTATGCGATGTACGTGTGTGTGTATGCAGAGAGGGGATGCTGTACTGGAAGGGGATGGGAGTGGGGGGGTTCAGGTATGGAAGGGGGATGGGGGTATTGGGATTGCAGGGGGTTTGGGGGAGTAACCTGCCAGTGACAGGAAAGAACTTTTTTGTCACCAGTTGCCTTTCCACCAGGGTTTTCGTGGCAGTGCTACTGCTTCGGAAACCCTGGTGGAAAGCTGACTCGTGATACCGCCGGGTCGGAGATGCTAATCTCTGGCCTGGCTGTCCTACCGCCCTGGCGGTACAGGCTGGGACGTGGCAGGTTGGCAGAGGCCAGCCCGCAATACTCATAATGTGGCAGTCTTCACCGCTGGCCCGTCAGCAGTAAGACCACCACTGCAGCCCTGGAGGGCTTCGGACGGGCCAGGGTAATAATGAGGGCCATAGTCTATAAACTCCGGAAGCTCAGTAGGGTCCTCATAGATTGTAATCTTGTTCTTCTAGTGAATTTATAGATACATGGATCGAACAACCCATAATAAGCACCCACAGCATGGAATGAGATAACAAAAGTCAATACATTTGTTATGGCGATTGGCCATGACCCTGGCAATATCTTGAGTAAGGTAAATTTTCTTACAGACAAATTTGTTGCTTCTTGGCTTCTGCAGCATTAAGTACCTTGAGGAGGTCTGCGAACTGCAAGAATAAGAGAAAGACACCTCTAGGGATAAAAGAAGGAGTCATAGTTCTCTTACGTTGACCCAACTGGTATGTTAATTGAATATTTAACATGGTGGAAGTTGGTCAATCAACATTTGAGGTAGAAAGGTTGCAAAAAGTGAGACATGATCTGCATCCTCAATTTCTTTTGGAATACCATAAAAATGCAGATTATTCAGTCTATTCCTATTCTTTCAAATCTTCTGACTGACTTCTTTAACAACGATATCTCCTTTTCTAATATAGGTATGTTGTGCATACCAATTTTAATGTCTCTGACAGTCTTTTGAATGTCTGAGACTCTCATTTAAGTGAGAGACCATTTATTATCCAAACTCTGTAAGTACTTATTGTTCTCCTCAACAAAAGGACACAAAGTTCTAATCTCACCTAGTAAGACCGCCAACTAAACAAGAGAGGATGGTTTGCAAGGTGGAGGAGGGCCATTGTTGGAAAATGGGTTATTGGTAAGGGCAGGTAAGTACCTACACTTAGCAATAGGCCACTAACCTCCACTTAGGTCCAGTTAAGTCTCAGTAAATTAAACCCAGCTCAACCCTTGGTAGCTTGGCAACAAGCGACAAGGCTTAACTTAGGAGACAGAGTGTAAAGCATTCAAAGATCACAAAACAGTAATTAAATAAAACACAGGAAACAGATTAAAAATCCAAAATCAATTTATAAAAATAGGAAATATTTTAAGCTTTAAAATAACATCCAAACAAATGAAATCGGATAAGGGGAACCGGAGATATGAACTTCTAAAGAATTAATGCTTTCTAGCGCATAGAAGCAACTAGCACTCAAAGGGTTAAAAAAGGTCACACTGGAAAGGAACAAAGTCCAGAGTTCAGGCCACCCTCGAGGTAACACTGTCACACTTACTTTCAGAAGTGTTTGATTCAGGAAAGTGGTCCGCAGCACCAGCCAAGGGTTCAGAGGCTCTGGTGGGCCTCTTGGGGTCTGGGACTACAACTCCCACAATGCACCTTTTCAACTTATGGAGTTGCTCCAAACGTCTCCAAACTTCTGGATCTTCTTCCAGAAGTCCTTTTTGTGTCCCTGAAGTGTCCACAACTTGATCCAAGGTTCCAGAAGCTCTGAGTTGCTCCTTGGGAGTTGGGACTACAATTCCCAGAATGCACCTGGTCAGAATCCTCAAATGGCCACTGGACGCTGGTCAGCTGGGCTCTGCTTGCAGGACTTGATGCAGGGGACTCTGGGCAGCTCCTGTGTACCTGTAGCAAACAGGGAGTCCCTTCTTCAAGCAGTAAAAGACAGGAAAAGTCATTTTTGTGGTGAAGCCCAAGTGTGCAGCTGGTGCAGTCCTCCAGGGTGCAGTGTCAAGGTGCAGGTCAGGGGTCCAGCAGGGCAGTCCTTCTTCTCCTGTAGTTCTTCCTTGTTGGAATCTGATAGGGATCTGAGGTGTGGGTGCGGGTCTGCCAGTTTTATCCTTGCTCCTGGGTGAAAAACATGGGGGTCCTAGTTCTCCAATCAGGGGCAGGGTCCTTCCCCCTGTGATGACCACTTCCTGGGAAGTGTGGCAAAAATCAATCCCAGGTAGCAACATTCCTCAAAACTCCATCATGGCTGAAAGTGATTTTTGGAGGTTACATCTGGCTGAGCCCACCCACTGGTGTGACTAAAAATCCTAAACACACCCCTCTCCTGACCTCTCCTAATCTAATCAAGGGGGCACCTAATCGTCTGGGTTTGCAGGATGTGAGGGTGTTGCTGGGTTGCTCCAAATGTCCTTCTCTGCCTTTGAAGACCAGTTTGGCAGCCCCCCTCTCCTGCTTCACCATCTGCTGAGGGGAGATCTCCTCCCCCAGGCACATCTCTTTGTGCTGAGTCAGGCCACTTCACACCTCATCAAGGCAGCCTGGTCAGGCTGCCAGAGGCTGGCCAATCAGAGCACAGCAGCAAAAACACTGCAGGGCTGAAGTTGGCAACTTTTCAGGTAAAGTTTAAAACTCTTTACCTGAACAAGTTATATTAAATCCCACAACTGAAAGTTGTGGGATTTATTATAGCAATTAATTTGATACCAAACTTCTAATATCTGTGACTTAAGGGGATTTTTAAAATTAAAATAAAGTCTCCCTACTCTAGCCTATGGAGGCCATTCACTACAATGAGGGAAAAACAAATTTGCCTGTTTTCCCTCACCAGGGCTCATAAAACTATTTTTATAAGGTCCCTGCTTATAGCTGCATGGCACCCAGCCCTAGGGGCACATAGGGCACACCTTAGGGATGACTTATATGTAAAAATAAGGTAGTTTAAGACTTTGGAACTACTTTTAATTCCTAAGTCGAATTTGCATGTAACTTTAATGTAAAAGCAGCCAGCAAGGCAAGCCTGCCTTTAAAATGACACTAGGCACCTCAGCAGTGCACCTATGGGGACACTACCTATGCTGGGGTTCCTAAACCTCCATGCCCTACCATAAACTAGGGACTTATAGGTAGGTTGATTTAGCCAATTATAATTAGCCTAATTTGCATACTGATTTTACACAGAGCATAGGCCCTGAGACTGGTTAGCAGTAACCAGGGCACCATCAGAGTCAGGAAAACACCAGCAAAAGGTGGAGAATGGGGGGGGGGATTAGGAGGGCTCTGCAATCAGCCCTGTTCTCTCACAGCCATGCTTAAGTATCTTAGTTGCAGAAGAAGCAGTGTGTGATGTTGAAGAAGAAGATGAAGCAACAAGATTTGGAATAGAAGAAGGAAAAAACTCACCGGGACCTGGGCCAATCACCATTTCATTCAATCAAGGTGTTTGTGTTCAGAGGTGCTTTTGGTATCATAGATAATTTTGATTTGTTTTTTATCCTACCCATAAAAGGAAATTGAGAGAAAGCAGTAGTGTGAAAACATCCACAGAGGTGACAAAGTATTGATGGAAAAGTTAGACCAAATCTGATGGGTACTGAAAAACAATTCTCATGAGATTACTAAATCACTTGTGTAAGAAATTAAATTTATAAGCCCCAAGTATGAAAGAAAAGAAGGCTCACCACTGTAAAGCCTATGACGTTCTCTATCAATTATATTCACATTTTCCACAATGCAGCTGCAAGTATATAAATATTAGGAAGGTGGAAATAGGATGTGTGAGGAGAAAGGCTACATCATTGTCATTCCCTGCATCTCCGACACTGTGAGAATATGGCTGCTGCTCCAGGTTCGCATTATGGGATTATCTACCATTACACATTCCATTCAAAATAAGTCACTGTGAGAAGGATAAAATGGGCATTTGTATGCCCTTGCCTTGTTAGAAGAACATTGCTGCACTACCCATCCTCCCTGAGCCCCAAAGGTAACTCTCTGGCATTATAAAGAAAAGGACAAGGTGTGGAGCTCAGTCCTTAGGCACCATCATTGGTGGTGGGAAAGCCAAGCCCCCTACAAACACATTATTGCCATGAACCATTTATAGTTTATGTTGGAAAGAATTGACCCTTGAATTGATCAGCGACTTTACTTGTTTAATTCTTCTAATCTACATACATTTTATTGTCATGCTTTGGGGTGCATCTTTCATAATACTGAAAGAAATGTGGAATTTTCACTTGAGAGGTGTCTATCCTCCTTTATTTGCTAATCATCTATGTCAGGTTATCTGTTAAAGAACCAGGAGACGGTTAGAGTTCACAGAAATGTATTTTGATTGACTGAGAGTATTAATAGCTAATGACAGATGGAAACAGGCATTTATTACCAAGCAATTCAAAAGGTGAAATAAAATGCCAACTACCAACTATTCTGTGTAAAATCAGACAAAATGTAGATTAAGAAATGTATTTTAACTGGTTTGCTTTCTGCGTTGACTAGCATATTAATGTTATTGTATTATGTTTCCCTTTTTTACATAGTGCTGATGCAGCCGGGAGGCATATTTACATCAGTGAAAGATAGAAAGATGAAGGATGAATCTGGATGGTGTTTCTGTGCAGTTAGGTATCAGGTTCTGGAAGGCTTACTGCCAGGATAGTGACTTGTGAAAAATACGTCAGGCAGCTGTGTTTTTCAGAGCTTTCGTATCATCATTACCTTAATTATAATCATGGAATTTCAGACAGTAGGATCCCACATATAGAAATATCAGCTCTGGCCTTTTATAGCCAGGGTCACTCAATACTGCTGGGAATGAACGTATGAAGCTGAGCATATGCTGATCACCTCATAAGGTCATAAAGTTTTGGCCTGGTCTACGCGGGTCAAGCAGGAAGCTGCATTTGTAAGGGAATTACAGAAATCCGTGACACGGGTAAGAGACTTGGAAAAGGTGAAGGTCTCCCTATTTTGTACAGCCTTATAAAGCTTTATACAAAATCAGCTACTAGACCTCGTAGTCTTGTATATCTCAACACTTTCAATCTATGAGTCTACTGTGTCTGTCGAACTCTGTGGGAGGAAAGTTTATTCCTACCATATCTGTGCAAGAAGTATTTACAGACCTTGCCTCCATGCCAAGTGGGATGACATCTGAAAATGATGACTTCCTGTGTGAATTTTATAAACATTTTGCTATTGACATAGTTCCTTTTTGGACTGATTTGTTTAATTTCATGCGGTGGGGGGGGGGGGGGGGGGTGAAGTCCCTTCTTAGTTTAAGGAGTCAATGATAATCAGCTTTTTAAAGGAAGGTAAGCACCCTAAGAATTTTAATTCATATTGCCGTATTAGTTTACTCAACGCTGACTATAAGTTCTTAATGAAAATATGGGCCATGCGTAGTTCCCCTCTAGCGCAGGTTTTATTTATAAAAGATCAGAGGGTTTTGTGGCTCGGCGGTTGATGGCCGCAAACACTGGCTTTTAAGTACAGGTGCTAGATTATTTCTCAACCAATCATAGTAGCACAGCAGTTATTCTTGTTGATGCTGAGAAAGCTTTTGACCTAGTCACTTGGAATGCCCTTTTTTGGTTTAAAAAGATATGTCTTTCCTCCCCAATTCATTGAGCTTGTGAATTTATATCAATGGGCTCAAGCTAAGAAATTTGGAAATTCCCATTTGCGGGTTCAGTAGCCATTAACAGAGGGATACCACAGGGGTGTCCTCTTTCCCCTATTTTATTTACTTTTTTTTATAGAGCCTCTCGCAATTAGGATCAGAGCTAATCAGACAATTAAGGTCCTGTGGTGGGTATGGCCAAACTAAAAATGTTTGCAAATGATGCTATTCTTTATCTAAGGCCTGACAAGGAGAATATACAGAGGTTCTTGGATGAGTCTGACCATTTTAAAAGTACAGGGTGTTACAAAATTAATCAAAAGAAAACCTAGTTGCTTCTTTTTAATATCACAGCTAGTAGTCTCCTTATTTTTCTCGAATCGCAGGAGCATTCCAAGACTCCAATACAATATTTGGGGATATATATTTGACCAACAATTACTCCCAGCTTTTTCAATTAAATTATGTTTAGATGTTTCATAAAATCAAGGGCTACTCGAAAGATGTGCACTTTTTCCCTTAACATTGGTTGGTAGAGTAGCCCTAAGTAATATGTCTGTTTTGCCATTGCTTTTGTTTCTTTTTTCTAATGTTCCAATTAAAATTAATAAGAGCTATTTCAGCAATATTGATTCACTCATTAGACAGTTTGTATGGAATAGAAAGGTACCCAGGGTAAAGTATCCAGTACTTCAACTTGACATTGCACAGGGTGTGCTGGCCCTTCCCCATGTTCAGACATTCTATGAGGCTGCCCTTCTAGATTTATTGATGAGAGCACTAGATGAAAAAGGGCCAATTGATTTGGTTTTTTTGATATAAAAATGCAAGATGCTGGTACCCGGCTTCCAGGCTTTATCAAGATTCTGAAATGCCCCCAAAAGCAGGATTTAAGTGCCCGACTGATAGCTTTATATCATTCCAAACATGCTTCTTCCAGTTGTACAATGCTTACACAACAGGAGGCCCGGTATGCTGACTAATTCCATCTCCTCAGGTCAGATACTGGAATTCTCATAGGTTTAAGGAGGTGGGCACTTTCTTTTACGGGGTAAATGCATTACATCAGTAGTTCCCAACCTGTGGCCCGGGGCCCCCTGGGGGTCCACAAACCCTCTTCAGGGGGTCCATGACTGCTTAAAAAATTAAATAATATTAACAGATTAGGTCCACAGCTTTAAGTAATGACTCAGTGAGGGGTCCACGGATTCCAAAAATGATTCAGTGGGGGTCCCTGGGTTCCAGTGATGATAAAGTGAGGGTCCACAGGAGTCAAAAGGTTAGGAACCATTGCATTACATGGCAGGACATCTGTGCCTGGTGTGGAGGTTCTTGTAAGCAATTTTATTTAGGCTATCTGCAGATTGTTAATTTTTTGAGGTCCCATTGGCCAGGAAGGTAGCCAAGATGGTCATTCCGCCTTGTTTGCACATTTCAGGTTGAAACATTTGGGTTTTAGTAACTGGTACAGGTTGCACAACCAGGGGGCACAGCAGCATCAGTCAAATTTTTTTGAAAAACTCTCGGTAGCTACACAGGGTTGCATGATTGCCATTCTTTGTTGCTAATGGGCCATAAGGTTTTAAGGGTGGCAAATTTTAAAAGGATGTGGTTCTTTTCTTGATGGATGCTTTATTATTCTCCAGCAGCCCTTCATAAGATGTTCCCCTCGATTGAGGATTCCTGTTTCTGGTGCAAGCAGCAGGGTGCGGGGGATTGGCTTCACATATTTTATCCCTGTCATATACTTGCACTTTTTTGGCAGAACCTCTCATCTGCTTTAACTCCGGCCCTGAGCATTAGATTAGACTTGGATCTGCCACGGGTATTGTTTGGGCTCACCAAACAGGGTCAGGCTTCCAGGATCGATAAATCGAGACAAATATTTCTGTCAAGTGCATTTTCCATGGCCTGTTCCCTGGGACTGCAGCTATGGCGAACCAGCAGGGTACCAGCACACAGTGATGGTTGCACAAAATGTCTAGAATAAAAAAGTTTGAGGAGGCCTATGCAAAGCTGGCAGGAGCTTAAAGAGATTCCATGATTCTTGGCACTATTTTGATTTAATCCAAAATGAGTGGGTTGTTTTTTTAATATCTGTGGGGATGGATGAACAATTTTCTTTGCTGCCTTCGTTTAGGATGTTACATTTTAACTGGGAACCCTCTGAAAATAGCAGTTCGAACTTAGGCCCCAGTAAGATCAGGATGTTCCACATGTCTTATTATGTTTTGCAGATGGCACACTTGGGTTCTATCTATGCGTATTAATTGGGTTTTCCTTGGGATTTTAGACTTTTTGTCACTGTGTATGGTCATTGTTTTTCATATCTCTGATTGATCTGTTTTAAGTACGGCCATGTGTATAAATGATGCAAGATTCATTCTGTATACATACAATTCCATGGCTCACCTGCACTTTTCTCTGTCTCATTTATATTTAATGATTTGACATTCTATGGGATATATGCATCTTTTTCTGCTATGTCTGTAAGTCTTTGACTTTTAGCTTAACTTAGAGATTTGTCTCATGATTTTGCTATTGCGAACTCTGCACAGTCTTTGATCTTCAGCTCAGTCTAGTGAGGAACATCTTTTATTCTCAATGTATTATTGTATGGGGTCGATGTAATTGCTTCTACCATTTTTGCACAGCTTTTGTTTTCTAGCTTATTCCAGAGGTTTGTCTTATGATCATGTTAGTGTGAATTTTTCACAGTCTTTGATCTCCAGATTAGTCTACAGATCCATATCTTTATTCTCTATTTGTAATTGTATAGCACGTTTGCACTTTAGTTGATTTTTGATATTTTTATTTGACACTTCACTGGATGTTTCTGCTTGTCTCGTGATTGCGCTATGCAAACTTTGCACAATTATTGGTTTCTTGCATTGTCTACTGAAGAACATTGTGCAATGGCTTCTATAAGGTGGTATACTTGCTTCTTATTTTTGGGTAATGTTTATATTTATCTTGCACAAGTTTGCTCAGTAAAAATATCTTTTTTAAAAAGAATATCTCTAGACGAAATTAGCATAGAAGGTGCTGAATAATTATTGAAGGAAAAGGGATAAATGGGAAAGTGCTTAGGTGGTAGGGTAATGACGTTTATTTTTCATGCGCTCAGATTTTCTGAAGAAATTATAAATCTGCTCATACCACAATGAATCTGGAGAAATGTTGATTTAATATGCAAGGATTGTGCATAAAAACTCCTTGGTTTTTGAGGTAGGCCAGAAGATTTTCTTGCAATGCTAGGAGTGATGCCTGTTTCATTCTGATTTTGTAGCCTATCTGGACTTAGAAAATGTTCTGACCTTTGCATGCTGTTTATAATTCTGAATCTCAGAGCCTTCATCTCATTGACTATGTACGGCTTATTTTCAAAATTTGTTATAAAATCCTTTAACTTTTAATTGGTCTAAAACTCAGTTATTGATTGGGTTAATTCAATGCAATCATTTTAACAAGTTGTTTCCGATTGATTTTTACGTTTTAAGGGGGTCCTTAAGGGGGAGACACATTTCCTTCTCAAATTGAGGTTTAACACAGTCTCCAATCCAGTGTAATGTGGGAGATCTGCCTAAGGTAAATTTTGAGGTGCCTTGAATTTGTGGCTCAGTGTTTTGATCCCACAAACCTCCTATGCATTTAGCCCGAGAACCTGTATGCTTTTGTACCACCCAGTGTTATCAAATGTAACGCTAGGTAGGTTTTGATACAAGCTATTGGGGTATTTCTGAGTATTTTATGCTTCAAAATATGGGCCAAATGTGTGGTTTAGGTTTGGATACCTTTGCAAGAAATCTTGCATGAGTCATTTTTGTATATGTCTATCTCTTTGCTTAATTGCATATGTGTGACATTTCCAAAGTAAGAAAGCATGAGTTTGCTCTCAAAACATGAAGATAAGTAACATTCAGCAAGAATTGTCATTTAAAATTTCTCTGTTTTCCAACCTTTCCGTTTTTAACTGACCTGGATTGTTGCAGCATTAATTCAAGGTAGAGTCCCTAGGTCTGACAAGTGACAGCTTCCAGAACAAATGGCATATATAAATACAAGTGTAAAAATCCAATTGTCTCATCTATTGGTTGTTGTAATTGCTATATAGATATATTGATCAGCCCATATTCACTAGTGAATGTTTGATTGTAACTGCCAATCATGACCTATGGAGCTTGTGCCTTCATAAACATATCGCTATTTATGTGGTGTGGTATTTTTACTCCCACATTAGGGGGCGTTCAGCTCTTTATACTTCCATGTGCCAGTATCTTGATGTTGGTTGTTAATAAGCCAAATGATGTGCAGCATATTTCATCTTCAATGAATGGGTATTAAAGTGCTAACCAACTAACCATTAATTTGGCTAAAACAAAAATTATGATCGTTAGCATAGGTCACAATAAATGTCTTTGGTCTGCCAATAAAACAAACAATTGATCTTGTGACCGAATATGATTTCCAGATTGTAAAGTCATGGACATCGCACCCGGAAGAAAAGTATGCTAAATATTTGCACCAAACTAAGGTGAGTTCCCTCTGCACGATTTTTCGGGTCAGGAAAAGTAAGTACCTTAGAGGACATAGAACAATTAGAGCGGGCAGACTGCAATTGCTGAAGTGTCTGACATGATGGAGAAGTGCTGAAAGAGCCCAGTTCATAGATTTCATGTAGAGGAATGCCATTGCACAAAACAATTTGTTTGCCAAACAATAAACCCATCAACATATGGATACACATGAATTCACAATTAAAATGGATCTGGTTGATATAGTTCCATCAATTTGGAATGACTTAGGGTTCTCCTTGCAAAACATATATGCATAATGAGAGTAAATTGGTGAACTTCAGTGTACGTTATGGTTTGACGCCAGACTCCAAAGATGACCTACCAGTAATATTCATTATCACTATTCCTTCTACACAACGTTATTTCAGAGACTTTATTAGGTCTGCTATTTGTCATAATTGTTTTCGCTCAAGATTACTGTAAGGAAATGCCTCCTTGGCATGGTTACCCCCTGACTTTTTGCCTTTGCTGATGCTAAGTTTTGATTTGAAAGTGTGCTGAGGCCTGCTAACCAGGCCCCAGCACCAGTGTTCTTTCCCTAACCTGTACTTTTGTTTTCACAATTGGCACACCCTGGCATCCAGGTAAGTCCCTTGTAACTGGTACCCCTGGTACCAAGGGCCTGATGCCAGGGAAGGTCTCTAAGGGCTGCAGCATATCTTATGCCACCCTGGGGACCCCTCACTCAGCACAGACACACTGCTTGCCAGCTTGTGTGTGCTAGTGAGGACAAAACGAGTAAGTCGACTTGGCACTCCCCTCAGGGTGCCATGCCAACCTCACACTGCCTATGCAGTATAGATAAGTCACCCCTCTAGCAGGCCTTACAGCCCTAAGGCAGGGTGCACTATACCATAGGTGAGGGCACCAGTGCATGAGCACTGTGCCCCTAAAGTGTCTAAGCAAAACCTTAGACATTGTAAGTGCAGGGTAGCCATAAGAGTATATGGTCTGGGAGTCTGTCATGCACGAACTCCACAGCACCATAATGGCTACACTGAAAACTGTGAAGTTTGGTACCAAACTTCTCAGCACAAAAAATGCACACTGATGCCAGTGTACATTTTATTGTGACATACACCCCAGAGGGCACCTTAGAGGTGCCCCCTGAAACCTTAACCGACTATCCGTGTAGGCTGACTGGTTTTAGCAGCCTGCCACACTAGAGACATGTTGCTGGCCACATGGGGAGAGTGCCTTTGTCACTCTGTGGCTAGTAACAAAGCCTGTACTGGGTGGAGGTGCTTCACACCTCCCCCTGCAGGAACTGTAACACCTGGCGGTGAGCCTCAAAGGCTCACCCCCTTTGTTACAGCACCACAGGGCACTCCAGCTAGTGGAGTTGCCCGCCCCCTCCGGCCACGGCCCCACTTTTGGCGGCAAGGCCGGAGGAGATAATGAGAAAAACAAGGAGGAGTCACTGGCCAGTCAGGACAGCCCCTAAGGTGCCCTGAGCTGAGGTGACTCTGACTTTTAGAAATCCTCCATCTTGCAGATGGAGGATTCTCCCAATAGGGATAGGAATGTGACCCCCTCCCCTTGGGAGGAGGCACAAAGAGGGTGTACCCACCCTCAGGGCTAGTAGCCATTGGCTACTAACCCCCCAGACCTAAACACACCCCTAAATTCAGTATTTAGGGGCTCCCCAGAACCTAGGAAACCAGATTGCTGCAACCTAAGAAGAAGAGGACTTCTAAGCTGAAAAACCCTGCAGAGAAGACAGAGACACCAACTGCTTTGGCCCCAACTCTACCGGCCTGTCTCCCCACTTCTAAAGACACTGCTTCAGCGACGCTCTCCCCAGGGACCAGTGACCTCTTAATCCTCAGAGGACTGCCCTGCTCTAGAACGACCAAGAAACTCCAGAGGACAGCGGCTCTGTTCACCCAAGACTGCAACTTTGTAACAAAGGAGCAACTTTAAAACAACTTGCGTTTCCCGCTGGAAGCGTGAGACTTGCTACTCTGCACCCGACGCCCCCGGCTCGACTTGTGGAGAACAATCACTTCAGGGAGGACTCCCCGACGACTGCGAGACCGTGAGTAGCCAGAGTTGCCCCCCTGAGCCCCCACAGCGACACATGCAGAGGGAATCCCGAGGCTCCCCCTGACCGCGACTGCCTGTTCCTCAGATCCCGACGGCTGGTAAAGACTCGCAGCCCCCAGGACCTGAAGGATCCGAACTCCAGTGCAGGAGTGACCCCCAGGAGGCCCTTTCCCTTGCCCAGGTGGTGGCTACCCCGAGGAGCCCCCCCCCCTTGCCTGCCTGCATCGCTGAAGAGACCCCTTGGTCTCCCATTGAAACCTATTGAAAACCCGACGCGTGTTTGCACACTGCACCCGGCCGCCCCGTGCTGCTGAGGGTGTACTTTCTGTGCTGGCTGGTGTCCCCCCCGGTACCCTACAAAACCACCCTGGTCTGCCCTCTGAAGACGCGGGTACTTACCTGCTGGCAGACTGGAACTGGGGCACCCCCTTCTACATTGAAGCCTATGCATTTTGGGCACCACTTTGACCTCTGCACCTGACCGGCCCTGAGCTGCTGGTGTGGTAACTTTGGGGTTGCTCTGAACCCACAACGGTGGGCTACCTTGGACCAAAACTTGAACCCCGTAGGTGGTTTACTTACCTGCAAAAACTAACAAACTCTTACTCCCCCTAGGAACTGTGAAAATTGCACTGTGTCCAGTTTTAAAATAGCTATATGTGATTTATATGAAAACTGTGTATGCTATTTTGATTATTCAAAGTTCCTAAAGTACCTACCTGCAATACCTTTCATTTGAAGTATTACATGTAAAATTGTAACCTGTGGTTCTTAAAATAAACTAAGAAAATATATTTTTCTATACAAAAACCTATTGGCCTGGAATTGTCTCTGAGTGTGTTTTCCTCATTTATTGCTTGTGTGTGTACAACAAATGCTTAACACTACTCCTTTGATAAGCCTACTGCTCGACCACACTAATACAAAATAGAGCATTAGTATTATCTCTTTTTGCCACTATCTTACCTCTAAGGGGAACCCTTGGACTCTGTGTATACTATTCCTTACTTTTAAATAGTACATACAGAGCCAACTTCCTACATTGGTGGTTCAGCGGTGGGGTACAAGACTTTGCATTTGCTGGACTACTCAGTCAATACCTGATCACACGACTAAATTCCCAAAAATTTCATTAGAAATTGATTTTTGCAATTTGAGCTATTTTTCTAAATTTTTAAAAGTCCTGCTAGGGCCTTGTGTTAGTCCCTGTTAGCATTTCTTTTAGAGTTTAAAAGTTTTGTGAAAGTTTGAATTAAGTTCTAGAGATAGTTTTAGATTCTTAAAAAGTATTCCAACTTTTAGAAACATAGGCCCTCATTCCAACCCTGGCGGTCTCTGACCGCCAGGGCGGAGGGCAGCAGAAGCACCGCCAACAGGCTGGCGGTGCTTCCTGGGCTATTCTGACCGCGGCGGTAAAGCCTCGGTCAGAAAAGGGGAACCGGCGGGAACCGCCAGTTTTCCCCCTGGCCCAGGGAATCCTCCATGGCGGCGCTGCTTGCAGCGCCGCCATGGGGATTCCGACCCCCTTCCCGCCAGCGCCAGAACCAGGCTGGCGGGAACGGGTGTTGTGGGGCCCCCTAACAGGGCCCCACAAAGATTTTCACTGTCTGCTTAGCAGACAGTGAAAATCGCGAAGGGTGCCACTGCACCCGTCGCACCCCTGCAACTCCGCCGGCTCCATTCGGAGCCGGCTTCATTGTTGCAGGGGCTTTCCCGCTGTGCCGGCGGGCGCTCTTTTGGAGGGCGCCCACCGGGCCAGCGGGAAAGTTGGAATGGCCGCCGCAGTCTTTTGACCGCGGGGCGGTCATTCGGCTGTGACCGCCATGATGTCTAGTGCAGAAGAGAATGTGATGGAACTCGACATCACCCCTTACCTCCATCTTAAGATGAGGGAGCTAAGGTCTCTCTGCAAAATAAAGAAAATACCAGTTGGCCTAAGTCCTTCCAAAATACAGCTCCAGGAGCTGCTGGCAGAGTTTGAAAAAGCCAACCCCTCTGAGGATGACCTCCCAGAGGATGAAGTTAGTGACTTGGAGGAGACTTCCCCCCCCTCCAGTCCTAATTAGGGAGATCAGGGCCCCTCAAGCCCTGTCTCCAACTGTGATAGTCAGAGATGCTGCTTCCCTCACACAAGGGTCCAGCACCTCTGCAATCACTGAGGATAGCCTCAGTGAAGATGACCTCCTGTTAGCCAGGATGGCCAAAAGATTGGCTTTAGAGAGACAGCTCCTAGCCATAGAAAGGGAAAGACAAGAGATGGATTTTGGTCCCATCCATGGTGGCAGCAACATAAATAGGGTCAGAGATTCTCCTGACCTGTTGAAAATCCCTAAAGGGATTGTAACTAAATATGAAGATGGTGATGACATCACCAAATGGTTCACAGCTTTTGAGAGGTCTTGTGCAACCAGAAAAGTAAACAGATCTCACTGGAGTGCTCTCCTTTGGGAAATGTTCACTGGAAAGTGTAGGGATAGACTCCTCACACTCTCTGGAACATATCCAGAATCTTATGACCTCATGAAGGGTACCCTGATTGAGGGCTTTGAATTCTCCACTGAGGAGTATAGAATTAGATTCAGGGGGGCTCAGAAAACCTCGAGCCAGACCTGGGTTGATTTTGTGGACTACTCAGTGAAAACACTGGATGGTTGGATTCAAGGCAGTGGTGTAAATGATTATGATGGGCTGTACAATTTATTTGTGAAAGAACACCTATTGAGTAATTGTTCAAATGATAACCTGTATCAGCATCTGGTAGACCTAGGACCAATTTGTCCCCGAGAATTGGGAAAGAAGGCGGACCATTGGGTCAAGACTAGGGTGTCCAAGACTTCCACAGGGGGTGACCAAAGAAAGGGGTCACAAAGCCTCCCCAGGGGAAGAGTGTTGAGACAGCCAAAAACAAAAATAGTAAAGAGTCTTCTACAGGCCCCCAAAAACCTGCACAGGAGGGTGGGCCCAGAGCCTCTTCACAATCCAATTTTGGGTACAAGGGTAAAAACTTTGATCCCAAAAAGGCCTGGTGTCGTAGCTGTAATCAGCCTGGACACCAAACTGGAGACAAGGCCTGTCCCAAGAAAAATACCACTTCTAACTCCACTCCAGCAAACACTGGAATGGCTAGTCTCCAAGTGGGATCAACAGTGTGCCCAGAGCAAATCAGGTGTCACACTGAAGCTACATTAGTCTCTGAGGGTGGGGTGGATTTAGCCACACTGGCTGCCTGGCCTCCTAACATGCAAAAATGCAGACAGCAGCTCTTAATTAATGGGACAAGTGTAGAAGGCCTGAGGGATACAGGTGCCAGTGTCACCATGGTGACAGAGAAACTGGTTTCCCCTGGTCAATACCTGGCTGAACAAACTTATCCAGTCGCCAACGTTGACAATCAGACTAAAGTACATCCCATGGCTATGGTAACTTTAGAGTGGGGAGGGGTCAATGGCCTGAAACAGGTGGTGGTCTCCTCAAATATCCCAGTAGACTGTTTGCTTGGAAATGACCTGGAGTCCTCAGCATGGGCTGAGGTAGAACTGAAAACCCATGCAGCCATGCTGGGTATCCCTGAACTGGTGTGTGTCAAGACAAGGGCACAGTGCAAGGCTCAGGGTGAAAAAGTAGAGTTGGAGCCTGGAAAAAGGGCCCAGCCTACCAAGAGAAAAGGAAAGACAACTGGGAAACCAGCTGCAACACAACAACAAAAAGAAAACCTCTCTTCCCAGGAAGAAGTTCTGCCCTCTGAGGGAACTGAGCCTCTGGAGTTAGAACCTTATCAGGTTGAGCTCTTAGGCCCAGGGGGACCCTCAGGGGAGCAGTTGTGTAAGGGGCAAGAAACCTGTCCCTCTCTTGAAGGCCTTAGGCAGCAAGCTGCTGAAGAGTCCATTGGCAAGAAAACTGGAACACATAGGGTCTATTGGGAAGATGGACTCCTTTACACTGAGGCAAGAGATCCCAAACCTGGTGCCACTAGGAGAGTGGTAGTGCCTCAGGAGTTTAGGGAGTTCATACTGACCTTAGCCCATGATATTCCTCTTGCTGGACATTTGGGACAAACCAAGACGTGGGAGAGACTAGTCAACCACTTCTATTGGCCCAACATGTTCCAGAAGGTCAAGGAGTTTTGTGTCTCCTGTACCACCTGTCAAGCCAGTGGTAAGACAGGTGGACACCCAAAGGCCCCCCTCATTCCACTTCCAGTGGTGGGGGTCCCCTTTGAAAGAGTGGGTGTGGACATAGTGGGTCCACTTGAACCTCCCACAGCCTCAGGGAACATGTACATACTAATAGTAGTGGATCATGCTACTAGATACCCTGAAGCAATTCCCCTTAGGTCGACTACTGCCCCTGCAATAGCCAAGGCCCTCATTGGTATTTTTACCAGAGTGTGTTTTCATAAGGAGGTGGTGTCTGACAGAGGTACCAACTTTATGTCAGCATACCTGAAACACATGTGGAATGAGTGTGGAGTGACTTACAAATTCACTACACCCTACCATCCACAAACTAATGGCCTTGTTGAGAGATTCAACAAGACATTAAAAGGCATGATCATGGGACTCCCTGAAAAACTCAAAAGGAGATGGGATGTCCTCTTGCCATGTCTGCTTTTCGCTTACAGAGAGGTTCTCACCCTTTGAACTTCTGTTTGGCCACCCTGTAAGGGGACCACTAGCTCTTGTGAACGAAGTCTGGGAGAGACCTCTTCATGAGCCTAAGCACGATATAGTGGACTATGTACTTGGCCTACGTTCAAGGATGGCAGAGTACATGGAAAAGGCAAGTAAAAACCTCGAGGCCAGCCAACAGCTCCAGAAGTTTTGGTATGACCAAAAGGCTGCAATGGTTGAATTTTAACCAGGGCAGAAAGTATGGGTTCTGGAGCCTGTGGCTCCCAGGGCACTTCAGGACAAATGGAGTGGCCCTTACCCAGTGCTAGAAAAGAAGAGTCAGGTCACCTTCCTGGTGGACCTAGGTACTAGCAGGAGCCCCAAGAGGGTGATCCATGTGAACCGCCTTAAGCTCTTCCATGACAGGGCTGATGTGAATCTGTTGATGGTAACAGATGAGGACCAGGAAGCTGAGAGTGAGCCTCTCCCCGATCTCCTCTCCACAAACCCTAAAGATGGCTCAGTTGATGGAGTGATCTACTCAGACACCCTCTCTAGCCAACAGCAATCTGATTGTAGGAAGGTCCTGCAACAGTTTGCTGAGCTATTTTCCCTAACCCCTGGTTAGACATACCTGTGTACCCATGATGTGGACACAGGGGACAGCATGCCTGTCAAAAACAAAATATTCAGACAGTCTGACCAAGTTAATGAAAGCATGAAAGTGGAAGTCCACAAGATGCTGGAATTGGGAGTCATTGAGCACTCTGACAGCCCATGGGCTAGCCCAGTGGTCTTAGTCCCCAAACTTCACACCAAAGATGGAAAGAGAGAGATGAGGTTTTGTGTGGACTACAGAGGACTTAATTCTGTCACCAAGACAGGTGCCCATCCCATTCCAAGGGCTGATGAACTGATTGATAAATTAGGTGCTGACAAATTCTTAAGTACCTTTGACTTAACTGCAGGGTACTGGCAAATCAAAATGGCACCAGGAGCAAAAGAAAAGACAGCATTCTCCACACCTGATGGGCATTATCAGTTTACTGTTATGCCCTTTGGGTTAAAGAATGCCCCTGCCACCTTCC
This sequence comes from Pleurodeles waltl, assembly GCF_031143425.1. Lineage (NCBI taxonomy): Eukaryota > Metazoa > Chordata > Amphibia > Caudata > Salamandridae > Pleurodeles > Pleurodeles waltl. Next base: position 557,354,640 of record NC_090445.1, on the reverse strand, counting down.
AAAGGTTGGTGAATCAAGTCCTTGCTGGTTTAGAGTCCTTTAGTGCAGCTTATCTTGACAATATTGCTGTCTTCAGCTCCAGCTGGCAGGATCACCTGGTCCACCTGAAGAAGGTTTTGAAGGCTCTGCAATCAGCAGGCCTCTCTATCAAGGTATCCAAATGACAGATAGGGCAGGGAACTGTGGTTTACTTGGGACACCTTGTAGGTGGAAGCCAAGTTCAGCCACTCCAGCCTAAGATCCAGACTATTCTGGACTGGGCAGCTCCAAAAACCCAGACTCAAGTCAGGGCATTCCTTGGCTTGACTGGGTACTACAGGAGGTTTGTGAAGGGATATGGATCCATAGTGACAGCCCTCAAAGAACTTACCTCCAAGAAAATGCCCAAGAAAGTAAACTGGACTGTAGAATGCCAACAGGCCTTTGACACCCTGAAACAAGCAATGTGCACAGCACCAGTTCTAAAAGCTCCAGATTACTCCAAGCAGTTCATTGTGCAGACAGATGCCTCTGAACATGGGATAGGGGCAGTTTTGTCCCAAACAAATGAAGATGGACTTGACCAGCCTGTTGCTTTCATTAGCAGGAGGATACTCCCCAGGGAGCAGCGTTGGAGTGCCATTGAGAGGGAGGCCTTTGCTGTGGTTTGGTCCCTTAAGAAGCTGAGACCATACCTCTTTGGTACTCACTTTGTAGTTCAAACTGACCGCAGACCTCTCAGATGGCTGATGCAAATGAAAGGTGAAAATCCAAAACTGTTGAGGTGGTCCATCTCCTTACACGGAATGGACTTTATAGTGGAACACAGACCTGGGACTGCCCATGCCAATGCAGATGGCCTTTCCAGGTTCTTCCAATTAGAAAATGAAGACTCTCTTGGGAAAGGTTAGTCTCATCTTCTTCCGTTTGGGGGGGGGGTTGTGTAAGGAAATGCCTCCTTGGCATGGTTACCCCCTGACTTTTTGCCTTTGCTGATGCTAAGTTTGGATTTGAAAGTGTGCTGAGGCCTGCTAACAAGGCCCCAGCACCAGTGTTCTTTCCCTAACCTGTACTTTTGTTTTCACAATTGGCACACCCTGGCATCCAGGTAAGTCCCTTGTAACTGGTACCCCTTGTACCAAGGCCCTGATGCCAGGGAAGGTCTCTAAGGGCTGCAGCATATCTTATGCCACCCTGGGGACCCCTCACTCAGCACAGACACACTGCTTGCCAGCTTGTGTGTGCTAGTGAGGACAAAACGAGTAAGTCGACATGGCACTCCCCTCAGGGTGCCCTGCCAACCTCACACTGCCTATGCAGTATAGATAAGTCACCCCTCTAGCAGGCCTTACAGCCCTAAGGCAGGGTGCACTATACCATAGGTGAGGGCACCAGTGCATGAGCACTGTGCCCCTACAGTGTCTAAGCAAAACCTTAGACATTGTAAGTTCAGGGTAGCCATAAGAGTATATGGTCTGGGAGTCTGTCATGCACGAACTCCACAGCACCATAATGGCTACACTGAAAACTGTGAAGTTTGGTATCAAACTTCTCAGCACAATAAATGCACACTGATGCCAGTGTACATTTTATTGTAACATACACCCCAGAGGGCACCTTAGAGGTGCCCCCTGAAACCTTAACCGACTATCCGTGTAGGCTGACTGGTTTTAGCAGCCTGCCACACTAGAGACATGTTGCTGGCCACATGGGGAGAGTGCCTTTGTCACTCTGTGGCTAGTAACAAAGCCTGTACTGGGTGGAGGTGCTTCACACCTCCCCCTGCAGGAACTGTAACACCTGGTGGTGAGCCTCAAAGGCTCACCCCCTTTGTTACAGCACCACAGGGCACTCCAGCTAGTGGAGTTGCCCGCCCCCTCCGGCCACGGCCCCACTTTTGGCGGCAATGCCGGAGGAGATAATGAGAAAAACAAGGAGGAGTCACTGGCCAGTCAGGACAGCCCTTAAGGTGCCGTGAGCTGAGGTGACTCTGACTTTTAGAAATCCTCCATCTTGCAGATGGAGGATTCCCCCAATAGGGATAGGAATGTGACCCCCTCCCCTTGGGAGGAGGCACAAAGAGGGTGTACCCACCCTAGGGCTAGTAGCCAATGGCTACTAAGCCCCCAGACCTAAACACACCCCTAAATTCAGTATTTAGGGGCTCCCCAGAACCTAGGAAACCAGATTCCTGCAACCTAAGAAGAAGAGGACTGCTAAGCTGAAAAACCCTGCAGAGAAGACGGACACACCAACTGCTTTGGCCCCAGCTCTACCGGCCTGTCTCCCCACTTCTAAAGACACTGCTCCAGCAACGCTCTCCCCAGGGACCAGCGACCTCTGAATCTTCAGAGGACTGCCCTGCTCTAGAAGGACCAAGAAACTCCCATAGGACAGCGGCTCTGTTCACCCAAGACTGCAACTTTGTAACAAAGGAGCAACTTTAAAACAACTTGCGTTTCCCGCCGGAAGCGTGAGACTTGCTACTCTGCACCCGACGCCCGCGGCTCGACTTGTGGAGAACAATCACTTCAGGGAGGACTCCCCGGCAACTGCGAGACAGTGAGTAGCCAGAGTTGCCCCCCCTGAGCCACCACAGCGACGCCTGCAGAGGGAATCCCGAGGCTCCCCCTGACCGCGACTGCCTGTTCCTCAGATCCAGACGCCTGGTAAAGACTCTGCACCCGCAGCCCCCAGGACGTGAAGGATCCGAACTCCAGTGCAGGAGTGACCCCCAGGAGGCCTTCTCCCTTGCCCAGGTGGTGGCTACCCCGAGGAGCCCCCCCCTTGCCTGCTTGCATCGCTGAAAAGACCCCTTGGTCTCCCATTGAAACCTATTGAAAACCCAACGCATGTTTGCACACTGCACCCGGCCGCCCCCGTGCTGCTGAGGGTGTACTTTCTGTGCTGGCTGGTGTCCCCCCCGGTACCCTACAAAACCCCCCTGGTCTGCCCTCCGAAGACGCGGGTACTTACCTGCTGGCAGACTGGAACTGGGGCACCCCCTTCTACATTGAAACCTATGTGTTTTGGGCACCACTTTGACCTCTGCATCTGACCGGCCCTGAGCTGCTGGTGTGGTAACTTTGGGGTTGCTCTGAACCCCCAACGGTGGGCTACCTTGGACCCAAACTTGAACCCCGTAGGTGGTTTACTTACCTGCAAAAACTAACAAACTCTTACTCTCCCTAGGAACTGTGAAAATTGCACTGTCTAGTTTTAAAATAGCTATATGTGATTTATATGAAAACTGTGTATGCTATTTTGATTATTCAAAGTTCCTAAAGTACCTACCTGCAATACCTTTCATTTGAAGTATTACATGTAAAATTTGAACCTGTGGTTCTTAAAATAAACTAAGAAAATATATTTTTCTATACAAAAACCTATTGGCCTGGAATTGTCTCTGAGTGTGTATTTCTCATTTATTGCTTGTGTGTGTACAACAAATGCTTAACACTACTCCTTTGATAAGCCTACTGCTCGACCACACTACCACAAAATAGAGCATTAGTATTATCTCTTTTTGCCACTATCTTTACCTCTAAGGGAAACCCTTGGACTCTGTGCATACTATTCCTTACTTTGAAATAGTACATACAGAGCCAACTTCCTACAATTACTGTTACAGGGACACCGTAAGGAAGCGTCGCAGCCAGTAGTTCTAATGTATATTTTCTTTATTAGTTAGTGCTGTTATACTCTGAGTTTATTGTTTTGTTCCTTTCCTTCAGTTTTGTTGTTTGTGCCTTCCTTTTCCCTGTTCTTCTTTGAGGGTTCATGAGGTCTTCATCTTCTTCTTTCTCTTCCTTCCAGATGGTGTCTCAGGAGGCGCATGGGAAAAAGAAGAAGAAAAAAGAACTGTTGGTGGACGGGTAAGTGTTATTCCTGCTTCCCTCGGCTGTCTTGCTGTCCTTTCTTTTTTTTCTTCCTCTTACTGTCTGTTTTACTCTCATTCTCTGGTTCTTGTACTGTTCTCGGCTACTAGCTTTTCTTGTCTTCTTTCTTTTCTTCTATATTCTATTCTTCTGTCTTTTTCCTGTCTCTGTACCTGTTTCTGGGGTATCTTCTCCTAACCCTTTTCTATCCTTTTCTCCTCTCAGATTTTGTAACGAAAAGGGGTTGGTTTCCTTTCCTCCTTGTTTTCTTTTTCTAATTTTTCACAAAAAAATGCTTTTTCAGAACAACACAAAAAAAACAATAAAAGAGGAATATAAAAAAAAATATGAGTCTGACATCACTCTTTACTGTCTTCGCTTTGTACTTCTTTTTGTAGTGTCGCTGCACAGCCGTGATTGTATTATATACTGAGCTTGTTAGGGAAAACCCCTATTGCAATACCCCAAACTAAAGGGAAAATAAAAAGACAGCACTAAATATTCAGTCATCCTTTACACTGTCTTGCCGCCTCCCTCTTCCTACCCGTTCTGTTGTTACTATTCCCTTGTCCTATTTAGGACCATACCTGGCAGGGCCAAGCTCTCCCCAGAGCGTGGCCGGTATGCTGGTCTTGCCACCTCCTGTTCCTCCAACTGGACTCTTGAATGGGGAGTAGGCCGCCGTCGTTGCATTCCTCCTGCTGTGCCTGGTGTCTTCTCCGTCGTGCCATTTCGAACAGCACATCATCCGTGGCTGCGGTGTCAGCCGCTCTCCTCTACTGGACAGCCTTCCAATGTGCTGTTCTCGCTGGTGCTTCCGCTGCCCGCCGTCGTCTTCTCGATCCATCCCTCGACCGGAGACACTGCCTGATTGGATGGCGTCTGAATCACGTCCGGGTCACGCACTCCGGACGTGATGGTGCCCCCGGAGTACTGCTGGCCCGGCTCATTGTCAGTCGGGCCGTTACAATTACAATATGCCATCCTTCAGGTGCCGCTGTTAGATGGTCATGCGGGCATGAAGAATACCATTTACTAATCTTAGGTTCTCGATAGTGAAAGTTTTACAAGCGCGTATATACCCTGCTTCTGTCCATCTTTATGAGGACTGAAAGCAATTTAAAAAAGTTAATTAAATATTCTGATGGCTGCCTTGCAGAAAAGCTTATGCTCAAAACTGTAGGACTGAATTGGTTATGGTTCCAAGATATATGCCTGTTTGGTGCACTGGAAACTTTATGTCCGATGTCACAGGTCTGGACTGCTTATTAAGATTCAGTATGACAAAAGCAGTTGTTCTACTCTAGCGCAAGCTAAGCTTCTCCAATGAGTGGCTTGTGAGCTAGTGGTAGCTCTCCATCTACTTGTAAGTAGCTTGCCTGTGCGCAGTCCAGCCTAATTAATTAGAAGCTTTTGTTTGGCTCAGTTAAAAAATGTATATAGAAACTGAAAAGAGTGCATTTTAGACAAAAACTATGTGTATTTTCAAAACTCATTAGCAGGTGTTTGGTGAAAAATGGCTAAATTTCCAAAATCTATCTAAATCTAATATTGAGTGCCAAATCACATGCCTTTAGGGAGATTTATTACAATTTTTATACTAACTACTATTATCTAGGTTTCATGATATTGAAGCTATGGCTGTTTGGTATTGCTCATATAAAGGCCTTACAAATTAGCAAAATCTTTTTTACATTACTGCCGGCAACCATGCCTGATTTATTCACCTGTTTACTGGTGATAAACCTACCTAAACTGGCCACTAATGTAATCTTGTCTGTGTTAGTCACATACTAATAACATTAGTAGCTCAGGATGATTTTTATTGAAAGTAAGTAGATCTTATTACAGAAAACGTTGGCAACCCCTCTACCATATTAACTGTGAAAAGCATCTGTTAAAGTCAGCAATCAGTAACAGTTGCTTATTATCATTTTTTGTTACAGTTTATTGACAGGTATTTTGTTACATGAAATCTCACAGGTTACAGTAGTAGCCAAGTTGCTAGACCCTAGGGTGGTGTTCCCCCAAACCTACTGCCTTCCTCCTCTATTTTGCTGATCTCGTTTTTTCTGGCCTTTGGACGCTGCTCGCTTTACGACTTCTAACCAGTGCTAAAGTGCATATGCCCACTCCTTAAAACATGATAACAATGACTCATGCCCAATTGGCATTTTTAATTTACTTTCAAGTCCCTAGTAAAGTGGTACCACATATACCCAGGGCCTGTAAATTAAATGTTACTAGTGACCTGCAGCACGGATTGTGCCACTCACTTAAGTAACCCTTGAAAGATGTCTCAGGTCTGCCTTTGCAGCTTGTGTGTGCAGCTTTAAACTGCCATTTTGACCTGGCAAGATATGACTTTTGCCAAGCCCACACATACAAATCACCCTTTGGTTGCCTTAGTTCACCCTACTAGAACTCCCTCCCTCATACTTACCAAGGTGGGATGTGGTGGCCGAGGCAGCTACAATCCGTGTGGAATCTTCTGTGGAAGTGGGCACAATGGAGGGGACACAGAGCAACCTCGAGTTGGAGTGTTGGATTTTAGTCTAGCAGCAGCAGAGTTAGACAGGGAGAAAGAGAGGAGAAAATAATATCTTCAGGGGTAAGGAGACGTTAGGGCAGAAGCTTGGCAGGATCTGTCAGAAGGATGAAGGAGGGAGAGGTGGGGCTCTGAGTACGAAGAGCAGGAGCCTGGTGTATGCACTTAGAAGGTTTACTAAAGAGGTACACAAAGGTTTCAATAAGGACATTTCTAAGTAGTTTGTTGTGGGCTCTGGAAAGAGGGACTGTGAGTTGGTAGCAAGTCTTTGCGAGGAGGAAGAAGGCCCAGGTTATCCTGTTATACGTTCACACAGTGGCTCTAAGGTGGAGAAGTACAGGCAGTCAAGTGAGCGAAATAAGAGTCAGGATCACCCCATCACTACGGACATATTTTAAGGTCTTGCCTAAAATGTTGATTTTAAGTGAAAAGTTTAGGAACAACAAAGAATACTCTAAAAAGGTCACAGGAGGTACAAAGGTCTGTACAGGCCAGAATGGATTTAGGGGATCCTCAGAGAATGATTATCGCCAATAGATATCAAGTGCTGGAGACATTGGACGATGGCGATGGGGGTGAGACCATGCAGCAGGACTCAACGGTGGGTAAGTCTGTAAAAGCTGTGCTTTCGATTGAGGTACCTCCGGAGCCCCATATTGAGCAGCTTGGGTTATCCCTGGCGATGTTGGATGTAGCAGATTTAGTGGAGTCAGGGCCTGAAACAACCCCAGAAAAGGAGAGAGAGGGGCAGGGGCAAGGCCCTGATGCAGATCAATAATGCCAATATATTGCTGTTATGATATGATCCCTGTCTATGGAAGTTAGGTGCAGTTTTGCGATTTCTAAGGTGAATCAAAAGAGATAAGAGGTCTGTGTGAAAATTTTGGGAAGTAGCTGGATGATCTTGTAAGTATGACAGCTATCTAAGAAGAAGCGGTGGGGGATCTAAAATTGGAGGTGGAAGTAAATAAGGAGGAAATTCAACAATTAAAGGTATATGAAGAGGGGAGCCTAGCAAATGTGGAATCCCAGAAAAACAATCAGAGGAGAAATAATCTGAGAATCCTAAATATCCCTGAGGGATTGGAAGGTGAAGACATGAAAGCTTTTGTGGTGTGTTTGATTAAAGTGGGGGCTCAAGTGGAGGAATCATAGGAGGTAATTGGAAAAGACATTCAGCTAGATCATCGCTATCCTTTAGGAATGCCCCTAATAGTAATAAACCTAGAAAGATCGTAGTATATACGCTGTCAAGGAGCACATCCTTTTGGCTGCACTGGAGCAGAAGACATTAACCATGAATGGGGTGTCTTTTGAAATCAGATCTGATGTATCCAGTATGACTCTCAATAGGCAATGGGAGCTGGGGGAACAGAATTGATCCTTTCAGGAAGTTGGGTGTCTCGGCTGAGCTGAAGATCCCCACTATTTTGAGAGTCATGCATAATAATAAAATGCACAACTTTAGAGATTGCAAAGAGGGGAAAGAATTATTTAAGCAATTGGAGAATTGGAATTGCAATTTAGAGCATTGACTTTTGACATTTTTTTTTTGTTCTTACTCTAGGGTGTGTCCTTTCAGTGATTTCTTTAGGGATCGATTATTTGGGAGTTGGCCTGAGCTCTCCCTGGATCTTTTGTCAGTTATGGTGTTGAGATGAAGTAGTGATTGCACTCAGTGGGGGCCATCAAAGGCAGTATGCCCTGAGGAAGACCAGGAGAGTTCTCCATGGTTGTGATACTGGGATGGTGGGGTGGTGCAGGCACAAGGAGGGGAGCATGTGGGAAAAAAAGAAGAAAAAAAAAGTAAGTCCTCAGAAGCCGATGAGATCTTGTGTGTGTCAGGTTTGTTGGTGTTTATAACTGGTACTTGAGTCTCAGGAGGCTACTCAAGGGGGGAGATACAAGAGGAACGGGGATGACTAATACATTAAGAAATTTGTCTGGCAATATCAATGGTTACGGGTTAAAAGTAGGCAGGGAAAGGTATTATAGTATTTAAGGGATTCCCAAGTGCAGATAATTGTCCTACAGAAAACGCATCTAACTAAATCAGTGTGTATGGACATTTTAGGCCTCTAAAATGGGTACAGCAAGTTATATGCACAAGTCAAAATGTGGGAACGAAAGGAGTTGCTATTGTGCTCAAGAAGCACCCAAACCTCTCATTTGGGGAGAGTGTGGTAGACAAAGCTGGGAGGTGGGCAATCCTGAGGTTGACAGCATATGATTCTTTTTAAGTAAGCTGACAACAGAAAAACCAAAAGACTACCGCACATTCCTATATTATAGAATGTTGTTGAGGTGCTCAAACATTCAAAACATGCCCGTTGTCAAGCATGTGTATTGGAACAAGAAGCCTTGTACCAGCAAGTTAATTCTGTTAGAAGAAAGAATGGAGCACACAAATAGTAATGTCATTCTATGAATAATGTTCAGATGGTTATGGCTCGTTAAGTATACGAAAGAAACATGGTGTAAATTCCCATCAAGGTGGTATCAATATAATTAATATTCATTAGACAATTGCAGAAGAGAATCATAGTTAAGTAATTGAATAAATCATAAATATAGGATTTAATGTGGACATAGAAAGTTATCATACAATAATTTATAAAAAAGTGTTGCACAATATCACTATAGTTCCATATCACAAAGCTTATTCGTAAATGAAGTGGATGCACCAACAAAAATACATGTCACATCAACCATCGGGTGATTCGTCCCCTAAAAAGAGAACATATACAGTCCCACAGATTGATGAAAATAATGAAATTGTCCACTTGGAAGATTGAAAAGCTGAAAGATAATGTCTTCATCCAATTGACAGAAGGATAGTTCAGTTCATCCAAGTTCAGCCTTTTTTTTTTTTTTTTTTTAAATCATAAATATAGGATTTAATGTGGACATAGAAAGTTATCATACAATAATTTATAAAAAAGTGTTGAACAATATCACTATAGTTCCATATCACAAAGCTTATTCGTAAATTAAGTGGATGCACCAACAAAAATAATGTCACATCAACCATCGGGTGATTCGTCCCCTAAAAAGAGAACATATACAGTCCCACAGATTGATGAAAAGAATGAAATTGTCCACTTGGAAGATTGAAAAGCTGAAAGATAATGTCTTCATCCAATTGACAGAAGGATAGTTCAGTTCATCCAAGTTCAGCCGACACGTGTTTCGTCCTCTAAGGGACTTTATCAAGGCTGATAAAAGACAAAAATTCAAACAATTTGTTTTTGCCCCTAATATCATTTAAGTCCAAGATGATATGCCTATAAACATAAGAAGTGTCTCGTAATAGATTGGCATAGTAGTGACAGTGTTTATGTCTTAAGAGTGTGAAAACCACCATGATACCACCGATATATATTTCTGAATCCTAGGTGTGTAACACAAACAGAAACCACGATACCAAAGATTGTTACTTAGTGTCTGAAAGTATATTAGCGTAAAAAAAAGTGATAAAAGAAAAATGAAGAGAGTGAAAATCCCAAGTTTATGATGAGGAAGACACCGATAGACAGAGAAAGCTTAATACATATCTGTTACACTGTATTGTGGAAATCCGAGAATAGGTGATGATTACCCCCATAGATTAGTGATAGTGCCTGATTATTCATTAAATTCCAGACTGTGTGCCCAAATAAATATATTGACGACTGAAAAGATATATTGGATTTTCTACCTTAAGGTTTCCAATAATTTTTCAATGTCTTGGTAACCTTCATAATTTAAGGTAGACGATGTAGGTCAAATGATGTTGAAAAATCTCTGGGAATCTGTAAAACAGGCAATCACAAATGTACCTAAATTCAAAAAACAAGAGAAAGTCCTATGGGGAAAGAATTTCTAGAAAATGGTGTGTCCAATCATTGACTGACCTGTGATAGGATTCTCCTAAGATGGAAGTCGAATGGTATGATTTCAAAGTAGTCCCGGCATCCTAGAATATGGTGCCTAGCGCGAATGAAAAAAGGTTACACTAAGTATTTTGTTAAAAAGAGAGATGAAAAAATGAGAGATGAAAAAAGAGAGATGAAAAAAAGGACTCCACGAAAATATAAGTATCTGTGGAGTCCCTCGGTAAGGACGACGGATAAGAATCGTACATAATGTGGGAACTGACAGTAACTGTGGGGGAGTTCCCATGTGTCACCCATCCCCCCTCATTGTCTGTAGACATTGTTTGCTGTCCCATATTAATCCTTCAGTGGTAGTTAATGCAAAAACTTAGCTGCTTGTTAAGTTCTTATTAGGGCGTGAAGAAAAACATATCCAAAAGGACTCTCATCTTTGAACCGGCGTCCCCATGTATGAATAACAGACGTCAAGTGAGAGTTTCATAAGTTAGTTTATGAGGTCCCACGATTAGGACACCCGATATGGGTCGTAAGTATCATATAGACTGAGAGTAGTCCCCAGGGAGTGCCTGTATATCGCTAATCACCCCTCGTTACCTTTGAAAATGGTACGCTGTCCTACAGTCAGTCCTTCGGTGGCAGTATTCACAGATCAGTTATCCGTGAGAATCGCTTTTAAGCGTGAAAGAAAACAAAGAAAGGACTCAACTTTTAAGACGGCATCTCCACGTATAGATAGCCATTGTAAAAAGACGGCCATCTTAGAATCGTCAACCGGTAATTGAGTATAGTCGCCGGTAAATTGGTTGACAGAATGTATGTGGCAGTCCTTCTAGAAAACCCGAAATGTATGAAGAACGAGGGGGTTGTAAACCGCCAATCTTCAAAAGAGCTGTCACAGTCAAAACAGTGCGTGACGCAAAGGCTCGTGCGCTACCCGGAAGCAAAAAATAATAATAAAATCAGGTGATTGCTCAAACCCAAACTCCCCAATGAATATTGTAGTTCTTGGCGAGAAAAAAGACCAGTGCTCCTATAAGGGGGCGATGTATACCCACAGTCAGTTACATTAGGAAAGTGTGGAAGGAGAGACTAGACCGCATTCACGAAATCATGGAATAAGTAGAAGCCATCTTGAATACTCTATAGAAAACGATCATCGTAGTGATCGCCAAAAATATATTGTGGCTAGAAAGCGTGTGAGCAAAAAAGTGTTCTTGTAAGTACCTCTCAGGTCATGGTGAAATGGTAATAAGACTAATGTAGCAGTAATAATCGACTAGACCTGTCGTATTAGCTATAGGTTTGAGAAGAAAATTTCATGAAGTATCATGACGTAAATCGCTAGTCATTGTGGGAAAAATATCCAATGTATCTGTTCCTAGTCGTCAATGAGACATAATGATGTAGTGTGTGAGTGGAGGACTCAGGGATTTGTATGGTATGTTGTTATCCCCTGATGGATTGAGGGGCTGGTGTTGATTCCCTGTGTGATGAGAAGAATATCATATTTAGAAAAGGTCCTGCAGCACTGGGTGATACATTATACACGTGAAGTAATATCTGTATATACATAGGAAGAATCGATCAAATGATTATTTACAAGTATATCCATATATGCCTAGAACACTTAGCAAAATAGTTCTGACAGAATTCATTTTTGATAACATAAACAATCATAGAAAATAGTGCAATTCATGATCAATATTTATTCCCATTCTTATGCTCTTAAGCCTAAGTATCCATTTAGCCTCGTTTCTTCTAAGTTTCAACTCCCGGTTTCCTCCCCTAGGATGTAACTGTGTTTGACTAATACCCATGTATTTTAGTAACGGAACTTCTGTGCCAGAGTGTTCCCTATTGACATGACGTACTATGGGTGATAGAGGGTCGTTGTTTCTTAGGACACATACATGTTCTTGAATCCTTTCTTTCAAATCAAATCAAATCATTAACATTTATAAAGCGCGCTACTCACCCGTGCGGGTCTCAAGGCGCTAGGGGGGAAAGGGGGGGTTATCGCTGCTCGAACAGCCAAGTCTTTAGGAGTCTCCGGAAAGCGGAGTGGTCCTGGGTGGTCCTGAGGCTGGTGGGGAGGGAGTTCCAGGTCTTGGCCGCCAGGAAGGAGAAAGATCTCCCACCCGCCGTGGAGCGGCGGGTGCGAGGGACGGCAGCAAGTGCGAGGCCAGCGGAGCGGAGGGGGCGGGTGGGGACGTAGAAGCTGAGGCGTCTGTTGAGGTATTCCGGTCCCTTGTTGTGGAGGGCTTTTTGTGCGTGGGTGAGAAGACGGAAGGTGATCCTTTTGCTGACTGGGAGCCAATGCAGGTGTCTCAGGTGTGCGGAGATGTGGCTGTTGCGGGGTACGTCGAGGATGAGGCGGGCCGAGGCGTTTTGGATGCGTTGCAGGCGGTTTTGGAGTTTGGCTGTGGTCCCGGCGTAGAGGGTGTTGCCGTAGTCCAGGCGGCTCGTGACGAGGGCGTGGGTCACGGTTTTTCTGGTGTCGGCGGGGATCCAGCGGAAGATCTTACGGAGCATGCGGAGAGTGAGGAAGCAGGCGGAGGACACGGCGTTGACTTGCTTGGTCATGGTGAGAAGAGGGTCCAAGATGAAGCCGAGGTTGCGGGCGTGGTCTGCGGGGGTCGGTGCGGTGCCGAGGGCCGTGGGCCACCAGGAGTCGTCCCAGGCGGACGGGGTGTTGCCGAGGATGAGGACTTCCGTTTTTTCAGAGTTCAGCTTTAGGCGGCTGAGCCTCATCCAATCTGCGACGTCCTTCATACCCTCTTGTAGGTTGGTCTTGGCGCTGGCGGGGTCCTTGGTGAGGGAGAGTACAAGTTGGGTGTCGTCGGCGTAGGAGGTGATGATGATGTCGTGCTTGCGTACGATGTCGGCGAGGGGGCTCATGTAGACATTGAAGAGTGTCGGGCTGAGCGATGAGCCTTGAGGTACGCCGCAGATGATCTTGGTGGGTTCTGAGCGAAACGGAGGGAGGTAAACTCTTTGGGAGCGGTTAGCGAGGAAGGAGGCGATCCAGTCCAGGGCCTGGCCTTGGATCCCGGTGGAGCGTAGGCGGGTGATTAGGGTGCGGTGACAGACGGTGTCAAAGGCAGCCGAGAGGTCGAGGAGAATGAGGGCGACTGTTTCACCGTTGTCCATCAGGGTTCTGATGTCGTCTGTGACTGAGATGAGGGCGGTTTCCGTGCTGTGGTTGGTTCGGAATCCGGTTTGTGAAGGGTCGAGCAGGTTGTTGTCTTCCAGGAAGGTGGTCAGCTGTTTGTTGACGGTCTTTTCTATTACCTTGGCTGGGAAAGGTAGAAGAGAGATGGGGCAGAAGTTTTTCAGGTCGCTTGGGTCAGCCGTAGGTTTCTTTAGTAGGGCGTTGACTTCAGCGTGCTTCCAGCAGAAGAAAAAGAAGAGTTGATGACGGTCTGGAGGTGCGGGGCGATGATGTCGTCGGCTTTGTTAAAGATGAAGTGCGGGCAGGGGTCCGAAGGGGCGCCGGAGTGGATAGAGTTCATGATGGATTTGGTTTCTTCCGTGTTGATGTGGGTCCAGTTGTTGAGGGTGATGTCCGGGGAAGCGGGTTCAGTGGTGTATGGTTGGGTCTGGTGTCCGAAGCTGTCGTGGAGGTCGCTGATCTTGCGATGGAAGAAAGTGGCGAGGGATTCGCACAAATCCTGTGAGGGCGTGACGGCGTTGGCGCTGGCGCTGGGGTTGGAGAACTCTTTGACGATGCTGAAGAGTTCTCTGCTGTTGTGGCTGTTTTTGTCTAGTCTGTCGGTGAAAAAGTTCCTTTTGGCAGTGCGGATCAGGTGGTGGTGTTCGCGTGTAACGTTCTTGAGGGCGGTCATGTTGTCAGCGGTGTGGTCCTTGCGCCAGGCCTTCTCAAGGGCACGACAAGTTTTCTTTGATTCTTTGAGGGTGTCAGAGAACCAGAGAGGTTTTTTGGTGTTGGTCTGTCGATGCGTGCGTTTGAGGGGAGCAAGGTTGTCAGCGCAGTTGGAGATCCAGTTTGTGAGGTTGAGAGCTGCGTCGTTGGGGTCGGTGGTGAGGGTGGGTTGGTTGGCGGCGAGAGTGGAGAAGAGTTGCTCCTCAGGGATCTTGTTCCACTGTCGATGAGGGATGGGTTGAGTGCGGAGGTGGGAGGTCTCGCGTCGGAATGTGAAGTGGACGCAGCTGTGGTCGGTCCAGTGTAGGGCAGAGGTGTGGCTGAAGAAGACGTGTTTGCTGGCGGAGAAGATAGGGTCGAGCGTGTGTCCGGCGATGTGGGTGGCGGTGTTCACCAGTTGTTTGAGGCCGAGGTTGGCGTGGTTGTCGAGCAGGGTGGTGGTGTTGGGGTCGTTGTTTTGTTCCAGATGGAAGTTGAGGTCGCCTAGGAGGATGTAGTCCGGTGAGGCGAGGGCGTGCGGGGAGATGAAGTCGGCGATGGCGTCGCTGAAAGAGGCGCGAGGTCCGGGAGGACGGTAGACGAGGGATCCTCTGAGGGTGGTCCTTGGGTCGGTGCGAATCTGAAAATGCAGGTGTTCAGCGGCGAGGGGGGGGTCTTCGGTGGAGGTGGTGACGCTGATGGAGTCTTTGAAGATGATGGCGACACCTCCTCCTACTTGGTTGGTGCGGTCTTTTCTGGAGATCTTGTAGCCTTCGGGGATGGCGGGTAGCGATGTCTGGAGCAGAGGAGGCGTTCATCCATGTCTCCGTGATGAAGGCGACGTCCGGGGCTGTGGAGTCCAGGAGGTCCCAAAGTTCAACGGCGTGCTTGTGGACGGAACGAGCGTTGATCAGGATGCACTTGAGGTGGTTGATGGCGCGTGGGCTTGTGGTCGTGGTAGTTGCGTGGTGGAAGATGCGTTTGCAGGAGTTGCAGGCGAAGGGTCCATGGGTGCGTTTGGGGTGAGCTAGGAAGCAGGTTTTGGAGCGCCCTGGGTTGAGGGCGTGGAGGGTGGTGGGGTCGTAGCGGATCAGCGGGGCTTGGGGGAGCTGGGGACCAGGGGTCGTGGCGCTGGGCGCGGGCCAGGCGCGGACGGGCGCAGACGGGCTTGCCTCTGGCGCGCCTCCGGTGCGCCAGCGGCGTGCCCGCTGCGTGCGCCCGCTGCGCAGTCGCGCAGCGGACGCCATAAGAGGTAGGGGGGGGAGGGGTCAGCTGGGGGCGAATGGGAGCTGGGGGGCGGGGGCGTGCAGGAGGTCGCGGCGGGAAAGCGCGAGGGAGGGGGGGGACAGGTAGAGTGAGAGGAGCTGGGGGAGGGGGTTTAGGGTGGAGGAGGGTGAGTGTTAGGAGGTTTGGAGGTTAGGGAGAGAGATAGGAGTAGGGTTGTGAAGATAGGGGAGGGGGGGTTGTAGAGGTGGGTGAGGGAGAGAGGTAGAGTGAGAGGATAGGGAGATAGGTAGTAGAGGGGGTGGCGGGAGGGGGGGAGAGATAGAGAAATAGATAGAGAAAATAGATAGAGAAGTCGATAGATAGGGAAATAGATAGATAGACAGATAGGTAGGTAGGAGGAGGTGGAGAGTGGGGGAGTTAGATAGTGAGATAGGGAGCTAGAGAGATAGGAAGATAGGAGGAGTGAGGGAGGTAGATAGCGAACGGGTTAGCTAGGGGTGAGAGAGGGGGAGGCGAGTGAGGGAGGGGGATGAGGAAGGAGCAGGAGGGCAGGCTCGGGGGAAGAAGACGGAGGAGGTAGAAGAGCCGAAGACAGGAGAACAGAAGACAGAAGAACAGAAGACAGAAGCACAGAAGATCGGAAGAGCAGAAGAACAGAGAAGAACAGAGAAGAACAGAGAAGAACACAGAAGAACCGAGAAGAAGAACACAGAAGCACCGAGAAGAACAGAGAAGAAGAACACAGAAGACCGGAAGAACACAGAAGAACAGAAGGGAAGAACAGAAGAACAGAAGAGAAGAACAGAAGAACACAGAAGAAGATTGCAGAGGGGGGGCGAGGAGGAAGAGACAGAGAGGAGGAAAAGAAGCAGGAGCAGGAGAGAAGGTGAGTGGCACGGGGCAGGGCGAGGGGCTGGGAGGAGGGGGGTACTTACAGTTAGGTGGGTCTCAGGAACACAGGAACTCGGGAACTTGGAGGAGCTGCAGCGGCAGGGGGAGCGACCTACCCTTGGGTCAAGGGTCGCTACCAATGTCGCGCAGCGGCCGCCATAAGAGGTAGGAGGGGGGGGAGGGGTCAGCTGGGGGCGAATGGGAGCTGGGGGGCGGGGGCGTGCAGGAGGTCGCGGCGGGAAAGCGCGAGGGAGGGGGGGGGGACAGGTAGAGTGAGAGGAGCTGGGGGAGGGGGTTTAGGGTGGAGGAGGGTGAGTGTTAGGAGGTTTGGAGGTTAGGGAGAGAGATAGGAGTAGGGTTGTGAAGATAGGGGAGGGGGGGTTGTAGAGGTTGGTGAGGGAGAGAGGTAGAGTGAGAGGATAGGGAGATAGGTAGTAGAGGGGGTGGCGGGAGGGGGGGAGAGATAGAGAAATAGATAGAGAAAATAGATAGAGAAGTCGATAGATAGGGAAATAGATAGACAGACAGATAGGTAGGTAGGAGGAGGTGGAGAGTGGGGGAGTTAGATAGTGAGATAGGGAGCTAGAGAGATAGGAAGATAGGAGGAGTGAGGGAGGTAGATAGCGAACGGGTTAGCTAGGGGTGAGAGAGGGGGAGGCGAGTGAGGGAGGGGGATGAGGAAGGAGCAGGAGGGCAGGCTCGGGGGAAGAAGACAGAGGAGGTAGAAGAGCCGAAGACAGGAGAACAGAAGACAGAAGAACAGAAGACAGAAGCACAGAAGATCGGAAGAGCAGAAGAACAGAGAAGAACAGAGAAGAACAGAGAAGAACACAGAAGAACAGAGAAGAAGAACACAGAAGCACCGAGAAGAACAGAGAAGAAGAACACAGAAGACCGGAAGAACACAGAAGAACAGAAGGGAAGAACAGAAGAACAGAAGAGAAGAACAGAAGAACACAGAAGAAGATTGCAGAGGGGGGGCGAGGAGGAAGAGACAGAGAGGAGGAAAAGAAGCAGGAGCAGGAGAGAAGGTGAGTGGCGCGGGGCAGGGCGAGGGGCTGGGAGGAGGGGGGTACTTACAGTTAGGTGGGTCTCAGGAACACAGGAACTCGGGAACTTGGAGGAGCTGCAGCGGCAGGGGGAGCGACCTACCCTAAGGGGTCTAATCGTACTCCCGACATAGATTTTTTCACAGCCGCATATAAGTATGTAGACTACATACTTGGAATTACAATTGATGAACTCTTGTATTTTATATACTTTGCTCCCATTGAAATTGAAGCTGAAAGTCCTGTGCAAGGCAAGATTGCATACATTACATCTACTACAACTGAAGAAACCCTTGGGTTTGTTGGGTAACCAGGTAGTAGGTTTGTCCTTGGATAGTGGTAGATAGCTCTTACATACAAGATCTCGAATTGTGGTCCCCCTTTTGTGAATCATTGTGGGTGTGGTCAACAATAGATGTTTGAGAGTATTGTCAGTATGTAAGATGCCCCAGTTCTTGCAAAGGATTTTGTAAATGTCCTGGCTGTTCTGACTGAACGGGGTACAGAATGTCACCAGTCCTTTTGATGATCGATTCTTATTCTCACTCTTTTTGAGGAGGGAAGATCTTTGAATTTCATTTACTTTCTTTCTAGCATTGTTTATGGTTTGTACAGAGTATACTCTCTGAAGAAATCTATTTTCTAGTTTATTGATTTCATGATCACATAGGTGGTCATTCTGACCCTGGCGGTCTTTGACCGCCAGGGCGGAGGACCGCGGGAGCACCGCCGACAGGCCGGCGGTGCTCCAATGGGGATTCCGACCGCGGCGGTAAAGCCGCGGTCGGACCGGCACCACTGGCGGGGTCCCGCCAGTGTACCGCGGCCCCATTGAATCCTCCGCGGCGGCGCAGCTTGCTGCACCGCCGCGGGGATTCCGACCCCCCCTACCGCCATCCAGATCCCGGCGGTCGGACCGCCGAGATCCGGATGGCGGTAGGGGGGGTCGCGGGGCCCCTGGGGGCCCCTGCAGTGCCCATGCCACTGGCATGGGCATTGCAGGGACCCCCGTAAGAGGGCCCCTACATGTATTTCACTGTCTGCTGCGCAGACAGTGAAATACGCGACGGGTGCAACTGCACCCGTCGCACAGCTTCCACTCCGCCGGCTCGATTCCGAGCCGGCTTCATCGTGGAAGCCTCTTTCCCGCTGGGCTGGCTGGCGGTCTGAAGGCGACCGCCCGCCAGCCCAGCGGGAAAGTCAGAATTACCGCCGCGGTCTTTCGACCGCGGAACGGTAACCTGACGGCGGGACTTTGGCGGGCGGCCTCCGCCGCCCGCCAAGGTCAGAATGAGGGCCATAGTTTGCTATCGCTACAGTTTCTTTTGACCCGAATCATTTCTCCAAACGGGATGGCATTCTTTTGAGAGGTGGGGTGAGAGCTTCCTGCATGTAGTAATGCATTGCAGGCGGTAGATTTTCGGTAAAGGTTAGAATGTACATAATTATTCTTAACATATATTTCCAGATCTAAAAATTGGATGCGATCCTTGTTATGTTCATAGGTCATCCTGATGTTATAATCATTTGTATTGATGTGATCTATGAATTCCAGCAAATGTGGCTCGTCGCCAGTCCAAATCATGAGTACATCGTCAATGTACCGTCCCCAAAAGAATATGGCCCTCATTCTGACCCTGGCGGTCGGCGGAGAGACGGCGGTCGGACCGCGAACAGACCGGCGGTATTAAAAATGGCATTCTGACCGCGGCGGTCCCCGCCGCGACCGACCGCTACTTCTCCACTCCGACCGCCGCGGCGGTCATGACCGCGGGGCTGGAGTTTGCGCACTCCGGCCCGGCGGTCGTCCCAAGACCGCCAAGGGTATTATGACCCTGCCTACCGCCGCGGTTTCTGGCGGGCGGGAACCGCCGTGCGAACCATGGCGGTAAGCACTATCGGGGCCAGGGAATTCCTTCCCTGGCACTGATAGGGGTCTCCCCCACCCCCCACTACCCACCCGAGTCCTCCCCCCACACCCTCCACCCCCCTGCCACCCCCCAGAGGTGGTACGAACCCCCTCCCCACCCCCACCCCGACATGCACATACATGTACCCCGACATGCACACACCCCCAACATGCACATATACACACCCCCTACACACACATACACAACGGGGACACATACCCGCACACATACATGCCGACATGCGCACCTGCCGAACAGCACACATTACCCATAGACACAGCAGCACCCCCCGCCCGCATACACGCACTCACACACCCCCTCTACACACTCACACGCACACCCCCATGCACGCCCACATCACACAACACCCCCCCACCCCCTCCCCTCACGGACGATCAACTTACCTTGTGCGTTGGTCCTCCGGGAGGCGACGGGAGCCATAGGGACGTGACCGCCAACAGAAGACCGCCAACAGAAGACCGCCACACAGAAATGTGGGTCGTAATTCTGTGGGCGGTGTTCTGCTGGCGTGGCGGTGGAGGTTGACCAGTCTCCACTTTCCCGCCGACCGCCAGTGTGGCTGCTGGCGGTTTTCCGGCGGAACGCTCCCAGCGGTCAGAATGCGCACAGCGGCACACCGCCGCGGTTGGCGGTCTTCACCGCGGCGGTAACTCAGCGGTCTTGCGAAAAGACCGCCAAGGTCAGAATGAGGGCCTATGTGTTCTGTCAAATGGGAGGGACCATTTAACCACACATGTGTTTTTTCAAATAAGCCCATGAATAGATTGGCATATGAAGGCGAAAAACGTGAGCCCATTGCAACTCCCTGTGCCTGTCTGTACCATTTGCCTTCATGGGTAAATACATTGTTATCCAGTATGAATTTGATCATATCCACTAGCATGTTAGTGTGTTCTGTATATGAAGCTGATCTATTTGCAAGAAAATGTCGAATTGCTTCTAAACCTTTGTTTTTAGGTATGCGAGTGTACAAGGAACTGACGACTAAGGTTACCCAACTCATATCAGAGGACCATACAATGTCTTCTAGTTTCGTCAGAACATCCTGTGTATCTTGCACATATGAAGGAAGATTTTTAACAAAGGATTGTAAGAAACTATCTATGTATTCTGAAAGTGTTTCAGTGGGTGAGCCTATACCTGATATAATAGGTCTTCCCGGTGGCGAAGTCTTATGTTTGTGAATTTTGGGAAGTGTATATATGCAAGGAGCCCTGGGGTGTGCATTTAAAATGTATTTGTACTCTAGATCGGAAATAAGACATTGGTCCAACCACACATGTAGTAATGCATCAAGATCATGGACAATTCGAGGTAAGGGATTGTCTTTTAGTGGAGTATATGACATATTGTCTGCCAATTGGCGATCAATTTCATAGATATAGTCCAGTCTGTTGAGAATGACTATATTGCCACCTTTGTCTGCCTCCTTTATGACTATATCCTGATTTTCACCTAGGTTTTTTAAAGCCTGCCTTTCCGTTTTGGTCAAGTTGTAGGAAATGTATGATTTTCCTTCATGAATCTTCTTATCTAATTTGTCCAATTCGTCCACAACTAACCTATGGAAAGTATCTATGACATTGTCACCTGGTAACACCGGAGTAAAAATGGATTTGGGTTTGAATCCACTGTTAAGCGACAAATCTTGTATGATATTCAAGTCGCTTAGAACTTGTCGCATATCCGTGGCTTCATCCTCCACAGTATTTAATGAGAGTAGAGTTTGAATGTCCTCTAAGTCTTTTATTGTATGAACGCTGGGTAACGTCTCCGGTTCCATTATTAGTTTTCTGTGGACCTTTTCTGCAAAATATTTTTTGAGTTTAAGTTGTCTTGTAAATTTGTATAGATCTATGTGTACCTCCGTCATGTTACAATAATTAGCCAAACAGAAACCCAATCCTTTACCTAATGCATTTATTTGTTCTTCAGACAACACATATTCAGACAAATTAATGATTGAAATACCATCATTGTGTGTGTTGGCAACATTTGTTTCTGAGATTTTTAGGTGTTTGGATGTTTGTTCCTGGCTGCCCTGGTCTGTACTCCTGTTGTATTGGAGAGCCCTACTGGTTCTCTTTCTTTTGCCTCTACGTGTCTTGTGTTTGGTTGTGCTATTTGGGGAAATTTTCTTCTGTTGCCCAGTCGGTATCTTCTGGCCTCCCTGAGTCAGTAGTATGATCTATGTCTGAAGCTAAGCTCGAACTGTCACTTGGTATTTCCCTTTCCTGTTCTCCAGATGTAATGGAGACTTCGGATTCGCTTTCCGATATTTGCCTGTTATTATCCTTTGTTATTGATTTTACCGAGATACCATCAAACTTCTTTGCAAATGTATAGATACGGCCTTCTCTATAGTCCCTTTCATCTCTTTTGATTTTTGTCATTTTTTTGTCCTTGATGTAAGATTGATGTTTATCTAGTATATCTTTTAGTATCTTGTCATTTTTATCTTTAGCCTCAGGTAAGTTTAAGTTAAGTATTTCCAATTCTAACTCTTGGATTTCCTTGAGTAACATGTCCCTTTTTTGTTCGGCGTGTTCTATAAGTATCATCATCATCCCCTTTGAAGCTTCATATAATAGTTGTTCCCATTCTTGTAAGTGTTTGGATGACAGGACATCGAAGGAAGGGAAAATCACTATTCTGAGCCCTCGTGGTACCCTTTTGTCCGAGATGTATTTCTTTAGCACTGTGGCATCCCACCAACGAGATAGTTCCTGTTTGCGTAGTTTCTCTAGTCTGATATATTTTTTCCTCATCCCTTCAGATTGATTATTTCTAATTACTACACTCAAAGTAGGTTCTGTTTGCTGGTTGAACATCATTGAAAAAATGTGTTCTCTATCATCGTTAAATTGAGCCATTTCGGAGTTTTTCTAAAATTGTTGGTCCTAAGTCTTTGATTTTGTTAAAATCTATTTAGGAAGTGCTGGTTGGTTTTGTGAAATTATTCTTTTTAAGTAAGCTGACAACAGAAAAACCAAAAGACTACCGCACATTCCTATATTATAGAATGTTGTTGAGGTGCTCAAACATTCAAAACATGCCCGTTGTCAAGCATGTGTATTGGAACAAGAAGCCTTGTACCAGCAAGTTAATTCTGTTAGAAGAAAGAATGGAGCACACAATAGTAATGTCATTCTATGAATAATGTTCAGATGGTCATGGCTCGTTAAGTATACGAAAGAAACATGGTGTAAATTCCCATCAAGGTGG
Organism: Pleurodeles waltl; assembly: GCF_031143425.1. Lineage (NCBI taxonomy): Eukaryota > Metazoa > Chordata > Amphibia > Caudata > Salamandridae > Pleurodeles > Pleurodeles waltl. The sequence continues at coordinate 557,332,175 of NC_090445.1, read as the reverse complement.
TATCAATATAATAAATATTCATTAGACAATTGCAGAAGAGAATCATAGTTAAGTAATTGAATAAATCATAAATATAGGATTTAATGTGGACATAGAAAGTTATCATACAATAATTTATAAAAAAGTGTTGAACAATATCACTATAGTTCCATATCACAAAGATTATTCGTAAATTAAGTGGATGCACCAACAAAAATACATGTCACAACAACCATCGGGTGATTCGTCCCCTAAAAAGAGAACATATACAGTCCCACAGATTGATGAAAAGAATGAAATTGTCCACTTGGAAGACTGAAAAGCTGAACTTGGATGAACTGAACTATCCTTATGTCAATTGGATGAAGACATTATCTTTCAGCTTTTCAATCTTCCAAGTGGACAATTGTCTAATGAATATTTATTATATTGATACCACCTTGATGGGAATTTACACCATGTTTCTTTCGTATACTTAACGAGCCATGACCATCTGAACATTATTCATAGAATGACATTACTATTTGTGTGCTCCATTCTTTCTTCTAACAGAGTTGACAGCATATGACCCTGGATATTACGGGCCAAATGTTGATGATACAGGTCCATTGACAGATATGTTTCAACAACTGTTGCGATTTCCTGACCCTGTCATTCTGACCAGGGATTTTAATGTAGTTTTGAACCAGAACCTGGATAGATCATCAGGTAGAAAGTCAAGAGCTAATGAGAAAATGGGGTCTAAGCTAAAATTGATGATGAACCAGTTGGGACTATGGCCCTTGTTCCAATGTTAGAAATGGGGTTGGCTAGGGTATGCACCTCAGCCAAGCAGAACTTACCCACTCTAGTCAGGGCAAGGTAGTTACACGTCCAAGATAACCCCGGCTCACCCCCTTGGTAGCTTGGCACGAGCAGTCAGGCTTAACCTGGAGGCAATGTGTAAAGCGTTTGCACAACACATACAACACAAGTGACGCAATATCCCCACCACAAAGGAAACACAACACCAGATTATATGAAAATATACTGTATTGTACACAAGGCAATTATCAGACCAAACATCACATATCAGTACTATCCTGCTACCTTAGCAGTTGTCAGAACGTTACACATTAGTTACTCATCAACCTGGCAGTAGTCACACATAACACACAGGTTACTCAGTATTCTGCAACGTAAGCAGTAGTCAGGAAAACACGTTATTACATCACACCACTTGTCATTAGAATATCATAAAATGCCCATAGCAGGAACATTAGAAAACATATGGCAAGTTAGAAAAACATATTAGCAAGCATGTCCATAAAAGGAACATTTGCATACACATATGTAAAAACATCAAACGCAGGTAGGTAATATATGAATCAACCAAAAGTCTGTAGAAAGAACTTTGGATTGCAACTATATTGGTCCTTTAAACAGTACCTGGTTGGATGAAGGCACCCCCAGTGCCTAGAAGGCGAACAATAGGGCCCCTGGCGCTCCTATGCGCAAAACAGGGGCCTCCCGTATACTCTGGGGTCAGTGTAGGGCGACATGCACCTCCTCTCTTTTATAGACAGGCCCCTCTGGGGACCGTGATTACTGGGGGGCCCCCCAGGGCCTCAACTGGCCCTCACGAGGGGGACCAAAGCCAGCAAAAACAACTTAGGGCAGGAGGGGGGCACCACGCACCCCCTCCGGTTTAATGACAGGCCCTTCCCGGGACCTGCGATCTTTGGGGGCCCCCCGGGCCTCCACTGGCCCTTCCACCAAGGGTGGGTGCCCACAATAATGCCCGTTTTACCTAACAGCAGAAAAGGAGCGTCCTGCTCCTAACGCAGAGGCCAGGGGGAAGGGGCACACCCCGCGCCTTCCCTTGGTCCTGCCGTGAAGCCACAAGAAGATCAGACCCCTCCTGGGGCCAGACCAGACACTCGCCTGCACCCGATGCGGTGCGCGAGTGTTCTTCCAGCTTCCAGGGCCGCTGCAGTGATCTTATTTAAAGGGGCACAATGCAGCAAGGAGCCTACGAGCTCCCAAGGCTCCATAAGCACGCTGCAATCAGCGCTATGGCAGCCACAACCACGGAGAAGCACCCCTTGTGAAGATATGGATGCAGGGGTCAGGGGCCACAGCACCCTGCCCCTGGGAAGTAGAATCTTAAGACAAGGTCCTCAGGTGGAGGACCCAGCTACAGGCCAGCACAAGGGAAAGGCAGCAAGTGGCAAGTCCTTCACAGTGACAAGGCAGGTCACAGGTCAGCACAGCAGCAGCAGTCCATGGCGGTTCCTGGTGAGTCCTTTCAGCCTTTGATGTTCAGTTCCAAGATGATTCCAAGAGTCTCCAAATTGTGGGGAAAATTCCCCTGTACTTATAGTCAGTTCTTACAGTGTTTTACAATGGTAGGGAGAGGAGGTTCCAGCCAGTTACAACTGGTTCTGGGAGTGCCCCCTCTCTCCTATCAGCACAGGCTCCAAACATCAGTGGTGGGTTAACGGCCCTATTGTGTGAGGCCAGGGCACAGTCTTTACAAATGCAGGTGTGCCCCGCCTCTCCCTTCTCTCAGCCAAGACTATTCAGTATGCAGATGCACCTCTGTGACACCTCCACCCTCCCTGTGTACAGGCTGTCTGAAAAGTATGCACAAAGCCCCAACTGTCACTCTGCCCAGACGTCAATTGGAGTCAAGCTGCAAAACACCAGTCATAAGCACAGATAAATGCGCACTTTCTAGAAGTGGCATTTCTGTGATAGTAATAAAAAAATACACCCACACCAGTAAGCAGCATTTATTATCACCATCACAACCATACCAAACACGCCTATGCTACCCCTCATAAATCAGACAATACCCCTTACACATAAGGCAGGGCATTTCTAATGCAATCCTATGAGAAGGCAGCACTCACAGCAGTGAGACACCAGTTAGACTGTTTGTCACTACCAGGACAGGCCACGCAACTTGGCACATGTCCTGCCTTTCTACATACATGGCACCATGCCCATAGGGCTAGCTAGGGCGTACCTTAGGGGTGACTTACATGTAGTAAAAGCGGAGTTCTGGGCCTGGCAAGTAAGTTTAGATGCCAGGTCCCTGTGGCAGAAAACTGCGCACACAGGCCCTGCGCTAGCAGGCCTGAGACAGGTTTGAAAGTCTACTTCAGTGGGTGGCCCAAGCAGCGCTGCAGGCCCACTAGAAGTATTTAATTTACAGGCCCTGGGTATAGAGATACCACTGTACAAGGGACTTATAGGTAAATTAAATATGCCAATTAGGTATAAGCCAATCATACCAACTTTAGATGGGAGAGCCCCTGCACTTTAGCACTGGTCAGCAGTGATAAAGTGCTCAGAGTCCTAGAGCCAACAGCGAGAGGTCAGAAAAACCAGGAGGAAGGAGGCAAAAAGAATGGGGATGACCCTGCGTAAGGCAAAAAGTCCAACAGCCCTCATTATGACTCTGACGGTAAATCCCCCTTACCGCCACACTGACATCCGCCAACTAACCGCCGCAGCGGCGGATATCTGTTCACCATATTATGACACACATACACTAATCTGAAAGAATACAGCCACATACACAAATCCGCCAGACCAAAGGTCAGTGATGAACCGGTGGTATCAAAACCCACACCATTATGCCAACAGAACAATGCCCATCACATTATGCCCCACGAATCACCATGGCGGACATTCAACAGCGGTAAACCATTGGCGGTACCGCTCACAATGGACACTCACATACAAAACAACACCACACTGGACAATTCAAACAACACACACCTGACACCCATACACACACCAGACCAACACCACTATAAAACACATACCCACATTACCCACAACCCCTTACGAATACAAATCATTGGCATGAGACAGACACCAAGACCACTGCGACAACTAGACACACACACCACATACACCCATATATCTCTCATGCACCCCACTTCACACACCCCAACACATTACCCAATACACCCTCACCAACACACATCACATAACACCCATAGCATCACAAAGAGGCCCCCGTGTTTCACCGAGGAGGAGTCAAAGGTCATGGTGGAGGAAATTGTCAGGGTAGAGCCACAGCTGTTTGGAGCACATGTGCGGCAAATATCAATAGCCAGGAAGATGGAGCTATGGCGGAGAATTGTGGCCAGGGTCAACGCCGTGGGACAGCACCCCAGAACAAGGGACGACATCAGGAAGAGGTGGAACGACCTACAGGGGAAGGTACGTTCCATAGCAGCAAGACACCAGCTCGCTATCCAGAGGACTGGCGGTGGACCCCCAGCTCCTCCCCCACAACTCAGCATGGGAGGAGCAAGTCTTGGCAATACTGCATCCTGAGGGCTTGGCCGGAGTCGGAGGAGGACTGGACTCTGGTAAGTCAGCTTTCAACAATTATCACCCCCCATACCTGCATGCCATCACATACCCTCACCCTCACTCCCCTCACACCACTCCATCCCACACACTCCACCATCACATCTCACTAATCCCAATGCCAAGCCCTACATGCTGCACCAATGCATGGACTCTTCTCACAGCCCTGCATAGACACTCATCACTAAAGCATGCACAGCATAGGGAAACTAACCAGTGGGCAAGTCACCCACTCGTGAGACTGTGGCCTTGCACTCCCGAGGACCAAGCATAGGCCATGTTGCCATTCCAGAACCAGTGGTCTTTTTTCCGCATCCGGCTGAGGTGCCCCCCTACCTCCTGAGGTGCCTGCCTATTTGCTAACTGATGCCCCTGCAGTGTTCTCTCCGTATTGGTGCAGGAATTGAGTGGGGCCTTGGACTTTGCCCTGTGGCCATGTGGCCCCTGTGAACTATGGACTGGGCAGGGTCCCTTTTTTGTTAATTTGTACATATCTGTTGCATTGCCACATCAACTTGTTATTTTTGATGTTTATCTTATCACATCACTGTAATCAATTCCTGTTGTCCTTGCGTTATTTTGCCGATTATCGTGGACAAATTGATTTTCTTGTGCAGCTGGTGTTGTGCCTGTGTGTGTCGCTCTCGTTTTTCTCCCCCCCTCCCTTGTGGGCTAGGTGGCTGTACTCACCATCATCGTCTTCGCTGGCGTTGGTGTTTGTGGTGGAGCATGACGTAGAAGATCATCGGGAAAACATGCAGTTCGAGTTCCATGGTGATGTGGTTCTTCCCTGTGTCTCCAATGGTGAGTCCTTTGACTTCTGTTCCCACCATGCTTTTAAGGGCGTTGGTACCACCCTGGAAAAGGTGGCAGATTGAAGGATCTTAATATGGTGGGCGGAACTTTGTCTTTCACCTGTCTGTAGGTGGCTACTGGCGGTCGGTGTGGTACATTGGCTATCTTTCAGAGATATCACAGCCATGGTCATAATTTGGCGGTAGTTAACACTAGCCTGTTGGTGGTATTACCGACACTTTATCACCCACCGCCAGGGTCGTAATGAGGGTCTATGTGATGTGTGGAGAGAAAATATGAGGTTGTTGCGAGGGTATACCTTCAGCAATAACAATTATAGGCATCAGACAAGAATTGATTACTTCTTGATTGATTTGAGGTTAAAGATCTCTGTTCACAAAGTTTTGCATGTGGGGGCCCATCTGTCAGACCCTTCTGTGGTAAGCTAGGATATCAATTTAGTTGCTAACGTTGAGCAGTGCAAGTGGGTGTTAAATAGGACACTGCTATTGGAGGAAAAGGTGATGAATGAGCTCCGATCAGATACAGAAGAGTTTTCTTGTATTAATATATATTTAGCTTCTTTGGGATGGTGTGGGATTCTTTTAAAGATTTTCTAAGGGGGAGACTTAGCAGACTGTCTTCTTTTAAAAGAAATATCTATAGTAATGAGATTAATGAGCTGTCATTACGAGTGCGGAGGTGAAGGAGAAATTTTCCCTGCATGACCCTGGTTCCAATAATATAGAAATCCTGAAGGTGCTACTTCAATCAGCAAAGGACAGGCTTACAGTGCTGTCCGAAGGAAGGGTCAGGAAGAGATGTGAGTTGAACAGAGTAGCTCATTTTGAGTATGGGGAAAATTGTGGTAAGATACTTACTTGGAAAATAAAGTTGGTCTTAAATAGAAATACAATAAGTGAGATATACTGTTGGAGAACGGGGGCCATCCATGAGGGCATGGAAGAGATGGTCCAGAAATGGGTCAAGTATGAAGAGCTAGGTGTACTAAGTGATGAGGAGAACATACTACCTAATGGGTACATCGAGCTGTTTGAAGTACAACAGGCTATTAAGACTAGCAAGGTGGGTAAAGCTTTGGGTCCAGATGGTCTACCTTTGGAAGTTTACAAGGACCTGGGTGAGAGTATAACAACAGTCATGACTATACTTGTTGGAGACATTTTAGAGCTAGGTGCCACACTACCCCCATCTTGGAACAAAGCCATTGTCTTGCTAATAGTAATCCCAGTAAAGTGCTCATGGAGCTGTGATTCTTATAGGCCAATATCGCTTTTAAATTACAACTATAAGATCTTCGCGAAAATATTGTCTGGGGTGATAGGTGGGCTACTACATGACAACCAAAAAGGTTTTCTAAAGGGAAGGTAAGTGCATGAGTTATCACAGGGTTAAATTGGCTCAGTAGACTTAGCTATGACATGTGCAGTACCATTGGCAGTGGTTATGTTAGATGCCACAAAGGCATTTGACACAGTGAACATACTTTGTTTAAGCTCTTCAACTTTGGGGAGAAATGTTTTCGGGTACTACAAAGTTTATATCAGAATCCCCATGCTACAGTTCTGGTGAATGGCTCTCTAACCTTGCCGTTTAATACAGCAAGGGGAATGCGAAAGGGGTGTCCATCCTCGCCATTGTTATTTGACTTGCATATGGAGCCCCTTGCATTGCATATAAGATTAGGAAGGAGACGGATTTGGGTGGTCATTATGAGGATTGCGGTCTTTAGACTGCCAGCCTCGTGGCAGCGGTCTCCCTGCCGCGGACCAGATGGTGAAGACCGTTGCATTATGAGATAGGCGGATTGTCTGCAGCCAGGCAGCCATAAGACCACCAGTGGTATTGTGACCAGGCAGACTGCCAGGCTTTCTGTAGCAGTCGCACCGCCACGTAAACCCTGGCGGTAATTCACTTGGCAACAGGAATCTTAATTCCTGTCATCAGCACCCTCCCCTTCCACGTCCACACACATGCATGCACCCTCCCCCTCACTTCCATGCACATGCACCCCCCTCCCCACCCAACCACACACAACCATACACACACCCTCACTCACACTTACGTACCCCCTTCCACAATCATGCACACTCCCAACGCATCCATTCACGCACTCCCCGCATTCATGCATATGCACTCCCCCTCCCCGCATTCATGCACATGCACTGCCCCCTCCACATTCATGAACCCAGACACCCCCATTGACACATATACACACACCAAGACATTCCCATTTTCCCACATACACACACCCAGACCACAAAAATGCACCCAACCCCCTGTGCTTTCCACAGTCAGCACTGCACCGCCACCAGCACTCCGTCACGCCGTATTACGTATTGTAATACAGTGGATGAAGTCTTGGCGTGGCAGTGCTGGTGGTGGAACCGCCTCTCTTCCTCAGACAGCCAGGCCTACGGGGTCGGATTTCCACCTATAAATGGGCAGAAATCATACCTAACTCAAAATTTGGCAGTCTTTGGACCGGTCTGTGGCAGCAGCAGCTTCGGTGGTCTTGGAAAAAGACCACGGAAGTCGTAATGACCACCGTAGTGCCTTTAAGGTGCAGCAGTTGGCAAAGAAAGGTCGCTCTCTATGCTAATGATGTTATGGTATATACGTCTGATTTCTGTGGAACTCTCCCAACTCTAGAGAGGTTAACAGAACAGTTTGGAAGGGAGGCAGGGTATTTGATTAATAACAATAAGACGGAGGTCAGGGTCTAGAATGTGCCAAGGGAGGGTACACTAATTAAAAGCAAAAGTAGATACTTGGGTGGAACTATCACCCAGGAGAACAATAAGATCTCCAAAATGAACTTTGCTAAGGTTATGAGGGACTCTCGCAAGCTAATGAAGAGTAGAAGCATTTACCACTTACTATTATAAGGAGAATAAATTTGGTTAAGATTGCCAAAATGTATGGTTATTTTCAACTCAGTGCCATTGATGTTCAGGAAAGGGAGGTTTCGTAAATTAGAGGGCATGATAAACAGCTTTATCTGGGCCTGAAAGAATCCAAGTTTCATTTGGAAAAAGTTGAAGAGAAAAAAGAGAATAGAGGATTGACACTTATGGATTTTCAGCTCTAAACAAGGACATTCTTTCTGAAAAATGGCAAATGATTGCTGAGCAGCCCAGGGGAGTCAGGGGTAAAGGCTGTATATAAAGCCGTGACAAAAAGTATTCAGGATGGAGACTTTGTTTTTTTATATACATTTGGTGACCCTAAGTTTTTCAAAAAGTGGGGTTTAAGTTGCTAAAAGACTTGGCAGAACTTTGGAATCAAGTCAGGAAGGTCACCAACCTCTTGTACTACAGCAAGCAGACACCTAAATGGTATTTCCCAGGTTCCCCAGAATGGACCAACAATAGTTTAATAATCACCCTGAGTGAGGTGGGTTTTCAGGAGTGGGGCCAATTTTGTCAAAATGGGGTACATGGACACTCTCCTGGGGGGCGTTGCCAAGCAAGATGGTCGACGGAACTCGCTCCTACTGAGCTCCCGCTATCCCAGCCCGATCCTGCTATAGTCCTGCGGTGCTCGAGACCATAAAAGCCCCCCATCGGCAAAGTTGTGTGCCCTGAGTGTAGCGGCGCATTCCAGTCACAGCTCGGTGCTCTGGATCACCAGATTGCTCCCACATGGGAAAGCCTGTCTTGGGCTGCAAGGAGTGCAGCCGGGCAGGGCGTGGGAGAGGCAGCTGCTTTGCTCCCATCATTGGACTTCCTGCCCTGTGCTGGGGGTGTGCGGGGGATCGGAGGGCCCCCGGACGTGGAGTTGAGGGACTGCAGGCCCTGTGGTGTGCGTTACTCTACTGCTTGGGTTGGTGCAGTCGCGTGGCTTGTACCGCCCCGCTACGGAATTGAGGAGGAGTCTGAGGCACAAGGGTTTGCTCCGGTTGGCGGTCCGGGCCACCCCTGGGGCCGGTGCAGTTTGGCAGCACAGAGAGGATTCTTGGCTGGCGACTGTGGAGGAGTGGCCAGGGATCAGCCGGGTGGATTGCGGTACGGCCCAGAGGAGGAGGGCTGGTGTTCCTTGTTGGAGAGCTGGCTTGGAGGTGCATGATTCTTGGCCTGACCGTAGGCCCATTGGGGTGTAGAAGTATTGGCCCTGCTATGTGGAGCTTTTGTGGGGCAGTCCAATCGCCTGAACCTGGAGCTGTCTGTGCAATACAGCTACATGGTCACTTGCTGTGGATGTTAAGGGACCAGACAATTGGTTTGCTTTACTCAGGAGTGTCGCACCTTAGCATGCTTTATCTTCACCCTCTGAGTCAGGTACAGTGGTGCTACATCCTATTACTTTTAAGTGGATGGTGAGATAGGGCAGTATCGGCAAACCACTACGTCGCAAGGGAATACTATGGAGCAACATATTACACCTGCCCAGTTGCCACAGCGCCAAACTCATATGGGGGGTCCTGGAGAGGTTTGGGAAACGCTGGCTACGGCGGAAGAACTTTCACATGCTGAACTATTACCTGCAATAGAGGGCTCCAGGGTGGTCCTGGATGGGAAGATCAAAGCTGTGGCTGTGGAAGTGAACCTTCTCCAGACGGACCTTCGCAAAGTCTCCGATAAGGTCAAGGTGGTGGAGAGGTCTATTGTGGACTTAGAGATGGAGGTAAGCACTTTGCGCAAGCAGATGGCACAGGTCACTTCCCCGGTTGGGATGTTGAAGGCGAGATTGGAGGACTCGGAGGGCAGATCCCGAAGGAACAACGTGCGCCTCCTTGGGTTTCTGGAAAGTGCGAAGACCCCACAACAGAAGGTTTCGTGGAGCAATGGATTAGAGATGTGCTGCAGCCTGGGGGGCTGTCCAGGGTGTTTGTGGTGGAGCGAGAGCACAGGGCTTTGGTTGCGATCATTGCACACCTCTTAAACTATAAAGATAGAGACTGTATCCTACGGACTGCTCGAGAAACCGATAGGGCTGTGTTTGAAAGGGTTTTTTGGAGGTGAAGGCTAAGTTACGTGCCATGAACATCAGATATATGTTAATATATCAGGAAAGTCTGAAGGTGCTCTCTGGGGGCAAGTCGCACTTTTTCGAACATCCTGAGGAGGAATAGAGATGGCTGGAGTTATGGGACAAAGTTGGCCCTGTACGCTCTGGGCGGTCTAGCATGGGGGCGGCTCGTACTTCTGGTGTGGATGACATGGACTGGAGGAGGCGCAGGGATAGCCGAATACAGATCTCTACAGAAAGGGGTGACAACTCTATCAGCAGAGTTGAAATTCAACAGGATGGTACTATGGCTGTTGGGGTCCCTGAGATGTCAGTCGAAAGTATTGAGCCATCAGATAAGCGAGTGGCATTGATTTCTGCTGACACTTGACATTGTTGGCTTCTGGCTGGTGCTACCCTAACAGAGAGTACTGGGGGGCCTGAGTTTGTGTCTGAGGCGCGTGCCCTGCATAGTGTGGGGCTCCAGGGACTGTAATGGATATGGATACCAGGGGGCACTTTATGAATCTGATCAATATGATGGGGGGGATGTACTTTTCCTAGAACATAACTGATAAGGGTCATAGGCACAGCAAACTGTTTACAGGATGGGGGATGGTTACTTCCACTGTGGTGGTAGGGATTGGGATGCTGGGGATTAGGCTGTTGTCCTGGCAGCATACATACACATGAATCTACAGTATGTTTTGTTGTGTCTGTTTTGCTGTGTATCCGGTGGGTTTAGGGGTTCGGGTTGTTTAGGTCGTGCATGTTTGCATATGTTAGTTGTTTACATCAGCTGTGCATATTTGTGTGTGGGATATGAAATACGGACTTGTATTGCTTTCTTTTCGCCGGAGGGAGGAGAGGGGAGGAGGGGCCAGGGGGATGGAGTATTTGCACTTCTAACAGATTAACACACTGACATGGAATGTCAGGGGGTTGAAGAACCATACTGTGTGTTATAGGATGCACTCTTTTCTAAGGAGACATTAGATTTGTATAGCCGGTCTCCAGGAGATGCACATGACTGAGGAGGAGTCACAAAAAGTGGCTAAGAAGTGGCGGGGTCAGGTGTTCTCCTCGTCCTTCTCCTCTTATGCAAGGGGTGTGATGATATGGATTGCGCCGGGTGTCCCATTTACACATATCTATAGCAAAGCGGATGTGGATGGGAGATATATATTTATACAGGGCACATTGGATGAACTACCACTTACGACCAAGCCTTTTTTGACACTATTCCTGAAGTGTTGGGGGAGGGGGTTGACGAGCCTCTAATATGGGCGGGAGATTATAATTGCATATTGGATGGTGAAAAGGACTGTTATCTGACTAAATTGGGCAACAAACCATTGATGGTGAGATCTCTCACAGAGGTTATGCATAATTTAGGGCTCTGGGATGGATGGCGGGAACTGCACCCAGAGAGCAGCGAGTATACCTGTTATTCTAAGACACATATTACATACAGTCATCTGGACCGTTTCCTCCTGGGTGGATTGACTCACTCACAGGTGATGGATATCAAGCATCTAGGGAGGTTTTTGTCTGAACATGCACAGGTGTCGCTGCAAGTGCAGTGGGGATCTGATACTAAGGTGACATGCAGTTGGCGCATGCCCACGCATTTCCTGATGGATGCTAGCTGACCTGATAAAATGGCGGTGGCTCTTAGAGACTATATGGACTTAAATTGAGGTGTGACAGATTCCCGGGGAGTAGAGTGGGAAGCCCTGAAGGTTGTATTTAGAGGGGTTTGTATAAGCACTGCCTGTGGGGAACGCAAGCAAGTGGAACAGGAACTTTCTGAGTCTGAGGGGGAGCTGGAGGCGATGCAGCACCGAACGCCAATACCAAGGGAGGTAGAACAAGAGCAGCTCCAATTGTATAAGAAGGTTAGTAGCTGCAGGGAAACGTTGGATATGGTCACACTTAGGTCGGATGCGGGAGGGAGATAAGTCTGGTAAATTACTAACATGGAACCTCAAGCGGGAAGTTGAATCTCCTCCCATTTTACGTGTTAGGAATGCTGACGGTGTGCAGATCACCAATCGGAGGGATATCTTTCAGGTTTTAGTGGAGCACTTATGGCCCATGTCCAGCGCTGGTGCACCAGTCTCGGATTCTGATTTAGAAGGGTTTCTGCTGCGGATGTGACAGTTGCGGCTGGAGCCAGAAAATAGGGAAAGTCTAGATGCCGAGTTAACAGTAGAGGAAGTGATTGCGGCAGTGGAGGCATTATCGAAAGCTAAATTGCAAGGCAGGGATGGATTCCCGATTGAGCTGTACCAAACATTTTCTCTTTATTTGAGAGAGAGGTTGTTGGAGGTGTTTGAGGAAGCCTGGGTGCGGGGCATACTGCTGGAAACCATGCGTCTGTTTAATGCTTAAGTCTGGCAGGGATCCTTGTGACCCCTCTTCTTATCGCCCACTCACTTTGCTGCATAGCGATATTAAGATTCTATGTAAAATACTGGCCACTCGACTACGTGGAGTGAGTCAGGGCTTGGTGCACGATGATCACTGTGGTTTTATACCTGGTCATAGCACGACATATAATCTACGTCGTTTTGCACTTGTTTTGCATGAAACTATGGCAGCTGAGGATGAATTGGTGCCGGTGTCCTTGGGCCTAGAGAAGGCATTTGGCACTGTGGAGTAGGGCTACTTACTAGCTGTGTTGCGGGGAATGGGATTTGGCCCCCATTTTTGTTCTTGGGTTCGTTTGCTGTACACCGTACCCTCTGCATGTGTTCAGGTGGGCGGTGAGCTCTCAGACTCCTGGGCAATCGGTAGGGGTACCAGGCAGGGATGCCCTCTCTCACCGCTGCTTTTTGCTTTGGCAGTGGAGCCCCTGGCGGTCTGGCTTCGTGAGGAGTTGGTGAGCTGGGGTGTTCAGGTTGGACAGGTTACTCATATTGTTTCTCTACAAGCTGATGATGCATTGACATACCTACAGGAGACAAGTGTTTCAGTGCCTTTGTTGTTGCGGTTACTGGAGGAATTCGGGCCTACATCTGGTTTTTGGGTAAACAGAAAGAAGTCGCTACTATTTCCCTTAGGGTCATTATGTGGTGCCCCATTGGAGGATTTGCCGGGAATGGGGCTCAGGTGGGAGATCGAAAGTTTTAGATACCTGGGTATTTGGGTCACTCATACGGTGGCGGCGCATGTGAATGCATAATGTTGAGCAGGTTGTGACCGGGCTGGAGCGCTCTGTGTCATTTTGGAATAAATTGCCTCTCTCAGTTATGGGGAGGGTGGCTGTGGCAAAGATGGTGTTCTTGCCACGGTGTCTACATCTTGTGCAGAATTCTCTGTTTCCGTTAGCAGCTCGGTTCTTCAATCGTCTGGACAGTTTGTTGATTTCATTGGGCTAGGCTGGGCGTCGAAGAAAGGTGGCGTTGTCTATGCTGTAAAGGGATATGGAAGACGGAGGGTTGGCTATCCCTAATATTAGGCATTATTATTACACAGCACACTTATAACACGCTGCAAAGTGGATGACTCCATCTGATAACTGGGAGAGGCGACTTTTTGTGGGTATGATGGGAGGAGAGGCACTGGTGCATGTATTGATGACGGGAGGTCGATCGGAGACTGCTGTTTCCTATTTGGTCAAAACTACTGCATTGATTTAGGAGCAGGCAATTAAGAAAGTGATTTGCCACGCTCCATTTGATAGGGATTGAGGATCTGGGATTTAGCCCTCTTTAGGAATATGGATGCTTTAATGCCATTGGATGCTTGGAGAGTGGGAGGCTGCCTAGTGGCTGGTGACTTATATCCTAATGGGGAGTTTATCTCCTTTCAGGAGGCGCGACATACGTTTGGACTGAGCATTGGTCAGTTCTTGCAGTATGCCAAGATGGAGAGCGTGGCTCGAGAGGTTTAGTCTGGATTCCCGGTTGCTCCTCCGACATCAAAGGTGTCAAAAGAGCTGATAAATTGGAGAGGAGTATCACTTGATTATCCTGTTTTATAAAGTGCTTCGGGGGGATCGGCCAGGTGTCGAGTGTGTGGCGCGTAAGGCTTGGGATTGAGAACTGGAGGATCCATTGGAGGACGTGGACTGGGATATGGCTCTTTCGCTGGTACGCATGGTATCTTGCAATAATAGATTTAAACTTTTACATTTAAATTTTGTTCATTGTGTATATCTTATGCCTGCTCATCTTCATAAGATTGACCAGACAAGAGTGGTTGGGTGTCCTAGATGTGGGGAGATTGGTGCCTCCTTTCTCCACTTGGCCTGGTCCTGTAGGGAGGTGCAGCAATTCTGGTGGGAGGTGGTCTGGACAATAGATGGGGTCACAGGGTTGGGACTTGAAGCAACACCTCTGACCTGTCTTTAAGGTGTGCTGCGGAGTCCAAAGGGCAGGCACATCCCATATAGACTGGCACAGCTTGCTCTGGTACTAGCTAACCATAGGGTGGCTATAGGCTGGATGATTACTCGGAGCCCTTCCATTCCTTATTGGATCCGAGATGTACTGGGATGGGATGCTGCTGAAGAGCAAAATATGAGAATGACACGCAGGGAGGAGGGGGCACTGAGGGACATAATGGCCTTGGGGCATTATTGGAACGCTTCACAGGTGTAGAGGAGTCCATTTCTGACTGTAGCAATGATGATGAGGGCTGACTCATGGAGTGTTGTGTGGTTTATTAGAGGTGACAACCAACTGTGGTGAAGTTGTACTGCTGTGCTCATGGCATATAAATGAATTGGTTACACAGGGAATCCTTGGTAAGGGAGGTTGGGGGTTTCCACTGTTGCAATGCTTGGTTTGCTCAAATTTCTGTCTGTATTTGTCTTCTTTCTCCACTCTGGGGTTCAATAGATACTGTGATGTCTTGCAATGATATGCACTGCACTGTTTTTAGCTTCTTTTGTTGTTATGTAAAACAAACTTAATAAAAATAGAGTTAAAAAAAATGAAGAAGGAAGTTACAAGATGGTATTTGTTGATGGTGGACCTTGCAGATGGAGACTTCCTGCTACCAGGGGAATTATGGGAAGAATGCTTGCCGGGGGTGCAGATAAGAGACTTATGGCAAGTATCTACAAATCTTTTGTACTTCACAGTTAAACCAGCCTACTTAAGGAGAAATCACTTGCTTTGCATCCACAGGGCCTTTTGGACCTCGGAAAGATTATCAAAAATAAAGATTGGTGGAATGGTCAGTTGTAAGAAATGTGGGCTTGGAGGTGCTATCAATTTGCACATGTTTTTGGAATACCCAGTAATCAGCAAATTGTGTGAGTACTGCAGTAGGTGAGATACTTTCTATAACATTTCAGGTAAGCCCCTCTCTTGTTATTTTTGGAAACTTGCAAGACCGTGTTAAATTGAACAATGGCAGTGCCAAATCACACTTTTAAATTATTTTACTAGATCGGAGGGAGAGATGTAGAAGATGGCTTAGTAACTCTCTGCCTTTATACTTAGACTGGAGGGGGTTGCTTATATACAACTTGAACCTCAATGTAAGGGTTCAGAAAATAGAAGGTTCAAGTTTTGGCCACAGTGAGAATCTCAATGAGGCTGATCTTTACTGTCTTATGATTGCAACAAATAGCTGTCTGTGAAGCCCTGACATTGGGCTGTAAGGACAGGGTGCATTGGAGAATTGAGCTATTCCAGGCAAGAGTTCTCTCATCCGAGATAAGGGAGATTTTTTGATAAAATATCTCAAGGGGTATATCTGGAGGTGAATGAGGACAACTAAAAATAACAAAAATATCCAATATAGTATACTTTAAATTATTTGACACTAAAATTACATCAATTCAATCCGTAGAACCAGAGTAATGAATTTTGAAGTTTGGTGTTATATTGGGCGATATGTACAAACACTTTTTCCCATAGACACAGAATGGGTAAAAACCTTTGCTACATCTGGCCCATAGTTCCTACGAGTTTAGTAGGACTGTGTATTTTGTCAACAAGAACTTCACAATATAGAGACTTAGGGCCTCATTAGGAGTTTGGCAGTCCCATCACAAGACCGCTAAACTCGTGGGGAGTATGCTACAGCAATGCAGTGGCATCCCCGCTGCCCTATTACAATTTTCCCGCCGGTCTGACCGTTGGGAGCATTGCATTAGAGCATTCCCTCTGCTCAGACTGGTGGGAACAGTGCTATGATATAGTACTCGGCTCCCTTAAGTGAGGCGAGTGCTATCTTGTAGCACAGAGGGGCCCTACCAATACCCTCGGAATGCGCACTGTCTGTGTGCATTCCGACGGTGCTGGGCATGTGGGCCCCTGCACTACCCATGCATGTGCAACACAGGGGTCCCCCTGTGGCACCTAGCGCTTCTCCGCGTTAATTTTTTTTATGGCGGGGTCCCCACCATGAAAAGGCTGGCAGAGATCAAGGTTGTTATAGGCCAGGCTTTGCCATTGCTGACTACAACCCACACCACCGTCACCCCTTTGGGATCTGTGATCCTGATTGAGACGGCAGTCTTTAGGTGGGTCCACCTGCCTATCTCATAATGTGGCGATCGGATCGTCACAGCCATGGCGGTCCGACAACCATCTCGAGGCTGGCAGTTCTAGGATCCCCAGCCTTGTAAGAAGGCCATTAGTCTGCATATATCATCAGTAAACGTTGGTTTGTTTTTACTGCTCACAATATCACATCTAAACTCTTGACCTTTCCAAGGTAATAAATGTTATTGGTAACCTTGAACATGACCAATATAATTACCAAGGAATTCGTGAAACATATCTAACCCTTTCATTCTTTACTTTTGCATCTCCCAGGTGTCAAAAAGGAAGATAGTAAAATATGTTTTGAAATATTTATTGAAGAGATCTTATTCTTGTAATAAAAACATGAGCTGTGATTACTAAGCAGATGAGACACAATGTTGTAATAAGCATTATTAAAATGGTTAAACATACAAACAATTCAACCATGCTAATTGTTATTAATTTAACTCCTGTCTGTCACTAAAACCTATCCAATAAAGAGAGCATAGTGGTAGAACCCTCCGCCAGACCTATTGGGATAGTCTAACCCCCATGCGTTGGTATTATGTGTCAGGAAGCTGGCCTCAGTACATTCACTAATATAACCGTCTAAGTGTGCAAGCAATCTTCCTTCTCAGGATGAATGTCGAAGTCAGTGGAGCTGCGTCTCAGTCACCGCACACAGCAGTTCCAGGATAACCTCAGCACGCAGTGCCCCTCTCACTGAGTTTAGCATGAATGTTGTTTATATAATTAATTAATGTACTGTGGCAGAGGTGCAAAATAGCTTTTTTAGTTTCTATAGAGTAAGAGAGTTGTCTCCGATGAGCACAGAAAAACAAAATATGCTCTGATTGTACAACCTTGGAACTAAATATGCAGACTACAGGGCAACAATTTCAATCAAGAATAAATGTAGGTGTGTCTCATGAGAAAGAAAAACATCTAAAAGTCACCACTAGAAAACAATGTCAAGTTGAAAAAGAAATCTAAAACTGAACCTAAGCGCAGGCCCTACAATACGCGGCATATGGTATACCACTCTAAAAGGGACTTATAAGTATATTAAATATGTCTATTGGGCATAAGCCAATAAAACCATGTTTAGAGGAGTGAACACAAACACTCTAGAACTGGTTAGCAGGGGTAAAGTGCACACATTTATTAAGACCAACAAAAACTAATTTCAGCAAAGGTGGAGGGAAGAAGGCAAAAAGTTTGGGGAGAGGGCCAGGTCCAAACATGTACGTTCTCTTGTTTTATCTTTTTTGCACTTCTTAGCTTGCAGTCTGATAGTGTCCTGGCTGCGAGTATACTAGGGACCATCAGAGATGGTGAACTTGTCTCTGAGATAAGCAGGAGTGCTGGTTGTGATAGCTGTTTAAATGATGGAGTTGGTTTTGAAGATGTTTTGGGCCGGCCATGGAAGCCCATGGAGTTCCATCAGGGTGGGGGTATTTGATCATATTTCTTTAGGATCTGTATCAGATGTGCAGTGGCATATGGGGTGCCCCTAAGGGGTATCACTATTGAGTCTGGGAGTTCATGGGGTAGGGCCTTCCAAATGAGAGATTTCAAGGGCTCAAACAACAGTCATGAAGTTGCTATATAGAAGAAACAGTTTGACGTTCTTTAAAAGAGAGAGCTGGTACCAGGCAATTTTTTGTTGGGTTACTTGAGCAAGACTTTGATGTCCAGGGTGAATCTAAGAAAGATGGCATTCCGTTAGAGTCTGGGTTCAAAGCCATCAAGGTTCATGTTATTTAGCCTGATTTGCATTGTATCTTGTTTGTTGCTTGGGGTTTTGTCTCTGTGATGATAATTGTTAGGCCCTTTTGAGATGGTTTTTTTGTTTTGCAAACTGTATCTTTCTACATATTTGTAATTTTATAACAATATGCATGAAGGTTGCCACTTGATGTGCACTGAAATAGGCTGGTGTTGGGTAAAGTGTAAAGGTAAACTTAAAGGATAAAGGCTGTATCGGTACATTTAGAAGAATCATGCCAGATTTCATAAGTTTAATCTATTTATTATGGAATGTTATTACAAGGCTATTACAAGGCCTGACCTACTTATTGTGTTTTTTAAAGACAATAGTCTTTTAAAGATGGATTGTATTGTTATTATACTGTTCTATAGCCTGTATGCAAGTATTATGTTACATCAACGTACCAAGATAGTAGGCATGGGGTTTTGTGTTGGTGATCCCCGTGAGCAAACTGTGGTGATAGAGGACATTCACTTCAATAATTTGTGTTAGGCTGTTTTAGGATGGATACTATTTTGCTTTGCTACCTATAATTCTGTAAACCGTTGTACCTTTATGACTATGTGCAAAATAGTTGCCTTGTAAAACAGTTTACACTCAGTACAATGAATCTGAGTTGGTAATGGTGTAAGCTAATGACATAGACTATGATGGTCATTATGACATTGGCGTGACTGTTAAAGTGGTGGTAATACCGCCAACAGGCTGGCAGTAATTACTGCCAAATTAAGACCATGGCGGAGATAACTCCCATAGACAGCCAATGTACCACACCATCCACCAGAAAGTTAACACCATGCACCACGGCGGGGGCCATCAACAGCCAGGCGGAAGACAAGGTATGCCCCCCATGTCATGGCACTGCAAACCGCCATGATTTCAGGGGGTCATCAAAAGCCTGGCGAAAACACATCACAGAAGACCAAAGACTCACCAATAGAGACACAGAGAAGATCAACGCCGCTATGGAACCAGAACTTCAAGTCTTCCCGATGCTCTGCTACGCCATGCTCCACCTGGAACACCAATGCCGACGAAGACGACGATGGTGAGTACCGCCACCTAGCACACAAGGGAGGGAGGGAGGAAAAGGAGAGTGACACACATATGCACAACACACATCAGACACACACACACCATACACATAACTAGCTGCAGACATAAACCAGTGGAACAGGACACACAGTATAATAATACAAGGACTACAGGTCGGCAGTACTGAAATTGTAATTGCATGGCAACAGCCACCGTATGAACCAATTTTAGAACAAAGATACATGAACAATTGTCCAGAAAGGGCCAATGCCCAGTCCAAAGTACATAAGGCCCACTGGCCACAGGGCACAGTCCAAGCCCCAAATTGATCCTGACTAATTTCGCACAAAACTGTGCAGGGGTAACATCTTTGAAGTGGACATGCCCCTCTAGGGGAAGGGGTGTGGGGTGCACTGCAGCTGAAGTTGGAAACTTGCCCACTGCTTCTGGAGGGGGCTCCATGCCCATTTCCCAATGCTGGGGAGTACAAGTCAGACTCTGAGGTGGGGAACTTGCCCACTGCTTCTGGAGGGAGGTCCTAGTACACCAGTCCCTGAAGGGTGGTCTACATGCCCTCTGCTGGAGGTGAGGGCTGCTGTGTCTCTCCTGGGGGATGTCTCCTGGGCAGCCTCTGCTGGAGGTGAGGGCTGCTGTGTCTCAGCTGGAGGTAAGGGCTTCTTGGCTTTCATTGGTGGTTGAGTGGGAACCTCGTCTGTCATTGGTGTTTGAGTGGGACCCGCTGCTGTCGTTGGTGGTTGAGTGGGAACCTTTTCTGTCATTGGTGGTTGAGTGGGACCCACTGCTGTCATTGGTGGTTGAGTGGGAATCTTTTCTGTCATTGGTGGTAGAGTGGGACCCGCTGCTGCCATTGGTGGTTGAGTGGGAACCTTACCCCTCCTGGCTGGTAGAGTGGAATTCTTCCCTTTCCTGGCTGGTGGAGTGGGATCCTTCACTGTCTTGCCTCCATGACAAGGAGATGTCTCCACTGTCCCTGTGGACTGTTTGGCTGAGGTGCTGGGCTGGGTTGTTGGGACTCTGCTCTTACTGGCAGGATGGGAGTGAGAGGGAGGGAAGAGGTAAAGTTGGGCAAGGAAAATCTTCTTAGGGACATTGGGGAGGGATGAGGGAGGAGGGAGGGAGTGGTTGTTGGAGGAGTAGGTCTGCTGGACTTGGGTGCAGGTACAATGGCAGTGTGCTGATGTGAGGTAGATGGCTGTTGGGTGTCTGACTGCCTGCATTTGTGTCCTTTAGGAGGAGGGACAGACAGGGTGGGAGAAGACAGAGGGGACAGATGGATGGATGTTGTGGAGGTGTCTGCTAGTGAGGTGCATGTGTTACTTGGTGTGGTGATGCTGGTGGTGGCTGTTGAAGCAGTACATGCAGGTGTGAGTGTGGACATGATTGTGAGGGAGGTGGAGGAGGAGGGGGAAACAGTGGAGGCAGTGGATGTGGATGTGTGTGCAACTGTCTGTTGTTTGTGTGAGTGCTTGTGGACTGAAGTGTGGTGCCTGCGTTTGACTGTGTGATGTCTTGTGTGCATGCTTGTCTGTATGTGTGCATGGGATGGGTTGGAGTTGAGGAGCTTGGGACTAGGAAGTGGTAGATGGAGGGGGGACGGCAGCAACAGGGACAATGGCTGCCACCAGAGAGGAGGCCAGAGCCTGAATCGATCTCTGTTGGTCTGCTTATCCACCATGGATGCCCTCCAGGAATGCATTGCATTGCTGCATCTGAGATGCCAGCCCCTGTATGACTGCCCTACAGAGATGGATCTCAGGAGGTCAATAGCCTCCTCACTCAGGGCAGCAGGGCTCAATGGGGCAGGGCCTGAAGTGCCTGGGGCGAAGGAGATGCCCACCCTCCTGGGTGAGTGGGCACGGGCAACTCACTGAGGGGCTACTGGGAGGGCAGTGCTGATATGAGGGGTGGCTGTACCTGCAGCTGGGGTGGTCACAGAGGTGTCCGCCACCACCAGGGAGCTTCCATCAGAGGAGGAATCAGAATCTGTGTTGTTACCTCCTGTCTCCGCCGTGGTGCTCCCCTTGCCCTCCGTCCCACTGGTTCCCTCAGTGTCCGTGGACTCTGCCCCCTGGGTCCTGTGGGATGCAGCTCCCTCTGTCGCCGGTGCCCATGCTCCTCCACCAGATTATGCTAATGCACACATGAACAGGATGACAGAAGGAGAAAGGGCGAAGGGAGAGAAAGGGAGCACTCAGTAAATTACAGCACCAACGCCACAGTTGGCATACACAGCACCATCACACACAGGGATCAGGCTTGAGCACTATGCAACGCACTGGCATTGAATTGGTTATATGCCACAGCAAGATGAGGGCCAAACACCGCCAACTGCACCATTTCTGGGACCCACAAAGCCCTGACTGACATGGAAGGCAAACAAGCTAGGTTACCTGCATTTGCCCTATTACCCTTGAGCTGGACCATGTTGCAATGTCTGTCCTGGCATTAAGGGGCACCCACTAACTCACACCCACCACCTGGATCCCATGCCACCTACCAATTATTGTAGTAATGCCCACTGTACTCACCCCCTTGTGGCTGTTGTGATGCCCTCAAGCACCCATCCAGCTCTGGGTAGGCCACCGCCAGTATACAGGCCCATCAGGGGGGTCAGGTTCTGACGGGCACCCCTTCCTCATTGGGAGGCAATCCACAGCTGGGCTTCCTCGATCTTCTGTGCCCAGCGTCTCAGGTCCTCCCACTGTTTCCTGCAGTGGATGCTCCACCTACTATAGACCCCCAGGGTCCGTATGTCCTTGGCGATAGCATGCCACAATCCCTCTTTTTGAGGGGCGCTGACCTGCAGAGGTAATACAGGCAGGAGGACAACATTACACATTCAATCCAGCCTGTCACACATATTGCCCACAAATCCCGTTTCCAAATCCATTGGCACACACATCACCCAGCGCACACCATGTATATTACCACCAGACATCTGCCCAATAAATGACATGATGTCTGCACACACATCTCCATGCAACCCTCCCACATGCATCGTGCCTAGGGTGTACTCACCTGTTGGTCTGGAGGCACATGCAGCTGTCCATACTGGGGCAGGACCCTAACCACCAAGCGCTCCAATTCCATTGAATTGAAGGCAGGGGCCCTTTCCCTGGTCACACAGTCCATGGTAGGTTCCAGACTCAGGTCACAGCAGCACACGCAGTGTAGGTATTGTCCTGTGGAAAGTCAGGAATCAAAAGAGGTTATAGACAGAAAATGTCGGTCACGTCCGCAGCGTTGTACAACGTCACCGCCGCTGCTGATCCCCATTGGCCACTCTACTCCATAGAGCCCCATATTAGCCAATGAGGATATGCACAGCTGTGCAAGACTGCCTTCCGCCATGACGCACAACGTCTGCAGAGTTACTTCACTTCCACCTGTCCCTAGATACAGGACATGTGGTCGCCATTTCATGGTGGTGGACTACCTACAGATCTTCCATAACTGCGTCATTGTCAAAAATTGCACATATGTTGCTATTCCCACTGTCCCATCACATTAATGCTATATGCACAATGAGGTGGTGGTTCTATTGTTCACATTGTGACAGCCTACTCACTCTTGTGTCCCTTAGATACCTACCACTGCAGATGAATAGGGGAAGGAGACAAACCCCTGTGTACTTGGCTACACTGGAGGACAGGCACATAATACTCACCTATAGACTGGACAGGACAACAGTCACAGAGCTGAGTACCCAATTGGAGCCTGACCTGATATCAGCTATCCTACTGGGATTCCCCCCTCTTGTGCAGGTTCTATCATTGCTCCATTTCCTGGCAACTGGTTCTTACCAAGTGACAGTGGGCTTGGCAGCAGGAATGTCACAGCCAATGTTCTCAATAGCGCTGGCCAGGCTATTGTCTGCCTTGGTGAAAAACATGTGCATCTACATTGCTTTCCCCCATGTGGAAGATTTGACCACTGTGAAAGAGGGGTTCTATGCAATGGGACATATACCCATTATTATTGGGGCAATTGACGGTAGACATATTGCGTTTATTACCCCCCTGCCAGAATGAATAGGTGTTCAGGAATAGGAAGAGTTTCCACTCACTCAATGTGCAAATGATGTGCCTGGCGGACCAGTACATCTCCCATGTCACTGCCAAGTGTATTTGGCCGGTGCACAATGCCTTCGTTCTGAGGAATAGCAGCATCCCAAATGTGATGGCCCAACTACAGAGGCACAGGGTGTGGCTAATAGGTGAGCCAGAGTCCCCACCCACTGTATGTCAGTGTATGCTTTCACATGTTATCCCCATAGCATTATGTAAGGCTAATTTTTGCCCCTCAATACTTGCAGGTGACTCTGGCTACCCCGACCTATCGTGGCTCCTGACCCAGGAAAGGGCTGAGAGACAGTATAATGATGCACATCGGTGAACCAGGAGAATAAGCAAAAGGATCTTCGGCCTCCTGAAGGCCAGGTTCAGATTCCTGCATCTGACAGGTGGATGGATCCATGTGCTACTCACCCGAGAAGGTCTGCCAGATAGTAGTGGCATGCGGCATGTTGCACAGCCTGGCCCTCAGATGACATGTGCCTTTTCTGCAGGAGGAGGAGACTGGAGATGACCCTGTGGCAGCAGTGCACTCTGAGGACAGTGAGGATGAGGAGGCACAGGATGAGGATGTAGACAACAGAACATCAGTTATACGTCAATATTTCCAATGACACACAGGTGAGACAGTGGAACTGACCATTACTCTGACTATTGATTTATCTCTGTGGCTGTAGCATGAAGGCATTCACCTCCTTTGCATCTCAAATTACTGTCACCTATGACTTGTCATTTCACAGATGTTGATGATATGACAACAGTGTCCTGATGTGTTTACTACAGACAGCTACAGGTTATTATTTGTATGCTATCACAGTATTCACATCATTTGCACTAGATGTGAATGTTCCCATAAATGCACATTTTCAACACATCAAACAGTGTCACTCAAGTTGTGTTCAAGGGTGTTTATTGTAGTGCAAATAATTGACTGAAAAGTGCAATGGAATGGGGTGATGGTAGAGGAAAGTTCAGGGTATTGTTCCAGTCTGTTTGTAGCACATGTCCAGTGTCCAAGGGGCCATAGGAAGGGGAGCAAAGGCAGGGGGGCAAGGTGACAGGGTGGGACAAAAATGGGGGCTCGTGGCCTGTGGGTCCTGTGGCAGCCCTCCTGCCCACTAGCTGCAGCAGAAGTGGAGGGCTGATCAATAGACGGGCTAGTGGTAGGGGCCTGCTGATGTGCTGTCGATTCCCTCATGAGGTTGGCCTTCTCTGCCAGCACCACTGCTATGGAGATGATGGTGGTGATGAGAGCCTGCAAACCCTCCCTGATCTCCTGATGGTGTTCCTCCTGAGCCACTTGTTCTCCTGCATGTTGGCAAGGATCTGGCCCATCGTGTCCTAGGATTGTTGGTAGGCCTCCAGGATATTGGTGAGTGTCTCCTGAAGAGTCAGTTCCCTGGGCCTGTCCTCCTCCTGGCACACAGCGGTCCTCCCATTGTCCCTGTTGCCCTGTGCCTGTGTCCCTAAAGGGTGTGCCCACTGCCACTGGGCCCAGGTCCCTGATTGTCTTGGGGGCAAGGTGTGAGCTGGGGTCCCTATACAGGTGGGCACAAGGCTGATTGACGTGTCCTGGGGACAGAGGTTGGGGATGCTGGGTGGATGCTGTGGTATTGGATACTGATGGGGGAGGCTCTGTGGTTGACTGGGAGTGGGCTGCGGTGACTGACCAGTGGTCCCTGATGGACCAGGTAGTTCATCCAGATCCAGAAGTCCAGAGGTACTGTCATCACTGGGGACATCTTTTGTTGGGGACTGGTTTGTCGTGGCACCTCCTCTCCGCTGACATTGGCTAGGGTACCTGTGGGGATGTAAGTTATGTATTATGCTTCATGTCTGTAACCTATTGTACATCCCTAGCATCCTCTCTATTGTTTCTGTTGCCCTGCCACCTTTGTTTGTGTATGGTGATGTATTGTGGGATTGTCATTCCCCTATGCTGTGCATGCTTTTGTGATGGGTGTCTATCCAGGGCTGGGAGGACGGTCCATGCATTGGTATAGTATGCAGGGCTTGGCATTGGGGTTGGTCATATGTGTATGTGCAGTGTGTGGGATGGAGTGGAGTGATGGGAGTGAGGGCGAGGGGTGAGATGGCATGCAGGTTTGGGGGGTTATAAGTAGTAAATGTTGACTCACTAGTGTCCAGTCCTCCGGCAACTCCAGTGAGTACCACAGGATGCAGAATTGCCAAGACTTGCTGCTCCCATGCTGTGAGCTGTGGGGGAGGAGGTGGGGGTCCACCGTCAGTCATCTGGATGGCAAGCTTGTGCCTTGCTACCACGGAATGTACCTTCCCCCGTAGGTTGTTTCACCTCTTCCTGATGTCGTCCCTTATTCTTGGATGCTGTCCCACAGCGTTCACCCTGTCCAGGATTCTCCACCATAGCTCCATCTTCCTAGCAATGGAAATTTGCTGTACCTGTGCTCCAAACAGCTGTGACTCTACCCTGACTATTTTGTCCACCATGACCCAGTACTCCTCATCTGTGAAACGGGGGACATGGGTGTTTTGTGGTGTGTGTAGGTGTGTGAGTTTTGGGTACTTGGTTGGGTGTGTGAAGTGGGGTGCGTGAGGGATGTATGGCTGTATGTGGTGTGTGTGTCTATTTGTCCAGTGATCTTGGTGTCAGGTAATGCGGGTGTGTGTTTTATAGTGCTATGGGTGTGTGGTTGTGGCGTGTGTATTAGTATCAGGTGTGTGTTTTTAGTATTGGCCAATGTTGTGTAGTTTAGTATTTGGGTGTCCATTTTGAGCGTGCCAGTGCGTACCACCAATGGTTTACTGCCAATGAATGTCCACCATGGTAATTCGTGGGTCATGATGTGGTGGGCGTTGTTTTGTTGGCGTAACGGTATGGGTGTTCGTACCGCCACTTTAGCACTGACCTTTGGGCTGGCAGATTTGTGTATGTGGCAGTATTCTGTCGGATTGGTGTGTGTGTGTCATAATTTGGCCAATGGATGTGTACCACCGCAGTGGTATGTTGGCTGCGGTCACCGTGGCGGTAAGCAGGATTTACCACCAATGTGATGATGGGGGCCTATATTCTTGATTGTTGATTGTTGATTCTTTATGAATCATTGGCGGTTTGGCTTACTGTGGTTATTATGAAAAGTGACGATAAAGACTACAAGCCTGACATATTGGTTGTAGAAAGCAAGTGTTAACCTCAGTTAAAGGTAGATTGTTATTAGTATGAATTAAAGCCTACAGATTTACAATTGCAGTTTTTTGTTACATGGACTCTCACAGAATACAATAACAGGCAAGGGTTTTGTTGTTGGTTACCCCCTCTGACAAACCTTGAGCAAAGAAGATTTTTACTGTGAGCATTCTTGTTAAGCTCTTTTAGGAGATATAGGTGGTCATCACAACCCTGGCGGTCGGTGGTAAAGCGGCGGTAAAACCGCCAACAGGCCGGCGGAAAAAAAATTGAATTACGACCGTGGCGGAAACCACCAACATAGACAGCTACTTTAACACTCCGACCACCAAGGCGGTACAAACACCGCGGCGGCAACCGCCAACAGACAGGCGGAGGACAATGTACCGCCCACAGAATTACAACAGTCCAATCCGCCACCTTTTCTGGGGTGGATTCACCGCGAACATAAACATGGTGGAAAACAGGACTTGGAAGGGGAAACGCTCACCTCTACATACCCCACGAGGAACCAAGACGCCATGGAACCCGAGCTCCAGATTCTTCCAGCCTCTATCTTCCTGCTCCTCTACCTGGAGCACGAACGCCAGCGGCGAAGTCCACGGTGAGCAAAGCACCTATGACACAGGGAAGGGGGGAGGCAAAAAACAGTGACACACACACGCAACACACAAAACCCCCACCCCCACCCTCACCCACGACATAACACACACTAATACATCATGATACATTACAGTTACACCCCCCCAATCCCCCCTGGAAGAATGCAAGGACAAAAGGAAATAAGTCGAATGATTGTAATATATTCAAATACAGTAATCAAAAATATATACATATATAAAGATATGTACACTATAAAAAAATATATACACCAAGAATACAAGTCCAAGGAATTCCACTATCAAAGTCCGTGGACCACTCGGCCCAAAACGCATGGGCGAGGCCCACACAAGATACCCGAACAAGACTGGGAGAACACTGCTGGGGCATCAGATAGAAAGGAAACAGGCACCTCAGGGGGAAGGGAAGGGGGGGGCACCTCAGCCGGATGAGTGCACAACACCAGATCCACGAGGGGGCTCCATGCCCACTGTTCAATCCTGGGGAGTACAAAGCCACATTCTCTCAAGTCTCTACAGTTGGTGGTTTGCCCACTGTTCAATCCTGGGGAGTGCAAAGCCACAGTCTCTCAAGTCTCTACAGTGGGTGGTTTGCCCACTGTTCAATCCTGGGGAGTGCAAAGCCACAGTCTCTAAAGTGGATAACATTCTCCACTGGTTCTGGAGGGGGCTTTGTGCCCAGAGTGCTTCATCCTGCCAAGGACAGAGGTAGTGGATGCCTTTCTCCAATGGTTCTGGAGTGGGCTTTTTGCCCAGAGTGCTTCATCCTTCTCGTGGCGGCTTCAGTAGTGTCGGAATCTTTGGCGCTCACTGGCCTGCAGTGCTTGTTGCGGCGGTGTGCTGGGCAGCGGTGCTTGTTGTGGTGGTGTCCTGGGCAGTGGTGCTGGTGGCGGCGGTGTCCTGGGCAGCGGTGCTGGTAGCAGCGGTGTCCTGGGCAGCGGGGCTGGTGACGGCGGTGTCCTGGGCAGCTGTGCTGGTGGCGTGCCTGTCCTGGGCAGCGGTGCTGGTGGCGGCGGTGTCCTGTGCAGCGGGGCTGGTGGCAGCGGTGTGCTGGGCTGCGGGGCTGGTGGCAGTCTTGTCCGCCGTGCAGATTTTCCCAGACTTGACGGTTTTCCTGTGCCCCTTCCCCACCTTGGATGGTGGCGCAGCTGTCTCCACACTCCCAACTGTACTCCTGGGAGCGGCTTTGGTGGCTGATTTCTTTCCTCTCTCCCGCCGGCCACTGGCCAACTTTTTGTGTTTTACAGGTGAGGGACTGCCCATGCTCTGGCTCCTTGACACACTGGCTGCCCTGCTGCCCGGCGCACTCCAGAAGCCGGTTACTACTGGCACCACTGGTCCCGCAGATGTTGTGGCTGAGGTGCTGGGTTGGGACCTGGAGACTGAAGGGGTGGGGGAGGTGAGGGGAAGAGGTCAAGGTTGGACAGGAAAAGTTTTTGGGGAACACTGGGACTGGGATGGGTAGATGGAGGAGTTTGGGAGGACGAGGTAGTGGTTGTAGGAGGTGTACGTTTGGTGACTTTGGGTGAAGGTGCATGGGCTGGAGGCTGTCGTGAGGTGGATGGCTGTTGGGTGGGTGTGTGGCTGCGTTTGTGTCCTTGGGAGGTGGGCTCACAGACACACTGGTAGAGGACACAGGGGATGTGTGAATGGTAGTGGGGTGGTGACTGCACGTGAGCGGGGTGTGCTGTGGGTGTGCTGGTGATGGTAGTAGTGGCTGAGGATGTAGTGAGGATGTAGTGCAGGCAGGTGTGAGTGGAGACGAGACAGGGAGGGAGGAGGCAGACGAGGAGGAGGGGGACACAGTGGAGGCAGTGGATGTTGGTGTGTTTGCATGTGTATGATGCTTGCGTGAGTGCCTGTGGGATGTGTGGTGCTTATGTTTGCCAGCGCTTCTCTTGTGTGTTGAGGTATGTGCATGCTGGTCTGAGGGTGTGCTTGGGATAGGCTGAGGTACAGGGGTTTGGGTCTGGGTGGAGGAAGTTGGAGTGGGAGGCTAGAGACAGGGACAATGGCTGCCATCAGTGCTGAGGCCAGAGTCTGAATAGCTCGCTGATGGGCTTCCTGACCAGAATGAATGCCCTCCAGGTATGCATTGGTTTGTTGCAACTGCCTCTCTACACCCTGGATGGCATTCAAAATGGTAGACTGCCCAACAGTGAGGGAACCGAGGAGGTCAATGGCCTCCTCACTGAGGGCAGCAGGGGTGACAGGGGCAGGAGCTGAGGTGCCTGGGGTGAAGTAGATGCCCACCCTCCTGGGTGAGCGGGCACAGGACACACGCTGAGGGGCTGCTGGGAGTGGGGTGCTGGTAGTGGGGGTGGCGGCTGTACCTGTAGATGTGGGGGGCACAGATGGGCCCACCACCGCAAGGGAGCTCCCATCAGAGGAGGAGTCTGTATTGCTGGTCTCAGCTCCTGTCCCCGCCGTGGAGCTCCTCTCGCCCTCCGTCCCACTGGTGAATTCAGACTCCGTTGTGTCACCCTCCAGGGCCATGTGGGATGCAGCTCCCTCCTGCTCCGGTGCCACTGCTCCTCCGCCTGATGATGCTAATGCACACAAGAACAGGGAGACCACAAAAAGGGGGGGGACAGAAGAAAGACATGTTCAGAGCATGCAATACCGCTACCGTTGGCGGACACTACAGACACAGAAGCCCACTGCACTACGCCATGCACTTGGAGTTCCCTAATCAATCCCAGGGACATGGGTTACAAAGCTATGCCCGATTGCTGCACACATTGATGTCACAGGAGCCTGACTAGGTGTAGTTGGCACTGTACACAGGTGGGGTGGGGTGCCACAGGGCCTACCTTAAGAAGGGACCTTACCTACTAAACTCGCCCTGGCCTAGGGGAACCCACAGCCCATCTCCCCCACCCAGACACCTCCAATGCGCGCTGAATCAGCAGGATGAGTGTGTAATCACCCCCTTGTGGCTGCTGTGATGCCCTCAAGCGCCCAGCCAACTCTGGGTACGCCACCAACAGGATCCTGAGCATTAGGGGGGTCATGGTGCGATGGGCACCCCTCCCACGTTGGGAGGCCATCCCCAGCTGGGCCTCCGCCGTCTTCTTGCTCCAGCGGCGAATGTCTTCCCATCTTTTCCGGCAGTGGGTGCTCCGTCTGCGGTAGACCCCCAGGGTCCGGACTTCCTTGGCGATGGCACGCCAAATGTCCTTCTTCTGGTAGGCGCTGGCCTACAGGAATAGTACAGGGGAAAAGGAGAAGATATTACCGTCCGCACCGTCACAGTCAGTGGCCCGCATCCCTACCCTTGCCATGACGCACATGCACTCACTGTGTTTCATGCACGCCTCATTATCACCCCCCCATCTTTCATCTACACCACTCCACACAGGCATTGTCCATACAGCATGCTCACAGTGTACTTACCTGTTTGTCTGGAGGACCATAGAGTAGCGTGTACTGGGAGAGGACCCCATCCACTAGTTTCTCCTACTCCTCCGTGCTGAAGGCAGGGGACCTTTCCCCAGACACACGAGCCATTGTCTCTTCCAGTCTGTGGTCACAGCAGCACTTGCAACGTAGGTCCTCTCCTGTCGAAGATCAGGTATCAAGTGATTGAAAAGAGAGAAAATGGCGGTCACGTCCGCGGCAGTGTGTACCGTCACCGCCGGCGTACATCGCCATTGGCACTTGGGACCCATAGGGTCCAATGTTAACCAATGCAGGATAGCGCTGCGGTCTTCGACCGCCTACCGCAATGGTGTACAACGCCAGCGCAATTACCTCATATCCCCTTGTCTCACTTTACAGGTCAGTCAGCCGCCATTTCATGGGCCCACATGGCAATATTTTGGACTGCGTCACACATATCTAGGCCTTGCTTAAACACTAATACAGGCATATGTCGATCTGCTAATATTTTCCGATTAAGCTGTGTTTTCGTACCTCAGAGTTGGTTGACTCTCTGCTCGCTGTCCTCCTCCTTAGGCACTGTCCGCTGGGCCATGTGAGGAGATGGCGGCATCCTCCTGTGTACAGACCGCTGGTGGACCTGTCGACAATGGAGGAGCGACATGTGATCATCACCTACAGACTTGATCGTACCACAATCTAGGAACTGTGTGCCCAGTTGGAGCCAGACCTGATGTCAGCTATCCGCCATGCCACAGGAATCCCCCCTCAAGTGCAGGTGCTGTCAGTACTCCATTTCCTAGCAAGTGGGTCTTTTCAAACTACAGTGGCCATAGCATCAGGGATGTTCCAGCCTATGTTTTCCAACATGTCATCCAGAGTGTTGTCTGCCCTGCTGAAACACATGTGGAGCTACATCGTTTTCCCTCAGGTGGAGGATTGGCCTACAGTGAAAGACATATCCCCAACATCATAGGTGCCATTGATGGTACACATGTGGCCTTGGTCCCCCCCCGCAGGAGTGAACAGGTGTACAGAAACCGGAAGAGTTACCATTCGATGAATGTGCAGATGGTGTGTTTGGCAGACCAGTACAAACCCCCATATGAATGCCAAGTTTCCTGGCACAGTGCATGATGCTTATATTCTACGGAATAGCAGCATCCCTTATGTGATGGGGCAACTCCAGAGGCACTGTGTGTGGCTATTAGGTGAGGACATGGACCCAATACAGTGTGACTAGGTGTCTGGGGATGTCCCTATGAGTTAGTGTGTGTCTAACAGTTGTCCCTCGACATTTGCAGGTGACTCAGGTTACCTCAACCTGTCATGGCTACTGACCCCAGTGAGGAATCCAAGCACAAGGGCAGAGGAACGCTACAATGAGGCCCCTGGACGAACTAGGAGGATTATAGAGCAGACCTTTGGCCTCCTGAAGGCCAGGTTCTGGTGCCTCCATATGACAGGTGGTTCCCTATACTACTCACCAAAGAAGGTGTGCCAGATCATCGTGGCCTGCTGTACGCTTGACAACTTGGCTTTGCGAAACAGGTGCCTTTTCTGCAGGAGGATGGTTCAGATGGAGGTGTTGTGGCATCTGTGGAGCCTGTGGACAGTGAAGACGAGGAAGCAGAAGAAGAGGACATAGACAACAGGAACACGGTGATCCTGCAATACTTCCAGTGAGACACTGGTAAGAACACAACACTGCCTGCTACATCTGATTTAATTCTACTACCTCTCCACTGTCTGTCATTTTCACCCAGTGTATGGTCACTGAGTTGTCACTTTCCCTTACGATTTCACAGATGTGGGTCCCACTGTGTGACATCTGCTTTGTTTCCGCATGGACTAGAGCTGTGTGACATAGGTATGTTGACATTACATTTGATATAGCATTTTGCCACGGTTATTGCTAATACAAATTGCCAAAAGCACAGACAGACTCCTGATTGTTTTGTGATTTAAGGGTTTTTATTTAAGTGCTCAATAGTGGAGGGGTTGTGAAATGGTCAGGGGTGATGGTGGAGGAATGTCCATTCTCAGAGTCCAGTCTATTAGTCTCACAGGTGCATTGTCCAAAGGGGCATAGGAAGTGGAGCTAGGGCAGTTTAAGTATGGACAGGGTGACAAAGTGGGACAAAAGGATGACAGTCAGGGTGGTCTTATTTCTTGGCCAGGGTCTTGGCATTGTTCTCTGTCTTTGTCCTGGATCTCAGGGACCGCTTCCGGCGTGGTTCTCCATCTGCAGGGGGTGTGGTGCTGGTGTGGTGGTCCTGTGGTGGTGCCGCCTGTCCACTAGCGCCGGCGGAGGTGGTGGGCAGTTCATTGTCCAGGCTAGTGTGAGGGGCCCCTTGTTGTGCCACAGTGTCCCTCCTGATGTTGACGAGTTCCTTTAGCACCCCTACAATGGTGCCCAGGGTAGAATTGATGGATTTGAGTCCCTCCCTGATGCCCAAGTACTGTTCCTCCTGCAGCCGCTGGGTCTCCTGAAACTTGGCTAGTACCGTTGCAATCGTCTCCTGGGAATGGTGGTAGGCTTCTATGATGTTGGAGAGGGCCTCGTGGAGAGTGGGTTCCCTGGGCCTGTCCTTCCCCTGTCGCACAGCAGCCCTCCCAGTTCCCCTGTTTTCCTGTGCCTCTGTCCACTGAACCGTGTGCCCATTACCACTCCCCCAGTGGTATGGGCCCGCTGGGTGGGTGCTGGGCTGGTTTTTCCAGAGGGGGGAAGCTCTGTAGTGGCCTGTGCCAGTGTGAGGTGAACCGACTGTCCTGAGGTCCCAGATGGGCCGGGCTGGTCATCTTGATCCAGTTGGACAGCGCTGCTGTCATCACTGTGCGCCTCTTCTGTGGGTGGAGTGGACTTATCTGGACCCTCCTGTCCAGTGACGTTGGGTAGGGATCCTGCAGGGCTGTAAAGGCATGACTATTGCATCTGTGTGTGCCATGGTGTGCAATGGGTGGGTGACCGTGTTCCCCAGTGCTTGCATTCCTGTTTAGGACCTTGTGTGATAATGGTTTAGGAGGGTGTATGGGTATGTGCAGTGGCCATGCTTTGGTGATGGGTGTCCATGCTTTGGTGTTACATGCAGGGCTTGGGTTTGGGATGTGTGGTTTGTGATATTGGGACATACGTGAGGAGTTGGAGTGATGGGGGTGAGGGTATGTGATAGCATGCAGGTGGGTGGGGGATGAAGTAGTTAAAGGTTTGACTTACCAGAGTCCATTTCTCCTGCTACTCCTGCGAGGCCCTCAGGATGCAGTATAGCCAAGACCTGCTCCTCCCATGTAGTGAGTTCCTGGGGAGGAGGTGGGGGTCCGCCGCCAGTCCTCTGACCCGCAAGGTGGTGTCTTGAGACCAGAGAACGTACCTTCCCCCGTAGGTTGTTCCACCTCTTCCTGATGTCATCCTGTGTTCTTGGGTGCTGTCCCACTGCATTGACCCTGTCCATGATTCTTCGCCATAACTCCATCTTCCTCGCTATGGTGGTGTGCTGCACCTGTGACCCGAATAGCTGTGGTTCTACCCGGATGATTTCCTCCACCATGACCCTGAGCTCCTCCTCAGAGAACCTGGGATGTCTTTGCGGGGCCATGGGGTGGTGTGGGTGATGTGTGGGGTGGTGTGTGTTGTGATGTGTGGGATGATATTTAGAGGTGTGTTGTGTGAGGTGCTTGGATGTTGTGTGAGTGATGGTGTTGAATGCCTGTGGATGCTAGTTTGTAGATGGTGGTGCCTCTCTCTGGCCTTCAGTCGCAATTGTTGACGTAAGGGTTTGTGGGTGATGTGGGTGTGTGTTTTATATTGTATTGGGTGTGTAGGAGTGGTGTGTGTATGTGTATAAGGTGTGTGTATTTGGAATTGTCCAATGTGGTAGCGTTTTGTAAATGTGTATTTTGAGCCCAGCGGTGTGTACCACCAATGGAATACCGCGGTTGAAAGACCGCCGCATGGATTCGTGGGTCGTGATAGTGTGGGCGTATTCCTGTTGGCGTGACGGTGTCAGTTTTGTTATCGCCAGTTTAGCACTGACCTTTGATGTGGCGGACTTGTGTGGGTGTCTGGATTTTGGCGGATTCCGAGCTGTGGGTCATAATGACCGTGGCAGAATTCCGCGGCCACGGCGGTGTGTTGGCAGTCTTCTGCACCGCCAGTGTTGAAATGACCCCCATAATATTAGTCTTCGCCAAGAGTATTTCTGTATACATTTGTCATTTTATTTCTGTATGCTTGATGGTCGCCTTGTTACTTAGAATTCCACAGATTACCATAGTAGGCAAGGGTTTTGATGGTGGTGATATACCCAAACAAACTGTGGGGCATACAATATATGCACAACAATAATCTTTGCTAGGCGATTTTAGGAGCAATAGCATTTTACTTTGCCACCTGTAATTGTGTATATATTTGTACTTTCATGACTTTTATGACTATATTCCCGGTGGTTGCCTTATAGTAGGTTTACTTTCAGTACAATAGGCCAAATTGGGTTATAGTGACAAGCCAATGATAACAGCTATAGGTTTGATTGGTGTGCAGGGAAATGCTATGCCCAATGTCATAGGTCCAGCAATTTATGATAAGAAGTTATTATAAATGCAGTAGGCATGGCTTATTTATTATGAAAAGCAGAAGGTAAAGCTGGTAGGCCTCTAACTTAGAATTGTTATCACATTTTGTTACAGGCCGCAAAAAGATATTTAGTTAGATGTAATCTCAGAAATTACCTTAGTAGGCAAGGGCTTTGGTGTTATTCACTATTGGACCTGGTCCTCTCTGAGGGTCACCCCTCTGTTTGCCTTCACCCTTCCTGTTTTTTGAATGCGGTTTGTGTTGGCATTGGTACTCTCTGCACTCTACCACTGCTCACCAATGCTAAAGTGCTTGTGCTCTCTTCTTTAAGCATGGTAAAATTGGCTTGCACTTAGTTGATATATTTAGTTTACTTATAAGTCCCTAGTAAAGTTCTACTACATGTGTCAAGGGCCTGTAAATTAAATGCTACTAGTAGGCCTGCAGCACTTATAGTGCCACCCACTAAAGTAGTCCTTTAAAAACCTGTCTCAGTATCACCATTGCAGCTTGTGTGCAGTTTTAAACTGCCAATTCGACCTGGCAAAATAATTATTTTCCTAGGCCTAAATCTTCCTTTTCAACAAATATGTCACCCCTAAAATAGGCCCTACAGAGAACACAGGGTAGGGTGCATTGGACATGTGTTTTTAAGTGTTGCATGATATGGTAGTGAAAAACCCCTGAATTCATTTTCCACTACTGAAAGGCCTACCTCTCCCATAGAATAACATTGGGTTACCTAAATGCATTTAGTAAGTGCTAACGTTTGAGTGGAAACAGTAGGAATATCATGTTTCATCTCAAATGAATTGGAATTTTTAGTAGAAACGTTGGATTTTAAGTCACAATTTTGAAAAGGACACCTGTGGAAAGTTATTAAAATAGAAAAGGGTTATGATCCAAGATTTGTTTTAAGTGTGACAGTTAAGGTGCAACAGTTACACGTCATAGGTTAAGGCCACACGTGCTATAACCCTCCTCCGCACTTCAGCTGTTTTCCATTTTGAGAACATCGACTCAAGCACATTATGCACACATATGGTAAAGGCTGTGGTTGCCATATGTAGTTGATGCATTAGCCTTTTGACTTCGGTTTCCTAGTTTAGTTGAAAAGTGTCCTTTTATATCTGTTTGTTTTAGGACAATTTTATCACGAGATCTTCACTTTGGCACTGAAAGTCGAGGATTGTTTCCTCTCTCCACTTGGCAGAGTAAGATTGTTGCTACATTGTATTTCCTTGACAAAATGTATGCTTTTCCATCGTGTTTCAGGCTGTGCTATATCCACCATGCCTTGTCTGTTCCGCTTTTTTTACACTTATCATGATTTTGTTAACGAGTCTGCATTTTTAATGCCAAATGCACACATTTAGTAATGACTTTAGGTCCCATTTCAGACTGGATCAGATTGTCGATTTTTTAGGAGTTCAACACCATGCAGCTGAGTTTTCAACAAACTTGTTTGCAAATACAGTTTCTTAGTCCTTCATGCTGTATCACATTTAATATGTCTTTGGGTAGAGTCTTGTAACATGTGTGTTTTTTAAATGCAACTGGTGAATTAAATGGGGCTGAATGAATGTTCTACATGCTGAATTCTTTTGGGAATATGTGCTGTTTGCTGCAGTTTCAGCACAAGTTTTTTGGTTTGGTATGTATCAGTGGGCTCATTTCTGTTATAGAATTGAGGGACCCCTGCTCTGGTGGGCTTCCACTCATTATAATGGCAGTTTCTACTGATCAGGTGTTTATAATTGGTCAAAGGGCATAGTGGTGTGGTCTGTTGATGCTCTTTTTTACTCATGGTTAGAAGGATATGTATGTTTTGTTTAT
Source organism: Pleurodeles waltl (assembly GCF_031143425.1). Classification (NCBI taxonomy): domain Eukaryota; kingdom Metazoa; phylum Chordata; class Amphibia; order Caudata; family Salamandridae; genus Pleurodeles; species Pleurodeles waltl. The sequence goes on along the minus strand of NC_090445.1, from coordinate 557,295,095 downwards.
GTTGACAGTTTTGCACAGTTGTTTGCTCAGTTGTTCTGTGTCCTGAAGAGAACCCTTAAATCCAGTGGGTTTGAAATGCATTGACAGTAGAGAGATGGTGGTGAACTCTATTAAAAAAGAGTAGGCCCTCAGGGAGAATTTCAAGTATTGCCTTTTGATGCACATCATCCCTGACTGCACTATCGCAAGGATGTAAAACGAGCACCACCAAGCACAAATGTTCTCTAAGGCTGGAACCAAAAAAATCTGGAAATCAATCTGGTTCCTTGTCTTTTTCTAAATTGTTGCAGAACCTGTGTTGTGTAGCCATTTTAGCAATAGTTTTATACACAGGCCTCTTGCTCAGGTATGAGGGATGGTGTCTTCCCAGGGGAGCCTGAAAGGCAGAATTACAGCTCAACATGCTGTGCTCTAACTTAGCTTAGGCAGGAACTAATTCTACAAACATTAGTGACAGTATGGTAGCATTATTTTTATGTTTTACTCTCCTTGTCACAATTTTATTCTTATTGTGCTTCTTCATCCTAGTTATTGCAATACATGCTTTATTATCTGAGATACAGTTACTTCAAAATAAAACCTTATTGAGCTCTGCCTCTGATTGTCCTTGCACATGTGAGACTAATGTACCTGAGAGAAACGGATGGGATCTGAGTGACCATGATTCCCCTGAGGAGTCATCTATGTCATGGGCCTGGTTACCCCAATCATCCCTGCTCTCGGGTGGAGATGAGGCACTGCTTGTTAGCCAGAACAAACCTGGATTAGTCGACCGGTGTCACCTGGTGCGGGATCAGACTCAGTCCCCTGCAGTACAGGTGATTCTGCCACCCAAATCCAGTAGTCTCATTAGGATAATGAGAACCTATGTGACACCTGAATCTTTATTTACATGTGGCTGTGTTAATGTTTGTATTTTACCTTTTGTATTATTGCTTTTGTGTTTTTTATGTCCGTATTGTTGGTAGAGTGTCAGTCTTTCATATTAAGTAATTGTTTATTTCTGTTCTAATCTTTGTGTTTATGACAAACATGTTGATATAATAATTAAATTGTTTTTTCTGGATAATTGAAAAGAATTGTAACAAGTGTGAGGTGAGTAGTTGTGACTTCTCACTGTGAATAATAAGTTTGTCTAAGTAATCTACAGAGTTGTTTCTTGTTTTTTTTGTTTACTTGTAGAAAGTTGTCATTTTCTTTTCCTAACCATTTGGTGCCTGCATCCTGTGTCCTGGGCCACATGACTGTGAAAAGCTTGGCAGTTGGCCCTTGTGAACTCTTGCCAGACAGTGATGGACTAGGTGTTGGCAGGATAGGAGAGATGGGGGTGCTCGCTGCCCACTTACATTTCAAAGGGGTTGCTTCCATCACACTCACAGTAACTTGAACCAGTCTTTTTTCACCCTAGAATTATTGGAGCCTAGGCGGAGGAAGTAAATGTCTAGAACCAGATGAGGGGCTAGCCTGGAAGTATCCCCCATTTCAAAGGCAGACATCAGGTACAAGTATTAGAAACTCTGCCCAATTCTTCACTACAGTCCTGGACCAATAGACTACAAAGTTAGGACTGTCTTGTTGCCCAGAGGACTTCCCTTCTGCTTGAGGTCTGCCCTGCTCCCTATGAAGGAAGAGTGCACTTGCTCCCTTCATTCCATGCTAACCTGATTAACCTCTTTCTCTGTGCATAGGAACACAACAAGCTCTAGAGGCCTCTCTGAAATTGTCTAGCTGACCTGCTGCAACTAGGTCTGCTTGAGCCTAAAATTGGACCTGCCGGAGCCCTCCTAGACTCTATTGAGTCCCTAATCCCCAAGTGGTACCTCCCCAGGTCCTAGATCCTTGATAGACATCACAGTGCACTTGTGTTAGAAATGGGATTTCTGGTTGGCTAGGGTATGCACCTCAGCCAGGCAGAGCCCACCACTCTACTCAGGATGTAGGAGTTACACAGGCTAACCCCTGCTCACCCCCTTGGTAGCTTGGCTCGAGCAGGCAGGCTTATCCCAGAGACAATGTGTAAAGTGTTTGCACAACACACGCAACACACATGGCACAATAAATACACCACAAAGGAAACACCACAACAAGTTATGTAAAAATAAACTGTATTGCATAAAACATAATTTGAACAAACGTGACATGTATCAGTAATACCCTGCTACACAGGCAGTTGTCAGAGCATCACACATGTCACTGGTACTCTGCAAAAGGCAGCAGTTGTCAGGTAAACATAGAGGTTACTGGTATTCTGTAACACAAGAAGTAGTCAGGTTCTCATTACCACTAAATATGCACATGTCAGAATTAACATGCTATCATAACTGCCTAGATATCATCAAGGGTGCCCAAAAAAATTAAACATTCCAATTGAGTACGTCAGGCCTCAAAAATGCACATTGAATGAAACATTCACCAAATGGCAAGACAGCTGTAGCACCAACAAAATTTTGAGAACATTTCTATATGGCCTATGACATCCACCACAAACCATGTTTGTGGGGTTCCCAGCGCTCCTATGCGTATGTTAGACACAGTACGGTCAACTCACCATGCAGCGACTGGGAGCTCCTGTGCTCCTATTATTGGCTACATGGTGGGTCCCAGACCACCACGCTCACCAAAGGAGCTCTCATGCCCCTATTACTGCAATTACAGTAAGGGATGGCTTCGGCAGGGACGGGCCCTCTGATTAGGATTCCTGTACCCATCCTGCTATCTGTGCTATGGATGCCCCCAAAATGTATGCATCTGATCCAAAGGAGGGATGAAAGGGGAGATGAAAAGGGGAGACCCCCACCAACTGGGCCCTGCTGCCCACGAAAGGGTAGAGTATGGCAGCACTCTCCTGTATGGCAGCTGCCCCTCTGAGCCCACACACCAACTAGGCTTTACCGCACCCGAGAGATGTGGGGAAGCCAACAGTACTGGCGGATCCTCCTGGCTCCAAAAAGGGGTCTGCTGCTTTCCCAGGCGGTCCACGACTTGGGTAGACGGCCGCTAACCAATGCTCAACCACTGCTCCTACCAGCCTTTATCAGCCAGCCAGCACGCCCGCACCCGACCCAGTGCGTGAGCTCAACAGAATCACCGTTCATGGCTGCGACAGTGACTACACCACTAGCAGGTTCCTGCATGTACCCCGGGGGTACTTGAAAGAGCACGCTTCATCTGTACTCAATGAGAGGCTACCAGTGGGCTTCTCTTCTACTTTTCCAGCATCGGGAAGAGGGGCAACAACCACTGTGATATGGGGGTGCTCCCTGCATCTGTCTAGTTCATAAGCATAGCGCGTTCTCCTTGTGCTCTGGGTGCCAATTAAAGTGCTCTTCACATGCTGCCACCCTTGAGGCATTCCTCAAGTGTCCCTCAAGGGGCCAAGTGGGCACTTCACGTGTGCTCTCAGAGAGCAGCCCCAGTAGAGCAGAAATGCAGGGAAACAGGGGGAACACCACCTTTTACATGCACTTCAACCTGCCCATAGGTCTAGCTATGGCCCACCTTAGAGGTGACGTATATGTAGTAGTAGGGGAGTTCCAGGCCTGGCAAGTAAATTTAGATGGCAGGTCCCTGTGGCAGTAAACTGTGCATAAAGGACCTGTGGTAGCAGGACTGAGACAGGTTTGAAATTCTACATCTGTGAGTGGCACAAGCCACGCTTCAAACCCACTAGTAGCATTTAATTTACAGGCCCTGGGTATAAGCGATACCACTGTACAAAGGGACATGCTGAGACTCTGCCGTCCAAGATGATTGCCAATACAAAGATCCAGTTAACCGGACTCTTCATACTACATTGACCTCCAGCAATGACTGACAACTTAAGATTTGCACTTCATGCTACAACAACAACAGGCCATGGTGACCACCAGTGCCACCCGACAGGCTCTTCATGCTACAATCAAAACAGCCCACACTGCCCTGCCTGCTCTTCATGCTATAGTGCTACCATTTACAACACTGTTCCTGATTCTTATGGTCTCCTTGGGAAACGTCCGGAACAACGACTATTTTGACATTGCAAGCATAACCGCTCTTGCGTGAATAGCGACTCCCTTTTTCTCTGTCTTAACCATACATGTGCTGAACAACGGTCATGTGTGGTTAAGGCAGAGAAAAAGAGAGTGCATCGGGAGAGGATGCGGTCAGATAAGTCGGACTGGGACACGGTTGGAGATAGTTTTTAGGGGTTGGGGAGGTTGGGTTAATGTGTTTTTTAGGGGCAGGGTGAGGGGTCGGGGTAATTTTGTTTTTAGAACTAGGCAGGGTAGTTTAGTTTTCAGGGGTGGGGGGTCGGGGTAATTTGGTTTTTAGGGGTGGGGTAGTTTTATTTTTGGGGTAGGGGTCAGGGAAGGTTTTAGGCTCAGGGTGGGTGGTGGGTACCAAGGTAGTTGTTTTTAGGGGTGGGGGTAGAGGGGTTGGGGTAGTTTGGTTTTTAGGGTGGGATTGAGGTGGTCAAGGTAGTTTGTTTTTTAGGGTGGGGGTGGGGTTCAGAATAGTTTTGTATTTAGTGGCGGGTGGGAGGTCGGGATAGTTTTCCCTTTAGGGGCCTGGGGTGGGGGTCAGCGTAGTTTTGTTTTTAGGGGCTGGGTTGGGGGGTTGGGCTAATTTTGTTTGTAGGGGTGGAGTGTGAGGGCAGGGTAGCTTTGTTTTTTGGGTTGGGGGTTGGGGTAGTTTGGTTTTTAAGATGGGGTTGAGGTGGTCATGGTAGTTTGGTCTTTAGGGTGGGGGTGGGGGTCCGGGTAGTTTTGTATTTAGTGGCGGGGTGGGAGGTCGGGATAGTTTTCCCTTTAGGGGCCTGGGGTGGGGGTCAGGGTAGTTTTGTTTTTAGGGACTGGGGTGGGTGTTTGGGCTAATTTTGTTTGTAGGGTTGGGGTGTGAGGGCAGGGTAGCTTTGTTTTTTGGGGTGGGGGTATGGGAGTCGGGTAGGTTTTAGGGTTCAGAGTAGGTAGCGGAATCAGGGTAGTTTTCTTTCTAGGGGCGGGGTGGGGGTTGGGGTAGTTTTGTTTTTAGGGATGGGGATCAGGGCAGCTTTGTTTTTAGGGGTGTGGGGATAGTTTGGTTTTTAGGGGAGGGGGGTTGCGAACTTTTTTTAGGGGTGGGGGTTGGGGTAGTTTTGATTTTAGGGTGGATGGGGGGTTGTTTTTAGAGCAGGTGGGAGCTGGGGAAGGTTTTAGGGCTGAGGGTGGGTGGGGTGGTAGGGTATATTTGTTTTTAGAGACATGGGTTAGGGGGTCAGTGCATTTAGGGACAGGGGTTAGGGGTTAGGGGATCAGTGTAGTATGTTTTTAGGGCATGTGCGGGGTCAGATTAGTTATGTTTTTAGGGCAGGTGGCGGCAGTGGCATGCTAGAACCACCATGCCATTCTCACACATGCCTTTACTAGGCATGCTTTTAGAATGGAAAATCATTGTAAAGGCATGAGTGGTAAAGATATCTGTGGTAACAACACGGTTGTCGTTCTGTCCGCGTTGTTCAGGCATGCGTGGTTCCATCATACATTTGGTCTCCTTCACTGCATACTAGGCGCGCTGCTCTGGACTTTGAGAAGATAACTTTTTCAGCATGACTAACCTTGTCCCAGTATCCCATTCATGCTCCATTGAAGTTTGCTTGAACTTGTGACTTTTCCCCAATCTAGCATCACCAGATGACAGCGTGTGGCACTTTGTGCTTTTAGGTACTGTATCTACCTGAAACTTTCAAATTACATATCTGTGGTTCTACTGATTGGACATTTGCCATTCTGGTATCATTGTATTTATTAAAATGTATCATATTTTTCTAGTTTGGTTTGGGATTTTAATTCTGTTGTGTTTTCACTTTATAAGTTGTGCACTGCATAAATACTTGACACAGTGCCTCAAAGTTAAGAGTGACTGCTTTTGCGACAACTACCCGAGGGTTAAGCACAAGTTAATATAGTTACATTTGTGGTTCACCCTGACAAGTACTCTGGTTGTTGCCTGAGAAGGGTTTTCACCCCCCTCAACCAGTAACCCAATTTCCTACAGTCACCCATTTTCACATTTTGCTTTTCCAACTGTGATTTTGTACAGTATGGCCCTCATTCTGTCATTGACAGTAAAAACTGCCTACCACTGTGGCGATGGCTGCCAAAAGACTGTCACCGCAGCTAACATCCGTCCGCCATAATATGACCACAGCCGAATCTCCACTACATGAAGGGTGGAAATCCGGCTGTGGTCATGCTGGTGGATGGTGTTAAGGTGGCACTGCTACCACCAGCAGCCCCACGCCAGTAAACCGCCGCCAGCCATATTATGAGAAATAATGTGGCCTGGCGGTGTTGTGCTGGCAGGTGCTGCTTGCGGTAGCAGCGCCCCATCCGTCCCCTACCGGAAGACCCCCTGGATTCAGGTAAGTCAGGTTTCCGACAGGGGTTTGGGGGCTGTTGTGCATGTGTGGGGGTGTGTGCATGAATGTGTGAGTGTGTGCGTGCATTTGCATGAGGGTGTAGTACTGCTTGCATGTGTGCATGTGTGTGAGACTGCGTGTATGAATGCAAATGTGAATGCATGTCTGTGTGTAAGTTTGGATGTGTATACGGATATGTATGTGAATGAATAGATGCATGCGTGTATGGATGCGTGTATGCCTGTGTGAGTGAGTGTATGAATGCGTGGTATGTGCCTGCGAGTGTGCGTGTATGGGGGGAGGATTAGAACGGGCTAGAGTGAATGGGGGAGTGTTGGGGAGGTGGACCTCCTACCAGTGACAGGTAAGGAATTCCCTGTCACTGGTAGGACCTACCACCATGGTTTTAATGGAGTTACGAATGCCACAAAAACCATGGCGGTAGGGAGGGTCATAATGCCGCCGGTGGAACAGAGTAGTTATCTCCAGCCCTGTAGCTGCTACTGCCATGACGGTCGGTGTGGTACATTGGCGGGTTGGCTTCAGCTAACCTGCCAATGTCATAATGTGGCGGTATGTACCACCAGCCTGGTGGCGGTACTACTGCCACATTTACACTGACCACCGGGGACATATTGACCCCTATGTAATATTTTGACTGTATGCATGATGAGTGCCTTGAGAAAAGCTTATGCTTAGGACCGGAGGCATTAGTTGGGTATAGTGGTAAGCCATTGATAACAGCTACATGCCTGATTGGTTCACTAGGAAAAATATTTCTGTTGCCATAGGTCTGATTTCAAAAGTTATGATCAATTTATTAAGCCTGACTTATTGATTGTGAAAAGCATATGTTAAATCAATAGACATTTAAGAAAGGATTATTATTTGCCTGTATTAAAGCCTACAGATATTTAATTTGTTACAGGAAATGCCACAGATTACCTCTGTAGGGAACTATTTTGGTGTTGGCTATTGCCTCTGACCAACTCTATGGGAAGAAGATAGGCACTGTGATAATTTGTTCTGAAATCTCTTCTTCGCTAGACATTAGAATCTTGTAATGATAAAATCATTAAATAATAAATACTTATGCATATACAAATATATAACCATATAGATCTAAAAAGGGTCAGCTCTGTCCTGTCATTGGTCTGTCTGAGTGTCATTAAAGTTCTGCTTCCATCCATGATAGTGTCCTTCATGGAGTAATGGTTTGGTCCGCATCAGTCATTGACTCTCCCCCAGTGAATCATGGCATTGCCTGATCTTGGAAGAATAGGTGTAATAACCCAGGGAGTTACTTTATTCATTTCGTAAATTACAGCGATGTTTACTTACACATGCATGTCTTAATCTTTCCGAGTAGCATAAGATATTGGCAGGCTCAAGCAGGTATGATGGAGATTTATCTCATTTAAATACATGCGGCACTGCCAGCTGTCTACCATATCCACCTGTCCGATCACATGTGTACATCCAGCTTAAAATGAGTGTACGTCAGTGTGAGAGCTGATTGACAAGTCCTTTCGTTTTTATAGGTGTAAGAGGCTGGCCTGGTTTGTAGTGGGTACTAAAGGTACTTACACCTTACACCAGGTCCAGTTATCCCTTAATAATGAAATGTAGTCAGTGTCTATCAGCCAGGCTGTCTAGGGGTAGCTGTAGCTGACCTGCCAAGGCTGTTCTAGGAGACATGCAAAGCTCTTACAATACCACTGAAGTCACACAGTACTCACACACATGAAAGAAAATACTCAGTGACTCAGTGTTACAAAAATAAAGGCACTTTATTTTTAGTGATGCAATGCCAAAAATACCTTAGAGACTATACTCCTTTAGGAGGTAAGTAATATACACAGTATATATACTAGAATGCATAAATAACTGTAAAAAACTGTTAGAAAACAGTGCAAATAGTGAAAATCACAATAGGTTGCAATGGGCCTAGGTGGGAACACAAATCATACATTAAAATAGAGGAATGCGAAAGTCGGTTTCCCACCTAGGCAAGTGTAGTGTGTAGGGGGCCGATGGGAGTGTAAGAAATCATCAAGGGTAAGTAATATCACAGTAAGTTTCCTGAAACACACGAGAAGTCATGATAGAAGATTATGCAAGAATCAGAAGAGAATGCAAGACACCAACAATGGATTCCTGAACCTGAAGACCTGGGCAAGAAGGGGACCAAATCCAAGAAGCACTGAAGAGTCCGGGAGAACAGGAGCCCCTGCTAACACGAATGAAGGTGCAAAAGAAGAACCACCCGTGAGAAGACAAAGGCCCTCATTACAACCCTGGCGGTCGGTGGGGAAATGGCGGTAATACCGCCAACATTCCAGTGGAAAAAAAAGGGCATTACAGGCATGGCAGTGACCGCCATGCTAAACCACCACTTCTCCACTCCGACCGCCAGGGTGGTAAGGACCGCTGGGCTGGAGACTTCGGTCTCCGGACCAGAGGCAGTCACAACACCGCCAGTGGTATCACGACCCCGCGTACATTGGCCCTTGTGTGATCTATTCCTGTCTCGGGCAATAGGCCTACCCACACAAGTGAGGTACCATTTTTATCGGGAGACTTGGGGGAATGCTTTGTGGAAGGAAATTTGTGGCTCCTTTCAGATTCCAGAACTTTCTATCACCGAAATGTGAGGAAAAAGTGTTTTTTTCCAAATATTGAAGTTTGCCAAGGATTCTGGATAATAGAACCTGGTGAGAGCCCCACAAGTCACCCCTTATTGGACTCCCGTAGATGTCTAGTTTTAAAAAAATGCACAGGTTTGGTAGGTTTCCCTAGGTGCCGGCTGAGCTAGAGGCCAAAATCCACAGCTAGGCACTTTACAAAAAACAGCTCTGTTTTTTTTAGGAAAGTGTGATGTGTCCACATTGTGTTTTGTGGCATTTCCTGTCACAGGCGCTAGGCCTACCCATACAAGTGAGGTAACATTTTTATCGGGAGACTTGGAGGAACACTGAGTGGAAGGACATTTGTGGCTCCTCTCAGATTCCAGAACTTTCTGTCACCGAAATGTGAGGAAAAAGTGGTTTTTAGGCCAACTTTTGAGGTTTGCAAAGGATTCTGAGCAACAGAACCTGGTGAGAGCCCCAGAAGTCAGCCAATACTGGATTCCCTTAGGTGTCTAGTTTCCACAAATGCACAGGTTTGGTAGGTTTCCCTAGTTGCCGGCTGAGCTAGAGGCCAAAATCCACAGCTAGGCACTTTGCAAAAAACAGCTCTGTTTTCTTTAGGAAAATGTGATGTGTCCACGTTTTGTTTTGTGGCATTTCCTGTTGCAGGCGCTAGGTCTACCCACACAAGTGAGGTACCATTTTTATCACGAGACTTGGGGGAATGCTGGGTGGAAGGAAATTTGGGGCTCCTCTCAGATTCCAGAACTTTCTATCACAGAAATGTGAGGAAAAAGTTGTTTTTTAACAAATGTTGAGGTTTGCAAAGGATTCTGGGTAAAAGAACCTGGTGAGAGCCCCACAAGTCACTACATCTTGGATTCCACTAGGTGTTTTTCAAAAATGCATAGGTTTGGTAGGTTTCCCTAGGTACCAGTGTAGTTAGAGGCCAAAATCCAGAGCTAGGCACTTTGCAAAAAACAGCTCTGTTTTCTTTAGGAAAATATCATGTGTCCACATTGTGTTTTGTGGCATTTCCTGTTGCAGGCGCTAGGCCTACCCACATAAGTGAGGTACCATTTTTATCGAGAGACTTGGGGGAATGCTGGTTGGAAGGGAATGTGTGGCTCCTCTCAGATTCTAGAACTTTCTATCACTGAAATGTGAGGAAAAGGTGTTTTTTTGGCCAAATTTTGAGGTTTGCAAATGATTTTGGGTAACAGAACCTGGTGAGAGCCCCACAAGTCAGCCCATCCTAGATTCCCCTTGGTGTCTAGTTTTCAAAAATGTGCAGGTGTGGTAGGTTTCCCTAGGTGCCGGCTGAGTTAGAGGCCAAAATCCACAGCTAGGCACTTTGCAAAAAACAGCTATGTTTTCTTTAGGAAAATATCATGTGTCCACATTGTGTTTTGTGGCATTTACTGTCGCAGGAGCTAGGCCTACTCACGTAAGTGAGGTACCATTTTTATCGGGAGACTTGGGGGAATGCTGGGTGGAAGGAAATGTGTGGCTCCTCTCAGATTCCAGAACTTTCTATCACCGAAATGTGAGGAAAAGGTGTTTTTTTGGCCAAATCTTGAGGTTTGCAAATGATTCTGGGTAACAGAACCTGGTGAGAGCCCCACAAGTCAGCCCATCCTGGATTCCCCTTGGTGTCTAGTTTTAAAAAATGTGCAGGTTTGGTAGGTTTCCCTAGGTGCTGGCTGAGCTAGAGGCCAAAATCTACAGCTAGGCACTTTGCAAAAAACATGTCAGATTTTAATGTAAAAATGTGATGTGTCCATGTTGCCTTTCCTGTCACGAGCATTAGGCCTACCCATGCAAGTGAGGTACCATTTTTATCGGGAGACTTGGGGGAACACTGAATAGCACAACAAGTGTTAGTGCCCCTTGTCTATCTCTACGTTTTTTCCTTCCAAATGTAAGACAGTGTGTAAAAAAGACATCTATTTGAGACATGGCCTGTAATTCACATGCTAGTATGGGCACCCCAGAATTCAGAGATGTGCAAATAACCACTGCTTCTCAACACCTGTTTTGCTTCCTTATCTTATGACCGAGCTGACAAAACTTCTCTGGAATGCACTTCTTAATTTAAAGAAGACATTTATTATTACTACTTCACCAGAAGGTTCCTGAGAGATGAGATTAGTAGGTTGGAAGCACACGTTTAAAAGTAGTCACAGCAATGAAAGCAAAATATATCAAAGTACTTCTCAGTTGTAATGTACACAGCAAATACATGTGATTATATTATAGCATAACTTCAAAGCAAAGAATAAAAGTCAAAATTCATTACCGTAGGGCCTATCACTACTCGTCATCATTCTCATGCCTGGAAGTTGATGACTCCTGTTCAACTACGAGAAAGAGATTTTCCACCCAAACGGGAGATCAGGCAGCTGACGTCCGCTCCTGACTGAAGTCCTGGAAAATTCCCCCTTTCTGCTGCCCAGGGGCACCGTCTTATAATGAAAAAGCCTGCAAGCCTCAAAACATGCTGGCTACTGTACATCAGAGTGGGAACAGAACAAGAGTTGGAGAGTGGCCAAGTCTCCAAACTTCACTTGTTCCCAGGGCTGAGTAGAGAGGAAAACACAAAATACACGCTCTCTTATCACGCTAGGGTTTGGTGTGAACACAATACAAAAAAAACAGCTTGGTCTACCATGTGGAAAAACACAGCTCATCTGCAATGTCTCAACTGCAATGTCGAACTCCGCGATAAAGTCAATAGGCAGCTAACCTAAATACCAAATGTAATATCTAATGCCACGTTAAAGCCAATAGGCAGCTAAACTGAATACAGAATGTAATGTCTAATGCCATGTTAAAGCCAATAAGCAGCTAAACTGAATACAACATGTAATGTGCTACTGGTGAACATTGAACAACTAATATGCGCAGTGGTGAAACACAAAGTCATTGGTCAAACTCAATTAATGGCATAACAACACCTTATCTAATGCCCATTTTGGAAATAGAAAGGTTTTCTTGATACCTATTTTTCACTCTTTATATTTCACCAAATGAATTGCTGTATACCCGGTATAGAATGAAAACCCATTGCAAGGTGCAGCTCATTTATTGGCTCTGGGTACCTAGGGATCTTGATGAACCTACAAGCCCAATATATTCCTACAACCAGAAGAGTCCAGCAAACGTAACAGTATATTACTTTAAGAAAATCTGACATTGCAGGAAAAAGTGGAGAAAAATGGCTGTTTTTTCAACTCAATTTCAATATCTGTTTATTTCAGCTGTTATTTTCTGTAGGAAAACCTTTTAGGATGTACACAAATGACCCCTTGGTGAATTCAGAATTATGTCTACTTTTCAGAAATGCTTAGCTTTCTGGGATCCAGTATTGGCTTCACACCCATTCCTGTCACTTACTGGAAGGAGGCTGAAAGCACCAAAAATAGTAAAAATGGGGTATGTCCCAGTAAAATGCAAAAATTATGTTGAAAAATGTGGTTTTCTGATTCAAGTCTGCCTGTTCCTGAAAGCTGGGAAGATGGTGATTTTAGCACCGCAAATCCTTTGTTGATGCCATTTTCAGGGAAAAAAAGACAAGCCTTCTTCGGCAGCCCTTTTTTCCCATTTGTTTTGAAAAAAAGAAATTTTAGCTGTATTTTGGTTAATTTCTTGGTCTCCTCCAGGGGAACCCACAAACTCTGGGTACCTTTAGAATCCCTAGGATGTTGGAAAAAAAGGACACAAATTTGGCATGGATAGCTTCTGTGGGCAAAAGTTATGAAGGCTTAAGTGCAAACTACCCCAAGTAGCCAAAAAAGGGCTCAACACGGAGTGGGAAGGCCCAGCAGCTAAGAGGTTCATAAAAACTGTGTTTTTACAGTGTTTATAAAACATGCTGTTTTGTTGCAGTAATTCAATCAGTCAATCATGTTGTACTTGTAGACAGCACCTTGTCATCTGAGAGGGTGTCTAGGTGCTTGCTGCAGGTATTCGTCGAAGAGCCAGGTCTTGAGCACTTTCCTGAAGTGGGTCAGCGAGGGTGTGGAGCGCAAGGACGTTCTAGGCTTTGGCAATGAAATTGGAGAAGGAGCATCCTCCATAGCAGCAGTGGCGTATGTGAGGTATCTGTGCAAGGGCATGATGTGCGGAGCGGAGGTTCCTTGGAGGTCAGTAGAAAAGCAGGGGGTGGTTCAGGTAGGTGGGTCCTTGGTCATGTAGGACTTTGTAGGCGTGGGTCCTGTGTTCAAATTGGCACCTCTTCTGGATCAGGAACCAGTGGAGGTCCTTCAGATGCTGGATGATGTTTATTCTCTTGGGCCGGTTGAGGATCAGTCTGGCAGCTAGAGTCTGCATCATCTGGAAAATATGAATGAGTTTGGTGGGGATGCCTGCATGGAGTGTGCTGTCTTAGTTCAGTCAGCTGATGATGAGGGCCTTCATCACTGCCTTCTTTGTGTAGATGGAGAGCACTTGAAAACCTTGCAGAGGATACAGAGCATGTGGAAGCATGTTGAGGAGACAGTCTTGACCTGATGTTTCATGGAGAGTTAGCTGTTGAGGATGATGCTGAGGTTGTGGAAGTGGTCTTTATACATGGTGGTGGGTCTGAGTTCGGATGGCCACCAGGAGTCGTTCCAGAGGGTCGTGTGTCTACTGATGATCAGAACTTCAGTTTTGTCCATGTTGAGCTTTAGGCAGTTGTTTTTCATCCAGGCAGATAAGTTCTTCATACAGTTGTGGAAGTTTGTCTTCTTCATGGTGGGGTCAGCTGAGAGTGAGAGAATGAGCTACGTATCGTCGGAGATTATGTTGATGTGGTACGATCTGACGATGCTGACGATGTCTATGAGTGGTGTCATGTAGATGCAGAAGAGGGTTAGGATGAGGGATGATCCTTTGTGGATGCTGCAGATGGTGTGCAAGGTGAAAGGAGGGAGGTTGACTATCTGGGTGAGCCCTGTGAGAAAGGATGCAATCCATCTGAGTGCATCGTCTGTGATTCCAATCTGGAGAAGTTTACTGATGAGTGTGTGGTGGAAGACTGTATCAAAGGCTGCAGAGAGGTTGAGCAGAATCAGGGCAGCCAATTCTCCTCTGTTGAGTAGGGTGCAGGTGTTATCTGTTTCAGCAAGAAGAGATTTCTCTGTGGTATTGTTGGCTCTGAAGCCTGAAGTGATTGGTAGAAAGCACACATTCACTTTAAAATAGAACAGTGTATAGTGTGTTTCCATTTGTAGTGTATCCAATGGACTTTTTTAAGTGTAGAGAACCTGTGAATTGCACTCTCATTCACACTTACATCTCATTATACTCTATTACAACTCATTACCTCTCACACTCACTCTATCAGGAATCTGTCTGGTTCACAGGACTATTTATGGATTACAAAAATAAGGGTCCTATGCTCACATGTTTAGTAAACCAATCCTGGATATAGTCGGGGGTCATTTACCTCCTCCTGATTGAAAATTATGACATTTTACAGGTGGTTAGCCCAGCCAAGAGTATAATACCTTGTGAAACCTTTCAAAATTTGACTTACAACAGGTGAATTTGTAGTCCTGTATTCTAAGGCAACCTGATACTTGATGCTTTAAGCCAGCTCACCACTGCTTTTCAGCACTCTTTGCCTGACTACATTAAGGTGGTTCTGCTGTTGTATGGGCATTTTCAATTCTGACCTTCTAACAGACATTTTATTGAATTCAGGGATTTGAACCATTGCTGGTAACACTGTATCAGTTGGCTCCCAATGCCCAGCAGTAAAGCGGGTAAACAGCCTGGATCAACTGATGGTATCACACATGATAATGAACACCGTGCAGCTATGAATTTTGTGGAACATAATGTGTCATATTTTCATCACTACCCCATGGACTTGCGTTGAATATTCAAATCTTTGGTTGTTTGGCAGATGAGCTGCTATCAATAAAAACTTGTTAGAAAAAGGGGCTGATGTAGTAAATGGATTTACCCATTCTGTGTCTATGGGTAAATATGATGGTACGTATTGTACAAATTGGCATGCTATCATTCCCTTTGCCATACAACCTCCTCTTTATCCTTATAGATTACCCTTACCTGACTTCTAAAAGCCCCTTACTACCCCATAGACTATCCAACCCAGATCCCAAAAAGCTCACTCATGCTCTGTAGAATATCGATATTTAGGTCCTAAAAACACCTTACTATCCCTAAACATTAAAAATATCTGAGTCTCACTACCTCTACAGCCCCATAGACTACCAACTCATGAGCCCTAAAACCCCCTTACTACTACTATCCACTCCTCATTCTTCAGCCCTTAAGCACTTCTCACTACCCATCCCTGAGCCTTCACAACTCCAAACTACCCGCATGCAATACACGTCCTTAAGCCCTAAAAATTCATAGTCACTATTCAGCCTTGAAACCTAAAAAACAATTACTACCCTAAACTTTAAATTAAATACTTATTATTTCTTAATTCATTAATTTATTTACTTAAAAGTAAGTAGTTCTTTACTTGATAAGTATTAACATTTGTTTTAAATATTATTACAATTTTAATTGACATAACCTTACTGATACATGTATGCTGCGAAGTAAAAGTCTGAAAACATACCTGAGATGTAAAGAATGCTGATGTAACTCCCATGATGTAACTCCCACAATGCAATTAAACCTGATGAAAGCCTGCAAACATGCTATATGGAACTGTTTTGTAAACAGTGGCTTTGTCATATGTGGACACTATTCAGCCTTGAAACCTAAAAAACACATTATACGGTACGCAGAACATTGTCTTCTGCCTGGCTGTAGGTGGCTACCGCCGTGGTGGCTGTTGTTTCTTCCCTGGCGGTCAGTGTGGTAAAGTGGCTGTCTATCTGAGCTCTTTGCGCCATGGTCATAATTTGGCTGCCTGTTAGTGGTATTACCGCCACTTTATCACCAACCGCCAGGGTTGTAATGAGGGCCTTAGTGTACGAAAACAGCAATGAGAGGATGCTATCTTGCTGTTAGAAACTGTGAACTGGTGATTAATCATACCTGAGTTTTGAGCGTGTAACCCATTAGCCATATGTGATTATTTGGTGAAATATTCGTAAAATAGCTCAATTTTAGACCTTTGGAGTGGTAAAAATGGTGCACTATAATTTTTGCTCTTTTTGTTCAGAAGGACACGTTTTACATAGCGCCTCTTTTTTCACACAGGACGGACTATGGGCCAGATGTACAAATCGTTTTGCATGGCGCAAACTGCGATTTTCGCAGTTTGAGCCATGCAAAACGGGCATTGCGATGCACATTCCCATTTTGCACGGCGGTACCGACTCGCAAAATGGGAATGCGACTCGCAAATAGGAAGGGGTCACAAAGCAATTCGCAGTTAGCACCCACGTGAAGTGGGTGCTAACTCATTCGCAAAAGGGAAGGGGTCCCCATGGGACCCCTTCCCCTTTGTGAATGTCGCGCAAAATGTTTTTTCAGAGCAGGCAGTGGTCCACTGGACAACTGCCTACCCTGAAAAAATTAAACCAAATGGTTTAATTTTTTTATTTTGTATTGCAACTCGTTTTCCTTTAAGGAAAACGGGCTGCAATACAAAAAAATAATTGCTTTATTGAAAAAGCAGTCACAGACATGGAGGTCTGCTGTCTCCAGCAGGCCACCATCCCTCTGAGTGCAGGGAATCGCAAGGGGGGTCGCAAACTGCGACCCACCTCATTAATACTAATGAGGTGGGTCTTTGCAACCCCCTTGGGATTCGCAGAAGGTGTCTGAGACACCATTCTGCATATGCTTTTGCGACTCGCAATTTCAGAGTCACAAAAGCATATCTTGCTACATCTGGCCCTATGTCACTGAGAATTCTTACGATTGAAACAAATACTGTTATTTGTATTTACCATGTTTTAGGATGGTAGAGGGAAAGTAGCGGCCTTTGAGCCCACCCCACCTGCAAAGTACCTGGATGGAGCTCCTCCCCCTGGACTAAGTCAGAGGTCTGCAACCCGTGTACAGTGTACTGTGCTGAAGGGGGCCCCTTGGAGCTCGTGACCCCCCAGCACCGTGGGAGCTGCAGGGGCCTTTGTTACGCCACTGAGGTAAGGCCATTCACATTTTAGTTGTTCGCATATATACTTCTAATGTGTTAAAAAATGTGTGTATGCACTGAAAAACCGCATCTTTGTTTTTATAATTTAGGGAATGCCATTTACATTGTTTTCCATAATGACTTAACATTTGCCATATATTTCCATAAATGCTTGGTGCTCCTTGACAGACATCATTAATATCATCTGAATACCTGTTTACGCATGCCGGCAACTCGTTTGCACAGGGTTACATGAATCGGTGTATATAAGGTACATTTCTGATCCATTGTTCTTGCATCTTGTTTCTTTAACGTACTCCCTCACAGGCTTAGGCACCAAGTGATTTCAGACGAAATATACATATATTTATGTCATGAACATTCAAATCTTTCTAACACAGCTGTCGAGCAGAGTAAGTTGTAATTGTTGACTTCTAGAGACAAAAATAAAATTTGGCGAAATCTTCATGTCGTGCAATTTTTGGTAGTCGCAACGCAGCATCTAACATTTCTAAACTATATAAAGAAATCAAAATTGAAAATTAATAAATAAATGGATAGCCGTAGTGTTTTGGATGGAAACATATTCTATAAATAAGTTGATATAAATAATCTATGCAAATATACGCACACTGCGAATGCCAAATACTTGTTTACTCAGCTGCATGGAAAACAGATTAATTAATATATTCATTTATGCAAATTACTCACTTTCATCAAGTGTTAAAAAACATAGTCCGAATTCAGTATCTTTGAGGTTATTAATGACTGTGAAGATACAGCAAACGTGGTCACTTGACCACTAAATTGAAAAAAAATATTTTGGGCTTCCTTGTGGTATAGGGTTGTAGCCATCGATAATCGGACTCCATTTGGGAGGACCATGCCACCCCATTATTCAGCTCTTTGCTCTGACAGAAGGGTACTCCAACAAATGGGGAACTCTCAAAGGAAAGACTCCCTGCCCATCTTCATTGATGGGTGGGGCTTATTTTCATACAGGCACGCACCAGCTTATATGACTACTCCCTCAAAATGCTGAAAGTGAATGCCATTTTACTGTTATGGAAGTATATTAAAATTGATGGATGGAATTGTTGCATTAATATCATCCACTGGTAACTACTCGCACCAAATCACAGTGCTCCATTATATTGCACATCATACCACCTCAGTTTGGACCCAACCATATGCAAATCAGTCTTGATCCTACTCGAATTGGAAGTTATTACTGTTATGGTGCCGGCACTGTCAGGGCAGCCAGTACCCTCATTTGTACCAGCATTTTGCAATCTCAATCATGTTTTTGCCATATTTCGTAATTCTATTTCTATTAAAAAGGCAATTTTCCAGTCCACTGGGCCATTGTGGGACCAACCCTTTTGCAAAGGAATTCCATCTTGATGCATGACATACCTCCCCAGGCACAGTCATCAAAACATTTGTGGACATTTATTTGGACCTGCATAGCTAAGATATAGGTGGTAATTATTACATTGGCAGTGACTGTTAAAGTGGCGGTAATACTGCCAACAGGCTGGATGTAATTACTGCCAAGTTATGACCATGGCAGTGATAACTCCCATAGACAGCCAATGTACCACACCAGCAGCCAGGGCGTTAACACCACGGACCACGGCGGTAGCCACCTACAGCCAGGCAGAAGACAAAGCACCACCCACCATATTATGACACAGCACACTGCCACAATTTCTGGGGCAGTACCAACTCCATCAAATGCCTGGCAGAAACTCAACACAGAAGACCAGAGAATCACCTTCAGAAACACAGAGAAGATCAATGCTGCCATGGAACCGGAACTGCAGGTCTTCCCGAGGCTTTGCTATGCCATGCTCCACCTGGAACACCGATGAAGACGATGACAGGGAGTACAGCGTCTAGCACACAAGGGAGGTAGGGAGGAAAAGGAGAGTGACATACACACGCAAAACACACACCATTCATACGCACACCATATACACAACCAGCTGCAGACGAAAAAAAATGCCACAGGATACACCTCATAATATTGCAAGAAGAACAGTAAGGCGGAATTGAAAATGCATTCGCATGACAACAACCATCATTAGTACCAAAGTGACAAATATTATACATGAACCATTGTCTAGAAAGGGCCAACGCCCAGTCCAAAGTACAATAGGCCCACATAGCCACAGGGCAGCGTCCAAGCCCCAACTTGATCCTGACATTCACAGCACCAAACTTTGCACTGGTTCTGGAGGGGGCTCCATACCCATTTCCCAATGCTGGGGAGTGCAAGGTCACAGTCTCTGAAGTAAGGAACTCGCCCACTGCTTCTGGAGGGGGCTCCTAGTACAACAGTCCCTGAAGAGTGGTCTACATGCCCTCTGCTGGAGGTGAGGGCTGCTGTGTCTCAGCTGGGGAGGTGGCTCCTGGGCAGCCTCTGCTGGAGGTGAGGGCTGCATTGTCTTTGCTGGGGAGGTGTCTCCTGGGCAGCCTCTGCTGGAGGTGAGGGCTGCTGTGTCTCAGCTGGGAGAGGTGTCTCCTGGGTGGCCTCTGTTGGAGGTGAGGGCTGCATTGTCTCAGCTGGGGGAGGTGTCTCCTGGGCAGCCTCTGCTGGAGGTGAGGGCTGCTGTGCTTTAGCTGCAGGAAGTGTCTCCTGGACAGCCTCTGCTGGAGGTGAGAGCTACTGTGTCTTAGCTGGAGGTGAGGACCTCTTGCCTTTCATTGGTGGTTAAGTGGGAACCATTACTGTCATTGGTTGAGTGGAAACTACTTCTGTCATTGGTAGTTGAGTGGGAACCGCTGCTGTCATTGATGGTTGAGTGGGAACCTTACAATTCCTGGCTGGTGGAGTGGGATCCTTCACTTTTTTGCCTGCACAACTAGGAGGTGCCTCCACTGTCCCCGTGGACTGTTTGGCTGAGGTGCTGGGCTGGGTCGTTTGGACCCTGCTCTTACGGGCTGGACAGGGGTGGAGGGGGAGGGAAGAGGTCAAATTGGGCAAGGAAAAGCTTCTAAGGGACGGTGGGACGGGATGAGGGAGGAGGGATGGGAGTGGAGGTTGAGGGAGTGGTTGTTGAAGGAGTACTTCTGCTGGACTTGGGTACAAGTGCATGGGCAATGTGTTGATGTGAGGTGGATGGCTGTTGGGTGTCTGAGTGCCTGTGTTTGTGTGCCTTAGGAGGGGGGACAGACAGGATGGGAGAGGACACAGGGGACGCGTGGATGGATATTATGGAGGTGTCTGCCAGTGACGTGTGTGTGCTGCTTGGTGTGATGATGGTGGTGCTGGCTGTTGAAGCAGTGCTTGCAGGTGTGAGTGTGGATGTGACTGTGAGGGAAGAGGAGGAGGGGGAGACAGTGGAGGCAGTGGATGTTGGTGTGTGTGGAACTGTCTGTTGTTTGTGTGAGTGCTTGTGGACTGCAGTGTGCTGCCTTTGTTTGACTGTGCTACTCCCGTCTGATGTTTTGTGTGCATGTTTGTCTCTTTGTGTGCATGGGATGGGTTGGGGTTGAGGAACCTGGGACTGGGAAGTGGTAGCAAGAGGGCGGACGGTAGGAACAGAGACAATGGATGCCATCAGAGAGGCGGCCAGAGCCTGGAACAATCTCTGTTGGGCCTCCAATCCACGTGGATGCCCTCCAGGAATGCATTGCATTGCTGCATCTGTGATGCCAGCCCCTGGATGGCATTCACTATGGTTGACTGCCCTACAGAGATGGTTCTCAGGATGTCAATGGCCTCCTCAGTCATGGCAGCAAGGGTAACAGAGGCTGGGGAGGAGGTGCCTGCAGCAAAAGAGATGCCTACGTCTGGGGGGAGTGGGCCAGGCCAACTGTGTGAGGAAAAAGGGAGGGTGGAAATAGAACTGGGAGTGGTGAACAAAGATGATACAGGAGTCTATCTAGCTGGGTCCACCACCACTAGGGAGTGGCTACTGGAGGTTGAATCCGATGATGAGGCTATAGATACGTTCTCCTCTGTGGCACTCCCTTCACCCTCCAGCCTACTGTGTCGGTGGTGTCTTGACTGGAGTTACCATGGCCAGATGCTTCCCCACGTGGTTGTGTCCTGTCTCCTCCGATTGCCTGGGATGATGCTGAAAATGCAAAGAGAAAGAGGGTGATTAGCAAACATTACCAGGCCATCGAGTAGACCCCAGCAACAAGCATCAAAGTGGCTACAACATGTACCATATCATAAGCATGCATGCCATCTTAACTGTCAATAGTTGCTCACAGAAACATCAGGGTCTCAGAGAACTCTAATTGCATGGTTGAAGTTATGAAATAATAGTCACCATTGAACAAGTAGGTGACCACATCACCTTCAATGCTTTGCCTCATGGATCATACCTCAGTTACCTGTTGTCATACAATAGTAGTCCAACGCCAACTTCAGTCCTACAGATCCCACACAAGGTCATGCAGACATTTATTTGTCACATACCCAACAACATAACAATTTGAAATGATGCTCCCAGAACATGCCATATTGCTGACAACAGCACAATAGCCTGGAGAAGGTGACATGGAATTACTCATGTCACACTAGAAACATGTCAACAATGCACACTTCACCAATTGAAATTTGTCCCAATGGAGTGATGGAGGTAGTACTAATGTTGCTCTGATATGCCACATATTTGGCATGGAAATGTACACTGTAGACATAATGTACAAATTGACAGGAAGCTATATTCCTAAAGTCTACAACACAATGAATCAGCAAGCCCCGGGGAAATCCCCACTAATGTCCTGCACCCCTTACAAAGACATACTCTGACTGTATCAGTGGATGCCATCAGTCTATTGTATGTTGCAAAGGTCCAGAGATATGCACATACTTGTAGAAGGACCTCAACATTTTGCCCAATGGGACAGATACATCACTGTCTCCATTTTGGTCCTGCAAACCCAGATGTCTGTGGATGAATGGTTGTACCCAACCCCATGTGATTCCAACATAAATGCAAGTCACTCCATGATGCATACAAACAGTCATGTTACAAACCTTCCCCATTGCACATGCTCAGTGCATTTTGCCACATGATACTGCATCAATGGCCTTGACATGCACAAAGAGGCTAAAAAATATACTCATACACATCTTGTCCCTCATTGCTACTGCAGTTGTACATGCCAAATGACATGCAATGATGGGTAAAGGTCTGTGTCAGCCAACAATCTATTGTGACACACTTCTGTCTGTGGCACCACATTAAATGTAGCACATTGCAAATGTCCTTTTCCACACACAGGTAGGCATGCACATAGATGTGAGGGAATACAGAAATCACACGCAGGCAGACCATGCATGACACATCAGTGTACATATTTTGTTGAAAGAGAAAGAGGCAAATGCTAGCATGCTGATGCATGGATTGTTGGCAGCAGTGATGGCACATAAGTGATGACAATGGACATTTCCCGCTTACCAAGGGAAACGTTTGATCTGTAGCTGCACCCAACAAAAAATATATGCTCTGTCACATGTGTGATGGCCACCTTCACATGACAGACAGTCGTGAGGCACCAGCACCCTTCACACCCTAAGGACAAGTAACTTCTGGATGGCAGCAGAAGCCAACATACTCATTTAACCAGGCACATGGCAGAAATAATCCATCACTTCCTTACCACTGGCCTGAAACACAGAGGAGTTGTGGTTTGTTGTCTAGAATTTACACTACAAACATTATGTCATTGATCAATGTACACAGCCTTGTGTTGTCCCTGAATAGCAAATTGTTTGTGGATTGCACACAGTTGTGCCCAAGGCCCCTGGGCCAATTGGCAAGACACATCAGTATGCACCATATGACATATCTCCACAAACAGTCATTCATCTACTGTGTCACACATCGATCATCCCTAATTGTCGGGGGAGATGTCAGAACCTAACACATTAACTTGGCAATGTGGCAGGAATATGCCCTGTACTCAACCCGTTGTGGCTGCTTTGCTCCCATTAAATACCCATCAAGGTCTGGGCACGCCACCACCAGGATGCAGGGCATTAGGGTGAATCATGGTCCAACGGGCACCCCACCCAGGTTGGGAGGACAGTTCCAACTGGGCCTCTGCGATCTTCCGGGCCCAGCGTCTCAGGACTTCCCACCTCTTGTAACAGTGTGCACTCCACTGGCTGTGGACATCAATGGTCTGCACCTTCCGGGTGATGGCTCTCCACATCTCCTTCTGATGGGCTTTGACCTGCATGGATGCAAGAGACAAATCAAGAGGTTACATTCAGAAGTTCTCAAATAAATGGTTGAGTCACACACGTCAGAAACATCAAGCTGGAAATTTTCAATTTAACATACCACAAGTGTAAAGCACACAAGCCAGTCAGTTCAGGGGCATCACTACAGACATTTATATCCATCTGCCAACTAACCCACTAGCATGCTCTGGACCTATAATAACTTAGCAAGCCTACTGACATCAGGTAGCCCATGCTCCAGCAACATGTAATGTGATATGAGCCACAAAGAAACACTACACACATATGTGGCTTCTGAAGAGTAAACTCCTTAGGGCTCACTGGACCAACACATTTACAATCTGTGAGATTGAGTCACTGCATACAGCCCCTACAGACAACTTCCATAGTACATACTTCACCAGTGTACTTTAGTGACAATGAAGGGGCTGGCATGTTGGTACAGAAAGTGTATTCCTTGTGCATGTGAGGACATGTGGCCTACCAAATTCAGACTTATGCCACTTCAGGGGGTGGGTTCTGTGGCAGGTACCTGTACCACAGAACACTCCTTTGGACAAATGTGTCTATTCTCCAGAGGTGGCATCCATCCTACAAAGGTATACATTGTACAATGTCTGCTATGTAACCAAGGTACTGACTCGCATATCATGGCCTCCCAAGGATCAATTCTCTGTCTTCACTGTGGGACTGTCATTAGTGCAAAAAGCCTGTACAGGGCAAATATGACTTCTGTGAAGGTGACAACAGAGCTGTGGGGGAAGGGACCTGTCATGAGTGAAAGATACACAATACCAACGAGGCAAAATGCACATATGGACTAGTAATGGGATGTACCCTAGCCCCCATTCCTAATCTAGTCAAGGGACTGAGGCATTCAGGGCAAGATTTGCCAATAGAGCAACAAATTGGCCACATGACAGGATTTGCAGGTCTACAGGGAGTGGGCACAGTGCCACAGTTGCATAGCCACAGTGACTTTCCCCCAGCCTGAGAGCTATATTTGACAGACCCTGGTCTCTGCAGACTGAGTATACAGAACCCACATGACATTTCTATCACTTCCATGCATGACAGTACATCATGTAGCCATCATCAATGTGCATTGTGTGGCACTCTGAAGGGCATAGTGAGTTATTACGTGCCTCTCATACTACAGTTTGGCAAGGCCAGATGAAGGCTGAATGATCTTTGGCACTATACATATTGCTTACAAGATCCTCAAATGACTCTGACAAGATGCATAACTAGTTCATGCTGGTATGCACACACGCGTTGTCTGACATTTAGAACAATCATAAACAAAGAAATGTCATTAGGTGGCAGTAAAGTCTCCTTACCTAGTTATATACATCCAAAACAAGGAGGATCTATAACCTCAAAAACCTCACACAGCACAATGTGACTGAGCCTAACATATAGCACTGGCCACAAATATATGCACAATGCAGATCCCATTGATGCCACACAGACAGCAACAACAGGCACACAAGAAGTATTACTGGCACACAGGGGCAAAATATAGTCTGTGAGGAGGGAAAGATGGTGTCAAACAGAATCACTTGTGCTTATGAGATCCTTACCTGCTCCTCTGGTGAGCCATAAAGCTGTTCATACAGGGGTAGGACCTCATCAACAAGCCTCTCCATTAACTCTGGAGAGAAGGCAGGGACCCTATCACCTGCTGGATGTGGCAGGATTGCTCTCAGAGGTGGCACACAGCCGCTCAGGTAGTGGAGGTGCTGCTAGCAGCAGTGTCAAGAGTCAAGAGAGCGAATGTGCACAGCATAGTGGTCATGTATGCAACATACGCGGTCATCAAAGCCGATGGATACATCCATTGGTCAGGGACCACCACAGGCAACAACTTTAGACTATGGCTGTGTCTGCTGCAGTTAGAACTGCCTACTACCCTGAAGATGTCTGCCGGTAGTCGCGTGAGGTTCCTAATGTCCAGTGGAGTAGGTCAGGCATCTGCCATTTTGGCGCCACTAAATACTGTATTGGGCTTTGCAAACTATGTCACACCTACAATATATGTGTTGTGGCATTGCAAACATCTTTATACTGTCTTATCATATAGGTCCTTCTATACAATCACCAGTGTAGTGTGTTGCAGGGCACAGATGGCATTTGAGGGCTGTGCACTGTTCACTACCGCCGCCGGTCATTTAGGCGTACAGAATATACAGTCACATTTCTAGGGGCAATTGTGTAGCAGATAGTTGAGTTTCATCCAATTCCATGTTGTGGACACATGTGTTGCTAACCGTGGGGATCACATATGACCATTGTGTACTTTCCAGCTGTGATGTGTACTGGGAGTCATGTCTATCCGGTCAGACTTGCTTTGTCACATGATTATTGTCATGCATAATGTATGTTGCTGTGGACACACATAATAATGTTACAAATCATGTCTTGTCACACATAGGTACCCTTGAAGAGGGAGGAGGGGACAATCTCCTGTCTACGTCCACTGCTAGACCTTGAGACCATGTTGCAATGGCATATAATTATGTTATGCCGCCTGCATAGGCAAACAATAGTGGACTTATACCATCAGTTGGAGCCAGATCTGATGCAGCTATTAGTTATCCAACCTGCATACCATCCATTGTACAAGTCATGTCAGTTTTGCACTTCCTAGCCACAAGGTCCTTCCAAAATATAGTTGCCCTACCTGCTGGTATGTCCCAACCTATATTTAGTCTGGTGTTCAAGGATTTCCTTGCAGCAATGATGAAAAACATTGACAGCTATATCAGGTTCCCTGGACTTGAGGATTTAGGCAATGCGAAGGTTGACTTTTATGGTTTTGCTCTCCTCCCACATGTGGTGGGAGCCATTGATGGCACACATGTTGGCTTGGTGCCACTGCAGGTCACTGAAGAAGTCTATCACAACAAAAAGAACTTCCATTTCATCAACATGCAAGTTGTCTATTTGGCAGATCTCTACAACTGACATGTCTGGCCCGTTATCCAGGATCAGCTCATGATTCATTTATAATGCGGAAAAGCACCTTACCCCAGCTGATGTCACAACTGCACCCAGAGAGGGCCTGGCTGTTTGGTAAGTCAAGTCTGTCCTGATTGTGTATGTGCAACACCAGGTGCTTCAGTCATGAAGAGAGTGATTTATTGTTGCACATGTGTCCCATTTCTTAACAGGAGACTCAGCTAACCAAACCGTCCTTGGTTGCTGACACCGGTGAGGAATCCAACTATACCAGGGGAAGTCCACTTCAGTGATGCTCATGGAAGGACATGGTGGCTAGTGGATGGGCTTTTGGGCTCATGAAGGCCAGATGTAAGTGCCTGGACAGGACTGGTGGAGCCTTCCTTACTCACCCAGGAAAGTGTGTCATATCACTGTGGCATGCTGCATGATCCATAACTTTGGCCTGCAGAGGAACATCCCATATATCCCAGAGAAGGGGAAGCCTGTAGTGGCACTGAGTGTGACTCTTGAAATGCCAAATGAGGATGACAGCGGTGAAGAGAATGGAGCTGAGGTGTGAGAAGATCTCATAACATCTACCTTTCATGGGTGTAAGTATGTCATGTTATGTTATGTTATGACTGTGACTGTACAATGAACTATAATTGTGAGAATGTGTGGTGTCGAGCATTTTGGAAACAGCTAAGGAGCTGATACTCTGCAATAGTCAGCAAAAAGCTGCTTCATGAGATAGCTTTTGATACATCTCTACCTTGATGATGTGCTTTGTGTGTGTCAGTTTCCTTGCAATGTACTTTGTTTTCCAGTTGCTTGCTATGTGACTTGTGTCATAGGTATGGTTTCAAAACTCCTTGTTGTGTTCTTTGTACACGCACCTTCACCCTGACATCTTCAAGTGGGTGATTCAGATGTGTGACATTGGCAGGTATCTGATGCTGTTCTGGCATACAACGTAGACCTGGATTGTACCAGGTAATGTAGGTTGCAGGGTTCAGATGTATTAGACCTGTACCAAGACAGCTTGCTCAGTGTTTGGGTGGAGGTACATAAGTGGCCAATACACTTGTGTGTTGTTGTGGGACTGATGCCCCATGTGTATCATAATGCGGTCATAAAATATTTAGTCCTAGCCTTTGATCCAGTCATTTTCTCTTCACATTGGCTAAACATTCTTTTTGTATGACCTGTATATAGCTGTAGATGTGTTCCATCATTGTAGGCCACAGTGCCTATGCCACAACATTGACCAGATGCATGGTCATTGGATTAGGATGGCCCTGTTGTACTGCCTTCTGGCTGTATCTTGGATTATGTGATTTTATATTATTTTGGTGTGGTAGGCGATAAGGCTCAAGCTGCTGATATCAACAACTTCAATGTTTGCCTATTCTACAGGACAATATCTGGCAAAGTATTTTCTTTTGTGGTCTGGGGGTCTGTACCTGTAAATATGTTCACTTACTCAGTGTGAGTCACTCCTTCTTGATTTCCAGTAGTTCAGATGTTAGAAATGGGGTCTTTGGTTGGCAGTCAGTTTGCACTCTGTCCAAGCAGGGACCCTCACTCTAGTCAGGGGAGTGGAGATACACATTTATGATAACCCCTGCTCACCCTCTTGGTAGCTTGGCACAAGCAGTCGGGTTTTTATCATAGGCAATATGTAAAGTATTTGTACCAACACACACAGTTATACAGTGAAAACACTACAAAATGGACACCACACCAGTTTAGAAAAATAGGCAATATTTATCTAAATCAAACAAGACCAACACAATAAAAATCCAACACATACAAGTAAAGTTATGAATTTTTAAAGTAAAAAGAGTCTTACTCCATAGAAAACAATGGAAACGCTGTTGTTGTGTCATTTTTAGCAGCCGCAAGCGGATGTTGCATCAACATTTTTCCTGCATGGCTTCCTGTGCAAGGATTTCAGTCCTTGTTCTAGCAACTTCACCTTTCATGGGCCGAGGGACTGGATAGGGCACCACTTGGCAGAGCAGGGGTCTCAGCAGAGAGTCCAGATGCTGCCAGAGAAAGTCTTTGGTGGCCCTGAGACTTCAAAACAGGAGGCAAGCTCAGTCCTTTAGGGACACTTCACAAGCAGGCATATACCACAAAATCCAGTCTTTGTCCTCTTTCAGGCAGAAGTAGCAACTGCAGGCCAACCCAGCAAAGCACAGTAACAGGCAAAGCGGCAGTACTCCTCCTCCAGCTCTTCAGCTCTTCTCATGGGCAGAGGTTCCTCTTGGTTCCAGAAGTAATCTGAACATCTGGGGGTTTGGGTCCACTACTTATATTCCTTTCTGTCTTTGAAGTAGGCAAACTTCACAGGAAAGTCTCTGTTGTTCGCAAGATCCTGCCTTGCCCAGGTCTGGCTCCAGACTCACGCCAGGGGTTGGAGACTGCATTGTGTGAGGGCAGGCATAGACCATTGACCACTCCTCCCTCCACTCTAGCCCAGATGGCTCATCAGGATATGCAGGGTACACTCCAGCTCCCTTTGTGTCACTGTCTAGTGCAGTCTCACCCAGACAGGCAATATACAAGCAGGCAGAGTCACAGAATGATTTAAGCAAGAAAATGCCCACTTTCTAAAAGTGGAATTTTCAAACTGACAATTTAAAAACCAACTTTACCAAAAGATGTATTTTTAAATTGTGAGTTCAGAGACCTCAAACTCTATCTCTCTATATGCTCCCGAAGAAAAAACACACATAAAGACTATTTAAAGGAAGTCCCCATGCTAACCTTTGAGAGAGATAGACCTTGCAACAGTGAAATCCAGATATGGCAGTATTTCACTGTTGGGACATGTAAAACACATCAATACATGCCCCACCTTTAACATACACTTCACCCTGCCCATGGGGCTACCTCGGACCTACCTTAGGGGTGACGTACATGCATAAAATGGGAAGATTTGAGCCTGGCAAGTGGGTACACTTGCCAGGTCAAACTGGCAGTTTAAACCTGCATACATAGACACTGCAGTGGCAAGTTGTTATAATGTGTGTTTTATTAATAGAATCTTTGTGGAACCGTGACATTCCGCCTCCGACGATTACTGGGAGCTGGCTGAGGTGGAGGTCACATCTGTTACTGGAACTGAAAATAAACTAACTACGAAATCATCTCTGTGCCAGTGCCGTCCTTCACAACATAAATTTGGCGACGAGTTTGAGCCAGCTTTTACAGTGAAGGAGTGGTGTGATCTCTATCTCGAAGGAAGGAAAAGCACTGTGTAAGGAGCGTCGGAATCTTAATCTGATGTTATCCAGAGACTTCGCCGATCAGCTGGTTTCAGATGTGAGATGGCAGACAGACATCGTGTAAGATTTGTGTGCTGAGTTGTCTCTGGATCAGCAGCTGCTTTCCATCAGACTTTGTGTTTGGGAGCCAAGGAGGTCGTGTAAGCGCAAGGCTAACTATTGCGGTCAGTGTCTTGTTTACAGTTTTGTTAACTGGGCCAGTGTGGAGGTCTGTGGTGCAAGTCATCATATGTTACATATCAACGGTTATACGGACACGCGCAGCTTTAACTCAAACATTGGTGGAACACTCGTGCCACAAAGGCAAGCGAAAGCACGTGGAGCTCAAAGTCACCTTGGTGCCACACAGCAAACAAGAGCGCGTGGGAGCGCAGCGTCACCTTGGTGCCATACAACAAACAAAAGCGCGTGGGAGCGCAACGCAACCTTGGTGCCACACGGCAAGCAGAAGCGCTTGGGAGCGAAATCTCACCTGAGTGCCGCACACAGCAAGTGAAAGTGTTTAGGAGCGCAGCGTCATCTTGGTAACTCTGCAGGTCAGATTGCGCAGGAACACAATTTTGTTTAGCAGTCAGTGTTCTTTCCGGCATCTGTCTAAGGACTACTTCCGGTATGCAAGCACTAGAGGAAAGGCCGTTCTGATGCTCACACCGACACCTAAGACGGCATATACTGAGCTAATACTTTATATTGATTTTGGGATCATTTTCTTTGCTCCTTTGGCAGCACGCTGAACTAATTCCGTACCTGTTGCCATGATGGGGACCCTCTGCGATGTGCCCGCATTTTACTGAAACGTTTCTGATCTTTGTGTTGTTTTTTTTTTCTTCATGCTTTCTTGGCACTAACAGTACTTTGCAGAGACAGTGCACTAGTGGGGGGGCAATTGGTGACGGTGTATTTCATTAAGTTTTAATATATATATTATTGCTATAGATATATGTTTATATGATATTCGTCATTGAACAATAACAACATGGATTTACAAGCCATTGCACCACCACCTCTGTTCTTACCCCAACCGGGTGAGCCGTCACTTGAGTGGGAAGAATGGTTAGATGTTTTTGATAATTATTTAGAGGCAATTGATGGGCGTAATTTTTCCCTGGGGCGAAAAAAAGCGATTTTATTAAATGCTTTGGGTAAGGACAACACATTTTTAAGTACCTACCTCCGTTACCCATTCATGAAGATCAACCTGATGTGGATGTTTATGCTGATGCACGTAAGCGCTTAGAAATCAGATTTGCAAAGGGTCGCAATATAGTAATTAGGCGACATACATTTTATACCCAGCCACAACGTCCAGGGGAGTCGATCGATGATTTTGTCACCAGGTTAAGAGAATTGTCGCTAAAATGCCAGTTTGGTCCAATGACTGAAGAGATGATACGTGACCAACTTATAGTACAGTGTAACAGTCGTAAGATACAAGAGAGATTGTGGGCTGCGAAAAATCCTACGTTGAAAGATGCCATTGAGATAGCTAAAGTAATTGAAGAATCTGAGTACTGCATGAGAGTGATGGATAAGAGGGAAGAGAAAATTGGAGTGTCAGTTATTGGTCAGCATACAGACAGTGAAGCTATGGGTAGCAAAGGTGGGGCAAGTGCGTGTAAAAGCAGTAAAGGTGGTCAGAATGTGAGAGTAATTGGTAAGGGATGCAACAACTGTGGCAGCTATAGTCACAGTACCGGGGTGAGAAACTGTTTTGCGAAAGGAAAGGATTGTAGGAAGTGCGGGCAAAAAGGACATTTTGCAAGGATGTGTCGAGGGATTGCAAAGACGAAGGTAGCAGTGTTATCAGAAGAACCGATGAGGCTTTGAGTATGCGTGCGGACAGAGTATCGATTGTTGGGCATCAAGACAATAGGAGACAAAGACCTACAGCTGAATTTCTTATAAAGGGAGTGAAAATTCATTTAATGGTTGACTCGGGGTCTTTATACACCATCATACCAAAGAAATTGTTCATGTCTAATTGGCCTGATGTCAAGTTGTTGCCAAAAGACATCAACCCTGGTGGGTATCAGGGTGAAGAAATCGATATTGTAGGCTATATGGTAGCTAACATCATCTTTGGTGAAAGGGTGGTTGAGGGAAGAGTATATGTGGCGGAATCAGGTCCACCGATTCTCGGGTGGGCTCATCAATATGACTTACACATTGTCATAAATCCACGTGCGCAGAATCCCGTTATGGTAGTACAGGAAGTGATGTTGAAAGACATTATCAGGGGTGCGGAGAATGTGTTTCGTGAGGAAATGGGTGAACTCAAAGGGTATGTGCACAAAATTAAATTGAAACAAGGGGCGATGCCAATCCAGCATAAGGTTAGAAGGGTACCTATTGTGGTTAGGGAGGAAGTTAACAAATTATTGGCAGAAATGTTGAAAAATGGGGTAATTGAGCCAGTGGAGACTTCAGAGTGGATTTCTCCGGTTGTAATTACTTACAAAGCTGATAACAAGTTGAGATTTTGCGTCGACTTGAGGAGCTTGAACCAATGTGTAGTTGCAGATCATTTTCCCCTTTCCAACATAAATGAACTTTTGACTCTACTAAAGGGTGGTAAATTTTTCACGAAATTAGATCTGAAACATGCTTATCATCAAGTCAAATTGCACAATGATTCTAAACCTCTTACATCTTTCATAACCATGGAAGGCACGTTCCAATTTACCCGAATGCCTTTTGGGTTATGTTCGGCGGCCAGTGTGTTTCAGAGAGTAATGAGTGAGGTACTAGAATGTGTCATTTACTTCAAGGATGATATTTTAATCTTTGGAGACACAGTCGAGAATCATAATTTCACCTTAAAACAGGTCCTTGACAGAATTTCTAATGCTGGGTTGACATTGAGGAAAGAGAAATGTGTGTTCTTGGTCAGGGAGGGTTCTATCAGGGTTCTATCAGGGAGATAGAATATCTTGGGCATACCCTCTCGGGTGATGGTATCAAGCCTGAGAGTAACTTATTAGATGCTATTAGGTTGGCTCCACCGCCTCAAGACAAAGATCAATTGAGGTCCTTTTTAGGAATGATAGAGTATTATTCAAAATTTTTGAAGAATTTTGCTTCTAAGATGGAGGTACTGAAAATGTTATTGAGGAAGGGTGTAAGATTTTTGTGGTCTAACACGCAACAAGGGTGTTTTGAGGCCATAAAGGAGGAGGTGTGTGCTGCTGGCATACTGACCCCTTTTGATACAGGGAAGAGATCAGTAATTACTGTGGATGCGAGCGCATACGGTATAGGAGCAGTGTTTGCGCAGATACATCCAACAGGTGAAAAGACCGTTGCATTTGCTTTGCGTTTCTTAACAAATTCTGAGCGCAATTATTCCGTTATTGAGAGGGAAGCTTTGGCTGCAGCTTGGGGTATGGAGTACTTCAGAGTTTACATATGGAGAACGCGAGTGACATTACGTTCGGACCACAAACCTTTGATGAAGATTTTGTCTTCTGGTGGGGCTGGCAAGGGTTCGGCAATACTGGCTCGGTTAGCAGCTAGATTACAGGAATACAGTTATGTTCTAGAATACGTACCTGGGTGGAAGAATGTGCAGGAAGACTGCCTATCACGTTTACCTTTGGATTGGAAGTCGGTTGACGAAGAAGGCGTGTTAAAGTATGAGAGTGAAGGGGCAGTTGCAAGTGTTTGTGATGTAGTACACTGGACCTTGGGGGCTGTGAGTAAAGAGGAGTGGGAACAAGCGATGACACATGATGAAGTGTTGAAGGGAGTACTCAAGATGATAGTGGAAGGAGGAAGGAGAGAAAGTGCGTTACCCACAGCTCTTAGGCCATTTGGGAAAGTTTTGGATGAATTGTCTATTTTAGACAGCAAAGTTTTGGTACAGGGAGAAAGGTTGATACCCCCGTTAGGTGTCAGGAAAAAGTTATTTGATATTGCTCACAAAGGACATTTAGGGCAAACTATGTCAAAAAAGCGTCTCAGAGCTGAGTTTTGGTGGCCAGGAATGGACGATGATGTAGTAAACTGGGTAGAGAGGTGTTCTGAGTGCATTGAAAGTGAGAAAAGGTTGAAGGTGGGTAAGCAATCCATGTGTGGGACCATGCAGGATCCAGGCATAGCGTGGCACACAGTCTGTGGTGATTTTATTGGTCCCATTGCAGGTGTGAATCACAATCAGAGGTTTGCTTTTGTCTTGGTTGATCTGAATACCAAGTGGCTAGTCGTGAAGTTCATGGCGGAAGTGACGACTGCTTCTACAATAAAGATATTATCTGAAATCTTTGGTGAGGAAGGTTACCCAGACTGTCTTGTCACCGATAACGGTACTCAACTTACGTCACATGTTATGAAACAATTTTTAAGTGAGTGCGGCGTGAAACATGCACGCACTTCTCTTTATAATCCTCAAGGTAACGGTGCAGTAGAAAGGGCTAATAGGATGGTTAAGGGAGCCATTCAACTAGCCTTGGTGAATAGACTATGGGCCTGATTCTAACTTTGGAGGACGGTGTTAGACCGTCCCAAAAGTGGCGGATATACCACCTACCGTATTACGAGTTCCATAGGATATAATGGACTCGTAATACGGTAGGTGGTATATCCGCCACTTTTGGGACGGTTTAACACCGTCCTCCAAAGTTAGAATCAGGCCCTATGTGTAGGGAAGGTCGTGAGTGATTTAGTGTGGGCATATCGGACTACGGAGAACAACACACTTGTATCTTCGCCTTTTGAGTTAATGCGTGGTCGGAAGCCTAGTACCAAGTTGACACCGTTTTGGTTAAAAGCTTTATTGGAAGGGAATGGGGGTGTGCAGGAATGCCAACAGGGAGCAAGAAAACACAGTAACAAAATTGTCCCTGGCGATTGGGTAAAAATAAAATCTGGATGATGTATTGGAGGATTAAACAAGTTTCGAGGGCCGTTTAAAGTTAAGGATATTGGGAGATGGCACGTTGTGTTGGAAAATGGTGAAAAGTGGATTCTTAGGAGGGTAGCTAGATTTGGTGTGCAGGGCTCGAAGTACGGTACACAGAGGAGTGACTGTGAGGGGTCTATGTTGATGGAGGATGAAGGTGTGCTCTCAGAAAGTCAGAGTTATAGAAAAGAGGGTGAGTCAGGCTCTCTAACATTTGATGATGAGACCGCTAGGTCCATAGTTGGAGCACCGAAGAATTTGGACAAAAGTGGGATGTCAACTTCTCGGAGTTCAGAAGATGAGCGTGTGACAATCTGAGGTTGAGTCTCCTCAGAATATTCCGGAGTTTGAACAGAGTCCCGGGGAGTCCCGGGGAGGGTCGTTTGCATTCGAAGGAGCAGAGACAAAGGCGTCCTCCTTTATACTTAAAAGATTATGTAAAGTAGTCATGTTTTAAGTTATGTCTATCATAAGTCAAGTTTCAATCTAACTTTGTTTTGTTTTGGATAAGTTATAGTAACCTTTAAGTTGAGAACCAAGAGTGGTGGGGGGCTTTTATATAAAGGAGGAGGATATGTTATAATGTGTGTTTTATTAATAGAATCTTTGTAGATTGTCATGGGAACCGTGACATTCCGCCTCAGACGGTTACTGGGAGCTGGCTGAGGTGGAGGTCACATCTGTTACTGGAACTGAAAATAAACTAACTACGAAATCATCTCTGTGCCAGTGCCGTCCTTCACAACACAAGTCAGAGCCATGTTCACAGGGCAACTAATGTGAGTAGCACAATCAGTCCTGCAGTCCCACTAGAATTTGATTTACAGGCCCTGAGCACCTCCAGTGCACTTTACTAGGGACTTACTAGTAAATCAAAAATGCCTTTCACTGGTCAGCAGTGGTAAAGTCCCCAGAGTACTAAAAACATCAAAAGCAAAGTCCAGCACACAGTGAAAACTTGGAAAGCAGAGACAGAAATGATAGAGGAGACCACGCCAAGGATGCCAGGTCTAACACCAGACATATTGACAGCCTTTGTGCTGAACACTGTAATAACATTTTTGGTTTGATCAGACACTTGTACACATGTGCTGATGTGTAATGGTTGTTCTTCTGAGCTGGAACTGTGTACCTGTAACATATTCCCTGATTGCACAAGTATCTTGTATCTTGATTGTATGTTTCACATGGTCTTACATCTCTACATAGCTAAATGAGAAATTTAAGTAAGCAAACCATGGGTTTGTGATGGGTATATTTATTACAATGCTGATACAGCAAATACATTTTGGACTGAAACAAACAAAAATGTAAAGTGAAGAGGTCAGTCATGGTGGATGAAATCATTGGAGTGGACACTATTTGGAGTCCAGAGAACTCCTCCCATTGGAACTGGTATGTGGTCCATAGAGTGAATGTGTGGCACAGAAAGGAAGTCCTTTAGGAAGTGGTCACTTGCTGGCAGTGGTGGGTGTCTTGCCATTGGCACCTCCTGAGTCTTTGCTGGATGTTCCCCCTTGTGGGTGGGGGTGGGGTCTGCTGAGGCAGTCATATCTGGGGCTGGTTCTTCCTCTGGCAGGGCCTCCCTTCCTGTGGCTGGCATCGAAGTTGATGGGCCTGCTGTTGATGAGCAAAAAGACGGGGTAGACCTTTGCTGAAAAGCCCTGCTCAGGGTGGTATGTATGTCCCTCAGCACCCCTGTTAGGGAGGCCATATTGTTATTGTGGCCTTCCATCTGTTCCCACATGTCTCTGTGCATGTCCCTCTGTAACTGCTTGAGTTCCCAGAGTTCGGTCATCACCTGGCCCATCAGGCCTTGGGACTCCAAGATGTAGCTGATGGTGTCCTGGCTAAGAACAGCCCAAGTGGCCTCACCCTGATGGCCCACAGCATCCCTCCCTCTCACCCTACCCCACAGGCCTGTGCCCTTGCCACAGGGGGCCCTCTCAAACTTCTTCCTGGACCATCACTGTTGGAAGTGTTGTACTGCAACTCAAGATCCAGGACTTGGGGACATGAGATGGTAGATGGTAGACACTATGCTAGGTACACAGATTGGGAGGAGAATGTTTGCCTGTGATGTTGAGGCAACCAGGCTGGGACGTTAAGTGGTGGGGAATCCCTGTTGCCATCTGATCAGGTTACCCAGATGGCCCTGATGGGACATCCAGTCATCAAGGAAGGTCTTCTTCACTGAGGGCTTCATCCAGGGGTAGTAGAAGTCTGTTCTGTGGCCTCTGTGTGCCCAGCCACAGCTCTACTTGTTGATGTAAAACAAACAATGTTACTGGTTGTAATATGACATCTACTTCCAATGGTTTAGAGTTACAGTAAGCAGAGACCTTGTACAAAGTTAAGTTGCGATTATTCCTATTGTGCCAATGAAGCATGGTAATGGGTGTATTTACATGACATGTGTGAAGCTTGCTAATCCATTTTGACTAAAGCAGCTTCTGAAACATGCAGATCATTTGCACTTTGGAGGATGGCCTGAAACTGATATCTTGCCACCAGTGCAGTCAAAATAGTGGCTAGGCAACATATGACTTTGCCCATTTTGAGGCTTAGGTGATGGTGATGAAGGCATCCCCAGAACTTTGTTGCATATGTCACTGGAGTCATGCGCACAGTGCAGTGTGAATGTGTCTGCTGCCAATGTCAATCTGGTGAAGCATCTTGAGCAATTATGAATACTTGTTATTCACAATGGGTAAGGTGTCATTCCTGTCCTCAAATATTTTATCTTGGGTTAGCAATTGAAGATGGAGTTATATTGACAGATGCGTCTTTGATTTGTGCATGATCTGTGTTTGATCACTCCCAGGTAAATATACTTAATTTGAGAGTTGACAAACAAGGGTATTTGGACAAGTGGCCACTGTGCTGGTGGTTGAAGTAAGAGCAACAAGGCCTGCTGGGAGTTACAGTCAGGACAGTCCCTATACTTCACAAACTTGGCAAATAGTATCCACACAGGAGAGTAAACAGCATTTGAGAGTCAACAAACAAGTGCATTTGGGCATGTGATTACTGGTCTGGTATTTGTAGTAACACAAACAGGGCCTGCTGGGAGATGCAGTCAGGTCAGTCCCACTACTTCACACACTTGACAAATAGTATACTCACAGGTGAGTAGCACTCAATTGGGAGTTGCCAAAACAGGGGTATTTGGACAAGTGTACCCTCATCTGGTATTTGGACTTAGAGACACAAGGCATGCAGGGAGTTGCAGTCATGCCACTCTATCCAATACACAGGCTATACACATGGTATTGTCATGAGTACACTTCAATTGAGGGGTGAGTAAGAGGGGTATTTGGGCAAGTGAAAACTAGGCTGGTGGTTGGAATTACAGAAACAGAGCCTCATGGGAGCTGCAGTCAGGTAACTCTCTCTACTATAAACACTATACTAATGTTCTGTATTACATATTTGTATCCAGACTGCATTGAGGTTTGGGCAAAGAGTTACCTGTGAGACATACCACGAGAGCTGGGATTATTACTGTATATTAAAAGACTTACAGGCCCCATTTGGCCAATGGCATGTGATGGACCATAGTAGCTGTGATGTTGGGTCAAGCAATACCGATTGACCGTGTCAACAGCCAAACACTTGGGGCCCCATTATGAGTTTGATGGATGGAAAACTCTGTCTGCCAAACTCCCAGCAGGAGTAATTGAGCCGGCGGCAAAGCTGGGCCAGCAGGGTACACCAGCACCCTTGCAATGTTCACTGTCTGCAAAGCAGACAGTGGACATTGTAACAGTGCTGGCCAGGGGGGTCCAGGCACTGCCCATGCCAAGTACATGGGCAGTGAAGGCCCCCCCGGTCCCCCTGCTCCCGTTCTTTGCCAGCCTTTGCATGGTGGTGCTACCACCATGAAACCGCTGGTGGAGAAGGGGGTCTAAATCCCCAGGGCGGTGCTTGCTTGCAGTACTACCCCAGTGGATAAGGACTGCCACCATCCTGCAGACTGCCAGGATCCAAGATCCTAGTGGAGCTGGCAGTTCCCTGGTGGTCTGATCTCTATGGTTGTAATGTGGTGGTCAGACCACCGCCTTGGTGGCTGTCCAGACCGCCACCGCAAATGTGACGGTCTATAGACTGCCACACACGTAATTAGGCCCTCGTGTATTAAATGTTGGTGGGTTGGGGTACATAAACAAGACAGTGCCAAAAGGTAAGCGATGAACGTGCATTACATGGCATTTTTGTGACATTTTGTGTGTTGTGACTTACCAGACTCCACTCTCTAGGTATTCCTGTCAAGCCCTCCAGAGGCAGGATAGAGAACACCTTCTCCTCCCAGGGAAAGAGATTTAATGGTGCACTGGGAGGGAAACCACCACTCTTCTTGGCCTGCAGATGGTGCCCGGAGACTAGGGAATGGACCTTTCCCCTCGGGTCATTCAACCTCATCCGTATGCCCTCCTTTGTGTGCAGGGTGGTGCCTATAGCATTCATTTTGTCGACTATGCTGTCCCACATTTCCATTTTCCCACTGACAGGAGTATGCTGAATTTTTGCTCCAAACAATAGTGGCTCTACTTGTAACATTTCATCCACCATGACTTGTAACGCATCTTCTGAAACACGTGGATTTTTAGAAAGTGACATGGTTGAGAAAAACAGGTGACAGTGACTTATTTAAGAGGGCAGGTGCAAAAGGGTGTGAATGAGCAAAAGTGTTTGCAGGGTGTTTTATAAGCTGGTGAAACAAAATAGGTGGCCCATTATATGGACAAATGGGAAAACAGAAGTCAGTGTTTTTCGTCATGCAGTGGAGATGTAAAGGATTGTGGTCTGTGAAGGGGTGTGTTTTATAGTGTCCTTTGCAGGTGTGTCCAATGCAGCAATGTGTGTCTGCTGTGTTGTTTTCAAATTCATTAAATGTGCAATTGTTGGTTAGCTGCCAAAAACTTATTTTAGGGATTTGGAAAATGTCATTTTGTGTTTGGAGGTAGTTATCAAACATCCTCAGAAATTAATGTGTATATATATATTGGTTTTTGTACACTGCTGTTCTAGATGATGATCAATGAGCTGCATAGAGTGAGTAGCTAAATGTACGGATTACTCCTATGTCCCAATGTAACTTCTAAATCAGCAGTCCTCAAACCAAACTTCAGTAACAAGGTAAGATGGCCAACAAAGTGTCCAGCCCTTAAAAAACTCAAAGCTGATTGACGTAAGATTTATAAAAGAGAGACCATGACCCTAATTAGTTTCCTGGCAGTGAAGATCAAATTAAGAAGATGAATAGGGAGGCACGTCTTCAGGGATTTTTAGGAGAGAAGAATATCAGACTGACCTCTAAGATCTGGGGTAGAGGCCAGTCCACAGTTGGGAAACAACTAAAAGAAAATGGATCACTGACATAATGTTGATGCACATAATATTGAAATACAAAAGTAGAGAAATATAAATATTGCCCAAAAAAGTACTGCCTTCCTACACCCAATTAAAATTTCACTGTTAAAAATATAGGTGGTCATTCTGACCCTGGCGGTCTTTGACCGCCAGGGCGGAGGACCGCGGGAGCACCGCCGACAGGCCGGCGGTGCTCCAATGGGGATTCCGACCGCGGCGGTAAAGCCGCGGTCGGACCGGCACCACTGGCGGGGTCCCGCCAGTGTACCGCCGCCCCATTGAATCCTCCGCGGCGGCGCAGCTTGCTGCACCGCCGCGGGGATTCCGACCCCCCCTACCGCCATCCAGATCCCGGCGGTCGGACCGCCGGGATCCGGATGGCGGTAGGGGGGGGTCGCGGGGCCCCTGGGGGCCCCTGCAGTGCCCATGCCACTGGCATGGGCATTGCAGGGGCCCCCGTAAGAGGGCCCCTACATGTATTTCACTGTCTGCTGCGCAGACAGTGAAATACGCGACGGGTGCAACTGCACCCGTCGCACAGCTTCCACTCCGCCGGCTCGATTCCGAGCCGGCTTCATCGTGGAAGCCTCTTTCCCGCTGGGCTGGCTGGCGGTCTGAAGGCGACCGCCCGCCAGCCCAGCGGGAAAGTCAGAATTACCGCCGCGGTCTTTCGACCGCGGAACGGTAACCTGACGGCGGGACTTTGGCGGGCGGCCTCCGCCGCCCGCCAAGGTCAGAATGAGGGCCATAATTTTTTACTTCTATCAAAAACATAAATATTGGAGTCAAAAATATTGTTATCTTTAAATAAACACCTGATATGTTAAAATACCACCTCACACAGTATCAACTACAACAATATTGCCAAATTATCATTAATGAACATAAAAATACCTTTTGAATTAAATAAATAATTACAATAAACCTTACAGAATATGTACTATTTTTTTGATAAAGAAAATCATAATATAGCACACAAATCATTATAATTCACCTCAATAAAATATATAACTAAATATATAATGTAATTTACATACACTCCAAACATGTATACCACAATCTAAATATATACAAAAAAAACCTAGTCACGCTCACCGCCAGGTAGTTATAGTTAGGACCTAGTTTCTATAGGAAAAGCATTTTTTGTTGTCTGGAAAGTTTCGGGATGATCCATCAAGAAGGGGCCAAGAAAAAGAGGGGGTCCTAAAACAAGTTTTACCCATACATTTTTTTATAGGGATTTTGAACAGCGATAGCGTTGAAACTACTGGAAAGAATTACATCAAATTTGGTAGAAATATAGCTGTTTGTCCAGAAAGAGGCCTTTTTGTTACTTGGTGTAATCTGTTCAGTAATTTTAGAGAAATGAAAGGAAATTTAAATATGTATGTATAGGGACGCAAAGGATTCCTGACCTGTCCCGATCTCGTGCTGAAATCTGATTGGCTGACAACACTTCAATAAGGAAGCGTTGCCAGCCATGTTGGGACTTGGCTTCACCCGAGTCTTACAAAAAAGGTTGAAAATAAAGAAAAGTGGGTCAGGATAGAGTTACCCTGGCCCCTTAGCTCTGGTGATAGACGGACCCCACAGGGCTAAAAAGCATTTTTTTTTTACATTTATTTTGGGTGTGACAGTGAATCTGCAAATCTGCTGTAAATTAAAAAAAAAAGTGAAGCACAGTCTCCCACGCTTTGTCTTTTTTAAGTCCCTGGGTTGGCCAAATCCTGGGGGCATTTATATGATATTGCAGCAGGTACGCCTGGCCCTCTTCCCACTGCCCTGGGGACTGCCACCTCCCTGGGGCTTATAACTAACTTGCAGGGGTTTGATTATATATGGTGCAGGGGGTCCTCATGACCCCCTGCTGCCCCAGGGACCACCACCTCCCCAGCGCAAATACAAAAAAAAAAGAAAGGGGGCTGTTTTGGACCTCCAAGCCCCAGGGACCACTACCTTCCTGGGGCTCTACACATTGGAGGGGGCATTAAGGCCCCCCTCGAGATGCCACTCCTGCTATGTCCCATGGTGCTATTTGCTGTGGCTTATTCACTTAAAAAAAGGTTGCAGGGACGCAATAGTTAGGCTCACATTTTAAATGTACCAAACCATAGAAATTCATCAGTCTGAGGACCACCAAACCCCTGGTGACAGTCGAACCACTGCACTTCTGGCAGTCCAACTGCCAGATTAAAACTCTGGCAGTCTGACCTCTACCACTGCCAGGACCATGGATCCAGCCATGCTGATGTGCCTCAACTTAGAGCAAGTATGCATTCTCCGCAAGATGGAGGGACTCGGGGAGGGCGTTACTCATGTAATTCAATGTAGTGTAATCACATGGAATTACCTAAGAACTCAGTGAGATTACTCCTGAATTACGGCAGAAAAGTACTTCTGTGTTTAGCACTATTTCATAGCACAAAGATGCCCCGTTTCACCCAAAATGGTAGGTGAGGAAGCATTTTGTGCTAAGAAATTATGCTAAATGGAACCGGCCAAAAATAGCGAACATGAGTGGCTGCTTGCACTCGCTAAACATGCTTTTGAGGTAAGATTTTCCCCAATTTACTACCATCATCTAGTGCTCTTTTCATAGCACTAAATCGACCCTCACATCCAAAATGGGTGTGAGGATACATTTTGCACAAAGAGATAGTGCTAAATGCAGCAGAAACACAAATAAATGTGCTCTTGCAGTTTGTTTGTAAAATACCAAATGTATCCATAACACAATCACTGTCACCATGTATGTTTAGATACATTTGTTTTTATCACAAACTTGTGTTTAACTTTCATCTCTGTGGAATATTTGATGTTGCTTTTACAACATAGGAAACTGCTATGTCTGTTTGGTTGGTTGTTTATCTGCAAAATGTAATGCATTTAAACATTCAATCCGAAACTGAAAACATCTTCTGACTAACTAAACATGTCTTTTGCCTGAGATGCAATGCATTAATCTGCACAATTTGAAAACAGGAAGCAAGACTTTAAAGGTTGAGTAATAACTGCATTTTTGTGAAGAATTATACTTAAAGTATTTAACCTACAAATAATAATTTTAGGGAAAACTAAAAACATGCCTACTTATCTATTGGTTGGGAACATACCTGCGTCAGGAGTCTGCAAGATCTGTATAAATACATCTCAAGCAGACAATATTACCAGATACACATGGCCTTGATGCAGACCCAGCCTTCATGTGCCCACGGAGTCTGATCTAGAGACCTCATTCCCAGGTAACAAGGGTTTGAGGCGCTTCTCATGGACATGGTACCGGCAGATTAGGTTTATCATGCCTAGCTCTTTTTAGGTTAGAGATTAGGTTCTCCATGCTATGGTTTTAGGGATATTTTACATTCCATGTCATTGCAAGATGGTTGGGGTCTTTGTATTCACGACTCTCATCTTCATAGTTCTCTTTCTTGCACTGTGCATTATCCTAATCATT
Organism: Pleurodeles waltl; assembly: GCF_031143425.1. Lineage (NCBI taxonomy): Eukaryota > Metazoa > Chordata > Amphibia > Caudata > Salamandridae > Pleurodeles > Pleurodeles waltl. The sequence continues at coordinate 557,251,862 of NC_090445.1, read as the reverse complement.
GCAGCTCATGTTTTCTACAGTAGATTGCAGTTGTGTCAATAAAACCTATTGCAACCTTCACAACATCTCCCTCATTGCCTGTGTGTGACTGAGACGTATTGCTCATGTGAGAAAAGGGTAATCATCATTTAACTACGACTCCCCTGAGATGTCGTACTCTTGAGTCCATGCATAAAGGTTGCCAGAAATCACATTATACTGTTTGGGTTTTTGGTTGGGTACTGCTTGTTAGCCAGGAGGGTTGGGTCAACAGTTGCAACTTGTTGTAGGACTGGCCTAGTCACCTACAAACAAAAGTGCTGTCATCCCTAAACCAGCAGCCTTGCCTATAGCAAGTGTCCAACTATGACATGGTGCCACCAAGGATGGTGTTTTGGCACTAATTTACGGATGCCCTGAGTTTCTCTGTCTCACACACAACAGGTACCTTAAGTACCATTATACAGAGACATTTGTGGTCTTTGGGATAATCCTCCTCAGCCGAAAAAGGAGCACCTTACTAGGTTGTAGGTTGTCAAGCTAGAACTCTTAAAAGGACTTTCTCCCCCCTTTGGTGTTCCACCTCTACCCATTTCATAATATGGCTAACTCCATAGACACTACCGAGAATGTCAGACATGCATTAACACTACATCTAATAGCACATGGCTTAACAGATGAGGTCGGAGATGTCACATTCATTGTAGAAGCTCATGAAGGTTACTAAACAGAAGCATTCTATTCCTGGGTCACCTTTCCTGAGGAAGAGTCTACAACATACCCATTCTACACATACAGAGTTGCAAATGTACCACAACAGTACCAAGCATACAAGTATCTTGAAATACCGATTACTTATCAAGAAAATCAGAACTAGTTTAATGGCACCCTACCACACGTAATACAACCTGTGTTCTTAGGTCCCTTATGTAATGACAGACCATTGTGGCCAATGTTTGCCACATATACACCACATCCTGGTATGCAAACATGCAGGCAGTTGATCTGCGCAATCTTTTCAATGAACTAGTAACATTATATAGATGACTTGTTCAGTTTGTAATGCAAACTATGAACAAAACACCAGCACTTCCAGCACCCAATGGATACCAATTGGCCATTACTGGGATTGCTCTACAAACAGTACATTCCATCATTGGCAAGGTGCCCATGGAACAAGAGAAAATCCCACTCTGGATAGCCCAGAAAACTAATCAGCTGGAAGCTCTGTTTCCCCATCTGGGACCACAGGAGAAACAGAGAATTCTCACAATATGTCTGCCCTTTGGAATGGTTCCCTCAGTGGACGACTGCACCACATGGGGTACAGTCTGCGCTGCAATATACACTACTACACATGATACCCCGAAACTTGCCAATTTACCAGAAGTGTTAAAACAAATTCAGAAAGATAACAGGGCTGCAGCAGCCCTAGACAGCAGCTCTGAGAGATTCCACACTTGGTACAGGAGAAACAACAACTGAAAATTATTTCTGATACACATATTAGTATAGGACTTGATAGTTTGGGAGCCAAGCCAAAAAAAGCCTGAAATTCAGAGTACCACCCCTAAGGAAGGTACCAAATAAGCACAATAGGGTTCTAAAAAGTGCTAGGAGAGACAAAAACAAAATAAAGACAGACAAAGTCAGAAAGCAGACTCTCCACACCAGGAGAACTCCGACCTAGTCATCTACAAACAAAAGTGCTGTCCTCCCTAAACCAGCAGTCTTGCCAAAGGTCCAACTAAGACAGTGAAAAACAAAAGCCAGAAATTGACTTAAAGATGAGATTATTGTACAAAATGATAATAATCATTCCCCAAAGCTAGAGGGAATGTCTGAATCAGGTTCCTGGCTTGGTGGGAGCAAATGTCCATACCATCCTCACTTTCTGTCTTCACCACAATAAAGTCTTACTATGAAATGGACATTAAATGGCTTGCCAGACACCCCACTTGAAGAACGTAACACAGTGGAAGGAGAGGCAGGAAGTATCACAGACAAACTGAGAGATGGGGCAACAGGAGTTGGGGTACATTGGGGAAGCAGATGTGACATAAGAGCTGCTATCAATGATGGCATGAGGCCACAAAACGTTCTGTAAGTGCGTCTTGGAGCATTCCAATCTCTCCTAGTAAGTCACAGTTATCCTGAGAGATTGTTCACTGAACCTCTTTGATTAGCCTCCAAACATCTATTAGTTTAGCCAAGGACACATATTCTGGGGAAATGGAGTGGGCTGCACAAGAGAGATGTGGGCTGTCAGGGGCAGTAGCTTCCCTTGACTGTCGGTATTCTTCTGGGTGGGCACTGGGAGGAGGAGATCATGCCTGAGAAGGTTGTGCAGCTGTAGGCTCCAATGGAACTGTGGCTTTTGGGCATAATGCAGAGCAGGTTTAGGCACAGATGATGGGGCCTGTGCTTCAGACACCACAGCTTTTTTTCTTTGAGTTAGAAATACTAAGAGGAGAAACAAGGAAATGCTATAGGGCACAGAGCCGCAAGGTAACATTGCAAGACTAAAGTTCCCTAAAGCAAATATTAGCTGATGGATCATAGTCAATTACATGTTGCTAAACAAAAATGTTTTTTTTAAATGATGGTAGCTGTCACCCACCAGTGTGGTGGCATGCTTCATCATAGGGCTTGTCCTCACAACAAAAGTGTGGGCTACAACTCTGTCAAGGCAGGGGAGCACTTACATGTTTTATGTTCTTAATGTAGTGCATACATGTTAGAAATGGGATATTTGGTGGGCAGTCAGGTTACCCCCTGTCGAAGCAAGGACCCTCACTCTAGTCAGGGTAAAAGAGAATCACCCTCAGCTAATCCCTGCTTACCCCTTGGTGGCTTGGCACGAGCAGTAGGCTTAACTTGAGAGTGCCAACACACACAGTAACTTAATGAAAACACTACAAAATGACACAACACAAGTTTAGAAAAATAGGAAATATTTCTCTAAACAAAACAAGACCAAAACGACAAACATCCACATCCACAATTTACATGTCAAGATATCAATTAAAAAGCAAAAAGAGTCTTAATGTAATTTTAAACACACACTAACACTGTTAGCGTGAAAATGTACCTTAGGTGCATTGAAAATCACCCCGCATGGGCGAATGTGCGTCAAAAAGGGCTTGCTATGTGTCGATTTCACTCACGAGCGAGACTTTACATCGTTTCTCCTTTCATCAGGTCGGGCGCGTTGTTTCTTCTCTCCGCAGGAGAGCGATGCGTCGATCCGGTCAGCACTCTCGGGTCCGGGCAGGTTTTGCGTTGTTTTTACACGCCCAGTGGTGTTTGCATCAGAAATCCAGCTTCACGATGATCCGAAAACCATGCAGCACGGGTTCCGATCACCCAGCCTCCGTCAGCTATGCTGCGCATTGTTTCACCATCTCCGTGGGTCGATTCTTCAGTCGCGTTACAGGCGAGCGTCGATTTTCAGCCCCAAAGCCGGCGGCCTGTCGATTTCCCAGCCGCAGATCGGAGTTGCATTGATCTTTTCCCCACACGGCATTCTGTGCATGGATTTCTTCATCTTAGGCTGCCAGCTTATCCTTTCAGGGTCCCAGAAACTGGATGGGTACCACAGGGCAGAGTAGGAGTCTCTCCAGAGACTCCAGGTGCTGGCAGAGAGAAGTCTTTGCTGTCCTTGAGACTTCAAACAACAGGAGGCAAGCTCTAAATCAATCCCTTGGAGATCATCACAAGATGGAAGGCACACAAAGTCCAGTCTTTGCCCTCTTACTCTGGCAGAAGCAGCAACTGCAGGATAGCTCCACAAAGCACAGTCACAGGCAGGGCAGCTCATCTTCCTCAGCTCTTCAGCTCTTCTCCAGGCAGAGGTTCCTCTTGGTTTCTAGAAGTGTTCTAAAGTCTGTGGTTTTAGGTGCCCTTCTTATACCCATTTTGCCCTTTGAAGTAAGCCTACTTCAAAGGAAAGTCTCTCTTGTTTATGAAATCCTGCTGTGCCCAGGCCAGGCCCCAGACACACACCAGGGGGTTGGAGACTGCATTGTGTGAGGGCAGGCATAGCCCTTTCAGGTGTAAGTGACCACTCCCCCCCTCCCTCCTAGCACAGATGACTCATCAGGATATCCAGGTTACACCCCAGCTCCCTTTGTGTCACTGTCTAGTGTGAGGTGCAACCAGCCCAACTGTCAAACTGACCCAGACAGGGAATCCACAAACAGGCAGAGTCACTGAAATGGTTTAAGCAAGAAAATGCTTACTTTCTAGTGGCATTTACAAACACACAATCTTAAAATCAACTTTACTAAAAGATGTACTTTTAAATTGTGAGCTCAGAGACCCCAAACTCCACATGTCCATCCATTCCCAAAGGGAATCTACATTTTAATCAGATTTAAAGGTAGCCCCCATGTTAACCTATGAGAGGGACAGGCCTTGCAACAGTGAAAAACTAATTTAGCAATATTTCACTGTCAGGACATATAAAACACATTACTATATGTCCTACCTTAACCATACACTACACCCTGCCCTTGGGGCTGCCTAGGGCCTACCTTAGGGGTGACGTACACATAAGAAAAGGGAAGGTTTAGGCCTGGCAAGTGGGTACACTTGCCAAGTCGAGTTTACAGTTTCAAACTGCACACACAGACCTTGCAGTGGCAGGTCTGAGTCATGATTACAGGGATACTTATGTGGGTGGCACAACCACTGCTGCAGGGCCAATAGTAGCATTTGATTTACAGGCCCTGGCCACCTCTAGTGCACCTTACTAGGGACTTACTAGTAAATCAAATATTCCAATCATGGATAAACCAATCAACAATACGATTTACACAGAGAGCATATGCACGTTAGCACTAGTTAGCAGTGGTAAAGTGCTCAGAGTTCAAAAGCCAAAAACAACAGGCAAAAAGATTGGGGATGACCCTAGATAAACTCAAAAGTCTAACAATACAGATATAGAGACTGCTAAAAATACTGCATGGTGACATGTCAAGTCTGGAAAGGGAGAGAACCTATTAAAGGGTTGAATTATTCTCCTTTCTGGTTTTAACCCTACCCCAGTGGTGATAAGACTAAAGCCATGACATAATTGATAGGGGAGCTTCTCATCACATCCCTGAGCCATGTTGGTGATAAGATTAGTGCAAGGAGTAGCAGGGTGGAGAAGAATGGTGTTTGTTTTGATGAAGAGAAGATGGCTCAGAATACCTACAAAATGGCTGACGTATTCCTGTATGTCATTTCCTGTTTGTTGTGGTAGGTGTGTGTCCCTGTCCCAAATGTAGTCTTCAACCTACATGCAGGGATGCAAGTAGGAGAATCCACACTCAAGAAAAAGACTCATGTGTGAGGGAACTCACTGTGTCTAGTGGAGATACCTTTCCAGGTAGGAGGGAAACCTTCGCATGTAGCAAAAGTGCATAAAATTATATAAATCAAAAACAAAATGGATTGTGTGCCTAATATATGTTTTAAGTTAAAGAATATTATATATTTTCCTTCAAACGTGAGTGTAGTAAGTGAAATTTTGTGAGTTCATGCTGTTAATTAGTGTTAGAAAATTTGAGAAAAAGGAGTGACCTAATTTTAAACTAGAGCATAGCAGGTTCATTGACAACATTATTTGAAATAAACAGTGCTATCACAGAATAATATACATGGATGGTGTGCTAGTTGTCCACCATTCATCACTGACAAGACACTGTCCAACCACATAAACACAGCAAAAAAACTAACACCTCAAGAGAAAAATGTGTTTACTAGCTAATCACGTACCTGAAGCCTCTGCTCTCTAGTCTTCCCTACACCAGGTACCTGGATGTAAGTGTAGAACAGGGCCTAGAATAGGCCTGGGTACAATTTTAGTTATGCTGGCATAATTGGTGCAAATTTGGTAATTTTGCATAATGAAATTTACACACAATTACAGAGATGATTTAGATAATTCATTTTTGAGCATGAAAATATAAATGCAAATGTGAGTGGCAGTTTTTGGAATACAAGTGGCAGTTCCTTTAGTTTGGGCACTAGACCAACATTTCAGGTAGATGTTTTACCTAAGAAGACCATTCAGCGAATTGTTTTATCACAAACGTACAAATCCGAGCACAAGTAGCAGTGTTTTGAACTTAATTGTCCAGAAATGAACTAAAAAATTAAATTATCAAGTTGAGTATTTACCCAAATGCATTGTTCAGGTAATTTTTTGAGTGCATGATGCATTTTGCATTACAATGTAAAATTGCATAATTACACCGCAGCAAATTACACACGTTTAGCATACCAGTAGAGTTGATCTATACATAAGCCCTTTTAAATGGAAATGTTGTGTAACATGCAGTAGGCTACACATCTTATGGTGAGTACAGCAGCACCCGCACCTCGTTGTACGAATAAGACATGTGAATCATGACTTGAAGATCCCAAAAGACCATTCAATAATGGTTTGTGTACGTGCCTAATTGTACCTTTGTTGAAGACAATATGGTAGGATGTCTGTAGGGTGGGTAGAGATGGGATGAGAGAGCATACACAGGTTAACCTGCAACAAAGACATGAGAAAGATTTCAAAGGGGCCTCCATACTAACTGTAATACATCAGGCCTACAGATATGCAGTGTGTCAGGGTAATATGTGTGTATTGTGCTGTAGTGACTGATTTTTTGAGATGCAGCTACCAGATGTAAATGCAGGCCCAGTGTGAAGTGTGGAAACCTATCAATTAGTCACATCTAACTCAAATCCCCAGTCACCAAGCAGTGTGTCAGAGGTGCATGTTAGAAAATGTAACTGTCATGTGGGCTTTCAGGAAAGGCAGCATACTCATCAGTGATGGAGACCCTGGCATTGCAGAGAGCTTGCATGTCAATGGTGTTCTAGTGGTTTCTGTTGCAAAAGAAGTCATGAGGTGGCTGAAGTGATATATAGGTGCTGCCAGTGGCACTTAGCACACTCGAGGGAAGTGGCCAAAAGCATAGAATTCCCTAGCCACCCTCTGCCTTTTCACCAATGTCTGTGGCATGGCAATAAGCTGATGCACTCTTCTCTTGATGCACCTCAGTATCTGATGCACGCATTGAGACTGGCTTGACTGTGAGATGTCAATGTTGTCAGAGGTGACTTCCTGGAAAGTACCCATGAAATAGAGGGCAGCCAGTATTTTGACACAGACTGGGGTTAGTCTGGGAGTGGTCTGTAGATGAATTAAGCTTCTGCTCATAGTTAGAAACCATGTCAAGGATCACATCTGCTAAGAAGTGGTATCTGACAATGACAGCTTCTCTGGGCACCTCAAAGATGTTGATCTTTTGGCTGTAAACCCTTTCTCTTCACTTCCTCCAATAATAATTCTTCAACACAAGGCGCAAACCAGACAAAACATTCACTGACATAGTGAATAAAGCCACAAGTTGTTTGGTGTGTAAGTTCATTTCTTATATGGACAGCCTGGATATGATTGGTTGGTTTTAAAAATGTTTCACCTGGAGATGAGTGCTTGAGTTAATAACAATGACTCCTTTCATTAACAGGTGTTGCAAGTGGTGTAGTTCTTGTTATTTATATATATATATATATATAGCATCTGATTGTAATGTAAAATTACAAACTTTGGAAAGAAATACACTAGTTGGAACATTAAACAGCATTTTGTTTTAAGAAAATAAAAATAATAAAGTTATATTTCTGCTTAATAAAAAGTTCTACATGGAATTTATATAAAGATAGATGAGGAAAATAAAAAATATGTAATACTCTCCAAAGGTTTCACTAATTAGGATGGCCTAAAAATGTAGTTTTAAATGCTTATTTGTTTCTCTAGTTATTCACTGAAAAACCCAGATGTTACAGAGACATTATAGTTAGGAAATAGAATTTAAAAAACCCTTAGAAATTGCAGTGCATTGCAAGAGTGTAAGTTATTGTTAGGGTTGGTAATGATAACAGCTGAATTTCTGTGGTTTTGTGCGAGTAAATTAAGTATCTAACTAAAATGTCCCTGTAACCTTTGTTTTTTTGGGTGAATTTCTAATGTTTTTTAAATTCTATTTCCTAACCATGACATCTCTGTAACCTTTGTTTTTTTCAGTGAATTTCTATGTTGTTTTGTAATTAACCAAGGGCGCTGACCACACTGCTTGGCCTGCCGCTAGGCCCTGCAGCTAACCCTCTGCATTCATCTAACTCCTGTGCATGCATCCAACCATACGCCATGCACAATCTTTGAGGTAAATTCAAAGAGAAGGAACACAAAAAACAGGGGTGTTGTGCATGCCTGCTGCTTGCCTTTCTCTTGTTCTCACTGTTTTTAACTTTGCTCCACCCCCTATTTTTTTTGTGTGACTGCTACTTGACATTCCCTCCTTCTCACTACTTTCTACATGCTCTCAGGCACATTTAGTGCTGCCTGCTGCTTGCCTTTCCCTCCTTTCTACTTCTTTCTCCATACTCTCAGCCCCATTTTGTGCGTGCCTGCTGCTTGTCTTACCCTCCTTCTCACTGCTTTCTACTTGCTCACAGCCCAGTTTTGTGCATGCCTGTTGTCCTCCTTTTCCTCCTTCTCACTGCTTTCTCCTTTCACTCAGCCCCGTTTTGTGCATGTTTGCTGCCTGCCTTGCCCTTCTTCTCACTGCTTTCTCCTTATGCTCAGCGCAGTTTTGTCTGTGCCTACTGCCTGCCTCCCCGTTCTTCTTACTGTTTTCTGCTTGAGCTCAGCCCAGTTAGGTGCATGCCTGCTGCATGCCTCTCTCTCCTCACTGCTTTCTGCTGGCGCTCAGCCTGGTTTTGCGCATGTCTGCTGCCACTCTCTCTCTCCTTCTCACTGCTTTCTGCTTATGCTCATCCCGGTTTTGTGTGGGCCTGCTGCCCTCCTTTCCCTCCCTCTCACTGCTTTCTGTTTGTGCTCAGCCCGGTTTTGTGCAAACCTCTCTCTCCTTCTCACTGCTTTCTGCTTGCTCTCATCCTGGTTTTGTGAATGCCTGCTGCCTACCTCTCACTCCTTCTTACTGTTTTCTCCTTACTCTTCTGAGATCGTAGGGGGAGTCTCAAGACTCCCGTGATCCCAGCTGGCTCCTGTTTTGTGTGGGAGCTGCTATTGCTCCTGAATGGAGGGAGCTTCTTTAAATAGCAGCTCCCTGCTTGAAGGAGCAATGTGTTCATCTCTTTCCTAGCACACATGTTTGCGTGGAGGGAAAGAGATAAATAATTTGCTTTCAGCAAGTGGAAGCTGTTTGACAGCTCCCAATTGCTGTAAGCGGAGTTATGTTTGCTTTGCTTGGTGAGAGTTGTCAGCTAAGCAAAAGAAAACAGGAACCTCCTGAGGGTGGGCACCTGAAAAGGTACCAGGAGCTTGTTGAGGTGGGTGGCGATCCCCAGGGACATCTAATGCTCCTGTGTGGTTCCCCTCCAACATTTGCATTTAGCCCCAGGGAGGTGGTGGTCCTTGGGTGTGGGGGTCCACAACGAACTCCCTACATTAAGTTATTTGATTCCTGGGGAGGTGGTGATCCTCAGGCACTGAGGGCCTCGTGGCCCCCCCCCATATATTATATTGATTTCCGTGGGGGTTTGGCCATCCACGGAGCTGCAAGAGAAGCACGTCATTACATTTTGCGTATTGCCCCTGGGAGGTGGTATCTCTGAGGCTGCAGGTGGGCCAGGAGGTCCTCCTGTATAAATAAGAGTTGATTGACCTGGTGAATTGGTGTCCCCAGGGTTGCAGGGGGCTGCATGGCCCTCCCATACATTTTGTGTATTGCCCCATGGAGGTGGCATCTCTGGGGGTGTAAGGAGGCCCCACGGCCCCCTGCAAACATAATAGTTGATTGCCCGGGGAGGTGGCAGTCCCCAGGAGCAGGGGGGCCACACGGCCCTGCACATAATATAATTATCTTGCCCTGGGATGGTGGTTGTCCCTGGGCCTTTAATAAGCCCTAGGAGGGGAGCCTGTGTGCCTCCTGCTATTTTGCCCACTATGCCCCTGGACCTGGCCCATCCGGCGGCACAATTAAAAGGAAGTGCAGGAGACTATGCTTGCTTTTTTTTTTAAATAATCAAATTTGTGATTATTTACGATTATTGCCATGATTTAAAAAAAAAATGCTTTTCAGCCCTGGAGGGATCCCTGCGGGACCCCTGGACCAAGGCTAGGGGATAGGGTAATGGAATCCTGCCCCTTTTTGGCTGCCAACAATTCCTGGTTGAAGTATTGGCAGCCAATCAGATCTCTGTACGAGATAGACAGTGTTTGCAAATTTGTCACAAATCTAGATATACAAATTTGGATTTCATTTTATATCTACAAAAATACTGAAGGGATTTACACCAAATAATAAAAAGCATTCTTTCTCGACCAAGAGCTACCTTCCTGCCAAATGTGGTGTAATTCCGTCTAGTATTTCAGGCTGTAGTCGTGTCTAAAATCTCTATGAGAATTAAAACGGGAAATGCACATTTTTTTACCCCACTTTTTTCTCAGCCCACGCTTTACGGATCACCCCCAAAACTTTCCATGCAAAACGAGATTTTAGATAACACTTTTTTGAAATGTTTACTGAAGAGTCATCAAACGGCACCAAAGATATAGGCAAGTCAAAAAATACCTTTTCAATGGAAACTAGGTCCAAACTATAACAGGCTTCTGGTGACAGCCAGTAGGTAATAACAATAATAGCAAAAGGAAGAGATGATAAACAGAATGCTGAACAATTCAAACATTCACGCACAATAGCAAATCTGGGTTTAATCCATCACTTTCTTTCTCACCACACCACCCCAGATTGGACACAGCCCTATGCAAATCAGTCTTGACCCTGCTACCATGGGCACAGCCAGTCCGAGCTGCCAGGCCAGGTCCTCCCTGCACCAAAACAATCTTCCCGGGACGGGTTTCAGGGTATCACCCCACATGAACCAGGCTAGCAGTGAGCTTGGGACCCACGACTGGGCATACATTTTGTTTGTTTATATGAAGATAGGATGCTTCACCCTCATGCTGTGGCCTCCCTGACTGAGTCGGGTCCCATATATATATATATATACATATATATATATATATATATATATATATATATATATATATATATATTGATATATTTATATATTGCTATGTGTGTGTATATATATACTGTACATACATATTGAGATTATATATATATATATATATATATATATATATATATATATATATATATACTGTATATATATATATATATTTATGTATATTCACTGAAATAAACAAAGGTTACAGGGTTGTTATAGTTAAGTTCTTAATTTACTCGTAGAAAATTATAGAAATTCAGCAGTTATAGTTAGAGTGTTTTCAAGTAACATTAACTCTCACCCCCACCATGCACAGTTTTCTCTTAAAAAATGTGACTGCTAATGTTTCACTGATATTCTTAATGTTATAAAAGTTGTCATGAGTGCTGTAATTTCTGTGGTAATTAGCAGTGCAAGAGAAGGCACAAGTTATTTTTACCTTAGGGCACGAGTTATAGTTACTTGAAATCACTCTAACTCTAACAACTACATTTCTATGGTTTTCTATGAGTAAATTCAGAACCTAACTATAACGTTCCTGTAACCTTTGTTTTTTCCATGAATTCTATGTTTTAAAAAAAATTATATTTCCTCACTATAACATCCCTATAACCTTTGGGTTATTTTAATAACTAAACATTGATCCAACCACCCCCTGCGGCCAGGCTCTGCATCCAAACCTCTATAATCACCGAGCCCTGCTTCGTCTTCCCTCTGTTTCTGCCTTTCTGTTCATTTCTTGCCTTCTGTTTTTCCATCTCTTCGCATTTCTTGCTTTCTTTTTCTGCTTCTCTGCCCGTTTTCTGCTTGTTTCCTGTCCTCTGTTTGTGCCTTTCTGCTCATCTCTTGTCCTCTGTTTGTACCTTTCTGACCATTTCTTGCCCTCTGTTTCTGCCTATCTGCCTCTTTTCTACTTGTTCAATCAATCAACACAAGCTTTAATCGGTCATATTTAACCATCAAAGCAAGAAAAATTACATCAAATAAGATACTAGTATACATAAAATCATAAGAATAAGGAATAAAACAAAAATACGTATATGGCATGCGGTCACAAGGGACTAGCTAGCTGCCTAAATAAAGAGGGAAAAAGAAACAACTCATCAACAACCTTAATACAGCCTACAATATCTCATATTACTTTGAACATCAATCAGAAAAAAGTCACAGCAATCATAAAACCTTAGTATATAATAAATAGATAAAAAGCTTATAAAACGATAATCAATTGAGGACAAGTTAATTTGTTATTTTTAAAAAATAAGTATGAATGTACCATGCAGCTGCAAGGAACTTGCTGACCGCATAGATTAAAAGGGGAGAACTATCACTCATCAACATCCTATGTGCAACTTTACAGTGTCTCAAGCCCATGATCCTACAAACTGGACGAATCCACTTTTGCCGAGCAATCCCATAAGCTGGGCAAATAAACATAAAATGTACTATAGTTTTGGGGGTACAGTTGCAACTGGAGCATAGATCAGATGTCAAAACAGGTCGCCAGTTACCGGTAAGGGACTTCAATGGCAAACACCCATACCTAATGCGGGCATACAAACTTTTACTTCCGGGATTAAATCCAGGAAGGGTTCAAAATGGGGATACCATTTGAAATCAAGAAATTGTGATGTCGATCGACCATATGATATGCATAACACATAGTTGTTCCTAACTTAGGACCAGTAGAATGATTTCAAGTGTTGCTTCTGAGCCCTCCCTAGGTTATAGGGATGGGTCCAGAAGTCCCCAAGTCCCAGAATCTGGAACCACCTTGAAACATGCTTGAGCCAGGGAATAGAAAGTGCATTCTGTCTGCCTAAGATGTCTTGTAAGGACTCCTTATATACAGCTAACTCTGGGTGGTCCAAATACACACCCAAAAGAGTAAAGGTCTTAGTACTATTACATCGGAAATATGGAAAAACCTTGTTTCTTGCCCTCAGTTTGTGCCTTTCTGCCTGTATCTTCCCTCTGTTTGTGCCTTTCAAGTCGTTTATGCTCATTTCTTGCCATCTGTTTCTGCCTTTCTGCTCATTTCGTAACCTCTGTTTCTCTATCTCTCTGCCCACTGCTAATTTCTTGCCCTCTGTTAGTGCCTTTCTATTTATTTCTGCTTTTTTGTTGAAGTGTTGACAGCCAATCAGATCTCAGCAAGAGATCGGGAGGGCTTGCAAATCATTAACATCCTTATATATATACAAATTTGGATTTCATTTAATTTCTCAAAAACAACTGTACAGATTTACACCAAGGTACAGAAAGGGCTCTTTTTGGACCATGAACTACCTTTCTGCCAAATTTGGTGTCATTCTGTCCAGTGGTTTTGGTGCTATTGCTGTTCAATTTTTCCCATGTAAATTAACATTGGAAACACTCTAAATTTATATATACTCCGCCACGGAGGTGGAGGGGCAGACTGTTCCAGGACTTGGCTGCTGTGTAGGAGAAGGAGCGGCCTCCCCTATGATGGATTCAGGGGGGTGTAGAAGGCTTAGTGAGGCAAAGCATAGTTGTTTTGCTGGGACTTAGAATCTCAGTCAATGGTTGATTTAGGACCACCCTAGTTTGTGGAGAGCCTTGTATGTAAGAGCAAGGATTTTGAATTGGACGGGGAGCCAGTGGAGGTTCCTGATGTGTGTAATGATGCTTGGTCCCTATAGGAGGGTGAGGATGAGTCTGGGTGTGGTGTTCTGTAGAGCCTGGAGTCTTTTAAGTAGCTGGAAGGACACTCCGGTATAGAGAGCATTGCCATAGTCGAGGAGGGTGGTGACCTGAACATGCATGACTGTCTTTCTGGTGTCAATAGGGATCCATTTGAAGATTCGGTGGAGCATACAGAGGATGTAGGAGCCGGAGGAGGTGACTGAGGTTACTTGCTGATTCATGGATAGTTGGCAGTTGAGGATGATGGCAAGGTTTTGTGTGTGGTCTGATGGAAAGGCTGTTGGTGCAAGTTCTGCTGGCCATCAACTGTGGTCCAGTACAGAGGTGTTCTTCCCAAAGATTAGGACTTCCATTTTGTCTCTGTTTAGTTTCAGTCAGCTGTTTTTCATCCATGTTGCTTCATTGGTCATGACGTTGCAGAAGTTGGCTTTGGTGTTGTGGTTGAGTGAGAGGATTAGTTGAGTTTTGTCAGCGTAGGAGACCATTTTGAGTCCGTAGGATCAGACGATGTCTGCGAGGGGGGCTCAGAGAGAATCCTTGGGGTAAGCCACAGTTGATGTTTTTAGGTGTAGAAGTGAAGGGAGGAAGGTCGATGCTCTGCTTGCAACCTGGGAAGAAACAGGATATCCACTTAAGGGCATTTTGCTGAATGCCTACATTGTGGAGTCTGTTGAGGAGAGTGTGGTGGGAGACTGTACAGAATACTGCAGAGAGGTCTAGAAGGATCTGAGCTGCCAACTCTCCTCGGTCGAGGAGTGTCCTGATGTCGTCTGCTGTGGCGATCAGTGCAGTCTCTGTGCTGTGGTTGGCCCAGAATCCTGATTGTGAGGTGTCAAAAAGGTGCTTTTGTTCAAGGTAGTCAGTGAGCTGTTGGTTGATAGCTTTCTCAAGCACTTTGCCCAGGAAGGGAAGCAGGGAGATCGGTCCATAGTTTTTGAGGTCTATGAGATCAGAAGATGGTTTGTTTAGGAGGGGTCTGACCTCTGTGTGCTTCCAGTCATCCGAGAAGGTTGCCATGGAGATTGAGGTGTTGAGGATGTGGGTTAGTTCTGTGCTAATATTGTTGGCTCCAAGGTTGAAAAGCTAGTGGGGGCAGGGGTCGGTGGGTGCCCCGGAGTGGATAGATGACATGATGGCTGAGGTGATATATGTGGCAATCGAGGACCAGGAGGTTATTGTGTGGCTGTTGTTCGCTGCTTGAGAGATGTTGTTTAGGCTGGAGGTGGAGGGCAGGGGGTCGAAATAGCTGTATATGCTGGTGATCTTGCTATGGAAGTAGTCTGAGAGGGTGCTGCAGAGTTCCTGGAATGGGTGGATGGTGGCCTCTGTGGCCATCAGGTTAGAGAATTCCATGATTATTGTGAAGAGTTCTTTCATGTGGTTGGCTGTGATGTCAATGCGGGCAGTGATTGATGCTCTTTTGCTGCTTTGAAGTGGTTTTGGTAGTTGTCGAGGTCTCTCTTACAGGCAACTCTGTTGAAGGGGTCCTTGGTCACGCACTTTTGTTTCTTGAGTCGGTGGCAGCCACTTTTGGAGTTTCAGAACTCTGGAGTGTACCATTTCACAGATTTGGAGGTGTTCATGGTTTGAGCTGGTTTAAGTGGGGCGACCCTGTTGGCAGATGTGGTGATTCAGGTGGTGAAATTTTGGACTGCCTTGTTGAGGTTGAAGTCTGCTGTGGGCCCAGATTCTGCTGTACCTAGGGCCTGTGCCATAGGGTCTTGGTTACCTTGCCCCAGATTTGGTAGGGGGTGCTGAGGTGCTTGGAGATAGCGTGCTGGGAATTGGAGATGGTAAAGTAGATGATGACATGGTTGGTTTAATTGAGTTCAGTCACGTGGGTGAAATGAATTCTGTTGCTAGAAGTGAAGAAGGCATCCAGTGTGTTCCCGGCTTTGTGCCTGGGTTTGGTGACCAGTTGGGTGAGGCTGATGTTGAAGAGTTCCTCTATGAGTGAAGTAGAGTTGGTGTCATTGTGGTTGTAAGGTGGAAATTAAGTAGGACTCAATAGGGGTTGTAAGGTGGAAATTAATTAGGACTCAGTAGGACACTGAGTAGGACATAGTGGAAGGAGTCGATTGGAGGGGGCGATGAGGTTGGCGATGGCACCACAGAAGGCTGGGGTTGGTCCAAGAGGTCTGTATGCGAGGGTGCCTTTCATCGTGGTGTTGGCATAGGTCATGCCCCCTTCATGTTTGTTGGTGCTGTCTTGGTGTTTCATCTTGTAGCCATTAGGGGTGAGCTTGGGAATGTCAGGGTTTGAGGAAGATGTTAGCCATGTTTCCGTGATGAAGGCGATATCCTGGCTGTGGGTGGTGATGGTGTCCCAGATTTCTGTGGTGTGTTTGCACATGGAGAGGGCATTTAGCAGGATGCACTGGAGTGGTGTTTGGTTGTTCACAATCTTCTGTGTGGGTGCAGTGCAGGCATTAGTGTGCACAGGTGGGCCCACAGTACAGGAGAAACTAGTGTAGGCAGGTGAAGTGTCCTTTGATTAAGCAAGGGGAGACTGTGAAGCAACTGGTGATGTTGTGCCCAACGTTCAGGGCCTAGAGCTCATTAGTGATATAGGGCCTGATTCTAACTTTGGAGGACGGTGTTAAACCGTCCCAAAAGTGGCGGATATACCACCTACCGTATTACGAGTTCCATAGGATATAATGGACTCGTAATACGGTAGGTGGTATATCCGCCACTTTTGGGACGGTTTAACACCGTCCTCCAAAGTTAGAATCAGGCCCATAGTGTTGGATGGTGGGAGAACCAGGGGTCCAGACACTGGGTGCAGTCCAGGTGCAGATGGGTTTGCCTTTTGCATGCCTTCAGGACGCTGGTGGCGCAGCCGCTCTGAATCCTCCATTATATGTCCCGGAGGGGCCGGGGTGGGATGCAGAACGGCTTAAAGGTGGGAGAGGATGTGGCATGAAGGAGGCATCAGCAGGGGCATGAGCAGACGCAATCAGGCTCAGGAATGTGGGCGGAGCTGTCACAGTCAGGCTCAGGTATGCAGGCAGAGCTGTGACAATCAGGCTCAATAAATGTGGGCGGAGCCTTCACAATCAGTCTCGGGAATGTGGGCAGAGCTGTCAGCACTAGGCAGGAGGGCCGTGGAGCAACTGGAGAGCTGTGACTGGCCCAATGTATACATATATCTTTACTGAAAAAAACAAAGGTAACCGTGACAATATAGTAAGGTTTTTAATGTACTTGCACAAAACCATAGACATTCAGCAGATGTAGTTACCAATTCTAACTATAACTTACACCCCCGCAATTCACTGCTTATAACCCCACATATTACATCACTCATGACATGGTCAGTGACATCACTGATGATATCTAAAATGACATCACTGGTGGCCTCATCCAGGCCGTGTAAGTTTGGTAAAAAACATTTATGTGAGTTAAAGACACATACTTAAATTAGTACTACTCCAAACCTACAAATCAATGATAGTATTTGAAATTAATGTCATCTGAGTGAATATATGTGTGTCTGCATTTGTATGTGAGTGGCTTTGTCAGTAGCTATTTTACTGAGTAAGTGGGTTTCTGTGTAGCTGTATGGGTAAACAAGTAGATGTGTGAGTAGTTCTATGTGTGAGTGAGTGGTTTTCTCTGCGGTTGTAGAGGTAAATGAGTAACTATGTGCTTCTATGGCTGAGAGAGTGGCACTGTGAGTGCTTCTGTATAGGAGGGTGAGTTTATGTGTTAGTACATACAAGACTACGTGAGTGGGTGTGTGAGTAACTGTGTCAGTGAGTGACTGGTGACGTTATTTGTTGTATGCAAGTGAGTGGGTGTACAAGTAGTTGTACGGGTGAGTGACTTGTCTTAGTGGCTGTATGTTTGTATGACTGGGTGTCTGTGTGATTGTATTGCTGAGTAAGTGGGTTTATGGGTAAGGGTATGTGAGTGGTTTAGTCAGTGCAAAAGTTAGTGAAGATTGTAGCAGCTGTGTAGCTGCCTGAATGGCTTTATGGGTGTATCAGTTGGTGTGTTAGTAATTGCATGGCAAAGTGACAGGTTGTGTGACTCGCTATATGAGTAAGTGAATGGGTGTATGAGTGCATTTTAATGAGTGTTTTTGTATGTAGTTGTATGGGTGTGTGAATGGGTATGTGAGTAACTATGTGAGAGGGTGAATGAGAGGTTTGAGTGATGTCACTTACCATGTCATGAGCAATGTAATATGTGAGGTCATAAGCAGTGCATTGCGGGGGCATAAGTTATAGTTAGAACTGCTGAATTTCTATGGTTTTGCGTGAGTAAGTTCAGTACCTAACAATAACATCCCTGTAACCTTTGGTTTTCTTCAGTGAATTTCTGAGCTTTTTTAAATTTTGTTTCCTGAAGATAACATCCCTGTAACCTTTGTTTTCTTCAGTGATTTTATATGGTTTTTAAAAATTGTGGCCCATATTTATACTTTTTTAACGCCGCATTTGCGTAATTTTTTGATGCAAAAGCTGCGCAAACGTACAAAATACAACTGCATTTTGTAAGTTTGCACCGCTTTTGAGTCAAAAAGTGACGCGAAAGCGGCGCAAGCAACGTATAAATATGGGCCTGTCTTTCCTGAATATAACATCCCTGTAGCCTTTTTTCCCGTTGAATTTCTTCTAAGGTTTTTTCCAATCTATTTCCCAACAATAACAACCCTGTAACCTTTGGTTTTTCAGTGAAAAAAATAAAATAAAATATATATATATATATATATACATATATATATATATATATATATATACAGTATTTGGATCAGTGTGGGTGAAGTGAATGCTTGTGAAGGCAATATGAGTTTGTGAGGAATTACTCCATACCTAGGGGGTCATTCCAACCTTGGCGGTCGGTGTTAAACCAGCGGCCAAACCGCAAACAGGCTGGCGGGTAAAAAAATGGAATTCCGACCCTGGCGGAAACCGCCAACAGAGACCGCCACATTACCACACCGCCCGCCACGGCGGCACAAAAAAACAGGGCGGCGGTCACCGCCAACAGACAGGCAGGAGTCAATATACCGCCCACCCTATCACAACACACCAATCCGCCACCTTTTCCGGGGCGGTAGCCCCGCCGATAAAAACATGGCGGAAACAGCCATTTCAAACGGAAAACGCTCACCTCCATACACCCCACGAGGAATCTGGACAGCATGGAACCCGAACTCCACATCCTCCCAGCGATTGTCTTCCTGCCCCCTTACCAGGAGCACGAACGCCGGCGCAGAAGACAACGGTGAGTACTGCACCTACGACACAGGGGAGGGGGAGGAGAAAATATTACGGGGACACACATACGCGACACACCCACCCCCACCCTCACCCACTACAACACACACATCAATGCACAGTAATACATCACAGTTACCCCCCCCCCAAAACCCCCCGGAAGAATGCAAAGACAAAAGGAAATGATTCTAAACATTGGAATATATTGTATTACTAGCAGAATTATATATATATATATATCTACACATCAAAAACACTTATATACATATATGTACAAGTCCGAGCATTGTAGCAGGCATTGTCCGTGGACCACTGGGCCCAAATCACATGGGCAAAGCCCACACAGGATACCTGACTCCAACGGAGAGAACACTGCAGGGGCATCAGATAGGAAAACTACAGGCACCTCAGGGGGAAGGGAAGGGGGGGCACCTCAGCCAGATGAGTGCACGACGCCAGGTCCACGAGGGGCCTCCATGGCCACTGTTCAATCCTGGGGAGTGCAAAACCACAGTCTCTCAAGTCTCTGCAGTGGGTGGGTTGCCCACTGTGCCATCCTGGGAAGTGCAAAGCCACAGTCTCTCAAGTCTCTGCAGTGGGTGGGTTGCCCACTGTGCCATCCTGGGGAGTGCAAAGCCACAGTCTCTCAAGTCTCTACAGTGGGTGGGTTGCCCACTGTGCCATCCTGGGGAGTGCAAAGCCACAGTCTCTCAAGTCTCTGCAGTGCCCAGTTCAGCGGTGCTTGAGACGGCGGTGCCCAGTTCAGCGGTGCTTGAGATGAAGGGCCCAGTTCAGCGGTGTTTGAGACGGCGGTGCCCAGTTCAGCGGTGCTTGAGATGAAGGGCCCAGTTCAGCGGTGCTTGAGACGGTGGTGCCCTGTGCAGCGGTGCTTGAGACGGCGGTGCCCAGTTCAGCGGTGCTTGAGACGGCGGTGCCCAGTGCAGCAGTGCTTGAGACGGCGGTGCCCAGTTCAGCGGTGCTTGAGATGAAGGGCCCAGTTCAGCGGTGCTTTAGACGGCGTTGCCCAGTGCAGCGGTGCTTGAGACGGCGGTGCCCAGTTCTGCGGTGCTTGAGATGAAGGGCCCAGTTCAGCGGTGCTTGAGACGGCGGTGCCCAGTGCAGCGGTGCTTGAGACTGCGGTGCCCAGTGCAGCGGTGCTTGAGATGAAGGGCCCAGTTCAGCGGTGCTTGAGATGAAGGGCCCAGTGCAGCGGTGCTTGAGACGGCGGTGCCCAGTGCAGCGGTGCTTGAGACGGCAGTGCCCAGTTCAGCGGTGCTTGAGATGAAGGGCCCAGTTGAGCGGTGCTTGAGCTGAAGGGCCCAGTTCAGCGGTGCTTGAGACGGCAGTGCCCAGTGCAGCGGTGCTTGAGACGGCGGTGCCCAGTTCAGCGGTGCTTGAGACGGCGGTGCCCAGTTCAGCGGATCAGGCCATGGCATGCAGGTCATTTGCCACCTGTCCTGTGACTGGCGGGGCCCTCCTGCCAATCTGTCGGGTGGCTGGCGGGGCCTTCCTGGTCTGCAGTACCGGGCCTGTTGGTGTCCTCCTGCCCACCTGGGATGGGGCTGGAGGGGCCCTCCTGGCCAGCTGGGCTGATGGCGCTCTCCTCGGGCGTGCTGCCCTTCCCAGCCTTCCCTATTCGCCTGTGGCCCTTCCCCACCTTGGGCGGTGTGCCACCAGTCTCCACACTTCGTGCCGGAGCCATGGTAGGGATTTTAGTGCCAGGTGTTTTCATCCTCTCGCGCCGGCCGCTGACTATCTTCGGGTGTTTCTCCGGGGGTGGGCTGCCCGTGCCTTGGCTCCGTACTGAACTGGCTGCCCTTGAGGGTGGGGGACTCCACAGTCCATGGCAGACTGTCATCACAGGGCCCGGTTTTGTGGTGGCTGAGGTGCTGACTGAAGTCCTATGAGATGGACGGGGTGGGGGTGTTGAAGGAAAGAGGTTAAGTTTGGACAGGAATAGCAATTTAGGACCAGTGGGACGGGTAGGTGTAGTGGGTATTGGAGTGGAGGAAGAGGTTGTGGTTGTAGGAGTCTTAAGTCTGGTGTCTTTGGGTGCAGGTGCTTGGGCTGGAGGCTGTCGTGAGGTGGCTGTTGGGTGGGTGGCTGCCTGCGTTTGTGTATCTTGGAAGAGGGGGTGACAGACACACTGGGAGAGGACACAGGGGACGTGTAAATGGTAGTGGGGGTGGTGACTGCTCATATGCGGGGGGTTCTGGTGTGTGTGCTGGTGATGGACGTAGTGGCTGAAGATGTTGTGCATGCAGGTGTGAGTGGAGACGTGACAGGGAGGGAGGAGGGAGACGAGGAGGAGGGGGACACAGTGGAGGCAGTGGGTGTTGTTATGTCTGTATGTGGATGTTGCTTGTGTGAATGCTTGTGTGATGTGTAGTGCTTATGTCTGGATGAGCTTCCCTTGGGTGTTGAGGTGTGTGCAGGCTGGTCTGATGGTGTGTCTGGGATAGGCAGAGGTACAGGTGATAGGGAATGGGTGGAGGAAGTTGGAGGGGTGAGGCTAGAGACAGGGACAATTGCTGCCAACAGTGCTGAGGTCAGAGTGTTGAACGATCGCTGAAGGGCAGCATGACCAGAATGAATGCCCTCCAGGTATGCATTACTCTGGTGCACCTCTCTTTCGACACCCTGGATGGCATTCAAAATGGTAGACTGCCCAACAGTGAGCGTCCTCAGGAGGTCAATGATCTCCTCACTGAGGGCACCAGGGGTGACTGGGGCAGGGCCTGAGGTGCCTGGGGCGAAGGAGATGCCCACCTTCCTGGGTGAGCAGGCATGGGGCAAACGCTGAGGGGCTGCTGGGAGGGCGGTGCTGGTGCGCTGGGTGGCGGCT
The DNA here is from genome assembly GCF_031143425.1 of Pleurodeles waltl. Taxonomy (NCBI): domain Eukaryota; kingdom Metazoa; phylum Chordata; class Amphibia; order Caudata; family Salamandridae; genus Pleurodeles; species Pleurodeles waltl. The sequence goes on along the minus strand of NC_090445.1, from coordinate 557,230,118 downwards.
GTACCTGTTGTTGCGGGGGCACGGATGTTGCCGCCACCACAAGGGAGCTCCCTTCAGAGGACGACTCTGTGTCACTTATGTCTGCCCGAGTCCCTGCTGTGGAGCTCCCCTCGCCCTCCGTCCCACTGGTGTATTCTGAATCCGTTGCATGGCCCTCCAGGGCCATGTTGGATGCAGCTCCCTCGTGCTCCGATGCCACTTCTCCTCCGCCTGATGATGCTAATGCACACATGAACAGGAAGACCACAAAAAAGGGGGGGGGAGAAAATAAAGACATGTTGAGTGCATGCATTGGCGACACCGTTGGCGGACAGGACAGACACAGAAGCCACCTGCACTACGCCGCGCACTTGGGGTCCACTACTCAATCCGTGTGACATGGCCTACAAGCCTATGGACGACATCTGCACACATAGATGACACAGGGCCATGAATAGCTGTACTTGGCACCCTACAGAGGTGGGGGGCGGGGTGGGGGCACAGGGCCATGCCTTACGGAGGGGCCTAGCCTACAGAAATCGCCCTGGCCTAGGGATACCCACAGCCCTCCTCCCCCACCCAGACACCTCCACTGCGCGCAAAGTCACCACAATGAGGGTGTACTCACCCCCTTGTGTCTGCTGTGATGTCCTCACGCGCCCATCCAAATCGGGGTAGGCCACCGCCAGGATCCGGGACATCAGGGGGGTCAAAGTCCGACTGGCACCCCTCCCACGTTGGGAGGCCATCCCCAGCTGAGCCTCCGCCGTCTTCCTGCTCCAGCATCGGATGTGCTCCCATCTCTTCCGGCAGTGGGTGCCCCGTCTGTGGTGGACCCCCAGGGCCCGGACGTCCTTGGCGATGGCACGCCAAATGTCGATCTTCTGGTGGGCGCTGACCTATTGGAAATGTACAGGGGGAGAAAAAGAGTCATCACCTTCTGCACCCTCAATGTGAGTGGCCCCCCATCCCTACCCTTGCCATGTGGCACATCCTGTCATCCGTTGTTTGATGCATGCCTCATTCGCTCCCCTCCCCACCATCTTTCATCCACCCAACTCAACACAGCCATTGCCCCCAAAGCATGGTCCCAGTGAACTTACCTGTTGGTCTGGAGGACCGTAGAGTAGCGCATACTGGGGGAGGACCCCATCCGCGAGTTTCTCCAATTCCTGAACAGTGAAGGCAGGGGCCCTTTCCCCAGTCGCATGAGCCATTGTCTCTTCCAGACCGAGGTCACAGCAGCACTTGCAGTGTAGGTCCTCTTCTGTCGAAGATCAGGTATCGAGTGATTAAGCAGATAGAAAATGGCGGTCACGCCCACGGCAGTGCGTACCGCGGCGGTGCGTACTGCGACCGCCGGCGCACATCGTCATTGGCTCCTGAGCCCCATAGGGTTCAATGTTAACCAATGCTGTTTTGCGCCATGGTCTTCGACCGCCTACCGCCACGGAGTGCCACGCCAGCGCAGTTACCTCACATCCCATTGTCACACTTCACAGGTCAGGCAGCCGCCATTTCAAGGGCCCACATGGCTTACTTTTAACTGCGTCACACATACCTAGGCCTTGCATCAACACTCATACAAACCATTCAATGCATTGGGAATCGTGTTATGTGCAAGCTGTGGTTACGTACCTGTGGGTTGATTGACTCTGTGCTCGCTGTTGTCCTTCATAGGCACCGTCCGCTGGGACATGCGAGGAGATGGAGGAATCTTCCAGTGTACAGACCGCTGGTAGACCTGTCGACAATGGAGGAAAGACATGTCATACTGACATACAGGCTTGACCGAGCCACTATTCATGAACTGTGTGCCCAGCTGGAGCCAGACCTGATGTCACCCATCCGCCAACCCACAGGGATCCCACCTCTAGTGCAGGTGCTGTCAGTACTCCATTTCTTTGCAAGTGGGTCATTTCAAACAACAGTGGCCATATCATCAGGGATGTCTCAGCCTATGTTTTCCAAGGTGTTGTCCAGAGTGTTGTCTGCCCTTCTGAAACACATGCGGAGCTACATTGTTTTCCCTGAGGTGGGGGATTTGCCTACAGTGAAAGGTGATTTCTATGCCCTTGGACATATCCCCAACATCATAGGTGCCATTGATGGGACCCATGTGGCTTTAGTACCCCCCCCACAGGAGTGAACAAGTGTACAGAAACAGAAAGAGTTATCATTCGATGAATGTACAGATGGTGTGTTTGGCAGACCAGTACATCTCCCATGTGAATGCCAAGTTCCCTGGCTCAGTGCATGACGCGTACATCATGCGGAAAAGCAGCATCCCTTACGTGATGGGTCAACTCCAGAGGCACCGGGTGTGGCTATTAGGTGAATCTGGTTACCCCAACCTGTCATGGCTACTGACCCCAGTGAGGAATCCCTGGACCAGGGCAGAGGAACGGTACAATGAGGCCCATGGGCGAACTAGGAGGGTGATCGAGCGGATCTTCGGCCTCCTGAAGGCCAGGTTCAGGTGCCTCCATATGACAGGTGGATCCCTATTGTACTCACCAAAGAAGGTGTGCCAGATCATCGTGTCCTGCTGTATGCTTCACAACCTGGCTTTGCGACGCCAGGTGCCTTTTCTGCAGGAGGATGGTCCAGATGGTGGTGTTGCAGCAGCTGTGGAGCCTGTGGAGAGTGAAGACGAGGAAGCCGAAGAGGACGACATAGACAACAGGAACACAGTGATACAGTAGTATTTTCAATGACACACAGGTAAGATTCCAACCCGGCATATTACATATACTTAACCCCTACTACCTCTCTACTGTCTGACCTTTTCCCCCAGTATATGGTAACTGAGTTGTGACTTTCCCTTCCAATTTCAGAGATGTGGGCCATACTGCGTGACATCTGCTTTGTTTCCCCATGGACTACAGCTGTGTGACAGTGGTATGTTGGCATCACAATGTAAATATGCATTTTGGGACGGTAATGTCTAATACATTAGTACAAAATCACAGCCTGACTCCTGATTGTTTTGTGCAATAACTGTGTTTATTTCAGTGCTCTATATTGGTGGGTGATTGCAAATCGGTGAGGGGTGATGGTGGAGGATTGTCCATGGCAGAGTCCAGACTATTAGTATCACAGGTGCATTGTCCAAATGCCTGTGGAAAGTGGAGCATGGGCAGTATAAGAATGGACAGGGTGTCAATGTGGGACAGTGGGATGACAATCAGGGAGGTATCCTTTCCTGGTGGGGGTCTTGGCATTTTACTCTGTCTTCTTCCTGGATCTCAGGGCCCCCTTGCGGGGTGGTTCTCCTTCTGCAGGGAGTGGGGTGCTGGTGGTCTGTTGGTCCTGTGGCGGGGCTTCCTGTCCACTAGCGCCGGCATAGGTGGTAGGCAGTTCTTGGTCCATGCTAGTGTCAGGGGCCCTTTGTGGTGCCACAGTGTCCCGCAATGTGGTGACTACCTGATTCAGAGCCCCTACAATGGTGGCCAGGGCGGAACTGATGTTTCGTAGTTCCTCCCTGAACCCCAAATACTGTTCCTCCTGCAGAAGCTGGATCTCCTGAAACCTGGCCAGGACTGTCGCCATCGTCTCCTGGGAGTGGTGGTAGGCTCCCATGATGGAGGAGAGGGCCTCGTGGAGAGTGGGTTCCCTGGGCCTGTCCCCCCCCTGTCGCACAGCAGCCCTCCCAGTTCCCCTGTTTCCCTGGGCCTCTGTCCCCTGGACCGTGTGCTCACTACCACTGCCCCCAGGTCCCTGTTGTTGTTGGGGTGGTGGGTTAACCTAGGTGCCCTGTAGTGGTGGACACACTGCTGATTGACGTGTCCTGGGGACAGAGGGATGGGCCCGCTGGGTGGGTGCTGTGCTGGTGTTCCCAGAGGGGGGAAGGTCTGCTATGGGCTGTGGCTGTGTGAGGGGAACCGACTGTCCCGAGGTCCCCAATGGGCCGGGCTGGTCATCTAGATCCAGGTCGACAGAGGTGCTGTCCTCACTGTGGGCCTCTTCTGGGGGTGGAGTGGACATTTGTGGACCCTCCTGTGCGGTGACATGGCGTTCGGGTCCTGCAGGGGTATAAAAGTATGGTTATTGCATTTGTGTGTGCCATAGCGTGTAATGGGTGGGTGCCCTTGTACCCCAGTGCTGGCATTCCCGTGTGGGGGCTTTTGTGATGGTGATTTGGTGGCGGATGGGTATGCTTTGGTGATGGGTGTCCATGCTTTGTGGTCGCATGCAGGGATTGGTGTTGGGATGGGTGGGCTGTGATGGTGAGACATTTGCAAGGAGCAGGATGTGATGGGGGTGAGGGTGAGGGTGGGGGTATGAGTTGGTATGCTGGTGGGGTGGGGGGGATGAAGTAGTGATGATTTGACTTACCAGAGTCCATTCCTCCAGATACTCCTGCGAGGCCCTCAGGATGCAGGATCGCCAAGACTTGCTCCTCCCATGTTGTAAATTGTGGGGGAGGAGGTGGGGGTCCGCCGCCAGTCCGCTGCACCGCGATGTTGTGCCTGGATACCATTGAACGCATCTTCCCCCGTAGGTCGTTCCACCGCTTCCTGATGTCGTCCCTATTTCTTGGGTGCTGTCCCACAGCGTTGACCCTATCGACTATTCTGCTCCATAGCTCCATCTTCCTGGCAATGGTGGTGTGCTGCACCTGTGTCCCGAAGAGCTGTGGCTCTACCCGTACAATTTCCTCCACCATGACCCTAAGTTCATCCTCGGAGAACCTGGGGTGTCTTTGCAGTGCCATGGGGTGGTGTGGATGATGTGTGGGGTGGATTGTGTGGTGATGTGTATTGGTGTGTTGTGTGAAGTGCGTGGAAATATTGCTGGGTGAAAGTAAAATGCGCGTCTGGATGCTCAGTTCTCTTTTTCTCAGTGCGTGGTCCCGATTCTGTAGCAGTGGGGATTTGTGGGTGATGTGGGTGTGTGTTTTTTATTGTGTTGGGTGTGTGGGAGTGGTGTGTGTATGTGTATCAGGTGTGTGTATTCGTAATTGTCCAATGTGGCTGTTTTGTGGCTGTTTTTTGTAAGTGTGTGTGTATTTTGAGTGCGGCGGTGTGTACCGCCAATGGAATACCGCGGTTGAAAGACCACCGCTTTGATTCGTGTGTCGTGATAGTGTGGCCGTATTTCTGTTGGCGTGACGGTGGAGGTTTGGTCATCGCCAGTTTCTCGCTGCCCTTTGGTGTGGCAGACTTTGGTGGATGTCTGTATTTTGGCGGATTGCCTGATGTGGGTCAGAATGACCGTGGCGGTTTACCGCGGCCGCAGCGGTATGTTGGCGGTCTTCTGACAGCGGTAAGCGGCTTTTTACCGCCAAGGTTGGAATGACCACCTTAGTGCTGCAGGATGTAGATATTCTTCAGTAGCCACTAAAATCTTGGGGTCTACATAAAGCCTCATTTTGTATTTTTTGTAATTATGGAGGTTTTGTATCCACTGCAATTTAAGGCTTCTGTACATATTTATTTGAAATGCCAACACAGAAAGTGTTTTAAGTTGTATCTGAGGTATTCTTAAAGCACGTTGCTGACAGGCACTCTGGGACTCTTACGTAGGCAGTGCATTGTGTTACCATGCTATAGTTGCACCGAACTGTACATCCCATGAATTGTGCACCACCTCACACAGCCCTCTTTTTTTTCTTGAGGCTGCTTTGGGTAGATTATTTGGTATTGTGTCTAGTCTATTTTTTTCTAATTTGTTCAAATATTCGCTAATTCATCATGAATTCTAGCATGCAAATTTAGCAAGTTTTTTTAAAAGTATAGATATACATGTAGTTAATTATTGACATTAGCATTTCAATAATATGATCTATAACGTAGTTTTTATGTGAGTAGTTTTATTATAAAGCAGCTTTTTATTTCTTTTTGCACATTCGTGATGACATTGTTTTTACAACAAAATCGGTGTTGGCAAAAACCACATGGCTTTCAAATATAGGTATTTCATTGGACCAGATAGAATTAAGTTATATTTTGAGGAAGAACCCACCCAGTCTTCTCTTTACCTTCCTATCAGTACTGAGAGAGGAAGACATTTCTGGTCTCCTGTATCCAGTGACTTTTGCTAACTTTTTTGGCATATTTCCTAATACATCTTAATAAAATGACATCTGGAGACAGTCAAGACCCTGAACCACTCCATGATGCAAACAGCTGCTCAGATGATCAAGTGCATGGAAGAAGCAGTCTATCACTTGGGATTTTTTTACAATCCTTTCTGGTGAGAAGAAGATGGTGGCTAAATTTGTAAAATGTTCCCTACGGGACATAACCCTTTCTAGGGCTATAGCAAAAAAGTATTCCTGCCCAACATCCAGTATGTTTTCGCATTGAAAGGCATACCACCAGACTATGGTGGTCATTCTGACTCTGGCGGTCTTTGACCGCCAGGGCGGAGGACCGCGGGAGCACCGCCGACAGGCCGGCGGTGCTCCAATGGGGATTCCGACCGCGGCGGTAAAGCCGCGGTCGGACCGGCACCACTGGCGGGGTCCCGCCAGTGTACCGCCGCCCCATTGAATCCTCCGCGGCGGCGCAGCTTGCTGCACCGCCGCGGGGATTCTGACCCCCCCTACCGCCATCCAGATCCCGGCGGTCGGACCGCCGGGATCCGGATGGCGGTAGGGGTGGTCGCGGTGCCCCTGGGGGCCCCTGCAGTGCCCATGCCACTGGCATGGGCATTGCAGGGGCCCCCGTAAGAGGGCCCCTACATGTATTTCACTGTCTGCTGCGCAGACAGTGAAATACGCGACGGGTGCAACTGCACCCGTCGCACAGCTTCCACTCCGCCGGCTCGATTCCGAGCCGGCTTCATCGTGGAAGCCTCTTTCCCGCTGGGCTGGCTGGCGGTCTGAAGGCGACCGCCCGCCAGCCCAGCGGGAAAGTCAGAATTACCGCCGCGGTCTTTCGACCGCGGAACGGTAACCTGACGGCGGGACTTTGGCGGGCGGCCTCTGCCGCCCGCCAAGGTCAGAATGAGGGCCTATATCTGAGAGCACCGACGGAGAGGAGAGCTGGTGACCCCTCTACAACTTCTGCAGTACCACCAAGTGCAGGGAATGTTATGCATCCAGAAGTTGAGAGATGCCTTCTGGAGACTGCCACAGGGCTACAAAGGGTGGTGTCCTTCCACTTGGATGCAAGAAGATCCTTATAGCATGCAAACAGTTGGTGCTGTGCTGCTGGATGTAGCAAAAAATCAGATCAGAAATGTTATTTTTTATCTATGTGAGTCTTTATTATTCTGTTTTTGATGTTTTGAGGACCTTGTTTTGGTCTAGTTTTCATTTTATTTAAAAGTAATAACAAAACAATTACAAAAGTTTATGAAAGTAACAAAAAAAATCGCTAAAAAAAGGTCCAGAACAAAATGGTTCTCTTCAGAACTACCTTTCTTTGTTAAAAAAAGATAAGCTATATGTATGTTTCGGTATGGAAGAGAGGCTGTATGATTGAGAAAATGGCTCAGTAAGTGGTTGTACAATTGACTGAATGGGTGATTACGTGGGCAGTTGTGTGAGTGTGTGTATGGATGAATGACTGTGTGCGAGTGTCTGCAGAATTCAGTGACCGTGTGTGTAAGAAGTTGCATGATTGAGTGACAGGGTATTTGAGTGCCTACATGGGGGAGTAATTAAGTGTATAACTGGATATCTAGGTGAGTGAGTGGATGTGTGACTGACTGTATAAGTGAGTGATTGTATGAGTATATTTATGGGTAAGTGAGTGGTTGTCTCAGAGACGGTATGGGTGGGTGATTGAGTGTATGAGTGGCTGTATGGGTGAGTGACTGAGTGTGTGAGTGTCTTCATAATTGAGATAGTGGTCATATGAGTGGCTATGTAGGAGAGTGAGCTGGAAGGTAAGTGACTCTATGATTGAGTGACTGGGTGTGTGACAGGCTGCATGATTAAGTGACTGGGTGTGTGACAGGCTGAATGATTAAGTGACTAGGTATGTGAAAGGTTGCATGAGTGAGAGAATGGGTGTGTGAGCGCATGTATGGTAGAGTGTCTAAGTATGTGAGTGTGCATAATTCAGTGAGTGGTCGTGTGAGAGGCTGTTTGGGTGAGTGATTGAGTGTGTGAATAGAGATATAGATGAGTGCTTGTGTGAGTGGCTGTATAGTTGAGTCAGTAGGTGCATCAGTGCCTGTACAGGCGAGTGACTGACTGTGAGTATCTGCATGAATAATTGAGTGGTTATATGAGTGGCTGTATAGGTCAGTGAGTGGGTGTGTGAGAGGCTGAATGAGTGAGTGACTTAGGGCCTGATTCTAACTTTGGAGGACGGTGTTAAACCGTCCCAAAAGTGGCGGATATACCACCTACCGTATTACGAGTCCATTATATCCTATGGAACTCGTAATACGGTAGGTGGTATATCCGCCACTTTTGGGACGGTTTAACACCGTCCTCCAAAGTTAGAATCAGGCCCTTAGTGTGTGAGTGGCTGTATCAGTGAGTGGATGTGTGACTAGCTCTAAAGGTGAATGAGTGTGTGAGTGTCTGTATGAGTGAGTGACTGGGTGTGTGAGAGGCTGCATGATTGAGTGACTGGGTGTGTGAGAGGTTGTATGAGTGAGTGAGTGTGTGTGTGAATGGCTGTATGGGTGAGTGGCTTAGTGTGTGAGTGTCTGCATCATTGAGTGAGTGGTTGCATGAATGGCTGTATTAGGGAGTGGCTGACTGTGAGTGACTGTATAAGTGAATGAATGAGTGTATGAGTGAGTGCATGAGTGTCTGCATAACTGAGTGAGTGGTTGCATGAGTGTTTGTATGGGTGAGAGACTGACTTTGTAAGTGTCTGTATGAGTGAGTGGGTGCTTTTGTGAGTGGCTGTATCGGTGATGTACTGAGTGTATTGAGTATATGCATGATTGAGTGAGTGCTTCTTTGAATGGCTGTATGGGTGAATGTATGGATGTCTAAATGTATGCATTATTTAGTGAGTGATTGTCTTAGTGGCTGTATGGATGAGTAAATGGATGTTTCACTGACTGTATGATTGAGTCAGTTGTTTTGTGAGTGGCTATTTGAGTGAGTGAGTGTGTGAATTGATGTATGGGTGACTGTCTATTTTAGTGTGTGACTAGGTATATGAGTTGTTGGATGAATAACTGAGGCCCTCATTACAAGTTTGGTGGTCTTTGGGCAAGACCGACATGGAAATTACCGCCACCATTGTGCACAGTGACCGTCGTATTCCGAGTTACAAACACCAAGCAAACAAAACACAGCCAGAAATCCAACACTGCCAGTGCCACCGACCGTGAAAAAGCGACTGTCTGCCTGCCAGGCCCACCACGCTGACACCATACCGGCTGCCATATTATGAGTCAGATTTCAGCACAGCAGAACATGCACAGTGGGAAACCATTGGTGGTGAGCACTGCGGCGGGCTAGAAAATCACTGCCAATAGAAGGCAACACCAGATTGGACAGTTTGAATACCCCATACCTGAAACACATACACACACTACACACACACCTGTTCACTGCACCATAAAACATCCCCCCTCAAACAACCCTTGTGAACACTACCATAACCCAGAGATACACGGCCCACAAACAACTGCACATTGACCATTGAATTCACATGGTACACGCACCCCCACAACATGTCACTCCACAAGCACCCACGCTTCACTGACAATGAGGTGCGGGTCATGGTGGACGAGATCGTCAGAGTAGAGCCACAACTGATGGGAGCACAAGTCCAGCAAACATCAATGACCAGGAAAACCGAGCTATGGCAAAGGATCGTCAACAGGGTGAACGCAGTCTGCAGCTATCCACGCACAAGGGAGGACATCAGAAAGAGGTGGAACAACCTCAGGGGGAAGGTCCATTCCATAGCGTCCAGGCACAACATTGCCCTCAACAAGACTGGGGGTGGACCCCCACCTCCTCCCCTTGACTTGACAACCTGGCAGGAGAAGGTCTTGGACATCATGCATCCTGAGGGCATGACTGGAATCATTGGAGGGATAGATACTGGTAAGGGACCTACCCCCCCAGCACCAACCACTCCAGTCCTGCATGCCTCCCAAGCACCTACCACTTCTTATCATATCACAAACCACAAGATTGCACCACCCACTATCACCCCACCTTCCTACTATGCATGGTACACCACCCATGTCCCACCATCCACTCACCCACCCTGCACAATGCACGCTAAACCTTCACTATCTCCTCAAATACCACTCCCACAATCTATCACTAGGCATGGTGGATCAGAGTCACACTCACACCTCACAATGGTGCACCTGCATGGCAATCATCCTACAGCCCACCGAGACTGCTAGCCAACACCACCTCACTACCTATGCCAATTACAGCAATGTCAAACAGCAAACCCCTAACTACAATTGATATGACAAGCATTGCCCAAAAGCCATTCACCATGCAGTGTCAGCATTGATGCAAATGTCATTGCTATCCCTGGGTAATGATTCCACCCACTGCAAGCAGCACACCATGACACTACAACGACATTCCTCCGTACCAACTCTCACCCTTTCCATCCACAGCTAACCCTGCTACTGCCATCCAGCAGAGGATGCCAGGGTCAGACAGCCCTCCCCAGGATGAAGGCCTCAGTGGATGTCTGGAGGATGACGAATTGCCTAGGCCATCTGAGGTGACTGGCCAGTCCACCTCCTGCAGCTCCAACCTAGACACCCTGGACTCACCATCCCGTGTGGCTACAACACCACAGCTAGCTCCCTTTCTCTAAACCTGCACCTCAGGGACCCCTCAATTAGAGGTGTGCCCCACAGTACAGGGGCCTGAGTCAAGAGCACCTGCCCCAGACAATGAAGGCCTTGGTGCTACTGGGAGTGGGCACACTGTGCCAGGGGCACAGGCACAGGGTGCCAGGGCTAGTAGGAGGGGATCCGTGGTTCAAGGTAGGGAGCAGCAACAACATCAGACTGACCAGGAGCCTCTCACCCAAGTTCTGGGTGCATACCACCAAACCCAGGACACCATGGCCCAGATCCTCACCACCCTGCAGGAGATCCAGAGGGTACAAAGGGAGAACCATCAGGTAGTCATGCAGCAAAGGCAGCCCCACAATGCCTCCATGGCCTACATAGCAGTGGTGCAAATGGAACTTACCTCCATCCTACATCAGTTCGCCTCCCACCAGCAGGCCCCATCTACTAGCCAGATCACATCTGAGCCCTCCACGTCAGCCGCAACCAGTGGAATGGAGGCCCTGCCACAGGACATGCAGGACAACAGCGACCCTTCCCCTGTAGCTGAGGAGCCCTCACGCAAGCGAGGACATCCAACCAGACATCCAGCCTCCACTGATGGCAAGACCAAGACCACAGCCAGGAAATACAACACTTCAGAACATTCCACCTTGTGTATCACAGAGACACCCTGTTGACTGTCCACTGTCATTACTCCTTTTTCACATGGTGTAGGAAGTTGGCTCTGTATATACTATTTCAAAGTAAGAAATAGTGTGCACAGAGTCCAAGGGTTCCCCTTAGAGGTCAGATAGTGGCAAAAAGAGATAATTCCAATGCTCTATTTTGTGGTAGTGTGGTGGAGCAGTAGGCTTATCAGAGGGTGGTGTTAAGCATTTGTTGTACACACACAGGCAATAAATGAGGAACACACGCTCAAAGACTTAATCCAGGCCAATAGGTTTTTATATAGAAAAGTATCTTTTCTTGGTTTATTTTAAGAACCACAGGTTCAAGATTTACAAGTAATACTTCAAATGAAAGGTATTTCACTCAGGTATCCTAGGTAATTTGAATAATCACAATATCATGTACAGTTTCAACACAAAATGGCAATAAGCTATTTTAAAAGTGGACAAAAATCAACAGTTCCTGGGGGAGGTAAGTAATTGTTAAGTTCACAGGTGAGTAAAACACTTATAGGGTTCAAAGTTGTGTCCAAGGTAGCCCACCGTTGGGGGTTCAAGGCAACCCCACCCAAAGTTACCACACCAGTAGCTCAGGGCCGGTCAGGTGCAGAGGTCAAAGAGGTGCCCGAAACACATAGGCTTCAATGGAGAACAGGGGTGCCCTGGTTCCAGTCTGCCAGCAGGTAAGTACCCGCATCCTCAGGGGGGCAGACCAGGGGGGTTTTATAGGGCACCGGGGGGGGGGAACACAAGCAGGCACAGAAAGTACACCCTCAGCGGCACAGGGGCGGCCGGGTGCAGAGTGCAAACAGGCATCGGGTTTTATATAGAAAACGATGGGGAGACCCGGGGGTCTCTTCAATGATGCAGGTAGGCACATGGGGGGCTCCTCGGGGTAGCCACCCCCTGGGCTAGGCAGAGGATCACCTGGCGGTCGCTCCTGCACTGGAGTTCGGTTCCTACAGGTCCTGGGGGCTGTGGGTGCAGTGTTGGTTCCAGGAGTTGGGTCCCTTGTTCAAGGCAGTCGCGGTCAGGGGGAGCCTCGGGATTTCCTCTGCAGGCGTCGCTGTGGGGGTTCAGGGGGGTCGTCTCTGGCTACTCATGGGCTCGCAGTCGCCGGGGAGTCCTCCCTGTAGTTGAGCCGGGGCATTGGGTGCAGAGTGGAAAGTCTCACGCTTCCGGCGGGAAATGTGAAGTCCTTAAAGTTGTTTCTTTGTTGCAAGAAAGTTGCAGGTTGTTGAACAGGGCCGCTGTTCTCTGGAGTTTCTTAGTCCTTGGTTGCAGGGCAGTCCGGCTTCAGCGGTCACTGGTCACTGGTCCCTGTTGGATGTGTCGCTGTTACAGTTTTCTTCAAAGCTGGGAGACAGGCCGCTGGGGCTGGGGCCAAAGCAGTTGTCATCTCCGTCTTCACTGCAGGGCTTCAGGTCAGCAGTCCATCTTCTTGTTAAGGTTGCAGGAATCTAGTTTCCTAGGTTCTGGGGGCTCCTAAATACTGAACTTAGGGGAGTGTTTAGGTCTGGGAGGGCAGTAGCCAATAGCTACTGTCCTTGAGGGTGGCTGCACCCTCTTTGTGCCTCCTCCCTGTGGGGAGGGGGCACATCCCTAATCCTATTAGGGGAATCCTCCATCCACAAGATGGAGGATTTCTAAAAGTAAGAGTCACCTCAGCTCAGGACACCTTAGGGGCTGTCCTGACTGGTGGGTGACTCCTCCTTGTTTTTCTAATTATCTCCTCCAGCCTTGCCGCCAAAAGTGGGGAGAGTGGCCGGAGGGGCGGGCATCTCCACTAGCTGGGATGCCCTGTGGCGCTGTATCAAAGGGGGTGAGCCTTTGGTGCTCACCGCCATGTGTTACAGTTCCTGCAGGGGGAGGTGAGAAGCACCTCCACCCAGTACAGGCTTTGTTCCTGGCCACAGAGTGACAAAGGCATTCTCCCCATGTGGCCAGCAACATGTCTGGTGTGTGGCAGGCTGGCAAAAACTAGTCAGCGTACACTGGAAGTCGGGTATGTTTTCAGGGGGCATCTCTAAGATGCCCTCTGGGTGTATTTTACTATATAGTGCACACTGGCATCAGTTTGCATTTATTGTGCTGAGATGTTTGATACCAAACTTCCCAGTTTTCAGTGTAGCCATTATGGAACTGTGGAGTTTGTGTTTGACAAACTCCCAGAACATATACTCTTATGGCTACCCTGTACTTAAAATGTCTAAGGTTTTGCTTAGACACTGTAGGGGCATAGTGCTCATGCACATATACTCTCACCTGTGGTATAGTGCACCCTGCCTTAGGGCTGTAAGGCCTGCTAGAGGGGTGACTTACCTATGCCACAGGCAGTGTGAGGTTGGCATGGCACTCTGAGGGGAGTGCCATGTCGACTTAGTCATTTTCTCCCCACTAGCACACACAAGTTGTGAAGCAGTGTGCATGTGCTGAGTGAGGGGTCTCCAGGGTGGCATAAGACATGCTGCAGCCCTCAGCGACGTTCCCTGGCATCAGGGCCCTTGGTACAAGGGGTACCAGTTACAAGGGACTTACCTGGGTGCCATGGTTGTGCCAATTGTGGAGACAAATGTACAGTTTAGGGAAAGAACACTGGTGCTGGGGCCTGGTTAGCAGGGTCCCAGCACACTTTCAAATCATAACTTAGCATCAGCAAAGGCAAAAAGTCAGGGGGTAACCATGCCAAGGAGGCATTTCCTTACACATGGCCATCATACTGGACAACAACTCCCCACAGGTGGGCTAAGTACTCTGATGATCCCACTCACCATGACCCCACTCATCAGCCCTTGCACTTGTGCTATAAATGCCTTTGAGCACAGTTTCTGTCTACGTCTTTATCTACCATGAGTAAAAAATATACAGGCATGACATATGTAACAGGCAGACCATTGACCTATCAATTCATGTGAAGGGGAAGCAATCATTTGCAAGTTCTGTAATACAGTTAACAGCGCCACATCTAAACTAATGGGTTCACCCTATTCCCACATTGAACCCACAACCCTGGTAGCTGCTCTGTACATGGCACACATTGCTACTGGTTACATTGCATGGCTTTAACACATAACTGTATGTCAGTGGAAGTATTGTTGTATTAGCTCTGCTCTGGAATCAGCTGCATCCTCGTCATCCTCCTCCTCATCACTCCCCATGTCCCCTTCATCAGCCACTGGCACAGCTGCACCCTCCTCAGCATCCAATAATGGGGTGTGACGTCTGAGAGCCAAAATGTGTAACATGCAGCACTCTAGAATGATCTGACACGCTTTTGCTTGTCTGTACGGAAGGGCTTCTCCAGTAAAGTGCAGGCACCTGAATCTGGCTTTGAGAACTCCAAATGTGCATTCGATTACCTGTCGGGTCCTACCATGGGCCTCATTGAAACTGTTTTCTGCTGCTGTCATTGGATGCCTGAAAGGTGTCAGTAGCCATGGTATTTTGGGATAACCAGAGTCCCCTGTGCACAAAGGTAATAGGCATATTGAAAACTGTAGGTAAATCTGGAAGGTGCAGAATACAGAGGCACACATATGACATGATAAATACTGATGACCCCTTTGCAGTGGTACTATCAGGTGTGGGATGCTGCTGTTCCACAATATGTAGGCATCATGCACTGACCCTAGGATCCGGGCAGTCACGTGAGTGATATAGAGGTCTGCAAGACATACCACCTGAACATTGGTTGAGTAGAAGTTTTGGTTCCTAAACACCTGTTCACTCCTCTTGGTTGGCACCAAGGCAATGTGGGTCACATCAATAGCCCCGATCACATGTGGCACATGTGCTAAAGCGTAGAAGGCTGCCTTCACAGTGGGCAGATCGTCACGTTGGGGGAACCTGATATAGCTGCCAATATGTTTGAGTAAGGCACATAGGACGTTCTTCAAGACGTTACTGAACATGGGCTTGGACATTCCGGTGGCCCAGCCCACTGTTATTTGGGAGGATCCTGAGGCAAGGAAGTTGAGGACTGCCATCACCTGTACTGTGGGTGTGATGGCATTGGGATGACAAATACCAGGCCGCAGATCCGGCTCCAACAGCCTCACAAGCTCCATGATGGTCTGACTGTTAAGCCAATAGCACTGTATGACGTGGCTCTCTTCAAGAGTGGCAAGATCAACCAGGGGCCTGTAGACAGGAGCAATCCTCATCATCATTCTTCCACCGTACCTGGAATAGGAGGGAGTGGCAATCATTATGTGCAGAAAGGACTGTGTGGACGTAGTGGAGCTGTGCACAGGTCACTATTAAAAATCAATTATGCACCTCATAAACCCTCTCTGTACACATTGTAGTAGTAAAATGGCAGCAACCTGTCCTGCTTGCACAGGACAGATGGAGAAGACCTCCACTGCGTGTGCTGCTGTGTTCTGCCACTGGTAGCCAAGATGCCACTTGCTGCAGGGGATAGGGCCCAGCCTTCTCACAGGAAGAACTTGAGAAGCTTGTGGAGGGTGTCCTAATCCTGTATGCCCAGTTGTATGGGCACCAGGGAACCAGGTGAATGCACTATGATTGTACTGTCTGTGAGTTGTATGAATGTGAATGGGGGCCTTGGGACGAGGATGAGTGATTTGTGGAAGGACCTGGCTGAGGGATATGAGGATACCTGGAAGTTTGAAATGTGCATATGTACAGGGGATGTGTTGTGTCCAATACAGTCCCTAAGATGTCATGCTGCATACTGTCTTCTATTCTCTCTGTTATCCATGCAGGTGAGAGCCCATCAGAAGAAGGGAATCTGGCATGCCATCGCTAAGAAATAGCGGACCCATGCCTGGCAGATCACCCACTGCAGGAAGCCTTGGGAGGACCTGAGAGGCTGGGTGAGGCCCAGCTGGGGACGTCCTCCCAACGAGGGAGGGGTGCCCAGCAGACCCTGACCCTCCTTATGTCCCGCATTTTGGCAGCAGTGTACCCTGAGGTGGATGGGTGCTTGAGGGCAGCACAGCAGCCACAAGGGGGTGAGTTGACATTAAAATGTAGGTGATGTGGTGAGTGATAGGTGCAGCCTGTGCAGTGTGTGAAGGCTGTGGAATGTGTACTAGGTAGCTACTGTCGACCTAGGCTTTGGATACATGAAGGCCAGATGTGCTACATACATGTATTCATATGCCGTGCAGGATTTGAGTTAAGGTTTACTCAACTGCTACATGGCATTGATGAAAGAGCAACTGTGTAGTACAAGAGGAGGGTCTAAGATGTGGACAGGGTTCCTGCTTCTGGAGTTCACACACATTGTACTCCCAACTATCCAATCAGTGTTGCTGGGGCCATATCCCTATCTGCTGTCTGCTGGCATGTGGTGTATGTGTAGTCTGCGAAGTCTGAGGTTTCACATTGTACTGTTATATGTGCTTGGGTTCTGTGGCTGTGCAAGTATGCCTCCAAATGCCCTTAGAGTATTACGTTTGGGTCTCGTGATCGTATAGAGCCATGAGCCTATGTGCTGGGTCAGGCATGTGTTGAGGGTATGGATTTCATCCTGTACAGTTTAGATTGTGTGTCAGCATGAGTGAAACTCATGTGCATGACTGAGGTGGCATGCATGGGCTGTCCTTGCAGTGGCATGTGTGTGTAAAGGCATGGCATGTAATGACATGGCATTAGAGTGTGTTGGATTGACTTGTCTGTGACTGTTGTGCTGGCATTGACCAATTGCTCCCTTTTTCTCTTTCTCCCACCCTGCCTCTCACTGTCCCACCCTCCCTCCTTCTCCTCCTCTGTCTTTGTGTGCATCAGCATCATCTGGCAAAGGCGAAGGGGCATCGGCGAGTGGGGAAGCTGCATCCCACGGGACCCAGGAGGCTGATAACAGCAAAGGCGAGGGGACCAGTGGGACGGAGGGTGAGTGGAGCACAACGGGGGAGACAGGAACAGCTACACCATCATCTGATTCTTCCTCCGATGGCGACTCCATGGCGGTGGAAGAATGTGTGATGAAAATCTTTTCGAGCCTATGAGGCTGGAGAATAACACAGGTGTCACCAATTACTCTGGATTATAAAAATGGTACGAGTAAACTCGACAACATTTTCAAGGTTGTCGCCAGATGGGATGTTGCCATAATGAAAATCACAAACTTTGATTTCAAGCCCTGAAGAAGTCCGTAAGGACGAAACTTGTTGACTATGGCTAGTTTGATCATTACTTGAATTTACTCATGGACAAAGAATGTCATGAATCCATAAAGGCGTTTTTTTTAATGAAGATTTGACTGGTGGAATATTATGACACGTGGCATGGATATGTGATATGCAAGAAAATTATTTCTCAATAATAGTGGATACATTTGAGTGCTGAGTCCCTTGTCAAGACTTGTGCACCATGCATACTGACTAACTTCTCACGTAACTGAGTGTAAAGGTGTGGCAGTGATCGCCTCGGCCCCTTTCTTATTTATATAATACTCAGACACATTCTTAAACTCAGACACACTGACATGCAGAAACGCACCAACTTCACCATTCTTACACGCATTCACTCACACACATAAAACCATGCATACAACACAACACACACAGATGCATTCACACAAGCATTCACACACGCACTCACACACTCACACACTCACACACACACACACACACAACACACAATCCTATTGGTACTGTTGCTACACATGACAAATGTGATTCTGTAGTCCTTTGTAGATAAGCAGTGAGAACTTGAATTAGAAAGCATTTTCTAGTGCCAGCTTGTCCACTGATGTATAGTAGCATTAGCTTAAACATAGAGCATTCACATTGCTTTTTCTCATGCAAAACTCCATGCTCTATTTTATCTTTTACTTCAATATAAATTCCTTTTTGTTCATCATTCAGTTGTGCTACTAAGTGTTCGGAAACAATAGTTTCCTCTCTTGCTTGCTCCATTGCAGCCTCCACCTCATTCATAGCTATAGCTGCTTCATGTTGAGTAATTGGTTCTCCAAGTACATCTTGACTCATTGGTCCAGAAATTTTCCTGGTTTGTGAGCTCTCCTTAGCTATCTCAGCAGCAATCATCTCTCCCTGTTCAATTTCATCTTTCAACATTTGCTAATTCTTTGGAAAGACTGAATGGTATCTTTCACAGCATTGAAAGAGTCTATATCGCACTCATTGGGCCAGATGTACGAAGCCAGTTTGCATTTCTTAATGGTCCAAATCTCTATTAAAAAATGTGCTTTTCTTATGTATAAAGCCCTTTAAGTAATCTCAAATTGAGATTTCGACACTGTAGAAATCGCAGTTTGCGATTCCCAGAATAGGAAATCACAAATAGGGATTTCTTATTTGTGATTCCTGGTCTGATGTACAATGCCTTTCCTAAATGTGACTTGGGCATTTAGGAGATGCAATTACCATCGACTTGAAGTCAATGATAAACAGATGCAATAAAAAAAAAGACACCTCAAAGTGTTTTTTTTTAAATTGCAATAGAGCATACACATGCCCCTTGGGCATATGTGTGCTCTACAGGCTTTTGCCTATTGCCATCCTTGGTTTTGCAATTCCTAAATAGCAATTTTCTAATAAGAAATGCAAAACTGGCCCATTGACTCAAATGCAATAGGATTTTGTAATAGTGATTTCCTAATGTAGGAATCATTATTAGGAAATCTGTATCGTGGTACATTGCATTTTGCATTTCTTATATAGGGATTTCTATGAAGTCGCTATTTAAGAAATGCAGACTTGCATTTTCATTCATCTGGCCCTTAGTCTCCAAGCAATTTTGACTCATGGCTTCAATAGCTGCAAAAGTGCTAACTAGAAAAATTATCTTCTCTCTGTAGTCTTGCAAATAAGTTTTCTGTGGTTAATTAGATCTCCTTTGCTGTGTCTCACCAAACAACCATCACATCCAAGTACTGCATATCTCCCTTCTTTTAAGTTTTCTGTTACACTATGTCTATACTTCATAAAGGCACATGTTTTCTAGATGTGGACTCATTCTTGGGCTGTATGTGTTCAACATATTTGATTTTACAAAGTCTTTACTTTCTGGATCAAATTCTGCTTGATACTGAATTTCTGGGAAAGACTTTAAGACTCTATTATATGTGTTTGCAAGCCCTAGGCTTACCCAAACAATTCTCCTTGAATTAGAGAACAAACTAGATGAATTTAACCTACCTAAGATCCAATTTCCCCGGGGAAAGCATTTTCAAGCTGAAGTTATACAATTTATTGTTAAGATTATTTTCTGGGGAAATCTCCTCCCACATTTCCTTTATCTCTGTCTTCTCAAATTATGAAGCATATGATGCCTAATGCAACAGCAATGGAGTTGTATTCAACAAACTGTATGTCCGTGTTTGCATTCTTCATTTTTAGACTCACTGGAATGTAGTCATTAATATACTTTGATGCATCAGTTCTTCTCAGGTATATGTGTTTTGGGATATTTTCTTGTCTTTCTCGGACAGCAGATAAAAAGCTATTTACTCTTCCTTGTGAAATGACCAGTCGAGGGAATCCAAAACAATATTTTGTGTAAACTTTTCCTTTGCATCTGTACTTTTGGCGACAGTTGAAACTGCATAACTTGTTGTCTTAGGCCTCTCACAGTACTGTGTCTTGGAATGTTACATGCTGTACTATGAACGACAGGGCAGACTCATCACTGTCAGTTCCAAATTTCAGCACTTCCCTTATCAATAAGAGCATGGAATATGAGGAGCACCTCTTGCTTGGTACTCTTTACGACAAAAGAAATCAGTCACTTCACCAAGAGAAGTATTACTTTTTGTTACACATGAAAGACATCATAGCTTGAAACTGATAGTTTAAATATCTACAAACATTAGCAGGATCTAAGGAACAAAGTTCTAAACCTGTCTTTGTCGCGTAGGCTCTCATTATCCTAAATGAGACTACTGGATTTCTAGGTAGCAGGGTCGTTCCTGTTGTAGGGGACTGAGTCTGACCCACTTAGAAGGACCTCTGTCACCTCCAATCCGGTTTTGCTCCGGCTAACTAGCAGTGCCTCATCTCTACCAAGGGGAAGGGATGATTGGGCAGTCGAGCGCATGACATCTTTAGAACTTTTCAGGGAAGTCGTGGTCACTCAGGTCTCAACCAGCTCTCTCATTTACAGTATGATCTCATATACAAATGACAAAGGCAGTTTACGTTTTATAGATTGTTTTTAATAAAACAACTGCATTTTAGATAATAAGGCGTGAGCCGCAATAACCAGAACCATACAACACAGTAGGATTGAAATAGTCACAATGAGAGTGAAACATAAGAACAACGCTATCATAGTGTTAATAGATTCAGTTCTCGCTAAGTAAGTTGTATTTTGGGCACAGCATGTTAAGCTCTAAGCTTGCCTTTCAGATTCCCTGGGAAGACATCAACCCTCATACCTGAGCAAAGGCCTGTGATCTGGTTCAGCATCTGCAACAGGGCAGCTAGTTGTGGTTCCCTGGTCGGAATCTCCCTCTTCCGTGTATTAGGACAAGCAAGTGTTTTTATAACTAACATGTTGATGTGATAACAAAACGTCCCTACGCAAGAATGTATATCTGCAACCCGAAGACTAAACTCCTATTACGTCTATCGGCAATGTACCAGACTGTATCCTTGACTGAAGCACAGAGTGAGCAAGAATGTGTCTATTGAGAACTCCAGTCCTGAAGTAGGCTAAACAGTGTGATATAAAAAATAAAACAAGACCGTAGAACTGGCTATTTGAAAAATAACAGTACGAAGCTGAATAAAATGCATTTAGAGCAAAGTGCACAGAGGCCCGATGCTGCGAGCAAAGGAATAAAATATATCCAGTGCAAAGTGCACAAAGGCCTGACGCCTGAAGCAAACGCGCAAAGGATACATATAAATGACCACACTACATCTTCACATTTATGTCTTTACTGTTTGAGTAGCTTCTCGCAAAAACTCAAAGAGGTAATCCCATGCATATTCAGCACAACTGATTGTCAGAAACCAAGTAGGTGCATTTAAGTTTCTCAACATACATTTAAGCTCACTGTGATGATGATACCAATACTCATTGATGCCCCGTTGACATGCCATCAAATTAGTCAAGTTGTATTCCAGGTTTTCATCCTTTCCTTTAACTTTGTTAACAAATTACCTTGCAGAGATATTTTTCAGATTCACTCCTGTTTTTAGAATATGATTTACTCCATAAAACAGTCCTGACGAGTAACTCTGAAACAATAGATGGAATATATAACAAATACACTGGTGAAATCTTGGGTCTTCCTAAACTAGTCTAGTTGACCTGTACTCAGCTGCTGGTTTTTGTACACACCAGTCATCATACGGACCACCTACTCTGGTAGAAAACAGATGTGGAAAACAGAAAGCTTCTAAATGTTTGCAGAGGATGGATACTGTAGTGTTTGTAAATATTTTCTGATCAGGATCGATCCACCTTTTCAATCTGACTTGTTGGTGGTAATGTGTCATCCTCCTTATGTATTATATCTTGAAGAAGATTTACATTTTTATAATAAATATTGTTTTGTGCCAGATATAATGTAACTTTTTCACTTTACTAACATCCTCTAACTCTTGCCATTTTTTGTTCTTGGTAAGGACAATATTCATTAAAATAATAAGTAGTTTATCAAAATCTCTCTCCATCCCTATAATTTCAATATTCTGTTTCCAATCTAATTCCAAGTGCACAACTCTACCTTTAAGATGTTTCTACAGCTCTGTTGGAGGTAATTTTCCTGTTTTAGGCTCCACATGAACTATAGCTTGAAAAGGATGTAGACATTGTAGGAGAATTGATTAATAAACATTTAGATCTTGAAGTTCTTGAGGTAATACAACTAATTTGAACCTGTTATGTACTGTTCTAGCTGGCATTTTATTATTATTTAACTACTCATAACAGTACTTTCATATAGTATGCCATTTGGAACAATCAAACAGTTCTCCAAATAAATATGCAAAATTCTTGCCACTTCAATGTGCTGTACTCTTCAGTTTTGAAGTACAGAACAACATGCCAAGTTTGACTTTTGTAGTGAGAGAGTTGAAAGCATATACAAACAAAGTTGGTGGCTCTGAAGGAACTGTGTTAAACTTACTAATCTCTTCTCTAAAGTTATCAACACTAATATCTGTGTCCTGTTCCTCTACACCTGCAGATACTAAGTCCTCATTTTCTCTACACTCCTCTTCAGGACCAAAGAAGCAAAACTGAACATCTTCACAAATTATTTCTGCATCTGCCACTGTACCAGGTAAAAGACCTCCTAAACTTAGAGCTGGACTTTTGACATAGTAAAGCCTCCTAACTAAACTTTACATTCTTGAGTGGTGTACAGTCAACATTCTGAAATGTGAAAGCTGCTTCGGCACACTTTCTTTGATAACATGCTAGTGAGGGTCTCTGTAAATTTGTGTACTTTCTTACTTTACATGGTTCTAATCCTTGCAACATAACTATTTTCTGTTTTGAAGTTTTGCAAGAAAAGTTTCAAATGAAAGTTCTCAGTATATCAATTGATTCCTGCTGCATACTGCAAATACTGCTACAGTACTATTTGTATACAGGGGCTTGTCTATGCCTTTCTGTATCTTTTCAGCTACCACTTCCTCTACATTTCTCAGTACCATCTCCATTTTTAGAATAACACTACTATCCTTCATCTCATAACATCGTCCAGATTCGTCAGCTATATGCACTAATTTGTTCTCTAGCAATTAGCTTTCTTTATTAAAGTAAGGCTCAGTACTGGAAGTATGATTCCATTCACCACAAAAGACTTTGCAAAAATTACTTCTATTCACAGGTGTTTTCTGTAGGCTTCTCTTCCTTAAAGACAACACTATCTTATCTAGTGTTCTCATTCTGCTTAAAATCAAAGTAAATAGCTTCCTCTTGGGAACGAAGGCTCAACACATTCCTTTTGTCTCATTGCGTCTCTTCTCCTTTTATACTTCTTCATAGCTCTTAGAAGAATATGAATTACACTACTATGGAACATTATAATCTGGATTTCCTTAAACTGCCTCTGGCTTCTGGTTAAAAAAGTTTCTTCATCGTATGATTTTTTACTCTTCATGTCAAGTTGTTTTTCTCCTTTCTTAGGTGACTTGAAGATGTGCTTTTTATTTACTTGATTTTGCTCACTTTGCAGTTTTCCTTATTCTTTTTAAGAAATGTATTTGTTTTCTTACCAGCAGCTCTTTTTTCTTTTGACCTAGTCTCTACATTTCGCCCCTTTTTTCCTCAGTTCTGATGAGATAGTATCCTTGCTTCTGTTTTTTTTTTCTTCTGACACTTTTTGTTGGCACTGTAGCTATGTATACTTAATCAGAAGTTGATGCCTGAAAAGAAAAAACAAATAAGTACATTTAGCTTTTCATTACATACTATTTAATTACTTACTTTAAGAATGTAACTGATACATAAACAGTTGTATTATTATATTATGCCTATTCTTACTCTATTATTTTCTTTAGATGGGAGACTACGTTGTGTTTACAGTTACCTTCATATGTGAGTGACTGCATCAGTTAGCAACTGCTACTGATTCTGCACTTTGCACAGCTGCTGTTTGGATGAATGTAAGAGTGTCTCTTGTAGTGTCTGACTGTGTGTCTGAGTGCTACTATCCTCTTATAAGTAGAGACATAAGTTGCAGCATGGGCGAGAATCTCCATATATAAGTCGGCATAAGGTTTGTCAGTGCACATCTAAGTCAGTGAAACTCTCATGGACATATCTCACATTTTAATCACATAGGACCAGGCTTCAGCCTACCTACAGCCTAGGTGAGGTGTGACATTTCTACAGTAAAAGACTGTTTAAGACATGCAAAGAAGGTTTCCTAATTCCAAGTCGAGCTAACATTTAAAACTACACACTCAGTTTCAGCAGTAGTAGACCCAACCCATGTTTAAGGGGAGTAGGAAAGTCCTCCTTTTTGCCCTGGTCACCCCCAAATTTTTAAGACAGGTACTAGTGGTTACTGACTCTTGGCTGTGCCCTGGGTACTGCTTACCAGTCCCAGGGCAGTGCTCGGTGTAAAGTGGATATGCAAATTAGGCTAATTATATTTGGCAAAATTAACCTACCTGCAAGTCCCCAGTATATGGTAGGTCACTGCTGAGGTGCCCAGTATTGTTTTAAAGGCAGGCCTGCCTTGCTGGCCGCTTTTAAATTATAGTTACATGCAAATTTAACTTTGGAATTAAAAGTAGTTCCAAAGTCTTAAACTACCTTCAGGTCCCTTCTCACCTCATCAAGGGGTGTGTTTAGGATTTTTAGCCACACCAGTGGGTGGGCTCAGACAGATGTAACCTCCAAAAATCATTTTCAGCCATGATGGATTTTTGAGGAATGTTGCTCCCTGGGATTGATTTTTGCCACAGTTCCCAGGAAGTGGTCATCACAGGGGGAAGGACCCTGCACCTGATTGGAGAACCAGGACCCCCCTGTTTTTCACCCAGGAGCACGGATAAAACTGGCAGACCTGCACCTACACCTCAGATCCCTACAAGGAAGAACTACAGGAGAAGAAGGACTGCCCTGCTGGACCCCTGCCCTGCACCTGGACACTGCACTCTGGAGGACTGCACCAGCTGCACACTTGGGCATCACTACAAGAAGGACTTTTCCTGGCTTCATCTGGTTCAAGAAGACTCCCTTTTTGCTACAGGTAACAACTTGCTAACCAGAGTCCCCTGCACCAACTCCTGATGAAACCAACCAGCTGACCACTGTCCACTGGCCAAAAAGGACTTTGGGTCAGGTGCATTCAGGGAGTTGTAGTCCGCACCCTCAAGGAGCATCTCAGAGCTTCTGGAACCTTGGGGTGAGCTGTGGACTTTTGGAAAAAAGGTCTGTGAAGGGACTGACCCGACGCAGCAACTCTAGCTGGCTTGCCTCAACCGCGACCCGGCCTGACTTGCAGGTTCGTCCCAGTGAAATAAATCTAAAAGAAAGTGACTACGTTTGAACGTAGGAAGTTGACCAGGACCTCCCAGGCTGTGTATTCAAAGAGGGCTCCAGGGACATTGGATCAAGATTCAGGTTTGCCTGGCTGAAGGATTTTCATCATTGAAAAAAATGACTAAGTCCGAAGGTAAAAATCTCCACCGAGGGCTAGCGCGATGCGTATGCGAGTAAGAGTCCCACTGAAGAAAATCTTCAAGAAAACAACTAAGTCCGAAGATAAACTTTTGACCAAGGCCTCCTGCGAGCTGTAGCCGAGCAGAGCTCCATCGCGGTCAGCCTCAAACTTTGACTTTGCCCCGGTCGAGGTGCGACCAGATGACCAGATTGTCTCTATTAGTTTCGAAGCGCTAAAAAGCATTAATTCTTTAAAAATTTATATCTCTCGTTCCCTTTATCTGATTTTATTCATTTTGGTGTCATTTTAAATCTAAGCCTAATTCCCATTTTTATAAATTGGTTTCGGATTTTTAAACTGTTTCCTGTGTTTTATTTAATTACGGTTTTGTGATATTTGAATGCTTTATGCTTTGTCTCCTAAGTTAAGCCTCATCGCTTGTTGCCAAGCTACCAAGGGTTGAGCTAGGTTTAATTTACTGAGGCCTACCTGTGGAGGTTAGTGGCCTATTACTGAGTGTAGGTACTAACCTGCCCTTACCAATAACCCATCTTCCAACAAGGGGCTATGGGCCTGATTCTAACTTTGGAGGACGGTGTTAAACCGTCCCAAAAGTGACGGATATACCACCTACCGTATTACGAGTTCCATAGGATATAATGGACTCGTAATACGGTAGGTGGTATATCCGCCACTTTTGGGACGGTTTAACACCGTCCTCCAAAGTTAGAATCAGGCCCTATGGGGGTTATTCTAACTTTGGAGGAGTGTTAATCCGTCCCAAAAGTGGCGGTAAAGTGACAGATATACCACCAGCCGTGTTACGAGTTCCATAGGATATAATGGACTCGTAATACGGCTGGTGGTAAATCCGTCACTTTTCCGTCACTTTTGGGACGGATTAACACCTCCTCCAAAGTTAGAATAACCCCCTATGTCTCTAGATGGGAGACTAGGTTGTCTCAGTCGTTGCCTACATATGTGAGTGAGTGCATCAGTTAGCAACCGCTTCTGATGCTGCAGAAAGCACAGCTGCTGTTTGGATGTCTGCCTGAATGTATGAGTGTATCTTTCAGTGTCTCACTGTGTGTCTGAGTCTTATGCCTAAGTACAAAATTGTCAACAAACAACTGATTCATTTCCTCGAGGAGAACAACAATCTGGACCCATCCCAATCTGAATTCCGCAGCAACCACAGCACCGAAGCCGCCCTCATCGCCGCCACCAACAATATCAGGACCATACTTGGCAATGGCGAAACCACAGCCCTCATCCTCCTGGAGCTCTAAGCCATGTTCAACATCGTCTGCCATCACACCCTATGCGCACGCCTAAATGACGCAGGAATCCACAACAGAGCCCTGGACTGGATAACCTCCTTCCTCACCGGCAAAAGTGAGAGAGTCTGCATCCCTCCATTCTGCTCTGAAGCCACCAAAATCATCTGGGGCGTACCCCAGGGATCATCCCTCAGCCCGACCCTCTTTAACGTCTACATGGCTCTGCTCGTAAACATCGCCCAATCTTACAACGTCAAAATTGTCTCATATGCTGATGGCACCCAGCTGATCCTCTCCCTCACCAAGGACCCTGCCATCGCCAAGACCAACCACCATGAAGGAATGAAGGCCATCGCCTAATGGATGAAGAACAGCTGCCTGAAACTGAATTCTGACAAGACTGAGGTCTTTATCTTTGGCTCCACGACTCTTGGTGTCCTGCCACACTGGGAATAGAACTGACACCCACCGACCACACAGGCAACCTGGGATTCATCTTGGACTTATCACTATCTATGACCCAGCAAGTCAACGCCATCTCCTCCTCCTTCTTCAACACCCTCTGCATGCTTGGGAAGATCTACAAATGGATCCCCACTTAAACCAGAATGACGGTCACCCAAGCCCTCGTAAGCAGCAAACTGGACTACGGCAATGCCATCTACGCGGGAACCACGGCCAAGCTCCAGAAAAGACTGCAACGCATACAGAACGCCTTTGCACGCCTCATCCTGGACATCCCTCGCCACTGCCACATCACAGCCCACCTGAGCGACCTACACTGGCTCCCCGTCAACAAGAGAATCATTTTCAAACTCCTCACTCATGCTCACAAGGCACTGCACAACAATGGACCAGGTTACCTCAACATACAGCTCTCCTTCTATACTCCAACCCGACGGCTTCACTCTGCCGACCTTGCCCTCGCCACTTTCCAACTCATCCACAGAACGACCGCCGGTGGCAGATCGTTCTCTCACCTCGCCGCCAAGATGTGGAACACTCTTCCCACCCACCTGCAACAGACACAGGACCTTCTTACCTTATGGAGACATCTCAAGACATGGCTGTTCGAACAGTAGCAGCCCCCATTCCCTCAGCGCCTTGAGACCCTCACGGGTAAATAGTGTGCTTTACAAATACTCTGATTGATTGATTGACACATGAGTTGCAGCATGAGTGGCGCTCTGCATATATAACTGGACATAGGGCTCTGTCAGTACACATCCAAGCCAGTGAAACTGTCAAGGACATATCTCACCTTGCAATCATATAGGACCGTTGTCTATTACCTACCTACAGACTAGGTGAGGGGTAACTTTTCTGCAGTAAGAAGTCACTTTAAGGCTTGTCCAGCAGGTTTTATAGTGCCAACTCCAGCTCACATTTAAAACTATACAGTCAGGCTCAACAGTAGTAGGCTGAATCCATGTTTAAAGAATTTGTTTTCTGGATGGGAGTCTATGTTGTTTAGTAGTTCCCTTCATACATATAGTCATATCACTAAATATCTACATAACTCTGTCTGTCTCTCACACAGTAGGTGAATAAGAATAGTTTTCTCCCTATGTATGTAATTTTGAGTATAGCTGTAACACTGTGGTGGTCATTCTGACCTCGGCGGTAAAATGCGCCTACCGCCGGTCAGAAATCCTCCATAATTCCGCCGCGGTCGCGGTAACCCGCCACGGTCATTCTGACCCGCAGCAGCCAAACCTCCGAAAATCCGACAGCCACAACAGACCGCCAGACCAGCGGTCGGCGGAAAAGTGGAGGTGACCAAACCTCCACCGTCACGCCAACAGAAATACGCCCATGCCATTACGACCCACGAATCCACGCGGCGGTCTTTCAAACGCGGTTTACCATTGGCGGAACACACCGCCGCGGGCAGAATACACACAAACGAACAAAACTCAGCCACATTGGCCGATTTGAATTCCACACACCTGATACACATACACACACCACTCCCACACACACAATACAATATAAAACACACACCCACATCACCCACAAACACCTACGACAAAAAATTCAGAAAGAAGCACTGAGAGACACATCAGCGATCACAGAATACCATCACACAGAGGCACACTACACCATCACCCACACAATATCCACACACAAAACAACACACACCACCACACTCAACACACTTAACTACACATACTCCACCCCACACATCATACACACCACTCCATGGCACCCCAAAGACAGCCCGCTTCTCAGACGAAGAACTCAGGGTCATGGTGGAGGAAATCGTTCGGGTAGAGCCCCAGCTCTTCGGCACACAGGTCCAATACACCAGCATTGCCCGGAGGACGGAGCTATGGCAGAGGATTGTCGACAGGGTCAACGCTGTGGGACAGCACCCCAGAAATCGGGAAGACATCAGGAAGCGATGGAACGACCTACGGGGGAAGGTGCGTTCCATGGTATCCAGGCACAACATCGCCGTGCAGAAGACTGGCGGAGGACCCCCACCTCAACCCCCACAATTTACAACATGGGAGGAGGAAGTCTTGAACATCCTGCATCCTGACGGCCTCGCAGGAGTCGGCGGAGGAATGGACACTGGTAAGTTGAAGCTTCACTACTGCTTCCCCCCCACCTGCATGCCAAATCATACCCCAACCCTCACCCCCATCCTCGAACCCCACCCTCACCCCCACCCCCATCCTCACCCCCACCCTCACCCTCACCCCCACCACCATCCTCACCCCCACCACCATCCTCACCCCCACCCCCAGCACACCTATTCCCTGCCAATGTCTCACCATCACAACCCACACATCCCAAAACCGAGGCCTGCATGCGTCCACTAAGCATGGACACCCATCACCAAAGCATGCCCAATGCATATACACATCCCCCCCACAAGCCACCCTCACCAAAGCCCCCACACACGAATGCCAGCACTTGGGGACACGGGAACCCACAGATACACCCATATGCCACACATTGAAACTATAACCATACCTCTATACCCCTGCAGGACCCGACCGTCAACACACCGCCACGGAGGGCCCAGAATTCTCCACACCCCCCACCCAAGAGGCCGTCAGCGATGACAGCAGCTCTGTCGACCTGGACACCGATGACCAGCCCGGACCATCGGGGACCTCTGGACAGTCGGTTCCCCTCACACAGGCCCAGGCCACTACAGACCCAAACCCCTCTGGGAACACCAGCACAGCTCCCACCCAGCGGGCCCATGCCTCTGTCTCCAGGGCGCGTCAATCTGCGGTGTGCCTACCACTACAGGGCACCCAGGATAACCCACCACCCCAACAACAACAGGGACCTGGGGGCAGTGGTAGAGGGCACACCGGCCAGGGGGCAGAGGCTCAGGGAAACAGGGCAACTCGGAGGGCAGCTGTGCGACAGGGGGGGGACGGGCCCAGGGAACCCACTCTCCACGAGGCCCTCACCACCATCATGGGAGCATACAACCGCTCCCAGGAGACGATGGCGACGGTACTGGCCCGGTTCCAGGAGATCCAGGTACTGCAGGAGGAACACTATCGGGGGTACAGGGAGGACATCAGAGCCCTCACCTCCACCCTGGTTACCATGGTAGGGCTGCTGCAGGACCTCATCAACACCAGGACGGACACTCAACAACAACAAAGGGCCCCTGCCACTAGCCTGGACCAAGGACAGCCAACCACCTCCGCCGGCGCTAGTGGACAGGAGGCCCCCGCACAACAGCAGCCCACCAGACCCCCACCTCCTGCAGGAGAAGAACCACCCCGCAAGAGGGCCCTGAGATCTCGCAAGAAGACAGAGTAGGATGTCAAGACCCCCGCCAGCAAAGGATACCACCTGATGTCATCCCACTGTCCCACATTGTCACCCTGTCCATCCTTGAACTGCCCATGCTCCATCTCTCCACAGGCCTATGGACAATGCACCTGTGTGACTGTTACTCTGGACTCTGCCATGGACATTCCTTCACCATAGCCCCCACCCACTTGAAACCACCCATCCCATTTTGAGCACTGAAATAAACACCCATTTAGCACAAAACTATCTGGAGTCTGGCTGTGATTTCAAAATATTGTAATTGACATGACAGTGCAAATATGTCCTTGTACATAGTGAAGTCAACAAACAGCTGCCACCAAGCTGTAGTCCATGGGGAAACGAAGCACAGGACTCGTAGTGGGGACCCCAGATCTGAAATAGGGAGGGAAAAGCCACAACTCAGTCATCATACACTGGGGCAAATA
This sequence comes from Pleurodeles waltl, assembly GCF_031143425.1. Lineage (NCBI taxonomy): Eukaryota > Metazoa > Chordata > Amphibia > Caudata > Salamandridae > Pleurodeles > Pleurodeles waltl. Next base: position 557,199,190 of record NC_090445.1, on the reverse strand, counting down.
GACAGGCAGCAGAGATGCAGGAGAGTAGTTCACATTCACTAAATTATGTTTGATTTGTTACCTGTGTCCTATTGGAAGTACTGTTCAATGATTCTGTCCCTGTTGTCTGTTTCAGCCCCGTCGTCTTCCTCCTCGTCACTCTCCACAGGTTCCACAGCTGCCACTACACCACCGTCTCGACCATCCTCCTGCAGGAAAGGCACCTGGCGGCGCAAAGCCAGGTTGTGAAGCATGCACCAGGCCACGATGATGTGACACACCTTCTTAGGTGAGTACATTAGGGATCCACCTGTCATATGCAGGCACCTAAACCTGGCCTTTAGGAGGCCAAAGGTGCGTTCGATCACCCTCCTAGTACGCCCATGGGCCTCATTGTACCGTTCCTCTGCCCTGGTCCGGGGATTCCTTACTGGGGTCAGTAGCCACGACAGGTTGGGGTACCCAGAGTCCCCCAATAGCCATACACGGTGTCTCTCTAGCTGTTCCATCACGTAAGGGATGCTGCTATTCCTCAGGATGTAGGCGTCATGCACTGACCCAGGGAACTTGGCATTTACATGCGAGATGTACTGGTCAGCCAAACACACCACCTGAATGTTCATGGAATGGTAACTTTTTCTGTTCCTGTACACCTGCTCCCTGTCTCTTGGGGGAACCAAAGCCACATGGGTCCCATCAATGGCACCAATGACGTTGGGAATATGTCCAAGGGCGTAGAAATCACCCTTCACTGTAGCCAATTCGCCCACCTCAGGGAAAATGATGTAGCTCCTCACGTATTTCATCAGGGCAGACAACACTCTGGATAACACCTTCGAAAACATGGGCTGAGACATCCCAGAAGCAATTCCCACTGTTGTCTGAAATGACCCACTTGCCAGGAAATGGAGTACTGACAGGACCTGCACCAGAGGGGGAATCCCTGTGGGTTGGCGGATGGAGGACATCAGGTCGGGCTCCAGCTGGGCACACAGTTCATGTATAGTGGCACGGTCAAGCCGGTAGGTCAGGATAATGTGGCGTTCTTCCATTGTCGACAGGTCCACCAGCGGTCGGTACACGCGAGGATTCATCCGTCTCCTCGCCAAACCCAGCGGACGGTGCCTAGGAAGGACAACATGGAGCACAGAGTCAAGCAACCCACAGGTACGTACTCACAGCTTGCACAGTAAACGATTCTCTATGCAGTGAATGGCGTGTCTGAGTGGCTATGCAAGGCCTAGGCCTGTGTGACGCAGTTGAAATTGAGCCATGTGGACCCTCGAAATGGCGGCTGCCTGACCTGTGAAGTGTGACAATGGGATGTGAGGTCAATGCGCTGGTGTGGCACACCGCGGCGGTCGGCGGTCGAAGACCGCGGCGCGAAGCCGCGTTGGTTAACATTGAAGCCTATGGGTTTCAGGAGCCAATGGCGAAGGGCGCCGGCGGTGGCGGTACGCCCCGCCGCGGTACGCACCGCCGCGGACGTGACCGCCATTTCCTATCTACTTATCCACTTGCGACTTGAACTTTCACAGGAGAGGACCTATACTGCAAGTGTTGCTGTGACCTCGGTCTGGAAGGGACAATGGCTGCTGCGACTGGGGAAAGGGCCCCTGCCTTCACTGGAGAGGAGTTGGAGAAACTTGTGGATGGGGTCCTCCCCCAGTATGCGCTACTCTACGGTCCTCCAGACCAACAAGTGAGTTTAATTCAATATGGATTTGGGGCCACTGGCTGGCTTGGGGGCCTGGCGGGGGGCCTGGCGGGGATGGGGGGCATGTTGGGCCTGGCGGGGGGCCTGGCGGGGGGCCTGGCGGGGATGGGGGGCATGTTGGGGCTGGCGGGGGGCCTGGCGGGGGGACTGGCGGGGATGGGGGGCATGTTGGGGCTGGCGGGGGGCCTGGCGGGGGGCCTGGTGGGGATGGGGGGCATGTTGGGCCTGGCGGGGGTCCTGGCGGGGGGCCTGGCGGGGATGGGGGGCATGTTGGGCCTGGCGGGGGGCCTGGCGGGGGGCCTGGCGGGGATGGGGGGCATGTTGGGCCTGGCGGGGGCCTGGCGGGGGGCCTGGCGGGGATGGGGGGCATGTTGGGGCTGGCGGGGGGCCTGGCGGGGATGGGGGGCATGTTGGGCCTGGCGGGGGGCCTGGCGTGGGGCCTGGCGGGGATGGGGGGCATGTTGGGGCTGGCGGGGGGCCTGGCGGGGGGCCTGGCGGGGATGGGGGGCATGTTGGGCCTGGCGGGGGGCCTGGCGGGGATGGGGGGCATGTTGGGCATGGCGGGGGGCCTGGCGGGGATGGGGAGCATGTTGGGGCTGGCGGGGGGCCTGGCGGGGGGCCTGGCGGGGATGGGGGGCATGTTGGGCCTGGCGGGGGGCCTGGCGGGGGGCCTGGCGGGGATGGGGGGCATGTTGGGCCTGGCAGGGGCCTGGCGGGGGGCCTGGCGGGGATGGGGGGCATGTTGGGGCTGGCGGGGGGCCTGGCGGGGGGCCTGGCGGGGATGGGGGGGCATGTTGGGCCTGGCGGGGGGCCTGGCGGGGGGCCTGGCGGGGATGGGGGGCATGTTGGGCCTGGCGGGGGGCCTGGCGGGGGGCCTGGCGGGGATGGGGGGCATGTTGGGCCTGGCGGGGGGCCTGGCGGGGGGCCTGGCGGGGATGGGGGGCATGTTGGGCCTGGCGGGGGGCCTGGCGGGGGGCCTGGCGGGGGGCCTGGCGGCGGGCCTGGCGGGGATGGGGGGCGTTGGGCCACTGGCAACGAAAATGCAGACAAACTTGAACGTGGTATTTCTCCCTCCCTGTACGTGTCACATAGGTCCGCGCCCATGAGAAGATCGGGATTTGGCGTGCCATCGCCAAGGAAGTCCGGACCCTGGGGGTCCACCATCGACGGGGCACCCACTGCCGCAAGAGGTGGGAGGACATCCGCCGCGGGACCAAGAAGACCGCCGAGTCTCTGCTGGGGATGGCCTCCCAACGTAGGCGGGGTGCCTGCCGTCAACTGACCCCCCTGATGTTCCGGATCCTGGCGGTGGCCTACCCTGATTTGGATGGGCGCGTGAGGGCAGCACAGCAGACACAAGGGGGTGAGTACAAGCATCATCTACTCTGTTGTCGCGCAGTGGAGGTGTCTGGGTGGGGGAGGAGGGCTGTAGGTCCCCCTAGGCCAGGGCGATATCTGTAGGCTGGGCACCCCCGTAAGCCCCTGTGTCCCCAGCCACCACCCTCAGTAGTGTGTCAGTACAGCCATCCCTGGGCCGTGTCATCCATGTGTGCAGTTGTCAACTCTAGGCGTGTAGGGCATGTTCCACGGAATGCGTAGCGGACCCCAAGTGCGCAACTTAGTGCAGGGGGCATCTGTGTCTGTCATGTCCGCTAACTGTACCGGTGATCCATGTACTCAAAATCTCTTTATTTCTCTCTCCCCCCCCCCCCTTTTTGTTTGTCTTTCTGTGCTTGTGTGCATCAGCATCATCAGGCGGAGGAGAAGTGGCATCGGGGCAGGAGGGAGCTGCATCTCACATGGCCCAGGAGGGCCATGCCACAGAGTCTGACTGGACCAGTGAGACGGAGGGCGAGGGGAGCTCCACAACGGGGACGACTGGACCCTGCAGCGACACGGACACGTCCTCGGAAGGGAGCTCCCTTGCGGGGGTGGCACCATCCGTGCCCCCCGCCATTACAGGTACAGCCGCCACCCAGCGCACCATCTCCGCCCTCCCAGCAGCCCCTCAGCGTTCGCCCCGCGCCCGCTCTGCCAGGAAGCCGGGCATCTCCTTCGCCCCAGGCACCTCAGGCCCTGCCCCTGTTACCCCCGCTGCCCTCAGTGAGGAGGTCATTGACCTCCTCCGAACGCTCATTGTTGGGCAGACTACCCTTTTGAATGCCATCCAGGGGGTGGAGAGGGAGGTTCATCGCAGCAATGCGTACCTGGAGGGCATTCATTCGGGTCAGGCTGCCCATCAGCGATCGTTCCAGGCTCTGGCCTCAGCACTGACGGCAGCCATTGTCCCTGTCTCCTGCCTCCCTCTACTAACTCCCTCCTCCCAGTCTCCTGTTCCTCTGCCTGTCCCACCCACACCATCAGACCAGCCTGCACACACCTCAACACCCAAGAGCCGCTCATCCAAACATAAGCACCACAGATCACGCAGACATTCACACAAGCAACATTCCGATGCAGACATGCCAACAGTCACTACCACCTCTGTGACCCCCACCTCCTCGTCTCCCTCCTCCCTCCCTGTGACGTCTACACTCACACCTTCATTCACCTCCCCATCAGCCAGTGTTTCCATCACCAGCATACCCTCCACTCCAGTCCGCACACGTGCAGTCACCACCCCCACTGCCATTTACACGTCCCCTGTGTCCTCTCCCACTGTGTCTGTCACCCCCTCTTCCACACCACACAAACGCAGAAACCCACCCACCCAACAGCCATCCACCTCACGACAGCCTCCCACTCCTGCACCTGCACCCAAAGACAGCAAACTTGTCTCGCCTACAACCACATCCTCTCCCTCCACTCCCATACCCACTGTACCTACCACTCTCCATTGTCCCAAGAAAATCTATCTCTCTACTGCTACCTTCTTTCCTGACCCTGAGCCCCCCCCCCTCCTTCTCGTCGGGGTAAAAAGAGCACCTCAGCCACCACCAGCCCTGCAGCCCCCTTGACAAGGGTGCAGGGGTATTGGAGCCCACCAGCCCGCAGGTCTGGATCTTCGCCCAGCAGCCAGCCCACCCCCTGGGAAGAGGAGCAGAAGGCGGAAGGGCCACCGCCGGAGCCCGGATTCGATATCCCCCCAGGACACTAGCCAGCCACCGTCAACAGCCACAGCTCCAAAGGGAGGAAAGGGCCACAGACTCCCGACTAAGGAGGGCAAGGGCAGCAAGGTGGAGAAGTCAGGCAGCAGGCCTGCTGCCCATGGAGGACCCGTCACAGCTGCCCAGGAGGAGCCCGCAACCCCCATAGCCGCTGCCCCGGGAGGAACCGGCACAGCTGCCCCGGGAGAGCCCACCACCCCCATAGCCGCTGCCCAGGGAGGACCCAGCCCAGCTGGCCAGGAGGGCCCCACCACCCACAGCCCAGGTGGGCATTGAAGGAGCACCATCCCCGCTGCCCAGGAGGGCACCACCAGGCAATGAGCAGTTGGCCATAGAATGGCCGCCGTCTCCAGCACCGCTCCGCTGGGTACCGCCGTCTCAAGAACTGCTGAACTGGGCCCTTCCAGGCAGGAACCGCTGAACTGGGCCCCGCCGTCTCCAGCACCGCTCCGCTGGGGACCGCCGTCTCAAGAACCGCTGAACTGGGCCCTTCAAGGCAAGAACCGCTGAACTGGGCCCTTCAAGGCAAGAACCGCTGAACTGGGCCCTTCAAGGCAAGAACCGCTGAACTGGGCCCCGCCGTCTCCAGCACCGCTCCGCTGGGGACCGCCGTCTCAAGAACCGCTGAACTGGGCCCTTCAAGGCAAGAACCGCTGAACTGGGCCCTTCAAGGCAAGAACCGCTGAACTGGGCCCTTCAAGGCAAGAACCGCTGAACTGGGCCCTTCAAGGCAAGAACCGCTGAACTGGGCCCTTCCAGGCAGGAACCGCTGGCCCTTTGGCAGACATGGCAGGGCAGGATCTGTCTCGGGCAGGGCTGCAGGATGTCCTCTGGCCAACATGCCTCCTCCAGTGGCGTCTGTTATGGACTGTTTGGACTGTGGCTTTGCTCTCCCCAGGATGGCCCAGTGGGCAGGCCACCCACTGTATGGACTGTATGGACTGTGGCTTTGCTCTCCCCAGGATGGCCCAGTGGGCAGGCCACCCATTGTATGGACTGTTTGGACTGTGGCTTTGCTCTCCCCAGGATGGCCCAGTGGGCAGGCCACCCACTGTATGGACTGTATGGACTGTGGCTTTGCTTTCCCCAGGATGGCCCAGTGGGCAGGCCACCCACTGTATGGACTGTTTGGACTGTGGCTTTGCTCTCCCCAGGATGGCCCAGTGGGCAGGCCACCCACTGTATGGACTGTTTGGACTGTGGCTTTGCTCTCCCCAGGATGGGCCAGTGGTCATGGAGTCCCCTCGTGGATCTGGCGTCGTGTACTCAAGTGGCTGAGGTGCCCCCCCTTCCCTTCCCCCTGAGGTGCCTGTCCTTTTTTCTTTCTGATGCCCCTGCAGTGTTCTCTCCATGGAGTTCTTGTCATGGGACTGGGCCTTGCCCCTTTGCTCAGGACCCCTGTGGTCCACGGACAGTGGTTGGACTACATTTAGTAGCTGTATATATTTTGTACATAGTTTATTTATTTATTTGGATTACTGCTGTCCATTTTTCAATATATCTGCCCGTTTGAGATCTCTTCTTTTGGTCTTTGCATTATTTCGGAAGGGGGGGGTTTGTGGGTTGTGACAGTGATCTGTTGGAATGCATTGATCTGTGTGTTGTAGTGGGTGTGGGTGGGTGGGTGTGTGCCGGTAATCTTTTCCCTCCCCTGTGTCGTAGGTGCAGTACTCACCGATGTCTTCTGCGCCGCCGGGCGTGCTCCTGGTACAGGAGCAGGTATAGGAGTGTGGGGATGACCTGCAACTCGGGTTCCATACTGCCGGAATCTCGCGTGGTGTATGTGGAGGTGAGCGTTTTCCCGTTCGTAGTCTGTTTCCGCCGTGTTTTTATCGGCGGTGCTCCCGCCCCGGAAAAGGTGGCGGATTGGTGGGTCGTGATAGGGTGGGCGGTACATTGTCTGCCGCCTGGCTGTTGGCGGGGACCGCCGCGCTGTTTGTTTGTTCCGCCGTGGCGGGCGGAGTGTTAATGCGGCGGGCTGTGTTGGCGGTTCCCGCCAGGGTCAGAATTGCATATTTTGGACCGCCGGCCTGTTGGCGGGTTGGCCGCCGCTTTATCACCGACCGCCAGGGTCAGAATGAGGGCCTGTATCTTTTACTATACAAAGAAGTATCAAAGTATACATGTGACTCACTATCATTTAAAAGGGCATGTTTTACTATCAAAGCACATTCAAGCGTCCCTATGACATACCTACTTCTAAATGTGTGATATGGTGTTACACTCTACTATTTTTACAATGAATTATGGGACTTGTAATATTCATTTACAATGCAATAAAGGAGTCTACAACTGCAAACGTTTACACAAAAATCATTTTGTACATAAGCACATCACACATATACCTATGAAATATATAAGAACAGTTACACAACCACTCACAGATCCCTATATTTCATTGTAATTATAATAAACCTGAGATGTAGATATGCAATTTAACCTGCATTCTTTTATAATGTAAACTAATTTAAAAACCTGTAAATTGAGTTCATAGGTCAAATTCTTTGTTTTTCAGCTGATAGTTTCATGTATCTCAGAACATGTTAAAACTCAGTATAACAATGGCACACCACTCTCATACAAAGCAACCATTAATAACAAACTTTTCAACTTTTCACTCTCTGAGACTGATAAAGTAAGCAAATCAAACATGACTTCAATTTGTATAGTTTATTATTGCACTTCTGAATGGCTATTGTTTCTTAACTCTTTCTTCACTTCTGAAATAAACTCGAAATGGTTACCTAATTGTGATTATTCATGAATTTTTGTGACCTACACTGCAGCCCACTGTTTAACTTTGCGACCAATTTGCAAATATTTACGGGGGTCTAAAAACAAACCTAACTTACATTTTTTATATGTTTATATGTACTTTTCAACTATACTACATTTCATTAAGACTCCTCAGTAGGAAAACACTTAGGGGGTCATTACGACCTCAGCAGTCTTTTGAAAAGACCGCTGAGGCTGCAGGAGACAGAATACCGACATTGCCGGCGGTATTCCTGTCTCCCTATTATGACATTTCCGCTGGGCCAGAGGACGGTAACAGTGTTACCGTCCGCTGGCCCAGCGGAAATGTCACATCAACATTGCAGCCGGCGGCAATGCTGATGTGCAGCGGGTGCAGTAGCACCCGTCGCGCATTTCACTGCCCGAAATTCAGGCAGTGAAATGCGCAACGGGGCTATGCCTGGGGGCCCCTGCACTGCCCATGCCAAGTGCATGGTCAGTGCAGGGGCCCCACTTACCGCCGGCCTTTTAATGGCGGTGTGTACCGCCACGGACAGGCCGGCGGTCGGGGACTCATGCGGAATCCTGGCGGGAAAATGGAGGGGCCGGCGGTATGGCTGTGGAAATTCCGCCACGGTCATAATTGCTGGTGGAATACCGCCAGCCTGTTGGCGGTGTTACCAACAACATACCGCCGGCCGCCAGGGTCGTAATGACCCCCTTAATCATTGTTGTATAAAAACACTAAAGACCTCCAATCTATGCAAAATACACTATTATCAACTTAATAGCCTTTCCCCAATAGCCCTTTGCCAGGATTTCCATGGCAACCCACTAGAACCACTAGGTCAAAAGTACAGCTTATGTTTTACAAACTAGACATTACTGTGCAACTGAAATGCAGTAGGTGTGGTTGACACATTCCAAATGTAACCATAGCCAACACTACATACATTTCTTTATTTCAACCATAGCCAATCATAAACATACTTACTTACTCTTAAAAACACGAACTAATTTGAAGTATCTGGTTGTTAAAACCATCCAATGAAATGTATCCTGTTTTTTAAACCACTTGTTCCCTCCAGTTTACTGCCTTTCAGTTTTAAAACACCTCATTCTCTGCTAGCCTTCTCCTGTGAGGTATTCCCACCTACTTTCACAGTGCTGAGAGTGTAGATTGTGGAGCATGCTAAAAAAGTGGCATTGACAGCTACTTGGGTTTGACAAATGTGGAAATTATTTGGATTGACCAGAGAGTGTTAAATTGTCATCGATTGCTGCCTTTGGTAAAAAGCATTAGGGACTGCCAAATCCCTCACCTCATGAGTGCACACTGTAATGACCTGGGCACAATTACTATGATAGGACTGGAAATCCTAATGAAGGAGACCCTTGCACAATTAATTGCACTTTTTCCTCATACTGCCTTGGTATTATCCAACATATGCCAAAGGCAGAAATGGTCAAACAAATTCTGTCCAGAGATAGATAAAGCCAGGAAACTTGAGTGCTTGAGTCTCTGAGCATATGACAGCATGGATGAGTCTCACAGTGGGTCTTTGAGTATGTGCATGAGTACCTCAGTCCATGCAAAATCTCTGAGTGACTTTGTGAGTGGGGGCATAAGTCTGTGAATGGGTCTGTGAGTGAGTGCGTGAGGTCTGGGGTCTATGAGTACTTGCATGAGTTTCAGAGTGGGTCTTTAAGTGTGTCCATGAGTGCCTCAGTGGGTCTCTGAGTGCATGCATGAGTTTCTGTCTGGGCTTCTGAGTGCAGTCTCTCAGTAGGTCTCTGAGTGTGTCCATTAGTCTATGAGTGCATATACGAGTCTTGAGTTTGTGCATGAGTTCCTCAGTGGGTCTTTGAGTGTGTGCAGTCTCTAAGCGACTTTGTGAGTGGGGACATGAGTCTCTGAATGCATCTGTGAGTCGGCACATTAGTCTCTGAGTCTATAAGTATATGCATGAGTTTCAGAGTGGATCTTTGAGTGTGTGCATGAGTGCCTCAGCGGGTCTCTGAGTGAGTGCATGCGTCTCTATGTGGGCTTCTGAGTGCATCCATGAGTCTCTCAGTAGGTCTCTGAGTGTGTCTGTACGAGGTTTCCAGGGAGGTTCCTTGTTTATGTCGGGTGTCCTAGTACAGCATAGGCCAAATAATGAACATGAATGGGGGTTAATTAAAGGGGATTTATTGTTTGTCTATAATAATGCACAATTTTGAGCTTAGTTCAAATAGTCCACCACTTATTTGTGTTTTTTGCTCTCTCTTTCCTCTCTTTCAGGTGGTTCGGGTCTTGTGGTAAGTGTCAGCACTCGATCACATCTGGGAAAGCCACGTCCCTCCTGGGATGTGGCTGGGTTCTTGGGGCCAGATGTAGCAAAGGTTTTTACCCATTCTGTGTCTATGGGAAAAAGTGTTTGTACATATGGCCATTGGCTCTGTTTCTGGGGAGCTAGTTGTCCCTCCGTTGGGCTGCTTCTTCCGGGGCCCCTCCTGCTCCTTCCTCATCTGCTTTGTCCTTCCTCCCTCCTGCTCGCCGGTCCAACCTTCCTGCTGTACTTCCTCCCGAATATTGTGCGTCGTCTCCTTCTCCTCTGGTCGCGTTCTCCTCCTGTTCCTCTCTGAGTCTCCCTGCCTGTCCTCCACTTATCTCCCTCTTCTCCCTTCCAGCGTCTTCTTTTTTCTCCTCCTCGACGTTTGGCGTCTTCCCTTCGTCCTTATCGGTGTTCGGCATCTTCTCTTCATCCTCCTCGGCATTCTTTCATTCCCCAGTGTTTTCTTCAGCTTTTTCCATTACTTCCTTACATTAGGACATGTCACTCTTTCTGGTCCCCCTGGGGCACTCTCCGGTCAGCCCCAGTCCTACATCTACGGTGATGGGGTCTAGTTCCCCGTCACATTTGCTTCCCCCTGTGAGTGGCTGTTGTAGCCCTATCTCAACCAGATGTCTTGAAAGATAGTCGGCATTGGTTAGATGGGAACCTGGAGCGCGTTGAACCTGAAATACAAAAGGTTGGAGGGCCATGAACCATCGTAACACTCTAGGTTTTGTTTCTTTATGGCAGACTAACCAGGTTAATGGTGCATGGTCTGTAATCAGGGTAAAAGGATGTCCCAGCAAATAATATTGTAAAGCTTCAATGGCCCATTTTATGGCCAAGCATTCCTTCACTAAAGTGGGGTAATGTCTCTCTCTCTGTAATAACTTTCTACTTATGTAAACCACGGGATGTGCAAGTGCTTTCTCGTCTTCCTGTGAAAGAACTGCACCTAGATCTAGGTCTGAGACGTCTGTTTGTAACACAAAAGGTCTCTTGAAATCAGGACAATGTAGAACGGGGTTTGTTATTAGGTACTTCTTGAGCCTCTGATAACTTTTTAATTGTGTACCTGTTAACTCGCCTATTTTATGTGGCTGTGCTTTTGTTAGTAGGTCAGTTAAAGGAGCATTGTGTGTAGAATATTGTGGCATGAAGCGACTGTAACATCCTACCATTCCCAGGAAGGATCTTATCTCCCATTTTGTTTTAGGGGTGGTATTTTATTGATTGCATTGGCCTTGATCAATTGGGGATCTTGTGCCCTTTTTCTATCTTGTATCCGAGATTAGCGATGGAACCGCTAGCTAATTTGCATGTTTCCAGATTAGCTGTTAGACCTGCATCTCTTAGGGATTAAAATATCAAAGGCAAGTGATTTAGATGCTGTTCCCAGGTGTGGCTATAAACGACAATGTCATCGAGAGATGCTGCAGCGTATCCCATATGTGGTCTTAGACTATGATCCTTAAGCCGTTAAAAGGTGGCAGGGGCTCCGAGTAGGCTAAACGGTAATACTGTAAACTGATAGAACCCCGAAGGTGTAGCAAAGGCTGTTTTCGCTTTGTCCCTAGGAGTCAGAGGTATTTGCCAATAGCTTTTTGTGAAATCAAGAGTGGATAGATATCTAGCCTGTCCTTGTTGTTCTATTAACTCATCTACCCTGGGTATGGGGTATGTGTAAAAGTTAGAGATGGCGTTGAGTTGTCTAAAGTCAATACAAAAATTAATCAAGCCATTTGGTTTTGATACCAAAACAACCGGAGAGCACCAAGGACTCTTTGACGGTTCTACTGTACCCATTTTTGATATATTTTGGATTTCTTCTTCTACAACCTGCCTACGAGCTTCTGGTATATGACAGGGCTTCAATTGGACTGTTTTTCCTTCTTTCGTTATGATATCATGTTGGACCAAAGTGGTTTTACCTGGCTTTGTTGAAAACAAATTCTTATTTTGTTATATAAGTGCTATAGGTTGATTTGTTTTCTCTTCTGAAAGATCTGGGTCTATATGGGGCATACATACATTTGTTTCATCTGGTTGGGGACATAATGAAATTTCCAGAGGTTTTGTCCTATTTATAAGGAGGACGGTACCTTCAGCCGGGGTTGGTAACTCTTCGTCTTCCCAGTCTTTGAGGAGGTTGACGTGATATATCTGGGGGGTTTTCAGAGTATGCAACATTGCCAGGCGATATGTAACTGGGGTAACTTTCTCAAGGATTTTATAAGGACCCTGCCATTTCACTGGCAGTTTGTTCTCTGAAATGGGTAAGAGAACCAAAACAGTGCTCCTTATAGGTAGGTCTCTCCGTTTTCCCCCCATGTTATACTACTTTCTCTGTTTTTCTTGGGCTTCTTCTAAATGCACCCTTATGTCTTCCCTTATGGAATGTATGTTTTCTTTTAATTGATGAGTATATTTAAGTATGTCTCGACATTCATTCTCATCCTAGTCTTATTGCTCTGCTACCATGTCCGGAGGGTTCTGGTTTGTCTACCAAATACCAGTGCGAAGGGACTATGTCCCGTTGAGGTTTGAACGTGCATTCTAATGGCATACAGAACTAACAGTAGTTTCTTGTCCCAATCCCTACCCGAATCAGAATATTTGTTTTTCGGGAGGGTCTTAATAATTCAGTTGTAGCTCTCTACCAAGCTGTCTGTCTGTGGATGATATACAGATGTACGAATATGTTTTACTCCTAGAATGTGGCATATTTGAGACATAAGACGGGACATGAATGGTGTGCCCTGATCAGTTAACAGTTCCCACGGAAAACCCACCGGGAGAAAAACTCGATCATTGTCTGAGCCACGTTTTTCGTAGTCATGCTTGTGAGAGGAATAACCTCAGGGTAACAGGTAGCATAATCCACTAATACTAATATTAATTGGCAACCCCGCGAGGAGGATATCAATGGTCCTACCAAGTCCATACCTACCCTAGAAAAAGATATTTCTATAATGGGTAAAGGGTATAGTGGAGCCTTTGGGACAGCAGAGGGGTTGATTAGCTGACATTTGGGACATTGATTACAGAATTTACCTATGTCTGTAAATAGTCCTGGCCAACAAAAATGGCATAGTAGATATTCCTCCGTTTTTTCTCTTCTGTAATGCCCACCACCTACTTGACTATGAGCTAAATGGAGTACCTGTACTCGAAAGAGAAAAGGTACCACTAACAGTGTTTTCTGTAGGTCATAGTGCTGGCATATTCTATACAGTAAGCCATTCTTTATAAAAAAATAAGGACCCACCTGCCCCGTAGGTTCCATATATGCGGAAGCCCAGGCATGTTTCAGTGCGGGGCTTCTCTCTGACAGACTCGGAAGTGTGTTGGAGTCGAGAACACCTTCTTTTCTGTGGGAAGGAAAGAGAGACCATTTGGTTTTCCACTTTTTCTAAATTGTTTCTTTTGCTCTCTCTTTTTATGCTTGCTTAACTTTGGTTCCTCCTTACCCGGCTCAATAGAGGTGTTGGAAAAAGGGGCTTCTTTAATCAAGGAGTCTACAGGATTGGCTCTCTTTATACTATCCGATAGATTTTGGAAGTCAGGATAGTCCATCCCTATTATCATATCTTCTACTAGATGGGGTATTACTCCTACTTTTATCCTCTCTTCCTGTCCTTTCCATTCTATTTTTATGTCTGCTGCTGGGTATTGTTTGTTTTACCCGTGTATACAACACGGTTCCCCCATCTGCCATTGGTCCATAGATTTCAGTTCTTCTTTAATCACGGTTTGACTACATCCGGAGTCGATTAGAGCCCTAATGGGTTCTCCAGAGAATTCTAGAGATGTGCTTTCGGGAAAGAAGTGGTATGCTTCACCTTCGACATTGGTGCTTTGGGTGGCTTCAGTCTAAACTCGGGAGCTCTATGGTATGCACATGCAAGTTCCATGGCTGACGTTACAGTAACGTGAGGATGTTGTTTAAGCCAGTTTCATGTGGCAACAGGTAATGCTTCTAAGAACTGTTCTAATAATATGGTTTGAATAACCTTCTCTTTTGAAGTGTCCACTGAGTTCAGCCACTTTAGACCCAGATCTTGAACCCTATAAAAGAGAGCTCTGGGGCTCTCCATGGAGTTCCATTTTGCCTTACGAAATTTTAGACAGTAATATTCCATATCAGACTCCACTCTTTCCAAAATAGCCTTTTTGAATCCTCCATATGGAGTTGTTCCCCCCGGGTTTACTGCTTGGTACGCTGCTTGTAGAGTACCCATCATTAAGGGTGCTATATATTGACCCCACCTATCTTATGGCCTGTTTGCTGAGGGAGCAACCCTTTCAAAATTGGTAAAGAAAGCATCTGGGTCATCCGTTTCTTGGAATTTCTCTAATACTGAACTGGGGATGTTTGGATGGACTCGGGTAGTAGCAATAGTATCCATCAGTTTTTGTACTAATTGGTTGTTAGCTATAATCGTTGCCTGAGTTTTTAAGTCCGTTTGTAGGGTTTCCCTATCAGTCCATGCTTCCCTTAACTGTTCTTCCCAAACTAAATGCTTATGTCTTTGACCTTCAGCGAGTTGGTTAATCATATCCTCCAATGTAGGTTTTGCCTCCATGATCCTCTTTTAGTGTCTGGACAAAATCCCACTTCTGACACCACTGTACAAGGTTTCCAGGAAGATTTCTTGTTTATGTCAGGTGTCTTAGTGCAGCATAGGCCAAACAATGAACATGAATGGGGGTTAATTAAAGGGGATTTATTGTTTGTCTTGAATAATGCACAATTTTTTGTTTCGTTCAGATAGTCCACCACTTATTTGTCTTTCTTGCTCTCTCTTTCCTCTCTTTCAGATGGTTCGGGTCTTCTGGTAAGTGTCAGCGCTTGGTCACATCTGGGATAGCCACGTCCCTCCTGGAACGTTGCTGGGTTCTGTTTCTGGGGAGCTTGTTGTCCCTCCATTGGGCTGGTTCTTCTGGGGGCCCCTCCTGCTTCTTCCTCATCTGCTTTGTCCTTCCTCCCGGCTGCTTGCCGGACCAAATTTCCTGCTGTACTTCCTCCCGAATCTTGTGCGTCGTCTCCTTCTCCTCCGATCGCGTTCTCCTCCTGTTCCTCTCTGAGTCTCCCTGCCTGTCCTCCACTTATCTCCCTCTCCTCCCTTCCAGCGTCTTCTTTTTTCTCCTCCTCGACATTTGGTATCTTCTCTTCTTCCTCCTTGGCGTTTGGCGTCTTCTCTTCGTCCTCCTCGGCGTTCTTTCCTTCCCTGGCGTTTTCTTCCACTTTTTCATTACGGTTTTACGTCTGGATATTTTCTGGTCCCCCTGGGGCACTCTCCAATCGGCCCTGGTCCTACATCTACGGTGATGGGGTCTAGTTCCCCGTCACAGCATCCATGAGTCTATGAGTGCATATATGAGTCTTGAGTGTGTGCATGAGTACCTCAGTAGATGTATGAGTCTCTGTGTGGGTTTCTAAGTGCATCCATTAGTCACTCAGTGGGTCTCTGAGAACGTGCATTAGTCTCTAAGTCTGAGTGCATGCATGCGTCTCTCAGTGGGTCTGTGAGTGTCTGCATGAGGACATCAGTGGCTCAGTGAGTGAGTGCATGGGTCTGTGAGTGAGTGCATGAGTCCCTGAATTTATGACATTGTGAATGAGTCTCTGAGTGTGTGTGTAAGTATGTTCATGAGTACCTCTGTGGGTGTATGAATGGGTGTATGAGTGTCTGAGTGTGTATGAATGTCTCTTTTTTGTTTTTTGATGTTTTATGCCAACACTGTGTCCAAGAAACACCTCTGTATCCAAACTATGGGGTCAGATAACATAAAACCTGACCACTAACACCAGTTTTCCACATTTTTTTAAGCCACGGGAACTGTGCCTATAATTTAAAATGGTAGCTGCAACTTTCTGCTCAGGTTGCGGCCAGCCAATCACTGCACTTCTATTCACACATGCATTCACCACTAGTCACAACCCTATAGATTCAAATTTGGATTCCATTTAATATCTACAAAACTGCGGAACAAAAAGGCTCATCTGTGGACCAATAGCTACCTTTCTGCCAAATTTGGTGTAATTCAGATGGTTTGTCCTTCAGACGTGTCTATAGAGTCAATGGAAATTAACATGTAAAACAAACTTTTTTTGCCCCCCACTTGACAGATCACCTTGAAATGTTTGATGCACAACTAATGAGGGCCAGCATTTTTATACATATATATATATATATATATATATAAAATTCAAAAAGCAGAGAAAGTTTTTTAAATCACCAGACGGCTGCACAATGTCCCAAGGATCGTGTGTAATAGACAGAAAAAATATCCAAAATGTTTTATATATAAAGTTTGGTGACTGTTTTTTGTAGAAAAATATATATATATATCTAAAGCTCAAACAAAACAATGAATCTCAATCACGCTGTCCCGGCCAAATGTCAACGCGTTTCGGCAAACGCCTTCAACTGGACATTGGATATATATATATATATATATATATATATATATATATATATATATGTGTGTATATATATATATATATATATATATATATATATATATATTATACATTAAATACCTATCATGTACAGACACTTGTTCTAAAATTTATTAGAAGAGAATAAAAAGAAAGAGGACAGAGAATTGAAAAAAGAAACCAGAAATTATCAGTACCCACAGCACACTACGTTTGTCTATTTTTATAGAGTGTTAAAAACTACTACATCCTAAAATACTGCAACTTAAATATTAGTAAGAAATGTAAAACTATAATTGAGGAGTTTGGATGTCTCATCTCTTAAGACAGAATCATTTATTTTCTTACAGTACCTAGAAAGAAAATGTATCAAAGGGAGACAAGAGATATCTCTCCTAGTTTTGTGATGGATGTAAAAAGCATAAGTAGTAACAAATTAAACAAATACTTTTCCAAGAAGATAAACATGTGTATTTGTAAAGAACAGGTTTATCCAAGCCGTGAGTCTCTTGGTACTGAAACAACAGATGTTTATTGTTACCACACTCAAGATAAAAAAGATAATTTCCCAATTTCCTTCCAAGAGGATTTGATTTGCTATAGTTATTCCATTTGACAAATCAATAATTTCATAATTGTTGTAATTTGTACTAGCAAGGAAAGAACCAAGAAATATATTTGTAAGTGATAGGTTAGATGTATTATACTCTAGTTTTCTTCCAAGCCATTTCCCAAAATTCATAATATTTTCCCTATAAAAATAATACATATTAAGAAACCCACTTTTGATTTTTAAGACCAGTATGTTTCATCATAAATCATTGTATTTAATTTTATAGTAAACAAGCATCTTTTATACACAAAATTTAAGGTCAGAGTCACAGGAGCAAGATTTAAAGATGTTGCATATTTTAAGCCAAAGTTTATCCCCTAAGGACATGCAACAACATACAGACCTGTTTTTCGATATTAGATTGTGCTTGATACCCTGGAGAAATATACATTTCAGCATAAAGCATAGGCCCAATAATTTTTAGCCTTTGTTCGCCAAAGAATTATCTTGGTATGAAGAAAAATATGTTTCAATAGTATATATTCAAATTTGACAGTTTAGCTATTTCTATCATTTTGCATAACTAGAAAAATATATAAATGTTATCTATTAATAGTGGTAGCAAGCAAACAAGTTCAGCTGCTTTTGATTTTAACTAATTTGGTATACCAAATAGCAGAAGAAAAAAATTATTGGAAGTGAAATATCTATAAATTGAGAAAAGGCACATCTCTGAAAGGAGTCTTCTAAACAGAAAATAATTAGATATGTAGAAAACACCTTTAAAATAATAGCTATTATTTTAGCTCTTGCAAGAACTACACATCCAGGAAGACTGTGAGAGTCTGCAACTGTTATTATGATTGTTTTAAACAAAAGGCAACTCAAGAAATCTAACACTCATTTCTATTTGTACTTTTTGCAATCTACACAAAGATAATACAGTTTGTGGGCAAATGCCATTTTTTGCGTGGTCACCCTAATTTTTTTATGAGCTTTATTGGTGGTTTTTAGACTCTGCACACTGGGGAACTGCTGCCCAGTGCCCTCTGTATGTGCTCTGACCGCTAAATCATGTATAACTTTACTAACCCCAGTCTGGGATACTTAATTATTGTATAAGGCCATAATATATTGTGAAGAAGTTACACCTATAGCATGGAAAGTAAATTGCCATCTGTGGACTGCAGCACTTATTGAGCCATCCACTATGGTGGCAAGGAAAACATAGTACAAGGCCTATCACTGCAGTCTGACTGTTGCATTTTAAATCTATAGCCCAGTCTACCAAAAGAGCCCTTTTTGACAGGGGTAAGCCTTATTTTTTTATTTTGTTAGTCACCTCTATGTAGGCCATGTAGCCTGCATGTAAGGTGCAAGGTCATTGAAAATGGGGCATGTACACATTTTGCAGTGACAAGCCCCCCAGAAATGTGGCTATAAGGAAAGTAGAGTACAGATTAAAATATTAATTTTACTATCTCAAATTTGTGACTAGCTAGAAAAATAATGAAACCACTTTTCAAACATTTATTAAAAATGTCAATTCAGTGGTAAAGTTAAATTTATATTGGCTCTGATGCCAAGTTCTTGATCTTAATGAGGTGTGAAAACTGCTCCCTGATGGCCTTGGTGTGAGGATGTTTTTCCCCTGGCCTGGAGCCAAGTTTGGGTGGTCCCAGGAACATAATTAACTACAAAGGTGCCTGCCTTGTCACATGTAATTCTCGGATAAAACTTGGAGAGGACCAGCCTTTGCCTTCCTTGTCAGGTTGACACCAAACCCAATGGAAGGTGAGCTACCCCCGAAACTGGTTTTGAGTAACCACATAGGAGGGGAGTGCTCATTACCCTGACCACACTTCTAGGCAGTGGTGTAATGAAAATGGAGGGGGGCCCCTAAGAATAACAGGGCAGGGGACCCTCACAATCACTCATGAGCTCTCCAGGCAGAATGGTGTGCTGAAGAAGTCCCCTGTGCTGCAGGGTTCTTTGTTACACCACTGCCTCTGGGTTGACACGCAAGCTCTGCACAAGGGGAAAAGGGTTTTTCCATCTTGAGTTTTGGGACCAAGATGCACAGTGGGGGTGTTTGCAGTAGATCCAATGTTGACTGGGTTTTGTCTGGGAACCTTTATCCTATTGTTTAGGGAGTAGCCAGGAGTCACCCCTCAACACGTACTAGTTGGTGCCAAGCATAGGACCAAAGGATACCTTCTTCAGAATACTACTGGACCTGTGAATAAACATAAGAAGAACTGCACCTCTTGTTTGAGACATGTGAGGGAATCTGAATCACTGAACCTGCTTCCACAGGTACCCTGGACAGAGAAGTGGACTCTAAGGGTTAGTTGGCTGACCTCCTGTGTTTCTACAGGGACACACAAGCTGCAAGAACCCTTTCCTTAAAGTTCCAGCTTATCAGTAGCAACTAGACCTGCACTAGACCCTGCTGGAGTGAGTCATGACTCACAAGTTCTGTTCTTGAGGCCCTGTGGCTGAGTCCAACTGGACTTCTTCTACCACAACCAAGAAGTTGGAACTTAAAATGTTTTGGACTTTCAGACCTCTGTGGGACTGGCACCAACCACCCAAGCCAATCAACCCAAATTGTGGCACTGTTGTGCTCAAGAAACTAGATTCCCCAGTTGGAGCTCCACTGCAGCCGCACATCCATTGTAGAAGACCCTCAGTGAGAAGGTAGCCAGCCTTATGGAACACTTTATCAATTGGAAATTGCAACCTTGTTGTTAGAGGTTTTGAGCTCTGAAAAAGTGAATAAGGGCCAGATGTACAAAAGGTTTACATGTTCACAGAATCTTTGATTCCATAAAAAATGAATAAGTGAAAAAACTTTTCCAGATCCTTAAGAGGGTTTATCGAACTATATTGAATCGGTATTTGTAAAGTGTGTGTTTAGGGCATACCTTTCAAATACCAATTCATCATGGTAGGTGTTACTGTTTTGCAAATAAAATCTAGATGCAAAATATTAATATTTTACCAACACCTCAAAGGAGGTGGTTAAACTTTCGCAAATGGGAAGTGGACATTTTTAGGAGTAGTCAGTGGTCCATGGGACATCTGCTTACTCTTAAAAGATGTTTATGAAAACCCCATCTTTATGATGACAATAAACCAAAGTGGATCACAATTTTTGACCTACTTCATTGATATTATTGAGTTAGGTCAAGTTGCGTACCACTATGATTTAGTATATTGTGAAACAACCTGATACTACATAGATCAATTTGCAAAATACCAATGCATTCTGTAAGAGTAGGTGAGCAAATGGCAGCCACTGTTACTGAATGCTTTGTATGTATATTCAGCCCTAAATTAAAATGTAGTAATAAAGGGAAGGCAGATTGTTTCATTCTGCCTGCCAAATTCCACCCAATTTCCAGGCCTATGTAACTGGCATTGTTTGGCAACTCTGGGTTAGTCTTGTAGAATTTTTTTCCATCGAGGCTCTAGAAATGCGGGCTTATGAGCGACATTTGTTATGCCTTAGCATGATTTTCTGATGCAGACAGTTGTGGTCGGAAAACTACTTCTCAAGTATATTTGCTGCTGCTTGAACAGATTTCCTACTCTAGCAACAACAAAATCAACTCGAATGACTATGCGCTCTTGTGCCATTTGCACTGACTTTTCAGCATTGCTCGTGCTACTGCAGCTACATTGCAGCATGAGCAGCGTGTCATTAGTATTTTCTACCCGTTAATAGAACTTCGTGGAATCTCACAGAATAGTTACGTAACTCAGAGGAATCCTGCAGAGATAAACTCCACAAGTTCGCCTCACCTCTAGGAATAATCTTGATCAGGAGAAGGTACAGAATGTATTCCACCAATGAGAGGATTTATCTGGGCACAGAATCTCAGCTTCCCCACTGGGAGCGTTTTCCATCTAAACTTACGGCTTCAGCGGGACCTCATGCAATGGCTACTCTTCTCGGCTAGAGCCTGAAAAATTACCCCACTTTCGGATTTTTAATTCTATTTTATTTACTAATTCACAAGGTAAATTCTCTGACCAGGACGTACTTACTTGGTATATCCAAACTATGCTGTATTGCAGTCAGCTTGAAATCACACTTAGTTCCCAGTCAACTGTGACCACATTCTATCATTTGCGGTTCACTTTTTCTTGGTGCTTTTTCACTTAAATCTTTATAAATTCTCCCCTTATTGGTTTTTTTGGTGTCAATTTGCTCATTACTATTACAGTTTCCTCTATTTATATAAATTAGAGTGCAATGTTTATTGTGTTGTGTCTTTGACGTTTTAAATCTTTTATTACTGAATGTTTTAAACACTAACTTTAACTGAAGCCATAGCTACCAGTGGTTGAGATCAGGTTTAAATTACTAAAATCCTTGACAGGACCTCACAAGTAGGTGACTTTTTTGTTTGTGTTGTATTAAAATCTGTCCCAATTTATAATTCACTTTCTTGATGGGTCCCTTTTTATTCCAGAAAAAAACAAAGCATTTGCAATACAGTAGGTCTCACATTTATTTGAGTTGGAGCTATTGCATTGTAAATGCATAACTGGACTTTTTTTCCCCATAAATGTTTCAACCCTGCCGCATATTCTGGTAGTTTCTGCCATATAATTCCAGTGGCCCTCCATATAACTACAGGACTAGTAGGCCTTCTGGAATATTTTTTTAAACAAGGCCCATAAAACACAAACGTCTCCCAGGTTCAAAACATATTTACTGGGCAATTGGAACAGGTGACATTGCTTGTGGGACAATGAATAAATAATTGTTCTGCCAGAAAGCATGCTTACTGGATCACTGTCCATTTTTTTGCAGTCTGGGGGAGGGTCAAACTAAACACCCACAATTTTTCACATACTTGAGGAGAGCCACCTCACATGATATTAATGATCCTCAGTCAGTCTTGAACTGAAATATTAGTTATAAAATATTGACCATTGTACAACATAATCAATTGTTAGCTCTGCTCGAGTTTAGTTTCATAAATGCATGCACACACAGCTCATGTTTCACAGACTGAAACGTGTGCAGTTCATATAGTCAGGTTTCTGTTTTGTATTCACAGCTTGTTTCATGGTGTGAAAATAAAACTACAAGACCCAGAATGTAAAGCTGAAAAATGAACTAAATGAGCAAATAACGCATCCAGCTAGGTAGATCAAAGACTCTACGAATACTACTCCAAGGGATAATTTCCAGAATGAATGTGTGTGCTGCAAAAAATATGTACTAAGCAGATCAGAGTGCATATAATGTAAAAATGCAAAAACAACTCTGGTGATTAATGTTGTTTTTGACGAGAGAATGTGCTTTTGTCTAGTGGAAGATTGGACTTATTGTAAGGTAGCGCATAGGGTTAATGCTCTTTTTGGAGCGAGAACATACTTTTGTCTTGTGAAAGCTTGTACTCATTATAAATTAGTGCAGAGGGTTTGACTGCTGCAAAGAATGTGTGCTAGGCAAATCACAAAGTGCATATAATGTAAAAATGTCAGAATAACTCTGGCGATTTATGTTCTTTTTTGAGAGAGACCATACTTTTGTCTAGTGGAAGCTTGAGGTCACTATAAGGTAGAACACAGGGTTAATTTGCTTGCTGCAAAGAACGTGTATTAAGCAGTTCAGAGTGCAAAGTAAAAATGATACCGCTGATCGAGTTCATTCTCTGAGCACTGTGAGTGCCATGACAGCCAAGAAAACGTTGTCTAGTGGAAGCTTGGAGTCATCATAAGGTAGCGTGCAAAGTTAATGTGCCTGCTGCAAAGAACGAGTAATATGAGAATCACAAAGTACATGTAATGTAAAAATGTCAAAATAACTCTGGCAATTTATGTACTTTCTGGAGAGAGAGTATACTTTTGTCTAGTGGAAGCTTGGTGTCATCATAAGATAGTGCACATGGTTAATATGCCTGCAGCAAAGGATGTGTACTAAGCAGATCAGAGTGTATATGATGTAAAAATGATACCATGCTCAAGTTTGCGCTGTGAGCACCATTACAACCAAGAGAAAGCACTTTTATCTAGTGGAAGCCTGGAGTCATCATAAGGTATCACAGAGGGTTAATGTGCCTGCTACTCAGAACGTGTACTAGGTAAATTACAGAGTGCTTGTAATGTAAAAATGTCAAAATAACTGGTGATTTATATTTTTTTCTGTAGAGAGAACATACCTTGTCTAGTGGTATCTCAGAGTCATCAGAAGGTAGCGCACAGGATTAATATGCCTGCTGCAAACAAGGATCGAGTTCGCAGTGTGGGTGCCATGGCAGCAAAGAGAAGGTTCTTTTGTCTAGTTGAAACTTTGAGTCATCATGAGGTAACACACAGGATTAATATGCCTGCTGCAACAAATGTGTACTAAGCAGATCAGAGTGCATATAATGTAAAAATGTCAAAACAACTCTAACGATTACTATTGTTTTTAGAGAGGGAATATACTGTTGTATAGTGGAAGTTTGGACTTATTATAAACAAACAGATCCAAAAGCGGAAGAGCCCAAGAACCACTAGACTCCTGTATAAATGCCTATTTTATAGGTTGGGGGACTTGACCTGCGACGTGCAGGAACTGTGGAGAAAGAACGGCCTGCTGGGACCGCTCTGGATACTGGACCAACTATAAGCTGATGAACTAAAATTATATTATCAAAAAAATGGAAATCAGTTGCAGTTCTTTTGTATAATGAACAAACTTAGTGCGGACAATACCAAGAGATTTGGATATCATTTGGAGATACAAGTGGTAAATGGAGAGATCAAGAAAAGGATTATTACAATTTGTTACTAATACATGTCTGCCTCATTTCGCGAGCCTTGAGAAAGCCCCGGTCTATATATAGCCAGAGGGGGCGAAACACGTGTTGGCTGATCTTCTATTCATCCTATGTTTATCATATTTGGATTTTGGACTTTGTTCTCTGTCCTACTAACCAGTGACTGACTGTGAAACTGGGACTTTAATGTTTGCACAACAATAAAATCAAGAACTCTCTGAGTGGGACTTCACCTCTTTTTGTTTACTGGACTTATTATAAGGTAGCACATAGGGTTAATGTTCTTTCTGGAGTGAGAACATACTTTTGCCTTATGGCAGCTTGTTCTCATTATGAGTTAGCGCAGAGGGATAATGGCCCTGCCGCAATGAGCGAGTGCTAGGCAAATCACAAAGTGCACGTAATGTAAAAATGTCAAAATAACTCTGGCGATTTCTGATCTTTCTTGAAAGAAAACATACTTTTGTCTAGTGGAAGCTTGGAGTCATCATATGGTAGTGCACATGGGTAATATGCCTGCAGCAAAGAATGTGTACTAAGCAGATCAGAGTACATATAATGTAAAAACAATACTGTCAATCGACTTTACGCTCTGAGAGCTGTGAGCACCATGGCAGCAGAGAATGTACTTTTGTCTAGTGAAGCTTGGAGTCATCATAAGGTAGCGCACATGGTTGATGTGCCTGTTGCAAAGAACATGTACTAGGCAAATCACAAAGTGCATGCAGCGTTAAAATGTCAAAATAACTCTGGTGATTTATGTGCTTTCTGGAGAGAGAACATACATTTGTCTGGTGGAAGCTTGGAGTCATCATATGGTAGCGCACAAGGTTAATATGCTGTAAAGAATGTATACTAGCCAGATTAGAGTGCATATAATGTATAAACAATACTGCCAATGGAGTTCGTGCCCTCAGAGTCATGGCAGTCAAAAGAACGCACTTTTGTCTAGTGGAAACTAGGAGTCATCAGAAGGTAGTGCACTGGGTTAATATGCCTGCTGCAAAAAATGTGTACTAAGCAGATCAGAGTACATATAATGTAAAAATTATACCACTGATCAAGTTGGCGCTCTGAGCACTGTGAGCACCATAGTAGCAAAGAGAACACACTTTTTCTGGTGGAAGCTTGAAGTCATCATAAGGTAGTTCACAGGGTTAATATGCCTGCAGCAAAGATATTGTACTAAACAAATGAGAGTGTATATAATGTAAAAATGATACAGCCGATGAGTTTGTGCTGTGAGCACCATGGCAGCAAAAAGAATGTACTTTTGTCTAGTAGAAGTTTTGACTCATCATAAGGAAGTACACAGGGTTAATATGCCTGCTGCAGGGAATGTGTACTAAGCAGATCAGAGTGCATATAATTTAAAAACAATATCGCCAATCGAGTTTGCGCTCTGAGCACTGTGAATGCCATGGCAGCCACAAAGTTAAAAAAAAGTATTTCTCCCATGCTGAAGTTCCTCTGCAATCGTGCAGTTATCACTGTAATTGCTGAAGATCCTTGGGAATCCTACAGTTATCCGTGTAACTGTGTTGGTGTCAAAGGCAGGAACCGAACTGCCCCACGGTGGGGCAAACGTAAAGCATTTACTATTGACATCAAGTGATTTTTGAAAGGCAAGCCACAAACGAATGGAAGTGATGGGCATGAGGTGGTTGTGGTTGTGGTTAAAAGCCCACAATACTTACAATAGTTCAAAGTGCTTGCACGCTCGACCTAGCTAGGATAGTATATCCTCAATATCTCAATAGATTAATAGATTAAAATATATAATCAGATACAATAGGTAAAGAATAACTGGGATTAACGTAATGTTCTTAAAATTAAGGTCCCCTTACCCAGATCAATGAAATAAATACTGTGGGCCTCATTACGACCCTGGCAGTATTAAGAGCACCAGGTTCATGGTAGTGGCCAGATTCTTTTGCACCTTTGCTTGATAAAAATTTCTATATTGGAACCAAGTTTCTTTTTTGACTCAAAAACTTCCACTAGGACAAGCCAGAGAGAAGAAGCCAGGTAGGTTGCACCAAAGTCAGAAACCTTACACACAAGTGTCCACTGAAGTTATCTTTCGATGGGCAAAAAGCTCTAAGCAGGACCAACCTGATTCTCTTGCTAGCTGAAGCTGTGCCATAGGCAGATAGCATTGGGTGGTTAGTCTCGGTCCTTCAGATGTCAAATATTTTCTAAATCTCAATTTTTCCTGCTTATTGAGGTAGCTCCTCTTGATTACTTTTGAGGTTTCCAGGACCAAAAAGAGTCGAGAACCCCCTCCAGCAGGGGCCAACCGCACAATCAATCTAGGTCCCCTTGCTACGGCTTGCACAGCTTTTCCCCAGGAAAAGGCTTCTTGTAGTTTTGATATCCCTGAAGTCACACAGGAGGTCAGCCTACTGACCCTTGGTGCACACCTCTTAGTGCTGGGTACAGGTGGATGCATTACCAGCCCTTCAGGTGTCCACACAGGCCACAGAGAGCATGCTTCTTTATATTCTGTCCTTCCACAGGTCCAGATGTATGCTGTCAAAATTTAGGTCATTTGCCACTTTTGTAGAATTTGGTAGCCAGTGGCTGGGGATGACTGATGGACACTTCTTAACCAATGGACAGAAAGTTCCTAGGGGGCAAACCTCTCCGCACATCCTAATTGGCTGACCACAATCTATCCCACAGTGGATCATTCTCTGTAAAAATAAAGATGAAAGAACATTTCTGCCCCAAGAGAAAGTTGATGGCCCAACCAGGGAGGTGTCAACTATTTCAAACTGGTTCCGGATAAAGCTCCCCATTTTCTAGATCTCACTTTACAGTCACTTATGAATGCACAAGCTTCACTGTGGTCCTTTTCAAGTTAATGAAGCTTTTAAGCCTCACACTGACTTCCCTGACAGAGGAAGAGTCACATACCTCACACCCAGGTCTTCCAAGCAAAAGCCCCAAAGCATTGTGTCGGTTCTGCGAGCAGCTTTTACAAATCTTCAAGGAAAAGGAACAGCCAGGGACAGTAGCTTTACATAAGCAATTGCTAATTAGCCAACTGGATCACACAGGGAGAGTCTAATGTTTTAAAAATGATTTTTCGGGTATATCTTTCAACTTCACAGCTGAACTGAATTTTTTATGAATATTGGTATAGTAGTACAACAGTAGTATTTTAATTGTATTCTGTTATTCTCAAAGAAACAGCCACGGCCCTACAAAGATAGAATAGCTGTTCGGGCCGAGTCTCTCCACCCACAATTAAACATAAATGCCTGCAACCTTCAGATACTCTTAATTATACTCTTAATCATTCACTTTCTCCACTCAAACTCACTAAAATAGAGGACTCAGATTATATTAAGAGTAAAACAGCTGGTCAATACTCAGGTCAATGTCATACATGAATGTGTAATGCTTCAAAACAGATAATTTGCTGAATCTATAGCATCCCATAGTCCTCATTTTCTGTATGTGAGTCCTCATTCCCTGTGTGTGAGAAATGGTTTATGGAAAGCTGACGGTGAACGATGATGTAATACAGTGTTGTTGTGTATGTTAGTGAAGTGAAAGCTGAAGACAGTTTCCTTTGGAGTGAGGATTAAGTCTTGACTAGAGCTAGATATCCGGCAATGTATCTCAGGGTCTAACATATATTTAAAAAAGATACCCTCATCTATTTGACAGGCTTCTCACTCATCTTTAAATAAACTTCCTCAAGACTTAACAGTATCCCAGTGAATAATTCAGTACGAAAATTACAAATTAATAATGGAAATTAACATTTGCCCACAGTGATTGGCAAATATAGGTGTGAAGGCTCTGCAAAGAAGCAAATACAAGACTGCAGTCAGCTCATTTATTTTCTGTTAAATGGTGATGTTGTATTCAGTGACAAGATGAAGCAAGGAAAGGTACTGCTGGCTATTATTCCCTAATTATTTTTGAATTTCACTTTATAGTTAGATTTTCATCCTCATGGCTCTGATACCACCTTTGATGAATTAGAAATGTCAATCAATTCTCATAAAAACATTTTAAATCTCTGGATAAAATAGCATTTCTATTATTATTATTTCTGACATATTAAAACGGTTTAACTATTTTTATACTTGAGGAGCAGAAAAAAGGTTGCTATTTTTATTAATACTGTAGACTTCATTACTTATAAAGAGGTACTGGAACTTTTGTTAAAATTGTAGATCCTAGAAATGAATCATTTATTCTGTTTTTTGTGAAGGGTTACCAGTTTGAACTTTACATAAAACATTGCTAGACTCGTTAATAATGTTAAATCTAGATATTCATTTAATTGAAGTCTCTTGGCAACCATTACATCCTAAAGGAACATTTAATGGTATTAATTATGAATTTGTATTTCTATCCCTGGATTGGTTGAAATTGTCACTGCAGTTAATCATGTGATTAAAATACATTATTATAAATTTAGAGCCAACCTATTTATTCAGGGATTCTTTACATTTTTTTTAAATCTTCTCCTTAATTATTTATTCTCTGTTTACAACTCTTTCTAAAGCCTTCATCAATCAAGAAATGAAGCTACACTCTGAAATATCTGCTCATGCAAACTATATTGATGAAACTGAAGTTCTTTGTACTAGTTTTACGTTTTGCAAGAGACAATTTCAATAATCACAAAAAGAAATATCTGGGATCTTATTTAGGTAATAACATACAAGGTACCACTAGAATTAATTTTCATTATATGAAAGTGAGATTAAGATTTATAACTGATACATGGGGTCATTATGACTTTGGCGGACAGAAAAGGCCATCTACTGAAGTCCAGACGGTCAGGTTGCTGCCAGTGTGGCTGCTTTTCCATGGGCCCCATTAAGAGTTTCCCGCTGGCCCAGTGTGAAACAACCTAAAACATTGATGTCGGCTCATGATAGAGTGGGCGGCAATGCTGTAGTGCATAGGGTGCACCAGCACCCATCACAATGTTCACTGTGTGCAAAGCAGACAGTGAATAACCAGATGGAGCTGGTAAGGAGAGCCCCTGCACTGCCCATGCCAAGTGCATAGGCAGTGCAGGGGCCCTCTGTGGGCCGTCTGCACCAGCAGTTACAAGGAAGTGCTACTGCAATGTAACCACTGGTGGAGAAGAGGGTCGTAATCCCCAGGGCGGCACTGCTTGCAGCACATCCCTGTTGGATTAGGACAGCCAGCACTGCCAGTCCCTCCTATGGAGGAAAACTGGCAGTGCTGGCAGTCTAACTCTGGCACTACCACCACGGTCATAATGTGGCTGTCGGACTGCCACATTTGCTGCGGAGGGGGCAATATCAGAATTTTCATGTTCAGAGCTTTTGCCTCTAAAACCAACTGCTTCAGCAGTACATCAATCAATGGATATCTGACATCAAGAGGACTTTGTCAGATACAGCCTGCAACCTTGCCCTGATGGAGGATTTTGACTTCCAAGTATGTAGACTAAGTTAGAAGGTGAAAGTCAAGATTACCAACTTGGTGCGTTCAACAGCTGCTTCATCATGGTCAGCCTGAAACCATGCCAAAATACAGGACAGCCAGGAGCAGTGACTTCTGACTGGTACTTTGCTTTTTCTTGGTGCTTTTTGCCCCAAAGCCTTAAAAAAACTTTTTAAATATATAGCTCTGTTTTCCCTGATTGGTTATTAGGATTTTTGAATAATTCTTCTTATTCATTTTTTCAAGATTCCTAGAAATTAGTTGTGGGGTTTAAGGTGAAGTATACAGTTGTGAAACAAGAGGAAAGGTGTTTTTCCCATCTATAGTCAACCTAATGATTAGTGTAGTGTGATAATATTTGGTCCTGTGCAGAAGCCGATGAGTTTGAGGCTAATGAGGTATAGATAGAGAACGTTATTCTTGTGAAAGATGTGTCATTTTTTGCCACACTTAAAGGAAAACTGGGATCCTCTATTTGTAATGATCTTTTAGGCATCCCATGAACTCTACATACATGTAGTTTAAAGAATTGGACAAATCCTTTAGCAATAGGTTTTTCAGTACAAGATGCAAAATGTGCCATTTCAGTGCTATAATCCTCTATGAGAGTTACAGAACAGGGATGTCTGTAATGTAGCCTATTGAGATTTAGGTACAGGGTTGTATTGGGGCTGGGAGAGATGAAATGGGGGCAACATTTGTCTTTGAAGTTCCACATGTTTATTTAGCCACCACAAATGGAGACGAGCAAGAAACAAAGGTTTTCTCTGACTATGGTGACCTGCACTAGGAAGACAATGATACCTCATTTTAATGTTCTCCTGAGGTAGGCATGAGGAGTAACTAGTTGTTTTCTTGAAAAGAATAAGCCTTAATTGTTGAGTGAATACATTAGATGTTTTTTACATGAAGGCAAAAGTTGTTTATCTGTTTGCAATGCTTTAACAAATTCTTTTAAGTCGATTGTTAGTAATTATCCTGTTATTACTTCTAGACAGGACATCTGCTTGTTGATTGCACATTCCATGTCTATTGGTTATAGAAGAATTATAATGGGAAAAAATTTGAGTAATTTCCAGCCAATCTTTGATTAAGAACTCTTTTTATTCTAAAATGTTGAATCTTTATGGTCAGTGTAAACAGGAAACTTGTGTGGTGAACTTTCTAAAAATTGTCTTCCTTCAATAAAGGCTGCTCTTATAGCTAGAAAAATTTACTTCACCTCTGCTTCCATTAAATATTAAATATCTGGAGTAATAAACCACAAGACTTTGTACCTGAACCCTGGGACTATTTTCTACCTGTATGCACCTCAGTACTCTCTTCTTTATGTGAAAAGGCTAGAGATGCCATTAAGGAGTTGCCCGAGAACATATCTCTAGGCCCGTATGGGGTGCCTCTGGACTTATTCAAAACTAATGTAACACTTTGGCCCCGATGATCACTATTTACATTAATTTAATGCTCCAGTTAGGCAGTCACTATCAATGTGTTGGTCTAATCAGTGATTGTGCCAGTTTTAAGAAGGGGAGTAAACCTGACCCTGGTTGTTGTCACCATATTTCTTTGATATGTGCCATAGTTAAAATCACTGGGAGGATGGTACTGACCAAGTTGATGACATGGACCAAAGGATGTTACATTGCATTTTTTTCAGATGCACAATATGGTTTTAGACCTGGTCTAGGGACCGTTGATTGATGCCTCAACCTTTATCTCTTTGTCAGCAAGTACACAGTTGCTAAGTAAGGATCCATAAGGGATTTTATGTAACTGAGTTAAGCATTAGAAAGGGTTAATAGCGACAAGCTCTGTGTTTTTTTAATCACGACAGCTACCCCTCTTGTACACACAAGCTGCTCAGAACATGCAACTTCCTGTGCCCAGCCCAATTTATTAAAATAGGCTCTGCATTATGGGCACTCTAAATGGGTAAGTTTTTCCAAATTCTCCTCCAAAGTGGAAAATCATCAACATTTCTCTCTAAAACACTGCACTCCCTGTGGATTTCTTTCTGATTAGTTTCAGAGATTTCAAACTTGTCATTATGTCTGTTTTGAGGCTTGAAAGGATATCCTCCAGAGAAATGCATGCACTGACATGATTAACTTGCAACCACCACTTCTAACGCCATATCCTTCTCTATCCCCATAGCACTACTGCACCCTTTGCCTAAGCATCGTCCTTTAGTAAGGGGGCTTGCACAATCATTGTAGGTGCACATAACTCCCTTCTCTCCGGCTCTGGAAAATAGTTCAAACCAATTCATGAGGGAAGTTGACACTACCCACCTACGACACTGTTCTGGGGATGATCACTCTCCATTGGGGATTTTACAAATATTTCTGGCTGCTGTTCTTGCTTCTTCATTGTCTCCATTATCCTAAAGAAGAAATTAAGTGAATGGGTAGGTGCGATAGAAGTTGTCCTGGTGAGGGTTCAATTTCTTAGGTCTGAGGTTGATTTCTTAACTGGACCCACTTTAAGAGGTCTGGACGTTCATTGCAGACCTTCCCTAAGGAGCTGGTGCTGTCTCTCTTCTCTTACCTAAAACAGAGAGAATATTGATTCTTGTCTACTTTTTGTGGTGACTCTCAGTTTGGCCTTCTGTTATTGGGGGTCATCTCCTGCAATCTAAACAGAGTCACTCCAGTTTATGGTTAACCTATGGATCTCCACCAATCATTGTCTCTGCGTTTGACCCCACCCTAGCTGTCTCAGTTTAGTGTCCTTGTGTCCCCCATCTAAGCCCTTATCTCCCCTGCTAGCAGTAAATTAAGTGTTCAGTAATACCTTGGAAGGCAAACGCTGCTGATCCGACATAGTAAGGGGCTACACTGTGTATTTCTTTCAGATTCCAGGCTCAGTGGTGCCTCCCAGAATTTGGCATCCCTACCCAGCTTCTGGCAAGAGCCTGCGGCTCAATGAGTCTGCCTGCTTCAACCCGGGAACAGATGCACACCCCTGTGTCGCAAACACATTGAAACACAACGCTTGCCGTGCTCCAGTCCAGAGGAGATGGTCTGTCGCTGGCATCCACCCACTCACACACTCGGCTGGGTGGGCCACAGAATCTCAAACATGGCGGAAGAAAAGAAAAAGAAAGGAAGATAAAAATGTTATAGTATGAAGATCATCTGGGGCTTTTCAAGTGCATACTGATGCAACAGCTCTGGGACTCACCATGATTCACCATCTGCTTACAGCATGGCCATCCCCAGGTGCCAAGCTCTGTGTCAATTCGCCACCATGTTTCTCCCCACAGGGACAAACTCTGGGGTATAATATTGCACATGGGATTTGAGGCCAACATAGTCTGCTCACTGAGTGATTTGCAATTAAATCTGTCAGCTTTGGTCAGGTCTGAGGAAAATGGTGAATGTAAAGAGCACTTTCATTTAAAATGTGGTGTGCTCGAGGTTTCAGATTGGCCCCTTGTCTGTTTGTCTCATAAATTAATCATCTTGAACAGGACCTGGTTGACGGGGAGGGATATATCTCTGATTGGCATGTGACTCAGACCAGCATTGCTTTACGTTGATGACGCGATCCTCTTAACAAGGACAGTGTTAGGTTTACAGCGCTTATTTGATTCTCTTGTGAGTTCTGTGGAGATTTACTTACAAATTCCATTTAATTTCACATAAAGGTGGTAAATCTTAGGTCAACTAAAACTAGAGCATTTTTCACAAAAGTCAAATCTATCAGCCATGCAGTAATGTTTCCCTATTCAGGAGTGAAATTTGATTCTACCATTTCTTGGTCACCTTTGGCAATGTGTAGAAGAGATATTTGCCAAGAGGATAGCATCATACTTTGATTTTGCCACCAGATTGGGTTGTAAACCATTAGACGAAATGTGAACATCTACAAGTCTAAATGTGTCCCCATCACAGATTATGGCAGTGAGATTTGGGTTTATAGAAACTCTGTTATGTTGCAATCAGCTGTAAACATGTTTCTAAGAAGACTATTATGTATTCCTCAAATATCTGCTATGTTTATTATACACAAGAAATTGGGTCAGGGGTATCTGTTAGATGTTTTGCAACTGAGGCCGCTGCTCTTATGGCTCATTGTCTGGCTGAGACCAGAAACAGGGGTCCACCACCTAATCATAAAAGACTGCAAGTCAATGGTTGAATGATAACAAACAATATTTTTAAAAGTTGGGACGTCCTGAGATTTTTGAACTCTGACAATTCTTTTGTGAAATGTGATATTGGTTGAGCTAAAAAGGCCTTCAAGATTTTAAAAACAGATAAGAGGGAATCATGTGCACTAAATAGGTTGTCTACAAAAGACTATGCTTTGGTAAATTCTTTCTTGTCTATAGAACCATATTTATTGCTCGACATATCTAACCATCACCATTTTTCTTGACTCACTTTAGGTTGAACATGATTTATTTTTTACTGGATATTCCCATGGAGAGAATGATTGATTTTAACTCTGTATCATGTAAATGTGGCCATTTCTTCAACCAAGACAATTGCCACTTTATAATGTTCTGCCCTTTTCCTGAAACTAAAATAACAAAAATCCAGTAAAAGGAACCAGAGATATGAAATTTTAAAGTTTTAAGTAGCAATAATGCCAAAATGTGCAAAGTGCCACTGATACTCTACAGAAGCAGTTGACCTAGGCAGAATCTGAGGTCTACTGCAAAGGATCCTTTGTCTGATACAGCAATCAGATTGGTCCCAGTGAAAGTCTGGAAATCAAAAAGTTTAAACAAGTTTCTAAATCTTAACACAGTGACTTTGCTACTTTTCTGAAATAAAATTTTGAAATTCCTTCTTAGTCCAAAACAACCACAGGATCACAGGTCTACTGTCTCGTGGCCTCGGGGGAGGGCACTTAAAGATGCAGAGAAGTCAGTTGGGCACTTTAGGAAAATGGCCCCTTTAAGTTTGTTGTGTCCCTGTAGCCACACAGTAGGTCAGTTAATTGACTCCTGGAGTCCTCTGCTTTGTCCTGGGTATGAGTGGGAGCAAGTCCAGTGCTCTATGCTTTAGGTCAGGTACCCTACAACTGGTCCAGTTCTTTTGTGCTCTTTCGTAGGTCCTGAAATTGTTCTGAGGACCTTGGGATGTCAAATGTTCCTATCATTAGCTAGTGGGAAGTGGCAACTCCTTGTCACTCCATTATCAATGGGTTAAATGTTGTGGGGGGCAACCCTATTCACTTTCCCAATAGTTCTGGTTTGCCTTACTGCAAACATACTGAAAATGCCATGTGTCAGGCCATTTTCAAGGTGGTGAAAGTCTTATGCCACACTACATTTTTTGCCATAAATGTGATGCTAAAGGGCCACTACCTTAGTGTCATATTTATAAAGCGGCGCACACTAGGTTTGCACCACCTTGTAAACCCTTTGTGCCATATCATGAATAATATATACATGATGTATACAAAGGGGGCATTCCCTCATTAGAGGGTCACTAAAAATGGCGCAATGGAATCTACAAGGTTCCATTGTGCCATTGCTAGCATCATTTTTAACACCTGCTTAAAGCAGGCATTAAAATGAGGCTCCCATTGAACATTCTTAACACTATACTGGATTAGCGTCATTTGCTTTTTACGCTAATCCAGTAAACCATTACAATAGCATAAAAAAGGCGCTATTGCCCCTAACATGCATCAGCCATGGTGCGCCGTTTTGCAAATACGGCGTGACAATGGTGGCAATAGGGGACACAAGGGGCCCGCAAGCAAATGTAGGTATATTAAGGTGTATTAAGGAAAGGTGACTTTAGGAAAATTACCTTTGCCATGCCTAATTTTATGGGATCCTAATTTACATTAACTCTTCAGAAAATCACAGCCTGTACTTGTCCTGAAGAAGGTGTGAAATTCGTTCGAGGAGATGCACAATAGGTCTATTTGAATGACTGGTGCACCAAATGGGCAAAGACGGCTCCTCTGAGCTCAGCAGACGAATCAAGTTGGGCAATGTGTTGACAGGACAGGTCTATCTGAAACATATGTAAAGCTTTGGTGCACATGAAAGGGAGCAAACAGGATGCAAAGAAAATTCTTGTGTATGCTGTGAAAGATATCCATGTTGCTAATAGATTGCATAAGTCAAAACCTGTATGCCTTTACTCCTCTTTCTTTGGCAATGTAATCTCTAAAATGCTGCACTGATCTCAATGCTGCATGGTCATGCCCTTTGGCTCAATTGCTTCTGAACGCCAGACCTGGCAACCTACCACTGGAGGACCCGTTTGTTTTTCCAGAAATGGAGGTCTACGTGCCCCAGCAGAGAGGCCCTGTACATTATCCTTGTCCACAATATCTTTCCTTATCTGCTTCTTGCCTGGAATCTGTCGGCCTGGATGTATTCATCAAGAATTAATACAAAAACAAGTTACCCTTGGTTCTGTCACTAGCCATGAAAAAAACATCAGATAGCTGCTATGTACATGATGTGCTCCCTTTTATATCCTCCACACTCTCTGTGATTGGTGCACATAGAGATTCGGCATCAGAAAATGTTTTCTATATGATGCCCTTATAAAGTTACGCTTTCACGGCATGTTGCTGTCATTCCGACTAAGTCAGAAGCTGCATCCAATTAGGGACTGCATTTTCTGGCATTTCATTTTGATTTACAAACTTGATGAACTGCTGGGAAAAAGGGACATTCAATCAGTGACCTTTGATATAGCGTGTTTAGTTGCTATAAACGCATCTCACTTAATTGACATGTTTTTTTTTGTTCTAACTCTCATACGGGCTGTTTCAACTATGACGTTCTGTAGTCTATGAAATTAGTCTCAAGACCTTGATTCTTGGCTGAACGGCCTCTTGAATCCTGAGCATAGCAAAGTCAATGTTCAGCCTCTTCCATTGAATGTCCAGGTGCATGGCGAGGATCGCTGTTGTTTTTAGCATAATGCTGTCTGACCCCATTATCTGCAAGACAGCCACATAAGGTTTTCTCTGCACATCCTGAACAATTATTCGAGAACTGGTATTCTGTTCCCTCGGGCTCTCCTCAAAACCTGTTTTGCCGTAAATATTAAAAACGAATTATCCTTTACATTTCATGTTACTATTTCTTCCTATGAGTCATGAGGAAGGGGAACTAAATACTCACCATAATAATTCTAGTTGTCTTTAATTGCCACTTTTCACATGCAATCTGAAGCACGCTCCTCCTTGAAACCTTGGGGTAGATAGAGAGTAAAGGGTTGAATGAAGTATTGAGATGGAGCATGTTGAAAAGGGGGAGGGGTTTTATTAACTGTAGGAACTACCAGCACAAGTGTCATTTTGATGAATAACTTGGACCCATCAAACTATTACTCCTCTTACAAGATTAATATTCAAGTATTCCTTCCTCAGAGTACAATATTCAAATATTTCCCCTAGGTCCAAATTAAACCTGACTTGTTATTCAACCTACAATACAATCATTTATCTGCCCCACTACTCAAAGTATAAACTTCCAGGTTTTCCTTTACCCACAAAATAATACCCACATTCACCTAGTGAACGTAAAATGTTTTACATTTATGAACGCAGTCCATCTTATCCTTCTGATTTGCAGTTATCTTTCGACTAAAGACGTGCTTTGTTATTTTTCATAAAGTCATTAAGGATTCAGGCCTCTTCCTAAAGAACCACTCTAATGTTGAATATTTATTTCTTTTAAATGGGCAAGAAGGAGGGTGTCAACAGTTAATTTACTTGTGGGAGCGATATCTCTATCACCTTTGTTACAATGTATCCTCTCCTTTAGTTACAGACGATGTTGGGAGCACTGTTACATTGTGTCCAAACCGAGAGTGACAATTGGGACCACCACATACAGAGAAATTTTAGTATTTTAGTATTTCTTCTCTGGAATACATCCAAATCTGCAGTTTTAGCAAGGTATTCTTACACATAATAAAGTATCTACTATCGCTATATTCTTGAAAAAAGTAATTAACATGCGCCTAAAAAGCACGAAAATACTAGCACTAATTGGGGCAGGAATTTCATGGGAGTACCTTTCAAGCCAATACCCAGATAGCAAAAGAACCCTGAGATTGTGGCAGTATAAGATGCATTTTTGACTTCATTATATCTCTCCACACTAATGTCATATTTGGGAGAACTATGTATGTTAAAACTATTCAACATCTGTAGGGAATTTATCCCACATGCTATTCATTTTTTCTATGACTGAGCTGATGACTTTTGGCAGTATTCCAATTACTTTAACTTTGTCGAGAGAGTATAAATCTATACTTTTTGGGAACGCCACAATTTAGAAGCCTGTCCAAGACACTGAGGTCCTTGGTTTTTGTGGTGCTGGATAGACCATTTACCATAGAAGGTCTGGCAATAACTTGGCAACAACATGGAGGTGCTATACCTACCTGCACTGAGCCACCTCTTGGAGAAGAAAGAGACAGCCCTAGCTAAGAAGCAATCCTTGCCTTGCACCTGTATTAATTATTTGTGAAGGAGATTTGTAGAGTGCTGCGTTTCGCTTTTTGATTACTTTAGGGCACTCTTATGAAGCCCTGCTTGCATGTGCTCTAATGATGATTTTGTAACCACAAGCCTGCTGGATGTAGGAGGCAAATCATTAGGATCTGCTTAAAAAGGCTTTTTCTAGTATCCGGTGTAAGGGAAAGATGTTCTAGGAAGAAATGCAAGGCTGTGGGACAGGAGGGTAATTACTTTAAGAAAGGTTTAATTACCTTTTTTGCTGCACCTGTATGCCTCCTGGTTTATGTGCTTTAAAAATGTTACAGACTAATGGAAGTGGGTATTTTGGTGATTAAATAGATTCTAGAGCTGACACCATTGACCAAATTATCATGCATGTCACTATTTTTACCTGTTCATCAATTACATTTTGTAACATACCACCCATGCAACACTCATCCTTCTGCCCCTGCAATATGACCATGTGGTGACAGGCGTTCCAGTGGCGTCTGCAGCGTTTTCTAGAATATGCCTTCTGCAGAGTGAATGTTTCCACTTCCACCGGTGTGGTGCAATTCATCTTTCTCCATCTACTGCTGCATGGGTCTAAATAGTTCCAAACATATAAGCATTGCCCACATCCAGTGCGCTCACTCACCAGCCAATCAAAATTGACATTGGTCCCTTAGTTTAATTCGAGTGCCCTTGAGCTGAACACATGTGGTCTCCGCTGCCAATCCACTCAGCTCTCCAGTCCCATTTAATTTGCTTTATTGAGTGAGATGCATTTGCCATCCTTCTCCCGAAAACTAATTTACCACAGTCTCCAAGTGATTCATATCGCGTCTGAAGAACCAATTAGTTTCGAGTCAATTAGGGAGCTGCAGGTATTTCTGAGCCAATAAATCTCCAGCTTTCGCTGGCTTGGAGGGCGAGGGAAGCTGAGAGAGCCAGGGATTTAATGAGCTGCTTTCAGAAATGTGCCCGCAGAGCTTTACGAGAAAATACTGGAGCACATATTTTAATGAGATTCATTTCACCGGGATTTCTTTTTTCCTGCCTGCTCTAGTCTGGCATGAGTCTGATTAAATGAGACACAAGGTTCAGCACGGGTTTATGGCCGGGGATCATAACTGTGCGTGAAAGCCATTGCAGGGGAAATACACTGATGCAGTCAGGCTCCTCTGGCTTCCTTGTGGGAGGCGGCTTCAGATTGTCTTGAGCCTGCTTTCATTTTTGGGGATACTTGTAAATGAATTGTGGGTTCAAAGTTCATTCCATGATGTGAAGGCTGACTTCTTACATGCTTGCTTTTCAATGGCATGCAGAAGTAAACAACTTGGCAGCGTGATGTTGGGGATCAAAGTGCTCCGAGTTGGTTTAATGAAACGGATACAAACACGTCAATTAAATCTGCTTCTCTGGCGAGAGAATTAAATTGGAGGGGCGTTGGATGAATGTTTATCCCTCACCACATTTCAGCATCAGTTATCCAAGGCAAAATTGCTAAGAATGCAAGTAAACAATCTTAGTAAAGGCAACTCGCACAGTTGCTTGGAGGGCAAACCCTTCCAGTCAAATATAATTGGATTCTTGAGGGCCATCATGAGTGGAGTCGATTGGTACAAGCCCGCTGTTTTCCGATTTTGCCTAAGCATTTGTTAAAATGCTGCTTGAAGAAGGAGTCTAAAGACTTTGGCATACTAAACAAAATGCTGCAAAGAGAATTTAGATGGCCTACACATTTTAAAATGTAAATGAAGTGGAAGAAGCCAAAGTCCAAAATTGAGATTGTGGTACTTTGTTGCTCTTTTTAATGTTTTTTCTCTTTTTTTGTTTCTGTAACTCTCATTTGGGTACCTTCAATGACTCCCTTTTTCAATGGCAAGAACAG
The DNA here is from genome assembly GCF_031143425.1 of Pleurodeles waltl. Classification (NCBI taxonomy): domain Eukaryota; kingdom Metazoa; phylum Chordata; class Amphibia; order Caudata; family Salamandridae; genus Pleurodeles; species Pleurodeles waltl. The sequence continues at coordinate 557,159,778 of NC_090445.1, read as the reverse complement.
GTTTGTAATACTTTGAAATTGCCAGAGCATTTTAACCGTTTTGTGTACCTCACATGCAGCCTTTAATTTTTTATATTGTGTGATGGTGAGTCCTCTGTAATTTGATCTGTTTCAAAAATATGCCACTCAGAGAGAGGTCTTTATATGATATTCTTAAAATAAGTTTACATAATTTAACGATTGGTGTTAACTCCGAAGGTAGTGAAACATACAAATACATTGCAAATATATTGTTTGTGATGTAGCCATTTGAAGAATGTTTACACTTTAAAAATTGAAATTGATTAACACAAAACTAGGAAGTTGAGACGTTTAAACAATGCTAGCAATTTAAGAACACAAGCAGAATAATGTGCAGACCAATGGGCAGGATGAACTTTAGAATAAAATAGGAAAACATGCTTTGGGCAGTGTACATTGAAAGACAACACATTCGACAAACCTGTCTTCCACTGTTTTAATCTAATCATATATTTTAAATGAAAATCTGTGAAGTCAATGTGTCAGTTATTTTGTATGATATAGTGCAAACCATCCTCAGGACATTAACTCAGTTCATTCCTATCAAAGGCTAGTCCAGTGGAGAATCCTGAGTAAGGGGAAAAGTCCCTGTGATTATTATGGGAATATCAATTAGCTAGCTATATCGCTCGAGGATGCTCCTGGAAGCTAGTCCTTTCCAGGCTATCTGTGCTGTAATGTAAACATGCGCAAACGATTCTGTTATTTGAGAGATTGTGGATCCTGTACCTAAAAATTAATAATTTATCATCCATGCAATACTTTCAGTTTATATTAGGAGGGGGTATCCTAACATATGGACAGCAGCCCGCCTGCTCGGTGGGAGGCTCAATGACAAATTGTTAAGACAGTTGTGAGATACACAACTAACAACATACATACCATTGTGGTAATGCTCGCAATGGCAGATGATATTCTCGTGCTATGAAAGCAGTTTTATTTTCCTCCTATGCTTCTCTTTATCATCAAATGACCGAAGTTTAATCTTCCTCTAACTAAGAACGGAAGTTGTATTTCTCACAGTAGTAATGTTTTGAACCAATGGGAGTCTACTAAATGTTATTGATTAGACAACATAATATACAATGCAATCATTCCAATGTGGCAATAAATATACACAATAAAATATCAGATGGATTAAGGAAGTCCATCCCAATGGCTTAATGTCTTATAGGTAAATTCATAAACCTCCACCACTTCTATCTGAAAACTCCTTCTCATGTCTGACTTGGTTCACTGAATTTATTATTTTAGACCGTTTATAATTTCTCTGGTTTTTTAATTTCTATGCCCCTCGATTCACTACACAGAATATATTGATGAAAACCCCAATAAATTAACCTTTTCTCAGATAATCATGTGGATTGTCTTCACCTTTCCTTGGTGTAGGAGGCTGGACAACTATGTAGTGGGCAAAACATTGTACACTGTGCAGAGGATCCAGGCAACCAAAAATTGTTTACAGAGGAAAATCTATATCATCTAATGCTCTGATTTTTATGGCAGCTTGGTTGAGCAATTAGGCTAATCTTGGAGAAGTGCAAAGCATTTTTTGTACTCACAGTATCAATAAATGAAAACACACACTCAAAAGAATAACTCCAGACCAATATACAAAAATACTTCAGATTTTTATAACATTTTAAGACCAAGATCATCAAAAATGGGAAAGTACTTTTTGAGTTATGAATTTTAAAAGTTTAGAAAATGTCTCAGTTCTGTGCGCAATTACGCACCATAGGAATCAATGGAGAAATACTTTAAAAATGCATATAAAATCAGGCAATGCGTTTACCTATGTCTCCTCTCGGTAGTAGGTCGAAGTCATCAGTGGGCCCAGTGAATCAGCTGGAGAAATTTGAGCAGCTGTACAAAGTCTTTGGGGTTGGTGCAAGGCCACTGCGGGGGACTACTTGGAAAAGCACTGCATAGGTGGACTTCAAAGGTGAGTAAGGGGGGTCCCCTTGGAGTGTTGAGGTCACAAGGGGTGGGGAACCCTTAGAACACAGCTGGATCTTCAGTGCAGGGCACAGGGTGTCCGGGTGCAGAGTGAATTGTTGAGCCAAGAGCTGTGCCCAAAAGAAACAAGAGGCAGGTCACTTTAAGGGTCACTTGCAAGTTAGCAGGGTCACGCTGGTGGGAAATCCTTGTGTTTTCTGAATTCTCTTCACTGGGGTTTACTCTTGATCCTTTTGCTTTCCGGAGTGGACTGTCCTTCTGGGTGTCTGACGCTGGGGTGTCCAGTTCCCCTGGCTACTGCACGGTTAAACAACTGGAGATTGCAGTGCCACCAAACTTGGAACACTTGCAGGGTTCATCCTCTAGATATGTCAGGTGATTTTTGGTCTAACTGCAGTATTTGGTATCTTGGTCAGCAGCTGGTCAGTGAACTGGACTTCACTAGATTTGGGGTCTTTGAAGAAAAAAGAGTGCTGCCTTCGCTCTGAAGGGAGATACTTGGTGATTTTTAGAAGAATGGAGATCCTCTGGGGGTTTTTAGACATCTGATGTTCGAGCAACCACTCAGCGGCAATTGTTGAGTCCTGGGTGCAGCAGGCAGGGTTTGGCACCTTTTTCTTGATGCAGCAGGACTTCAGTTCCTGAGCCTTGGGTCTTCTTTGTTACTGGTCTTCTTGTGTCCTTGGAATCAAAATTTCTGGTCTAGCGGTGCCCACTAAATACTGTATTTAGTGGGCGTTTAGGGGAGTACCTAGTAGTGACCAAGGGGCCATCCACCTTAGGGTGGCTACACCCACTATGTGACCACTTCATGTGGGCACAGGTCACTTCCCTATCCCGGATAGGCTATTTTCCTACCATGCAAGATGGAGGAAAATATAATGAAGGGGTCACCTCGCATGCCACACCTTAGGGGTTGTGCAAGCTGGTGGTGGCCCTCCTCCTTCCTTTATGTGTTTTCCTGCTGTTGCTCCCACCAAAAGTGGGGGTTTGCAACGTGGGGCACCCTGGGGTCAATTTTAAAGGCAGTAAGCCCTTTGTAGCTTGCTAGCAGGGCAGTGCACATTCCTTAGGAGGGAGCTGTGACACCTCCATTCAGGAGGAAGGGCCTTGTTCTGGGACTGAGAGAGCAGAAGTTCTCACCCCAGGGTTCCAGAATCTTGCCTGGTGTTGGTAGGCTGGTTGTGACAGGCCAGCAACCATACCAATGCTAGTTAGCTTGCAGATGCCACTTCTAAGGTGCCCCCTAGTACATTTTGCATTAAATACAATACTGGTACCAGATTGGTTTTATCATTCTGAGTTGTTTGATACAAAACAACTCAAGGGGTCAGAGTAGCCATCATGTAGCTGTGAAACTCGTACTGACCAGTGTCCAGCACATGCATTTAAAATGGCTGCTCTGTTCACTTACTATGTCCCAGGTTTGAGAAGGACACAGTAGAGACATTTTGCTCATGCAGCTATGCCCACATATACAATATAGTGTATCCTGCCTTAAGGCTGGAAGGCCGGCAAGAGGGGTAACTTACCTATATTGCATGTAGTGTGTAGTGGACAGGGCACACAGGCTGTGGGGCATGTTGAGTTTGCATTTTAGGATTGTATGAGGACACTGCAATGACAGTGCTGGGTGCACCTGGATGCATGGCCTATGAGGGTGGCACAATCTGTGCTACTGCCCTCAGGGGCCTATCCTTAGTTCCCCATGCCCTGGGTACCTAAGTACCATTTTGTAGGGACATACAGTGGCCGCTAAAGGTGCTACCAATTGTATCAATACCTTTGCAATGTTAGGGAAAGAACACTGCCACTGGGGATCTGGTTAGCAGGAACACAGTGCACCCCATTCTAAGTTGCATCCAGAAACCATGCAAAAAGTGTGTGTGGGGGGTACTGCAACAAAGTGCCAGTTTTCCACACTTGCAAAACTGATAAAGCTATTTTCAGATGTTGTGCCACAGCAGAATCTGGATCCTAGCTTTAAGAATTTCAAAACATCAGAATCTAAACCTATCTACACTGTGGATTCATAACTTAAGAGTTATAGTCTATTATCTACAATCGTTAACTTGTGCAGAATTTAGAAAACCTGAGTGTATTATAGACAATTTTATGGATCGCATTCCACTCTCAACCTCTGTCCAAGGTTAATCCCTCAGATGGGAGGTCAATGCAAATAATATGAAAAACACAATCCCAAACGTCTGTAATGCTTAGACCCTTAATATCATATGCCGCCTAGGATCATTCATGTTTATTATTCTGAAACTCAATCACTAACATATTGTATTTCACAATATTCATCATTTGTTTACTCATGGCTGAAACCTTTGGGTAAGCATACATCTTCATGTTGCTCATAGTAATGATAGCATTTGTAAGGCAAACATACACTGGTCTCCGTATCAAGCCAGAGTACATAAAATGAGGTTAATGCTTGGTCTCTTTATCGAGCAAGAATGCATAGAAGGAGGTTAATGCTAAACACGTATTAGATCAGTAAAGATATTCATATGCATTTGTTTATAATTTGGCTGAATACACCTTTGTAACATATTGATTTCCTTGTGGAAATGGTCACTTCAATCAAAAGCGCCCCCAGAGGAGCAGTGAGTGATAAAGTTTTATGTGTATTATTAATTATATGAAATTATACAAAATGTGGAAATATGTAGATGCCCATGAACAGCCACATTCATACACTAATGTTAGGCTGGCCTTCTGTATGGGCGGTTTGGCAGCCCCATGAGGCACCAAGGTACAGAGAGGCTCTCAGACCTGATGACACAGCAGCTTCAATGGAACTCCAGTCTCTTTTCGATTTCATGATTAGCTACTTTCTCTGTTTCTTCTCATAGTCCAAGTCAGAATTATTTCTCCTCACTGGCTCTGGAAATGCCATTGTTAGATATTCTCACATAGAGAGTTTATTTAATCTTGTTTATTGAATACGTTTTCATCAAGTGAAGGCCAACACAACTGTTCTCACTCTCAAAATAGCTGTTTCTTTGATGTCCGCTGCATGGATTACACATATGTTTCACTGCTGTGACCACAATAGTTCCTCACTAGTCAAGTGAAGGCCAACACAACTGCTCTCTCTCTGGCAACAAACCTCCTTTCAACCCATACCATTCTAACCACTGAGCAGCCTTTCCTGTTACCTCATTACATTCTACGTGACACAGTAACATTGTAATTCTAGGCTTACATTTTAGTTACAGACATAACAGCCATCGCAAGGTAGGGGCAGGAGGTGCTCTTTGATTGTTGCTCCAAAGGACTGTTGCTCTCTGCCAATAATTCCAATATTTTGTAGTCTCACTGTTTTGAGATTGATATTTAGCTGGCTTCCTAGATGAAGACTGTAGGCTCTTAAAATTAATGGGAATGGAGGGCTATGGAATGTGTTATCAGTTAATTAGGTAATTCTGTGGGCTATGAACCCATGACAAAGTTTAAACCTCTGTGCATACCTCAATTTTCTGATCAACTTGTAGGTTCCTTATATTTTCAAAAAACACAAAGGTGCCAACTACATTTCTGGTATATTGTCTTGGTTGACATACTAAAAGAATACAATTTTCATCTATGACAAAATACATAGACCCATACACACACATGTTTATAAAATGTGTTTTGCATACAGTGTGTAACAACACATTTTAAGTGTTATTTGTATTAGCATTTTTATGTAATATAGTAACAACCACAAAATAATGATATTTTGTTATAAAAGAGGGTACATGAAACCAAACCTGATAATATAGAATGATTGTGCTTTAGGTTGTCTCTCAAAATGTTTCTCCTGAATGTCCCTGGGCTATTGTTGTCCAGCAGGATGAATCCCCCACCTTCATATCTCTATTCCTTCTTCTTTTGACATTTGTAACTATTGCTCACCCCTTGCCTGTGCCATCACGCGCCCCAGACTCCAGTACCACACTGGGCATGATAATTCCACAAAACATAATTAATTTTCTTTCCCACGTTATTCTCATTGTGGGGCATGTTAAACCTGATTTCAAACAATGTAATTAGGAATTGTTTCCTAATGTTGGCCACAATTAATGTTATAGAAATAGTTTCCTTTTAAGCACCTAGAATAAAATCATCTATTGACTCTTGCATGTAATGCCTTCCTTTCCCCTCTCAAGTGCTTTCCTTATCCTTTAGGTTTATGAAACCAGTTACCATAGTAGGTTACTCCAGCTGCATGCATCTCCCTCATCTGAATACTTTCGGTTGGCTGCTTACAGCAATTGTCCCTGGGCCCTCCACTCTCTGATTCCCAACTTCTTCATCAGCTGTCCTGTCACCAAACTGCAAACATCCTTTTCAGGATCAGTTAAGACGCTAGTGAGATCAACCAGTTTTTTTACACCTATGTCATGTTTCTTCCTGTGACAAGCCCCTCCGGTACTTAAAGATAGCATGCTGTTCCCTGATCAATCATTTTTTTTGGAGCACCTCTTGGTTGCAGAAAGCAATTGTCTGCCACAGGCAGCCACTTTCTACCTAGGTACACAGAATCAACACGCTACTTCTTCCGCTGCATTGCTGTGTTGAGGGCTGAACCCCTGAACAAAAGGGACTACAGACACATACAGCCAATGAATTAGCCCCCTCAACAGTGACATTGAAATCAGAACCCATGCACAGATGATGAGTGCATTAAGATTCTTGGAAGTCAATATTTGCTGCCGTTAGCAGAGTGCTGACATGTCTGTTGTGAAGCATTGCCTGAGTAGAGTGGAGGACATGTGACTGGAGGTACTGAAGACTAATAGGCAATATTGTCCTCAAGTATTACTAGGGCTCCGGCTCATTTCCAATGAGTCTCCTTGATCAATCTGGACAATAGGACATGCTAGTAAATTTCAACATATCTGGATTAGAAACCAAAATGGGGCAAAAAGAACGACTTGTTCACTGCTCCCTTCAATGAAATCTTTTCCTTCTTTACTGACATGACCCTGTGATATAGGAGCATGCAGACAGGCCATTGGGTGGACTTTTAACATGTGTTATGAATACTGTAGTCCGGGTACAGTAATGTGAAAAAATGTGTGTAATGAGGAGAAACAGTTGATAACCCTGAGGAATACATGTTCTCTGCATCAACATGATCCATTTAGAAAACCGGGCAGAATATTTTATTAATTCCCAGCGCTAACTCTTGTAGGCCCTCATTATGAGTGGCCTCTTATTCTAACTGAGTTTGTAATAATTACTGGCCCTATCGGAATTATGAGAGCCACAGTGTTTCCGCGAATCTGATTACTTTTAAATATCGATTTCTGCTACTAAAGCAGTCAAAATCTCTGTGTGAAAATTGGGGAAAATTCAGAATTACTGGGAGAATTAGACACTGAATTATCAACTCTATTGGTAATTCTTCATTTCAAAGGGGACCCTCGGGATCGAATATGTAATGGCCTGGATTTTACCCACTCTCTTAGTTGTCAAGGTTAGGGAACATCCAGGCCATTTTCCCTTCTACTGAAAACGAAGGCTTAATGCCTTATTTAGCCATTGACGTCTGAGAAATAAGTGCTATTATCAGCCTACTCACATGCATTCATTTTATTAGCGTCACAATGATGAGAGGCTAATCAGGATTTCACCGTGTTACTTGCAGGCCTTCAGGTGAGGGCCACACCCATGAGTTACTTACACCTTATACTGTATGCTGTTCATAAACTTACCTAGGGTTTAAGAAGTTAGACGAGTGCTGTTTATTCCTTATTGGCTCGTTTGCGCTTTTATGTGCCTGTTGTTGGTAAAAGTAACGAGCGTTCTGAGGAAACGCTTTCTCGATGTGCCATTGAACACATGCTTCGAAAATACCATCTGCGGCCTTTTTTCCTTTAGAGAGTTTCTGAAGATGGAGATTGTTTTTCAACCAATGATTGCTGCCTTGTAGAGTTTGTCAGACGCCAAAGGGTAACTTTGCCAAAGTGTAACAGATTGAAAACTGGCTGATAGTGGTAAGCGACTTCGTAATATGTTCCAGATTTCCATTATGAACTGTGCGTCACTCTTCACAACAGAATTAATGTTGAGCTGCTACTACGAATTGGCATCAGCTATTTGTTTTTTCCATAATTTCTGACGCTTAGTGTGCATAATTACACTTATTGTGCATAATTCATTTTAATGTATCCCGAAATCCACCTTGTGTTAAGAAACAGAAGTGATTATTTTATGTGAATACTTGTTGCTGAAGTCTGCTAATTAAATATGCGTACACGTCACTTATGGCCAGATGCAGTAAACGTTTTGCATGGCGCAAACTGAGAAATTTGCAGTTTGCGCCATGCAAAACGCGCATCGCGATGCAAATTCCCATTTTTGGAGTTGGTTCCGACTCGCAAAATGAGAATGTGATCGCAAATAGGAAGGGGTGTTACCCTTCCTATTTGCGAGTCGCACACGATGCAGAATTGCGATGTGACCGCGAACGCTGTCGCAAAGCAATTCGCAGTTAGCACCCATGTGAAGTGGGTGCTAACTCATTCGCAAAAGGGAAGGGGTCCCCTTGGGACCCCTTCCCCTTTGTGAATGGCTCCAAAAATATTTTTTCAGAGCAGGCAGTGGTCGTATGGACCACTGCCTACTCTGAAAAAATGAAACCAAATGGTTTAATTTTCCAGAGTGTATTGCAACTTGTTTTCCTTTAAGGAAAACGGGCTGCAATACAAAAAAAAAACTGCTTTATTAAAACAGCAGTCATAGACATGGTGGTCTGCTGTCTCCAGCAGGCCACCATCCCTGTGAGTGCAGGGAATCGCAAGGGGGTCGCAAATTGCGACCCACCTCTTTAATATTAATGAGGTGAGTCTTTGCGACCCCCTTGCGATTCGCAGATGGTGTCAGGGACACCATCCTGCATATGCGATTGTGACTCGCAATTTGCGAGTCGCAATCCCGAACTTACCTACATCTGGCCCTTAGTGTCTACTTTTGCGCAGAAAATAGCAAATAGACACTTATGCATTTTCTCCATGCAAAGTGCACAGGTGTCTGTGCTTAAAACAGGCCACAGTGAAGCAATTTCATTTAAGTTTGTGTGCGAGACAGAATGTTGATGGGAACTCCCGAGATAGAAGTTTCTGAGAAAAGAGCCATAGGCGATGAATTTCAAAGCATATTTCCCGAATACATCGGCTAACGTTCTGTAGTAGTCTTCGCTGGCAAGAGCTGTGCACAATGACGACCACCATCAAAATATAAGTTTAAGGTATGAGCTTTAGGCAAAGATTTCTAAGGGTTGACTGCCTTATCTGAAAGTATGACTGTTGTCGCATTGAATTAATCCAGCTTGTGAGAAAACAGGGCTGATTGCAGAGGCCCCCTAACTTTTTGCCCCCATTTTCCACTTTTTGCTGGTGTTTTCCTGACTCTGATGGTGCCCTGGGTACTGCTAACCAGTCCCAGGGCCTGTGCTCTGTGTAAAATCAGTATGCAAATTAGGCTAATTATAATTTGCTAAGTAAACCTACCTATAAGTCCCAGTGCTTGAAATGGAAAAATAGAAGTGCAGGTACTCTCAACCAGAGTACCTGCTTGTTTCTGAGAAGTGCTGGTACTCTCCAATTAAAAGTATTACGTTTTTATTGAGAAGTGGCGGTACCCTCCTTCTTAAAATAAAAAAGTGCCAGTACTCAGTACCGGAGAGTACCGGCCCATTTAAAGCACTGATAAGTCCCTAGTATATGGTAGGGCATGTAGGTTTAGGGACCACAGCATAGGTAGTGCACCTATAGGTGCACTGCTGAGGTGCCCAGTGTCATTTTAAAGGCAGGCCTACCTTGCTGGCTGCTTTTAAATGAAAGTTATATGCAAATTCGACTTTGGAATTAAAAGTAGTTCCAAAGTCTTAAGTTACCTTATTTTTACAGATAAGTCACCCCTAAGGTGTACCCTATGTGCCCCTAGGGCTGGGTGTCATGTAACTATAAGCAGGGACCCTATAAAAGTAGTTTTATATGCCCTGGTGAGGTAAAAACAGCCACATTTGTTTTCCCTCATTGTAGTGAATGTCCTTCATAGGCTAGAATGGGCAGACTTTATTTTAATTTTAAAAGTCTCCTTAAATGACAGATACAAAGCGTTTGGTATCAAATTAATTGTTAAAATAAATCCCACAACTTCCAGTTGTGGGATTTAATATAACTTGTCCAGGTAAAGAGTTTTAAACTTTACCTGAAAAGTTGCCAATTTCAGCCCTGCATTGTTTTTGCTGCTGTGCTCTGATTGGCCAGCCTCTGGCAGCCTGACCAGGCTGCCTTGATTAGATGTGAAGTGGCCTGGCTTCACACAAAGAGATGTGCCTGTGGGAGGGAATCTCCCCTCAGCAGATGGTGAGGCAGGAAGGGGGAGGGCTGCCAAACTGGTCTTCAAAGGCAGAGAAAGATATTTAGAGCAACCCAGCAACACCCCCACACCCGGCAACCCCAGACAACTAGGTGCCCCCTTGATTAGATTAGGAGAGGGCAGGAGAGGGGTGTGTTTATGATTTTTATCCACACCAGTGGGTGGGCTCAGCCAGATGTAACCTCCAAAAATCATTTTCAGCCATGATGGATTTTTGAAGAATGTTGCCTCCTGGGATTGATTTTTACCACACTTCCCAGGAAGTGGTCATCACAGGGGGAAGGACCCTGCACCTGATTGGAGAATCAGGACCCCCCTGTTTTTCACCCAGGAGCAAGGATAAACCTGGCAGACATGCACCCACACCTCAGTTCCCTACCACATCCCTACCAGGAAGAACTACAGAAGACGAAGGACTGCCCTGCTGGACCCCTGGCCTGCACCTGGAACCTGCACTCAGAAGGACTGCACCAGCTGCACACTTGGGCTTCACCACAAGAAGGACTTTGCCTGGCTTCAACTCGTTCAAGAAGGGACTCCCTGTTTGCTACAGGTGAAAAATTGCTAACCAGAGGCCCCTGCACCAACTCCTGACAAAATCAACCAGCTGACCACTGCCCAGTGGCAAAAAAGGAGTTTGCGCCAGGTGCATTCTGGGAGTTGTAGTCCACACTCCCAAGGATCATTTCAGAGCTTCTGGACCCTTTGGGTGAGCTGTGGACCTCAAAAGAACCGTAAAAGAACATATGGGAGAAGATCCAGACGTTTGGAGAAGTTTGGAGAACTTTTGAAAAAAAGCTCCATAGAGGGACCGACCCGCCGCAGCAACTCTAGCAGGCTTGCCTCAACCGCGACCCGGCCTGATTTGCGGGTTCGTCCCAGTGAAGAAAATCTCCAAAAAAGAGACTAAGGGTGTAGGAGGCTGGACTGGCTTGTAGTGAGTACCAAGGGGTACTTGCACCTTGTACCAGGCCCAGTTATCCCTTATTAGTGTATAGGGTGTCTAGCAGCTTAGGCTGATAGATAATGGTAGCTTAGCAGAGCAGCTTAGGCTGAACTAGGAGACGTGTGAAGCTACTACAGTACCACTTAGTGTCATATGCACAATATCATAAGAAAACACAATACACAGTTATACTAAAAATAAAGGTACTTTATTTTTATGACAATATGCCAAAGTATCTTAGAGTGTACCCTCAGTGAGAGGATAGGAAATATACACAAGATATATATATACAATAGCAAAAATATGCAGTATAGTCTTAGAAAACAGTGCAAACAATGTGTAGTTACAATAGGATGCAATGGGGAAACATAGGGATAGGGGCAACACAAACCATATACTCCAAAAGTGGAATGCGAACCACGAATGGACCCCAAACCTATGTGACCTTGTAGAGGGTCGCTGGGACTATTAGAAAATAGTGAGAGTTAGAAAAATAACCCTCCCCAAGACCCTGAAAAGTGAGTGCAAAGTGCACCAAAGTTCCCCTAAGGACAAAATAGTCGTGTTAGAGGGAAAATGCAAGGAAAACACAAATCAGCAATGCAACAACGATGGATTCCTGACTGAGGGTACCTGTGGAACAAGGGGACCAAGTCCAAAAGTCACAAGCAGCTCGGAGATGGGCAGATGCCCAAGAAATGCCAGCGGTTGGTGCAAAGAAGCTCTTACTAGGCTGAAGAACTGTGAATACTGCAGGAACGACAAGGGCTAGAGACTTCCCCTTTGGAGGATGGATCCCCCACGCCTTGGAGAGTCGTGCAGAAGTGTTTTCCCGCCGGAAGGACGCCAACAAGCCTTGCTACACGCAAATCGTGCGTTTGGCGTTTTTGGACGCTACTGGGGCCCAGGAGGGACCAGGAGGTCGCAAATTGGACCTGCAGAGAGAGGGGACGTCGAGCAAGACAAAGAGCTGTCACTGAAGCAGGTAGCACCCGGAGAAGTGCCAGAAACAGGCACTACAAGGATGCGTGAAACGGTGCTCGCCGAAGTTGCACAAAGGAGTCCCACGTCGCCGGAGACCAACTTAGAAAGTCGTGCAATGCAGGTTAGAGTGCCGTGGACCCAGGCTTGGCTGTGCACGAAGGATTTCCGCCGGAAGTGCACAGGGGCCGGAGTAGCTTGCAAAGTCGCGGTTCCCAGCAATGCAGCCCAGCGAGGTGATGCAAGGACTTACCTCCACCAAACTTGGGCTGAAGAGTCACTGGACTGTGGAGGTCACTTGGACGGTGTCGCTGGATTCGAGGGACCTCGCTCGTCATGCTGAGAGGAGACCCAAGGGACCGGTAATGCAGCTTTTTGGTGCCTGCGGTTGCAGGGGGAAGATTCCGTCGACCCACGGGAGATTTCTTCGGAGCTTCTGGTGCAGAGAGGAGGCAGACTACCCCCACAGCATGCACAAGCAGGAAAACAGTCGAGAAGGCGGCAGGATCAGCGTTACAGAGTTGCAGTAGTCGTCTTTGCTACTATGTTGCAGGTTTGCAGGCTTCCAGCGCGGTCAGCGGTCGATTCCTTATCAGAAGGTGAAGAGGGAGATGCAGAGGAACTCGGCTGAGCTCATGCATTCGTTATCTAAAGTTTCCCCAGAGACAGAGACCCTAAATAGCCAGAAAAGAGGGTTTGGCTACCTAGGAGAGAGGAAAGGCTACTAACACCTGAAGGAGCCTATCACAAGGAGTCTCTGACGTCACATGGTGGCACTGGCCACTCAGAGCAGTCCAGTGTGCCAGCAGCACCTCTGTTTCCAAGATGGCAGAGGTCTGGAGCACACTGGAGGAGCTCTGGACACCTCCCAGGGGAGGTGCAGGTCAGGGGAGTGGTCACTCCCCTTTCCTTTGTCCAGTTTCGCGCCATAGCAGGGTCTAAGGGGTCCCTGAACCGGTGTAGACTGGCTTATGCAGAATTGGGCACATCTGTGCCCAACAAAGCATTTCCAGAGGCTGGGGGAGGCTACTCCTCCCCTGCCTTCACACCATTTTCCAAAGGGAGAGGGTGTCACACCCTCTCTCAGAGGAAGTTCTTTGTTCTGCCATCCTGGGCCAGGCCTGGCAGGACCCCAGGAGGGCAGCTGCCTGTCTGAGGGGTTGGCAGCAGCAGCAGCTGCAGAGAAACCCCAGGAAGGGCAGTCTGGCAGTACCAGGGTCTGTGCTACAGACCACTGGGATCATGGAATTGTACCAACAATGCCAGGATGGCATAGAGGGGGCAATTCCATGATCATAGACATGTTACATGGCCATATTCGGAGTTACCATGGTGAAGCTACATATAGGTAGTGACCTATATGTAGTGCACGCGTGTAATGGTGTCCCCGCACTCACAAAGTTCAGTGAATTGGCTCTGAACAATGTGGGGGCACCTTGGCTAGTGCCAGGGTGCCCTCACACTAAGTAACTTTGCACCTAACCTTTACCAGGTAAAGGTTAGACATATAGGTGACTTATAAGTTACTTAAGTGCAGTGTAAAATGGCTGTGAAATAACGTGGACGTTATTTCACTCAGGCTGCAGTGGCAGGCCTGTGTAAGAATTGTCAGAGCTCCCTATGGGTGGCAAAAGAAATGCTGCAGCCCATAGGGATCTCCTGGAACCCCAATACCCTGGGTACCTCAGTACCATATACTAGGGAATTATAAGGGTGTTCCAGTAAGCCAATGTAAATTGGTCAAATTGGTCACTAGCCTGTTAGTGACAATTTGAAAGTAATGAGAGAGCATAACCACTGAGGTTCTGGTTAGCAGAGCCTCAGTGAGACAGTTAGGCACCACACAGGGAACATATACATGCACACCTATGAGCACTGGGGCCCTGTGTGACAGGGTCCCAGTGACACATACATATAGGCCACAAACCTATGAGCACTGGGGTCCTGACCAGCAGGATCCCAGTGACACATAACAACCATACTGAAAACATAGTGTTTTCACTATGAGCACTGAGGCCTGGCTATCAGGATCCCAGTGAGACAGTGAAAACAGTGACAAACACCCTGACATACACTCACAAACAGGCCAAAAGTGGGGGTAACAAGGCTAGAAAGAGGCTACCTTCTCACACAACCCCCCCCCCAAACGAAGGACAATAAGGCTAACCTTGGCCAGTTGAGACTTTATTGTCTAAGTGGTGATAAGTAGAGAGTAGCTCTGCAATAGACTGGTTACTCCCTTTATCATCCACTATATGGTTACTTCCCTGTGGGGATGTAAACCACCCTGTTTGAAGTTTTTTAGCTAAGCAACAATGTGAAGATGTATTTTCAGAGTTTCTATCAGTAAGTTTTAGTTTAGAGCAGTGGGAATTGTCCACTGAACCTATTTGTAGTGATGGAAATGCCAGACAGGGATGCTGTCTCAGAAAAGCCATAGCTGGGCAAAAACTTTGTCCATATGGCTGGAAGAGAGAACAGGGATGCTGTTTCTCTTGGGTTGGAGCAGGGCAGGGATGCTGTCCTATCAGCTCCACACTAGGGCAGGGATGCTGTCCTAAGTGTTGTGAGGCAGTGCAGAGTTTCTGCACTAAAGTTTCTCTGGGAGGGTTGGAGGGATGCTCCATGTTGACTAAAATGGTGCTGTTTTTCTCACCAATGTTAGTTATCCCACAGAGAGGTACTTCCACCTCAGGGAGTCCAGCTTTGCCAGCTGATGATTCCCTTGGAACAGGTGCCACCCCAGGAGAGGTTTCTCCCACCACAGGAATTGTATCCTGAATGGTAGGGTGGTTAGGGGATACTGTGATACCCTTTTTACCTGTTGATGGAGAGGGATCCTGAGTTTTCAGGCCTTCTCTCCTTTGCTTTTTCATTTCACTTGAAATGAGAGGGAACAATTCCTCAGGGATGCCCAGCATGGCTGCATGGGCATAAAACTCTACATCAGCCCAACCTGAGGCCTCTAGGTCATTACCTAAGAGACAGTCTACAGGTAAGCTAGGTGATACCACCACCTGCTTAGGGCCAGTAACTCCACCCCAACTAAACTGAATTATAGCTAAGGGAAGAAACTTAGTGGAGTTATGGACATCAATAATCTTATACTGTTGTCCAATGATGTGTTGTTCAGGAGGCACTAGGTTTTCAGTCACCAAAGTGAAACTGGCACCTGTGTCCCTGTAGGCCAAGGCCTCAACACCATTTATTGAAACTGTCTGCCTGTACTTATCCATTATAAGGGGACAAGCAGCCAGTGTGGCAAGGCCAGTGCCACTAGGTGTGACAGAAACTGTCTTGGGACTGATTACATCAGTTTCCACTATGGACCCATAAGTGAACCCAACTACACCCTTTGCTTGACTGTTGCCAGCAGACCCACCACTAGTACCACTACTGCTAGGGGCACTAGAGCTTGATGTATTAGTGGTGGTAGGCTCAGGGGGTTTACCTGGACAGGACTTATCCCCTGGCCTATGGCCTCTGTTTTTACACACAAAGCACCAAGGCTTTTTAATGTGTGCAGGTTGGGAAGAAGAGGAATAATTTGTTTTATCCCCACCCTCTGAAGAGTGTTTAAGATTTGAAGTGGGATCTTTGGTTTTACCCTTATCCCCATGCTTATCTTGAGATTTTTCACCATCTTTCTTCTTATTGCCATCTTTGTCACCCCCTGTATGAACTTTTCTGTTCACCCTTGTTCTGACCCATTTGTCTGCCTTCTTTCCCAATTCTTGGGGAGAGGTCAGATCAGAGTCTACCAGGTACTGGTGCAATAAATCAGACACACAATTATTAAGTATATGCTCTCTCAGGATTGTGTTATACAGGCTTTCATAATCAGTAACTTTACTGCCATGTAACCACCCCTCCAAGGCCTTCACTGAATGGTCAATGAAATCAACCCAGTCTTGTGAAGACTCCTTTTTGGTCTCTCTGAACTTTATCCTGTACTGTTCAGTGGTTAAGCCATAACCATCCAGGAGTGCATTCTTAAGAACTTGGAAATTATTAGCATCATTTTCTTTTACAGTAAGGAGCCTATCCCTACCTTTTCCAGTAAATGATAGCCATAGGATAGCAGCCCACTGCTTTTGAGGGACATCCTGTACAGCACAGGCCCTCTCAAGTGCAGCAAACCACTTGTTAATGTCATCCCCCTCCTTATAAGGGGGAACTATCTTGTGCAGATTCCTGGAATCATGCTCTTTTGCAGGATGACTATGGGGAATACTGCTGCTGCCACCATGGGTTTCAAAACCCAACTTCTGTCTTTCCCTCTCTACTTCTAAAGACTGTCTATCCAAATCCAGCTGTTGCTTCTTGAGCTTCAGTCTGGTTTGTTCCACTCTCAATCTATTGAGCTCCCTTTCTAACAATCTGTCATCAGGGTGGGTGGGAGGGACATTTCTAGATACAGAGGTATGATGGGAATGAACAGAAGGAGACCTGTCCCTTACAGAGGGCACCCTAACAGCTTGGCTACCAGTATAATGTGAGAGCACACCATTAGTATGGTGTGATTCAACCTCTGTACCAACTATGCTAGACTGTCTAGTAATGGGCAGGCTGAGAAGTTTCTTTCCTGAACCTTTTCCTGGGGGAGTCCCTGGATCAGATTGAGAACCATTAGCTACTTTTTCTACAGATTGGGCACTTATGGCCTTATCCTGTACTCTAAGCATATTAATTAACAGTTCTAAAGAAGGATTCTTCCCTACACTCAAACCTCTCTCTATGCAGAGACTCCTTGCTCCTTTCCAGCTAAGGTGATCATATGCAAGTTTGGACAGTTCAACATTTTTTCCTGTGCCAGACATTTTTTAGAGAGAGTTAAAGTGATAGAAAAAGAGAAAAAAGTTTTCAGAACTTTTTGGAAAGACAGAAAAAAACTTTTTAAACTTTTAAGAACTTTTTGAAAGTTTAGGAGTACTTTTCAGCACTTAGAAAAGAGTGAAAAGAGGAAATGCAAAACTTTTTGGCTATGTGTATATACACTGACCTTGTTTTGTATATTTTTCTCTTATGAAAAGTACAATGACAAGAGTGGTAAGTAGTCTCAAGCACTTATCCCACCACTGCACAACCAATGTAGGAGGCTGGACTGGCTTGTAGTGAGTACCAAGGGGTACTTGCACCTTGTACCAGGCCCAGTTATCCCTTATTAGTGTATAGGGTGTCTAGCAGCTTAGGCTGATAGATAATGGTAGCTTAGCAGAGCAGCTTAGGCTGAACTAGGAGACGTGTGAAGCTACTACAGTACCACTTAGTGTCATATGCACAATATCATAAGAAAACACAATACACAGTTATACTAAAAATAAAGGTACTTTATTTTTATGACAATATGCCAAAGTATCTTAGAGTGTACCCTCAGTGAGAGGATAGGAAATATACACAAGATATATATATACAATAGCAAAAATATGCAGTATAGTCTTAGAAAACAGTGCAAACAATGT
Organism: Pleurodeles waltl; assembly: GCF_031143425.1. Lineage (NCBI taxonomy): Eukaryota > Metazoa > Chordata > Amphibia > Caudata > Salamandridae > Pleurodeles > Pleurodeles waltl. The sequence goes on along the minus strand of NC_090445.1, from coordinate 557,142,027 downwards.
GTAGTTACAATAGGATGCAATGGGGAAACATAGGGATAGGGGCAACACAAACCATATACTCCAAAAGTGGAATGCGAACCACGAATGGACCCCAAACCTATGTGACCTTGTAGAGGGTCGCTGGGACTATTAGAAAATAGTGAGAGTTAGAAAAATAACCCTCCCCAAGACCCTGAAAAGTGAGTGCAAAGTGCACCAAAGTTCCCCTAAGGACAAAATAGTCGTGTTAGAGGGAAAATGCAAGGAAAACACAAATCAGCAATGCAACAACGATGGATTCCTGACTGAGGGTACCTGTGGAACAAGGGGACCAAGTCCAAAAGTCACAAGCAGCTCGGAGATGGGCAGATGCCCAAGAAATGCCAGCGGTTGGTGCAAAGAAGCTCTTACTAGGCTGAAGAACTGTGAATACTGCAGGAACGACAAGGGCTAGAGACTTCCTCTTTGGAGGATGGATCCCCCACGCCTTGGAGAGTCGTGCAGAAGTGTTTTCCCGCCGGAAGGACGCCAACAAGCCTTGCTACACGCAAATCGTGCGTTTGGCGTTTTTGGACGCTACTGGGGCCCAGGAGGGACCAGGAGGTCGCAAATTGGACCTGCAGAGAGAGGGGACGTCGAGCAAGACAAAGAGCCATCACTGAAGCAGGTAGCACCCGGAGAAGTGCCAGAAACAGGCACTACAAGGATGCGTGAAACAGTGCTCGCCGAAGTTGCACAAAGGAGTCCCACGTCGCCGGAGACCAACTTAGAAAGTCGTGCAATGCAGGTTAGAGTGCCGTGGACCCAGGCTTGGCTGTGCACGAAGGATTTCCGCCGGAAGTGCACAGGGGCCGGAGTAGCTTGCAAAGTCGCGGTTCCCAGCAATGCAGCCCAGCGAGGTGAGGCAAGGACTTACCTCCACCAAACTTGGGCTGAAGAGTCACTGGATTGTGGAGGTCACTTGGACGGTGTCGCTGGATTCGAGGGACCTCGCTCGTCGTGCTGAGAGGAGACCCAAGGGACCGGTAATGCAGCTTTTTGGTGCCTGCGGTTGCAGGGGGAAGATTCCGTCGACCCACGGGAGATTTCTTCGGAGCTTCTGGTGCAGAGAGGAGGCAGACTACCCCCACAGCATGCACAAGCAGGAAAACAGTCGAGAAGGCGGCAGGATCAGCGTTACAGAGTTGCAGTAGTCGTCTTTGCTACTATGTTGCAGGTTTGCAGGCTTCCAGCGCGGTCAGCGGTCGATTCCTTATCAGAAGGTGAAGAGGGAGATGCAGAGGAACTCGGCTGAGCTCATGCATTCGTTATCTAAAGTTTCCCCAGAGACAGAGACCCTAAATAGCCAGAAAAGAGGGTTTGGCTACCTAGGAGAGAGGAAAGGCTACTAACACCTGAAGGAGCCTATCACAAGGAGTCTCTGACGTCACCTGGTGGCACTGGCCACTCAGAGCAGTCCAGTGTGCCAGCAGCACCTCTGTTTCCAAGATGGCAGAGGTCTGGAGCACACTGGAGGAGCTCTGGACACCTCCCAGGGGAGGTGCAGGTCAGGGGAGTGGTCACTCCCCTTTCCTTTGTCCAGTTTCGCGCCATAGCAGGGTCTAAGGGGTCCCTGAACCGGTGTAGACTGGCTTATGCAGAATTGGGCACATCTGTGCCCAACAAAGCATTTCCAGAGGCTGGGGGAGGCTACTCCTCCCCTGCCTTCACACCATTTTCCAAAGGGAGAGGGTGTCACACCCTCTCTCAGAGGAAGTTCTTTGTTCTGCCATCCTGGGCCAGGCCTGGCTGGACCCCAGGAGGGCAGCTGCCTGTCTGAGGGGTTGGCAGCAGCAGCAGCTGCAGAGAAACCCCAGGAAGGGCAGTCTGGCAGTACCAGGGTCTGTGCTACAGACCACTGGGATCATGGAATTGTACCAACAATGCCAGGATGGCATAGAGGGGGCAATTCCATGATCATAGACATGTTACATGGCCATATTCGGAGTTACCATGGTGAAGCTACATATAGGTAGTGACCTATATGTAGTGCACGCGTGTAATGGTGTCCCCGCACTCACAAAGTTCAGTGAATTGGCTCTGAACAATGTGGGGGCACCTTGGCTAGTGCCAGGGTGCCCTCACACTAAGTAACTTTGCACCTAACCTTTACCAGGTAAAGGTTAGACATATAGGTGACTTATAAGTTACTTAAGTGCAGTGTAAAATGGCTGTGAAATAACGTGGACGTTATTTCACTCAGGCTGCAGTGGCAGGCCTGTGTAAGAATTGTCAGAGCTCCCTATGGGTGGCAAAAGAAATGCTGCAGCCCATAGGGATCTCCTGGAACCCCAATACCCTGGGTACCTCAGTACCATATACTAGGGAATTATAAGGGTGTTGCAGTAAGCCAATGTAAATTGGTCAAATTGGTCACTAGCCTGTTAGTGACAATTTGAAAGTAATGAGAGAGCATAACCACTGAGGTTCTGGTTAGCAGAGCCTCAGTGAGACAGTTAGGCACCACACAGGGAACATATACATGCACACCTATGAGCACTGGGGCCCTGTGTGACAGGGTCCCAGTGACACATACATATAGGCCACAAACCTATGAGCACTGGGGTCCTGACCAGCAGGATCCCAGTGACACATAACAACCATACTGAAAACATAGTGTTTTCACTATGAGCACTGAGGCCTGGCTATCAGGATCCCAGTGAGACAGTGAAAACAGTGACAAACACCCTGACATACACTCACAAACAGGCCAAAAGTGGGGGTAACAAGGCTAGAAAGAGGCTACCTTCTCACAAAGGGCCAGATGTAGGAAGGCTTTTGCACCTCGCAAACGGCGAAAAACGCCGTTTGCGAGGCGCAAAAGCCCTTACGCAATGCAGAATCACATTTTGCGAGTTGGTACCGACTCGCAAAATGTGATTCCGATTCGCAAGTAGGAAGGGGTGTTCCCTTCCTATTTGCGACCGCATAGCGATGTAGAGTTGATTTGTGACCGCGAAAGCGGTCGCAAATCAACTTGCAGTTACCATCCACTTGAAGTGGATGGTAACTCATTCGCAAACGGGAAGGGGTCCCCATGGGACCCCTTCCCCTTTGTGAATGCAAACAAAAATATGTTTTCAGAGCAGGCAGTGGTCCTATGGACCACTGCCTTCTCTGAAAAAAACGAAACAAATGGTTTCGGTATTTTTTCTGTTTGCAGCTCGTTTTCCTTTAAGGAAAACGGGCTGCAAAAAGAAAAAAAAAACTGCTTTATTAAGAAAGCAGTCACGGACATGGTGATCTGCTGTCCCCAGCAGGCCACTATCCCCGTGAGTGCCTAGACTCGCTATGGGGTCGCAAACTGCGACCCACCTCATAAATATTCATGAGGTGGGTCTTTGCGACCCCATAGCGAGTCGCAGAAGGTGTCTGAGACACCTTTCTGCATTTCCTTTTGCGAGTTGCAAATTGCGAGTCGCTGGGACTCGCAATTTGCAACTCGCAAAAGGAAACCTACCTACATCTGGCCCTAGGTCAGAACGTACAAAGTTGACCGGGACCTCCCAGCCAGCGTATCCGAGGAAGGCTCCAAGGACATCGGATCAAGATCCAGGTTTACCCCGGTCAAAGGATTTTCACCTCGAAAAAATGACTAAGTCCGAAGGTAAAAATATCCACTGAGGATTCCCGCAATGCGTATCCGGAGAAGGGTTCCAGGAGGTTGGATTGGACTGGCAGGTTCGTCCTGCTGAAGAAAATCTTCAGAAAAACGACTAAGTCCTAAGGTAAACTTTTGACCGAGGCCTCCCGTGGGCTGTAGCCGAGCCGGGCTCCATCGCGTTCAGCCTTAAACTTTGACTTTGCCCTGGTCGAAGGGCGACCAGATGACCAGATTGGCACTTTTTGTTTCTAGGCACTAGAAAATAATAATACTTTAAAAAATAATATCTCCGGTTCCCCTTATCCGATTTTATTCATTTTTGTGTCATTTTAAAGATATAAATATAATCTATTTTCATAAATTGGTTTTGGATTTTTAAACTATTTCCTGTGTTTTATTTAAATACTACTTTTGTGATATTTGATTGCTTTACACTCTGTCTCCTAAGTTAAGCCTTGTCGCTCGTTGCCAAGCTACCAAGGGTTGAGCTGGGTTTAATTTACTGAGACCTAACTGGACCTAAGTGGAGGTTAGTGGCCTGTTGCTAAGTGTAGGTACTTACCTGCCCTTACCAATAACCCATTTTCCAACACAGCTCCTGATTGCTGTGCCTCCGTCCATTCACCTTATTGCACAAGGTGTTTTCTCATGTCCTTTCTACCTCCCCACTTGTGGTGTGTCTCTCTGTTTCCTATTCAAAAGCCGACAGAAGAGGCACCCTTCCTCCGCTGAGTCACGTGAACTTCCTGGTAAACCCATATAAGTGCCCACTAGAAAACAGCATACCTGTCAGAGACATTGAACATGAATGAAAGAAAAATGTGTGTGCCACAGACCAAAGATGGTTTATCTGAGACATCAGGCTGGTTCTGTTGGGAAATCGGTGTCACACCCAAGCACCCATATCTCTGCTCCATAAGACTCTAGTGGTGGCTTAGTGTAAGGCTGAAGTCCTTGCACTGAACAGGCAGACATAATGGATCATTAACAAGAGTAAAGAGATGCCGCTAGATATCACAATTAATAGACATGTTACAAATCAAGTTACATCCTCTGACCCCTACTTTACCTTAATTCACCTTTAAGTTGAGGTGCCATGCGTTTTTTGATTGGCATGGCCACCTCGACTATTTTTGTGTTCATTTAAAAGCTGGACAGACAATTTGAGACCCATCTTTTATAACCTCCCTCGTTTGATTGTCTAACGTGACAGGCTGCATGTTATCAATACATAACAAATGAAGAGCAAAAGCTACCTACAGCCACACAAAGCTAGCCAGCGGGTTCTCCAGTTACTGCCAAATGCGAAATCAGAAAGAACAGATTGAATCATACTGCACATCCATAAAGATTACATAGAGTAATGACTGTAGCCAATGGGATGGCTCTCACGATTGACAGGACACTTGGCACCCTTGACCTGTGAGTTGCCCCGTGCACAGAGAGGGATTCAGGTTTTTTTCTCCTCGCACAGTTGATTTTTTACCATTTCACAATGTTAGAAAGTGGTAACAATTTGCACTGGATTTATGATATGTTGAGCAAATTGCTTGGGGAAACGAGAGAAGTTTAATTTAGTATCTAGCCAATGTTTCCGTCACACATTATCTAAGGAGTTAGGTCATCGTAATACACATTTTAATGTGGTTTGTGAAACAGTAAATGCTGTCACTAAATGGATTACCATTGCATGACTTATGTACCCATAGCAAACACACCAAGCATAAAATATGGAAACGAAAAAAGCTAGTTAAAACTGTTGAGGCTAGTCGTGAAAACATTTATCATTGCACTACTCATTATATTCAGAATGAGTAGCACAGAAACATCCAAGGTGTCTGGTCTAGCCAGTTTCCATGGAAACAAGGAATGAAGTCTTATGCAGTAAAACCTTAAGGGCTTCAGGTTCAGCCATCATTGTCAGCTAGGAATCCTAGCGGAAAATAATCACGACCTTCTTTTTCGAAACTGGGTAAAGATTTTTTTTTTTAAATATGTGTTTTGCTTATTGCACTACTGTGTCTTTTTTAATACAGGCGAGATTGTATGGCTCGTAGTGGATGCCTATAGAAAATTCATCAACTTTATAAAGAGTTTAGGGCTCCTATGTTTTCAGTTAGACAAATTACTAAATCAGTAGGAAATTAAATGAAAAAAACATGCTTGTACTGGAACAGATATGCTTAAAGCACAATGGAAGTCATTAAAACGGGAACTAGCAAAGCCAAAATGTCTGGCCTGAACAAGCTGGCGTGGTGATTCATTTTGTTTTTAATTTTTATTGTTGACAAATGCATATGCAATAAAAATAAAAATAAGTCCACCACCTAGCAAAAGCGGCTATATGCATGCAAAAAATAATTACACAAATAAGCATTGCTTCCTTTCATATAGGTATATTCAGAAAAGGGATGGCAATCCTTTCTTAGTTTTAATCTAAAAACTGTTAAATATGATTCTTGGTGGCACAAAGAAAGGTTACTACTCACTTTGAATTAGTGTAACCTGAATAAATAATTTAAACACACAATGATGAAAAATAGAGGATAAAGAGTGGAAAGAAAAAATAATTAGCCACATAAAGTATTGATCCTATAGTCCTGGCACCGAAGTACATTCATTTTTAGCTGTATGTGCACATATGATCGGGAAAAATGTCAATGGCTGAAGTGGTATAAACACCTGCCCCTTCCTGGAAGTTGTGGTAGGCAAAAGCAAAATGTGAATGACAGTTGAACAGATCAGTGGATGAAGAGGGCAGGCCAAAGTCACTTCATATATGTTAGTATGAATGTTTTTTTATGATTTCCTTTTATTACACTGGGCCATCATGACACCTAAATTTGCCTCTAGTTCAGATCTAAAACACACCAGATATTAATGGTACCCCATCTAGTCCAGCCTGTCCAACCTGTGCTCATGGCGGTCGGCCTCAACTTTCCCCCAGTCTAGCATAACCACATGACTGGGAGTGGCACTTAGTGTTTTTAGGAGTTATTTTAACTAATACCATTAAAATTTGATATTTACAGTTCAAATTATTGGAATTTTGTTGTTTTAGTGTCAAACAATTTATAAAAATGTACCCTATTTTTCTAAATTGGTGTGTGATTTTTCTTGTGTTGTATTATCATTTTATTGCTGTTCAAGTGCTACATAAATACTTTACATACAAATTACCTCTAAGATATGCCTAACTGCTTTTGTACCATGCTATCAGAGGATAAGTACAGGTTAATTTGGTGACTTTTTGTGGTCTCCCTGACAAGGGTTGTGGTTGTTGCCTCAGTAGGGTTTCACCCCCTCAGTCAACAACCCAATCTTTCACAATAGAGATACCCTACCCCAGGAAATCCCACCTTGAAATGCTTCTGTCCTTCCACTTCTTCGACATTTATGAAGGCAGAAAATCGAATCCACCATTGTAACTTATTTTTCAGTTTCATAAGTGCTCTCCGCTGTCTTGAGAGTCCACAAATCCTAATTCCATGAATCTGGCTGTGTAATATATCACTATAATGTGCTTTTTTGGTTACCTAACTGCCATTCAGATGCTCAAATGGTGGGCATGCTCATTATGACTCTCGTCTTTTGTATGTATTGTGATGATTCCTCCAGTAAAAACCATCATCGCACTTTGCATTTTTCCTTAAGTGGTTTTGCTTCCCCATTTTGAGTTCTGGATGTTGATATGGGGTCTGTTTTACTGCTTGATGATATCATTAATATTCCTGGTTCCAAATTGCCATTATTTTATTCCACATGTAAGGCGTGCAAACACAAAATAGCTGTGTTGTCCAAAATCTTGTAATCTAATTGAAAAATTAAACAAAAGTATCATAGAAATCAAGAGAGTAAAAGTATTAGTAGAACCGAACAACAAATCGGTTACTATGACTACTTAGTGAAGAGGTTGGTTAGGTTACTACTAATAACTTATTTGAACTCATACAATAGTTGGACCCTCTAAATGCACTTGACTAGACAACCATTGAAGGTAACCACTTCACATCACACATAAAATGCATCACAAAATGAAGGAAATTGAGTCAATAAATAATCATATCCAGTGGGAAGGTGTGATGGTGAAGAGCAGGCAACCCTTCAGTGTTCTAGATGTCATTTTACTACCGCAGTCGGAGTTAAAAACAATTGCACTGGAAAATTGGGTTTTACATTACAGGAAATTACAGGAAACTGAAACATTACTCCCACAATGAGCAAGAACAATCATTGTAAATTATAGAGCAACATTTTCTGGCAGTGGACAAAAGAGAAAATGAACTACTTATCCTGGTGGAAGAATATAGATTCATTTCTGTATATATAATATGCATATCTTCAAGATATGGGGTTGCAGCCAGATAATATCCTGACAACACCAATAGTTAACCACATTGAAATTATTCCCTGGTCTCAGGGAAGATGAATTAAACATAGTACAAGAGCAAGTTTGTTTGGACATCAGTGGATTCACAACCAAGGTCCTATCTACCTCAACCATCGTCTTCACTTCCACCAACCAACCAGGAATTTCTGCTCTGTATCACTTGCTCTCAACCACCCCACCTATCCATAGAGGCAAGCCAAGAGGTGGGGCTTTCTCTTACTTGGCAGCCAAATCCTACAATGACCTCCACCAGCACATTAGGACAGCTGTGCCACTTATGGATTTCTGCAAGAAACTGAAAACCTGGCTCTTCAACTGATCCTACTTGCCGAACCCACACCTACTCAGCACCTGGATATTCTCATGAATGACAGCTTTATACTTTACGAATCTACGTTACACTACATTACATTACATTACAAGAACGATTATTTGGAAACGTGAACTTAGAAATTATCTAACAAAATGGGTTAAAGATGATGCTATCAGTGTTGCACAAAAATTATTATGTTATTACGCAGTGACCACCAACTATTGGTGATTTATCAAACTATGCTTTAGTCATTTCAGCCATGGCTCAACATTTGAAGGACAACAATTGCAAAAGTGCTTTTTGTCTGGAAAGAAATAAGGATGGCTTGATCTTGAGTACGAAATGTCAAGTGGGAGTAGAAGACAAGCAGATAAAAGTAAAATCAAAACCACTTAGGATGAAATATAAAAAATGATCAAAGCAAAGAAAATAATAGGAGAAAAATAATGGAATTGGTTAACATGTTGACTATCTCAAAGGCAATTAATGATTTGGTAACAAATAATTATAACTAACATTGGGCAAACATGCTTTGGTGTGAATGCTTCACAGTGACTGATGGATTCCTTGTCTGAGCCATGCCTTTAAAACTTTCACAGGAGAAATATAACTTATGTCCTCATAGAAAAAAGGACATATTTCTATATTCACAAAAAGAAGATAACACAAACTCAAATCACATAGCCCCATGTGTCTATTGGATATTGTTGGAAAATGTATTATTGGTAAGGGCAGGTAAGTACGTACACTCAGCAATAGCTCACTAACCTCCACTTAGGTCCACTTAGGTCTCAATAAATTAAACCCAGCTCAACCCTTGGTAGCTTGGCAACGAGTGACAAGGCTTAACTTAGGCGACATATATGTAAAGGATTTTTAACTCATAAAACAGTAAATAAGTAAAACACAAAACCCAATAAAAATCCAACACCAATTTATAACAATAGAATATATTTCTATCTTTAAAATGACACCAAAATGATTGCAATCAGATAAGGGGAACCAGAGGCAGGAATTTTGAAATATTAATGCTTTTTAGCGCTTAGAAACAAATAGCACCAATCTGGTCGCACCTTAACTAGGGCAAAGTCAAAGTTTGAGGCCGAGCACAATGGAGCCCTGCTCGGCTACAGCTCAAGGGAGGCCTTGGTCAAAAGTTTACCTTCGTACTTAGTCATTTTTCTGGAGATTTTCTTCACCGGGACAAACCTGCAAGTCAGGCCGGGTCGCAGTTGAGGCAAGCCGGCTAGAGTTGCCGTGACAGGTCTGTCCCTTTATGGAGTTTTTTTCCAAAAGTTCTCCAAACTTATGGATCTTCTTCCAGATGTTCCTTTAAGGATCTTTTGAGGTCCACAGCTCACCCCAAGGTTCAAGAAGCTCGGAGATGCTCCTTGAGGCTGCAGATTACAACTCCCAGAATGTATCTGATGCAAACTCCTTTTTGGCCACTGGACGGTGGTCAGCTGGTCCGTTTCTTCAGGAATTGGTGCAGGGGACTCTGGTTAGCAATTTTTCACCTGTAGCAAACATGGAGTCCTTCCTTGAACCAGCTGAAGCCAGGCAAAGCCCTTCTTGTGGTGAAGTGTGCAGCTGGAGCAGTCCTCCAGAGTGCAGTGTCCAGGTGCAGGCCAGGGGTCCAGCAGGGCAGTCCTTCTTCTCCTGTAGTTCATCATTGCAGGGATCTGGTAGGGATCTGAGGTGTGGGTGCAGGTCTGCCAGTTTTATCCTTGCTCCTGGGTGAAAAACAGGGGGTCCTGGTTCTCCAATCAGGTGCAGGGTCCTTCCCCCTGTGATGACCAATACCTGGGAAGTGTGGCAAAAATAAATCCCAGGGAGCAACATTCCTCAAAAATCCATCATGGCTGAAAATGATTTTTGGAGGTCACACCTGGCTGAGCCCACCCACTGGTGTGGCTAAAAATCTTAAACACACCCTTCTCCTGCCCTCTCCTAATCTAATCAGGGGCCACCTAATTGTCTGGGTTTGCAGGATGTGAGGGAGGTGCTGGGTTGCTCCAAATGTCCTTCCCTGCCTTTGTAGGCCAGTTTGGCAGCCCCCCTCTTCCTACCTCTCTATCTGCTGAGGGAAGATCCCCCCCCCCAGGCACATCTCTTTATGCTGAGCCAGGCCACTTCACACCTCATCAAGGCAGCCTGGCCAGGCTGCCAGTGGCTGGCTAATTAGAGCAAAGCAGCAAAAACACTGCAGGGCTGAAGTTGGCACCTTTTCAGGTAAAGTTTAAAACTCTTTACCTGAAAAAGTTATATTAAATCCAACAACTGGAAGTTGTAGGATTTATTATAACAATTAATTTGATACCAAACTTGATATATCTTTTACTTAAGGGGACTTTTAAAATTAAAATAAAGTCTCCCCATTCTAGCCTATGGAGGCCATTCACTACAATGAGGGAAAAAACTAATTTGGCTGCTTTACCTCACCAAAGCTTATGAAACTATTTTTATAAAGTCCCTGCTTATAGTTAAATGGAACCCAGCCCTTAGGGGCACATAGGGCACATCTTAGGGGTGACTTGTATGTACAAATAAAGTAGTTTAAGACTTTGGAAGTACTTTTAATTCCAAAGTTGAACTTGCATGTAACTTTAATTGAAAAGCAGCCAGCAAGGTAGGCCTGCCTTTAAAATGACACTGGGCACCTCAGCAGTGCACCTATGGGGGCACCACCTATGCTGGGGTCCCTAAAGTTACATTCCCTACCATATACTAGGGACTTATAGGTAGGTTAACTTAGCCAATGATAATTAGCCTAATTTGGATACTCATTTTACACAGAGCACAGGCCCTGGGTCTGGTTAGCAGTACCCAGGGCACCATCAGAGTCAGGAAAACACCAGTAAAATGTGAAAAATGGGGGTAAATCGTCAGGGGGCCTCTGCAATCAGCCCCGTTATCCCACAGATATAAACTCAAAAATATTCTCCAAATGTGTCCTTTCACAATTCACTTCGCTCAAGAAGTAAGAAACAATAGGCCTGGTCAAAGAGGTCTTCAGGGAAACCCATCAACAGCCAACTTGATCCAAGCAAAATTGCTAAATTTAGTTTCACATAATTTTGTGAAACTTGCATAAAATTGCAAGAAATGTTAAAGACATAGGCCCATATTTATACTTTTTGACGCACAACTGCGCCAACGCAGTTGTGCGTCAAAAATTTTACCGCCGGCTAACGCCATTCCAAAGCGCCATGCGGGCGCCTTATTTATGGAATGACGTTAGTCGGCGCTGCGGACTGGTGTGCGTAAAAAAAAATGACTCACACCAGGCAGTGCCGGCATAGGGGAAAATGGAGCTTGGGTGTAAAAAAATGGGGCAAGTCAGGTCTGAGGCAAACTTTTGGCCTCAATCCGATTTGCGCCATTTTTTTTGGCGCCCAACCCCCATTGAAATGACTCCTGTCTTAGCAAAGACAGGAGTCATGCCCCCTTGCCCAATGGCCATGCCCAGGGGACTTATGTCCCCTGGGCATGGTCATTGGGCATAGTGGCATGTAGGGGGGCACAAATCAGGCCCCCCTATGCCACAAAAAAAAAAACGGAAAAAAATACTTACCTGAACTTACCTTAACTTTCCTGGGATGGAACCCTCCATCCTTTGGTGTCCTCCTGGGGTGGGCAAGGGTGGCAGGGGGTGTCCCTGGGGGCATGGGAGGGCACCCCTGGGCTCCTTCTGAGCCCACAGGTCCCTTAACGCCTGCCCTGACCCAGGCATTAAAAAATGGCGCCCATCAGGCTGGGCGCCGTTTTTTAAGGCCTGCCCCCTCCTGTGCGTCAAAATGACGTCACAGTATAAATAAGGCGCACAGGCCTTAAAGTCATTTTTTGAAAGGGAACGCCTACCTTGCATATGATTAACGCAAGGCTGGTTCCCCCTTCCAAAAAATGACGCACATGGTGGAACTTTGACGCCCGCGGGGTCGGACGTCAAAGTATAAATATGGGGCAGTGTTTGCGCCGATTGTGCGTAAAAATTTTTGACGCACATTCGGCACAAAGAGAGTATAAATATGCCCCAAAATTTCATGATATACTGGTTACTTATTGAGGGCATGCAAACAATTTAAGTGTCGCACATGATACCTGTAAGAGGACTGAATTAAAGGGAAGCCTTTTCCCACAACACATTTTCTGCTTGAAAGAGTCTCCCGTGGGACAAAATTGTGTGAAATTTTGCAGCTGTAAATTTCAGGTAATTTCCAGAATTTCACATAACAAAAAAGTGTCGTATTTTACAGGCATATTAAGCATTTTGTATAGTTCACAGTCAACCATGTGTTTACATTAAAGAACTTGATTCAGAAAGTTAAGATATTTAGTATAAATACATACCTATGGATAAAGGTAAGGCAGATTAAGATGGAACCATCTTTTATGTCATACATGATTTGTGTCTATAAAAGTTTCTATTTAGAATTACAATGCAAATTAGGGTGAGCATCACAAGAGATCTTAGAATGGATGTGGTCAAACATGGATAAAAGCTACCTCTCTTTTATTTATCGTATGCATCCATGACCTCTACCAATCTGCTGGTAATAGCCGATTGTATTCGGAGGGTAGAAAATCAGTTCCATTTATGTTTTATATGAATTACTCTGTCTTGCTGCAGCACTTTCTTAAATTGTTGCTTGCTGTAGAGCAGTTTTCTGCCTTAAGAAAGCATAAAGTGAATTAAGCAAAAAAGATTGAGATTTTGACTACATTTCCTTATGTAGGCCTTAGAATTAATAGCAAAGTCCCTTGGTAACAACACATTGCCAAATGTTGGTGAAAGTGCAAGGGCAGATGGCAAAAAAAAACTTGCAAGAGCCATAGAACATAACATAGAAGGATACCGAAGCAAAGTGGTTGAGGCTAAAACTGGTGACCTAATAACCTCTGACACAAAGATTTAGTACTCTGAGAAAGCAGCAGATAAAACTGAAGCATTTGAATTTGGGGCCTGATTTAGATCTTGGCGGATGGGTTACTCTCTCACAAATGTGACGGTTATTCCATCCGCAGTATTACAATTTTCATAGAATATACTGGATTTGTATTACAGCAGATGGGATATCTGTCAAGTAAGTGACAGAGTAACCCCATCCACAAATATCTAAATCAGGCCTTTATGCTTTATAAGGAGTTACGCTAGGTACTTAAAGTGGTGCCAAATGCAATGCTGCAAATTGATATTGGCTTCTTTTCTATGGCAGATAAGTTAAGAATAGAGTCACTTAGTGGCATATTTATGAGGTGTATGCGCCTTGCTTACCCCACGCAAGGTTTTATATATGTGGTGCAAACCACTAAGTCATATTTTTGAAGCAACGCAAAGCCACTATGCTTTGCTTTGAATGGCTTAAAAAATACAGAGTAACGTAATGCAGCACAAACCACTGTGTTGCCTTACACTACACTACACTACAGAGGCATTCCATGGTTTTGATGCATTCCCAGATTTACCAACTCTGGTCAACCTGGGAATGCACCAAAATGCTATGACTCTCCACATAAGGTGTAACAAGACATTTCTTCATTTCTCCTTGTTTTTTCCTCCTTCTATGTCTGCTGCATTCTGCAACAGACATCGAAAAAGAAAAAGCCTCTCAGGATTGTTTTTGTGCAGGGAGGTGCCTCTTTCCTACACAAAAAAATCCTGCATGAAACACAGGCCCTCTTGCACCATGGTGCAAGGGTGCCTGCGTTGGTGTTAGGTAGCCAAAAGGGCACCAGCACAGGGGGAAAGGACATGAATGTCCCATATTTGATATGTATGGCGAATTCCTGCCCTTTCCCTGGGATGCAGGGCACAACAGCAAAGTTACTTGCTGCGCTGCCCTGTGCCACAAAGTCCATAAATCTAGGCCTTATAATTATTTTGAGATTCATGATTACTTCCAATAATCTCAGTTTATGTAGACAATGAAATAACATAGAAAAAAATGCACGCATTAGAAAATGTGACCTTGAAGAATGGCCACCAGTGTTAACGAAATGTACTGATAATGATTAATACTTATTAAATATTGCATGTGTTAGACTAATACAGTAATATGTCAAATTAAGGGTCATGAAGTATGCTTTAGCTTATTAATTGCAGGCCTGAACTTAGCGAATGTCTTGGCCTATTTTGTCAGATCTCATGCAGAAGCTTTATTTCTTAGAGTTTAATAAAAATGCTGACCAAGTGAAATAAACTGTGAAATGTCTATTGTATTGTTAAATGTGCTTAACAGAAGCTTTTCATGGGAACCGACTGCTAGAAGATGAAGTTCTTGCTAATGCAACATTCTATGTGTAATGTGTGTGAGACGGATTTTCCCAGGACAAGAACAATGAAGATAATGACTAGAGTGGAACCTGCAACACTATTGTTACCTGTCGAACCGGATGATGAAAACATCTTAAGGCGAACCAATCATCAGCATGAGAACAAAGAAATATTTGAATTCATAAATTTAGTATAGTAGTGCTATTGGAAATAGTGTGAACATACGATTAACTGACCAATAAGGAATTAGGGGATAGTTTAGGTGGCTGTAATATAACAACGCTCATTCTGAGAGAGGAGAGTTTATTGCCCTTATACTTCCTGACCGAAAGGTTATTATCTTCTTGTGCGTCTTTCCTAGAGACGTGCTTATCTTTAACGCTTAATGACTTTGCCCACATTTTCCTAAGGATGAAGACTGATTCTGCTTTGCTGACCTATACCGAGGAAAGGTATACACTGAAATGTGATTATCATGTATGTTTGCTTTTACTTTATTGGTACCAACTGCGCTGTTTTGCTAGAACCATAGTTAGATGTTTTCCAAATTTGTGTTACTAAATTGGTTTGCATGAAGCCCAACATGCTGATGCTAATCTGGTGTTAGTTGAGGATTCTGATTTATGACGAGAAGACTAATGTTTGATGGATTTCTCTGCTTAACTACATGTGTTACATCTCGTTAACACAGCTGACTCTGCTATTGATTTGCACTGTAACTTTAGAATGTGTTGTAATTCAAGCTTTGATTAGATTGTGTTTCTTCCACCGCTTTGGACTACCAGTGTTGTTTTTATATGTGTTTCATTTGATTTTGAGATTAATCTACATGACTTTGGCATTGTTAATATAGGGTAATAAACATTCTAAACTTTTACTAAAGGTGTGGTTATTCATGACTGAAACGTCATGGTGCGTGATAATTACTGACTCCATTGAATATTGATTTATTGATTACTAATTATTGTTGATTATTGTGTATCGATTATTGATGATTTACTGGAGCATCGTAAGAACTTCATAATTGCGAGTCAAAAGGTTCATCGACCTATTCACGTCCCCTTGTAGGTTTACTTACAAAGGTCTGACACCCTAACAAAGAAAGAGTTGGAGCACCGGTTATCAAGTTTAGAATGAAAAAAGATCAAATAAATATATCAGGAGAAGGAACGATCTAATTGGAAATATTAATGAAAGAATATGTCTCAGGGCAAGATCAAACCAATCCAATAGAACAACATTTTCAGCATTTTTCTGGCCTACATGGTGAATTTTACCTCAGCTCTATTTGTCCATAGTGGTCAGAAACAGCTTAGTGCCATTGCCATGAGTGCTAAAGGGTTGGGCTAAAAGCAGAATGGCAAAATTCATGTGGCAGTTGAAAACAGAGGAAACACAACATTTAAATCTGTTGTGTTCACACTATATAGGGTATTCGGAGGGATACCGTCTGAATCCATTATAAGTATTGTTGGACTTTTTTGCTTATGCAGGGTCATCCCGAATCTTTTTGCCTCCTGCCTCCTATTTCTTCTGACCTGTTGCTGTTGGCTTTTGAACTCTGAGCACTTTACCACTACTAACCAGTGGTAAAGTGCATATGCTCTCTGTGTAAAATTGTATGTAATTGGTTTATCCATGATTGGCATATTTGATTTACTAGTAAGTCCCTAGTAAAGTGCAGTAGAGGTGCCAGGGCCTGTAAATCAAATGCTACTAGTGGGCCTGCAGCACTGGCTGTGCCACCCACATAAGTAGCTCTGTAATCATGTCTCAGACCTGCCATTGCAGTGTCTGTGTGTGCAGTTTTAACTGTAAATTCGACTTGGCAAGTGTACCCACTTGCCAGGCCTAAACCTTCCCTTTTCTTACATGTAAGGCACCTCTAAGGTAGGCCCTAGGTAGCCCCAAGGGCAGGGTGCAGTGTATGGTTAAGGTAGGACATATAATGATGTATTTTATATGTCCTGACAGTGAAATATTACTAAATTCCTTTTTTCACTGCTGCAAGGCCTGCCCCTCTCATAGGTTAATATGGGGGCTACCTTTAAATCTGATTAAAGTGTAGATTCCTTTTGGGAGCGGATGGACATGTGGAGTTTGGGGTCTCCGAGCTCAAAATTTAAAAATACATCTTTAAGTAAAGTTTATTTTAAGATTGTGCGGTTGAAAATGCCACTTTTAGAAAGTGAGTATTTTCTTGCTTATACCATTTCTGTGACTCTGCCTGTTTGTGGATTCCCTGTCTGGGTCAGTTTGACAGTTGGGCTCGTTGCACCTCACACTAAACAGTGACACAAAAGGAGCTGGGGTGTAGTGTGCATTTCCTGATGAGCCATCTGTGCTAGGAGGGAGGGAAGGAGTGGTCACTTACACCTGAAAGAGCTGTGCCTGTCCTCACACAGTGCAGTCTCCGACCCCCTGGTGAGTGTCTGGGGCCTGGCCTGGGCAAGGCAGGATTTTACATTCACAAGAGACTTTACTTTGAAGTAGGCCTACTTCAAAGGAGAAATTGGGTATAAGAAGGGCACCCAAAACCACAAACTTTAGAACACTTCTGGAAACAAGAGGGACCTCTGCCTGGAGAAGAGCTGAAGAGCTGAGGAAGAAGAGCTGCCCTGCCTGTGACTGTGCTTTGTGGAGCTATCCTGCAGTTGCCGCTTCTGCCAGAGTAAGAGGGCAAATACTGGACTTTGTGTGCCTTCCATCCTGTGAAGAAATCTCCAAGGGCTTGATTTAGAGCTTGCCTCCTGTTGTTTGAAGTCTCAGGGACAGCAAAGACTTCTCTCTGCCAGCACCTGGAGTCTCTGGAGAGACTCCTGCTCTGACAAGTGGTGCCCTATCCAGTCTCTGGGCCCTTGAAAGGAAAGCTGGAGGAAATCCAAGGAAATCGACTTCGGACTACTTCGGACCGACGCCGCTGCTGAATCCAGTGACGCTGCCTGCAACCGACTCCTTGATCTTCTCTGGAACGCGACGGCCTTCGCAGGTCCGACGCCACTGCAGCCCCGCTGAACTACGCGACTCTGTGAAAGTCACCCCACCACGTCGTGACCGACGTTGCTCGAAGTGCGCGGATTCAACGTTTCGCACAGACGCCGCGATCCCCGACTTCCCGCATCGACTTGTTTTCACTCTTCACCAAAGGTACTGTACTTCGGGGTCTACGCGACTCCGTGTCAGGTGCTGCTGCTGTCGGCTTGTTGAGAACGACTCCCTCACAACGCCGTGTTAACACCTCATCGAAGCATTTTGTGTTTCTAAGCGCTATTTTTGAGTTTAATCTTTAAAAATTCATAACTTGACTTGTGTATGTCGGATTTTTGTTGTTTTGGTCTTGTTTTGTTTAGATAAATATTTCCTATTTGTCTGAACTGGTGTTGTGTCATTTTGTAGCGTTTTATTAAGTTACTGTGTGTGTTGGTACAAATACTTGACACCTAACACTCTGAAGTTAAGCCTACTGCTCTGCCAAGCTACCAACGGGGTAAGCAGGGGTTAGCTGAGGGTGATTCTCTTTTACCCTGACTAGAGTGAGGGTCCTTGCTTGAACAGGGGGTAACCTGACTGTAAACCAAAGACCCCATTTCTAACAAGTATTACATATAACGTAGTTTACTCTCCATTAACATAGCAAACATAGGAATGGAAATCTTAAATTCAAATATACAACATACAATATATTTCAATTTAGATATTTATTATAGCTAATTAAACATTCAGTTCACACATAATATAATCGACATAGAATCAAGCAAAAAAATATAATACAACCCCCTAACCTAAATGAAACATATATGAAAACATAAATAACATACCAGTAGATACGCAAAAATAAACAAAAAACACAGAACCAACAAAATCACAAAATAGTATACATACAAATTTACAACCGCCTCATACATGTGAGCATATTTAAACAGCACAATAAAGTTACTGCTTTGATGCTACAATTATGCGTTGTAGTTTGGATTGACAATCCACACTACAACGCATAATTGTAGCATAATTGTTTTTGCTTGATTCTATGTTGATTATATTATGTGTGAACTGAATGTTTAATTAGCTATAATAAATATCTAAATTGAAATATATTGTATGTTGTATATTTGAATTTAAGATTTCCATTCCTATGTTTGCTATGTTAATGGAGAGTAAACTACGTTATACTCATAGTATTGCTTTCCTGTGTGTTACTCTCTGTATCTAGCTCAGGGACCCTGTTTAGATACGAGGATTTGCTAACAAGTATTACATGTCAGAAGAAGGGACAAGATGGGCCTGTTTCTCTATTGCGACTTTGAAGTAGACATTACCTTGAGAACGCTCAGGCTTCTACGGGTGCCTTGGCCTCTAAGAAGACCGGTGAACAACGGAGTAAGTGAAATGCCTTTCTATTTCAGGTTGCATTACAAGACAACAATACATTTGAGAGTCAGCTTTCATGCCCTCTTTCACCTTATGTCATCTCCCTGCAGAAGCCAACTAGGTGTTCTGTCACAGCAGAAAAAATCACATTCACGACCCCTTACCCATCCAACATTACGTAATGCAATTCATTTTATATTGTCTAATATTATATTTAAAAAACTATCTTTAGTATAGAACATGTTCTTATTTGCGCGGCTTTCAGCTTTGTAATACTTTTACATTTGCTGAGGTTGAAATGAATTAAATGGAATGGTATTGTTTTCAAATCGCTTGTTCAAAATGTTTATATAAACACGTTGAACAGAGTTTATTCTCTACAAAAAAGACAATGTTATACTCATCAAGGTTAGTATTAGCTAATGTGGCCTAAGTTTTATATAGCTCTACTGAATCTATCAAAAATCTTAACATACTCTCAATGGTGTGCAAATTGGTAATTTTGAAAATGTTGGTCGCAAAGAAAAGGCACAAAGGAATTCTGCTTTATTTTTAAATGTGGATGCCTTTTGCTTAAACGGTTGTTAATGTCAGTGACATTAAGCATTAAATTACACCAGTAGAAAGGCTTATTTACTGATATTTGTTTTTTTTGTCGTTTATGGAATGTTACTTGGTGGTACCGTATCAAACACATAGAAGAATGTGAGGGAGTGCAGTTGAATCCTGTCAGTGACTTGACCACTCTTTGTATGTTAAAGCGGTTAGTTTATTATTGCCTCACTGCTTATCTTCTGGTTGATAATTTTGTAGGGATACATCACCTGTACTGTGTTATGTTTTTCTTTAGCTTGCTACCTGATTATTTTGCTTTATTTTCCACTGGAGCTTTGAGTTACATAACAGCATTAAAACCGGTTCACATTTTCCACTAAACCTTAGTTTCGTCCTTTGGCAATATTTTATAGGGACACAAGACGATGATTGTGATTTATCCTTTAATGTTAGGACATTGGTCACCATTTTAGAAGGAAGAGGAACTTGACTCATTTAAGGGCCCCATTGTGTTCTATGGTTTTTAATGCTAAAAGGAGAAAATATTTGGATAAAGAAAAATCTTAATAAATAACAAAAAGCAAAGTTGGGTGTCCAGCATAATCACAAGCTATGTAAGAAAGGCAATTGTTTTTGCTAATTCTATTTTGAAAGCCTGAATATTAAAGTTTAAATCTGACTGTGAAGGTACACCAGTTCATACCTGTGAGAAAGTAGCCTCTTTCTAGCCTTGTTAACCCCACTTTTGGCCTCTTTGTGAGTGTATGTCAGGGTGTTTTCACTGTCTCACTGGGATCCTGCTAGCCAGGGCCCAGTGCTCATAGTGAAAACCCTATGTTTTCAGTATGTTTGTTATGTGTCACTGGGACCCTGCTAGTCAGGACCCCAGTGCTCATAAGTTTGTGGCCTATATGTATGTGTTCCCTGTGTGGTGCCTAACTGTCTCACTGAGGCTCTGCTAACCAGAACCTCAGTGGTTATGCTCTCTCTGTACAAATTGTCACTAACAGGCTAGTGACCAATTTCACCAATTTACATTGGCATACTGGAACACCCTTATAATTCCCTAGTATATGGTACTGAGGTACCCAGGGTATTGGGGTTCCAGGAGATCCCTATGGGCTGCAGCATTTCTTTTGCCACCCATAGGGAGCTCTGACAATTCTTACACAGGCCTGCCACTGCAGCCTGGGTGAAATAACGTCCACGTTATTTCACAGCCATTTTACACTGCACTTAAGTAACTTATAAGTCACCTATATGTCTAACCTTTACCTGGTAAAGGTTGGGTGCTAAGTTACTTAGTGTGTGGGCACCCTGGCACTAGCCAAGGTGCCCCCACATTGTTCAGGGCCAATTCCCCGGACTTTGTCAGTGCAGGGACACCATTACACGCGTGCACTACATATAGGTCACTACCTATGTGTAGCTTCACAATGGTAACTCCAAACATAGCCATGTAACATGTCTAAGATCATGGAATTGCCCCCTGTATGCCATCCTGGCATTGTTAGTGCAATCCCATGATCCCACGGGTCTCTAGCACAGACCATGGCACTGCCAAACTGCCTTTCCCGGGGTTTCACGGCAGCTGCTGCTGCTGCCAACCACTCAGACAGGTTTCTGCCCTCCTGGGGTCCAGCCAGGCTTGGCCCAGGATGGCAGAACAAAGGACTTTCTCTGAGAGAGGGTGTTACACCCTCTCCCTTTGGAAAATGGTGTGAAGGCAGGGGAGGAGTAGCCTCCCTCAGCCTCTGGAAATGCTTTCATGGGCACACATGGTGCCCATTTCTGCATAAGCCAGTCTACACCGGTTCAGGGACCCCTCAGCCCTGCTTTGGTGCGAAACTGGACTAAGGAAAGGGGAGTGACCACTCCCCTGACCTGCACCTCCCCTGGGAGGTGCCCAGAGCTCCTCCAGTGTGCTCCAGACCTCTGCCATCTTGGAAACAGAGGTGCTGCTGGCACACTGGACTGCTCTGAGTGGCCAGTGCCAGCAGGTAACGTCAGAGACTCCTTCTGATAGGCTCCTTCAGGTGTTGCTAGCCTATCCTCTCTCCTAGGTAGCCAAACCCTCTTTTCTGGCTATTTAGGGTCTCTGTCTTTGGGGATTCCTTAGATAATGAATGCAAGAGCTCATCCGAGTTCCTCTGCATCTCTCTCTTCACCTTCTGCCAAGGAATCGACTGCTGACCGCGCTGGAAGCCTGCAAAACTGTAACAAAGTAGCAAAGACGACTACTGCAACTCTGTAACGCTGATCCTGCCACCTTCTCGACTGTTTTCCTGGTGGTGCATGCTGTGGGGGTAGTATGCCTCCTCTCTGTACTAGAAGCTCAGAAGAAATCTCCTGTGGGTCGACGGAATCGTCCCCCTGCAACCGCAGGCACCAAAGAACTGCATCACCGGTACCCTGGGTCTCCTCTCAGCACGACGAGCGAGGTCCCTTGAATCCAGCAACTCTGTCCAAGTGACTCCCACAGTCCAGTGACTCTTCAGTCCAAGTTTGGTGGAGGTAAGTCCTTGCCTCCCCACGCCAGACTGCATTGCTGGGAACCGCGACTTTTGCAGCTACTCCGGCCTCCGTGCACTTTTGGCGGAAATCCTTTGTGCACAGTCCAGCCTGGGTCCTCAGCACTCTAACCTGCATTGCACGACCTCCTAAGTTGTCCTCCGGCGACGTGGGACTCCTTTGTGAGACTTCGGGTGAGCACCATTTCACTCCACTTTGTAGTACCTGTTCCGGCACTTCTGCGGGATCTGCCTGCTTTTGAGAGGGCTCCTTGTCTTGATCTATGCCCCCTCTGTCCCCAGACGCAATTGGCGACATCCTGGTCCCTCCTGGGCCACAGCAGCATCCAAAAACCCTAGCTGCACAATTTGCAGCTAGCAAGGCTTGTTGGCAGTCTTCCTTCAGGAAAACACTTCTGCACGACTCTCCATAGTGTGAGGGATCCGTCCTTCAAAGGAGAAGTTCTTAGCCCTTGTCGTTCCTGCAGAATCTTCAGCTTATACTGTCCAGTAGCAGCTTCTTTGCACCCACAGCTGGCATTTCCTGGGCATCTGCCCATCTCCGACTTGCTTGTGACTTTTGGACTTGGTCCCCTTGT
Organism: Pleurodeles waltl; assembly: GCF_031143425.1. Classification (NCBI taxonomy): domain Eukaryota; kingdom Metazoa; phylum Chordata; class Amphibia; order Caudata; family Salamandridae; genus Pleurodeles; species Pleurodeles waltl. The sequence continues at coordinate 557,119,396 of NC_090445.1, read as the reverse complement.
TCCACAGGTACCCTCGTTTGGAAATCCATCGTTGTTGCATTGCTGATTTGTGTCTTTCCTGCAGAATTCCCCTATCACGACTTCTATGTCCTTTGGGGAACTTTAGTGCACTTTGCACTCACTTTTCAGGGTCTTGGGGTGGGCTATTTTTCTAACCCTAACTGTTTCCTTACAGTCCCAGCGACCCTCTACAAGGTCACATAGGTTTGGGGTCCATTCGTGGTTCGCATTCCACTTTTGGAGTATATGGTTTGTGTTGCCCCCTATCCCTATGTGTCCCCATTGCATCCTATTGTAACTATACATTGTTTGCACTGTTTTCTAATACTATTACTGTATATTTTGGTATTTTGTACATATATCTTGTGTATATTTGCTATCCTCATACTGAGGGTACTCACTGAGATACTTTTGGCATATTGTCATAAAAATAAAGTACCTTTATTTTTAGTATATCTGTGTATTGTGTTTTCTTATGATATTGTGCATATGACACTAGTGGTACTGTAGGAGCTTCACTCGTCTCCTAGTTCAGCCTAAGCTGCTCTGCTAAGCTTCCATTATCTATCAGCCTAACCTGCTAGACACCCTATACACTAATAAGGGATAACTGGGCCTGGTGCAAGGTGTAAGTACCCCTTGGTACTCACTACAAGCCAGTCCGGCCTCCTACATTGGTGGCAGCGGTGGGATAAGTCCTTTGCAACTACTTACCACTTTTGTCATTGTACTTTTCATAAGAGAAAAATATACAAAACAAGTTCAGTGTATATACACCTAACCAAAAAGTTTTGCATTTCTTTTCTCACTTCTTTTCTAAAGTGCTGAAAAGTACCTCTAACTTTCTAAAAAGTTCTTAAAAAGTTTTAAAAGTTTTTTTTTCTGTCTTTCTAAAAGTTCTGAAAAACGTTTTTCCTTTTTCTATCACTTATACACTTTCTAAAAATGTCTGGCACAGGCCAAACTGTTGATCTGTCCAAACTTGCTTATGATCACCTTAGCTGGAAAGGAGCAAGGAGTCTCTGCATAGAAAGAGGTTTAAGTGTAAGGAAGAATCCTTCTAGAGAACTGTTAGTGAATTTGCTTATTGAACAGGATAAGGCCACAGCTGGCACTCCTGTTGAAAAGTTAGCTGATGGTTCCCACTTTGACTCTGGGGCTCCCCTAGCTAAAGAAGTGGGAGGGAAACTTCCAAGTCTGCCCCCTAGCAAACCACCTAGCATAGCTGGTACTGATATAGAGTCACACCATACTGATAGTGTTGTCTCACATCACAGTAAGAGTATCCCTTCTCATCATAGTAGAAGTGCTGTTTCTGTTAGTCAAGCTATTAGGGTGCCTTCTGTTAGGGACAGGTCTCCTTCTCTCCTTTCTCATCATACTTCTGTTTCTAGACATGTCCCTCCCACCCACCCTGATGACAGATTGTTAGAAAGGGAGCTCAATAGATTGAGAGTGGAACAAACCAGACTGAAGCTCAAGAAGCAACAGCTGGATTTGTATAGACAGTCCTTAGAAGTAGAGAAAGAAAGACAGAAGTTGGGTTTAGAAACCCATGGGGGCAGCAGCAGTATTCCCAATAGTCATCCTGCAAAAGAGAATGATTCTAGGAATCTGCACAAGATAGTTCCCCCTTATAAGGAGGGGGATGACATTAACAAGTGGTTTGCTGCACTTGAGAGGGCCTGTGCTGTACAGGATGTCCCTCAAAGGCAGTGGGCTGCTATCCTATGGCTATCATTTAGTGGAAAGGGTAGGGATAGGCTCCTTACTGTGAAAGAAAGTGAAGCCAATGATTTCAAAGTTCTTAAGAATGCACTCCTGGATGGTTATGGCTTAACCACTGAACAGTACAGGATGAAGTTCAGAGAGACCAAAAAGGAGTCTTCACAAGACTGGGTTGATTTTGTTGACCATTCAGTGAAGGCCTTGGAGGGGTGGTTACATGGCAGTAAAGTGACTGACTATGAAAGCCTATATAACATAATCCTAAGAGAGCATATACTTAATAATTGTGTGTCTGATTTGTTGCACCAGTATCTAGTGGACTCAGATCTGACCTCTCCCCAAGAATTGGGAAAGAAGGCAGACAAATGGGTCAGAACACGAGTGAACAGAAAAGTTCATACAGGTGGTGACAAGGATGGCAAGAAGAAAGGTGGAGAAAAATCTCAAGATAAGCATGGGGATAAGGGTAAAACCAAAGATCCCACCTCAAATCTTTAACACTCTTCAGAGGGTGGGGATAAAACAAATTCTTGCTCTTCTTCTTAACCTACACAATTTAAAAAGCCTTGGTGCTTTGTGTGTAAAAACAGAGGCCACAGGCCAGGGGATAAGTCCTGTCCAGGTAAACCCCCTGAGCCTACCAACACTAATACATCAAGCTCTAGTGCCCCTAGCAGTAGTGGTACTAGTGGTGGGACTGCTGGCAACAGTCAAGTTAAGGGTGTAGTTGGGTTCACTTATGGGTCCATAATAGAAACTGGGGTAGTTAGTCCCAAGACAGTTTCTGTCACACCTAGTGGCATTGGCCTTGCCACACTGGCTGCTTGTCCCCTTACAATGGATAAGTACAGGCAGACAGTTTCAATAAATGGTGTTGAGGCCTTGCCCTACAGGGACACAGGTGCCAGTATCACTTTGGTGACTGAAAACCTAGTGGCTCCTGAACAACACATCATTGGACAACAGTATAAAATTATTGATGTCCATAACTCCACTAAGTTTCTTCCCTTAGCTATAATTCAGTTTAGTTGGGGTGGAGTTACTGGCCCTAAGCAGGTGGTGGTATCACCTAGCTTACCTGTAGACTGTCTCTTAGGTAATGACCTAGAGGCCTCAGGTTGGGCTGATGTAGAGTTTTATGCCCATGCAGCCATGATGGGCATCCCTGAGGAATTGTTCCCTCTCATTTCTACTGCAAATGAAAAGGCAAAGGAGAGAAGGCCTAAAAACTCAGGATCCCTCTCCATCAACAGGTAAAAAGGGTATCACAGTATCCCCTAACCACCCTACCGTTCAGGATACCATTCCTGTGGTGGGAGAAACCTCTCCTGGGGTGGCACCTGTTCCAAGGGAATCATCAGCTGGCAAAGCTGGACTCCCTGAGGTAGAAGTACCTCTCTGTGGGATAACTAACATTGGTGAGAAAAAGAGCACCATTTTAGTTAACATGGAGCATCACTCCAACCCTCCCAGAGAAACTTTAGTGCAGAAACCCTGCACTGCCTCACAACACTTAGGACAGCATCCCTGCCCTAGTGTGGAGCTCATAGGACAGCATCCCTGCCCTGCTCCAACTCAAGAGAAACAGCATCCCTGTTCTCTCTTCCAGCCATATGGACAAAGTTTTTGCCCAGCTATGGCTTTTCTGAGACAGCATCCCTGTCTGGCATTTCCATCACTACAAATAGGTTCAGTGGACAATTCCCACTGCTCTAAACTAAAACTTACTGATAGAAACTCTGAAAATACATCTTCACATTGTTGCTTAGCTAAAAAACTTCAAACAGGGTGGTTTACATCCCCACAGGGAAGTAACCATACTGTATAGTGGATGATAAAGGGAGTAACCAGTCTATTGCAGAGCTACTCTCTACTTATCACCACTTAGACAATAAAGTCTCAACTGGCCAAGGTTAGCCTTATTTTCCTTCTTTTGGGGGGGGGGGGTTGTGTGAGAAAGTAGCCTCTTTCTAGCCTTGGTAACCCCACTTTTGGCCTGTTTGTGTGTGTATGTCAGGGTGTTTTCACTGTCTCACTGGGATCCTGCTAGCCAGGGCCCAGTGCTCATAGTGAAAACCCTATGTTTTCAGTATGTTTGTTATGTGTCACTGGGACCCTGCTAGTCAGGACCCCAGTGCTCATAAGTTTGTGGCCTATATGTATGTGTTCCCTGTGTGGTGCCTAACTGTCTCACTGAGGCTCTGCTAACCAGAACCTCAGTGGTTATGCTCTCTCTGTACAAATTGTCACTAACAGGCTAGTGACCAATTTCACCAATTTACATTGGCATACTGGAACACCCCTATAATTCCCTAGTATATGGTACTGAGGTACCCAGGGTATAGGGGTTCCAGGAGATCCCTATGGGCTGCAGCATTTCTTTTGCCACCCATAGGGAGCTCTGACAATTCTTACACAGGCCTGCCACTGCAGCCTGGGTGAAATAACGTCCACGTTATTTCACAGCCATTTTACACTGCACTTAAGTAACTTATAAGTCACCTATATGTCTAACCTTTACCTGGTAAAGGTTGGGTGCTAAGTTACTTAGTGTGTGGGCACCCTGGCACTAGCCAAGGTGCCCCCACAGTGTTCAGGGCCAATTCCCCGGACTTTGTGAGTGCAGGGACACCATTACACGTGTGCACTACATATAGGTCACTACCTATGTGTAGCTTCACAATGGTAACTCCGAACATGGCCATGTAACATGTCTAAGATCATGGAATTGCCCCCTCTATGCCATCCTGGCATTGTTAGTGCAATCCCATGATCCCACGGGTCTCTAGCACAGACCCTGGCACTGCCAAATTGCCTTTCCCGGGGTTTCACTGCAGCTGCTGCTGCTGCCAACCCCTCAGACAGGTTTCTGCCCTCCTGGGGTCCAGCCAGGCTTGACCCAGGATGGCAGAACAAAGGACTTCCTCTGAGAGAGGGTGTTACACCCTCTACCTTTGGAAAATGGTGTGAAGGCAGGGGAGGAGTAGCCTCCCCCAGCCTCTGGAAATGCTTTCATGGGCACACATGGTGCCCATTTCTGCATAAGCCAGTCTACACCGGTTCAGGGACCCCTCAGCCCTGCTCTGGCGCGAAACTGGACAAAGGAAAGGGGAGTGACCACTCCCCTGACCTGCACCTCCCCTGGGAGGTGCCCAGAGCTCCTCCAGTGTGCTCCAGACCTCTGCCATCTTGGAAACAGAGGTGCTGCTGGCACACTGGACTGCTCTGAGTGGCCAGTGCCAGCAGGTGATGTCAGAGACTCCTTCTGATAGGCTCCTTCAGGTGTTGCTAGCCTATCCTCTCTCCTAGGTAGCCAAACCCTCTTTTCTGGCTATTTAGGGTCTCTGTCTTTGGGGATTCCTTAGATAACGAATGCAAGAGTTCATCCGAGTTCCTCTGCATCTCTCTCTTCACCTTCTGCCAAGGAATCGACTGCTGACCGCGCTGGAAGCCTGCAAAACTGCAACAAAGTAGCAAAGACGACTACTGCAACTCTGTAACGCTGATCCTGCGGCCTTCTCGACTGCTTTCCTGGTGGTGCATGCTGTGGGGGTAGTCTGCCTCCTCTCTGTACTAGATGCTCCGAAGAAATCTCCTGTGGGTCGACGGAATCGTCCCCCTGCAACCGCAGGCACCAAATAACTGCATCACCGGTACCCTGGGTCTCCTCTCAGCACGACGAGCGAGGTCCCTTGAATCCAGCAAATCTGTCCAAGTGACTCCCACAGTCCAGTGACTCTTCAGTCCAAGTTTGGTGGAGATAAGTCCTTGCCTCCCCACGCCAGACTGCATTGCTGGGAACCGCGACTTTTGCAGCTACTCCGGCCTCCGTGCACTTCCGGTGGAAATCCTTTGTACACAGTCCAGCCTGGGTCCGCAGCACTCTAACCTGCATTGCACGACCTCCTAAGTTGTCCTCCGGCGACGTGGGACTCCTTTGTGCGACTTCGAGTGAGCACCGTTTCACTCCACTTCGTAGTGCCTATTCTGGCACTTCTGCGGGTGCTGCCTGCTTTTGAGAGGGCTCCTTGTCTTGCTCGATGGCCCCTCTGTCTCCAGATGCAATTGGCGACATCCTGGTCCCTCCTGGGCCACAACAGCATCCAAAAACTCTAACCGTACGATATGCAGCTAGCAAGGCTTGTTGGTGGTCTTTCTTCAGGAAAACACTTCTGCACAACTCTCCACCGCGTGAGGGATCCTTCCTCCAAAGTGGAAGTTCCTAGCCCTTGTCGTTCCTGCAGAATCTTCAGCTTATACTGTCCAGTAGCAGCTTCTATGCACCCACAGCTGGCATTTCCTGGGCATCTGCCCATCTCCGACTTGCTTGTGACTTTTGGACTTGGTCCCCTTGTTCCACAGGTACCCTCGTTTGGAAATCCATCGTTGTTGCATTGCTGATTTGTGTCTTTCCTGCAGAATTCCCCTATCACGACTTCTATGTCCTTTGGGGAACTTTAGTGCACTTTGCACTCACTTTTCAGGGTCTTGGGGTGGGCTATTTTTCTAACCCTAACTGTTTTCTTACAGTCCCAGCGACCCTCTACAAGGTCACATAGGTTTGGGGTCCATTCGTGGTTCGCATTCCACTTTTGGAGTATATGGTTTGTGTTGCCCCTATCCCTATGTGTCCCCATTGCATCCTATTGTAACTATACAGTGTTTGCACTGTTTTCTAATACTATTACTGTATATTTTGGTATTGTGTACATATATCTTGTGTATATTTGCTATCCTCATACTGAGGGTACTCACTGAGATACTTTTGGCATATTGTCATAAAAAAAAATACCTTTATTTTATTACATCTGTGTATTGTGTTTTCTTATGATATTGTGCATATGACACTAGTGGTACTGTAGGAGCTTCACTCGTCTCCTAGTTCAGCCTAAGCTGCTCTGCTAAGCTACCATTATCTATCAGCCTAAGCTGCTAGACACCCTATACACTAATAAGGGATAACTGGGCCTGGTGCAAGGTGTAAGTACCCCTTGGTACTCACTACAAGCCAGTCCGGCCTCCTACATTGGTGGCAGCGGTGGGATAAGTCCTTTGCAACTACTTACCACTTTTGTCATTGTACTTTTCATAAGAGAAAAATATACAAAACAAGTTTAGTGTATATACACCTAACCAAAAAGTTTTGCATTTCTGTTCTCACTTCTTTTCTAAAGTGCTGAAAAGTACCTCTAACTTTCTAAAAAGTTCTTAAAAAGTTTTAAAAGTTTTTTTTCTGTCTTTCTAAAAGTTCTGAAAAACTTTTTTCCTTTTTCTATCACTTAAACACTTTCAAAAAATGTCTGGCACAGGCCAAACTGTTGATCTGTCCAAACTTGCTTATGATCACCTTAGCTGGAAAGGAGCAAGGAGTCTCTGCATAGAAAGAGGTTTAAGTGTAAGGAAGAATCCTTCTAGAGAACTGTTAGTGAATATGCTTATTGAACAGGATAAGGCCACAGCTGGCACTCCTGTTGAAAAGTTAGCTGATGGTTCCCACTTTGACTCTGGGGCTCCCCTAGCTAAAGAAGTAGGAGGGAAACTTCCAAGTCTGCCCCCTAGCAAACCACCTAGCATAGCTGGTACTGATGTAGAGTCACACCATACTGATAGTGTTGTCTCACATCACAGTAAGAGTATCCCTTCTCATCATAGTAGAAGTGCTGTTTCTGTTAGTCAAGCTATTAGGGTGCCTTCTGTTAGGGACAGGTCTCCTTCTCTCCTTTCTCATCATACTTCTGTTTCTAGACATGTCCCTCCCACCCACCCTGATGACAGATTGTTAGAAAGGGAGCTCAATAGATTGAGAGTGGAACAAACCAGACTGAAGCTCAAGAAGCAACAGCTGGATTTGTATAGACAGTCCTTAGAAGTAGAGAAAGAAAGACAGAAGTTGGGTTTAGAAACCCATGGTGGCAGCAGCAGTATTCCCAATAGTCATCCTGCAAAAGAGCATGATTCTAGGAATCTGCACAAGATAGTTCCCCCTTATAAGGAGGGGAATGACATTAACAAGTGGTTTGCTGCACTTGAGAGGGCCTGTGCTGTACAGGATGTCCCTCAAAGGCAGTGGGCTGCTATCCTATGGCTATCATTTATTGGAAAGGGTAGGGATAGGCTCCTTACTGTGAAAGAAAGTGAAGCCAATGATTTCAAAGTTCTTAAGAATGCACTCCTGGATGGTTATGGCTTAACCACTGAACAGTACAGGATGAAGTTCAGAGAGACCAAAAAGGAGTCTTCACAAGACTGGGTTGATTTTGTTGACCATTCAGTGAAGGCCTTGGAAGGGTGGTTACATGGCAGTAAAGTGACTGACTATGAAAGCCTACATAACATAATCCTAAGAGAGCATATACTTAATAATTGTGTGTCTGATTTGTTGCACCAGTATCTAGTGGACTCAGATCTGACCTCTCCCCAAGAATTGGGAAAGAAGGCAGACAAATGGGTCAGAACATGAGTGAACAGAAAAGTTCATACAGGTGGTGACAAGGATGGCAAGAAGAAAGATGGTGAAAAATCTCAAGATAAGCATGGGGATAAGGGTAAAACCAAAGATCCCACTTCAAATCTTAAACACTCTTCAGAGGGTGGGGATAAAACAAATTCTTCCTCTTCTTCTCAACCTACACAATTTAAAAAGCCTTGGTGCTTTGTGTGTAAAAACAGAGGCCATAGGCCAGGGGATAAGTCCTGTCCAGGTAAACCCCCTGAGCCTACCACCACTAATACATCAAGCTCTAGTGCCCCTAGCAGTAGTGGTACTAGTGGTGGGACTGCTGGCAACAGTCAAGTTAAGGGTGTAGTTGGCTTCACTTATGGGTCCATAATAGAAACTGGGGTAGTTAGTCCCAAGACAGTTTCTGTCACACCTAGTGGCATTGGCTTTGCCACACTGGCTGCTTGTCCCCTTACAATGGATAAGTACAGGCAGACAGTTTCAATAAATGGTGTTGAGGCCTTGCCCTACAGGGACACAGGTGCCAGTATCACTTTGGTGACTGAAAACCTAGTGGCTCCTGAACAACACATCATTGGACAACAGTATAAAATTATTGATGTCCATAACTCCACTAAGTTTCTTCCCTTAGCTATAATTCAGTTTAGTTGGGGTGGAGTTACTGGCCCTAAGCAGGTGGTGGTATCACCTAGCTTACCTGTAGACTGTCTCTTAGGTAATGACCTAGAGGCCTCAGGTTGGGCTGATGTAGAGTTTTATGCCCATGCAGCCATGATGGGCATCCCTGAGGAATTGTTCCCTCTCATTTCTACTGCAAATGATAAGGTTAGCCTTATTTTCCTTCTTTTGGGGGGGGGGGTTGTGTGAGAAAGTAGCCTCTTTCTAGCCTTGTTAACCCCACTTTTGGCCTGTTTGTGTGTGTATGTCAGGGTGTTTTCACTGTCTCACTGGGATCCTGTTAGCCAGGGCCCAGTGCTCATAGTGAAAACCCTATGTTTTCAGTATGTTTGTTATGTGTCACTGGGACCCTGCTAGTCAGGACCCCAGTGCTCATACGTTTGTGGCCTATATGTATGTGTTCCCTGTGTGGTGCCTAACTGTCTCACTGAGGCTCTGCTAACCAGAACCTCAGTGGTTATGCTCTCTCTGTACAAATTGTCACTAACAGGCTAGTGACCAATTTCACCAATTTACATTGGCATACTGGAACACCCTTATAATTCCCTAGTATATGGTACTGAGGTACCCAGGGTATTGGGGTTCCAGGAGATCCCTATGGGCTGCAGCATTTCTTTTGCCACCCATAGGGAGCTCTGACAATTGTTACACAGGCCTGCCACTGCAGCCTGGGTGAAATAACGTCCACGTTATTTCACAGCCATTTTACACTGCACTTAAGTAACTTATAAGTCACCTATATGTCTAACCTTTACCTGGTAAAGGTTGGGTGCTAAGTTACTTAGTGTGTGGGCACCCTGGCACTAGCCAAGGTGCCCCCACATTGTTCAGGGCCAATTCCCCGGACTTTGTCAGTGCAGGGACACCATTACACGCGTGCACTACATATAGGTCACTACCTATGTGTAGCTTCACAATGGTAACTCCAAACATAGCCATGTAACATGTCTAAGATCATGGAATTGCCCCCTGTATGCCATCCTGGCATTGTTAGTGCAATCCCATGATCCCACGGGTCTCTAGCACAGACCATGGCACTGCCAAACTGCCTTTCCCGGGGTTTCACGGCAGCTGCTGCTGCTGCCAACCACTCAGACAGGTTTCTGCCCTCCTGGGGTCCAGCCAGGCTTGGCCCAGGATGGCAGAACAAAGGACTTCCTCTGAGAGAGGGTGATACACCCTCTCCCTTTGGAAAATGGTGTGAAGGCAGGGGAGGAGTAGCCTCCCCCAGCCTCTGGAAATGCTTTCATGGGCATACATGGTGCCCATTTCTGCATAAGCCAGTCTACACCGGTTCAGGGACCCCTCAGCCCTGCTCTGGTGCGAAACTGGACTAAGGAAAGGGGAGTGACCACTCCCCTGACCTGCACCTCCCCTGGGAGGTGCCCAGAGCTCCTCCAGTGTGCGCCAGACCTCTGCCATCTTGGAAACAGAGGTGCTGCTGGCACACTGGTCTGCTCTGAGTGGCCAGTGCCAGCAGGTAACGTCAGAGACTCCTTCTGATAGGCTCCTTCAGGTGTTGCTAGCCTATCCTCTCTCCTAGGTAGCCAAACCCTCTTTTCTGGCTATTTAGGGTCTCTGTCTTTGGGGATTCCTTAGATAATGAATGCAAGAGCTCATCCGAGTTCCTCTGCATCTCCCTCTTCACCTTCTGCCAAGGAATCGACTGCTGACCGCGCTGGAAGCCTGCAAAACTGTAACAAATTAGCAAAGACGACTACTGCAACTCTGTAACGCTGATCCTGCCACCTTCTCGACTGCTTTCCTGGTGGTGCATGTTGTGGGGGTACTATGCCTCCTCTCTGTACTAGAAGCTCAGAAGAAATCTCCTGTGGGTCGATGGAATCGTCCCCCTGCAACCGCAGGCACCAAAGAACTGCATCACCGGTACCCTGGGTCTCCTCTCAGCACGACGAGCGAGGTCCCTTGAATCCAGCAACTCTGTCCAAGTGACTCCCACAGTCCAGTGACTCTTCAGTCCAAGTTTGGTGGAGGTAAGTCCTTGCCTCCCCACGCCAGACTGCATTGCTGGGAACCGCGACTTTTGCAGCTACTCCGGCCTCCGTGCAGTTTTGGCGGAAATCCTTTGTGCACACTCCAGCCTGGGTCCACAGCACTCTAACCTGCATTGCACGACCTCCTAAGTTGTCCTCCGGCGACGTGGGACTCCTTTGTGCGACTTCGGGTGAGCACCGTTTCACTCCACTTCGTAGTGCCTGTTCCAGCACTTCTGCGGGTTCTGCCTGCTTTTGAGAGGGCTCTTTGTCTTGCTCTATGCCCCCTCTGTCCCCAGACGCAATTGGCGACATCCTGGTCCCTCCTGGGCCACAGCAGCATCCAAAAACCCTAACTGCACAATTTGCAGCTAGCAAGGCTTGTTGGCAGTCTTCCTTCAGGAAATCACTTCTGCACGACTCTCCACGGCGTGAGGGATCCGTCCTTCAAAGGAGAAGTTCTTAGCCCTTGTCGTTCCTGCAGAATCTTCAGCTTATACTGTCCAGTAGCAGCTTCTTTGCACCCACAGCTGGCATTTCCTGGGCATCTGCCCATCTCCGACTTGCTTGTGACTTTTGGACTTGGTCCCCTTGTTCCACAGGTACCCTCGTTTGGAAATCCATCGTTGTTGCATTGCTGATTTGTGTCTTTCCTGCAGAATTCCCCTATCACGACTTCTATGTCCTTTGGGGAACTTTAGTGCACTTTGCACTCACTTTTCAGGGTCTTGGGGTGGGCTATTTTTCTAACCCTAACTGTTTTCTTACAGTCCCAGCGACCCTCTACAAGGTCACATAGGTTTGGGGTCCATTCGTGGTTCGCATTCCACTTTTGGAGTATATGGTTTGTGTTGCCCCCTATCCCTATGTGTCCCCATTGCATCCTATTGTAACTATACATTGTTTGCACTGTTTTCTAATACTATTACTGCATATTTTGGTATTGTGTACATATATCTTGTGTATATTTGCTATCCTCATACTGAGGGTACTCACTGAGATACTTTTGGCATATTGTCATAAAAATAAAGTACCTTTATTTTTAGTATATCTGTGTATTGTGTTTTCTTATGATATTGTGCATATGACACTAGTGGTACTGTAGGAGCTTCACTCGTCTCCTAGTTCAGCCTAAGCTGCTCTGCTAAGCTACCATTATCTATCAGCCTAAGCTGCTAGACACCCTATACACTAATAAGGGATAACTGGGCCTGGTGCAAGGTGTAAGTACCCCTTGGTACTCACTACAAGCCAGTCCGGCCTCCTACATTGGTGGCAGCGGTGGGATAAGTCCTTTGCAACTACTTACCACTTTTGTCATTGTACTTTTCATAAGAGAAAAATATACAAAACAAGTTCAGTGTATATACACCTAACCAAAAATTTTTGCATTTCTTTTCTCACTTCTTTTCTAAAGTGCTGAAAAGTACCTCTAACTTTCTAAAAAGTTCTTAAAAAGTTTTAAAAGTTTTTTTTCTGTCTTTCTAAAAGTTCTGAAAAACTTTTTTCCTTTTTCTATCACTTAAACACTTTCAAAAAATGTCTGGCACAGGCCAAACTGTTGATCTGTCCAAAATTGCTCATGATCACCTTAGCTGGAAAGGAGCAAGGAGTCTCTGCATAGAAAGAGGTTTAAGTGTAAGGAAGAATCCTTCTAGAGAACTGTTAGTGAATATGCTTATTAAACAGGATAAGGCCACAGCTGGCACTCCTGTTGAAAAGTTAGCTGATGGTTCCCACTTTGACTCTGGGGCTCCCCTAGCTAAAGAAGTAGGAGGGAAACTTCCAAGTCTGCCCCCTAGCAAACCACCTAGCATAGCTGGTACTGATGTAGAGTCACACCATACTGATAGTGTTGTCTCACATCACAGTAAGAGTATCCCTTCTCATCATAGTAGAAGTGCTGTTTCTGTTAGTCAAGCTATTAGGGTGCCTTCTGTTAGGGACAGGTCTCCTTCTGTCCTTTCTCATCATACTTCTGTTTCTAGACATGTCCCTCCCACCCGCCCTGATGACAGATTGTTAGAAAGGGAGCTCAATAGATTGAGAGTGGAACAAACCAGACTGAAGCTCAAGAAGCAACAGCTGGATTTGTATAGACAGTCCTTAGAAGTAGAGAAAGAAAGACAGAAGTTGGGTTTAGAAACCCATGGTGGCAGCAGCAGTATTCCCAATAGTCATCCTGCAAAAGAGCATGATTCTAGGAATCTGCACAAGATAGTTCCCCCTTATAAGGAGGGGGATGACATTAACAAGTGGTTTGCTGCACTTGAGAGGGCCTGTGCTGTACAGGATGTCCCTCAAAGGCAGTGGGCTGCTATCCTATGGCTATCATTTAGTGGAAAGGGTAGGGATAGGCTCCTTACTGTGAATGAAAGTGAAGCCAATGATTTCAAAGTTCTTAAGAATGCACTCCTGGATGGTTATGGCTTAACCACTGAACAGTAAAGGATGAAGTTCAGAGAGACCAAAAAGGAGTCTTCACAAGACTGGGTTGATTTTGTTGACCATTCAGTGAAGGCCTTGGAGGGGTGGTTACATGGCAGTAAAGTGACTGACTATGAAAGCCTACATAACATAATCCTAAGAGAGCATATACTTAATAATTGTGTGTCTGATTTGTTGCACCAGTATCTAGTGGACTCAGATCTGACCTCTCCCCAAGAATTGGGAAAGAAGGCAGACAAATGGGTCAGAACATGAGTGAACAGAAAAGTTCATACAGGTGGTGACAAGGATGGCAAGAAGAAAGATGGTGCAAAATCTCAAGATAAGCATGGGGATAAGGGTAAAACCAAAGATCCCACTTCAAATCTTAAACACTCTTCAGAGGGTGGGGATAAAACAAATTCTTCCTCTTCTTCTCAACCTACACAATTTAAAAAGCCTTGGTGCTTTGTGTGTAAAAACAGAGGCCATAGGCCAGGGGATTAGTCCTGTCCAGGTAAACCCCCTGAGCCTACCACCACTAATACATCAAGCTCTAGTGCCCTAGCAGTAGTGGTACTAGTGGTGGGACTGCTGGCAACAGTCAAGTTAAGGGTGTAGTTGGGTTCACTTATGGGTCCATAATAGAAACTGGGGTAGTTAGTCCCAAGACAGTTTCTGTCACACCTAGTGGCATTGGCCTTGCCACACTGGCTGCTTGTCCCCTTACAATGGATAAGTACAGGCAGACAGTTTCAATAAATGGTGTTGAGGCCTTGGCCTACAGGGACACAGGTGCCAGTATCACTTTGGTGACTGAAAACCTAGTGGCTCCTGAACAACACATCATTGGACAACAGTATAAAATTATTTATGTCCATAACTCCACTAAGTTTCTTCCCTTAGCTATAATTCAGTTTAGTTGGGGTGGAGTTACTGGCCCTAAGCAGGTGGTGGTATCACCTAGCTTACCTGTAGACTGTCTCTTAGGTAATGACCTAGAGGCCTCAGGTTGGGCTGATGTAGAGTTTTATGCCCATGCAGCCATGCTGGGCATCCCTGAGGAATTGTTCCCTCTCATTTCTACTGCAAATGAAAAAGCAAAGGAGAGAAGGCCTGAAAACTCAGGATCCCTCTCCATCAACAGGTAAAAAGGGTATCACAGTATCCACTAACCACCCTACCGTTCAGGATACCATTCCTGTGGTGGGAGAAACCTCTCCTGGGGTGGCACCTGTTCCAAGGGAATCATCAGCTGGCAAAGCTGGACTCCCTGAGGTAGAAGTACCTCTCTGTGGGATAACTAACATTGGTGAGAAAAAGAGCACCATTTTAGTTAACATGGAGCATCACTCCAACCCTCCCAGAGAAACTTTAGTGCAGAAACCCTGCACTGCCTCACAACACTTAGGACAGCATCCCTGCCCTAGTGTGGAGCTCATAGGACAGCATCCCTGCCCTGCTCCAACTCAAGAGAAACAGCATCCCTGTTCTCTCTTCCAGCCATATGGACAAAGTTTTTGCCCAGCTATGGCTTGTCTGAGACAGCATCCCTGTCTGGCATTTCCATCACTACAAATAGGTTCAGTGGACAATTCCCACTGCTCTAAACTAAAACTTACTGATGGAAACTCTGAAAATACATCTTCACATTGTTGCTTAGCTAAAAATCTTCAAACAGGGTGGTTTACATCCCCACAGGGAAGTAACCATATAGTGGATGATAAAGGGAGTAACCAGTCTATTGCAGAGCTACTCTCTACTTATCACCACTTAGACAATAAAGTCTCAACTGGCCAAGGTTAGCCTTATTTTCCTTCTTTTGGGGGGGGGGGGTTGTGTGAGAAAGTAGCCTCTTTCTAGCCTTGTTAACCCCACTTTTGGCCTGTTTGTGTGTGTATGTCAGGGTGTTTTCACTGTCTCACTGGGATCCTGTTAGCCAGGGCCCAGTGCTCATAGTGAAAACCCTATGTTTTCAGTATGTTTGTTATGTGTCACTGGGACCCTGCTAGTCAGGACCCCAGTGCTCATACATTTGTGGCCTATATGTATGTGTTCCCTGTGTGGTGCCTAACTGTCTCGCTGAGGCTCTGCTAACCAGAACCTCAGTGGTTATGCTCTCTCTGTACAAATTGTCACTAACAGGCTAGTGACCAATTTCACCAATTTACATTGGCATACTGGAACACCCTTATAATTCCCTAGTATATGGTACTGAGGTACCCAGGGGATTGGGGTTCCAGGAGATCCCTATGGGCTGCAGCATTTCTTTTGCCACCCATAGGGAGCTCTGACAATTCTTACACAGGCCTGCCACTGCAGCCTGGGTGAAATAACGTCCACGTTATTTCACAGCCATTTCACACTGCACTTAAGTAACTTATAAGTCACCTGTATGTCTAACCTTTACCTGGTAAAGGTTGGGTGCTAAGTTACTTAGTGTGTGGGCACCCTGGCACTAGCCAAGGTGCCCCCACATTGTTCAGGGCCAATTCCCCGGACTTTGTGAGTGCAGGGACACCATTACACACGTGCACTTCATATAGGTCACTACCTATGTGTAGCTTCACAATGGTAACTCCGAACATGGCCATGTAACATGTCTAAGATCATGGAATTGCCCCCTCTATGCCATCCTGGCATTGTTAGTGCAATCCCATGATCCCACGGGTCTCTAGCACAGACCCTGGCACTGCCAAACTGCCTTTCCTGGGGTTTCACTGCAGCTGCTGCTGCTGCCAACCCCTCAGACAGGTTTCTGCCCTCCTGGGGTCCAGCCAGGCTTGACCCAGGATGGCAGAACAAAGGACTTCCTCTGAGAGAGGGTGTTACACCCTCTCCCTTTGGAAAATGGTGTGAAGGCAGGGGAGGAGTAGCCTCCCCCAGCCTCTGGAAATGCTTTCATGGGCACACATGGTGCCCATTTCTGCATAAGCCAGTCTACACCGGTTCAGGGACCCCTCAGCCCTGCTCTGGCGTGAAACTGGACAAAGGAAAGGGGAGTGACCACTCCCCTGACCTGCACCTCCCCTGGGAGGTGCCCAGAGCTCCTCCAGTGTGCTCCAGACCTCTGCCATCTTGGAAACAGAGGTGCTGCTGGCACACTGGACTGCTCTGAGTGGCCAGTGCCAGCAGGTGACGTCAGAGACTCCTTCTGATAGGCTCCTTCAGGTGTTGCTAGCCTATCCTCTCTCCTAGGTAGCCAAACCCTCTTTTCTGGCTATTTAGGGTCTCTGTCTTTGGGGATTCCTTAGATAACGAATGCAAGAGCTCATTCGAGTTCCTCTGCATCTCTCTCTTCACCTTCTGCCAAGGAATCGACTGCTGACCGCGCTGGAAGCCTGCAAAACTGCAACAAAGTAGCAAAGACGACTACTGCAACTCTGTAACGCTGATCCTGCGGCCTTCTCGACTGATTTCCTGGTGGTGCATGCTGTGGGGGTAGTCTGCCTCCTCTCTGCACTAGAAGCTCCGAAGAAATCTCCCGTGGGTCGACGGAATCGTCCCCCTGCAACCGCAGGCACCAAAGAACTGCATCACCGGTACCCTGGGTCTCCTCTCAGCACGACGAGCGAGGTCCCTTGAATCCAGCAACTCTGTCCAAGTGACTCCCACAGTCCAGTGACTCTTCAGTCCAAGTTTGCTAGAGGTAAGTCCTTGCCTCCCCACGCCAGACTGCATTGCTGGGAACCACGACTTTTGCAGCTACTCCGGCCACCGTGCACTTCCAGCGGAAATCCTTTGTGCACACTCCAGCCTGGGTCCACAGCACTCAAACCTGCATTGCACGACCTCCTAAGTTGTCCTCCGGCGACGTGGGACTCCTTTGTGCGACTTTGGGTGAGCACCATTTCACTCCAATTCATAGTGCCTGTTCTGGCACTTCTGCGGGAGCTGCTTGCTTCTGAGAGGGCTCCTTGTCTTGCGCGACGCCCCCTCTGTCCCCAGACGCAATTGGCGACATCCTGGTCCCTCCTGGGCCACAACAGCATCCAAAAACCCTAACCGTACGATTTGCAGCTAGCAAGGTTTGTTGGCGGTCTTTCTTCAGGAAAACACTTCTGCACGACTCTACACGGCGTGAGGGATCCGTCCTCCAAAGGGGAAGTTCCTAGCCCTTGTCGTTCCTGCAGAATCGTCAGCTTATACTGTCCAGAAGCAGCTTCTTTGCACCCACAGCTGGCATTTCCTGGGCATCTGCCCATCTCCGACTTGCTTGTGACTCTTGGACTTGGTCCTCTTGTTCCACAGGTACCCTCGTTTGGAAATCCATCGTTGTTGCATTGCTGATTTGTGTCTTTCCTGCAGAATTCCCCTATCACGACTTCTATGTCCTTTGGGGAACTTTAGTGCACTTTGCACTCACTTTTCAGGGTCTTGGGGAGGGCTATTTTCTAACCCTAACTGTTTTCTTACAGTCCCAGCGACCCTCTACAAGGTCACATAGGTTTGGGGTCCATTCGTGGTTCGCATTCCACTTTTGGAGTATATGGTTTGTGTTGCCCCTATCCCTATGTGTCCCCATTGCATCCTATTGTAACTATACAGTGTTTGCACTGTTTTCTAATACTATTACTGTATATTTTGGTATTGTGTACATATATCTTGTGTATATTTGCTATCCTCATACTGAGGGTACTCACTGAGATACTTTTGGCATATTGTCATAAAAATAAAGTACCTTTATTTTTAGTACATCTGTGTATTGTGTTTTCTTATGATATTGTGCATATGACACTAGTGGTACTGTAGGAGCTTCACTCGTCTCCTAGTTCAGCCTAAGCTGCTCCGCTAAGCTACCATTATCTATCAGCCTAAGCTGCTAGACACCCTATACACTAATAAGGGATAACTGGGCCTGGTGCAAGGTGTAAGTACCCCTTGGTACTCACTACAAGCCAGTCCGGCCTCCTACATTGGTGGAAGCGGTGGGATAAGTCCTTTGCAACTACTTACCACTTTTGTCATTGTACTTTTCATAAGAGAAAAATATACAAAACAAGTTCAGTGTATATACACCTAACCAAAAAGTTTTGCATTTCTTTTCTCACTTCTTTTCTAAAGTGCTGAAAAGTACCTCTAACTTTCTAAAAAGTTCTTAAAAAGTTTTAAAAGTTTTTTTTCTGTCTTTCTAAAAGTTCTGAAAAACTTTTTTCCTTTTTCTATCACTTAAACACTTTCAAAAAATGTCTGGCACAGGCCAAACTGTTGATCTGTCCAAACTTGCTTATGATCACCTTAGCTGGAAAGGAGCAAGGAGTCTCTGCATAGAAAGAGGTTTAAGTGTAAGGAAGAATCCTTCTAGAGAACTGTTAGTGAATATGCTTATTGAACAGGATAAGGCCACAGCTGGCACTCCTGTTGAAAAGTTAGCTGATGGTTCCCACTTTGACTCTGGCGCTCCCCTAGCTAAAGAAGTAGGAGGGAAACTTGCAAGTCTGCCCCCTAGCAAACCACCTAGCATAGCTGGTACTGATGTAGAGTCACACCATACTGATAGTGTTGTCTCACATCACAGTAAGAGTATCTCTTCTCATCATAGTAGAAGTGCTGTTTCTGTTAGTCAAGCTATTAGGGTGCCTTCTGTTAGGGACAGGTCTCCTTCTGTCCTTTCTCATCATACTTCTGTTTCTAGACATGTCCCTCCCACCCACCCTGATGACAGATTGTTAGAAAGGGAGCTCAATAGATTGAGAGTGGAACAAACCAGACTGAAGCTCAAGAAGCAACAGCTGGATTTGTATAGACAGTCCTTAGAAGTAGAGAAAGAAAGACAGAAGTTGGGTTTAGAAACCCATGGTGGCAGCAGCAGTATTCCCAATAGTCATCCTGCAAAAGAGCATGATTCTAGGAATCTGCACAAGATAGTTCCCCCTTATAAGGAGGGGGATGACATTAACAAGTGGTTTGCTGCACTTGAGAGGGCCTGTGCTGTACAGGATGTCCCTCAAAGGCAGTGGGCTGCTATCCTATGGCTATCATTTAGTGGAAAGGGTAGGGATAGGCTCCTTACTGTGAAAGAAAGTGAAGCCAATGATTTCAAAGTTCTTAAGAATGCACTCCTGGATGGTTATGGCTTAACCACTGAACAGTACAGGATGAAGTTCAGAGAGATCAAAAAGGAGTCTTCACAAGACTGGGTTGATTTTGTTGACCATTCAGTGAAGGCCTTGGAGGGGTGGTTACATGGCAGTAAAGTGACTGACTATGAAAGCCTATATAACATAATCCTAAGAGAACATATACTTAATAATTGTGTGTCTGATTTGTTGCACCAGTATCTAGTGGACTCAGATCTGACCTCTCCCCAAGAATTGGGAAAGAAGGCAGACAAATGGGTCAGAACACGAGTGAACAGAAAAGTTCATACAGGTGGTGACAAGGATGGCAAGAAGAAAGATGGTGAAAAATCTCAAGATAAGCATGGGGATAAGGGTAAAACCAAAGATCCCACTTCAAATCTTAAACACTCTTCAGAGGGTGGGGATAAAACAAATTCTTCCTCTTCTTCTCAACCTACACAATTTAAAAAGCCTTGGTGCTTTGTGTGTAAAAACAGAGGCCATAGGCCAGGGGATAAGTCCTGTCCAGGTAAACCCCCTGAGCCTACCACCACTAATACATCAAGCTCTAGTGCCCCTAGCAGTAGTGGTACTAGTGGTGGGACTGCTGGCAACAGTCAAGTTAAGGGTGTAGTTGGGTTCACTTATGGGTCCATAATAGAAACTGGGGTAGTTAGTCCCAAGACAGTTTCTGTCACACCTAGTGGCATTGGCCTTGCCACACTGGCTGCTTGTCCCCTTACAATGGATAAGTACAGGCAGACAGTTTCAATAAATGGTGTTGAGGCCTTGGCCTACAGGGACACAGGTGCCAGTATCACTTTGGTGACTGAAAACCTAGTGGCTCCTGAACAACACATCATTGGACAACAGTATAAAATTATTGATGTCCATAACTCCACTAAGTTTCTTCCCTTAGCTATAATTCAGTTTAGTTGGGGTGGAGTTACTGGCCCTAAGCAGGTGGTGGTATCACCTAGCTTACCTGTAGACTGTCTCTTAGGTAATGACCTAGAGGCCTCAGGTTGGGCTGATGTAGAGTTTTATGCCCATGCAGCCATGCTGGGCATCCCTGAGGAATTGTTCCCTCTCATTTCTACTGCAAATGAAAAAGCAAAGGAGAGAAGGCCTGAAAACTCAGGATCCCTCTCCATCAACAGGTAAAAAGGGTATCACAGTATCCCCTAACAACCCTACCGTTCAGGATACCATTCCTGTGGTGGGAGAAACCTCTCCTGGGGTGGCACCTGTTCCAAGGGAATCATCAGCTGGCAAAGCTGGACTCCCTGAGGTAGAAGTACCTCTCTGTGGGATAACTAACATTAGTGAGAAAAAGAGCACCATTTTAGTTAACATGGAGCATCCCTCCAACCCTCCCAGAGAAATTTAGTGCAGAAACCCTGCACTGCCTCACAACACTTAGGACAGCATCCCTGCCCTAGTGTGGAGCTCATAGGACAGCATCCCTGCCCTGCTCCAACTCAAAAGAAACAGCATTCCTGTTCTCTCTTCCAGCCATATGGACAACGTTTTTGCCCAGCTATGGCTTTTCTGAGACAGCATCCCTGTCTGGCATTTCCATCACTACAAATAGGTTCAGTGGACAATTCCCACTGCTCTAAACTAAAACTTACTGATAGAAACTCTGAAAATACATCTTCACATTGTTGCTTAGCTAAAAAACTTCAAACAGGGTGGTTTACATCCCCACAGGGAAGTAACCATATAGTGGATGATAAAGGGAGTAACCAGTCTATTGCAGAGCTACTCTCTACTTATCACCACTTAGACAATAAAGTCTCAACTGGCGAAGGTTAGCCTTATTTTCCTTCTTTTGGGGGGGGAGGGGTTGTGTGAGAAAGTAGCCTCTTTCTAGCCTTGTTAACCCCACTTTTGGCCTGTTTGTGTGTGTATATGTCAGGGTGTTTTCACTGTCTCACTGGGATCCTGCTAGCCAGGGCCCAGTGCTCATAGTGAAAACCCTATGTTTTCAGTATGTTTGTTATGTGTCACTGGGACCCTGCTAGTCAGGACCCCAGTGCTCATACGTTTGTGGCCTATATGTATGTGTTCCCTGTGTGGTTCCTAACTGTCTCACTGAGGCTCTGCTAACCAGAACCTCAGTGGTTATGCTCTCTCTGTACAAATTGTCACTAACAGGCTAGTGACCAATTTGACCAATTTACATTGGCATACTGGAACACCCTTATAATTCCCTAGTATATGGTACTGAGGTACCCAGGGTATTGGGGTTCCAGGAGATCCCTATGGGCTGCAGCATTTCTTTTGCCACCCATAGGGAGCTCTGACAATTCTTACACAGGCCTGCCACTGCAGCCTGGGTGAAATAACGTCCACGTTATTTCACAGCCATTTTACACTGCACTTAAGAAACTTATAAGTCACCTATATGTCTAACCTATACCTGGTAAAGGTTGGGTGCTAAGTTACTTAGTGTGTGGGCACCCTGGCACTAGCCAAGGTGCCCCCACAGTGTTCAGGGCCAATTCCCCGGACTTTGTGAGTGCAGGGACACCATTACACGCGTGCACTACATATAGGTCACTACCTATGTGTAGCTTCACAATGGTAACTCCGAACATGGCCATGTAACATGTCTAAGATCATGGAATTGCCCCCTCTATGCCATCCTGGCATTGTTAGTGCAATCCCATGATCCCACGGGTCTCTAGCACAGACCCTGGCACTGCCAAACTGCCTTTCCCGGGGTTTCACTGCAGCTGCTGCTGCTGCCAACCCCTCAGACAGGTTTCTGCCCTCCTGGGGTCCAGCCAGGCTTGACCCAGGATGGCAGAACAAAGGACTTCCTCTGAGAGAGGGTGTTACACCCTCTCCCTTTGGAAAATGGTGTGAAGGCAGGGGAGGAGTAGCCTCCCCCAGCCTCTGGAAATGCTTTCATGGGCACACATGTTGCCCATTTCTGCATAAGCCAGTTTACACTGGTTCAGGGACCCCTCAGCCCTGTTCTGGCGCGAAACTGGACAAAGGAAAGGGGAGTGACCACTCCCCTGACCTGCACCTCCCCTGGGAGGTGCCCAGAGCTCCTCCAGTGTGCTCCAGACCTCTGCCATCTTGGAAACAGAGGTGCTGCTGGCACACTGGACTGCTCTGAGTGGCCAGTGCCAGCAGGTGACGTCAGAGACTCCTTCTGATAGGCTCCTTCAGGTGTTGCTAGCCTATCCTCTCTCCTAGGTAGCCAAACCCTCTTTTCTGGCTATTTAGGGTCTCTGTCTTTGGGGATTCCTTAGATAACGAATGCAAGAGCTCATCCGAGTTCCTCTGCATCTCTCTCTTCACCTTCTGCCAAGGAATCGACTGCTGACCGCGCTGGAAGCCTGCAAAACTGCAACAAAGTAGCAAAGACGACTACTGCAACTCTGTAACGCTGATCCTGCGGCCTTCTCGACTGCTTTCCTGGTGGTGCATGCTGTGGGGGTAGTCTGCCTCCTCTCTGCACTAGAAGCTCAGAAGAAATCTCCCGTGGGTTGACGGAATCGTCCCCCTGCAACCGCAGGCACCAAAGAACTGCATCACCGGTACCCTGGGTCTCCTCTCAGCACGACGAGCGAGGTCCCTTGAATCCAGCAACTCTGTCCAAGTGACTCCCACAGTCCAGTGACTCTTCAGTCCAAGTTTGGTGGAGGTAAGTCCTTGCCTCCCCACGCCAGACTGCATTGCTGGGAACCGCGACTTTTGCAGCTACTCCGGCCTCCGTGCACTTCCGGTGGAAATCCTTTGTGCACAGTCCAGCCTGGGTCCACAGCACTCTAACCTGCATTGCACGACCTCCTAAGTTGTCCTCCGGCGACGTGGGACCCCTTTGTGCGACTTCGGGTGAGCACCGTTTCACTCCACTTCGTAGTGCCTGTTCCAGCACTTTTGCGGGTGCTGCCTGCTTCTGAGAGGGCTCTTTGTCTTGCGCGACGCCCCCTCTGTCCCCAGACGCAATTGGCGACATCCTGGTCCCTCCTGGGCCACAACAGCATCCAAAAACCCTAACCACATGATTTGCAGATAGCAAGGCTTGTTGGTGGTCTTTGTTCAGGAAAACACTTCCGCCCGACTCCTCACGGCTTCCGAAATCTGTCCTCCAAAGGGGAAGTTCCTAGCCCTTGTCGTTCCTGCAGAATCTTCAGCTTATACTGTCCAGTAGCAGCTTCTTTGCACCCACAACTGGCATTTCCTGGGCATCTGCCCATCTCCGACTTGCTTGTGACTTTTGGACTTGGTCCCCTTGTTCCACAGGTACCCTAGTTTGGAAATCCATCGTTGTTGCATTGCAGATTTGTGTCTTTCCTGCAGAATTCCCCTATCACGACTTCTATGTCCTTTGGGGAACTTTAGTGCACTTTGCACTCACTTTTCAGGGTCTTGGGGTGGGCTATTTTTCTAACCCTAACTGTTTTCTTACAGTCCCAGCGACCCTCTACAAGGTCACATAAGTTTGGGGTCCATTCGTGGTTCGCATTCCACTTTTGGAGTATATGGTTTGTGTTGCCCCTATCCCTATGTGTCCCCATTGCATCCTATTGTAACTATACAGTGTTTGCACTGTTTTCTAATACTATTACTGTATATTTTGGTATTGTGTACATATATCTTGTGTATATTTGCTATCCTCATACTGAGGGTACTCACTGAGATACTTTTGGCATATTGTCATAAAAATAAAGTACCTTTATTTTTAGTATATCTGTGTATTGTGTTTTCTTATGATATTGTGCATATGACACTAGTGGTACTGTAGGAGCTTCACTCGTCTCCTAGTTCGGCCTAAGCTGCTCTGCTAAGCTACCATTATCTATCAGCCTAAGCTGCTAGACACCCTATACACTAATAAGGGATAACTGGGCCTGGTGCAAGGTGTAAGTACCCCTTGGTACTCACTACAAGCCAGTCTGGCCTCCTACATTGGTGGCAGCGGTGGGATAAGTCCTTTGCAACTACTTACCACTTTTGTCATTGTACTTTTCATAAGAGAAAAATATACAAAACAAGTTCAGTGTATATACACCTAACCAAAACGTTTTGCATTTCTTTTCTCACTTCTTTTCTAAAGTGCTGAAAAGTACCTCTAACTTTCTAAAAAGTTCTTAAAAAGTTTTTAAAAAAATTTTTCTGTCTTTCTAAAAGTTCTGAAAAACTTTTTTCCTTTTTCTATCACTTAAACACTTTCAAAAAATGTCTGGCACAGGCCAAACTGTTGATCTGTCCAAACTTGCTTATGATCACCTTAGCTGGAAAGGAGCAAGGAGTCTCTGCATAGAAAGAGGTTTAAGTGTAAGGAAGAATCCTTCTAGAGAACTGTTAGTGAATATGCTTATTGAACAGGATAAGGCCACAGCTGGCACTCCTGTTGAAAAGTTAGCTGATGGTTCCCACTTTGACTCTGGGGCTCCCCTAGCTAAAGAAGTAGGAGGGAAACTTCCAAGTCTGCCCCCTAGCAAACCACCTAGCATAGCTGGTACTGATGTAGAGTCACACCATACTGATAGTGTTGTCTCACATCACAGTAAGAGTATCCCTTCTCATCATAGTAGAAGTGCTGTTTCTGTTAGTCAAGCTATTAGGGTGCCTTCTGTTAGGGACAGGTCTCCTTCTGTCCTTTCTCATCATACTTCTGTTTCTAGACATGTCCCTCCCACCCACCCTGATGACAGATTGTTAGAAAGGGAGCTCAATAGATTGAGAGTGGAACAAACCAGACTGAAGCTCAAGAAGCAACAGCTGGATTTGGATAGACAGTCCTTAGAAGTAGAATAAGAAAGACAGTAGTTGGGTTTAGAAACCCATGGTGGCAGCAGCAGTATTCCCAATAGTCATCCTGCAAAAGAGCATGATTCTAGGAATCTGCACAAGATAGTTCCCCCTTATAAGGAGGGGGGATGACATTAACAAGTGGTTTGCTGCACTTGAGAGGGCCTGTGCTGTACAGGATGTCCCTCAAAGGCAGTGGGCTGCTATCCTATGGCTGTCATTTAGTGGAAAGGGTAGGGATAGGCTCCTTACTATGAAAGAAAGTGAAGCCAATGATTTCAAAGTTCTTAAGAATGCACTCCTGGATGGTTATGGCTTAACCACTGAACAGTACAGGATGAAGTTCAGAGAGACCAAAAAGGAGTCTTCACAAGACTGGGTTGATTTTGTTGACCATTCAGTGAAGGCCTTGGAGGGGTGGTTACATGGCAGTAAAGTGACTGACTATGAAAGCCTATATAACATAATCCTAAGAGAGCATATACTTAATAATTGTGTGTCTGATTTGTTGCACCAGTATCTAGTGGACTCAGATCTGACCTCTCCCCAAGAATTGGGAAAGAAGGCAGACAAATGGGTCAGAACAAAAGTGAACAGAAAAGTTCATACAGGTGGTGACAAGGATGGCAAGAAGAAAGATGGTGCAAAATCTCAAGATAAGCATGGGGATAAGGGTAAAACCAAAGATCCCACTTCAAATCTTAAACACTCTTCAGAGGGTGGGGATAAAACAAATTCTTCCTCTTCTTCTCAACCTACACAATTTAAAAAGCCTTGGTGCTTTGTGTGTAAAAACAGAGGCCATAGGCCAGGGGATTAGTCCTGTCCAGGTAAACCCCCTGAGCCTACCACCACTAATACATCAAGCTCTAGTGCCCTAGCAGTAGTGGTACTAGTGGTGGGACTGCTGGCAACAGTCAAGTTAAGGGTGTAGTTGGGTTCACTTATGGGTCCATAATAGAAACTGGGGTAGTTAGTCCCAAGACAGTTTCTGTCACACCTAGTGGCATTGGCCTTGCCACACTGGCTGCTTGTCCCCTTACAATGGATAAGTACAGGCAGACAGTTTCAATAAATGGTGTTGAGGCCTTGGCCTACAGGGACACAGGTGCCAGTATCACTGTGGTGACTGAAAACCTAGTGGCTCCTGAACAACACATCATTGGACAACAGTATAAAATTATTGATGTCCATAACTCCACTAAGTTTCTTCCCTTAGCTATAATTCAGTTTAGTTGGGGTGGAGTTACTGGCCCTAAGCAGGTGGTGGTATCACCTAGCTTACCTGTAGACTGTCTCTTAGGTAATGACCTAGAGGCCTCAGGTTGGGCTGATGTAGAGTTTTATGCCCATGCAGCCATGCTGGGCATCCCTGAGGAATTGTTCCCTCTCATTTGTACTGAAATGAAAAAGCAAAGGAGAGAAGGCCTGAAAACTCAGGATCCCTCTCCATCAACAGGTAAAAAGGGTATCACAGTATCCCCTAACCACCCTACCATTCAGGATACCATTCCTGTGGTGGGAGAAACCTCTCCTGGGGTGGCACCTGTTCCAAGGGAATCATCAGCTGGCAAAGCTGGACTCCCTGAGGTAGAAGTACCTCTCTGTGGGATAACTAACATTGGTGAGAAAAAGAGCACCATTTTAGTTAACATGGAGCATCCCTCCAACCCTCCCAGAGAAACTTTAGTGCAGAAACCCTGCACTGCCTCACAACACTTAGGACAGCATCCCTGCCCTAGTGTGGAGCTCATAGGACAGCATCCCTGCCCTGCTCCAACTCAAGAGAAACAGCATCCCTGTTCTCTCTTCCAGCCATATGGACAAAGTTTTTGCCCAGCTATGGCTTTTCTGAGACAGCATCCCTGTCTGGCATTTCCATCACTACAAATAGGTTCAGTGGACAATTCCCACTGCTCTAAACTAAAACTTACTGATAGAAACTCTGAAAATACATCTTCACATTGTTGCTTAGCTAAAAAACTTCAAACAGGGTGGTTTACATCCCCACAGGGAAGTAACCTTATAGTGGATGATAAAGGGAGTAACCAGTCTATTGCAGAGCTACTCTCTACTTATCACCACTTAGACAATAAAGTCTCAACAGGCCAAGGTTAGCCTTATTTTCCTTCTTTTGGGGGGGGGGGGTTGTGTGAGAAATTAGCCTCTTTCTAGCCTTGTTAACCCCACTTTTGGCCTGTTTGTGTGTGTATGTCAGGGTGTTTTCACTGTCTCACTGGGATCCTGCTAGCCAGGGCCCAGTGCTCATAGTGAAAACCCTATGTTTTCAGTATGTTTGTTATGTGTCACTGGGACCCTGCTAGTCAGGACCCCAGTGCTCATACGTTTGTGGCCTATATGTATGTGTTCCCTGTGTGGTGCCTAACTGTCTCACTGAGGCTCTGCTAACCAGAACCTCAGTGGTTATGCTCTCTCTGTACAAATTGTCACTAACAGGCTAGTGACCAATTTCACCAATTTACATTGGCATACTGGAACACCCTTATAATTCCCTAGTATATGGTACTGAGGTACCCAGGGTATTGGGGTTCCAGGAGATCCCTATGGGCTGCAGCATTTCTTTTGCCACCCATAGGGAGCTCTGACAATTCTTACACAGGCCTGCCACTGCAGCCTGGGTGAAATAACGTCCACGTTATTTCACAGCCATTTTACACTGCACTTAAGTAACTTATAAGTCACCTATATGTCTAACCTTTACCTGGTAAAGGTTGGGTGCTAAGTTACTTAGTGTGTGGGCACCCTGGCACTAGCCAAGGTGCCCCCACAGTGTTCAGGGCCAATTCCCCGGACTTTGTGAGTGCAGGGACACCATTACACGCGTGCACTACATAAAGGTCACTACCTATGTGTAGCTTCACAATGGTAACTCCGAACATGGCCATGTAACATGTCTAAGATCATGGAATTGCCCCCTCTATGCCATCCTGGCATTGTTAGTGCAATCCCATGATCCCACGGGTCTCTAGCACAGACCCTGGCACTGCCAAACTGCCTTTCCCGGGGTTTCACTGCAGCTGCTGCTGCTGCCAACCCCTCAGACAGGTTTCTGCCCTCCTGGGGTCCAGCCAGGCTTGACCCAGGATGGCAGAACAAAGAACTTCCTCTGAGAGAGGGTGTTACACCCTCTCCCTTTGGAAAATGGTGTGAAGGCAGGAGAGGAGTAGCCTCCCCCAGCCTCTGGAAATGCTTTCATGGGCACACATGGTGCCCATTTCTGCATAAGCCAGTCTACATCGGTTCAGGGACCCCTCAGCCCTGCTCTGGCGCGAAACTGGACAAAGGAAAGGGGAGTGACCACTCCCCTGACCTGCACCTCCCCTGGGAGGTGCCCAGAGCTCCTCCAGTGTGCTCCAGACCTCTGCCATCTTGGAAACAGAGGTGCTGCTGGCACACTGGACTGCTCTGAGTGGCCAGTGCCAGCAGGTGACGTCAGAGACTCCTTCTGATAGGCTCCTTCAGGTGTTGCTAGCCTATCCTCTCTCCTAGGTAGCCAAACCCTCTTTTCTGGCTATTTAGGGTCTCTGTCTTTGGGGATTCCTTAGATAACGAATGCAAGAGCTCATCCGAGTTCCTCTGCATCTCTCTCTTCACCTTCTGCCAAGGAATCGACTGCTGACCGCGCTGGAAGCCTGCAAAACTGCAACAAAGTAGCAAAGACGACTACTGCAACTCTGTAACGCTGATCCTGCGGCCTTCTCGACTGCTTTCCTGGTGGTGCATGCTGTGGGGGTAGTCTGCCTCCTCTCTGCACTAGATGCTCCGAAGAAATCTCCTGTGGGTCGACGGAATCGTCCCCCTGCAACCGCAGGCACCAAAGAACTGCATCACTGGTACCCTGGGTCTCCTCTCAGCACGACGAGCAAGGTCCCTTGAATCCAGCAACTCTGTCCAAGTGACTCCCACAGTCCAGTGACTCTTCAGTCCAAGTTTGGTGGAGGTAAGTCCTTGCCTCCCCACGCCAGACTGCATTGCTGGGAACCATGACTTTTGCAGCTACTCCGGCCTCCGTGCACTTCCGGCGGAAATCCTTTGTGCACAATCCAGCCTGGGTCCATGGCACTCTAACCTGCATCGCACGACCTCCTAAGTTGTCCTCCGGCGACGTGAGACTCCTTTGTGCGACTTCGGGTGAGCACTGTTTCACTCCACTTTGTAGTGCCTGTTCCGGCACTTCTGCTTGTGCTGCCTGCTTCTGAGAGGGCTCCTTGTCTTGCTCGACGCCCTCTCTGTCCCCAGACTCAATTGGCGACATCCTGGTCCCTCCTGGGCCACAGCAGCATCCAAAAACCCTAACTGCACAATTTGCAGCTAGCAAGGCTTGTTGGCGGTCTTTCTTCAGGAAAACACTTCTGCACGACTCTCCTCTGCGTGATGGATCCGTCTTCTAGAGGGGAAGTTCCTAGCCCTTGTCATTCCTGCAGAATCTTCAGCTTATACTGTCCAGTAGCAGCTTCTTTGCACCCACAGCTGGCATTTCCTGGGCATCTGCCCATCTCCGACTTGCTTGTGACTTTTGGACTTGGTCCCCTGGTTCCACAGGTACCCTCGTTTGGAAATCCATCGTTGTTGCATTGCTGATTTGTGTCTTTCCTGCAGAATTCCCCTATCACGACTTCTATGTCCTTTGGGGAACTTTAGTGCACTTTGCACTCACTTTTCAGGGTCTTGGGGTGGGCTATTTTTCTAACCCTAACTGTTTTCTTACAGTCCCAGCGACCCTCTACAAGGTCACATAGGTTTGGGGTCCATTCGTGGTTCGCATTCCACTTTTGGAGTATATGGTTTGTGTTGCCCCTATCCCTATGTGTCCCCATTGCATCCTATTGTAACTATACATTGTTTGCACTGTTTTCTAATACTATTACTGCATATTTTGGTATTGTGTACATATATCTTGTGTATATTTGCTATCCTCATACTGAGGGTACTCACTGAGATACTTTTGGCATATTGTCATAAAAATAAAGTACCTTTATTTTTAGTATATCTGTGTATTGTGTTTTCTTATGATATTGTGCATATGACACTAGTGGTACTGTAGGAGCTTCACTCGTCTCCTAGTTCAGCCTAAGCTGCTCCGCTAAGCTGCCATTATCTATCAGCCTAAGCTGCTAGACACCCTATACACTAATAAGGGATAACTGGGCCTGGTGCAAGGTGTAAGTACCCCTTGGTACTCACTACAAGCCAGTCCAGCCTCCTACAATACCCACATAGCAATAAATTATAAATTGTTGAGCAGGACAGTAATCCAGCAGAAACAGCTTCTGCAATGCACGTGTATGCATTATGCTTGCGAGCAGGCTAGGAGTTTATCCTGCAGCACAGCCCTGCCTGTCTGTGTGATTGCTCTGAATCCTGCTAATTTTCTTCAGAGCCCACAGTTTGGAAGTGCTGCTGTGCCTCCGTTCTCCTGTCAACCTGCAGAGGACTAAGTAGTAAAGCTGATGAATGGGTCCTATTAGCTTCCTCCCATTGACAACATTCTAAGGTGATCCTCACATTTATCCTTGATGTGGGTGATGTGGTCAGCACGGGGGTAGGTAAATGTCTTTGAAGTGGCCGGTGAAGAAGCCCTTGTAATTCAGCAGGCCTCTGGTTTCCCTAGTCTAGTGATCACCTAGCAGCAGCAGCCCCACATTGTAAGAGAGTTTTACACCTTGTGCTACATGGAGTAAATGGTTGAAATTAAGTTATTTTCGACACTTTTGTTGTTTGGCTGTTAGCGAAGAAGAGAACTTTAGGGGAGTAGACTGTGTCTAGAAGGGTTTGAGGTACCTGAAACATCTTGCCACTAACACTTATTGCCGTATCCAGCATCTGGTGTAGCTGAGGTCACATAACCCTACAGTATGCAACATTGTCAGCTGAATAGTACATTCTGTACTTAGCTGTGCCCTTGGTGTGCCATATTACTATACATTGAGCACCGAATCTCAAAGGTGTCTTTGACCTAGCACTTCACCATGAACTTGTGTGAAAGTATTATGGCATTCATGCCAGTGATGTGCATCTACTCATGATATTATGTTTGTGCTGAGAACACCAGCTGTCGCTTGTCGGATTTAGGCTCGGGTTACTTTTTATTAACTCATGCAGTCTCAGGATTTCACAACATCATCTTTTTGTAACCTCACTTTCCCCAACTTACAGGAGGGAAAGTGGTCTCTGGACTAAAGTGTCAGTCTGTGATGCCATATTGTCATGTAGCTTGGTGATTCATCCTGTACACTTTCTCAAGTGTTATCAAGACATACTATAGACAATTGCTTGCTGCGCCCATGTCAGTGGTATGAAGGGGCCATAGGGAGACAGAGGTGATCAGTCCCCTATCCAAAGATAGAACCCTATGCATGCAGAGGAAAACATCTCTGATGATAGAGAAGCATTAAAATCATCTAGTGTGGGTTGCTTCTTCATTACTTATCACACCTCTCTTTGCAAAACAATCTCGTACACATTTGATCATTCCATTTAGTATGAGTAAAAAAGAATAATATTGTTGGCTGTGTTTTTTGCTCCAAAATATTGAAGACTAGAAAAATATGTCATTTTATTTCAAATGAAATACAAACCCAAAACTATTAAGTAACACAAAGGCTGACTAGAAGGGGAAGTTTTGATGTGTTGGATAGGCTCTTTTTTATAATTACAAATAATAAGGTCATGTGAAGTTAATATCTAGTATTTTACTTTTCTTGGCAAAGTCTCTCCTGATCTCTTCCCAGCATTGATTAGTATAAAGTAGAATATTCACGTCCAAATGAAGGGTGAATAAACAAAGAACTAAGCCAAATGGTGTATCAACACTTTATAGACACTGAGTTAAGCCGAGAAGTTCAGCTGAACCATTTACAAGTGATATGGGATTGCTCTCTTCTTTGACAGTAAATGCTTTAAAAGAGGAAATCAAGCCTCAATTTGACAAGGGATAGAGGTCCAGATGACTTGTCTGAAAATACAATTAAAGCAAATGTTGGTTTGTGGGCAAGGTTATTCTCTTTAATTTTTCAATTTAGGACAAAAAATTAACAGTTCCCCAAAAGTTGCAAAAGTGGCTATAGTTAGGTCTATTTTTTAAACAAGAGGGCTTGAGAATTCAAACAAATATTGCCGTATTAGTTTGGTAGATGTTGGAGCTAAAGAGAGAGAAACTGGGTTATTGGTTGAGTGGGGTGTCACCCTGCTCTACCAACAGCCGCAGTCCCTGTCGGGGTGTATCACAAAAGTCACTAACTAACCTGTGCTGAACCTTCTGGTAGATTGACACAAAAGCAGTCATACTTACCTTAGAGGCCACGTGTAAAATATTTGTGCAGCACACAAACCGCAATAAAGTAAAAACACCATACAGGAAAATCCCACACCAAGTTAGAGAAAAAGAATACATTTAAAAAAAACATATTTGACCCTAAAACAACACATTCAGTCAGTAGAACTGAAGTTATGAAATGTTTGTGCCTAAAAGATTAAAGTGCTAACCACGAAAATGTAGCCACACAAAACCGTCTCAAAGTAAAAAAATATAGCTTTCCACGATGGAGCACAAGTCGGATACAAAGAGTAGATTGGACCTGGTTGCTGCTTACCTTCTAACTTAGAAGAAATTTGAAGAAAAAGTCTCTGAGAAGGTACATGTTCTGTGGAGCAAGGCTGCTAGTTATGTATGAGGACGACTAAAGGCATCACCATGATGGAACTGTTGGACAAAGTCACAGTAAAGCTTTATACATTTGAATTTAGTCTCTTTTTTGGAAGTCAAAAATCTCCAATGGGACGAAGCTGGAGGCTGTGGCCGACAAGAGTTTCATGGGGCCAGATATCTCGTTAGCAAAGCACAGCTAAATTGGAATTGCTGCTGGGAAGAAGGATGTAACTGGAGCTGCTGAGAAGTCAGGTGGACTGGCGAAGCACATTGGGTGGATAGATAAGGAGGTTCGTCTTGGTCTCTTCTTGGTTCTAAGAGTATTTTTAGCCAAAATATTTCCGAAGTCCCAAGTTTTGGATTGTAGCTATCAGATCACTGTAATGATGTAACATGGCTCCATGCCAGAACACTGGGCATGGAACCAGCTTGTTCTGACGTTCTGTCATGCAGGGTTCTCTGCATGACAGTTGATATGCTGGCTGTTGGTTGAGGCTGTAATAAATACCTCCTACCACATATCTTCATCTGGTGTGGATTCACTTTATTACACTGGCGACGCTTGGGCGGAGAAAGGAACACAGAGGAAGGGACAGCCTCAACAACAACAAAGAAGGAAGAGCTTGGATTATTTAAGAGAGAAACTGAGATAACTTACAGAGACGTGCTGGGAGAGGATCGAGCGTCTTGCAGCATGTTCTAGCGGAGAAAAGTGTGAAATTGCGGTTGTAGGGGCTTTGTGGAAAGCTGTTTGAGCATTTACTGAGGATCAAAGTGGTCTCTGTATGCTTCACGACGTCAGAAGGTCAGTGAGCAATTGGAAAAGGACTGAAAGCTGTGGGAATTGTTGGCGGCCATCTTGAGTGTGGTGAAAGGAGAAAAACAAGCCAGATTGACTGAAGAATATAGACTGGATGTTTGGTTGTGGCCATTTTGAGTGAGGAAAACGATCCGAGATTGCTCAAAGAGAAAGCAAGCCCAACTGCCTGAAGAAAACGGACCAAATGTTTCGTGGCGGCCATCTTAGATGAGGAAGAAGGAATTTTTTTATTTTTAAAAAATAAAATTTTTTTACAGCGCAATTGTTGGAAGACATCGAAGAAGAACATCGACGGTCTATTGGAAGTTGAAACTTAGACGGAGACTGGATAAGGATCACTATATTGGTTTGTGGTCACGGGAATATAAATTTCTTTGGAAACTTTATTGCACTTGTGGAATACAAGTATTGGGCGTTGTAAAATGAATTAAACTGAAAAGGTCGTCTCTGCGGTGACAAACACACCTGATGACCCGTGTTTGATATAGCGGCATCGTGCTGGGACATACAGTGACTGGCACACCTTTTGGACTTTAAGTACTTTTAGCAACTAGTAGGGTTTGGAATATATTGTGGGGAAGAAGTGTTTTACACCTCTTGTGAGTATGCAGAATGTTACGGCGCCGCTGTTTTTCTTGTCAGATCCAGGAGAACCGGTTATTAAGTGGAAGAAATGGAAAAAGATTTTTGAGAATTATGCCAGGGTGTGTGGTACGAATTTGAGTGGTGAAAGGAAGCAGGCACTCTTGTTACATTGTTTAGGGGGTGAAGGACAGGAGGTGTTGGAAAATCTACCTCCATTGTCGCAAGCTGATCAGAGGGGGTTGAATGAATATGAAATATGTGCAAGACAACTAGATTTACATTACTTGCCAAAGATTAGTACTATTATGGAAAGGTACCATTTTGGTTTGCGGGAGCAAGGGAAAGAGGAGAGTGTTGAAGAATATATTACGGCTTTACGGAAGTTGGCTTCAAGTTGTAAATTTGGGGCGTTGGTAGAAGAAAGGATTAGAGATCAGTTTGTGCTGAGGTGTTGCAGTGATAAAGTGAGGGAAGAACTCTGGCTAAAGGACGAGCCACCGTTGGATGAGGTTGTTAGTATTGCAAAAAGGGTAGAGCATATGTTAAAGTGTGTTGGAGAACTAAGTAAAGCACATAAAGAAGACAAGGTCAGTGTAAAAGCACAAGAAGTGGAGTGTCAAGTCATACAAAAAGATGAGAAGGAAAAAAAGTATGAGGGTGTCCGTGAGAAAGGTGTTGTAATAGAAAATAGCGCAGGAAAGACACAGGGGAATAGGAGGTTTGCAACACCTTTTCAAGGAAATTGCTACAGATGTGGAAGATTTGGACACATGGCTAATGCAAGTGAGTGTCCTGCTAATAAGATTACTTGTAATGTTTGCGGAAAAAGAGGACATTTTGGAAAAAATTGTAGGATGAGGAATAGGAGAGATTCTAGATCAGAAATAAAGGAAGTCAGTTTTCAAGTTAGTGAGAGTGAGGTGGAACATCCCTCTGAGTGGGTTTTTCGTGGGGGATGTTAGAGTCAAAATGAAATTTGATTCGTGCTCTCACATCACGTTTCTCTCAAAGGATTCTTTATGAAGAATTTTCAAGGAAGGAAGAAACTGTTCAAACCTAATATTAAACCTATGGGTTATGGTGGGTTGCCAATTAAGTTATTAGGTTTTTTTGATGACTGCATTGAGTACAATGGTAGGTTCACTGATGCTAGGATTTATGTTGCTGAGAGGGGTGATAATTTGTTGAGCTGGAGTCATCAAGCACGTTTGGGTGTCATTCTCAATCCTAATGCACATCCATCTGTTCAGGTACAATCTATTGAGGGTGACGAAAACAAGTTTGTGAGAGCTTTTGGTGAATTGTTCAGTGACACCTTGGGGTGTTTAAAGGGGTACAATCACCATATTAAGTTGAAACAGGGCGCAGTACCAGTTGTGGCAAAAGTTAGACGCATTCCCATTTGTGTCCAAGACGCTGTACAAAAAGAGATAGATAAATTGTTGTCCACTGGTGTTATACAGCCTGTAGAGGCAACGGAGTGGTTAGCTCCAATTGTTGTGGCACGTAAACCAAATAATGAAATCCGTCTATGTGTGGATCTTCGTGCCTTAAATAAAGAAGTGGTGGTTGACAAGTTCCCACTTCCCAGTATTGAGGAATTAGTATCATCGTTGGATGGTGCTTGCTATTTTACCACTCTGGATATGGCATCAGCATACCATCAGGTTCCGTTGAGTAAAGAGTGTCAAGAATTAACGGCTTTTATTACGCCAATGGGTGCCTTCAAGTTTTTGCGTATGCCGTTTGGGCTGGTTTCTGCGGCCTCAGTATTCCAGAGGATTATGGAAGATCTTTTTAAAGGCATTTCAGGCGTAAAGTGCTACCAGGATGATGTATTAATATGTGGGAGGAACGTGAGAGAACATGATGAGAGGGTGCATGCTGTGCTTAAAAGGATGCTTGATGCTGGGTTATCTCTTAGGCGAAGCAAATGTAAATTTGGAGTCACTGAACTGGACTATTTGGGTCATCATATTTCACGGCAGGGGGTGAGTCCTAAAAAGGATTTGGTGGACACTATCGAAATGTTAAAAGAACCATGTACAAAAGATGAGGTTTCTTCATTCTTAGGTATGGCAGAATTTTATAACAAATTTATACGAAATTTTGCAGATAAGACCGTAAATCTAAGGAAGTTGATGTGTAAGAATGCAGAGTTTGTTTGGACGGAAGAGTGTGG
Organism: Pleurodeles waltl; assembly: GCF_031143425.1. Lineage (NCBI taxonomy): Eukaryota > Metazoa > Chordata > Amphibia > Caudata > Salamandridae > Pleurodeles > Pleurodeles waltl. Next base: position 557,083,013 of record NC_090445.1, on the reverse strand, counting down.
TACAGAATTTAAACAAGTAAAATATGATCTCAGGAATGCACCAAACTTACAAGCTTTTGTACCTGGGAATCCCACTTTCATTGTTACTGATGCGAGTATAAAGGGGCTGGGTGCTCTTCTTTTTCAGATCAGGAAGGGCCAAGAGGTGCTAATAGCTTGTGCTTCAAGATGCTTGAAAGGGGCAGAGATAGGTAATTCTGTTATAGAGAAGGAAGCGTTGGCAATTTTCTGGGCCATAAACAAGTTCAGAAAATTTGTGTGGGGATCTTCTTTCGTAGTCAGGTCTGATCATAAACCCCTGAAAGAAATTTTTGAGAAGAAGGGTTTGGACTCGATTTCCTCGAGGATCAGGAGATGGGTCATTTCCTTACAGGAGTATAACTTCAAGTTTGAATACATTCCGGGAAAGACAAATGTAACAGCAGACTGTCTGTCGAGATTGGTGGAGGTGGTAGAGAATGATAAATCTCAGGATGAAAATGATCAATGTGATGCGGAGTGTGGCATAAGAGTTTGTGATGTTACGCTGGGGGCTGTAAAGGAAGATGAATGGAGGGATGAGTTGCAAAAGGATAGTGAATTGTGTTCTGTGATGTCTCTTTTGGATCAGCATAAGTCTCGAAGTCTGGTTAAACCTTGGTCGTTAGTTGCGAATGAGTTAGCCGTTGTTGATGGTGTTCTAATGAGGGGCACAAGAATGAATCCCCATTGAGTTTGAGAGAAGTCATCGTGAACATGGCTCATGAAGGGCATATGGGCATTTCTAAAACCAAAGAGCGCATCCGTCAGGATTTCTGGTGGCCTGGATTAGATTTGATGGTGGAACGTACTGTTAGGGAGTGTACACCTTGTCAAGCTAGTGATAAGGTACTCAAACCAAGATGTTCACCTATGGTTTGTAGAAGTTTACCAAAAAGTCCATGGGATGAATTAGCTATTGATATTGTGGGGCCATTGCATGGAGAACATCAGACTCCTTACCTGTTGGTGTTGCTGGATTTGTATTCACGATGGGTGGAGGTGAGTTTGGTGAGAGAGATCACTTCTCAATCTATGATCAGTTTTTTAGAATCTGTGTTCAAACGCGAGAGTTTTCCTAACTCTATTCTTTCTGACAATGGTCCGCAGTTCTGTTCTGCTCAGATGGAGGAGTATTTTGTAAAATGTGGAATTGTACATAAAAAAATGGCGTTATATCATCCAGAGGCGAATGGTGCTTTGGAGAGATTTAACAGGACTTTAAAGGGGAGTATACAATTAGCAAAGGTAAACTGTTTAGATTGGAGAAAAGAACTGAAGGGTCGTATAACAGCTTACAGGTACACTCCTCATGCATCAACGGGGAAGACTCCTTTTGAACTGCTCAGGGGAAGGTCTCCAAATACTTGTTTGTGTCCTGGCTGGATGGTTGCTGGGAAGGGTTTGAAAAACAATGGTATTGGGGAATGGAGAGACAAAGAAGTGTCTCTGCAAAGCAAAAGGAAGATTTATGTTGATAAAAGGAATAATGCGAAAGTTACAAATTTTGAGGTTGGAGATAAAGTAAAGGTCAAAGCTCCTGTTGGGTGTCAAAATTGGTCAAAATATACCTCTCCAAAAACTATCATTAAGCTGTTTAAAAATGCTGTCAAGACGGATGATGGTCGCATCTGGAATCATAGTCGTGTAGCACATTTTGGGGGGTGTGGTGTGGCCGACAGGAGAGATGATACTTCTTATCGTTTTCCCTCTGACATTGATTTAAGGTCTGATAATACTCGTAGGAGTGTCAGAACACGCAGGTTTCCTTTACATTTGCGTGATTTTGTGTAGTTCTTTCTACCCTCTTTTTCTTTCTGTTCAAATGTGTTTTTTGTTCTCATGTTATTTCTGTTCTAATGTAAAGAGGAAGAAGTGTAATGATGTAACATGGCTCCATGCCAGAACACTGGGCATGGAACCAGCTTGTTCTGAGGTTCTGTCATGCAGGGTTCTCTGCATGACAGTTGATATGCTGGCTGTTGGTTGAGGCTGTAATAAATACCTCCTACCACATATCTTCATCTGGTGTGGATTCACTTTATTACAATCACCTTTCACACCAACTCCAAGAGTCCAGGACTGTGGGGGCAACATTGGGGAGGGGGAAGTAGGACTCACACAGGCTGGCTCCTGGTGTGGGCTCAAGATGGTTGGAGCGTTTTCTGTCCCTGAGGCTCTGATTAAGAGGCCAGCCAACTAGTCATTGGTTGTCACTCTGGTAGTCATGGGTTCAAGAAGTGGAACAGGGCTCAAGAAGCAGGGCTCTGAGGGTTCTGGATAGGTTTTAGGCAGCAAAGCAGTCCTCTGAAGTACACAGCAGGCCACAGCAGTAGGCAGTCCTCTGAGAGTCCTTCTTCAGGTTCAGAAAGTGAACTGAAGAGTGAGTCTAAGGACCCTATTTTTATACCTGCCACCTTCTCTGAAGTAGAAGTTTCTAGAAAATTCCCTTTGAAGTTCTTGAAAATTCCTGCTTCCCCTGATAAGGCTACTGGCTGTCTGAATGAACAATGCACGTGACATGTCTTTATGTGAAGGCAGAGCACTGCCTACTCAGTTGCAAGTGGAACTGTGCCCAGCTTCGACTCCCCTATCCTGATACTAATAGCCCATCCAGGCACACCTAATCCTTCACATGTGTGGCTGTCTGGGAGAAATAAACAAAGTCCAACTGCCAACTACACCCAGTCATGTGAGCCAGGAAAAGGCGGCAGGCACCAGATAGTTAAGGCATAACATTCTAAAAGTGGCATTTTCCAAATTGTAACTTAAAATTAAACATTACCATTAAAAAGGATTTTAAGTTACAATTTCTCAGATACCAAACATGGCATATTTAACTGCTCCATAACAAAAGTTAGCACTTATTAAATGTAATAAGGCAACCCAATGTTATCCTATGGGAGCGGTAGGACTCACAATAGTGAAAAACAAATTAAGGAGTTCTTCACTATTAGGACATGCGAAAGATTAAAGGTTATGTCCAACCTTTAATTATAATACACCCTGCTCTATGGGCTAAGTAGGGCTTATGTTAGGGCTGACTTACATGCAATAAATGGGGAATTTAAGGTTTCGCAAAGGGGTTATTTTGTCAAGTCAAATTGGCATTTTAAAACTGCATTCAGGCTGCAATGGTAGGCCTGGGACATGTTTTAAGGGGCTATTTAAGTAGGTGACATAATAAGTGCTGCAGGCCCACTAGTAGCATTTCATTTACAAGCACTAGGTAGATCGTATACCAGTCTACAAGGGCCTTATAGGTAAATTAAATATGCCATTCAGGTGTAAACTGATCTTACCATGTTTAGCGAGTGGACACAAGCACTGGTTAGCAGTGGAAAAGTGTATAATTTTCCTAAAGCCAACAAAAACAAATTCTGCAAAATAGGTGAGTGAAAGCAAAACGTTTGCGGGAAGACCCGTCTGAGAGGTCTAACATAAAGTACGTATATATTTTGAAGGCAAATTCATTTTCTCCAAGGATGGGGGACAATCATACTCCTTGTCAGCTCTTTTCTGATGACCTTGTACCTGGACAAGATATAATTTGGCCTTGAATGAAAATTATCTGAATTCACTGAATACTGTGGTGTAAATAAGTAAGTGATTAATATAGAAAATAAGATAAGTTTGGCTCTGAGCCATAAGAATAAACATTTATTTGGTCTATCAGAGAAATTAAAATGGAGGAAGTCTCAGGTTCCTCAGAATGCTTTATAATAAGAAGTTAAATAGCAAAATGCAATAAGACACTTTAAAATCAAGGCATCCACAACAATGGGGGGGATGGCTAAGGAAATTCAAGAGAGATTTCACTTTTTTTCCACCTCCAGGACCCAAACCCTCCCAAACGACCAGCTCACATGAACATTTAAGTTGATCATCCAAACGGCAGGGCGTGTGGAGTGTTGGGTGCATGGGTGTGTGCGTTTATGTGTGCAAATGGGGGTGTATGAGTGCTTGTTTGTGAGTGAGCGAGTGCAGGTGTCTGGATGTATGTGTGGTTGGGGGTGTGTGTCTGCATATATGCAGAGGGGAGGGTGGTGTTGGGGTGCTAGTGAGTAGGTGTGTGTTTTGGGATGCACACAATTGGGGGTGCATGTGTGCACGTCTGCAAGCGAGTGGGTGTGTTTGTGTGAATGTATGCGGAGGGGTGTGTATGTGAATGTATACAGATGGGGGTGTGAATGCTTGCAGAGGGAGGTGAATATGTCAGTCTGGAGCAGGTGGGCATGTTAGAACGGATGTGTCTGGTTGGGTGGTGTTTGTAAGTGTATGAACGGGTGGGAGTGTGTTTGCAAGTGTGTCGATGGGTGGGGCGGTGTCTGCATGTGTGTGGATATGTGGGGATGCCTGTGTGAGCGACAGAAATTGGGATTCCTGACTCCGGGTGCGTTACTGCCATGGTTTTCGTGGTGGGGTGACCACCACAGAAACCCTGGCAGTCTGCAGACTTATAATCTGGCCAGCAGACAGAGGCCTTCTGTCGGGCTGGAGGAGCTCACCGACGGCTGCGTTGTTGCGACCGCACAGGCGGCCCAGGAGGAGTTCTGGCAGTTTGGCTTCTGCCAAACCCCACAACTTGTAATGTGGCAGTCTTTACCGCCAGATTCGCCGTAGTAAAACTGCCACAGCGAGGCTGGCTGGCTGATGCCGGCCAGCCTCGTAATAAGGGCCTGTATCCTTATGTAACTGATTTACCTCACCCAACAATGCGTAATGTATTGGTAAAAATCAGAATTGGTTTAAATCCATGTTATGCTCTCCAAGAGGGATTAAAACTTTTTTAGATTGTGAGGGCAAATGCAACTATGGCCTGAGGACCCACTTTACTAATTTATATATACTGCTGGATTGTTTATACTTTTTTATCTTTGACGTGTTTTTTAAAACTAGTTTTACATAAATATGGAATATTAGTTCATAAGGCTGCAGTAAGGATTTTATTTGCAATGCAATTTTTAGATGTGATTCATGTAGTGGGAAGATTTTGAATGGTTGTAGGACTTCTTTATATTTCATATTGATTTAAAGCATGTATAAAACTCCGAACTGTTTTAAAAGTATATGGTGTATTACATTCTGAGCTTTATTTCAAAAGACCACATTTATTCATGCATGGTATGAGGAATTAAGAACAATATGCACTCTGTTGAAAATCCACATGGTATCTTGTCTTGTTAGATGGTTGTGGGCCATAATACCTCTATATTTTGATTGCTGTTTGAACTATTTAGAATTACAAGAACTGCAGAGTTTCTTCAGATGTGATCTCAATTGACTATGCCTGTGGAAACATTTGGCCTGGAAATCCATCTACTACATGACCACCAGGTCAGAGTAATGATTGTCCAGTCAAATCTGACTTAATTTACCAGTCCTGCACTGTGCAGAGAAAATAAGTAATGGTTCTAACACAGTGGGAGAGAACTCCCATTTGTTCAGGGCCATTGCTGCTTTTGTTTTACTAAAATAAACTCCTGCTTTGGAAACATTTTCATACACAAAAAACATTTAATGCAGAGCTGGCTGAAAAAATCTGGGACGTCAGTGCATCTTATGAACTTACAAATGCATTGAAGATGAAAAAATCCTTGCCAGGCAGGCAGAGATCTCTAAGGTCAATCATGCTCTGCCATGGCACCCAAGGTTAGGGCTCACGCAACGCCAACCAAACAGTAAAAGACACCAATGTATGGAATTGATTCTCAACTTTTCTTACAAATTTATCTCAGCAAGAAAAGAAGGGACATGGTACCTCATCAACAGTATGTTCTACGGGAGTGGTTCCTAACCTTTTGACATTTGTGGACCCCCACTGAAATATTGTTATTATTTTTTTTGTCCTCATACACCTCAAAATCCTAAATCAACTCCATTGTTGCACCTTGCACCCTCTCAAATGTGGAGCTGACCCATGCCATGGTGCCCCCTTTTTCTCTCACTCAGTCATCCCGCTGTACGTGGACGCCCTCACCGACACAGCTCGAGAGCGGGGAGTGGGGAATAATCAATGGACTACGAAAACCTGATCTTAAGCCCTTTAAATCTTTTAGCACCTCTCTTGATCTCTTCTCCATTTTACCAAAGGGTTCCACATTTCTTCCTTCCTCTTGTTTAGACCACCCGCCTCCAAATCCATTCTTGCAATATAAAAAAGAACGTGAAGCCAATCCAGATGAAGAGGGGGAGATTTCGCCATCCACTTTTGACATAGTTCTCTTGGAGCCACTAGAACAGAGTAAAGAATCAAATTCTTGTCACCTTTCCTACCATTTCTTCCCCGCAAGTCTTGTTTCTGTGGATGCCCAAATATAATCAGAGGTAGACTTGCCCTGATTTCTCGCCCCAGCACACTTGATAGAGATTTACACACTTGTACCCAGAAGGAGACCACCTCTGGACATTCTAGAAACATATGAATGTCAAAAGCACCCTGTAGATTACATTTGGGACAATTTATCACTTCGCTGTTCCTTATTTTGGAGATTCTTTTTGGTGACGGATAAGCTCTGTGTATAGAAAAGTGATGGTTCTCCTGTAAAGACGCAGGCTACTCATGGATGACTCCCACCATATCGTCACTTGATCTTGGGGCATAACATTCCTCCAGAGAGTGCCAGCCAATGCAAATTCACCATCCAAACCTTCTAAAATTTCCCAATACCAACCCAAAACCTTCTTAAGTCTGGGGGATTCAGATAACACACTATCCTCCAAAACATCTACCACCCCGGGAGTCGCTCGGGTCTTCAACAACCAACCTTTTAATTGAGAATATTTCAGAATTGAAAATGCCCCACCCATATTATCCTCAAGCTCTTCCAGAGAGATTAAAGCTCCTTCTCTGAAAAGGTCACCCCAAGCCGCTATATCAGCCTTCCTAATAGGCAAAGCTAAAGCATTCTTTAGCACTCAGGGTTCCTGGTGAATCCCAAATGGCAGAGAATTGACAGTAGTAACTAACGCCCGCTGCTAGTCTTAACTGGTACCAACTTGCTGGGAGGTCATGTAAAGTCTTCAATTTTATTTTTTTGAAAAACTTTGGGTCTCTGAATTCATAAAGAACTCCCCTAGAAGCCCCTTGAATGGTAGCAACCATAGCTTTAAAAATGTCACCAATTGCCGAAGAGTCAGGGCCTGAAAAGAGTATTTTTATAGTATTAAATTGAAATGCCCAAGGGTAATATTTTAAATCTGGGAGTTCCAACCCCCCCCCTTTTCTCTCATTCTTCTCAGTTTTTGCCAAGAGATCCTGGGCCCTTTTGATGCCCAAATAAAGGAAATTGTAGCTTGCTGAAGTTTCCCTAAGTAATCCTTATCCATTGAGAGTGCGATGGAGCTACACAGAAAGTTCATTTTAGGCAAGATCATCATCTTAACCAAATCAACCCTACCCACAATTGTCCGGGGCAATACGTCCATCTCTTTAATGACTTACAGCACTTGTCTAACAAAAGCTTAAAATTCCTTGTTACCAGATGCTCAATTTCCTGTGTAAATAGAAACCCTAGGTATCTAATTTCCCTCCTCATTTGTACTTGTTCCTCCTTCTTCCGATTCCATGCCATAATCTCTGTTTTCCCGGCATTCACGCGGTAGCCAGACACTCTACCAAAGTCCTTTGCTAGAGCCAACAATGTGGGAAGAGCTGATGTTAGGCCAGCAGTATATACTAGGAGATCATCTGCATATAAGGCTACCTTTTTCACCCAGCCGTTCCAAGCAAAAGGTACTATAAGAAAGTTCTCCCTTATTTTTCTCACTAACGGTTCCATAAAGAGATCAAACAATAAAGGAGAGAGAGGGCAGACCTGCCTAGTACGCCTAGTTATCTTCAAGGGCTCCGTACGATTGCAATTTACTAAAACTCTTGCAATGGGAGCATTGTATATAAGACCTATTGTTCTACAAAACATTTCTCCCAAACTATATAAGCTCAAGATCTGACCTAAATACTTCCAGTGCACACTATCAAAGGCCTTCATTGCATCTAGAGTTATTACAGCTAGAGGTACTTCCAATGAAGTGGCCATATTTATAGCCCTTACCAGATTGTAAGTTAGTTCATGTAGAAATTTGCCTTTAGTAAAACCTTTCTGCTCTAGATGAATCAAACAGCTCACTACTCTACTTAATCTATCTGCTAGTATTTTAGCAAATAATTTGCAGTCACAGTTCAGCAAGGAGATAGGCCTATATTACTCACAATTAAACAGGTTCTTACCCTGTTTCAAAATAACTGCTATTGTGGCCTCATTCCACAAACTCAGAATAGGGGCCCTTTTTTCAAAAATTGTGGAAAAGAAATCCACCAGAGCTGGAATTATTGCCACTACCAATGCCTTATAAAGCTCCATCTGGATATTACCTTTTCTGGCTGCCTTCCCCCCCTTACTACCTTTCAATGCAATCCTAATTTCCCCCGGAGAAATTGGCCTATTTAAAAAGTTCTGTTCCTCTTGTGTAATACATGGAATTATATCTTCACTCAACCAATTTCCTATATCCTCCTCCCTCACTGCTGCCTCCTCCCTATGCAGTTCCGAAAAAAACCTTTGAAAAGTGCCCTTCATTGTCTTACTACTTAATGACCTCTCGCCTGACTGGTTTATCTTGATTTCCTTAATATCATTCCTCACCTGGTCTTGCTTACACTTCCATGCTAGTAACTTTCCTGCATTCTCCCCATATTCAAAATGGGCTAACGTATTAGCCTCTTCTCTTTTAAGAACTGTAGCCTGTAATACCTCTTCAAGCTGACGTCTCAACCCCCTCAACTTATTCTCCAAAGCCACAGATGCCTCCTTCTTTGTATTAAGAGTTAGTTGACTCTTAACGTTAAACATTTCCTGTTCTAAATGAGAGATGGAAATTCTGTACTGCTTATTTTTATAGCTGGTTAAGCTCAGAAGTTTCCCTCTCATAACTGCTTTAAAGGTGTCCCATACCACTGCTACCGGAGCTGATCCTAGGTTAATCTTAAAGAATTCTTCTGTCTCTATTCGCAGCTGACACATGACATCACCACCTTCTAATAATGTACGATCAAGTGTCCATCTGCTACGGCCCAACCCCCCTTCCATCCTCAAATCTAATGTTCCAGCTGCATGATCCGATAAGTGGGCGGGCAGGTCGGTGATATCACCTACTAAATCACCCAACTTCATAACAATGAGGAAATAACCTATGTAGGAGGCATGCTTATATTTTTTATTGTTAAAAGATAAACCCCTTGTTTCCCCCCTTCTCTGCCACCATAAATCACATAAACTCCATTCTTTCATCATACCCCTCAAGTAGCTCTGGGATTTTGGGGTCCCTACAGATCTTCACTTCTCTGACCTATCTAGCTTGTTATCTAAAACAACATTAAAATCCCCGGCCATTATAATGGGGTCAGGGAAGTCAGTTAACTGTGAGAATAGCTTTTCAAGGGGACCTGTATTATCACAGTTCGGGCCGTAGAACCCAACCAGTGTTAACCTTCTGTTTTTAATTTGTACTTTAACTATAATCCATCTACCTACTGAGTCTGACCTCACCTCCAATATCCCTGCCTTAATCCCATGTTTAATTAGAAAAGCCACTCCCCTGGTGTTAACGTTATACTCAGTACAGGTATAGGAATGAAACCATTTTTGCTTTTTAAAAAGCTCACTACCCCCTTCTCTAGTTAAGCGAGTCTCCTGCAGGATTAATATTTGAGCTGGAGAGTCCCTTAAATATTGTAGTACCTTTTCTCTTCTTCCTTTTGTTCTTAGGCCATTAACATTCAAAGAAAGGATCCGAAAGGATCTGTCTCCAGGGTCCCGGCATTCACTAATATCACTTGCCAGTACTAACTAGGTACAAAATTAGTTGAGGTGAAAGAGGATAATTTTTTTATTTTTCCCTCATGCTCCCCACCCAGTGCCCCCCTTTTCACCCTCCTCCCCACCCATGGAGAACCCCCCTCGAATAATAGACCAGTGTAGGCCCATGTTAAGAGCGCACAAGGTTCCCGGACAGGACCCAATCTTATTAATTTCCTTTGGCCACAACCCCTGACTTGATAACTGCCAGCGCCTCATCCGCTGCCTTGCCATCTGTGACATTATACATCTTATCCTGAGCTTTAACAGCCCGTACGTTAAAAAGTTGATCAGGATTTTCTGGGGCTTACTATAATTTGGATTTTCCCTTAAGGGGTCTCTATGGGTCCTTTAAATATCTCTTATAATTTCTTCTTCACTCTCCTGTAACAAGAGTGCAGTCTTAATAAGTGAGACCACAAATGCTTTCAGATTTTCTCCTTCCGCTCCTTCCAGAACATGTAGCACTCTCAAGTTGTTCCTCCTCGAGCTATTCTCCAACTGTTCCAATCTATTCTGTAAGACCTGTTCGGAGTCTTTCAACACCTGAATTTCAGCTTTATGTACTCCTAATTCATCTTTCTTGGCTCCCACCGCTTCTTCCAGAGCCTGAGTTCTCAATGTCAAGAGATTAAGCTTCTTCTCCAATGCCTCACAGGCCTCTCTTATTTCTCCCTGATTTTTTTCAGAAATTGAAAAACCTTTTCTAATGTCTTTAGAGAGGGAGAGAATCATCGTCTCAACTGAGGGATCACAGCCAGGACCAACTTGAGGGCCCATCATGTGACGATCCAAAGCCTGATCAGAAGCAAGTTCTTCTGGTATCCTCTGACCTGAGCTTCCAGCAGGGAGAACTGTTTCTCTAGGTGACTGTACCGGGGGGGGATACCTTTATAGTCCTGGGTTGACTCCTTGTCGATCCTTGGACTAACCTGTTTTACCTGGAGGGGGGCTCTTGACCCAAGATCACCTATCTCTCTCTGCCTCTCCATAAATAAAGGACCTTGAACACAATTTTCCTATTGCGTTTCCACTTCCTAGATGGAGAATCCACTGTCACTGGCTTAATTTTAAAATAGGATCTCAGTGAGGGAGTGATTTTTTTTTTTTTTTTTATACCTGGGATCCGTATCTGCTTTCTGGATCCGTATCCCAATACATTAGTAGTAATGCCTTCCCATCTGGACCCCAAATTATAAGTAAAAACCCCCACTCTGCCTTGAAACAACAGGACTAGTAGTACCAAAAGCCACTTCCAACCAAAAGGGTCACTAACCCTCCTACCTTGATTTTGCTCCTCTCTTCTAGTAAACTGACCAAGGCCCCCTTCTTGAGATCTTGACGAATTCCTGATTCCCTCCGGTGCTTCAGTACCCTTCCAAGACGACTTCCCCCTCCTTACCATCATTATAGCAAACTCTATGTTGACCCAGCCTTTGTTTGTGCTGACTCTGCCTCGACGGAGAGGAGCCTGCACCACAACTCTATGTGATCGTCGGAGCTTCAGGGCAGCTCTATCCGCACGTAAACACAAAAGTGCTGCTTCGCCTGTCTGAGCCGCCCGGAAGCACCTCTGGCCTCCGATACTCCTGTGAGGCGTGCAGGCACATTGACGTGAGCAGGAATCTCCGCTCCACCTCCGCCCAGGAATCGCGGTGCTCAGTGCTCTACATCGACGCTGCAGCCTGCCGTGTTCTCCCCCTAATCCCCCACTAAAACATTACTTGAAACCGGGGATGCCTACTGAATCATTATTGGAAGCGGAGACCCCAATGAGTCATTACAGGAAGCTGAAGACCCCAGCATTTTCGGTGAATTGAAATATAAAACAATGTACAAAAAATACAGAAGTAAACTTTCATCAGTCAAATGCACAAATGATGAAACATCTTATTCAATTCACAAAAAATACAAAAAAGACAAAATTGTTATAGGAAGGTTGGAGCATTTCTACATTCAATTGAGGCCTTTCATTGTTTGTACTATTTTCTGTTTGATACTTGAGCGATTCCCCAAAAACAATTTGAGGATGCTCACCTAACTTTTAGCGATCTGATTCAAATTCCTTAACATTTACACAACGTTTAAATATCTTCAATTGTACATTTTGCTTCTTCATGTATGCACAATTTATTATTATGTTAATATTGTTAAATTTTCTATGCAGTCAAGGACCTCCTAAGTAGTCTTCATGAAACCTCAGAGGTCCCCGGACCAGAGGTTGAGAAACACGGGTGTATATTATCGTGTTAAGGTCTGTTGTTTGCTTTAGATTTGACCAACAAATGCCAATACATTCCCAGTCAAAGGTGGCACATTTCGAAGCTGCTGTCTATGGTGGTAAAATAACACTGCTCCTGATTTTAATTTCAGCTCAAAACTATGAAAGAGATCGGTTTCGTATGAACTACATTAAGGGGGTCATTCTTACTTTGGCGGGCGGCGGAGACCGCCCGCCAAAGTAACCCCGTCAGAACACCGCACCGCGGTCGAAAGACTGCTGCGGTGATTCTGAGATTTGCCCTGGGCTGGCGGGCGGCCGCCAAAAGGCCGCCCGCCAGCCCAGGGCAAATCAACCTTCCCACGAGGACGCCGGCTCAGAATTGAGCCGGCGTAGTGGGAAGGTGCGACGGGTGCAGTGGCACCCGTCGCGTATTTCAGTGTCTGCATAGCAGACACTGAAATACTTTGCGGGGCCCTCTTACGGGGGCCCCTGCAGTGCCCATGCCATTGGCATGGGCACTGCAGTGGCCCCCAGGGGCCCTGCGGCACCCCCTACCGCCATCCTGTTCATGGCGGGTTTCCCGCCATGAACAGGATGGCGGTAGGGGGTGTCTGAATCCCCATGGCGGCGGAGCGCGCTCCGCCGCCATGGAGGATTCAGAAGGGCAGCGGTAAACCGGCGGGTCTGTCGGCGGTGCTCCCGTGGCCGGTGACCCTGGCGGCCGCCAGGGTCAGAATCAGGCCCTATGTTTTTCTCTTCCTTCTTCAAACAGGTTACCTCCAGCCAGGATGCAGTTGTCTCTTTAGTCTAAATGAGCTCTATTGAAGTTCAATTAATCCCTGGAAGACTTTCATTAGTGCATTAGTGCATAGTAATTTTATTTTAGAATTCATATATTTTTATGTATGATTTATGTGAATTACTTTTATAGGTTATTCAGCTTAAGAAGCAGTTAAGTACAAACACGACTTGGCTTGAATAAAGATGTTGTGTAGAAGTGGTTAAATACATTGCAATAAGCATCAAGAAGAATATGACTTAGTTGCGAGTTATATTTCAGAAGATGTAAAAAAACTTAAAATATCTTGAAGCAAACCTTATGTTACTTATCTTGTATTATTTTGCACTCAGTGCCAGCTAGAATAATGGATGTTTTGATTATTCTTTTAGTTACAGATAAATAATTTTATCGTGATGATAATTAGATTCCATAATTATACTCATTGTAGGTCACAAATGCACAAATTCAGACCCTGGGTTTCATATGTAATAGATCTGGATAACAGGAGGTTTGAAAACTAGAGTAATCCTTGCAACCTTTGACAGAACTACTGCAGAACACCTCCGTCATTTGATTATGTTTCATCTTTAGTCAATATACCTGTCAACCATGTATCAATAAAGGCTCTGATAATAGAAAGTATATAGACTAATAGAGGCAGACCCAGCCAACCTCATACACTTAAAACAGTTGACTCCATGATTTTACAACTTCCCCATCCTGTCTGTTTTTCAAAGATTCTGGAGTAAAAGATAATGACCCTCATTTCGACCTCGGCGGTCTTTTGCAAAGAACGTCAAGGTACCGCCGTGCTGAAGACCACCAGTGCAGGTGGTTTTCCACGCAGCGTATTATGACTGCTGGCAGCCCTCCGTCCTTTTTCGGACGGAGAGTCGCCAGTAGCCATACTGGCGGTCGGCGGGGAAGTGGAGGCTGCACCACCTCCACCACCACATCATCAGAACACTGCCCACCGAATCACGTTCCATGATTCGGCGTGGCGGTGTTCTGGTGACAGGGTGCTGGCAGCGGAGCAGCCCCCATGGATCCTGTTCCCTCCTGGAGGATCACCGGACCAGGTAAGGTGATCGTCCGTTAGGGGAGGGGGATGGGGGGTGTTGTGTGCGTGTATGGGGGTGTGAGTGTGTGAGTGCGTGTATGCATGCGGGGGTGTTGTGTGTTTGGAAATGTGTGCATGTCTGTCTTTTTGTTTGTCTGTGAGTATGTGTGTGTGTATGTCTGTATGTATGTGTGCGTGTATGACTGTGTGTATCTGTTGGAATGTTTGTTAGTATGTGTGCGGGTATGTGTGGTGGTGGTGTCTGTGTGCGTGAAGGGGGGGTGTTGATGTTAGGGGTGGGTGGGAAAGGGGGTCCTGCCACCTTTGGGAGGTGGTAGGGGGAGGAAGTGGGGGTGGGGGAGGGGGGTGATGGAAACCCCTATCATAGTGCCTACCGCCATGGATTTTGTGGCGGTACAAAACCCCACGAAATCCATGGTGGTATGCAGGGTCGTATTACCGCCGGCGGTGTAGTGACAGCCGCTGGTCTAGAGACCGAAGTCTCCAGCTCAGCGGTCGTTACCAACCTGGCGGTCGGAGTGGAGAAATGGCGTTTTAGCATGGCGGTCACCACCATGCTTGTAATGCAATTTTTATTTACGCCGGCCTGTTGCCGGTATTACCGCCATTTCTCCACCGACCGCCAGGGTTATAATGAGGGCCAATGTTCTGTTCTCTTAGAAGACAAGGTTCCCTACTGTGTCTTTAGACCAAATACATTTCAATCAAGCCAAGTCTTAATTGGCTAATTTTTACTTCACAAACAATTATCTAAAATAGCTGTTATCATTCTTACCATAGAATTACCTCTATTTTTATATTAAGGCCATTTAAGCCTGTTCCATTCTAGTTGAATCTTTATTTCATCCAAACGGAAAAGTGTACATAGTAAATTAAGTCTGACTTGTAACTTCTGGGATGCGATTTAAGGATACCTTAGAAAAGTTGGAATAACCCGCTGTACTTGCAAATTGCAGGCAGGCATTAATTTGATCTACTGCAGCTGAACAACTTAAAAATACCTCTTTGGAAAATAGGGGCATTGGTAGAATGTACAGCACAGATGGGAAAATCATCACTTTTATGGTCTCCAAATATCCCCAGCATAACTTCAAAGCCTTTACACTAATTCAGAAAAAAGAAGTATGTCAACTACATACTATGTTGATAAAATTTAGGGTTTGAATTGCCCTGATTTTCTCTAGTAAAGGTGGTGTAGCTTGAAAGATCAACAATAAGAATATTGTGTTAAATATGTTCTGGGCATTCCCCCACCCTCCGCAATTAAAATAAATGCTGAACATGCATGGTTCATGTGATGCTCATTCAGTTTATATTATTATGTTCTGTAATGTGATACTCACATTTGCCTGAATATATTTGCGGTTATTATTCTGAAATGCTGACTGCTTCATTTTACATAAACTTGTTATCAATTTCCTAGAGTTCCTACAAGGGTATCAACTATGGCCCTCATTACAGCCCTGGCGGTCGGTGATAAACTGGCAGTAATACCGCTAACATACTGGTGGTAACTACCACCAAATTATGACCATGGAAGTGAGAACTCAGATAGACAGCCACTTTACCACACCGACCGCCAGGGCAGAAACAACAGCCACCACAGCGGTAGCCGCCTACAGCCAGGCGGAAGTCAATGTTCCACCCACCGTATTGTGAGACAGGAAACCGCCACCTTTTCCGGGGCGGTACCAACAACAACAAAAGCCTGGTGGAAACAGAGCACAGAAGTCAAAGGACTCACCTTTGGAGACACAGGGAAGAACCATGCCACCATGGAGACCGAGCTGCAAATATTTCCAATGATTTTCTACTCCCTGCTCCACCACGAACACCAACAATGGCGAAGATGAGCACAGTGAGTACAGCCCCTAGCACACGGGGGGGGAGGAAAAAGAGAGTGACACACACACGCACCACCCCCACCCCCAACACCATACACACAATCAGCTGCAGTAATAAAACATTTTTACCCCACACCCCTGAGGAATAATGCAAGGACAACAGGAATGTGCTAAAGTGAGTGTAATAATATCAACACAGTAGAAATACGAAAATGCAATGTAACTGGTATATACATATGTACAGTTCAAGGGACACTGCCCAGTCCTCATTGTTGGCCACAGTCCAAGGCCCCACTTGTCACCTGCTCTAACATGGAGAGAACACTGCAGGGGCATCAGTTGTAAAATAGGCAGGCACCTCAGGGGGACAGGGAACGGGGGGACACCTCAGCTGGCAGATGGAACAAGACCACTGGTTCTAGAGGGGGCAACATGCCCTGTGCTTGATAGTGGGGTGTAAGGCCACAATCTCGCAAGTGGATGACTTGCCCACATGCTCTGGAGGGGGCAACATGCCCATTGCTCTGTCCTGGGAAGTGCAAAGACACAGTCTCTCAGGTGGGTGACTTGCCCACATGCTCTGGAGGGGGCAAAATGTCCTGTGCTTGATCCTGGGGAGTGCAAGGCCACCGTCTCTCAAGTGGGTGACTTGCCCTCATGCTCTGGAGGGGGCAACATGCCCATTGCTCTGTCCTTGGGAGTGCAAGGCAACAGTCTCTCAGGTGGGTGTCTTGCCCACTGGTTCTGGAGGGGGCATTGTGCCCTGTGCTCTTTATCCTGGGGATGCTGGGGTTGGTGGGGGTCTTGCCCACTGGTTCTGGAAGGGTCATCATGCCCTGTGCTCTTGATCCTGGGGAATGCAAGGTCACAGTCTCACATTTGGGTGTCATACCCACTGGATTTGCAGGGGCCAGGCCGCACAGCAGCCCAAGGAGGCAGGAGTACATACCGTGCGCCGGCGGTTACAGCTGCTCAGTTGTGGTAGTGGTGCTGCTGCTGCTGGTGGTGGTGGTGGTGGGGGAAGCTCCAGGCCATCCCCTGCAGCCTCCGATGGCTGCCCACTGGTGGTGGTGGTGCTGCTGCTGGTGGTGGTGGAGGGAAGCTCCAGCCCATCCCCTGCAGCCTCAGATGGCTGCACAACCATGGTTGGTGTTGGGGGCTCAGTCTGAGTCCCTGCACCAGGCCCCATGTCCTTCCTGCCTGCTGGTGCTGGTTCCTTGCCCTTCCTGGCAGCAGCTGGGGCTGGCTCCTTGCCTTTCCTGGCAGCAGCTGGGGCTGGCTCCTTGGCCTTCCTGGCAGCAGCTGGGGAAGGCTCCTTGGTCTTTCGGCCCGCAGCTGGGTCAGGCACCCTTTCCTTGAGGCTGCCTTGTGCAGGCTCCTTCACCCTGTGCACAAGTGCCCTGGATCCTTTCCCACCACGAGTGGGTGTGGAGACTACTGGGCCCATGGACTGGTAGGCTGAGGTGCTTGCCTGGGTTTTTGCCACCCTGGCCAGATGTGAAGGACGGGTGGGAGCGGGGCAGGGAAGAGGTTAATGGCGGAGAGGAAAAACTTCTTAGGGACATTGGGGCGGGGAGTGGGAAAAGGTTTGGGAGTGGAGGAAGAAGGAGTGGTTGTAGGAGGTGTCTGTCTCCTGTGTTTGGATGCAGGTGCATTGCCTGGATGCTGTTGTGAGGTGGATGGCTGTCTGAGTGCTTGTGTTTGTGTACCTTGGGAGGGGGTGTGACAGACACAGTGGGAGAGGACACAGGGGACATGTGCATGGCTGTTGTGGAGGTGTCTGCCAGTGAGGTGTGTGTTCTGCTAGGTGTGGTGGTGATGCTGGTAGTGGATGAGGAGGTAGTGCATGCAGGTGTGAGTGTAGACGCAACTGGGAGGGAGGTGGAGGAGCAAGAGGAGAGGGAGACAGTGGAAATTATGGATATTGGTATGTCTGCATCTGCATGGTGTTTGTGTGAGTGCCTATGGGATGATATGTGGTGCTTGTGTTTGCCTGTGCCACTCTTGTGTGTTGTCTGGTTTGCATCCTCATCTGCCTGTGTGTTTGGGATAGGTTGGGGTTGAGGGGAATTGGATTGGGAAGAGGAAGTTGGAGGGGGAGGGTGGAAACAGGGACAATGGCTGCCATCAGAGAGGAGGCCAGAGCCAGTCTGAATGCCCTCCATGCATTAGGAATGCATTAGTCTGTTGCATCTGGGCTGCCAGCCCCTGGATGGCATTCACAATGGTTGACTGCCCTACAGAGATGGATCTCAGGAGGTCACTAGCCTCCTCACTCAGGGCAGCAGGGCTCACTGGAGCAGGGCCTGAGGTACCTGGGGTGAATGAGATGCCCACCATCCTGGGTGAGCGGGCACAGGCAACTCGCTGAAGTGCTGCTGGGAGTGTGGAGCTGGTACAGGGGTGGCGGCTGTACCTGTAGCTAGGGTGGGAACAGAGGTGTCCACCACCACCAGGGAGCTTCCATCAGAGGAGGTATCTGTGTCCAAACTGTCCCCTCCAGTCTCCGCTGTGGTGCTCCCCTCGCCCTCTGTCCCATTGGTACCCTCACCGTAGGTGGACTCTGCCTCCTGGGTTCCGTGGGATGCAGCTCCCTCGGTCGCCAGTGCCTCTGCTCCCCCGCCAGATGATACTAATGCACATAAGGACAGGGTGACAAAACAAAAAGGGGGGAGGGAGAGACAAAGGATACACTGGGTCAGTGGCTGCACCAACACCACTGTTGGCGTACACGCCACCCTCACACACAGGGGACAGCTCTACGCACTATGCATTGCACTACCAGTTATAATGCTAGCCACCAAGGCATGGGGAGGGGCACACACTGCCAAATGCAGGACATCTGGTACCCACACAGCCCTGGCCAGTTGTGGATGCCTACATGCTAGGTAGCAGGATTATTACTTCAGAACCCTGGCCAACATGGGACCTACTCTGCAATGTCAGGCCTGGCCTAGGGGCACCCACTGACACACATCCCCCACCCGGGTACCACCCTACCATGCGGAAGTTGGAAAGATGGGCACTGTAATCACCCCCTTGTGGCTGCTTTGATGCCCTCAAGCACCCATCCAGCTCAGGATAGGCCAATCCAGTATGCGGGCATTCAGGGGGATCAGAGTTTGACGGGCACCCCTTCCTCATTGGGAGGCAATCCCTAGCTGGGGCTCAGCCATCTTCCATGGCCAGCATCTCAGGTCCTCCCACCATTTCCGACAGTGGGTGCTCCATAGAACGCCAGGGTCCGTACGTCCTTGGTGATGGCACGCCATATACCCTTCTTTTGATGGGCACTGACCTGCGGAGGAAATACACACAGGAAATGGTATCAGTCATACCGTCCTGCCTGTCACACTTAGGACCCACCATACCCCTTCACATCACCATTTACACACACATGGCCCAGCACACAAGCTAGGGACATCCACCCACCCCCCACACAAAGCCTTCACACACATCACTCCATGCATTCATGCCACATGCATCGTGTCCACAGTGTACTCACCTGTTGGTTCGGAGGGCCATACAGCAGTTGGTACCCAGGTAGGACCCCATCCACCAGTCACTCCAACTCCACCAAGGTGAAAGCTGGGGCCCTTTCCCCAGCCCTTTCCCCAGTCACACGGGCCATGGTAGGTTCCAGACACAGGTCACAGCAGCACATGCAGTGTAGGTCCTCTCCTGCTGAAGGTCAGGTAGCAAGTGAGTGATCAGATAGAAAATCACGGTCACAGTCACGTCCACAGTGGTGCATAACGTCACCACCGGCGTACATCACCATAGAGCCCAATGTTAACCAATGAGGAGTTGCCTGGTGGTTTCTGACCACCTCCCGCAACCGCGCACAACATCAGAGGCATTACCTCACTTCCACCTGTCCCTCCACACAGGACAGGCAGATGCCACTTCAAGGGGGGGGGGGGCAGGCCCTGGATAATAACTGCATCACAGTTAAAAATAAGACATACAGGACAAATCCCACTTAACCATTACAAATTAACCTTATGCATGGCACTGTTGTGGCTCCAATATTCAGTTTGTGACCGGCTCCTCACTCTTTTGTCCCTTAGACTGCAACTGCTGTGGATGATGGAGACATACCCCCGTGTACAGACCCCTGGTGGACTTGGCAACAATGGAGGACAGGCACATTATCCTCACCTATATACTTGACAGGGCCACAATCACAGAGCTGTGTGCCCAGCTGGAGCCTGACCTGATATCTGCTATTCGTCACCCCACTGGGATCCACCCTCTTGTGCAAGTCCTATCTTTGCTCCATTTCTTGGCAACTAGTTCTTTCCAAGTGACAGTGGGCTTGGCAGCAGGAATGTCACAGCCAATGTTCTCAATAGTGCTCACCAGAGTGTTGTCTGCCCTGATTAAACACATGTGCAGCTACATTGTTTTACCCCAGGTGGAGGATTTGGCCACAGTGAAGGCTGACTTCTATGCAATGGGACATATCCCCAACTTAATTGGGGCGATTGATGGAACTCATATTGCATATGCACCCCCTCCTCTGGCAAAATAATCATGTGTTCAGAAATAATAAGAGTTTCCACTCTGTGAATGTACAGATGGTGTGCTTGGCAGACCAATACATCTCCCATGTCAATGCTAAGTATCCAGGGTCGGTGCATGATGCTTTTGTCCTGAGGAATAGCAGCATCCCAAATGTGATGGCCCAACTAAAGAGGCACCAGGTGTGGCTAATAGGTGAGCCCTGGTTCCCAGCCAGTAGATGTTGGTGTATGGGTATGGTGTGGGCCATATAGGATAGTGTGTGGCTAAATGTTGTCCCTCGATATTTGTAGGTGACTCAGGTTACCCCAACCTATCACGGCTACTGACCCCTGTGAGGAATGCCAGGACAAGGGCAGAAGAACATTACAATGAGGTCTTACATTGTAACCCAGCAGTGTTGAGTCATCAACATAAAAAAGTGTGATGCATGTTAAATACAAATATTCGAATATGACTGCAACCAAAGACAAAAGTGGAATTTCCTCACTTAAATTGTCAGTTTGACTTTCAGATATTCATTGCTTGTGGTCCAGACGAGGGTGTGATATTTATAACAGCGTATACAATCCAAAAAGGCATGCATTAGAATTTATTGGCCACAATAACTTGCACAATTACAAGTTTTTACTATTCAATGTTAGTTCTTACCACACATACATCTAAATGTTCCAATAATAACTAGCCATTTTTCATGTGTTCAATCCCAGCAGGTTTGTCCTGCTGAAACATAACTCTAGGAGTCAGACTTTTTCACATATGGTAATTATCAGATGTGATTAATTCCACATAACTATAGTCAGAATTGTATGGGACACTTGTAAAGTATTAGTAAAATATTCTAGAAAGGAATAAATAAAAGTAAAATTGGAGTTGAGCAATAACCTTATTGGACTACATCCAGACTTCATGGATTTTAGTTAGTCTGGGCCTTCCTATGAAAAATATTTCAGAAAAGTGGGCTTTGCTTCTCTGTGACATATTTCCCAAAAATGATGGTTAAATTCTGTTAGACCTGACAGCATTAGAGAGGTTATCGCCCAACTTTTTGCCTGCCTCCCTCTGCTTTTCTGACAGTTTTGATGGTCTTAGGACTATGCACACTTTACCACTGCTAACCAGTGCTAAAGTGCATATGCTTTCTTCCTTAAACATGTTAACATTGGTTCATACCCAATTGGCATATTTAATTTACCTAGAAGTCCCTAGTAGAGTGCACTACATGTGCCCAGGGCATGGAAATTAAATACTACTAGTGTGTCTGCAGCATTGATTGTGCCACCCACATAAGTAGCCCCTTAACCATGTCTCAGGCCTGCCATTGCAAGGCCTGTGCGTGCAGTTTCACTGCCACTTCGACTTGGCATTTAAAACTACTTGCCAAGCCCTAAACTATTTTTTTTCTACATATAAATCATCCCTAGTGTTGGCCCTAGGTAACCCATAGGGCAGGGTCGAATGTAGTTAAAAGGCAGGACATGTGTTTTATATGTTCTGGTAGTGAAAAACTCCTAAATACGTTTTTCTACTACTGTGAGGCCTGCTCCTTTAATAGACTAGCATTAGAACTGCCCTCATATACCTTTTGAGTGGTATATTATTATCTTAAAGAGGTAATCAGGTCATATTTAGTATGGCCAGAATGGTAATAGAAAATCCTGATTATTGGTGAGGTTTGATTTTATGTTACTATTTTAGAACTGCCACTTTTAGGAAGTGGGCATTTTCTGTGCCTACAACTCTATGTGCTTTGCAGCCTTACTCCAATCCATGTCTAGTGCAGAGTGACAGCTACCCTTTGTGCACACTTTCTAGACAGCCACAACACGAGTGGGGCTGGGTGTGACAGGAAAGGCAGATGCATTCCTGGGGTGGACGACTATGATGGAAGGTGGGTAGGATACTGGGACCAGCTTTGGCCTGCTGAAACAGTACCTTGGCTTGTGGTTGTGTTGACATCAAGATGCGAGGAGCAAAGGAGGCGATATATTGGCATCAATCCTGAGGATTGGCTCCAAGCCTAGCAAAGTACGGGATGTGTCTGGGAAAGGAGGCAATGCAACGTCCTGTTGATGATGCAGTGTCCTCAATCCTCACAGCAGTGGTGATACATCAGCATTGATGGCAAAGCAGTGTCCTCAGTTTTTACGGCAGCAGTGATGCGTTGGTGATGCTGATGCAGAGGCACCAGTTCTGAGTGGCACAATGGCATCAGTGCATGGATTTTGGCACTAGCAGCATCCATTTTAAGGGCCCATGACTGGATTGGCACCACTTAGAAGGGCAAGACTCTCAGATGACGAAGTCCAGGTGCTGAAGGCACTGACTCTTCAAATAGAAGGCAAGCCAGCAAGTCCTTAGAAACCCTTTAGTTCTGGGTTGGAGAGATATATGTTCAACTCTTCTCACTCTCAGGCAAGAAGGGCTGTAGGCAGCAGGTCAATGCAGCAGAGCAGGAGTCCGGTAGAGTCCAGCAGAGCAGGAGTCCAGTAGAGTCCAGCAGAGTGACAATCCTTTCAGCAGCACATCAGTCCTTCTTCCTGTCACAGTATTTACAGGTCCAAAAGAGTTGGTGCTGTCTGAAGGCCAATATTTATACCTAATTGTGTTTTGATATGGGGAGACCTCAAAGAGAGGCCTTTGAAGTACACAGTCCCTGCCCTTTCTGCCCTGCTCCAGACTCACTATGAGCGGGAATGCAGTCCTTAATTTGGGGATAGGGCACATCCTATTGAGGTTTAGGTGTCAGGTCCTCCCTCTGATCCTGCCCAGGATGGTCCATTGGGTTGTGGATGGCCCATTAGTCACACCTAAGCTCCCTTTGTGTGTGACTGGCTACAGGGACCACACAAAGCCCAGCTTTCATCCACCCCATGTATATATTCAGAGACAGGCAGAAGGCATCAAATGGTTAGAGTAGGAAATGCCAACTTTCTAGAAGTGGCATTTTCAAATTTACAATTAAAAATCTGACTTCACCCTCAGTTGTGATTTTAAATTGCGATTCCGGAGTCACCAAACCCGGGGTACCCAGCTCTTTCCAAGTGGAAAGTACACTGATAACATTTAACAAGGTAATACCAATGTTATCATATGAGAGAGATGGGCCTTGCAGAAGTGAAAAACAAATTTAAGAGTTTTACACTACTAGAACATGTAAAACTTAAAACTACATGTACAGGGCCTACCTTAGAGGTGATTTTTTATATATTATAAAGGAAGGTTTTGGTATAGTTAGTGGGTTAACTTGCCAAGTCGACATGGCAGTTTAAAACTGCACACACAGACTCGGCAATGGCAGGCCTTAGACATGTTTGAAGTGCTATTGAAGTGAGTGACCTGCCCTGGCAGTTTGGGCTGGACTGTTCCCATGGGGAGCAGGGTCAAGACTGATTTGCATATGGTTGGGTCCAAATGGGATGGAATGGTGAGGAAAGGAACAATGGATTTAACCCAAAACTGTGACTGGGGTGAGTGTCTGAAAAGTTTCAGCACTCCGTCCATCATCCTTTTGTGTTGCTGAACTATTAGTTAACCTACTGGAAGAGCCATGTTTTCTGATGAAATCAACTTTTTGATGGAACTTCTGGGTGTGAGGGGTAGTTCCAAGTTTTTGGGGCTAAAACCAAGAAGCTCCACCATCCATATGCTCTCTCCTATATTTGTAAACAACAAACAGATTACTTCCTTCTGACCTGAGAGCATGACCTGGGTCATTTTCCATCATTTCTTTTTGGATAAAGAAAGGACCAAGGTTGTGTAATGATTTAAATGTTAGACAGCATATTTTAAACTACATTCTCTGCCTAATCGGCAACCAGTGAAGCTGTATTTCAGCCAGTGTAACATGGGCACTTCTTGGCTGATCAAGAATGAGGAGGGCTGTTTCATTTTGGAAGACTGTAACCCTCTAATGGACTTGTCTGGGAACCCTCAGACAGATACAAATGGCTTAGTCCAACCTGGACAGAATGGATAAGTTAGGTGACTGTCCACCTTTATCCTTAGACTTTTAGCTGATGTGCGGGACACAGGCAGATCGTCCAGCTCATGTGTCATGAAGGCATTGGAATAGAGATCAGTACATCAGTACAGTTGATAAGATTCAAAATCGTTTTGTCAGCATTGAGCATCAATTGATTTAGGTTCATCCAGTTAAAAATGTCTCTCATAGTATTTTTAAACTCCTCCTGCTCAGACTGTGTCAACTGAAATACAAATTGGGAGCCCTCTGTATAGTTAAACAGGTGACAACCAATGGTAAACAGCTCACTAATTAAATGTTTAATATAAATGTTAAAGAGCAGGGGAGAACGTAATAACCCCTGTGGAACTCTGCACACAAGCTCAGATGTCTTGGAATCAAAGGGGCCAAGATGCAACTCTTTAGAGCAATTCTGAAGGAATGAGATGAACCAACTCAAAGCTTTGCCACACAACCCTGCCACTTTCAGATGGTCCTCCATAATAGAGTTGTCGGCTGTATTAAAAGTGGCCAACAGATTTAACAGTACCAGGACTGTGACTTTGCCAGCATCTCCATCTGAACTTCAATGGTCAATAACCAAGAGCATCACTCTTTTGTTACCATTCCTACCCTGGTGGAACCTACCCGAAAAGGGTCCAGAAACGTGGATGGCTGTAGATGTGATGCCTGTTCATACATTTTCCCATAACTGTTTAATGTCCATATGGTTCCCTTCTCAATTTCAGTGGTATAACAAGGGCTCATTAATATGCAAATGAAACTCATTTGTGTATCACAGTTAACTGTTGCCCATGCTCCCTTCGCATTTATGGTTTTCACTAAGTGCATAATGTAAATTGAAGACTGGGTGAAGTGGAACTGGTACCAGTTGAATAGCTTAATGGCTGAGGGTTTAATACAGAGTATCGAGAACGACGCTGGACATAAAACATGTGTATTCCTTATAAGTAGACATTTTTGGGAAGATCATGCAAGTGTAGTCTCATGGAAACTATTTGTATATCACAGTTAACTGTTGCCCATGCTCCCTTTGTATTTATGGTTTTCACTAAGTGCATGATATAAACTGAAGACTGGGAGAGGTGGAACTGGTACCAGTTGAATAACTTAATGGCTGAGGGTTTAATTCAAAGTATTGAGAATGGCACTGGACACGAAACATCTGTAGTCCTTTAAAGTAGACATTTTTGGAAAGATCATGCAAGTGTAGTCTCATGGATGATCTCAATAAATGAGCCCATGCTTTAGAGTTGTGCTATACTGTCTGGGGTGAAAGAAAGAAACGTGTTTCAGATTGCTTATCTTTGATCAAATAATTGAAAGAGACATCTTCCAAAAACCTGTGCAACTAAGATGAGGGAATACAGATCTTTGTGATTAGGAATGTTAGAAATGGGGTCTCTAGTTGGCAGAGGTATACCCCTTTATCCAAGTAGGGACCACAATCCTAATCAGGGTAAGTCATACACCCTCCAAATTTTCCTGTGCCCACCCTCTGGTAGCTTGGCACTGAGCAGTCAGGCTTAACTTAGAAGGCAATTTGTAATGTATTTGTGCAATAAATTATACAGTATCACAGTGAAAGCACCACAAAAAAACCCACACAGGTTTAGAAAAATAGATGATATTTATCTGACTAAAATAAGGTCAAAATGACTAAGATCCACTAATCAAAAGTTGAAATATCACTTTAAAAAGTTTTAAAAGGGTCCTAATCCTTGGAAATGAACAGTTGTCTCTGTTACACACAGTATGTGTTATACCATGTTTTAGCGAGCAGAGGACATGCAACTCAGCACTGATTAGCAGCAGTAACATGCCCAGGGTCCTAAAACCAACAAAAAGAGGGTTAGAAAAATAGGAGGAGGAAAGCAAAAAAGTTTGAGGATAAACCTGCAGAAAGGGCCATTTCCAACATTCCTCATTAAATGTTACAGGCTAAATTGTGTTCCCTGTGCATACACGTTTACACAGAGAATCAGAATCATGAGTTGTGTGGCAATTATGAAACATTCACAGTTTTTCACTGATAACTTCCAGAAGGTCAAACCTGCCAACATTTATCTGGGGCAAAGATCCAGAAAAGGGTAAAACATGCAGACCTCAGTTGGTTAGGAACAGTTTCCACATGTTATGAACCATTCTCGTGCTGAAAACTGGTAACAGGATGTTATTACTACACTTTGTAAGTACTCCATCCTATTGTGACAAACTTAAACTGCATGTTATAGTGTTTCTGTTTCTGTTGGTTAAGCACATTCAACGAGCTGCTTTATAGTATCAGTGTTTAGTCCCACTAACTGTTCTAATACACAAGGCATGAGTCACTTTGCTTGTCGTTTTACTAATAAACATGGCTTTAAATACCCTTTATAGCATTCAGCCTTATTTAAAGATCACATAACCTGAACTGAAATTCCTCCTTTCAAAGGAGTTTGTTTCTTTCGATGTACCTTGTGATTTTGAATACTTAAAAATATGTTCCTTTATTACTTAGCAATGCAATATTTATGACTGTTATTCAATGCCACAACAGAATGGTTCATCAATCAAAGACACTATGGCCCATATTTATACTTTGTGTCAAAAAAATTACAGCCAGCTAACGCCATTTCAGTGCGCCGTGCGGGCGTCAAATTTATACTTTGATGCCCAGTGGCGCAAACCACAGATGTAAGTCATTTTTTTTTACGCACACCGCAGCATCAAATCGTAAAGCAAAAC
This sequence comes from Pleurodeles waltl, assembly GCF_031143425.1. Taxonomy (NCBI): domain Eukaryota; kingdom Metazoa; phylum Chordata; class Amphibia; order Caudata; family Salamandridae; genus Pleurodeles; species Pleurodeles waltl. The sequence goes on along the minus strand of NC_090445.1, from coordinate 557,055,972 downwards.
GACATTAATGCAGTGAAAATGACTGTGGATCGATTTACGACACCGCAAACCGAATATGTGACTTTTTTTGACGCAATAGTGTCAAAATTCCCCGCAAACACAGCCATTTCAGCAGAGGAGAGCCAAAATGGATCCCAGATGCCTGTATAGACCCCAGAAAGATGACAACAGATCAGCACCCAGCCAGGAGGACCCACACAAGAACTAGGACAGTTTGAAGAAGAAAATAAAGTGTCACTTTAGTGCAGAGGAGCAGGAAATTCTGGTTAAAGAGGTGACGGAACACCAGCACCAACTGTTTGTCACCTCAAAGTTGCCAATCAGTAGGAGAGAGGCAATATGGCAACAAATTGTTGACAAGATTAACAGTGAGGCAGAAGTACGCAGAACAGTCATCAAGTGCAAGAAAGGCTGGCATAACTGCAAGCGCAGGACCAAGGAAAAGATGGCCAGGAAGGCAGTACTGCAGACTGGAGGTGGGAGTCCAGCACACCAGGAGCCCCTGGACCACATGGAGGAGGTGGTCGTAGCCGTCATCCCTGAGGAGATCGTCACACTGATTCAAGGACAGGACAGCGCAGACTACCAGAAGACAACAACCATGCAGGGTAAGTCGCATGGGGAATTAAAATGCACTACTGTCAACTACAACCGGGGATGGGTATACCGACCACAAAATGCATGGAAGTCCTCATATACATGGAGTGACATGGGTAAAGGGGTATGGCATGGGACGCAGCAGCACGTGGCCACATATTTCCAGTAATCATTTGCACAGAGGTGTCTGGTTCATGTGTGTGGTCAAATGTAAATCCTGTATATTTTTAGGGGTCTATGTTGTCACAGTTACGTCCAGGTCTCATCATGAGTCAGTGGCAGCTATTCCTGTATCTACTGAGTATCCTTCGGAGATCAATGGAAGTAAAGTCGATGAGGACATGAGAACCTACATGGGGATGGTCCCACCCTGTCACTGCAGACATGTTATGAGACTGTCAACAGGGAAACCTTGGTGTGCTGAGTGAGATCATATCTCAGGAGTCATGTTCTAGCAGGTGTCATTACAACATTTGCACACAGGTTGGCCTGTAAAGTTCCCACTGCATCTGGGAACATCATAGCCTCTGTGTTGATTAATCTTGCAGCTATTCAGCACACATAGCCCATCAATATGTTGTGAGCAATGTGATTCAGCGTGTGAACTGTCAGGGTCCTAACATGTGTGGACTTTTCATGCACATTATCAGAGGTTACTTGTTCTGCTGGAGGCACCATACCCAATCCCTGCATACGGCCCTGGTACACTGTCACACTTTGTCGTTCATGCATACATGAGACCCAGACAAGGGATAGGCCATGATTTTGGTATTCCAAGACAATTTTACAATTATGGTACAATTAAAAAGCAGATGATGCTATACAATGTATTTGGGTATGCTTTGAGGAAGCACCTGACAAAATACCCCCTGAGGAACGTGAGGTTTGGTAAAGCAAGTGTGGTACATATGTAACCACAAGGAACCTTTAGGGTAACGCACAGACAGGTGCCAGTCAGGCTGACAGGATGCAGGGTCAATCAGGATCCAGCAATTTCACAAGGTACATACTCATTGGTCTGACTTACACTAGTCGGAGGAAGAACAAGACAGTTGACATGAGAAACTGTGTTTGTCCTGTGTTTTGGAAGGTGACACATAAACCCAAGGGCTGTGTTACACGGCTTAAATTCTAGCAATGCATAACAGTGTATTTGACAAAATGGGAACTTCTATGCTGTTCCAAGCATCTGCAGGGGCAGCGCATGTTCAAATGGGTGGTCTGCATGGAGGTGATCACAGGTGTGTGCTGCATCAGTTTATCACAAATCCTGTGGGTGAGATTCCAGTTCAAATGGCCAACAGTACCTTCCACATGGGAAGCAATCTACAGGTGATAATAGGACCTAGAAACTACAAGCCTGTGTATTAATTGACCTGACGTCCATGCAGTCAGATGTACTATGACAATGGCATACCATAGGAAAGGGTGTAGCACACTGGATTACTATTGTTAGTCTGTGTGTGGAGAGGAGGGAATATCTGGGGACACATATTACCATTCCAGGGACCTCTTCAGACAGGTGGGTTGAGACCAGGAGCATGGGTGTGTCAGGAGTTAGTTAAAGGGCTGACATGTACATGGAATTTCATGTGCGCAATGCTTGTCATAGGTGGGGCACTTGTGCTGTCTATGTTCTGCTTATATGGAACTCTAGTCACAGATAGTCCTTGCAACTATAGGTGCTGTACGACTTACTGCTGTGAAGGGTCTGGTCATACATTCCTGTTACCAACGCAATAGCACATTCACTGCCTCATGTATGAGGCATCCTTTTCCCTTATATACTGATGGTGTCTTAGTTGTGTGCCATATACTGCGATGAACCATGTTGCCAACACGTATGTGTGAAATAGGTGTGGTCCTCTGCTTTTGGCCTTCAAAGGTGAAATGTACAGGATGTATGTCTTTTACAGTGTGTGTGTGTGTGTGTGACTGTTGAATAATATGCATCACAATTGCTTTGGAATGTCTGTGTCCTGATCGGTATATCAGCAATGCACCATGAGGCTACACCAATATTCTGATAGTTAGAGATAAAGGGGTGAGCAAAAATGATTACCCAGACCATGATATGGTGATTATTATAGGTGTTTATTTACATATGTTGCTACAGTGGTGATGGTGAGTTGTTTTAAAAGAAATTGTTCACAATATGTTGGCGCCTATGTAATCCAGCAGCTGTGTTTTGTTGTTTCCCATCATGTTGCAGGCCAGCATCATCCTCTTCCTCCTCTTCAGGCATTTGTGGCTCTGGTTCTAACAGGGGAATGTTCCTTCATATACAAATGTTGTGCAGGATGGCAAATGTTAAAATGATCTTACAGACCATTTCTGGTGAATATAGGAGGCTGCCACCAGTGATGTCGAGGCACCTGATTTTTGACTTGAGGATGCTGAAGGTCCTCTCCCCTATGGTGCGTGCCCTCCTATGTGCCTAATTGTAGGCACGCTCTGCTGCAGTGCTTGGGTTGCCAAATGGTGTCATAATCCATGGCTGGATCCCATACCCCTGATCAGCTGAAAAAGAAAATGATTGGGATCATGTTGATGTAGCTTGCCCCATTAATATCATCTTGCATGGCAGTAGTTGTCTTGTGTTGTCTGTGACTCTGTTGTCAGTCAGTCAGTCAGAAAACTTTATTCGGCATATTGCCATAAAAGTGCACATGCATATATATATAACACCATAAAAATACAATACTTGTTACTGAATTCTAAAAACGAACCTCTTCAATCTGCTAACTTACAAAACAAAAAATCAAAACGTGTCCCTTAGCCCTTATAAATCAGGATAATAGTGAATTCTTATAAAATCATATGCAACAATAAAACAGTATTTAAAATTAAGTTAGTAAATAGTCACATCAACTAATTCATATCGATTTCTAATAGCAATAGCTGATTTGATAAAACTTAAAATAGAACTACACATTTGTTTAGATGAAAGACTTTGAATACCAATCAGTCCTTCCTTATAAGAAAGAGTATGTAAGTTGCGCAAAATTGGTAGTATAAAAGTTTTCCTAGGAGCTGAATAAAGTGAACAAAATAGAATAAAGTGACAAGTGCTTTGTTTCGAGAAGTTGTCACAGGGACATGGCAGTAATATTTTTTCCCACACACATTTTGTTGGAAACGCCACTCTAAAATGAATCATAATAAATCTAAAAAGTACAAGTAAAGAGTATAGGGAGGGAAGCGGAAACCAGACAAAATAGGGTTCTGTCGAGTTTGAAGATGAAATTTGCACATATAACTCAAAGGGTCTCAGTTTCTCTGCCGCTAGGTATCTAAGATTCATGACATACTCCTTATAACGGAATTTTACAATTTCCTTCACGTTGGCAGGCATAAGCTCCGGATTAAGATACATAAACTCCAGGTCCAAATTCCGAAAAAAAATTGAATAAAATTTAACCACAGTCCTGTGTTAAAGTGGCCGCCGGATTTGACCATACTTTAACCCATAGCAAAAGGGGGCAATGTCTATCAGATCAGTAATGTAGCCGATTCCCAGCTCCTCATGACATATGATATTCGCTACATTCTTGGGTACCATAAGTAGCCGATGGAGAAATGTATTCTCTGCCCGTTTTAATGTAATTGAGCTGGTGTATCCCCAAAGCCCCCCCCCTCATAAATCGCCACCGAGACACATTTGGATTTATAGAGCGTAATGATCTGATGAACTGGTCTATGCCCTAGTCTACGAGCAAAGCGAAAAATTGCTTCAACATTTCTTTCCATTTGTTGGAACTTAAAATTCAGATGGGGTTTCCATGACAAAAAGGAACTTAGGTACAGACCTAAATAACAAAAATCTTTTACCTTTGTTAAGGTGTTTCCCCCCCATTTTAAAGCATTTTGGGGGTCATTCCAACCCTGGCGGTCGGTGTTAAACCTGCGGCCAAACCGCAAACAGGCTGGCGGGAAAAAAAATTGAATTCCGACCCTGGCGGAAACCGCCAACAGAGACCGCCACATTACCACACTGCCCGCCACGGCGGCACAAACAAACAGCGCGGCGGTCACCGCCAACAGACAGACGGGAGACAATGTACCGCCCACTGTATCACAAGCTACCAATCCTCCACCTTTTCCGGGGCGGTAGCCCCGCCGATAAAAACACGGCGGAAACAGCCATTTCGGAGGGAAAACGCTCACCTCCATATACCCTACGAGGAATCAGGACAGCATGGAACCCGAACTCCACATACTCCCAGCGATAGTGTTCCTACTCCTCTACCAGGAGCACGAACGCCGGCGCAGAAGACAACGGTGAGTACTGCGCCTACGACACAGGGGAGGGGGGAGAAGAACATATTACGGGTACACACATATGTGACACACCCACCCTCACCCTCACCCACTACAACACACACATCAATGCGTAGCAACACATCAGAGTGACACCCCCCAAACCACCCGGAATAATGCAAATACAAAAGGAAATGATTCTAAACATTGGAATATATTGTATAACTGGCTTAAAAATCTTATATACATAAATGTACAAGTCCGAGCATTGTAGCAGGCATTGTCCGTGGACCACTGGGCCCAAATCACATGGGCAAAGCCCACACAAGATACCTGACTCCAACGGAGAGAACACTGCAGGGGCATCAGATAGCAAAACTACAGGCACCTCAGGGGGAAAGGAAGGGGGGGCACCTCAGCCAGATGAGTGAACAACGCCAGATCTGCGAGGGGCCTCCATGGCCACTGTTCAATCCTGGGGAGTGCAAAGCCACAGTCTCAGAAGTCCAGACAGTGGGTGGGCTGGCCACTGTTACATCCTGGGGAGTGCAAAGCCACAGTCTCTCAAGTCTCTACGGTGGGTGGGTTGCCCTCTGGACCATCCTGGGAAGTGCAAAGCCACAGTCTCCCAAGTCTCTGCAGTGGGTGGTTTGCCCACTGTACCATCCTGGGGAGTACAAAGCCACAGTCTCACAAGTCTCTGCAGTGGGTGGTTTGCCCACTGTACCATCCTGGGGAGTGCAAAGCCACAGTCTCACAAGTCTCTGCAGTGGATGGTTTGCCCACTGGACCATCCTGGGGAGTGCAAAGCCACAGTCTCACAAGTCTCTGCTTGAGACGGCGGTGCTCAGTTCAGCGGTGCTTGAGACGGCGATGCCCAGTGCAGCGGTGCTTGATACGGCGGTGCCCAGTTCAGCGGTGCTTGATACGGCGGTGCCCAGTTCAGCAGTGCTTGAGACGGCGGTGCCCAGTGCAGCGGTGCTTGATAAGGCGGTGCCCAGTTCAGCGGTGCTTGATACGGCGGTGCCCAGTTCAGCGGTGCTTGATACGGCGGTGCCCAGTTCAGCGGTGCTTGAGATGAAGGGCCCAGTGCAGCGGTGCTTGAGATGAAGGGCCCAGTTCAGCGGTGCTTGAGACGGCGGTGCCCAGTTCAGCGGTGCTTGAGATGAAGGGCCCAGTTCAGCGGTGCTTGAGATGAAGGGCCCAGTGCAGCGGTGCTTGAGATGAAGGGCCCAGTTCAGCAGTTCTTGAGAAGGCGGTGCCCAGTGCAGCGGTGCTTGATACGGCGGTGCCCAGTGCAGCGGATCTGGCCATGGCGTGGAGGTCATTTGCCACCTGTCCTGTGGCTGGCGGAGCCTTCCTGCCCATCTGTCCTGTGGCTGGCGGGGCCCTCCTGGGCTGCAGTGCCGGGCTTGTTGGTGGCCTCCTGCCCACCTGGGATGGGGCTGGCGGGGCCCTCCTGCCCACCTGGGATGGGGCTGGCGAGCCCTCCTGGCCAGCTGGGCTGACGGCGGTGTTGTCGGGTGTGCTGCCCTTCCCAGCCCTCCCTGATCGCCTGTGTCCCTTCCCCACCTTGGGCGGTGTGCCAGCTGTCTCCACACTTCCTGCCGGAGTCATGGTAGGGGTTTTAGTCCCTGGTGTTTTCACCCTCTCGCGCCGGCCACTGCCTATCTTTGGATGTTTCTCCGGGGGTGGGCTGCCCGTGCCTTGGCTCCGTACTGAACTTGCTGCCCTGGAGGGTTGGGGACTCCATAGTCCATGGCAGACTGTCATGACAGGGCCCGGTTTTGTCGTGGCTGAGATGCTGACTATAGTCCTATGACATGGACGGGGTGGGGGAGTTGATGGAAAGAGGTTAAGTTTGGACAGGAAAAGCTTCTTAGGAGCAGTGGGACGGGTAGGTGTAGTGGGTATGGGAGTGGAGGAAGAGGTTGTGGTTGTAGGAGTTTGAAGTCTGGTGTCTTTGGGTGCAGGTGCTTGGGCTGGAGGCTGTCGTGAGGTGGATGACTGTTGGGCGGGTGGCTGCCTGCGTTTGTGTATCTTGGAAGAGGGGGTCACAGACACACTGGGAGAGGACACAGGGGACGTGTAAATGGTAGTGGGGTGGTGACTGCACGTGTGCGGGGGGGTTCTGGTGTGTGTCCTGGTGATGGACGTAGTGGCTGAAGATGTTGTGCATGCAGGTGTGAGTGGAGACGTGACAGGGAGGGAGGAGGGAGACGAGGAGGAGGGGGACACAGTGGAGGCAGTGGGTGTTGGTATGTCTGTATGTGGATGTTGCTTGTGTGAATGCCTGTGTGATGTGTGGTGCTTATGTCTGCCTGAGCTTCCCTTGGGTGTTGAGGTGTGTGCAGGTTGGTTTGATGGTGTGTCAGGGATAGGCAGAGGTACAGGTGATAGGGTCTGGGTGGAGGAAGGTGGAGGGGGGAGGCTAGAGACAGGGACAATGGCTGCCATCAGTGCTGAGGCCAGAGTGTTGAACGATCGCTGTAGGGCAGCCTGACCAGAATGAATGCCCTCCAGGTATGCATTACTCTGGTGCACCTCTCTTTCGACACCCTGGATGGCATTCAAAATGGTAAACTGCCCAACAGTGAGCGTCCTCAGGAGGTCAATGACCTCCTCACTGAGGGCAGAAGGGGTGACTGGGGCAGGGCCTGAGGTGCCTGGGGCGAAGGAGATGCCCACCTTCCTGGGTGAGCGGGCACGGGGCAAACGCTGAGGGGCTGCTGGGAGGGCGGTGCTGGTGCAGTGGGTGGCGGCTGTACCTGTTGTTGCAGGGGGCACAGATGTTGCCGCCACCCCAAGGGAGCTCCCTTCAGAGGACGAGTCTGTGTCGCTTATGTCTGCCCGAGTCCCCGCTGTGGAGCTCCCCTCGCCCTCCGTCCCACTGGTGAATTCGGAGTCCGTTGCATGGCCCTCCATGGCCATGTGGGATGCAGCTCCCTCGTGCTCCGATGCCACTTCTCCTCCGCCTGATGATGCTAATGCACACATGAACAGGAAGACCACAAAAAAGGGGGGGGGGGGAGAAAAAAAAGACATGTTGAGTGCATGCATTGGCGACGCCGTTGGCGGACCGGACAGGACAGACACAGAAGCCCCCTGCACTACGCCGCGCACTTGGGGTCGACTACTCAATCTGTGGAACATGGCCTGCAAGCCTATGGACGACATCTGCACACATAGATGACACAGGGCCTTGATTAGCTGTACTTGGCACCCTACAGAGGTGGGGGGCAGGGGCACAGGGGCACAGGGCCATGCCTTACGGAGGGGCCTAGCCTACAGAAATCGCCCTGGCCTAGGATACCCACAGCCCTCCTCCCCCACCCAGACACCTCCACTGCGCGCTAAGTCACCAGGATGAGAGTGTACTCACCCCCTTGTGTCTGCTGTGATGTCCTCACGCGCCCATCCAAATCGTGGTAGGCCACCGCCAGGATCCGGGACATCAGGGGGGTCAAAGTCCGACTGGCACCCCTCCCACGATGGGAGGCCATCCCCAGCTGAGCCTCCGCCGTCTTCCTGCTCCAGCGTCGGATGTCCTCCCATCTCTTCCGGCACTGGGTGCCCCGTCTGTGGTGGACCCCCAGGGTCCGGACTTCCTTGGCGATGGCACGCCAAATATCGATCTTCTTGTTGGCGCTGACCTATGTGAAATGTACAGGGGGGGAAAAATAGTCATCACCTTCTGCATGCTCAATGTGAGTGGCCCCCCATCCCTACCCTTGCCATGTGGCACATGCTCTCATCCGTCGTTTGATGCATGCCTCAATCGCTCCCCTCCCCACCATCTTTCATCCACCCCACTCAACAGAGGCATTGCCCACAAAGCATGGTCCCAGTGTACTTACCTGTTGGTCTGGAGGACCGTAGAGTAGCGCATACTGGGGGAGGACCCCATCCACAAGTTTCTCCAATTCCTGAGCAGTGAAGGCAGGGGCCCTTTCCCCAGTCGCATGAGCCATTGTCTCTTCCAGACCGAGGTCACAGCAGCACTTGCAGTGTAGGTCCTCTCCTGTCGAAGATCAGATATCGAGTGATTAAGCTGATAGAAAATGGCAGTCACGCCCGCGGCGGTGCATACCGCGACTGCCGGCGCACGTCGTCATTGGCTCCTGAGACCCATAGGGTTCAATGTTAACCAATGGTGCTTAGCGCCGCGGTCTTCGACCGCCTACCGTCACGGTGTGCCACGCCAGCACATTTACCTCACATCCCATTGTCGCATTTCACAGGTCAGGCAGCCGCCATTTCAGGGGCCCACATGGCTTTCTTTCTACTGCGTCACACATACCTAGGCCTTGCATCAACACTCATACAAGTCATTCAATGCATTGGGAATCGTGTTATGTGCAAGCTGTGGTTACGTACCTGTGGGTTGATTGACTCTGTGCTCGCTGTTGTCCTTCATAGGCACCGTCCGCTGGGACATGCGAGGAGATGGAGGATTCTTCCCGTGTACAGACCGCTGGTGGACCTGTCGACAATGGAGGAAAGACATGTCATACTGACATACAGGCTTGACCGAGCCACTATCCATGAACTGTGTGCCCAGCTGGAGCCAGACCTGATGTCACCAATCCGCCAACCCACAGGGATCCCCCCTCTAGTGCAGGTGCTGTCAGTGCTCCATTTCTTTGCAAGTGGGTCATTTCAAACAACAGTGGCCATATCATCAGGGATATCTCAGCCTATGTTTTCCAAGGTGTTGTCCAGAGTGTTGTCTGCCCTGCTGAAACACATGCGCAGCTACATCGTTTTCCCTGAGGTGGGGGATTTGCCTACAGTGAAGGGTGATTTCTATGCCCTTGGACATATCCCCAACATCATAGGTGCCATTGATGGGACACATGTGGCTTTGGTACCCCCCAGCAGGAGTGAACAGGTACACAGAAACAGGAAGAGTTATCATTCGATGAATGTACAGATGGTGTGTTTGGCAGACCAGTACATCTCCCATGTTAATGCCAAGTTCCCTGGCTCAGTGCATGACGCGTACATCATGCAGAATAGCAGCATCCCTTACGTGATGGGTCAACTCCAGAGGCACCGTGTGTGGCTAATTGGTGACTCTGGTTACCCCAACCTGTCATGGCTACTGACCCCAGTGAGGAATCCCAGGACAAGGGCAGAGGAACGGTACAATGAGGCCCATGGGCGAACTAGGAGGGTGATCGAGCGGACCTTCGGCCTCCTGAAGGCCAGGTTCCGGTGCCTCCATATGACAGGTGGTTCTCTCTACTACTCACCAAAGAAGGTGTGCCAGATCATCGTGGCCTGCTGTATGCTTCACAACCTGGCTTTGCGACGCCAGGTGCCTTTTCTGCAGGAGGATGGTCCAGATGGTGGTATTGTAGCAGCTGTGGAGCCTGTGGAGAGTGAAGACGAGGAAGCCGAAGAGGACGACATAGACAACAGGAACACAGTAATACAGCAGTATTTTCAGTGACACACAGGTAAGAATCCACACCGGCATATTACATATACTTAACCACTACTACGTCTCTACTGTCTGTCCTTTTCCCCCAGTGTATGGTAACTGAGTTGTGACTTTCCCTTCTGATTTCAGAGATGTGGGCCCCACTGCGTGACATCTGCTTTGTTTCCCCATGGACTACAGCTGTGTGACAGTGGTATGTTGGCATCACAATGTAAATATGCATTTTGGCACAGTAATGTCTAATACATTTGTACTAAATCACAGCCAGACTCCAGAATGTTTTGTGCAATAACTGTGTTTATTTGTGTGCTCTATATTGGTGGGTGGTTGCAAATCAGTGAGGGGTGATGGTGGAGGATTGTGCATGGCAGAGTCCAGACTACTATTATCACAGGTGCATTGTCCAAATGGCTGTGGAAAGTGGAGCAGGGGCAGTTTAAGGATGGACAGGGTGACAATGTGGGACAGTGGGATGACAATCAGGGAGGTATCCTTTGCTGGGGGGAGGTCTTGGCATCTTACTCTGTCTTCTTCTTGGATCTCAGGGCCCGCTTGCGGGGTGGTTCTCCTTCTGCAGGGGGTGGGGTGCTGGTGGCCTGTTGGTCCTGTGGCGGGGCCTCCTGTCCACTAGCGCCGGCAGAGGTGGTAGGCAGTTCTTGGTCCATGCTAGTGTCAGGGGCCCTTTGTGGTGCCAAAGTGTCCCGCAATGTGGTGACTACCTGATTCAGAGCCCCTACAATGGTGCCCAGGGCGGAACTGATGGTTCGTAGTTCCTCCCTGAACCCCAAATACTGTTCCTCCTGCAGGAGCTGGATCTCCTGAAACCTGGCCAGGACCGTCGCCATCGTCTCCTGGGAATGATGGTAGGCTCCCATGATGGAGGAGAGGGCCTCGTGGAGAGTGGGTTCCCTGGGCCTGTCCCCCCCCTGTCGCACAGCAGCCCTCCCAGTTCCCCTGTTTCCCAGGGCCTCTGTCCCCTGGACCGTGTGCCCACTACCACTGCCCCCAGGTCCCTGTTGTTGGGGTGGTGGGTTAACCTGGGTGCCCTGTAGTGGTGGCCACACCGCTGATTGACGTGTCCTGGGGACAGAGGTATGGGCCCGCTGGGTGGGTGCTGTGCTGGTGTTCCCAGAGGGGGGAAGGTCTGCTGTGGCCTGTGGCTGTCTGAGGGGAGCCGACTGTCCCGAGGTCCCCGATGGGCCGGGCTGGTCATCTAGATCCAGGTCGACAGAGGTGCTGTCATCACTGTGGGCCTCTTCTGGGGGTGGAGTGGACATTTGTGGACCCTCCTGCGCGGTGACGTGGCGTTCGGGTCCTGCAGGGGTATAAAAGGATGTTTATTGCATCTGTGTATGCCATAGCGTGCAATGGGTAGGTGCCCGTGTACCCCAGTGCTGACATTCCTGTGTGGGGGCTTTTGTGACGGTGGTTTGGGGGGGGATGGGGACGTGCAGTGGGCATGCTTTGGTGATGGGTGTCCATGCTTTGTGGTCGCATGCAGGTCTTGGGGTTGGGATGGGTGGGTTGTGATGGTGAGACATTTGCAAGGAGTAAGTGTGATGGGGTGAGGGTGAGGGTGAGGGTGGGGGTATGAGTTGGCATGCTGGTGGGGTGGGGGGATGAAGTAGTGAAGATAAGACTTACCAGAGTCCATTCCTCCAGATGCTCCTGCGAGGCCCTCAGGATGCAGGATCGCCAAGACCTGCCCCTCCCATGTTGTAAATTCTGGGGGAGGAGGTGGGGGTCCGCCGCCAGTCCGCTGCACCGCGATGTTGTGCCTGGATACCATTGAACGCACCTTCCCCCGTAGGTCGTTCCACCGCTTCCTGATGTCGTCCCTATTTCTTGGGTGCTGTCCCACTGCATTTACCCTGTCGACTATTCTGCTCCATAGCTCCATCTTCCTGGCAATGGTGGTGTGCTGCACCTGTGTCCCGAAGAGCTGTGGCTCTACCTGTACAATTTCCTCCACCATGACCCTGAGTTCATCCTCAGAAAACCTGGGGTGTCTTTGCGGTGCCATGGGGTGGTGTGGGTGATGTGTGGGGTGGATTGTGTGGTGCTAAGTGTGGTGATGTGTATTGGTGTGTTGTGTGAAGTGCGTGGTAATATTGCTGGGTGAAAGTAAAATGCGCGTCTGGGTGCTCGGATCTCTATTTCTCTGTGCGTGGTCCCGATTCTGGAGGAGTGGGGGTTTGAGGGTGATGTGGGTGTGTGTTTTATATTTAATTGGGTGTGTGGGAGTGGTGTTTGTATGTGTATCAGGTGTGTATATTTTGATTTGTCCTATGTGATTGTGTTTTGTAAGTGTGTGTATTTTGAGCGTGGCGGTGTGTACCGCCAATAGAATACCGCGGTTGAAAGACCGCGGCGTGGATTCGTGTGTCGTGATAGTGTGGGCATTTTTCTGTTGGCGTGATGGTGGAGGTTTGGTCATCGCCAGTTTCTCGCTGGCCTTTGGTGTGGCGGACTTTTGTGGATGTCTGTATTTTGGCGGTTTGCCTGTTGTGGGTCAGAATGACCGTGGCGGTTTACCGCGGCGGTATGTTGGCGGTCTTCTGACAGCGGTAAGCGGATTTTACCGCCAAGGTTGGAATGACCACCTTTGTACTTGTATTTCTAGGGTCACAGATCGTTACATATGACTTTTTAAAATTAACTTTCAGATCGAGCTCTTGTGTACACGTTAAAAAAACATCCAAAAGTGTCTGTAGGCCATTGGCTGTACGGGCTATTAAAACGGCATCGTCAGCATACAATAAAATCGGTAAATGTCTAAAACTCATCCTTGGGAAACCCTTACCATTCTGGGCTAAATAACTATACAAGCCGTTAATGTATAACAGAAATAAAAAAAGGTGCCAAAGTACAGCCCTGTCTTACACCCCGATTGGATGCAAAGGGATGGGACCTTTCACCATGTTGACCAGAATATAGACGTTTGATCAGATCCAACAAATCTTGCTCAACCCCCATTATGTCCATTAGCGCCCACAGTTTCACTCTGTTCACCGTGTCAAATGCACTGGATAGGTCTATAAAGGCTAAGTGGATAGATTCCCTTTTAGCAATGACATATTTGCTAAGAATAAGGTGCAAGTTTAGGTCCTGATCCACTGTACCTAATCCAGGCCTAAACCCACATTGAATTGGCAATAGGATATTTGTACTTACCACCCACTCCTCAAGCCGGTTCAAGATGACACTCCCCAGAATCTTTGCCGTAGAGTCAATGAGAGAAATGGGTCTGTAAAAAAAGGGGTCAAGCCTATTACCTTTTTTAAATATCGGGACAATTATTGCCATTAGCCATGATGAAGGAATAGAGCTTTGAATGGCACTATTCAAAACATTTGTGATTATCGGAACCCACAGATCAGGTAGAGATTTAAATAAATCCACTGGTACCCCATCAGGGCCAGGGACTTTCCCTGGTTTCATTTTATTTATTGCTATGGCAATCTCGTGTATCTCAAGTGAAATTCCACTCTCATTTGGAATGGAAGTAACCAGTGCCGGAGAGCCACATACCTCCGTACCATGATTAGAGTCATTTGTGGACTGAAATACGGTTGAGAAATGTTCTACCCAAAACCCCCTCTGGTCCTCCCTATCATCCTGTCCTGAAAAATATGGATGGTTAACCACCTTCCAAAATTGAGAGGGGTCCCTCAGTTCCATGGCTGCCAGGAGATCTTCCCATGCTCTAGTACATATTTCATTCTTCCTATCCTCAAGGACTGACTTTTATTGACCCCTAGCCTGTATAACTAAGTCACAGCTAAATGGAATAGTTTTAATAGCTGTTTTTAAATCTCTGTGGGCAGCCGTACAGGCCGAGTTGAACCAGCGTTGAGGTTTTACGGCTTTAGAGTGTTCAGCATACGTCAATGCCTCAGAAACAGCACGACTTAAAGACTCATAAGCAGCTACAAGATAGGCACAAACAGGTTGCAGAGACAGACAAGTATTAATGTGGACCTTATTTTGTGTTTTAAACTCCTCGTGAAAAATGTTTGAATTTACTCTCTCCCACTTCATACGGGGGCCAAAATTCCTTTTAAAGACCACTTTCCCCTTACATTCTATCCTGGGTAAAATTACCCTAGTTTTAAGGGCTAGTTTTATACTCAAGGGATTATGGTCACTGGCACAGTGGGATTTAATCTTAAAATCTACAATTTCACGTTGGAGTAAAGGGCAGATAAGGATAAAATCAATAATGCTACCTTTCATGCTCCCTGTATAGGTAGGTATTTTCCTTATCTGACTATTTGTCATATCCCTTGCAAAAACCAGGTCAAATTTGTAAATTAGGGAATTCAGAGCATTACCTAAATTAGAGTGAATAAAGTGTGTAAATGACTCTCTGCCTTCTATAGGGGCACCACATATTTGAGGTAATTCATGATTACACAACTGAACATTAAAATCTCCGACCCAAATCATATCAAATTCCCTATCCTGAAATTTTCCTGCAGAGTCTAAAAAGTCTGTTAACTCTTCAAGGCTTCCGGGTAAGGCATTGCATGGAATGTTATTATAAAAATTTAGAAGTAGAATATCCTTACGCCCAGCCATTGATAGTAAAACCACCATAAAAAAGGCAGAAGACCAAATCAGAGAGACCTCGATTTTTGGAAGTAGTAAAGACACGAGTACCAGGAGCCCACCACTTGCTCTGCCCGCTATGGATGGAAGAGCTGGCTGAATCACAGAATAATAACCATCCAAATAAAAAGGGGTCATGGACCAAGTTTCTTGGAGACAAATAATATCATAAGTAGATACAAACTCCAACCATTCTAGGTTTCCAACTTTGGATCGAAGCCCTGCAATGTTCCAACTAATTAAGGATAGAGATGTAATACTTTCCTGGGACTTATTCCCTGGCTCCTTAATGATAGCAATATCTGTTACAATACTGTAATAGTATAACTGGCTCGTCAGACCCTGTTGATAATGCCAGAGATATATGCCCTCCCACCATCTCATTTTTCTGCGGAGTATCAATTGGAAGCCCCTTCCCCTCTTCTTGTCAATCGTTTGCATCCAGGGGTGACAGATTTTGGTTACCTTCAAAATCGAAGGTGGGGTTCCATGGTGGTACTGTTGACAGGGCTACATTTAATCCATACGGGACCTTCATAGAGGAAATTGGTAAAACAGTTGGCTCATAGAAAAAACTTAAGGGGTGAATTTTGATCCCCCTTCGCACACAATGGCAGGGTCACCAGCAGATAGTTAACCAAATGCGGGTTGCCAAAATTGATCACTATACAATCACCTTCATATGCATTTTTAGACAGACCTGCCCACTTCATCCTTCTTGCCATAATAATTCTATTATTTAAGTCATCTTGATATCTAAGTTTTCGCCTCATCCAGGGTGCACATTTCCTTATTTGAGCCCGAGTATCTTCCTTCTGAGAACAATCAAGAGGGGGCACATTAGCTAAAACTAAAACATATGGCATACTGTCCGGCGGAAGCTGTAAAACCTCCATTGGAGTGATGAAAGATCCAGGGCTAGAAGCTGTATCAGGTTTCAACAAAGTAGTCGTACTGCCGGTCAGAATAGGCAAAGGGACTGTGGGTAAGTCACCATGAAAGCCACGAGTAGGTTTACAGGGGGCCGAAGTCTGATCGGAATCCATTAAGCAAATAACTTGCTGTAGATCCTTAGGATAAGACGCAATTTCCTGGATAGAAGAAACCACATGATTTATATCAGTTTTTATAGTGGACTGTTGGGACAAAAATTTAGAAACAGTTTCTTGTAGCTGCTTGAATTTGGAATTAAGTAATTATGTTAATTTCTCCTCTAAAGCCACAAAAAGCGGTTTGAGAATTAGGTCCAAGTTGGGCAGAGAGTTGTCATTTAAATTCCTACTATCTGAACCCAATTCTCCTGATGGTAGACCTGTCGTGGAAGAGTGATCAACCGGGGCATCCAAAGATGAAGAAATAAGTTCCTTAGCCTTCGGCGCTTGTTTTAACAGCTTGGTGCTTTTACGATGACCTCCAGCTTTCCTTTTTTTTAGGAGGAGGAGAGATAGCAGGTAAGTGTTCTTTAGTGGCTTCATTACATACATTAGGGGACAGTAGGGAGTACGAAACATTGATTTTGTCTTTAGGTTGAGGCAAACTAAAATTGGAAGGGGCAGTTAAAGAGTCTGTAGACTGTATATGAACCATAGGCTCTAAAGGGATTCTTTGAGTTAAATTGTTGGCCTCCCCAACCCTTTCTTTTACTTGACCAATTTCAGTTTCAATGGCCCCAATATCTGTAGTTAAATAGCTTCTTATTGATGATTGAATTGGCACAGAATATACTTCTTCAGCCCCAGATGTGATGTTCTTCCTTTTGCCCGTAGTGTTCAAATAATAATGGGGCAGAACGCCCAAAATTAGCCAAGACAAATAGTAATAAGGCACAAAAGGTGCTGTGTAACAGTTTAAATATGTAAATAAATAAACTACTCAGTTAGCAGGACAAAAATATGGCTTACTTCTCCTCTCGTACTTGAATGCTGTACTTGAATGCTGGGCACTGAAGGCCTCCTGGTCTGCAAGCCTCAGAGGGGGGGCCCAGCCCGGCCTCAACCGGTCACAGACGGGCACAGGACGGGCCTGCCCTTGGCCCGGGCGCGTCCCATGAAGCGGGCACGTGTTTCAAGTTCAAAGGGGCCAAAGGTCCCGCCCCTGCAGCAAGCCGGTCTCCAGACGCATGTCCCGTGAAGCGGGTGCGCGTTTCAAGTTTAAAGGGGCCAAAGGTCCCGCCCCGCAGCAAGCCAGTCTCCAGACTCTGTTGTGTTATTGTGTTGCTTCCTAGGCTTCTAGGATGTACCATCTGCATTGGGTTGTTTTTTTGGCTGAACGAGTGTTTGCCTGCTTACCAGTTGTCAGCAGTATGTTTGGGTATTTGCAGTATAGTGCGCACTCCCTAGCATTGTGACTTGTGATACAGGTGTCCCCCTACACAGATTCAAATTGACAGTGGTGGTAACACGTTAGCATCTATGTACCCTAGACATCCCATACCTTTAGACATATTCAATGGATTAATTTAAACACCAGTGAGACGCTTACATTTTGCAAGGTGACAAATAGCCAAACCTTTCAATACATTGTGATCATTGACGTTTTAACATTTGACTGTACACTAATTTCAGATGTGTGATAGGTTCACTGCAGACCTATCAAACATGGCTAGCGATGTCACAACCTCAGTTTGTTCCTGTCCACATGTTGCTGTCGTGGTGTATGTGTTGTATGTCCTAGAGGGTTGCTGTGCAGTGTATATGTAAGTAGGTTTCTGTACTTACCAACAAGTAGTCCATTGCCATATCGTCCATCCTGGAAGTGTTGATTGATGGTAGAGTGATGGAAGATGAATGAGTCATGGACACTCCCAGGATACTTTGCCACGATGTTGGTGAACAGTCCTTGGTGATCGACAATGGCCTGCACATTGATGGAATGTGTGTGCTTCCTGTTGCGGTAGAGGTGTTCATTTGCAGCAGGTGGCACAAGGCGTACATGTGTGCAGTCGATGGCACCAAGGATGTGTGGGAATCCATTAATGAGGTAAAACCCCTGTTTTGTCTCCTGCTGCTTCTGCTGTGTGTTTGGGAAGCAGATGTAGCGGAGTGTGAGTCCAATGATGGCATCCAGTACTTTGGGCAAGAAGGCAGAGAATGATGGCTGTGATATTCCGGCAACCAGGGCGCCAGTGCTTTGAAAGGAGCCACTTGCCAACATGTGAAGTACAGCTAGCAGCTTGGTTTCTGTTGGGATGGTGCGGGGTGTCAGCAAGGTGGGTGCCAACTGTGGCTCTATGTTGCCCAGCAGCTGCTGAATGGCCTGCCAATCCAACCTGTACCTCTGGATGATGTCATGTTCCCTGAGGCCATGAAGGGTTGTCCTGGTGCGGAATATCCTCTCCTGCCTTCCGCGTTGCCTTTGGGGTCCCTGCTGGTCTTGTGATAGCTGCTGTTGTTGTTACTGGGCTCTGCGTCTGCCTGCACACTGGATGTGAAGCACCTCCATGTCTCCCTTTTGCTGCTCTGCTGTTGCTTCTGTGTGTTCTGATTAAATACAGGTGTGTTTGTCCCATTTTAACGCCTGCCCTGACCCAGGCATTAATTTTTGACGCAAATTGGGCTGTGCGTCATTTTCCGCCTCCGCCTCCCGGCTGTGTGGGATTTTTGCCCGGAAGCATAAATACGACGCATGCCCGTTTAAGTAATTTTTTGGACGGGAACGCCTACCTTGCATATGATTAATGCAAGGTGGTTTCCCGCATCCAGAAAATGACGCACACGGTGGGATATTGGCGTCTGCGGGCGTCAAAGTTTAAATATGGGGCAAGTTTTGCGCCGAATGTGCGTCTAAATTTTTGACGCACATTCGGCGCAGATGGAGTATAAATATGCGCCTTTGAACTTTCATCTCTTCTGTCCTATCTACAAGCACCTTAGATCTTGTTTTCTGAAGCCAATCTTTCTGGGAAGAAATTGTACCCAGGTCAAACCCCCCTTACTGTTGTTACAGTTATTAAGTGATCCTTTTATTTGTTAGTTTGTTTGCTTGTTTTTTAAACAGCGCTGTCACAGTTAAGAACTCTATGGTTGATGATTCTTAATCAGGGGCGTAGCTTGGTCAGGAAGATTGAGGGGGTATGATCTTTAGATTTTCAAACAGTCACTATGGCATAAAATGGTATAATACATTGTATGACAAACAGGGTGTTTGAGAGGGGCCTTAAGGGGCATAAGAGGCAGAGGAAAGGGTGAGGAATGTTGAATGACAGGAGTACTAAGTGAGAGAAAAACACAATATTTCGTAAAATAACCAGCATTTTTGAGGCTTTTATGACAGACAGAGAGAGAGTGTGCCCCCACCCCAAATCAATCAATCAATCAAATACTTTCTTAAGCGCACTACTCACCCCATAGGGTCTCAAGTCGCTGAGGGGGGTAGTGGCAGGTTACTGCTCAAAAAGCCAAATAAATGAGGACAAAGTCTTTCTGCCTCTGGATAAATATACCTGACCCCTCCACCCCCTCGAGGAGGCAGACAGCCCACTAGTTGACAGGGAATTGAAAAAAATAGAGGGGTGGGGGCACCTACTACCATGGGAATGGTTTTGCCACCACCCGAACTGAAGGGGACAGCAGTCTTTCTTCTCACCCTACAGACTAAAGCATCTCATCCCAATAGCAAGTAAGGGGACATTTGACTCTTTTGTGTTTTGATTTTGCATATGGACCACGAGAGCTTGGATAACACCCAATATTGTTCCACTTACAATGGTGAAAGGCTGCACTTTTTGGGCTGGGGTAGGCTGCCATCTGGAACAAATCAGACCCAGAGACTTCTGAAAATTAGACAATGAGGGGGAGTCCAGGGTGGTGTGCTTCACATGCACTCTACACCTTTTTCGTACCCACAATGCCCTGCAAAAGTCCAACTTTACCCGAAGTCTTGCATTTTTCCTACATTTCTGTGAGGAAACATTTGGCATTTGAAGGAATCTACAAAATTCCTACCACCCAGCATTGCCCCACCAGTGCTGATAAAAACACAGACCCACTTGTATGACTGGGTCTAGCGCCAGTGACAGGAACTGATCCAACTGAGGTCAATAGAAACCTCCACAAAAGGACTCCCATTGTCCTTGGTTTTATCCGTTCCTGTCACAGCACTAGACCGAGCCACACAAGTGGGGCAGCAGTTTTATCAGCACAGGTGGGGCATGGTGGGTGGTAGGAATGTTGTGGATTCCTGTGGATTCCTGAAGTTTTCATCACAGAAGTGTGAGAAAAACTAGTGCTGTCAGGCAAAGTTTGAGGTTTGCAGGGCATTTGGGTAAAAAAAAACCTGGGATCCATGTGGGGTTATGACATCCTGGCTTGCCCTATGTGTCTGACTTTCAACAATGTACAGATTGGCTAGGTTTGCATAGGTGCCAGCAGAATTAGGGCCCAAAATCTAGAGCTACCCCATCGATTAAAGAAGGTCAGTTTTTGGTGGAAAAATCCATGTTGTGTTTTGGGCCATTTCCTGTTGCGGGCACTGGGTCTACCCACACAAGTAAGGTAAAATTTTCATCAGAAGACTTAGGGAAATGCCGGGTAGAATGAAGTTTGTGGCTCCCTGCAGATTCCAGAATTTTCCACCACAGAAATGTGAGGAGAATGTGTTTTCTTTAGTAAATGTTTGAAGTATGAATTGGATTCCGAGTAAAAAAAAGTGGTAAGAGCCATGTAAGTCAGCCCACCCTGGTCACCCCTCAGTGTCTAGTTTCCAAAAATGCACAAGTTGGCTACGTTTCCCTAGGTGCTGACTGAGTTTGTGTCCAAAATCTTGAGCTACCCACATTGGAAAAAAGGGTGAGTTTTATGTGGAAAAATGTGATGCATCGATGTTTTATTTTGTCCCATTTCTTGTTGCGGGTTATAGGCTACCCACACAAATGAGGTACCATTTTTTGGGGGAGACTTGTAGGAACATAGTATAGTGGATCATTCACTTATTACCAATTGGATTTCACTGCAGTTGTGCCTTTCAAATGTAAGCCAGTGTATTTAAAAGATGACATTTTGAAAAATACACTCCAAATCATACGCTAATATGGGTGCCCAAAAATACAGAGATGTAGAAATAACCACTGCTCCTAAACTCTATATCTTGTGCCCATTTCAGAAATACAGTTTCCTTGATACCCATTTTTCATTCTGCCTTTTTCAGTTTAAGAATTGGCCTATACTTGGTACTCAATGAAAACCCGTTGCAGGGTGCAGCTCAGTTGTTTGCTCTGGATGCCTAAGGTTCTTCGAGAACCTACAAACCCTACATATCCCCACAACCAGAAGGGTCTAGCAGATGTAACGGTATATTGATTTTGTCAATCTGCGATTGTGACCAAATGTTACTGATGAAAATATTGTCACAATCATCTTCAATATTTCTTTTTTTCAACAATTATTTTCCTTGGGAAACCTTGAGGTATTTTCACATATGACCCCTTACTGAATTCAGAATTTTATCCACTATTCAGAAATGCAAAACTTTCTTGGATCACCCATGAGTTTCACCTTGGGTTTTTTAAAATTGGATTTACATGTCATAGTAGTACACAACAATGATAACATGGGGCAATTAGCATATTTCTACATGCCATGATCCAGGGTACTCGCTGTTTGACATCACAACTACAGAACCAGTGCATAAACATGGGCTGATGCTTAACAATTCATATTCCTCAACAATCTTCTACAGGCAAATGTGTACTCAGTCCTACTAGACACATCTGTGACATGTAGCATTATCAGATGCATTAAAGAACATTGTATTTTCCAAGTTCCATGCACAGCTATATTAACCTATACCATCTGGCTCACCCTTATCCTTTCTGGTCAGGTAAGTTTGATATCGACCCCAATAGTTTCCTTTGCAATTCTGTGGTAGAATATATGCATTATATGCATCTCTTTGAGTGTTTTAGAATAGCATATCAGCATGTGATTCCTTTAATGTGGGTAGTGGGCCATGATGCCATCTTATAGCCACTCTGCGCTTAGTGAGAAGGCGGCCCATTGCCACCAAATTTCTGACCTCACCTTCTACATCTCTGTCATAACCAAGCAGGGCTCGTCAAGGCGTAACAGACAGCTCAATCCCTGTAATTTCATTTAGCTCTCCAAACACACATGCACAAAACCGACATATGCCAGGACACATCCATGCCATATGGAGGAATCCCACCTCCCACGTACCATATCTCGGACAATCAGCTGTGGGCGTAGCCCATATATGTGTAACCTGCTAGGTGTATAGTATGTCCGATTAATTTATTTAAAGTGGATTAATCTGTGCCATACATTGAGAGAAATGGAGCGAGTCACAGAAAAACAATACCGCCACTGCATATCTGTAAGTACTATATGAATCCCTTTGCCACTCCAACCTGGTCTTCGATTGGCCTTGCCTATGCGTATCCTGAGTGCAAGCATACAGTCTGGATACCAATTTTTTATGCAAGTTCTCTTCTATAATCGTGGTGAACACTTGCATATCTGACAGTTCTTTCAACCCATCACCCAAAAGGTCATGCCTCACTCTATAATACTGAAAGCGTAAAAGTGGTAAAGTTACCTCCATCTGCTCTGTAGGGGTTGCCCAGGTTTGCACCACCCTGTTCCTAAACAAATCCCCCATTGATTCAACACCTATTTTCAGTAATGCCAATATCACTCCCCTGTCCTTGCTCAGGGAGAACCAGTTCAATTTTATGTGGGGTGAGTATAAAAAAGGGAAAGCCTGTTTAGTCAGAAGACTATGCCAAGCTTCTGTAGTGGTCTTCAAAGAGTCAACTATTTGATATGGCAAGGGGTACAGCGCTGACGTGTCATGCTCTGTGTGCATGTACTGTAAGCCATCAGGACCATGGATCCACACATGAGCAAACATAGTGTGGGCTGCCCTGAAGTATGTCTCTATCTCAGGGACATTAAGTCCCCCCATGTCATACGGGAGTGTCAGCACATTCCACTGTACTCTTGGTTGCTTTTCTCCCCATGTCAGCCTAATCAAGAGTGACCGAATTGTGGAGAATGCATGCTTGGGGGGTAATATGGGGATGTTCTGAAAAATGAACAGAAACCTTGGGAGTACTATCATTTTAATAAGAGCAATGTGCCCCGCCAGCGAGAGTGACAGCCTGATTCACAGTTCCACATCTTCTGTCAGTTTCTGTATGGCTCTCCCATATTTATCTGCCATAACATCCGAGGGTAAGTATGAAACTCCATACCCAAGTAATGCACAGAGTCCAGCTCCAACCTAAGGGAGAACTCTAGTGGCACCTTCACCGTGGATGGGTTAGGGGGAATACAATAGACTTGCTCCAGTTAATTTTCAATCCTGAGAGGCCGCCAAATCTCACAAGATCTTGCAGCAGTGGTGTAAGTTTTCAGGACGGATCTCTAATGTAAAGCAAAGTATCATCTACATATGGAGTGGATATCATCAACTTGTAACCTGAAAAATTTAGGCACCTGTGACCGTGATACTCGCGCAGCGAGCAAGCCAGTTGCTCCAACACCAGTGCATACAACAAAGGCGAAATGGGGCAGCCCTGCTGCGTGCCTCTAGAAATCATTATTAGGTCAGAGACTCCTCCATTAATTCTCACTTGAGCTGCTGGGAAGGCGTACAAAGTCTATACCAGCTGGAGAAACACCTACCACACTCCCATTAGGCGTAGTACCTTAAACAGAAAAAAACACTCAACAGAATCTAATGCTTTTTCAGCATCTAAAAGAAACACTATTTCCTGTACCTTGGGTCTATATGCTGTGCGGTGCTAAACAGTGTTCTTAGATACAGTGTATGACTGCAGCCTGGCACAAAACCCACCTGCTCCATTCCCACAAGCTTCAGTAGCAACAGCACCAATCTATTCACTAGGATTGTGGGGTAGATCTTTGTGTCCACATTGATCAAAGAAAGTGGACAATAAGAGGAGCATTGCTGAGGGGGCTTGCCTGGCTTAAGTATAGTGACTATTAGTGCCTCTCTCATTAAGGGTATAAGGAATATGAGGCAAACCCAGTAACCCCAGAACCCGGGTGTGTAAATATTCTAAGAATTAAGTGGCTCCAAGGGGGGAATTGTGGGGAACTTCAAAAAAAGATCCTTCCAAACCAAAAGTCAAAGGAACTAATGAATATATCACTTTTATTCAATTGTTAACACGATGAGGGTGCTACCTATACAAACATGGCTCTTGTCCTGATGATGACCTTTTAATGATTGGTTCTCTTTTTTGGGGTCAAAACATTGACATTAATTCTTGTGGATTATTACAGAATGTAATAAGTGACTTCAGGGGTCCTTTAGAAGTTCACTTTTTCCTTCTTTCTTCTATGTATTTTTAGCCACAAACTGTAAATGTTGTAGATAGCACATGATATTTCTTCACACTACTCACATATCACTGCACCGTTATCTTAGGAGCACCTATGTTTATTAAACCATGTTAACAATTGAATAAAAGTGAGATATTCATAAGTGCCTTTGAACTTTTCGGTTTGGAAGGTTCTTTTTTAGAAGTAACTCTTGCTGCAGGAGTCAAGGGCCACAATTCCCCCTTTGGGGCCACTTAATTCTTAAAATCTCTCATTGAGGGTGGCATTTCTGCACTCCCAGCCATCTCCTCATACAATGCCATGAGGTGCGGGATCAAAAGGTCCTGACATGCCTTATAAAAGGCCACAATAAGCCCATCAGGGCCCAGTGCTCTCCCCAGTGCCATTCCTTTGAAGGCCTGACGTATCTCCCCAGGCTGCAGTGGGGCCATTAAACTTTCTCTATTCTTGTTGGTCAACCAGGGTAGAGACATGTGCTCTAAATAATCTAACATTGGACCTGGATGAGAAGTGGCTATGGAATTATACAATGCAACATACAATGCAACATAATAATCTCAGAACCGCCTGGAGACAGCGTCCAGACCTGGCAGCATTTTCCCACTCTCGTCCTGTATCTCTAAAGTCATGTCAGCTTCTCTGTTGGGATGCAAAAGTGCTGCTAGTGTTGCACCTGGGCGGTCCCTTTCCCCATATGCGTGGACCATGTTGTACTTCCCCATATTCTGGACTTTAGTATGTGCTATCTCTCTAAAATCTGTTAACTTGTGTGAATAAGGCCAAGCAGCCTAGCATCCTCTGTGGTCCGGTGCTCACGATCCTGTAGCCCTATCACTTTCTCCAAACATGCCAAACTCCCCTGTAGAGACTTCAGCACACCTTCATGCTTTGTGATGGTCACTCCATGTATGTACACCTTAAAGGTCTCCCACACGGTACTGAATTTAGTGACTGAAACTACATTTGTACAGAAAAATTATTCTATGGCTTGGACGAGGTCTTGTCTAAAAGCTGTTTCTAAAAGTGAATATGGTGAGAATTGCCACACAAACAGAGAAACACAGTGACCCGCACCTCCAGACTGAGGAGCACTGGAGCATGATCAGAATATGTTCTCAGCCAGGAAGCTCTGGGCACCAGACTCCTGGCCACCAACCAGTAATCGAAGCATGTATGCAAGATATGGACTGTTGAGTAAAGAGTGTATCCTCCCATTATGTCTCCAAATTTCAATCAGACCAATGTCGGCAGCAATATCAGTTATCGCCCTTACTGCTGTAGAGGACTTCCTTGGAGGGCCACCGGAGTGGTCCACTAATGGGTTCAACACACAATTGAAATCTCCTGCCCATATTTGTGGAGCAGTTCCAAAAACAGCTAACTTTGCCAACAAATCTTGGTAAAGCTGGGGATCATCATGGTTAGGTCTGTAGAGTCCCACCACTAAAAACGTGAGGTCCCCTCTAATGTAGTGTGCTATGATGTACCAACCATAAGGGTCTTTGGCAAGTTCCCGTAAGTACATGCCCGAGTTCCTAGCCGCCCATATCAGTACCCCTCTAGCATGAGAAGTAAAACCCACTCTCACAAACTGGCCCTGCGCTCTACGTGTAGTGAAAACAGCATTACCTGGAGCTAAGTATGTTTCCTATAGTATTGCAAAATCTATATTATAACGTGTTAGGTAGGCTCTTACCTTCTGCACCTTCCTATTAACATTTAAGCCCCTAACATTCCACATCAATAGCCTCAGAATAGCCGGTTTCTCCGAGCCAGCACAGTCTACTCACCTTGCAGCCATTCAGCAACTATTGTGACATATGCTGGACCAGAATTAAGAGTGGAAGTTGTCTTCCTTTGCTGCTCAACTCTTACAAGAACATAAAGAGTTCCCAGCTCTATTACAGACACCCACCCACGATAGGCTGATCCCAACCCACCTGTCCTGACTTGCTATAACACACCCTTCCCCACCCATCCTCATTCTGAGGTATCCCTGCAACAAAACAGTTTGGGGCACACATTGGGTTGGATGTTACCAGGCCACACCTTACAGAACCCCAAACAGACCACCATCCCACATGCAGTTGCGTCCCTTATATGTGTTAGGTCACGCGGTTACCACCACGGCCAGTACCAATGACTGCCCCCACATTCCCAACAATGATTCACTGCACCATAATGTCTCAAGGCGTGTAGAACCACTCTGTGCTCCATAGGAAAAAGCTCAACAGACATTCTGTGGTAGTGTTTCCTTCTTTTAGTACACAAACAATCCTACGAATCAGTAACTTTGACCACTACCTCTAGTTAAGGTTATATACCATGGCGAAGGTCCCTTCACCTCTCCCTGCCTTCATCAAGGAAGCTAGATGTCAACACAACCTGTGAGGGAAGAGAGGTTGACATGCCAAACAGTGCTATAAAATTGCCAAATCACACTCTCTACCCCATCAAGAGATAGAGGCAGGTGAGTCCTAGCAACTGCACGTGGCAGACCTATGTTTTAATAATTGAGTGAGATGTTTGTGGTCAGTAAAAATGTTGGGCTTCCCATCCAGCACCACACGCAGTTTTACTGGGTACAGCATGCGATAATCCAGGCCTAATCTCTGAGTTGTCTCTTCGCAGGCAGAAACAGCTGACACGCCACCTGTTGCGTGAAATCAGGATATAAAGAAATGTCAGATCCCTCATGTCTTAGATTTTTCAGTTCTCTGACTTCAAGGCTGCGTCTCTGTTGCTATAGTTTGACAGTTTAGCGATCACTTACCTTGGATGAGCCCCAGGCGGCTGTCTGTACACCAATGAACGGTGTGCCCGCTGGACCATGAACATGTCCGAAAAGGTGATGTGCCCCAGTAGATTAGTGAACAATTGTTCAATGTATTGTTCCATGTTTTCTATTGCAGTCGACTCAGCTATGCCAACCATGAGGAGTTTGCATCTTCAGGACCTGGCCTCTAAGTCTTCGACCTTTGCCTGGAGTGCAGTAAGCGTTTTATCCACCTTAGACTGTGTTGCGACCATGTTGGCATGTTCATCCTCCACATCAGTAATTCTGTGCTCAGCTGTGTGAAGACACTCCACATGTTTCTCAAACCTCTCGGTTCTTCTGTCCATGCAATATGACAGCGCATCTATTTTGCCATCAATTGTGACAAGGCTGTGTTGCATCGCTGTAAGGATGTACTTGAGGTCAGACTCTGACTTGGAGTCGTGATCTTCTACATCGTGGCTTACTTCATTGTGTCACCCCTCTCGCGCTATGTGCAACTTGCGCTGTTCAAAATCTAGCTTTGATTGAGCATTATCTGCCTTGGGCATCCTGCAAATTCTCACCATAATTACTAGGGTCTACGCACACCTGGCAGTTTCAGGAATTCACTGTTCTCAGGGTCCCTTAGCTAAACATCTTTGGGGGCCCCAAATCTATGCTAGCATCATAACTGTTCATTTCAGGTGGGTCCATGTCTATGGCCGCACCCTCCTCCCCACCACTCCTAATCTCTGACTGTTGTGTGTTTCAAAAGAGTCAAAAAGAACCGGTGACCCCCCCACCAATTTATCAGCATCTAGCACCAGTGAGTTTGATACTGTGTAGTAGTAGTAATGGCAGTGGCACTAACTAGCTGTGTGTAGTAGCAGGTGTAAGTCTAAAAGTTAGATCCATCCACTGGGGGGAGATGGAGACATGTTGCAGTAACACCAGCCAGCACACAAAAGGCCTGCCTGCCCAGCCGTCGTATATGCTCTGCTGCACTCCCTGCCAGGTCCTCTGGCATCCACTCCGTCATGGCCTAGCAGCACGCAACACCATCGATCAGCCCTCTCCTGCTGCGTCCCGGTGCCAGGGACCTCCCAACAGTAGGCCCCAGCCTCCACTCACACCGAACAATAGAGCCTACTCTCTCCAGCCCTTGCGCTGTCTGCGTCATGTTCTCAGTGATCCAGGGCATATGATCGCTCAAAGCCCCATGATCACAAACTTACTGCCTCCTCTACAGGGTCAGAATCAGTGGGAGCATTTAATAATCTCTCCAGGGCTACAGGATCTTGAAGGATTGTTGGCAGTTGGTGGAGCCATGGCAAGCTCTGCCACCCCACTTTCACACTGGTTTCCACCACAAACTGGATGTCGGTTGAGAGCACACAAAATAGGGAAAATAGGCTACCTCTTAGAAAAATTCTAAAACCATGGTACAAAATGTGTTTTTTTGATTCAGCTCTGCATGTTCCTGAAAGCTGAGAAGATGGTGCCTTTTGTATAGCAAACCATTCATGAATGCCATTTTTATGGAAAATACCAGACACTTTTATCAGGAGCAATTTTTCCCTATTTTTCTCAACAAACTCAAAATTGTGCTATATTTTGCCTATTTTCCCAATCCCCTCCAGGGAAATACAAATCCTGGGCACCTCTGAATCCCCAGGATGGTTGAAAAAAGGACACAAATTTGGCATGGATAGCTTATGTGCACAAAACGTTATGGAGGCGTAAGTGCAAACTACCCCAAATAGCCAAAACATGGCTCAGCACTGGATGGGGATGGAAGGGAGGTATTTCTAGCAGTGAAAGGGTTGTCTTGTTTTAATATATATTGTTGCATACTGTCTGATGTTATTGTAACCGACCTTTATAGTTTGATATTTTATACCAAATAAAGTGTATATTGAGTGACTGTTATTTATAACTTAATCAAAAGCATAAGTAATGAATACATAAGTAACTAATCAATTATAATTTGTGAATCTTAATTTTATGACGGAGGCTTAATGATTTATCATTTTAAAGATTCATAATATTTATGGGCATAAAATGTTGATGTATTTATGATAAGACGTCTTACAGCTAGACTGGGGATGTTCAGTAATTTATACAAACAATCTTTAGGATGCCTGCTAATCAATTAGTTAAGCAAATGAGAAGTGAGTGCTTAGCAGTTTGCAGAGCACTAGACTCTTTGAAATGTATTTTATAAATTGCATCTGCCCCACCCAGCTCAGATCCTCCGAAAAGCCTCTAACACCAGCACACATGACTATGAAAACAGTTTTCCGATGGAAGGAGGAAATTTTTAACTTGACTCTGCAAGTTTGGATTTGATAAACAGGTTTTCCTGCCAAGACTACCACCTCCTAAGAAAGTCATGTTGATTCTTGCTGGCAGTTCTGAACATTGCTCAAAATGTTTTTACAGTACAGCAAGGCATTTTCTTCATGCTGTTTCTATTTCTTTGCCATAGCCTATTCAACCCTTCGAATACATACCACTAGCATAGGCTGCCCGATTCTTGTCTATCATCTCATTTAATTCTCCATACATCAGTATAACCATCATCCATATTTGACTTCTATAAGTTCTTCTTTCTTAAATGTACTCATCCAGTTGTAGTGACAGTTCAATCGTGTTCTGTATTCACAATGAAAACGTGATAACTTTGGCAGCTTATATCTATTCCAATTCTTTATTCCGCTTATAACGGATAATTCGGTCTTTTTCAGCACCATTTTGCCACAAATCTCTCAAAAATGGCACTTAGGGAATCACACCCCAGATTCCCATTTCTAAATAGATTGAGTAAAACGTTTTTCTTTAGCTGTCAACTACTTCATGTTTTTCTGTATGGTCCTCAGTACAGCTCAAATTGAAATAAAACTGGTTCACAGTGCTTCAATCTGAGAGCAAGAATAGCCCACATCAGCTTATTTATGTGATTGTCTAAAGACCTTGCAAACTGTCATAATTCAGCAGCATACAAAGCTGACATAGCACCCGACTATACATAGAAGATTTTAGGAACACCTGCACAACACGGAATTAAATAAAGAACATCTGATCGGAACTATTTCACATAAGTTGGAACTAAATAAAGACCATCTAACCGGGCCTCGTTCACGTAATCAATTATTATCTTCAAACTCTGTCATGTGTCCTGCTATCTGGAATATATATTGGACAAACCTAGGATAGATATACTGTCCTGGGTCTTGATGTTAAAACCTTTACTTATAGGGGTGTCTTCTTTGTAAAACATCAAATTACTAACAGGAATTACAATACTGCACAGCCAACACAAATCGTGGGTTACGACCTAAAAGAGCGATAAACTTTTGTTAGGCATTCACTTGTTTAAAAGTAAATGAATGCCCTAGGCCTGTGACTAACTCTAATAAAGATATCAGTTACAATAAGGAAGGTGATGGTGGCACTCATATGAAGGGACACTGTCTGACTTCACCAGACACGTTTCGCACTGCCTTATTCATCAATGAGCTTTTTCAAGGCTTGTTCCAGTCCTTCAGAGGTGACAAAATGTCCCAAATTCCCCCAGCTTCGCACAGAGTTCCCTTGGTCACTAATACAGCCTCTGTGGCCTTAGGGCAGGTATATGCACCAGGTTTCTTCCCGCAGAATGAAGTCCACAGTACTCATGTGTCCTTCTGCTTGTGTTCTCTTAGTAGGTTCAAGGAGCCTAGTCACTAGACTCATGGAGGGCTGTTCCAGCCATGAATGCAAACAAGGGTCTGGATTTGTTGGTCCTTCTTCCCTTCAGCAGTCTGGTAAAGTCTAACATCTTCAAGATGCTTTCTTCTCAGGGTCAGAAATATTCTCAAGAGATGTGGTCAGATGCTATTCACATCCTGCGCACTAGCCAGTGATTGGTTAATGTCCAACACCCAGTCCTGGTGACTTTCACACAGAATTCCTATCTCCTTTCTCAGCATTTCGGCTCATTTCATTGCAAACCTTCAATTAATTCGTCAGCCAAAATTACTCTGGCCTCTAGTTGTGCTGGGGGCACTTGTAGTGCTGGATTTAGAAATCACTGGTTGTAGCTCCAGCAAGGTCCTTTAGAATGCTGGGAAAGCTATATTTTGTGTTGCCAACTATTCCTGCATCTCTTCCATATGGCTAATTCCTACTAAGTGACCACTAATACCACTCCTACCTTTCTGCTGGCAGTGGCCAAGCCATTCTTTCTCGTGGAGGGTTGTTAAAAAACAGCTAGGGATGTGCATTCAGTCTCTCAACCAGGACTATGAGGCAAACTAATTTTAAAGCTGTGTACTTTCATGCAGCATAAAATACATTTTTATAAATGAATTTCCCAGTAAAGGTATCAAAATTCGATGTTCAACTTTGAATATAATTTTTAAAAACGAAATGAAAAATAGCTTTATTTACCACTCTAGCATTATCTCAGATCAAGAAAGGAAAACAAAACTTCATCCATAACTAGAACTGTGACATGTTCTTTTGCCTGCACTTACTGTAATTCAGTTGGCAAATACACAAACTCAATACTGTAAACATACAGGACGCACTATCATTCAGAGACAAGAGAGGCTGGTGATACACAGAGAATGCTATTGCTGCTTAGAGAGAGGTTTTGCATTAGACCCCATAGTTTAATAGAGGGGACTACATTTCCTATGATATCACAAAATGTTCACAATGTTTGCGAATGTCATCAGCAATTTTTAAATTACTGAGTATACATTCCTTATGGTCCAGAGCATCCTTGTTAGTCAGTCCTGTAGCCAGGACCTTGTTAACAGAACTCTTGAAAAACCTTGGAGTTTGTTTGCAGTTTTGGGAACATGTTGAAGTTCAGAGAGAAAAGTATTCCCATGGATCAAATCATATAATGCGAAAATAAATTTACCTAACTATTTCAGAGATAACCATAAAGCGCATATTTTGTTTATATCTTCTTTATGTTAGTCTACATGAAGAACAGTAGGTAGCTTTCTCTCTAAAATGTAGGTTACTCTCTAAATCAATTCCTCACACATGGATTTTACTTAATGTAATATTTGTTTAGTTTCAATGTGAACCTTTTAATTCTAATGAATGTTTATTATTATACAGTTTCCAAGAACAACCTTGAATATATTTTGTGAACAGAGGGGCTGATTACAAATTTGGCGGACAAATTCATTTGTCCCCCAAACTCCCGGCGGGGTGGTCCCCGCTGAGCTGGTGACCTCCCTGCCGGTTCCATTACGAATTTCCCAATGGGCTGACAGGCAGAAAGCGAGGTTTCCGTCGGTCAGCCCAGTGGAAAAGATGCGGCAGCACTGTTGTTGGCTCGTAATAGAACCAGCAGCAATGCTGCTGCATGCAGGGGGCATCAGCACCCTCAAAATGTGCACTTTCTGCCCAGCAGACAGTGCACATTTCGAGGGGGTCGGGCAGGGGGACCCCTGCACTGTCCATGCCACAGGCATGTTGCCCCCTGCACTTGTTCTCCGCCAGCCTTTTCAAGGCAGTTGAACTGCCAAAAAAATGCTGGCGGAGAACAAGGTTGTAATCAGTAAGGTGGAGCTGATTGGCTGATTACAACCTGCACCACTGTCAGCCCTTTGGGATCTGAGATCCTGGCAGGGATGATGGTAGGTTGGCGGGTCTGCCCACCAACCTCATAATGTGGCAGGCGGAATCCCCCCCAGCCGCGGTTGTCCTGCAGCCACCGCAAAGTTGGTGGTCTTCAGACCGCCAGCCGCATAATCAGGCCCAGAGTGCTTTTTCTCACAAAATGAATCAAATGGAAATTAAAATGTATCAAAGATGGGAGCAAGATATGCCAAGCTCTTATGACCTTCGTATTCTTCATGTTTAATTTTAGGAATATCAGAGGTCCCCTTATACACAAAAATGTTCAGAAGATAAATCATTTGTTGAAGCACATGCTAGACACTGCAGTACTACATTGGTAAGGTACTAAAAATATTTAGTCTACCTTTTAAAAGCTGTCAATGCTAGTACCCAGTAGTATCATGAGTCACAGTGGCAATATCCAATTTCTCTCTTTTCTTTCTTGTGTCATTGCCTTACCTGGGTCTACAGGTAATTGACATATTCTGAATATGTGTGGTTGGCTGTGGATTAAAAACCTTCTGGAAAAGTTAATCTTTCCCACTGTATCTAGAAGTCAAGTGAGTGCATTGTGACAGACTGTTCATTGTTACGTTTACCATTCAGTAACAAACAGATTTTCTGTTTACCTCTGTGGGGACAGACGTTTTCCAATATTTAGCCTGTCCCATTTTTACATATTCAGCACCCAGCCCTGAACATGGCACACCTTAGGGGGTGACGTAACAAATATTTAAAAGTAGTTTTTCCTAATTAGCTACAGCACATTTCCTTGCCAGGTGTCATTGCAGTATGTTTCAACTACAAACCAGACAGAATTATACTTTTTGAAATATATAGTGGTGGTGCCCTAATATGACATTTAACTCCATGACTCTGGTGCACTTTCTGCAACAATGTACAATACGCTTACTCAAATGTTGAGTAACACAATTGGAAGAAACTATTTTTAGAATACAATTTCTAGGCACAGTGACACTAAATGGCAGTACCAACAAGCAAACCAGTAAAAATAGGGTCCATGAAAAGGTACAAAATCTGCGGTGAACATGGAGAAAATATGTATTGCCTTTATGGTCTGAGTATAGTGGTTCGAGCCCAAGGAAGCTAGAATGAAATTTAAAGTGATGTGTAAACTCATATTCCATATTCTTCATTCACCACTCTTCTCATGCCATCCTGCAAAAATTCACTTCTAAGCAGTTTTCTGAAATGCAGATAATTTGTTTTTGCCCTAATGCTGGTATTCAAGGCATTCTGGAGCCTGGAACCCTAGACACCATAAGATCTGCCACCAAATTTATGTTGTCTGAAAGATCACTGACAAATCACGTGTGAGTTGGTTCATCGCAGGTTCCAGTGACCCAGTTTTTGATGGTAAAAAGGGTCTTTGTTCCAGCAGACCTCTGGGGCATATAGTTTTTGATTTGATCCTTACAGATAGTTTCATGTGGTCACATTTCTGATGTTTCTGATCAAAATAGGTTTTAATTGTCAAATTGCAGAAACATTGGAAAAAAAATATTGTGATACAGTAAGATGATTTTCAAGAATAATTTTGTTGTGTATATTGTTTTTAATAATATAGTTGTCAAAATTATATTTTAATGTGTTTTAGTACATAGTTTAATTTGATGTGCTATTATTGTTTGTATAATTGTTAATAATATTTTTAAATATAGTCTGCAATTTAAGGGATTCATAATTTTTAATTTCATTACGAATAGTTCTATATTGTGTTGTAGCTGGGTGCTGGGTTTGTAAGGGTATAGGGTGGGACGTTAATTAAGTACTCATTTATTAACAATTATTACATTATTTTTAATTAATTAATTAATTGATCGTTAAATATGTAAATTTTTTAATGAATATATCTTTTTGTTATATATTAGGTATGGATTGGTGGGTTTGTAGGGTATAGGATGGGATGTTAATTAGGTGATTAGTCAATAACGATTATTTTTTATTATTTTTTAATTATTTAATTGGTGATTAACTAACCAACTTATCCTATAATAATATTTTTAGTTATATATTAGGTGCAGGTCACAAGGTTTGTAGCGGTGTAGGTTGAAACATGAACGAAGTAATAATTCATTTATGAATAATTATTTAATTGATTAATAATGATGCAAATTGTGTAATAATTATAGTTTTCAAGTCATATATGGGTGCAGACTGGACTGCTGGGATTGTAGAGGCATAGGGTGGAATGTTATTAAAGAACACATTAATTATCAATTATTAATGTTTTAATAATTATGAACTGATTTCAGAACTTATTGACTTGTTGTAGGAAAATCCTCCTTTTTCCCTGGTCACCCCCAAACATTTTGGTAATATACTGGTGGTTACTGACTCTTGGCTGTGCCCTTGGTGCTGCTTACCAGTCCCAGGGCCAGTGGTCTGTTTAAAGTGGATATGCAAATTAGGCTAATTAAAATTGGCATTATCAACCTACCTATAAGTTCCTAGTATATGGTAGGGCATGTAGGTTTAGAGATCCCAGCATAGGTCGTGCACCCATAGGTGCACTACTGAGGTGCCCAGTGTCATTTTAAAGGCAGGCCTGCCTTGCTGGCTGCTTTTAAACTAAAGTTATATGCAAATTCGACTTTGGAGTTAAAAGTACTTGAATTATTATTAATTAAGGTAATTGTGTTATACTTATTTATGTTTGTTATATTTAAAGTGCGGATTGCTAGGTTTGTGGGGGTTAAGTGTGGGAATGTAATATAGCAAAAATAGTTTTATTGATAATTAATTATTTCATTGTTTAATACTGATATAAATTGTTATTTTTTTATGTATATCATTTATTTTTGGTTAATTTCTTTTCGAATTAAGGGCCAGATGTATCAAAGGGTTTTTCCCATTCTGTGTCTATGGGAAAACGCTTTAGTACATATGGCCCTAAGAGTTTTATATTTGTTGTAAAATTATTGGGTTATTTAGCTATGTTTTTTGTTTAAAGTGAGGTACTTTCCCTACTGTTGCATAGACAGGAGTTGAAATAGTACATTTTACAGCTCTGTAGTCCAACATTTTCCCTACTGTCGCACCAACCGGAGTGGCAATAACCCCTCTGAAGTTCATTGTTTTCCATACTGTTGCACAGACTGGAGTGGCATTAGTAAATCTTGCCCCCCCGAAGTCCATTGCTTTCCCTACTGTTGCACAAACTGAAGCATGAATAGGAAATATAATCTCTCTGAAGTCCATCACATTTCTTACTGTTGCACAGGTTGGAGTGGGAATAGTAAATTTAAACCCTCCAAAGTCAAAAGCTTTCCCTACTATTGCACAGATTGGAGTGGGAGTAGTACATTTAATGCCTCCAAAGTCCAATGCTTTCCCTAAGGTTGCACTGGGAGGAGTGGGATTAGTAAATCTATTATTGTTAGACTTATCCTAATATTGTTAGGATAACATTTAAATACATCTATTATTTTATTTGTTTATTGTTTACATTTAAAGTATTTATAGAAATACCTATATAATTTTTATCTAGAGTAAATGTTTTTTTTCCTGAATTTTTATTATTTTATATTTTCCTATTTTGGCAATCTTTGTCATGTTTTCTAATTGATTTGTAATTTTTGTTATTATATATACGGCCATGTGCAGTTGTTTCTTTAATAATTTGACTGGTAATGTTTTATTTATATTTTTATGATGTTTAGAAGTAATCATGAGTGCTGTAATATCTGGAGTAATTAGTAGTGCTTCTGAATTTAATGGATTTGTGTGAGTAAGTTCCGAACCTAACTGTAACGTCCCTGTAGCATTTTTTTTTTTTAAGTGAATTTCTATGTTTTTTTTAAATTCTATTTTCTAACTATAATGTCCCTGAAACCCTTGTTTTTTAGTCAATTTCTGTGTTTTCTTTAATTTAAATTATTTCTAATTACTGTACATTAATCCAGCCAGTGTCTGCGGGGTTTGGTCACAGCCAAGCCCCTATACCCACCCAACCCCACTCACAACCCTTTGTCGTGTACGGTGGGGGTTGGCCCAACCCCGTGTTGAACCCAGGTGACTCCTATGCAGTTTCCAGACATACATAGGACATTCAACCTAAAGATTTTGATGGCAAAAAGACATAAATGTTCCATCATTAGGAATGTTTAACATTCAAAATGCTAGTAAATAAATAAAATACCATGAAATACCAGGATTTGAACTTTCAACCTACTGAGTGACAGTCCAAAAGCTTTACCAGTGGATGACAAGAGAATCTCTTCTGCTGTGCCTCAAAACATAACTATAACATTTGCAATCAAACATCTTGCCAGTGTGACACTTTGAAGTTATTGCATGGACTAACCATTGCAATAACAATCTCTCTCTCTCTCTTCCATCCCTCAATGGGATGGAAGAGACAGAGAGAGTGTGACAAGACTGTGGGGAAGCCTGAAAGCCCCTGCATTCCTAGCCGGTTCCCCATGTCATGCGGGAGCCAGCATTGCTCCTACAAGCAAGGAGCTGCTTGAAATGGCAGCTCTTTGCTTGCAGGAGCAATGTTTTTACCTGTTTCCCTGCATGCTGTTTAACAGCTAC
This sequence comes from Pleurodeles waltl, assembly GCF_031143425.1. Lineage (NCBI taxonomy): Eukaryota > Metazoa > Chordata > Amphibia > Caudata > Salamandridae > Pleurodeles > Pleurodeles waltl. The sequence goes on along the minus strand of NC_090445.1, from coordinate 557,018,789 downwards.
TGCATGCAGAAAGCAGAGCTATCTTTGCTTTTGCTTGGTGGGAGCTCTCAGCTACCTCCAGAGGGTGAGTACCTTGAGAGGGAGTAGGAGCCAGCCCTGGGGGTGGCAGTCCCTAGGGCCATTCATAGCTCCACAAGGGAGGCTGTGCTGCCCTTGCTCCACTGTATCACTTAGCCCCAGTGTGGCGGTGGTGGTCCCCAGGCCCGGAATCCAGAACAGACCACCTTCATTATTTGTTTTCAGCCCTGGGGAGGTGGAGATTACTGGGGCTGTTGGGGGGGGGGTTGCACATCTCCCTCTTAATTTGAATGGATTGCCTTGGGGAGGTGGGCCCCGGGGCTGCAGGGGATGCTGTACTGGCCCCTCATTTATAATAAATGTTTTGCCCAGGGGAGAGGATGATCCCCTGGCCTGTGGGGGGACTTCACTGGATCCTGCATTATTTTACTGTGATTTTCCCTGGGGAGGTAGCTGTCCCTGAGGCATGGGCAGGCCCAGCTCTCCCACCAGCATAACTATATTTAGGTGCTCTATGGAAGTGGCAGTCCCCTGAGATGCCGGGGGCATGTGGCCCTTACATTATTTTAATGTGACTTCCACTGGGTAGATGGCAGTCCCTGGGATGCAGGGGGTGCCACCCTGGCACCCCTCCCATAATTAGTAACCAGTTCCCGGGGGAGGTGGAAGTCCTTGGGGCTGCAGGTGGGTTTTGCATGCCCCTTTGCATATTTTTAGCATCCTTTGTCCCGGGCTGTGGCAGTTCCCAGGGTTTTGGAGGGGAGTGCATGTGCACCCGCATTATATTATTGTGATTTGCCCCAGGGAGGTTTTGGGCCAGATGTAGCACGCCGTTTGCATGGCACAAACTGCGAAAAACGCAGTTTGCGTCATGCAAACGGCCTCCCACGATGCTCATTCCCAAATTGCGAGGCGGTACCGACTCGCAATTTGGGAATGCGACTCACAAATAGGAAGGGGTGTTCCCTTCCTATTTGCGACTCGCATCGCAATTCAGAGTTGCTTTGTGACCGCGAATGCGGTCGCAAGGCAACTCACAGTTACCACCAGTGTCACACTGGTGGTAACCCATTCGCAAAAGAGAAGGGGTCCCCTTCCCCTTTGTGAATGTCGAAAAAAATATTTTTTCAGAGCAGGCAGTGGTCCAAATGGTTTCGGTATTTTTTTCATTTTGCAACTCGTGTTCCTTTAAGGAAAACGGGCTGCAAAATGAAAAAAAAACTGCTTTATTTAAAAAGCAGTCAAAGACATGGAGGTCTGCTGACTACAGCAGGCCACCATCCCTGTGAGTGCAGGGACTCGCTATGGGGTCGCAAAATGCGACCCACCTCATGAATATTGATGAGGTGGGTCTTTGCGACCCCATAGCGAGTCGCAGAAGGTGTCTGAGACACCATTCTGCATCCGATTTTGCGACTTGCAAATTGCGAGATGCTCAGACTCGCAATTTGCAAGTCGCAAAATCGGATTTTGCTACATCTGGCCCTTTGTTCCCCAGGGTGCAGGGGTGGTGTGCTGGCACCCCCGCATAATTGATAACCAGTGCCCTGAGGAGGTGCAGTCCCTAGGCTGCAAGGGGGCCACACAGACCCCCCACATTAAATTAACATTTTACCCCAGGGAGGTGGTGGTCCCTGGAGCTACAATAATCCCCAGGCCCTGTATGCCTCCTCCTTTTTTTTTTTTAGCCCCCAATGCCCCGGCACCTGGCCCACCTGGGGCAAGTGAAAGGAACAGAGTGGAGACCATGCTTTAAAAAAAAGAAAAAAAAATCTTGGAAAAATCTGTGGAAACAGCTGCAGATTATTCTGAGATTTTACTTTAAAAAATGTTTTTTAGCCAGTCACAGCAAAAACTTCACTTTCAGCAAGTGAGAGCTGCCAAACAGCTCTCACTGGCGGAAAGTGGAGTTTTAATCTGTTTCTCTGCAAACAAATATGCATACAGGGAAACAGATCAAAACATTGCTCCCACAACCAGGGAGCTGCTATCTAAATCAGCTCCCTGCTTGTGGGAGCAATGCCGGCTCCTGCAGGACATGGGAAGCCATCTAGGACCGTAGGGGCCTTGAGACGCCCACCGCCCGAAGTCTTGTCACTCTCTCTCTCTTCCATCCCATAATAGAATCTCTCCCTCTCTCTTCCATCCCATATGTGGTAGAAGACAGAGAGAGATAGAGATTGTCATTGCAATGGTCTCTCCATACAATGACTTCACAGAGTCCGACGAGCAAGATGTTTGGTATGAATGTTATAGTTACATTGGGATGCAGAACTGAGTAACTTCTAACCTAATGGTCAAGGTCTTGTTCTGTCACTCAGTAGGCTGAAGGTTTAAATCCTAGTATAGCTTGGCAGTGTGTGTGTTTATTTTCAAGTGTTTTCACTTTTAAACATTCCTGGTGATAGAACATTGAAGTCTTTTTCCCCTCAAAATCTGTGGGTTGAATGTCATAGCTACGTCTGGACACTATACAGTAAGTAGTCACCTCTGACCTATTGGTTAAGGTCTCAGACATGCACACTAAAAGTTAAGGGTTCTAGTCTAGGTGAGTCTGTGGTCACTTCCTGCTTTAGTTTCTTTTCAGCTATGCATATTTAAGTTACACACCGAAACGTGATCTCACTCTTTTTAATTAACAAAAACATTTTTCTTTTCAATTCATCAAAACCTGAATCACTCTCTTTCACTCATTCTCTCACTTACTCTCTCTCTCTCTCTCTCTCACTCTCTCTCTCTCTCCCTATCTCTCTCTCTCCCTATCTCTCTCTCTCTTTCTCTCAGGGTTGGGTGGTTAGGGCGCGCGGCAGAGGTTGGATTAATGTATAGCAATGAAAATTACTTTACATTTAAAAAAAGCATAGAAATTCACTGAAAAAAACAAAGGTTATAGGTACATTAGGAGATAGAATAAAAAAATAGACATTCACTTAAAAAAACAGAATTTACTCATACATTAACTCGTGCCATAAGGTGACTATAAATAGTGCCCTCGCCATGCACTGCTAATTACCCCATTTATTACAACACTCATCACATCTTTTATAACATCATTGATAATATCACTGTGGGAAAACAGGGCTGATTGAAGAAGCCACCTCACTTTTTGCCCCCATTTTTAGCTGAGACTGGTGTTTTCTGACTCTGACTATGCCCTGTTTGCTGCTAACCAGATCCAGGACCAGTGCTCTGTTTAAAATGGTATATGCAAATTAGGCCTAATTCTGATTTGCTCTGCCACCCTACCTATAAATCCCTAGTATTTGGCAGGGCATGTAGGTTTAGGGACCCCAGGGTAGATAGGACACCCTTGGGTGCACTGTTGTGGTCCCTGTTGTCATTGTGAAGGCAGGACCTTACTGGCTGCTTTTAAGTTAAAATTAACCCCAAATTAGACTTTGGAATTAAAAGTACTTCTAAAGTCTCAAACTACCTTACTTTTGCAGATACTGCACCCCTAAGGTCTGTCCTTGGTGGCCCTAGGGCTGAATGCAGTGTAAATATAAGCAGAGACCTTATAATAGATGTTTTATAAGCCAGGGTGAAGGAAAAACAGCCAGGTTCATTTTTTCCCAATGGGCCCCTTAGGCTAACATTGAGACACATTATTATAAAATAATAAAGTCTTATTTCCAGTAGAGATTAACTAAATATAGCAAGTCTGGTACCAAATGAAATGTTATAATACATCCAACAACTTGCCAATGTTGACTTTAGTATAACTAGGCCAGGGAAAGAGTTTTAGAACTCTTTCTGAAAGTTACCGAACTCAGCCCTGTAGTGCCCTTTCCTGATTGGTCTGCCCCTGGCAGCTTGAGGTGTGATGTGGCCTGGCCTGAGACAAAGGAAGTCTCTAGTGGGTGGAGAACTGCTGCAGCAGATGGCAGAGCAGGATGGGGGAAAAGTAGTCAAACTGGCCTTCAAAGGCGGGAAAGCCTCTTGGGACAGAAACTGGACCTCCCCCATTTCCTGTTCACCCAGTCAGATGGGAGCCCCACTTAGTAGATAAGGAGAGTGGCTAGAAGGGGTTTGTTAAGGGAGATTTCTCCACACCAGTGGCTGGACTCAGCCAGATTTAACTTCCATGGATGCTTTTTTGCCATCTTGGGTTTTTAGAGAACGTTGCTTTCTGGGATGGATTTTAGCCACACTTTCCAGGAAGTGTTCACCCCAGAGAGTAGTGGCCTGCACCCCATTGTACATGAACACCCCCTGCTACCCACCCCAGGAGCAAGGATAATTATGTCAGAGTTGCCCCACAATTCAGATCCCTGCTGAAAGCAGATACTGGAGAAGAGGGAGAGCCCTTCTGATCCCCTGGTCTGCACCTAAAGAACTACAATCACAAGGACAGCACCACCTGCACACTTTGGGCTTCACCAAGAAAAGGACTTTGCCTTGTCTCTGCAAATCCAAGAGTGGACTCCCTGTGTGCTACAGGTACACAGGAGCGGGACAGAGTACCCTGCATCAAGCCCTACAAGAGCCCAGCGGACTAGCATCCAGTGGCCATTTGAGGATTCTGACCAGGTGCATTCTGGGAATTTTAGTCCCAACTCCCAAGGAGCAACTCAGAGCTTCTGGAAACTTGCATCAAGTTTGTGGACACTTCAGGGATCCAAAAGGACTTCTGGAAGAAGATCCAGAAGTTAAGAGACGTTTGGAGCAACTGTTGTAAAAAGTTCCATAAGTTGAAGAGGTGCACTGTGGGAGGTGTAGTCCTAGACCCCAAGAGGCAAACCAGAGCCGCTAAATCCTTGGCTGGTGCTGTGGACAACTTTCCTGAATCAAGAAACACTTCTGGAAGTAAGTGTAACAGTGTTACACCATGGGTGGCCTGAACTCTGCACTTGGGGGTTGAGGGAGGAGGATGGTGGGATAAATTATCCACAGAATGTTCTTGATTAGTGCAAAGATCAGTGGCACAACACAGATTGTGATTACTCTAAGAACCTAACTGAGATGTCTAATAGTAAGTGCCCTGAATGTGTGGGAGGCAGCCTAACATGTGTGAGTGACTTATTGTGAATATTATTGTACCAATATGTTGTGGGGAGTTTTTTTGCTACTCTTAGGTGAGCATCTGAGACATTAATTTTTGTAGGCTTTGTTCTTATGAAAATAAATACATGTTTTTCAGTGCTGGTCAAAAATGTGTTTTCAGGGCCTTCACGATAGCCATGGGAGAGTTGGAAAACTTCGTACAACCAAAGGCAATATACATTATACCACTTTCTGGAACTTTTGGTTCTGTAGCCCTGAGAATATTAGATGATATTTACTTCTTCGTGTTCTGGATCCACATAGATGCACAGGTTTTCATGTAAGTTTGTATTCTGAGGCAGAATTACCTTATAGGTAACGCAGAGAGTTTTGTAGCTTATGGTTGCTTCAAGGAGAGTCCAGTGTGGTCTGATTAGAATTGGAGTTATTTGATTGTGTTTCATTTTCATCTCCACGCACTGATTTAGTTGCTGCTTGTCGGATCCTTCTGACTGGTGACAACATAGAGCTATGTGATTCTCAGGTCTGGCATTAGCCAAGACCTTTTGATTTTACTGGAATATGAATAATGTAGTTACATTTAGGGGGTTTCAGCCACCTCTCTTCATCAATTGATCTGTTGTTGTGTAATTCACATTTTGCTTCCACCTACTACAGCATATAGCATGGGGCAGTGGGCCAGGCTATTTAAGCCACTAGTTAATTTCACTTCACAGTTACTTTAGTGTTGCCTTTGTGCTTAGAGTCTGATGTGATGTCAGGACGCTTCTGGTGCACATTCCCTCTTTATCAGATCCAGCTCCTGCCAATGCTACTGTAAATTCTTTTTGGAGTGTTTTGAATCTCTGACTGCTGCTATTTCACGGCCTACCCAACTGTGTCCATTTTAAACTGTTCTGTATTAAGTTGTCCTCTTTTTTCTTTCTATCCTTCTTTTGTCCTTTCTTTCTTTCTTTCTTATTTTTCTTCTTCCTTTGTCATCCCTTCCTCCTTTCTTTCTTTCAATTTCTTTCTTTATAGCCTTCTTTCTTGGATGCCTTTTTACTTTTTATCTTTTACCCACTCAAGCATGCATTAGGGGGCAATGTATCAGCCCATTTCAGTCAATGGCTAACTTCACTATGAGTTACAAAATGCCACATGCATGCACAAAGTAGTTCTCTTCAGACAAAGGGGTACTATGGTAGTGCGTGGGTTTTGGAGACCAAAAAACATTTTTGCCAGTCACAAATTATGTTTTTTAGATTGATGATGGCCCAGCTTTTTTTCCCTGTTGCAAATTATTTTATTTTAGATTGTTGAGAGCCCAGCATATTCCCAGACAATAAAATTGTGCCGCAACCATGAAAAAAGAAAACACAACAACCAGCATCAGACCTATATGCTTTTCCACTGTTTTTTGGTCCTGGCATTATTCAAGACATTTTAATTTTATTAAAATATACTTACTTAAAGAGGTTTTTATCCACCTCTGACCATTCACTGGTCTGTTCTTGTGTCAGTCATATTTTACTTATCCAAAAAATCAACTTCTCATTGAATACAGTAAGTCCCCATACATGCACATACAAATCACACCCTAAATCAGTAATTTAGGTTTACAGCTCTCTGGAGACAGACTGAAAAACCACAGATGCATAATTTTTTACCTTTCCTTCAAAAGAACAGTGTTTCAAAGTCAAGATGTCTTCTGCTGAGGATAAAAGAGAAGGGGAAGAGAACCATTAAGAAGAACAAGACTTTGTACCTCTGAAGAAGGCCTCCAACGTTTGGAAGCATTTTTCCATCCCTTCAAGAGAAAAGAAAGTTCTTGTGAATATTGTCCAATGCAATACATGCAGCAAAAAAAGCTGAGAGATGCCAGGAAGAAGTCCATGTGGAAGCATCTGAAAACCATACATACAAGGGCGTATGAGAGGATGATCAGAGAAAGGGAAGGTGATGTTACATCATCAGCAGCTGGACCATCTGTGGGACCCTGACCACCTGACCCGATGGTTACCATACCCACTGTTTCATCAAAACTGCATGACTCACTGTGGCAAATGCTATATGCCAGTGGGACTAAATATGTCATATTTTGCCCTGTTTATGGATGCTGCCAACAAGCATAATTGTTATTTTATTTTTTCACCTCACTGTTCCACCTTCCTTTTTTCTTAATGACTGAAGCCATTTGCTTCTTCCAAGTTGTCTCCCCTTACTCCTTTTACTATCCTTGTTGCTTTTGTTCTATGAGGAAAAAAAACTTTGTTTCAGAAAATCCACCCCCCAAAATGGTTCTTTTCAGAAAGAAATCATCTGGTCAAAGAAAGAGCTAACTACATTTTTTATGTTTTTTGTACAATTGTATGTTTAAGTGATTGTGAGTTTTCCGATGTGTACATGTATCATACCCCGTACAAGTAAAATCAAAGTAGAGTATCTGACTACTTTAATATTCACCATGGGTAATAAACCTATAAAGTATTAAAGTAGATATTACCCAATGTTTTACAATGTCATCTAGAATGCTAAGATGCAAGTGGTTGTGCAACTGGCTGCATGGGTGTCTCAGTGGATATATGAGCGGCTGCATGTGTGTATTAGTGCTTCTGTTAGTGGCTGTCTGGACGTTTGAGTAGCTGTTTTAGTCTATAGTGGGTGTATAATTTGCTATGTGGGTATGAGAATGAATGTGTTTTTTTGTCTGCTTTGGTGTATGAGTCTATGTGAGTAGGTGTGTGGATATGTAAATGGGTGTGTGAGTGACTGTATGGGAGTATGAGTGGGTGTGTGAGTGGGTGTGTAAGTGGCTGTGTGAATGACTATGGGTGTGTTAGTGGGGATATAAATGTGTGAGTGGGTGTGATGAGTGTGTGAGTGGTTGTGTGAGTTCTGTGTAGGTATGAGTGGGTGTGAGTTGCCATATGGGTGTGTAATTAGGTATGTGAGTGGATGTGTGGGTGTGTCAGTAGCTGTGTGAGTGACTGTATGGGTGTGTTAGTGCAGATGTAAATGTCTGTCTGGGTGTTTAAGTGGAAATATGAGTGGGTGTATGACTCTGTGTGGGTCTGTGCATGGGTGTGAGATTGGCTGTATGGGTGTGTGAATGGTTGCCTGACTGGCTGTATAAGTGTGTGAGTTGGTGTGTGGGTATATATATGGGTGTATGAGTCTGGGTGAGTAGATGTGTGGATGTGTGGGTGACTGTATAGGAGTGCGATTGGGTGTGTGAGTTGCTGTGTGGGTATGTGTATCAGCTGTGTGACTATATTGGTATGTTATAGGGATATAAATGTATGTGTATATGTAGGTGTGTAAGTGGGTGTGAGTGGGTGTGTGAGAGGCTATGTATGTATGTGTATATGTAGGTGTGTAAGTGGGTGTAAGTGGGTGTGACAGTGGCAGTCTGGGTTTATGAGTGGGTGTCTGAGTGGCTGCGTGAGTGTGTCAGTAGCTGTGTGAGCTACTGTGTGGGTGTGTTAGTGGTAGTTTAAATATCTGTGTGGGTGTGTGAATCGGCATGTGAGTAGTTATGTAGGTCTGAGTGGGTGTGGGAGTGGCTGTATAGATGTGTACGTGGGTGTCTGAGTGGCTGTGACAGTAACTGTGAATGACTGTATTAGTGTGTTTGTGGGGATATAAATGTCTATGGGTGTGTAAGTGGGTGTGGGAGTGGATGTGTAAGTTCCTCTGAGGGTCAGTGAGTGGGTTCGAGAGTAACTGTATAGGTGTGTGCATGGTTGTCTGATTGGCTGCGTGGGTTTGTGAATTGGTATGTGAGTACCTTTATGGGTGTATTTGTGGGTATATAAGTGTGTGGGTGTGTGAGTAGCTGTGTAAATGTCTGTATGGGTGTGCAAGTGGGTGTCTGAATGACTGGGCATGTGAGAAATGAGCATCTGTGTAGGTGTGTGAGTCGTTGTGTAAGTGGCTGTATGGAACTATAAGTGGATGTCTGACTGTGTAAGTGGGTGTATGTTTTTTTAATTGTGGGCCGGAACACCCTCAAAATGTAATCAAATACAACAACACTAGAAGAACCAAATTGTAAACCATAATATTTCAATAGATGGTGCCATTCATCTATATAAAATGTACAACTCAAAAAAATATAAATTAAACTTAGAAATTTTAGCAATGCATAACTTTATAATAGCATTACATCACTACACATTTTCCATGCTCTAATGCTATGTTATGATACAAATTAACATTTTTATTTTTTATTTTTTTACTGTCCTCAGACTCTATACTTATACATCTTAAATGATGTACTGTATAAAGAATCATCCTTAAACATTGGGAAAAGATAATCATATAGACTTATTAAAAAACTACATCTGCACAGTATATCACTGAAATTAGGCAACACAGCACATTGCACACTCTACAATTTTTAAATCATCAAATTATCTACACTTGCAATAATAATCCAAAAAAATATATGATGAAAATGAGAACTTCATCACTCGAAGTGCTACAGTAGCACTACTAGATGTATTAGGCACACCAGCATTGGCAAAACCTTATAAAGACATCACCCTTGGAAGTCTGCATGATGTCAGAAATTCTGATAATGCATCTACAATAACTAGAATATTCCACCCTTACAAATGTCACCCTCCTTAGAACTTTGGTTTAAAAAACAATAGTAATTTGGTTACTGACAAGGAAATCTTTGCCTGAAATTAAGGTTCCTATTGTTACATATTATCCAGCCACTTCTACATTTTACTGTAGATAGAGAGTATAATGACCAGATCTCATACTAACTCCTTCATGAAAAATGATAGCAATAGTAGTGTATGCATTAACAAAAATAGATATTTGTCCTGCTTTAAAGTTATTAATCTCAGTATCTAATTTACTGCCATCTGCTCTCCATCCTTTTGGCATTATAATGACATACTTCCCAGTTCTTGCTACACTTAAAGTCGATGGAACATCTGTTTGACAATTTGGACATACATTATTGTGGGTAGCTTTTCTCAGTAATCTCTCAAAGTCATACTTCTGGAAACATTAAATAAGTGAAACCTTCTGATTCTATGTTGATCTGTCTGACCAATCTTCACATTCATGGTATCTCATCTTCTAAACCAGTGAACATCGCCTTAAAAACTCCTGTGCATCCTCTTGAGTAAACAGTACAGATCCACTACATATATCTACAGGGTCTCAAATTACTGAATGTATTTTAGTTTTTTCACTATGCAGATGGTTCAACAAAACACACAGTGCAGAACACAATACCTTTTGTTGTTTCTCATGAATTGCATCTACAGCACAAGATAAAACAAACAATATATTTACCACAACATTAGCATAGCAGTTCACAACAGAGGGGTTTGACCATTGGTAACCAACAATATCTTCCTCATTTTCATTTTTTTTGTCTTAACAACTTTCTTCTTCTTTTTAATTTCCTTCCTTGCAATAGCATCAGTACGCTTCTTTGAAATGTTCTGCTTTGGACAGATGGAAAATCTCTCCTAAACTGGATACTGTCCAAAATGAGGAGCATACAGACTTCTAAATCAGTTATATTCTTTAACTTGAGTCTCTGTTTATTCTGTTCTCATCAAATGCAACTGGATACAAACTAGACAATGTCCTAATTTTGGAGAAAGCCACATATTGCATCCCTTCTCTAAACACTATACCATCAATGTTAATAAATGATGCATCTAAACTTAAACCTTGTGATTTATGAATAGTAACAGCATATGCTAGAGTAACTAGAAATGTTTTCAGTGAAACATATAAATGTTTCACAAGCACAAAATGTGCAATACATTGTCCAATTTGCTTTGCGTTGTCAATCTGATCAACTGTTATCACAAAGTATTATGCCTCATTCCTATTAAAAAAAATGAATACAATCAGCAACATTACCCAAGGCATCATTAACCAAACGTTCTTCAACATTTAACTAGCACTGCAAAATCACCCTCTATTTTTTGCAGATTGTTGGAAGGTGGTTTATTAGCAGCTGCAGGTAGGTACAAAAGGTCCAGTCAAGGTCTCAATTAATTAACCCTTGCCTGAGTAGTCAGGCTTAACTTAGGAGACAGGTGTGTAAAGCAGTTAGTATCAACAGTAAACAGTAAAACACAATAAAAATCCAACACCAATTTATAAATGTAGAGAATATTGTCATCTTTAAAATAACGCCAAAGTAACAGAAATTCAGTGTAGGGAACCAGAGATATGAATTTGTAAATATTAAATATAAAAATGTGCTTTCTAGCACCAAAAAGCAAAAAGAGGCAACCACAGAAGTCTGGTCACACCTGACTGGGTCAAAGTCTAAGCTTAAAGTTGACCGCGATGGAGCATGGATCGATCTACACTAAGCGGCAGTCCTTCGTCAAAACTTTATCTTTGCACTTATTCACTTTTTCGTTATTTTTCTCTCGACATTGAGCAGGTCTCCTCAGCAGGCTGGCTTTCCACTTGAGAAATGGAGGCTTGCTTCAGCACAAGGACTCGTTGAAGCCCTGGAGGTCATGGAGCTCTGGAGATATCAGTGGGACAAGCCTGAAATCCAGGGCAGGCTGTGGTTTGACATTTGTGGCTCTCTAGACAACATGTCGATCCCCTTATGGAGTTTTTTCACACAAATTATCCACATGATCCCAAAGTTTTGCAGGTTCTTCCAGAAGGTCTCTTTGGAGTCTTGAAGTGTCCACAACATCAGTAAGGTTCCAGAGGCTCTGAGGTGCTCCTTGGAGTGTTAGGATTACAATTCTCACAGTGCATTCAGTAAAATTCTTAAACGTACACTGGATGCTGGTCAGCTGGGCTCTTCTGACAGGAGCTGATACAGATGACTCTTGATAGCTCCTTTGTACCTGTTGCTTACAGGGATTCCACTCCTAAATCCTTTAAATCAAGGCAAAGTACTATTTTGTGAAGTTCAGAGTGTGCAGCAAGTGCAGTCTTTATAAGTGCAGTCCTTATTGGTTCAGATCAGGGGTTCAGCAGGGCAGTCATTCTTCTTCTTCTTGTTTCCAGGCAGGGAGCTGAGTTTCTGGGCAGCTCTCCCACATTTATCCAGGTTTCTGAGCTGACAAGCAGGGGGTACCCATGACCAATGGGGTACAGGGTGCCACCCTCTGTGGTTGTCCCTTCGTTTGAAGTGTGGTACAGTTTGGTCCCAGAAAGTACTGTTTCTCAAAAATCCAAAGGAGAAAATCTCTCCTGGTGGTACCGGTCTGGATAGGCACACCCACAAGTGAGGCTAACTTTTCCCTACAGTCCCCTTCCAGCCATCCCCCAATGTAATTACAGGGGCTCCCATCTGGCTGGGGGTATAGAAAGTGGGGATGGACTTGGTTTCTGTCCTAACCTTCTTTCTTCCTTTGAAGATGAGTTTGGCTACACAGCGCCCTTCCTGTCCTGGCATCTGCTGATTCAGTTCCCCTCCCACCAGATGTCTCCTTTATCTCAGCCGGCTTTACATATCATCAGAGCAGCTCAGCCTGTCTAGGGCTGACCAATCTGAAGAGACTTCTACAGGACTGATGTTAGGTATCTTTAGGAAAGAGTTCTAAAACTCTTTCCCTGTGATAGTTATGATAAATGTAATCTTGGCACACACGTTGTAGGATTTATTTAAACTATTAATGATACACTTTGAATCACTATTCTAGTCAATTCCAAACAAATTATAGACTTTATTAAAGTTTAATTAAGCCTTCCCATATTAGCCTATGGGACTAGTAGTACTACAATGGGGAAACATTAAATTGGCGGTTTTTCCCTCACCAGGGGCATATAAAACATATTTTACAAGGCCTATGTATATAACTACAATGCACCCTACACCATGGGTCACCTAGGGTAGACCTTGGGGGTGACTTATATGTAAAATAACATAGTTTAAGACTTTGAAAGTACTTGTTATCCTAATGTTAAATTCAGACATAGCTTCATTTGAAAAGCATTCTGCAAGGCAGGGATGGCTTTTAAAATTACAGCAGGCAACAATGCAGTACACACTTATCTGCATTAAATCTACTAGGCCTCTAAACCTACATGACCCTCCATATACTAGGAAATTACAGCTAGGTTGTCATTAACAAGTGTAATCATACCTAATTACCATTTAATTTCTAAACAAAGCACTGTCCCTGGGCCTGGTCAGCAGAGCCTATGGTACAATTAGACTCAGAAAACATCAGTATCAGTCAAAAAAGGGGGCAAAATGTGAAGGGTCATCTGCAAAAGGCCTGTTTTTCCACACAATGACTTAAACAATTTTTCCCAATCATGCATTTTGTGAAACAGATTTTTCTAATGAGTCCAGTTTTGCTTGTAAATTTTCATTTAGAAGTATGGTGACACCCTGGTGTTCCATTTTATCTATTTCTTTCAGTTGCAAAATTTCTTCTTTCTCCAATTCCTACAATTTATTGTTGAAACATGCACACTCCTCCAATGTAGGCATTAGGCACACAATGGCCCTCATTATAACTTTGGCGGTAACTGCCGCCTACCACCATGGCAAAGGCCACCAACATGCCGCCGCTGTGGCTACCAGCTGTCTACTCGTATTATGACCGCTGACGGTATTCTGCCAGAATGCTAGTGGAATACCGTTGACGGTCATGGCGGCAGATGGCGGCAAGGCAGCGCTGCTGACAGCAGCACCGCCACACCAGCAAAACACCGCCGACCGTATCATGACCAAAGATACGTCCTGGTGGTGTTTAGCTGGCGGACGCTGCTGCTGACGGCAGCGCTGCGGACCGTCTCCAGCCGAAGGACCCCCTGTAAGCAAGTAAGTCAGGTTCTCCGACGGGAGAGGGGGGTGTTGTGTGTATGTGGGGGGTGTATGTTTTGGTATGCGTGCATGTGGGTGTGAGTCGCGTTGAATGTGTGCATGAATGACTGAATGTGAGTGTATGTTGTGTGTTGTGAATGCATGTGAGTGACAATGTATGTTGGTGTGTTGCAGTGTGTGGGTATGTATGTGTGCATGCGTGGGTGGTGGTGGGTATGCATGTGTGTATATGGGTGCACCTGTGGGTGTATATATGTGTGGGGACAGGAGAGGGAGGGGGAGGGTGGGGGAGGACTCTATCAGTGCCAGGGAAGGGATTCCCTGGTACTGATAGCGCCTACCATCATGGTTTTTGTGGCGGTAAGATTGGCACGAAAACCATGGTGGTAGGCCGGGTCGTAATCCCGAGGGTAGGATTGTGACGGCCGCGGGGCTGGAGACCAAAGTCTCAAGCCCAGCGCTGTTACCACCCTGGCAGTCAGTGTGTTAAAGTGGCTGTCTGTGATGGCGGTTACCACAAACCACCCCCCTCCGAAATAATGCAAAGACCAAAAGAAGAGATCATAAACGGGCAGATATATTGAAATATGGACACCAGTAATCCCAATAAATAATTAAACTATGTACAAAATATATACAGCTACTAAATGTAGTCCAACCACTGTCCGTGGATCACAGGGGTCCTGTGCAAAGGGGCAAGGCCCAGTCCCACGACAAGAACTCCACGGAGAGAACACTGCAGGGGCATCAGAAAGAAAATAGGACAGGCACCTCAGGGGGAAGGGAAGGGGGGGCACCTCAGCCACTTGAGTACACGACGCCAGATCCACGAGGGGACTCCATGACCACTGGCCCATCCTGGGGAGAGCAAAGCCACAGTCCAAACAGTCCATACAGTGGGTGGCCTGCCCACTGGGCCATCCTGGGGAGAGCAAAGCCACAGTCCAAACAGGCCATACAGTGGGTGGCCTGCCCACTGGGCCATCCTGGGGAGAGCAAAGCCACAGTCCAAACAGTCCATACAGTGGGTGGCCTGCCCACTGGGCCATCCTGGGGAGAGCAAAGCCACAGTCCAAACAGTCCATACAGTGGGTGGCCTGCCCACTGGGCCATCCTGGGGAGAGCAAAGCCACAGTCCATACAGTCCATACAGTGGGTGGCCTGCCCACTGGGCCATCCTGGGGAGAGCAAAGCCACAGTCCATACAGTCCATACAGTGGGTGGCCTGCCCACTGGGCCATCCTGGGGAGAGCAAAGCCACAGTCCATACAGTCCATACAGTGGGTGGCCTGCCCACTGGGCCATCCTGGGGAGAGCAAAGCCACAGTCCATACAGTCCATAACAGACCCCACTGCCACTGGAGGAGGCAAGTTGGCCAGAGGACATCCTGCAGCCCTGCCCGAGATAGATTCTGCCCTGCCACGTCTGCCAAAGGGCCAGCGGTTCTTGCCCTGAAGGGCCCAGTTCAGCGGTTCTTGAGACGGCGGGGCCCAGTTCAGCGCTCCTTGCCTTGAAGGGCCCAGTTCAGCGCTCCTTGCCTTGTAGGGCCCAGTTCAGCGGTCCTTGCCCTGAAGGGCCCAGTTCAGCGGTTCTTGAGACGGCGGGGCCCAGCGGAGCGGTGCGTGAGACGGCGGGGCCCAGTTCAGCGCTCCTTGCCTTGAAGGGCCCAGTTCAGCGGTTCTTGAGACGGCGGGGCCCAGCGGAGCGGTGCGTGAGACGGCGGGGCCCAGTTCAGCGCTCCTTGCCTTGAAGGGCCCAGTTCAGCGGTTCTTGAGACGGCGGGGCCCAGCGGAGCGGTGCGTGAGACGGCGGGGCCCAGTTCAGCGGTTCTTGAGACGGCGGGGCCCAGCGGAGCGGTGCGTGAGACGGCGGGGCCCAGTTCAGCGCTCCTTGCCTTGAAGGGCCCAGTTCAGCGGTTCTTGCCCTGAAGGGCCCAGTTCAGCGGTTCTTGAGACGGCGGGGCCCAGCGGAGCGGTGCGTGAGACGGCGGGGCCCAGTTCAGCGGTTCTTGAGACGGCGGGGCCCAGTTCAGCGGTACTTGCCCTGAAGGGCCCAGTTCAGCGGTTCTTGAGACGGCAGGGCCCAGCGGAGCGGTGCGTGAGACGGCGGGGCCCAGTTCAGCGCTCCTTGCCTTGAAAGGCCCAGTTCAGCGGTTCTTGAGACGGCGGGGCCCAGCGGAGCGGTGCGTGAGACGGCGGGGCCCAGTTCAGCGGTTCTTGAGACGGCGGGCCCAGTTCAGCGGTTCTTGCCCTGAAGGGCCCAGTTCAGCGGTTCATGAGACGGCGGGGCCCAGCGGAGCGGTGCGTGAGACGGCGGGGCCCAGTTCAGCGGTTCTTGAGACGGCGGGGCCCAGTTCAGCGGTTCTTGCCCTGAAGGGCCCAGTTCAGCGGTTCTTGAGACGGCGGGGCCCAGTTCAGCGCTCCTTGCCCTGAAGGGCCCAGTTCAGCGGTTCTTGAGACGGCGGGGCCCAGTTCAGCGGTGCGTGAGACGGCGGGGCCCAGTTCAGCGGTTCTTGAGACGGCGGGCCCAGTTCAGCGGTCCTTGCCCTGAAGGGCCCAGTTCAGCGGTTCTTGAGACGGCGGACGGTCTATGGCCAACTGCTAATTGCCTGGTGGTGCCCTCCTGGGCAGCGGGGATGGTGCTCCTTCACTGCCCACCTGGGCTGTGGGTGGTGGGGCCCTCCTGGCCAGCTGGGCTGGGTCCTCCCTGGGCAGCGGCTATGGGGGTGGTGGGCTCTCCCGGGGCAGCTGTGCCGGTTCCTCCCGGGGCAGCGGCTATGGGGGTTGTGGGCTCCTCCTGGGCAGCAGGCCTGCTGCCTGACCTCTCCGACTTGCTGCCCTTGCCCTCCTTAGTCGTGGGCCTGTGGCCCTTTCCTCCCTTTGGAGCTGTGGCTGGTGACTGTCTCTGGGTGGTGTCCGGGGGGGATGTAGAAGGCGGGCTCCTGCGGCGACCCTTCCGCCTTCTGCTCCTCTTCCCAGGGGGTGGGCTGGCTGTCCCCTTGCTGCTGGGCGAAGATCCAGACATGCGGGCTGGCGGGCTCCAATACCCCTGCACCCTTGTCAAGGGGGCTGCAGGGCTGGTGGTGGCTGAGGTGCTCTTCTTACCACGACGAGAAGGAGGGGGGGGCTCAGGGTCAGGAAAGAAGTTAGTAGTGGCGAGGAAGAGCTTCTTGGGACAATGGAGAGTGGTAGGTACAGTGGGAATGGGAGTGGAGGGAGAGGATGTGGTTGTAGGTGAGTCACGTTTGCTGTCTTTGGGTGCAGGTGGGATAGGCTGTCGTGAGGTGGATGGCTGTTGGGTGGGTGGGTGGCTGCGTTTGTGTGGTGTGGAAGAGGGGGTGACAGACACAGTGGGAGAGGACACAGGGGACGTGTAAATGGCAGTGGGGGTGGTGACTGCACGTGTGCGGACTGGAGTGGAGGGTGTGCTGGTGATGGAAACACTGGCTGATGGTGAGGTGAATGGAGGTGTGAGTGTAGACGTCACAGGGAGGGAGGAGGGAGACGAGGAGGTGGGGGTCACAGAGGTGGTAGTGACTGTTGGCATGTCTGCATCGGAATGTTGCGTGTGTGAATGTCTGCGTGATCTGTGGTGCTTATGTTTGGATGAGCTTCTCTTGGGTGTTGAGGTGTGTGCAGGCTGGTCTGATGGTGTGGGTGGGACAGGCAGAGGAACAGGAGACTGGGAGGAGGGAGTTAGTAGAGGCAGGCATGAGACAGGGACAATGGCTGCCGTCAGTGCTGAGGCCAGAGCCTGGAACGATCGCTGATGGGCAGCCTGACCCGAATGAATGCCCTCCAGGTACGCATTGCTGCGATGAACCTCCCTCTCCACCCCCTGGATGGCATTCAAAAGGGTAGTCTGCCCAACAATGAGCGTTCGGAGGAGGTCAATGACCTCCTCACTGAGGGCAGCGGGGGTAACAGGGGCAGGGCCTGAGGTGCCTGGGGCGAAGGAGATGCCCGGCTTCCTGGCAGAGCGGGCACGGGGCGAACGCTGAGGGGCTGCTGGGAGGGCGGAGATGGTGCGCTGGGTGGCGGCTGTACCTGTAATGGCGGGGGGCACGGATGGTGCCACCCCCGCAAGGGAGCCCCCTTCCGAGGACGTGTCCGTGTCGCTGCAGGGTCCAGTCGTCCCCGTCGTGGAGCTCCCCTCGCCCTCCGTCTCACTGGTCCAGTCTGACTCTGTGGCATGGCCCTCCTGGGCCATGTGAGATGCAGCTCCCTCCTGCCCCGATGCCACTTCTCCTCCGCCTGATGATGCTGATGCACACAAGCACAGAAAGACAAACAAAAAGGGGGGGGGAGAGAGAAATAAAGGGATATTGAGTACATGGATCTCCGGTACAGTTAGCGGACATGACAGACACAGATGCCCCCTGCACTAAGTTGCGCACTTGGGGTACGCTACGCATTCCGTGGAACATGCCCTACACGCCTAGAGTTGACAACTGCACCCATGGATGACACGGCCCAGGGATGGCTGTACTGACAAACTATTGAGGGTGGTGGCTGGGGACACAGGGGCTTACGGGGGTGCCCAGCCTACAGATATCGCCCTGGCCTAGGGGGACCCCCAGCCCTCCTCCCCCACCCAGACACCTCCACTGCGCGACAACAGAGTAGATAATGCTTGTACTCACCCCCTTGTGTCTGCTGTGCTGCCCTCACGCGCCCATCCAATTCAGGGTAGGCCACCGCCAGGATCCGGAACATCAGGGGGCTCAGTTGACGGCAGGCACCCCGCCTACGTTGGGAGGCCATCCCCAGCAGAGACTCGGCGGTCTTCTTGGTCCCGCGGCGGATGTCCTCCCACCTCTTGCGGCAGTGGGTGCCCCGTCGATGGTGGACCCCCAGGGCCCGGACTTCCTTGGCGATGGCACGCCAAATCCCGATCTTCTCATGGGCGCGGACCTATGTGACACGTACAGGGAGGGAGAAATACCACGTTCAAGTTTCTCAGCATTTTCCTTTCCAGTGGCCCAACGCCCCCCATCCCCGCCAGGCCCCCCGCCATGCCACCCGCCATGCCCAACATGCCCCCCATCCCCGCCAGGCCCCCCGCCATGCCCCCCGCCAGGCCCAACATGCCCCCCATCCCCGCCAGGCCCCCCGCCAGGCCCAACATGCCGCCCATCCCCGCCAGGCCCCCCGCCATGCCCCCCGCCAGGCCCAACATGCCCCCCATCCCCGCCAGGCCCCCCGCCAGGCCCAACATGCCCCCCATCCCCGCCAGGCCCCCCGCCATGCCCCCCGCCAGGCCCAACATGCCCCCCATCCCCGCCAGGCCCCCCGCCATGCCCCCCGCCAGGCCCAACATGCCCCCCATCCCCGCCAGGCCCCCCGCCAGGCCCAACATGCCCCCCATCCCCGCCAGGCCCCCCGCCAGGCCCAACATGCCCCCCATCCCCGCCAGGCCCCCCGCCATGCCCCCCGCCAGGCCCAACATGCCCCCCATCCCCGCCAGGCCCCCCGCCAGGCCCAACATGCCCCCCATCCCCGCCAGGCCCCCCGCCATGCCCCCCGCCAGGCCCAACATGCCCCCCATCCC
Organism: Pleurodeles waltl; assembly: GCF_031143425.1. Classification (NCBI taxonomy): domain Eukaryota; kingdom Metazoa; phylum Chordata; class Amphibia; order Caudata; family Salamandridae; genus Pleurodeles; species Pleurodeles waltl. The sequence continues at coordinate 556,999,443 of NC_090445.1, read as the reverse complement.
CGCCAGGCCCCCCGCCATGCCCAACATGCCCCCCATCCCCGCCAGGCCCCCCGCCATGCCCCCCGCCAGGCCCAACATGCCCCCCATCCCCGCCAGGCCCCCCGCCAGGCCCCCAAGCCAGCCAGTGGCCCCAAATCCAGATTGAATTAAACTCACTTGTTGGTCTGGAGGACCGTAGAGTAGCGCATACTGGGGGAGGACCCCATCCACAAGTTTCTCCAACTCCTCTCCAGTGAAGGCAGGGGCCCTTTCCCCAGGCACAGCAGCCATTGTCCCTTCCAGACCGAGGTCACAGCAACACTTGCAGTATAGGTCCTCTCCTGTGAAAGTTCAAGTCGCAAGTGGATAAGTAGATAGAAAATGGCGGTCACGTCCGCGGCGGTGCGTACCGCGGCGGTGCGTCCCGCCACCGCCGGCGCCCTTCGCCATTGGCTCCTGAAACCCATAGGCTTCAATGTTAACCAATGCGGCTTCGCGCCGCGGTCTTCGCCCGCCGCCCGCCGCGGTGTGCCACGCCAGCGCATTGACCTCACATCCCATTGTCACACTTCACAGGTCAGGCAGCCGCCATTTCCAGGGCCCACATGGCTCAATTTCAACTGCGTCACACAGGCCTAGGCCTTGCATAGCCACTCAGACACGCCATTCACTGCATAGAGAATCGTATACTGTGCTAGCTGTGAGTACGTACCTGTGGGTTGCTTGACTGTGTGCTCCATGTTGTCCTTCCTAGGCACCGTCCGCTGGGTTGGGCGAGGAGACGGATGAATCCTCCCGTGTACCGACCGCTGGTGGACCTGTCGACAATGGAAGAACGCCACATTATCCTGACCTACCGTCTTAACCGTGCCACTATCCATGAACTGTGTGCCCAGCTGGAGCCCGACCTGATGTCCCCCATCCGCCAACCCACAGGGATTCCCCCTCTGGTGCAGGTCATGTCAGTACTCCATTTCTTGGCAAGTGGGTCATTTCATACAACCGTGGGAATTGCTTCTGGGATGTCTCAGCCCATGTTTTCGAAGGTGTTATCCAGAGTGTTGTCTGCCCTGATGAAATCCGTGAGGAACTACATCATTTTCCCTGAGGTGGGCGAATTGGCTACAGTGAAGGGTGATTTCTACGCCCTTGGACATATTCCCAACGTAATTGGTGCCATTGATGGGACCCATGTGGCTTTGGTTCCCCCAAGAGACAGGGAGCAGGTGTACAGGAACAGAAAAAATTACCATTCAATGAACATCCAGGTGGTGTGTTTGGCTGACCAGTACATCTCGCATGTAAATGCCAAATTCCCAGGGTCAGTGCATGACGCCTACATCCTGAGGAATAGCAGCATCCCTTACGTGATGGAACAGCTACAGAGACACCGTGTATGGCTAGTGGGGGACTCTGGGTACCCCAACCTGTCGTGGCTACTGACCCCAGTAAGGAATCCCCGGACCAGGGCAGAGGAACGGTACAATGAGGCCCATGGGCGTACTAGGAGGGTGATCGAACGCACCTTTGGCCTCCTAAAGGCCAGGTTTCGCTGCCTGCATATGACAGATGGATCCCTAATTTACTCACCTAAGAAGGTGTGTCACATCATCGTGGCCTGCTGCATGCTTCACAACCTGGCTTTGCGCCGCCAGGTGCCTTTCCTGCAGGAGGATGGTCGAGACGGTGGTGTTGTGGCAGCGGTGGAACCTGAGGAGAGTGACGAGGAGGAAGACGACGGGGCTGAAACAGACAACAGGGACAGAATCATTGAACAGTACTTCCAATAGGACACAGGTAACATTTCAAAGATAATTTAGTAAATGTTAACTACTCTCCAGCATCTCTGCTGCCTGTCTATTTGCCCCAGTGTATGATCACTGAGTTTTGGCTTTTCCCTCCGTATTTCAGATCTGGGGTCCCCACTACGAGTCCTGTGCTTCGTTTCCCCATGGACTACAGCTTTGTGGCAGCTGTTTGTTGACTTCACCATGTACAAGGACATATTTGCACTGTCATGTCAATTACAATCTATTGAAATCACAGCCAGACTCCTGATATTTTGGTGCAAAATAGGTGTTTATTTAAGTGCTCAAAATGGGATGGGTGGTTTCAAGTGGGTGGGGGCTATGGTGAAGGAATGTCCATGGCAGAGTCCAGAGTAACAGTCACACAGGTGCATTGTCCAGAGGCCTGTGGAGAGATGGAGCATGGGCAGTTCAAGGATGGACAGGGTGACTATGTGGGACAGTGGGATGACATCAGGTGGTATCCATTGCTGGCGGGGGTCTTGACATCCTACTCTGTCTTCTTGCGAGATCTCAGAGCCCTCTTGCGGGGTGGTTCTTCTCCTGCAGGAGGTGGGGGTCTGGTGGGCTGCTGCTGTGCGGGGGCCTCCTGTCCACTAGCGCCGGCGGAGGTGGTTGGCTGTTCTTGGTCCAGGCTAGTGGCAGGGGCCCTTGGGTGTTGTTCAGTGTCCGCCCTGTTGTTGACGAGGTCCTGCAGCAGCCCTACCATGGTAACCAGGGTGGTGTTGATGGCTCTGATGTCCTCCCTGTACCCCCGATAGTGTTCCTCCTGCAGCGCCTGGATCTCCTGGAACCGGGCCAGTACCGTCGCCATTGTCTCCTGGGAGCGGTTGTATGCTCCCATGATGGTGGTGAGGACCTCGTGGAGAGTGGGTTCCCTGGGCCTCTCCTCCCCCCCCTGTCGCACAGCTGCCCTCCGAGTTGCCCTGTTTCCCTGGGCCTCTGCCCCCTGGCCGGTGTGCCCACTACCACTGCCCCCAGGTCCCTGTTGTTGTTGGGGTGGTGGGTTATCCTGGGTGCCCTGTAGTGGTAGACACACCGCAGATTGACGCGCCCTGGAGACAGAGGCATGGGCCCGCTGGGTGGGAGCTGTGCTGGTGTTCCCAGAGGGGTTTGGGTCTGTAGTGGCCTGGGCCTGTGTGAGGGGAACCGACTGTCCAGAGGTCCCCGATGGTCCGGGCTGGTCATCGGTGTCCAGGTCGACAGAGCTGCTGTCATCGCTGACGGCCTCTTGGGTGGGGGGTGTGGAGAATTCTGGCCCCTCCGCCGCGGTGTGTTGACGGTCGGGTCCTGCAGGGGTATAGAGGTATGGTTATAGTTTCAATGTGTGGCATATGGGTGTATCTGTGGGTTCTCGTGTCCCCAAGTGCTGGCATTCGTGTGTGGGGGCTTTGGTGAGGGTGGCTTGTGGGGGGGATGTGTATATGCATTGGGCATGCTTTGGTGATGGGTGTCCATGCTTAGTGGACGCATGCAGGCCTAGGTTTTGGGATGTGTGGGTTGTGATGGTGAGACATTGGCGGGGAATAGGTGTGCTGGGGGTGGGGGTGAGGATGGTGGTGGGGGTGAGGATGGTGGTGGGGGTGAGGGTGGGGGTGACGATGGGGGTGGGGGTGAGGGTGGGGTTCGAGGATGGGGGTGAGGTTTGGGGTCTGATTTGGCATGCAGGTGGGGGGGAAGCAGCATTGAAGCTTCAACTTACCAGTATCCATTCCTCCGCCGACTCCTGCGAGGCCGTCAGGATGCAGGATGTTCAAGACTTCCTCCTCCCATGATGTGAATTGTGGGGGTTGAGGTGGGGGTCCTCCGCCAGTCTTCTGCACGGCGATGTTGTGCCGGGATACCATGGAACGCACCTTCCCCCGTAGGTCGTTCCATCGCTTCCTGATGTCTTCCCGATTTCTGGGGTGCTGTCCCACTGCGTTCACCCTGTCGACAATCCTCTGCCATAGCTCCGTCCTCCGGGCAATGCTGGTGTATTGTATCTGTGTGCCGAACAGCTGGGGCTCTACCCGAACGATTTCCTCCACCATGACCCTGAGTTCTTCGTCTGTGAAGCGGGGTTGTCTTTGGGGTGCCATGGGGTGGTGTGTATGATGTGTGGGGTGGAGTATGTGTATTTAAGTGAGTTGAGTGTGGTGGTGTGTGTTGTTTTGTGTGTGGATAGTGTGTGGGTGATGGTGTTGAGTGGCTGTGGCTGTGGCTGTTATTTTTTGGATGCTGGTGTCTCGCTCTTGCCTTCTTGACGAATTTTTTAGCGTAGGGGTTTGTGGGTGATGTGGGTGTGTGTTTTATATTGTATTGTGTGTGTGGGAGTGGTGTGTGTATGTGTATCAGGTGTGTGGGATTCAAATCGTCCAATGTGGCTGAGTTTTGTTCGTTTGTGTGTATTCTGACCGCGGCGGTGTGTCCCGCCAATGGAATACCGCGTTTGAATGACCGCCGCGTGGATTCGTGGGTCGTAATGGGATGGGCGTATTTCTGTTGGCGTGACGGTGGAGGTTTGGTCACCTCCACCTTTCCGCCGACCGCTGGTCTGGCGGTCTGTTGTGGCGGTCGGATTTTCGGAGGTTTGCCTTCTGCGGGTCAGAATGACCGTGGCGGGTTTCCGCGACCGCGGCGGGATTATGGAGGATTTCTGACCGGCGGTAGGCGCCTTTTACCGCCGAGGTCAGAATGACCACCTTAGTCTCTTTTTCAAAGATTTTCTTCAGCGGGACGAACCTGCCAGTCCAATCCGACCTCCTGGAGCCCTTCTCCGGATACGCGATGCTGGAATCCTCGGTGGAGATTTTTACCTTCTGACTTTTTTTTCGAGGTGAAAATCCTTCGACCGGGGTAAACCTGGATCTTGATCCGACGTCCATGGAGCCCTACACGGATACGCTGGCTGGGAGGTCCTGGTCAAATTTTTACCTTCGGACTTAGTCTCTTTTTCTGAGATTTTCTTTACCGGGACGAACCAGAAAATCAGGCCGGGTCGCGGTTGAGGTAGAGTTGCCGCGGCGGGTCGGTCCCTCTATGGAGCTTTTTTACAAAAGTTGTCCAAACTTCTCCAAACTTCTGGGGCTTCTCCCAGATGTCCTTTTAAGGTTCTTTTGGGGTCCACAGCTCACCCCAAGGGTCCAGAAGTTCTGAAATGGTCCTTGGGGGGTGCGGACTACAACTCCCAGGATGCACCTGGTGTGGCTAAAAATCATAAACACACCCCTCTCCTGCCCTCTCCTAATCTAATCAAGGGGGCACCTAGTTGTCTGGGGTTGCAGGATGTGGGGTTGTTGCTGGTTGCTCCAAATATCCTTCTCTGCCTTTGAAGACCAGTTTGGCAGCCCTCCCCCTTCCTGCCTCACCATCTGCTGAGGGGAGATTCCTTCCCACAGGCACAGTCCTTTGTGTGAAGCCAGGCCACTTCACACCTCATCAAGGCAGCTTGGCCAAGCTGCTATAGGCTGGCCAACCAGACCACAGCAGCAAAAACAATGCAGGGCTGAAATTGGCCTTAAAACTCTTTACCTGAACAAGTTATATTAAATCCAACAACTGGAAGTTGTGGGATATACAGTATTACAACAATTAATTTGATACCAAATTCTTGGTATGCATCATTTAAGGAGACTTTAAAAATTAAAATAAAGTCTCCCCATTCTAGCCTATGAAGGCCATTTACTACAATGAGGGAAAAACAGATTTGGCTGTTTTTACCTCACCAGGGCTTATAAAACTATTTTTATAAAGTCCCTGCTTATAGTTACATGGCACCCAGCCCTAGGGGCACATAGGGCACACCTTAGGGGTGACTTATATGTAAAAATAAGGTAGTTTAAGACTTTGGAACTACTTTTAATTTCAAAGTCGAATTTGCATATAACATTAATTTAAAAGCAGCCAGCAAGGCAGGCCTACCTTTAAAATGACACTGGGCACCTCAGCAGTACACCTATGGGTGCACTACCTATGCTGTGGTCCCTAAACCTACATGCCCTACCATATACTAGGGACTTATAGGTAGGTTAATTTGGCCAATTATAATTAGCCTAATTTGCATATCCATTTTACACAGAGCACTGGCCCTGGGACTGGTTAGCAGTACCCAGGGCACCATCAGAGTCAGGAAAACACCAGCAAAAAATGGAAAATGGGGGCAAAAAGTTAGGGGGCCTCTGCAATCAGCCCTGTTTTCTCACACAGCTCCCCCCCCCCCAGCCCACACGCCCAGGAGACTCAGCCCAACCCTGGGAGAGTCTTCCTGGCTTGTTAGGCGAGGAAGACAGTGAAGAAAACTGGCTGTCCCTTTGCATGGCCTACTCTGCCTTACATACTCCTGCCATGGTCACTCCCTCTGGGTAGTGAAGCCATCCCGATAGTGAAAGGACCCATCTTAAACTGAAACTTCCCTCTAAAGCGGTCTTCCTCCTCTCTCTCTGTCAACTTGGGTAGTGAGGTGCCCACCTCCCCTACTCCTAACTTTGCTAGGGCAACACCTAGCTTACCCAAAGAGGTCACCCAACACTTGAGCAACCCCACCATGACCAACAGGGTCGGGGGGCCGACTTTGCTATTGGCCCTGGGGTCTGCCTCCCAGGCCAAGTACAGTGCTGCCAGGAAGGCTAGCACCCAGCAGAGGCTACTGACAGCTGTCAGTACCCAGAACCACACTCTAAGCTCTCCACTGACAGGTGGCTGAGCTGCTTTAGGGGCAACTGTGGGGTCCTGGCACCCCTCTTCCTGTCTAGAGTGGGGGGCTACCACCTCCTGTGGCAGACACCCTCCTTCCACTCTCCCTTCTGTCAGTGCAGTGGCAACACCTTGCAACTGGACAGCTGCCTGACTACTCAGGACTTCCTTGGGGTCAGGTGAGGCCTCACCAGTGCCAACTCTGGGCTTCCCCCCTACTGGGGCAGAAGGCCTTTGGCTCCCTGGAACTCTCTTTAAGAGTGGCCTACCCTTCCTTTTCTTCTTTCCTTTTCTTGGGGACCCCTGTCTCCTAACTGTAGGGACTGACTCCCCAGGACTTTGGCTTGGGGGGGGGGCACGCTGGGCGACCGCCCCATCTGGGACCAGACTCACCTCTGGGAGGTCATTGCCCAGGATAAAATCTAGGGGGAGGTCAGCACTGACTATCACCCTAAACCAGTCAAGGATAACCTCCCTCTCTAGGGGCGCTATGGCTACAGGTTTGGAGGTGACCTTTCCTGTGGCTATCCTGACTTTCCTGGTCTCTCCTGGGACATACATGTCTGGGGTCACTAACCAGTCACTCACCATAGTGTGACTGGCACATGTGTCTCTCAGGCCAGTGGTAGGGTTCCCATTCACCTGAATGGGGTGGAAGTGCCTACTCCCACCCTCAGGGATCACCAGCTTACCATCTGGTCCTGTCTCCCAGCTCAATGCTAGGAGGACTTCATCATCTGAGGAGTCCTCCTCCATGGCTACACTGGACATCCCAGTGCTAAGCACCTTCTTTGGACAGGCTGCATCTCCTCTGACGTGACCTGTCTGCTGACAGTCAAAGCAAGCCTTACTGTATAAGAGCTATTTTAACCCTGGGTCTCCCTGTCTCTGCTTGTCAGAGTGGGAGTAGGATTTACTCTCCTCCTTCTTAGGGCTCTGGGGCACATAGGGAGTCTCTGTGGTGGGCTTACCACCTCCCTCCTTAGGTTTTTGGGGACCTGACCCCCCCTTCTTGGAGTCTCCCCCCTGGGACTTGACAACCACCCTGGTTCTCAACCACTCATCAGCTGCCTCCCCCAGCTCTCCAGGGTTGGTCAGCTTAGAGTCCACTAGATGCTGGCGTAACCTTTCTTGGGTACAATTGGTCAAGATGTGCTCTCTCATAATCAGATTGTATAACCCCTCATAAGTATTTACTTTGTTACCAATAATCCAGCCCTCTACTGCCTTAAGTATGGTGTCTACAAAGTCAACCTAAGACTGGGTACTGACATTCTGGGTGTCCCTGAACTTCATTCTATACTGCTCTGGGGTCAGACCAAACGTCTTGGCTAAGCACCTCTTCATACTAGGGCATGAATCTGCCTCCTCCCCCCTTAAGGTCAGAAGCCTATCCCTCCCTGAGTTGGGGACCAACTCCCACAAAAGGGAACCCCAGTACTGAGGCCTAACCCTTCTCATTTGGAGTGCCCTCTCAAAGGCCTCCAACCACTTGTCTATATCATCCCCCTCTACATAAGATGGAACCACCCCCTTGGGTAATCTGGGGCAAACCCCCCCACCCATGGACACCTCAACTTCTCTGTCGCTGCCACCATCTCTTTTCTCTTTCTTTGCCCACTTCTTCTTTTCTAGGGCCAGCTTCTGTGCTTCCAAAGCTATAAAAGCTAGCTGGGCCTCCAGCTCTCTTTCTCTGAGGGACAGGTTCTCTCCTCCTGAAGGGACCCCTTCCCCCAACTAGCTTTGGGTCTGCCCCTAGTGACTGTATGTAATGAGGACCGGTCTTCTTCATCCTCACTTAGGATCAGATGCCCTCCCTCCCCTGAGTGGTTAGAGCTAGCATCCTCCCCTACTTCTCCCTCCTCTGGAGCTTCCTCTGGGTCTACCTCCTGGGCCTCAGCCCATGCTGTCAGGGACTTGATCAGGACATGCTTCCTGAGGTCAGTGGTTGCAGGCAACCCTCTTTCAGTATGCAACCCCCTAAGCTGGACTACTGTCAGTGTGGGTAGGCTAGCCAGATCAAGCTCCATGGTTCCCTAGTTTTGTGTCAACAAAAACGTTTTCCAAAAATTGGAAACAAGAATTTAGAAAAATCACAAAAATTCAATAATTGAAACGAATCCAAATTAAAAATTAAAATCAATTTTTGCACTAGGACAATTTAAAGGATTTTTAATTTGCTTTACTTTAAACTGTAACGTGATACTGAACACAAGTACAGGATCCCACCACTGCTCACCAAAAATGTTGGAGAATGGATTATTGGTAAGGGCAGGTAGGTACCTACACTTAGCAATAGGCCACTAACCTCCACTAAGGTCCAGTTAGGTCTCAGTAAATTAAACCCAGCTCAACTTTTGGTAGCTTGGCAACGAGCGTCAAGGCTTAACTTAGGAGACAGAGTGTAAAGCATTCAAATATCACAAAACAGTAATTAAATAAAACACAGGAAACAGTTTAAAAATCCAAAACCAATTTATAAAAATAGATTATATTTTTATCTTTAAAATGACACCAAAACGAATAAAATCAGATAAGGGGAACCGGAGATATGAATTTTTAAAGATTTTCTTTTTTTTTTAGCCCCTAGAAACAAAAAGCGGTTGCACCTCGACCGGGGCAAAGTCTCAGTTTCGGGCCGACCGCGATGGAGCCCTGCTCGGCTACAGGCCACGGGAGATCTCGGTTAAAAGTTTACCTTCACACTTAGTCTCTTTTTCGAAGATTTTCTTCACTGGGACGAACCTGCCAGTCCAATCCGACCTCCTGGAGCCCTTCTCCGGATACGCAATGCTGGAATCCTCGGTGGAGATTTTTACCTTCCGACTTAGTCGTTTTTTCGAGGTGAAAATCCTTCGACTGGGGTAAACCTGGATCTTGATCCGACGTCCATGAAGCCCTCCTCAGATACGCTACCAGCTGTTTCTTTTCTAGCAAGCTGTCCCCACCATGTCCGTTTCTTGTCTCACTTTTAAGCAGATAGTACTATTTCTTCTGTTTCTTTCTCCTTTGTGCCTTTCTTTGCATTATATATCCTCATCTTTAAACACAAGTAGATATATGAAAAGCAAATATAGAATACATTTAACTTTACATTATATACTATTAGATTACATACTATAAGCAAATCAATATCTACATAAGTGGTTATGTCAGTGTGTAAGAAGCTGTGTAATTGTCTGACAATGGGTGTATAAATGGGTATTGAATGGCTCTACTCTGGTGACTGGGTCTGTCAGTGGTTGAGTGGATATGTGAGTGGGTGTATCAGTGCCTGTTTAGGTGGGTTACTGGATATGTAAGTAGCTATGTGAGTATGTTACTAGGTGTGTTGGTGATTGTACGGGTGTCTACATGGGTATGCAAGTGGTTGTATGGATTGGTAACTGGCTGTGTTAGTGGGTGTTGGGGTGTGCTCAAGTGGGTCTATTAGTGGTGGATACATAAGTGCTGTGTGCGGGTGTGATTGGATTTATAAGTGCATCTGTCACTGTTTGACTGGGTAGGTGAGTAGGCACTCACCATGGAGTCCTATGGTTTTATAAATAGGCATGTGAGCTGCTGTGTGGGGCAGGGGGTGCCTGGGTGTATAACTGGGTGTATAAGTGCATGTGTAAATGACTGTTGGGTGCTGGGTAAATGAATGGCTATATGTATGTGATTGGGTGTGACAGTGCCTGTATGGGTGTGTGAATGACTATGTAAGTGGATGCATGGGTGAGTAAATGGATGTGTGAATACTTTTATGGGTGTGTGACTACGTGTGCCAGTCACTGGCTATATGAGTGGTGGGTACATAAGTGCTTTTGTGGGAGTGTAACTGGGGTGTAAGTACCTGCCTGACATTGTGAGTGGGTGCAAATTACATACTATTAAATTACATACAGTAAGGAAGCTCCCAAGTCTAATTTCAAACACATTCATTCATACTGGCTTAATAAAATAACTATGGTCCAGATGTATGAAACGTTTTTGCACTCGCAAACGGTGTGAATCGCAAAAATCGGCCGTTTGCGGGTGCAAAAAAGTTGTCTGCGATGCATGAAAGGCATTCGCAGACCAAAAATAAGAAATCGCAAAATCTGCGATTTTTTGCGTTGCAACCTGGTTTTGCGACTCGCAATTTGCGATTTGGTATTTCCAGGAGGAAATTGCGAGGTGCAAATTGCGAGTCGCAAAATCCAAGTTGCAAAAAGATGCATCAAAAAATCGCAAATTGCGATTTTTCGCAGAATGCCATTTTGCACATGCAAAATACCATGAACTGAAACCAGGTGGTAACCAGGTGCAACCTATATAAAGAGGCCCAGAATGCCTCAAACTCTTTTCAACAATGGCTGCACTCTACATCATGGCGAGGAGGATGAGGATCTTAGCAGGTTTGAGGAGAGGGAGGAGGAAACAGGAGGGCATTTTCAGAGTGCGCATTACACTTTTTAACCTGACAGAGGAGGAAATATATGAGAGGTATAGGTTGAACTCAGCCATGATACTTGATCTGATAGCTGAGCTACAACCCATACTGCAGCGCAGAACACTAAGGACTCACAGCATACCCACCCATGTGCAGGTATTATGCTCCCTCCACCTACTTGCCTCCGGGAGCTATCAAGGGGTCATAGCAGCAGCTGGAGGGGTCTCACAGAGTACCCTCTCTAGATTATTCAATGCATTCATCAATGCCATGCTGAGCAAACTACAACAGTACATCAGATTCCCCTACACCCCACAGGAATTACAGCAGACAAAAATAGAGTTTTACCAGATAGCACAGTTCCCCCACGTCCTTGGTGCCATAGATGGCACACATGTGGCAATCTGTCCACCATCAGCCACAGAGTATGTGTACCGCAACAGGAAATACCAGCATTCCATGAATATACAGGTGATATGCAATGCCTCCTACATCATTACTGATCTTGTGGCCAGGTACCCAGGGAGCACACATGATTCGTACGTCTTTCGCCACAGTGGAATTCACACACAACTGCTAGCTCGGGAGTTTGGTGAATGATATATACTAGGTATTGTCCCTCTGTACATTGGTGCATTGATGGCGTGCCGATGTCAGATGGCCCACTTCTTATCATACCCTCTGTCCCTTCCAGGAGACGGTGCCTACGCATTGCGCACTTACATGATGGCGCCTTACCTCAATCCTGCAACACCTGCTGAACGGAGATACAATGCAGCACACAGGGCAACCCACAATGTGGTGGAGTGCACATTTGGACTGCTGAAGAGTCGCTTCCGGTGCCTCCACAAAAGTGGAGGGGCACTACAGTACAGCCCAGAGACGACATGTAGAATAGTGGCTACTTGTGCAATCTTGCACAATATGGCTACCACCAAGGGGCATACCTGTAGAAATATGTGATACTGAATCTGATGATGATGATGATCCCATACCACCCCTTCAGGCAGCAGACAGGACCAGTGCAACAGAGGGAAGGCAAAGGTGTGCCGACATCACACACAACCATTTCAGAGGTGAGTATAAATGACACAAATCCTCTGACAAGTGTACCTGTAACGAAATAAATTTATTACCTTAAGTCAGGTAATGTACGTGTGAGTAATAACAAAAAACAGGTAATGTGATAAACGCAAAACAATGAAGGACCAGAGTAATGCACTATTACTTCATAGTGTCAACAGCAGTCCACTGGCAGCTAGAGTCATTTTTTGCGCCCACGCACACCACTCAAGTGCCCAGTTGCATCACTGGCACCTCTATTGTCACCCTCAGTGGCAGTGCTGTGCCTGGTACTGCGCCGTCTGGTGTCTGCTGCTGGTACAGCAACACTGCTGAGGCTGGAACTGTCCTCAGTGTCCCCCAGTGCTAGCTCACTCGGAGTGGCTGACCTTGGTCCCATAATGTGTTCGATCACATTGGTGATCTGCACAAGTCCATTTACAACGTCCCTGTTGCTGTGTGCTGCCTCCACTTGCGCATCCACTGCACGACGGGCAATCAGTGCTGTTGAATTTGCCACCCTGTTAGAGGAACGACAGAAGCTTCCAAACATGTTACGAAATCTGCGCTCCTGTCTGTGCTGGGTCACCCTCTCATGGCGCAGCTCCTGGCAGAGTTAACGGACAGCACTTGTGAGGTCCCTGGTGTCCTGTGATGCCTGCACCTGTCCCTCACGCAGCTGTACAATGTTATTATTGAGGGAGTCAAGTTGGCGATGCAGGCCCATCATGTTGCGGTTGTGTTTGCGCAAGTTCTTATCTAATGCGAGGATCTTCTTATTTGGTAGACGCTGCTGCTGCAACATAGCAGCTTCCAGGCCACCAAATAAGGAGGGACCTTCACCTGCCTCATGCTGCTGTGCCCAGGAATCTGTTGCCATCCTGCGTTGTGCTGTGGTCTGATGACACCTGACCTCCTGCATCTGGCTGCGCCTGCCTGTTGCTGATGGGGTACTTGGCCCTTCCTGCTGCTCATCGGAGTCGTTGCTGAGTTCTGGCAGTGGCAGTGCCCTGGGCCTGCGTTGTACATTCGCAATGTTGAGGGACCCACTGGTGTTTGAATCGGAGGCCAAATGGATGTCTATCTCGCCTACCCGTGCTGATGCTGTGGCTGCTGGGCCTGGCCCACCTGCAACAACAATATGCAGCATGTCAGTTATGAATGTTACACTTACAGTCAGACATTGGTAATAAAGGTACAGGTACTTCTCTACACGGTGTTGTGTGTGTTGTGTTCCTCTGGGTGTCTACTTAAATACATTGCATGTGCTACTTTCAGTTCTGGGTTGTGGACTGCCACTCCCATAATGCATTGTTGTGCTGCTTCTAAGATGTGGACTGGACTATTTCTCACACTGTATAACATTACTTGCTAATTCCTAAGAGGCGTTTGTGCATACACATATGGGGTTACAAATCAATTTTGCACTTACCTTGGCTGGTACTTGGTGTGCCGGAGGTGTCGATCTCTGTGACCCCAGTCACAGCTTCAGGGATGAGTGTGGACTCGAATAGGTCCTCCAATGGTGTTGATGGTGCCTCTGTGGGTGGACCGCCTCCTGTGCCCCTGTCCTCCGCAAGTGTCCTTGCCCCACTCTCCTTTGCACGGGACCGCAGGTCATACCACCTTTTCTTGATCTCTTCGATGGAGCGCTGTGCCACTCCAATTGTGCAGATTTTTGACTGGATGTCCGTCCATAGTCTCCTCTTCTCACTCTCAGTCACCTGGAGTGAGCTTTTTCCAAAAAGGCGGTCATGGGTCCTGACCCCCTCCTCAGTTAGCACCTCAAGCTCCTGCTCGCTGAATTTCAGCTTGCGCTTTCTTTCACCCTTCTCCTGTGCTTGGCCTGGGGTATCCATTCTTGCTCAAGTGTGCTGGCTCCTTCTGAGTGCTGCTCTGTGTGGCTGGGCTGCTCTCTCTCAGGATGCTGGTTTGGGTATGGCACCTGAAACTGCCTGGGATGACTCATTTCCTGCTGGTGATGTCATCAGGCTCCTCCAGGTGTGCTTTCTCAAACTTTCCCCCCAATTTGCGATTTTTTACCAAATCGCACAAAAAACGCAATTCGTGAAAATGGAAATTGCGATTCGGTAAATGGGCCTCGCAAATCACAAATAGCAATTTTTAAGAAATCGCTATTTCTGAATCGCAATGTTGTTACATGGCCAATTGCAACTCGGAAATAGCGATTTCTTAAAAATCGCTATTTGCAATTCGCAAGCCACTGCTTTCATACATATGGCCCTAAATTTTCAGTATAGCAATTCCTCTTCTACCATTGCTGCTTCTCATCTAGTCCCCTTCTATTTTGCCTTTTACTGTAGAGTCTAAAAGCTGCACATTTTATTTCAGCTAATATGCATTTTTTTCTTAAATATAGGTTTTTATAGTACAACCTAATTAACATATCTGTAAAAACTCTTTGTTGTTGTCCAACTTTTATTTTAAAGTCTCTTTCTATCTGTGTTTCACTGCAAACCTCAAGTCAGACATATGGCAACGCTCCTCCACTCTTAGTACAAAAGTACCAGTAATAGTTACCTTTCCCACTGTGGTTTCATTCACGCTCAGCGCGGGCCCCCCCAGATGGTCTCTGGTGGATCAGTAGATCCACAAGAAAGCCATTAGAAGTATTCAATGACCTGCTGTCAATGCCTTTCATTTATATTTTGTTTTCCAAAATATCATCAATTGCAAGACACATACTCCTTTCTGAGCAAGTTTTGTAAACCAGTCTGCTTTTCAGTTTCAAGTTGCAGTAACTTGTTTTCCCTTCCCCCACACTCTTTTAGTTTCTGTTTCCATAGTAACCATGTTTCCAATAGTCTCTGTCTATTAGTAGGTCACAAGGTGACAAGACTTTCTCTCAACAGCATACTAGCTTCACTTTAACTGTAGCAGGTGTGGTTGACTGTTTGCAATTCCAAGCATACCCCAAACAAAACTTTTTATTTCATTTTTCCAAACCCACTCACAGAGTTAGTTACTTTTTTCCTTACGGTCACTACCTAATTTTACTTCCCTGCACGTCTCCACCATCCAATCAAATATGTTCTTTTGTATTTTATTTGGCGCCCTCCATTGTAACTGCCTTTGAACTTCAAAACTGCATTACTCTGGTGTAGTCATTTCCTGTGTGCTACTCATCCTTGTCTCCAAAATGGTCAGAATCTGCATGTGGACCACTGGCTTGCTTTTTGAGCCAGAGAGCATTCTAGCAAGAGTGGCATTGACAGGGGCCTAGGTTTACCTAATATAGACATTACTTGGGTTGGCCAGCAAGGGTTAAAGTGTCATCAATTGCTGTCTTTGGTTGAAAGCATTGAGAATTGACAACAGCCAGACTTCCTGGTTGTGCACTGCGGTGGCAATGACCTAGGCCTAATTACTGGGGAGGGACTGGAAATTATAATGATGGATACCTTTGCTAAATTATGTAACTTTTCCTACATACTGTCTTGTTGTTCTCCAACATTTGCCAAAGACAGAAGTGGCAGTGGTCAACCAAATTCTGTCCGCAGATAGAGAAATCTAGGGAAATGTCAATAAAGCCATTTCTGCATTTCCCTAAGGTCACAACATATACCATAACAACATACTCTTCAATGTGGATAGAATATGTTGAAAAGACTGAGTCCATTTCACAGACGGGGGCAGCAGGGTGTTTGTCAACAACTTAAAAGGTGGCATCCTGTTCTATGTTTAACTATCATCTACACACCATAAACATAAGGCTCTTTTCAGAGTTAAACCTTCTCCCAAACACTGGTTCTTTTGTTTTCAAATTCTTTTTTTTCTAATTTCTCACTTGGATCCTCGGATCTGCCATGGGTCCCTACTCCAAGAAGGTGTCTTCTCGCTATGCTACAGGAAGATCTGTGACTGATCTGCTCCCAGCCAAAACACATACATTTCAAAACAAAACAACAACTCATTTAATACAAACATACCCTACTGCAATTTATATAAATATATCACTATCTGTTTGCGAGTGTGCAAGTAGCTGTGTAAGTGACAGTGTGGGTGTATGAGTAGCTGTCTAGTGCCTGTATGGGTATCTGAGTGGTTTTCTGGATCTGTGAGTGGGTATCTAAGTGGCTGTATATATGTGTGCGTAGGTGTGTAAGTGGTTGAGTTGATGTGTAAATGGATGTGTGAGTCAGTGAGTGGGTATTGGAAAATGGATTATTTCTAAGGGCAGGTAGGTACCTACACTTAGTAATAGGCCTCAATATCCCATAAGGACCAGTCAAGGTCTCAATAAATTAATCCTTGTCCAACCCTTGGTAGACCCGCTACAAGCAGTTAGGTTTAACTTAGGAGACAAGCGTGTAAAGCATATATCAACAAAAAAGTAAATAAGTAAAATGCAACACACAATAAAAATCCAACCTCAGTTTATAAAAATGGGAAATATTTATATCTTTAAAATAATACCAAAACAACAAAAGTGCAATGTAGGGAGCCAGAGATCTGATTTTTTACGATTAAGGGCCCAATTGTGAGTCTGGCGGTCCTAGGACCTCCAGACTCGCAGTGAAGGTCAGACTGCCATGGCTGACCTTCCAACCTACTGTTACCCCTGCCAGGATCCTAGATCCTGAAGGGCTGACTATGGTGCAGGTTGAAATCAGCGAGGGTGGCGCTGAACCCAGCGCCTCCCTGTTGAGTACAACCTTGTTCCCCACCAGCCTTTTCATGGCAGTGGAATTGCCATGAAGAGGCTGGCAGACAACAAGTGCAGGGGGCAACAGAAGGGCTATGCACTGACCATGGCATGGGCAGTGCAGGGGTCCCCTTGCCAGCTCTATTGAAATGTGCATTGTCTGCTTTGCAGTGTGCTTTTCATGAGTGCTGGTTCCCACTGCGTGCGGCAGCAATACCTCTGGATTTATTATGAGTCACTGAATTCCAACTGGGCTGACTGGCAGAAACCTGGTTTCTGCTGGTCAGCCCAGTGGGAAAAACATAGTGGGTCTGGCGCGGACATTGCCAGCACAATGACGTCCTCCCCGTCGGGAGAATGGCAGACGGATGTTTCCACCCACCAAACTCATAATCAGCCCCTAAATCTACAAATGAGCTTTCTAGTGCCAACCACTGACATCTGGTCGCACTTGATTGGGGCAAAGTCAAAGTTTGAGGCTAATCGCAATGGAGTCCAAGTCACATACATTGAGTGGGAGGCCTCGGCCAAAATGTTACCTTCGGACTTAATATTTTTTTCTGGAGCTTTATCTCTCGTGATCGAGCGGGCTTCTCTTCAGACCAGCTTGTGATGAGTCATCATTGGCTTGGATCAGCATTAGGTCCTGGTCGATTCCTGGAAGTCTTGTAGATGGGGAAAATCTCCAGAGCTTTAGAGAGACAAACCTTACAATCAGGCAGGGTCACAGTTCAACATCACTGCCTTGACTCTTGTCAACTAGTCAGTCACCTTATGGATCTTTTTCACAAAGTTGCTCCAACCATCTCCAAACTTCTGGATCATCTTCCAGAAGTCCTTAATAAGGTCTTGCAGTGTCCACAAACTTGGTCTAAGGTGACAGAAGCTCTGATGGAGTTGGGACTAAAATTCCCAGAATGCACCTGGTCAGAATCCTCAAAAAGCCACTGGACACTGGCAGCTGAGCTCTTCTTGTAGTACTTGATGCTGGGGACTCTTGGTAGCTCCTGTGAACCTGTACTTACAGGGAGTCCAATCCTGCATCTTTAGAAGCAAGGCAATGTCCTTTTTGTGGTGAAGCCCAGAGTGTGCAGCTGGTGCAGCCCTTGTTGGTGCAATCCTTCAGGTGCATATCAGGGATTTAGCAAGGCAGTGTGAGAAAGTAGCCTCTTTCTAGCATGGTTACCCCCACTTTTGGCCTGTTTGTGAGTGTATGTTAGTGTGTTTTTACTGTGTCACTGGGATCCTGCTAGCCAGGACCCCACTGCTCATAGATAAAAACCTATATGTCAGTGTGTTTTGCCGTCTCCCAGTGCTCATAGTTTATGGCCTAATGTGTATGCCTGTGTAGTGCCTAACTTTGTCACTGAGGCTCTGCTAACCAGAACCTCAGTGCTTATGCTCTCTCTGCTATAAGTCCCGAGTATACGGTACCTAGGTACCCAGGGCATTGGGGTTCCAGGAGATCCATATGGGCTGCAGCATTTCTTTTGCCATCCATAGGGAGCTTAGACAAACCCTTACACAGGACTGCCATTGCAGCCTGCGTGAAATAGTGCACACACTATTTCACAGCCATTTTCACTGCACTTAAGTAACCTATAAGTCACCTATATGTCTAACCTTCACTTGCTGAAGGTTAGGTGCAAAGTTACTAAGTGTGAGGGTACCCATGCACTAGCAAAGGTGCCCCCACATAGTTCAGGGACATTTCCCCAGACTTTGTGAGTGCAGGGATGCCATTACATGCGTGCACTACATATAGTTCAATACCTATATGAAGTTTCACAATGGTAACTCCGAAAATGGCCATGTAACATGTCTAAGATCATGGAATTGACCCCCCCATTCCAAATCTGGTGTTGGGGAGTCAATTCCATGGATCCTGGGGTCTCCACCATGGACCCCCAGTACTGTCAAACCAGCTCTCTGAGGCTTGCACTGCATCTACAGCTGCTGCCACATCACAGGCAGGGTTCTGCCCTCCTGGGGTCTGGGCAGCCCAGTCCCAGGAAGGCAGAACAAAGCAGTTCCTCTGAGAGCAGGGTGTTACACCCTCTCCCTTTGGAAATAGGTGTTACAGGCTGGGGAGGGGGTAGCCTCCCGCAGCCTCTGGGAAAGGTTTGAAGGGCACAGATGGTGCCCTCCTTGCATAAACCAGTCTACACCAGTTCAGGTATCCCTTGTACCCTGCTCCGGCGGAAAACTGGACAAAAGAAAGGGGAGTGACCACTCCCCTGTCCATCACCACCCCAAGGGTGGTGTCCAGAGCTCCTCCAGTGTGTCCCGGACATCAACCATCTTGCTTTGCAAGGTGTGGAGACACTCGGAAGGGCTCTGAGTGGCCAGTGCCAGCAGGTGACGTCAGAGACCCCTCCTGATAGGTCCATACCTGATAAGGTAGCCAATCTCTCTCTCAGGGCTATTTAGGGTCTCTCCTGTGGGTTCTGTTCAGATTCTGCTTGCACGTTTCCTTCAGGAATCCTCTGCAACAACTTCAGACTCTTCTGACCTCGGAACAACCACAGCCTGCTCCAAGAAACACTGTAACTGCTACAAAGTGTCTACAAGAGACACTTTTCTTCAGCAACCTCAGCTCCAAGTCAGCAACTGCAACAGTTTCCATGGTGTACACGCTCTGGGGACTCCCTGTCTTCATCCTGCACCAGAACAACCAAAGAAATCTCCCGTGAAGTGACGGAGTCACTCCCCTGCTCCAAGCAGGCACCTTCCAAGACGATGACTGGTACCCTGGAACTCCTCTCACAATGACGAGCCTGCTCCTAAGGACACAGAGGGTGGACATCATCGACATAGACTGTCCTGAGGTCCTGCTGACATAATTTGGAGGAGGTAAGACCTTGCCTTCCCCGAGAACGACGGAACCCATGTGTACTGTGTCTTCTTCATCTCCTGAGGCCTCTGTGCACTCTTTGCAAAATTCCTTCATGCACAGCCTTGCCCAGGTCTCCAGCACTCTATCCTGTGACGCTCAACTTGCTGAGTTGTTCTCTGGCGGCATAGGACCTTCTTTTGTTGTGCTGCATTAACCACACTTTGCACCTCCTTTGAACCCTGTTCCTGTGACTCCTCGGGGTGTTGGCTGGCATCCTGAGGACTCTCTAAAGTGCTGAGAGCTCCCTCTTCCTTTCCTCCTCACACAGATTTGAGGACCCCAGGTCCCCCTGGGTCCATCCAGCACCATTTTGATGCAAAATGCACTTTTGTCGTAGCCAAGGCTTGTAGGCGACTTCTGACACAAAATCTTATCTGCAACGATCTTTACACCGTGGGACACATTTTTCATCATGCAGAAACCCACTGGCATCTTCCTAGGATACATTCCTGCAGTCTTCGACTAACTGGGGACTCCTCTTTTGCACGCTCTTCTGGGTTGGCAGGTGTTCCTGTCCTTCCTGGAACTTCTTTAGACTGCTGGACTTGGTCCCTTTCATTTGCAGGTCTTCAGGTCCAATAATCCAGCAGTTGTTCTTTTCAGACTTGGTTGGCTGCTGCAAAATCCCAAAAACGAGGTGTAGTGTGTCCTAAGGAAACTTGCAGTACTTTAATCCTGCTTTTCTGGGCTCTGGGGTGGGGTACTTTACTTACTTTTACTGTATTCTTACTCTCCCAGCACTTCTGCACACCCTAGACTTGTCTGGGGGGGAATTCATGATTCACATTCCACTTTCTTAGTATATTGTTTGTGTTGCCCCTAGACCCATTTTCTCCCACTGCATTCTATAGCATTTCCTATTGTTTGCATTGTTCTATGACTATTTACTTGTCTAATTTTGGTGTCTAGTGTAAGTATTGTTTATAATACTTACCTCCAGAAGGAGTATTGCCTATAAGATATTTTCAGTACTGTGTCACCCAAACAAATACCTTTATTTTTGGTAACACTGAGTATTGTCTTTACTTGTGTATTAATACTGTGTAACTATAAGTGGTATTGCATGAGCTACGCATGTCTCCTAGTTCAGACTGAGCTGCTCTGCTATAGCTACCTCTATCAGCCTAAGCTGCTAGAACACTACTACTTCACTAATAAGGGATAACTGGACCTGGTATAAGGTGTAAGTACCCAAGGTACTCACCACCAACCAGGCTAGCCTCACACAGGCAGTCCTTATTCTTCTTATTTTCTTCCAGCAGGGATTTAATTTGCTTGGCATATATTCCATATTTATTCATGATCCTGGGTTGACAAGAAAGGGGGGGGGGCACCACTGGCCATTGGGGTGCAGGGTGAAACCCTCTGGGGAGACCCCTTCCGGTGAATGTGGCAAAAATCAATATGAATAAACACAGTTCCTTAAAAATCCAAGATGGAGAAAATCTTTTCTGGGAGGTTTGATCTGGCTGAGCCCACCCACTGGTGTGGCTAAGTTTTCTTAACACACCCCTTCTAGCACTCTCCTAATCTAATTGCTTGCGCTCCGATCTGGCTAGGGAAATAGTGAGGCCTGGTTTATAACCCAAGTGCCTTTCCCTCATTTGAAGACCAGTTTGGCCACCCTACTTGCTTCCTGCTCTGCCATGTGTTACATCAGTTCTCCACCCACCAGATGGCTTCTTTGTTTCAGCTTAGGCCACTTCACACCTCATTAAGGTAGCTTGCCTCAGCCTGTTAGAAAGAGTTCTTAAATCTAACATTGGCATTTTTTTTTATTTATTCTTACTATTAATTTGATATCTTACATGATATATTTAGCTCTTTCCTATCAGAAGTAATACATTATTATTTTTAAATGAAGCCGTTCAATCTAAGCCTCTGTAGCTCACATACTACAATAGGGAAAACGGAATTGGCAGTTTCCCCTTACCAGAGAATAAAACATCTTTTATAAGGTCCCTGCTTGTATTTACACTGCACCCAGCCCTTGGGACACCTAGGTCAGACTTTAGGGGTGACTTATATGTTAAAATAAGGTAGTTTAAGACTTTGGAAGTACTTTTAATTTCAAAGTCGAATGTTGAGTTAATTGTAGTTTAAAAGCTGCCAGCAAGGCAGGTCTTTCTTTAAAATGATACCAGACACCACATCAGTGCACACACGGGTGCCCTAACTCCACTGGGGTCCCTAAGCCTACATGCCCTACCATATACTAAGGACTTACAGGTAGGTTGTCAGAGCTAATTATAATTACAACGAGTTTGCATACCTTTTAAACAGAGCACTGGCCTTGGTTAGTAACTACTATTATTAGTCAAAAAAATAGGAGAGTGATTACAGCCAAAAGGACAATGTTCTCACAATGGGTATGTGAGTGAGTATGTCACTGGCTGTGTGGGGCTGGAGTGGCTGTATAGGTATATAAGTGGTTGTGTGAGTGGTTGTGTGGGTGTGTAACTGGGTTTCTTGAGTATGTGGTGGAGGTGTGAGCGGATTTGTTAGAGTCCTGTGTGGGATAATGTGTGATTGACTGTGTAGGTCTTTGAGTGGGTATCTAAGTGGTTCTCTGGGTCTGTGAGTGGGTGTATCAGTGACTCTTTGGGTGTGTGAGTTGGTGTGTGCATGTCTGTGTGAGTCTGTGAGTTTATGTATGAGTTATTCACTGGGTCTCTGAAAGGATGTATCAGGAACTATATGGGTATGTGAGTGGCTGTATGGATGTGTGGCACGGCCGGGTGTGTGAGTAGATGTGTAGATGTGTCATTGGCTGCATTGGTGTTTCAGTGCTCTTCTTGATCTCTGAGTAGGTGTGTGAGTTGTTGTGTAGGTATGTAAATGGGCATGTGAGTATGTGGTGGGTGGGTGTATGAGTGGCTGTGTAAGTGGCTTTGTGGGTTTCTCAGTGGTGTATCAGTGGCTGTATGGTATGTGAGTGGGAGTATTAGTGGCTTTGCTGTATGGGTGCATGAGTGGGTATGTAATGGGCTATGTAGGTCTTTGAGTGGGTGTGTAAGTGGATGAATGGGTATGTACCTGTCTGTATTAGTGTGTGTGTGGTTGTGAGTGTGTGTAAGTGCCTGCGTTGGTTTGTAAGGGGGTGTGAGAGTGGTTCTCTGAGTCTTGGGTTGATGCATCATTTACTGTATGGGTGTGTGAGTGGCTGTATGGATGTGTAAGTAATTGCCTGAGTGGTTGGGTTGGTGTGTGTTAGTGAGTGTGTGAGTGGGTGTGTGTTTTTTTTCAGTTGTGGCACTTGCCATGCACTGCTAATTATCCTGCAAATAACATCACTAAAGACATCTCAAGTGAAATAATGAATAATATTGCTGCAATTTTGAAGTAAAATTATAGATGAGAAAAATGTGTTTGGCGGGGGTAAGTTATAGATACCTTAGGACACACAAGTTATAATTTCTTTAGATAACTCTAATTATAAATGCTGAATTTCTATGGTTTTGTGTGTGTAACTTCTGAATCTAACTATACTGTATATATATATATATATATATATATATATATATATACATATATATATACATCACTGAAAAGCTAACGGTTACAGGGACATTATAGTTTGTTTCAGATTTTACACATAACTTTAACTAAAGAAATATTTAGTTCTGCAAGCCTAAACAGATAAAAAGATACTTTCAAGGAGAGAAGAAATAGGATAATAAAAAAAGACAACTGAATCAGTAATTTCAAAAGTATTAGTGTTGACAAAAGCACACATAAAGATTACAGTTCTGAAAAGAATCAAGAACATCATTTCCATAAGAAAACAGTATCTGAACTATCAAACGAATTCATATATATCAGTCTGTAGACGTAATAGGGTGAAGTTTGTCTCTATTTATGGCAACCCTTAGTGAGCTCAAATTCTTCAATACTGCAATAAGAATGAGACAAAGTACAGGATCAGCTTGGAAATTGCAGTTAAACAATATTTTATTGACATGATGAAATGATGTCAAAATAATCCTGCCATGTTGCAGTAAGTAGTAGCTGGAAGAAGGTGGCAGGGAAACACCTGTGCCACACTCTTAAAAATCCCCAGTGGTAACTTCACAATATGAACATTATCTGAACAGACTCATGAAAGTTGTACCAATATTGCTCTGATAGACAACACATCTTCCACAGAAAAGTACATTGGAGACAATTTGGCCAAAATGACTAGGAAATGTGTCTATAAATATCCACACTACAATGAATCAGCTAGCCCTAAAGAAATCACCTGTCTTGATTGGTACTGCTGGGAATTCCCTACTCAGATTGCATCAGTAAAAGCCAATAATCCATTGAATGTTGCAGAGGCTCAGGGAATCTCCAGTACCTGTAGAAGGCCCTTAACCTGTTGCTCAAAAGTGAGGCACTTCACTGTCCCTTTTTGGCATTCAAATACAGATTCCCTTGAATTAATGTATTTACACAACCACATATGATTGCCACATTCACGTAATTTACTCCCTGATGTATGTCAACATTTAGTTAATGATCCTTCACCATGTGCTAAGCAATTTGCCAAATGAATAAACATCAATTGCATGGAAATGAACATTGTGAGTAAGAACTGTAGTACTGCCTGTCATTTCCTTCATTGCTTATGAAGTTGGTCAATGCCAAATTACATGGAGTGACAGGTGAGGGTATGTTTGAGCCACCAAGCAATGGAGACACACTCCTATGTGTGACACCACATGAACTGTAGGCCCATCACATATATCCAATTCCTAACACATGCTGGCATGCTGCCATACGCGAGGGAATCATGCTTCATGCCATGAAGACAGGTGAACCATGCATGAAAAAGCAGTGAAAATGATATGATGGCAACACTGATGTTACCAAAATCATGGTAATGGCCAATCACTACTTACCAAGGGAAAATATTTCTCTGTCACTGCAATCAAAGTGCAACGCATGCTTTGTCGCATGTATGATGGTAACCTTCACATGAGAGACATTAGTGAGGCCCCAGCACTCATGACGCACTGAAGAAAGTGGCCTGTGGTGGACAGATGCCAATATCCTCGCTTGAGCAGACACATGGCTGAGTACAGTTATAGTTGTCAGATACCTCATGTTGTATGTTATAAGGGTTGACACACTGAAGACAAGTGGACGGTTGGGCACAAATGACCCCTATAGTACCAAACAACATGACCTGATTGATCACTGTACTCAGCCATGTGTTTGCCCTGGATAGTAGTTTGGATGTAGACTGTACACTGAAGTGTCCTAGGTCACTGGGCCAATAGGCAAGGCACATCAGCATGCACCAACTTCTGTACCTACACAAACAATTACTCATCTTGTATGTCACACATGGCCACCTCCAATCTTCAAAGGGAGATGTCAGACTTCAACACATCAACTTGACAATGTACCTGGTAGGAATCTGCCCAGGACTCCCCCCTTTGTAGCTGTTGTGCTCCACTCAAACATCCATCAAGCTTCGGGTAGGCCACTGCCAGAATGTGGGCAATCAGGGGGGCGGGGCTCTGGTGTGCTCCCTGCCCACAGTGGGAGGACAGCCCCAGCTGGACCTCTGCAATCTTCCAGGCCCAGGGTCTCAGGCCGGGTATCCCAGGTCCTCCCGCCTCTTGAGACAGTGGCCACTCTGCCGGCTATAGACCCCATGGTCCATACTTTACTTGTCACTTGCAAAATACGCCTGTACTATACAAATATGACTTATGGAAAGGTGACAACAAAGCAGTGGGAGTAAGGGCAATAACAAACATTGACAATGATACTCAATGCAAATATGTTCTAGCTCAGTGTTAGATTTCTCATCCTTGGCGTGGTCTCCCTTAACTTTTTGCCTCTGTTTCCCAGGTTGTTGATGTGTGCTGGACTCTGATTTTGCTGTTTTTGGTACTCTGGGCACGTTACCACTGCTAACGAGTGCTAAAGTGCAAGTGCACCTTTACAAAATGTGTATGTAATTGGCTTATCCAAGATTGGCATATTTGATTTATTAGCAAGTCCCTGGGAAAGTGCACCAGAGGTGCCCAGGCCTGTAAATCAAGTGGGCCTGCAGCACTGGTTGTGCCATCCACATAAGTAGCTCTGTAATCATGTCTCAGACCTGCCACTGCAGTGTCTGTGTGTGCAGTTTTTAACTGTAAATTCGACTTGGCAAGTGTACCCACTTGCCAGGCCTATACCTTCCCTTTTCTTTCATGTAAGGTACCCCTAAGGTGGGCCCTAGGTGGCCCCAAGGGCAGGGCACAGTGTATGGTTAAGGTAGGACATATAGTAATGTGTTTGATGTGTCATAACAGTGAAATATTGCTAAATTAGTTTTTCACTGTTGCAAAGCCTGTCCCTCTCATAGGATAACATGGGGGCTACCTTTAAATCTGATTAAAGTGTAGATTTCCTTTGGGAGCGGATGGACATGTGGAGTTTGGGGTCTCTGAGCTCACAATTTAATAATACATCTTTTAGTGAAGTTGATTTTAAGATTGTGTGTTTGAAAATGGCACTTTTAGAAAGTGAGCATTTTCTTGCTTATACCATTTCTGTGACTCTGCCTGTTTGTGGATTCCTTGTCTGGGTCAGTTTGACAATTGGGCTGGTTGCCCTTCGCACTAGACAGTGACACAAAGGGAGCTGGGAT
This sequence comes from Pleurodeles waltl, assembly GCF_031143425.1. Taxonomy (NCBI): domain Eukaryota; kingdom Metazoa; phylum Chordata; class Amphibia; order Caudata; family Salamandridae; genus Pleurodeles; species Pleurodeles waltl. The sequence goes on along the minus strand of NC_090445.1, from coordinate 556,973,313 downwards.
GTAGTCTGCATTTCCTGATGAGCCATCTGTGCTAGGAGGGAGGGGAGGAGTGGTCACTCACACCTGAAAGGACTGTGCCTGCCCTGACACAATGCAGTCTCCAACCCCCTGGTGAGTGTCTCGGGCCTGGCCTGGACAAGGCAGGATTTCACATTCAAGAGATACTTTGCTTTGAAGTAAGCCTATTTCAAAGGAGAAATTGGGTGTAAGAAGGGTGCCCAAAACCAAAGACTTTAGAACACTTCGGAAAACCAAGAGGAACCTCTGCCTGGAGAAGAGCTGAAGAGCTGAAGAAGAGCTGCCTTGCCTGTGACTATGATTTGTGGAGCTATCCTGCAGTTGCTGCTTCTGCCAGAGTAAGAGGGCAAAGACTGGACTTTGTGTGCCTTCAAAGGCTTGATTTAGAGCTTGCCTCCTGTTATTTGAAATCTCAGGGACAGCAAAGACTTTTCTCTGCCAGCACCTGGAGTCTCTGGAGAGACTCCTACTCTGCTAAGTGGTGCCCACCCAGTTCGTGGGACCCTGAAAGGAGAAGCTGGCAGGCTAAGAGGAAGAAATCCACATACAGAATGCCGTGCAGGGAAAAGATTGATGTGACTCCGATCTGCGGCCTGGAAAATCGACACTCCGCTGGCTTGGCAGCTGAAAATCAACGCTCGACTGCATCGCGACTGAAGAATAAATGCATGGAGCTGGAGAAACGATGCCAGCTTCGCTGATGGAGGCTGGTGAGATCGCAGCCCGCGCTGCGTGGTTTTCGGATCCTCGTGCAGCTGGATTTCCAAAGCAAGCACCGCTGGGTGTGGAAAAACAGCACAAGGCCTGCCCAGACCCGAGAGTGCTGACCGGATCGACGCATCGCTCTCCTGCGGAGAGAAGAAACAACGTGCCCGACTCGAGGAAAGGAGAAATGAAGCAAGGTTTCGCTCGTGAGAGAAATCTACGCATCGCAGGCCCTTTTCAACGCACACTCGCCCGTGCAGGGTTATTTTTGACGCTCCCAGGGTACATTTTCACTCTAACAGTCTTAGTGTGTGTTTAAAACTACGTGAAGACTCTTTTTGCTTTTTAACTTTACTTGTGTAACTTGTGGATTTTTGTCATTTTGGTCTTATTTTGTTTAGATAAATATTCTCTATTTTTCTAAACCGGTGTTGTGTAATTTTGTAGTGTTTTCATTAAGTTACTGTGTGTGTTGGTACAAATACTTTACACTCTGAAGTTAAGCCTACTGTTCTTGCCAAAATACCAAGGGGGTAAGCAGGGGTTAGCTGAGGGTGATTCTCTTTTACCCTGACTAGAGTGAAGGTCCTTGCTTGGACAGGGGGTAACCTGACTGCCAACCAAAGACCCAATTTCTAACACTCAGGGAGTTATGTCAGGACCCATTCCTAATGTAGTCACTATACAAATGTCTTCAGGCCAAGTTTTGCCACTGAAGACCCATTTTGGCCACACCCCAGGATCTGCAGGTCTATAGGGAGTGGGCCACCTGCCACAGTGGCATAGCCAAAGTAACTCTACCCCAGCCTGGTCTATGTCCCATACTGTGAGAAACATTTCACAGGCCCTGGCCTCTGCAAGATGAACATACAGAACCTATATGTCATTCTATGACTTTCAAGTCTCCAAGTCTACATATGCGAATGCCACGAAAGGAGGATCTAGGGCCTATCACACAACACAATGGTAATTTAAAATACATAGAGTATTTGTCTCCACTACCAGCACCATGTACATCTCATGTATGGAATATACATGTATGATTGTTATAGTTCGGTGTTGAGTGGTAGAGAAATTTGCGCTTCTCCTGGGGTCTTTCTTTTCAAATTACTGTGTTACGGTGCCCTGACCCCTTGGGGCGATAGGTTTATTTATCCCTCCCTTGGTTTTGGAATATAAAATGTAACAACAGGCACCTGAAAAGTTTAATTGGCATTCAGAGACACATTGTAGCTTATGAGGAATGAGGAATGAAAGGACGGTGTTGAATAGAGCTGACCTTACAGAGGAAGGGCCTCTTCAGCAAGCCTCTCCAGCTCCTCATGAGAGAAGACAGGGGCTGTTTCACCTGCTTGACATGGCATGATTGCTCCAAGAGGTGGGACACAACAGCTGAAGTGGTGGAGGTGTTGATGCCAGCACTGTCAAGAATCAAGTGAGTGATTCAGCAAAACGTGGTGTACATGTAAGTCACGTACATGGTCATTGATGCTGATGGCCTGAGCCATAGGTCTGTGACCATCACAATCACCAATGTTAGCCTATGTGTCCGCCACATTGAGACCACCCACCACGTGGTCAACTTCCACCAGCTGTCATGGGTGGTTCCTAATGTCCATTGAACTAGTTCAGGCTTCTTCCATTTTGGTGGTTATAAATACAGTACTAGGCCCTGTTAAATGTGTCACTACATCAATATATGTGTCTGATCATCACAAACAATCTAAAACAGCCTTGTTGTGTAGGTTCTCCTACACAATCACCAGTGTAGTGTGTTGCTGGTCACAGAAGGCATATTATGGTTGTGCACTGTTCACCAGCAGTGGCGGTCTTTTTTGGCGGTCAGAACAGACAGTTACATTTTGAGGGAAACATGAGGAGCAGGCAGTTGGGTGGTGCCCAAATCAATGCTGTTGACACATGTGTGCACAACTATGGGACTCACATTGCCGTTGAGTGGTAGACAGCTTTGATGTGTAATGGGTGTAAAGTATTTCCATAAAGTAATGCTTTCCAACATGATTTCAGTCTAGTCATGTATGTTGGTGTGGACACAGTGGCTAGTGCTCCAATTCATTTGATTGCACAAATAGGTACCCTGGGAGAGAGAGAAGGTGACAAGCACCAGTATTGCATACATTGGCAGACCTTCAAACAATGGAAGAACATCACATTATCAAACAATTCTGTCTCAATAGGCAAACTATTGAGGATTTATGTCATGAGTTATAGCAAGACCTGATGCCTGAAAACACCAATCAAACATGCATACCACATCATGGCAGTATTACACTTCCTGGCCACAGGGTCCTTTCAATATACAGTGGCCATATATGGTGATATGTCGCAACCCATGTTCAGTGGTGTGTTATGGGACATGCTATCAGCAATAATGAAACACATTAACAGCTATATCATGTTCCCCAGATGTGAGGACTTAGCCAATGTAAAGGCTGACTTCTATGGTTTGGTCCACTCCCACATGTGGTACCATTGATGGCACCCTTGTTGCATTTGTGCCATCACAGGCAAGTGAACAAGTCTATTGCAACAGGAAGCAATTCCATTCTATCAAAGAGCAAGTTGTCTGCTGGTCTGATATCTACATCTCACATGTCTGTGCCCATTTCCAGGTACAGCTCATGATTCCTTTGTAATGTGGAACAGCACCACACCCCAGTTGCTGTGACAACTTCAACAAGAGAGGGCCTGGTTGGTTGGTAAGTCACATCTGTCCTGATTTTGTGTGTGCAATATCAGGTGCTACAATCATAAAGTTGTGTCTCATTGTGGCACTTGTGTCTCATTCCAAAACAGGAGACTCAGCATATTCCAACCATCCTTGTTTGTTAACACCGGTGAGGAATCTCAACAGCACCAGGGGAAGCCCACTTCAATGAGGCCCATGGAAGAACACAGCAGGCAGTGTAGTAGGCTTTTGGGCTCCTGAAAGCCAGATTTTGCTGTCTGGACAAGACTGAGGGAGCTCTCCTCTACTCACCCGGGAAGGTGTGTCAGATCACAGTGGCATGCTGAATGTTCTATAACATGGCCCTACACAGGAATGCCTTTACATCCCTGAAGAGGGGGAGGCTGTGGTGCCACCGGATGAGATTCCTGAAATGCCAAATTAAGATAATAGTGGTGAAGAGGAAGGAGCTGACTTGCAACAAGATCTAATTGACAGCCTCTTCTAATGAGTGTAAGAATGTAATAAGATGTCATTATTTTGACTGTACAATGAACTGTAGTTGTGATAATGTGTGCAGTATATTTTTGCAAATAGTTAGGGAGCTGATGCTCAGGCAAAGTCTGCCAAAGGGTGCTTAACGAGGAAGCTTTTGACACATACATATTTTGATGATATTGCTTTGTTTGTGTCAAATTTTTCAAATGGATGTTGCTCTCCAAACGTTTGATATGTGACGTGTAAAATATATAGTTTCATATCTATAGTCCTTGTTTTGTTCTTTGCTCAGGTGCCTTCACCATAAAACCTTCATTTGGGCATTTCAGAGTTGTGACATTGGCAGGTATATCGTGCTATTGGGACATTCAAAATGTACATGGATTGTTCCTGGGAATGACTTTCAGAGTTTGGGTCAAGACAGCCTGCAAAGTGATAGGATAGAAGTGCAGAAGACTCCACTGGAGTTGCTCCTTTTTGTATGGTTGCCATGATGTTTCATGTGTGTCATCATGTGGTCATTAAAATGTTGGCCAAATCATGCCAGTTACCCTTCACATTGGCTAAACACTATTTTTGTCTGAAATATTTGTAGCTGTTAATGTGTTTCATCATTGTAGGCCAAAGTGCCTGTGGCACATCACTGACACTTGTTTGTGTCATACTACCAAATGCAGTACCACTAGATTGAAATGACCCTGTGATCATGGACAGTTATTCTGCCATCTGTCTGGGTGTTGCATTATATGATGTGGCATTCCATTTGAGGGCTAGGGGATATGGTGCCAGCTGATGACATCACCCATATCCATGTTTGCCTATACAACAGACCAATATCTGATATGTCCATTCCTACAATGTTCTGGGAGTATGTACCAGTAGACTTTGTGGTCTACACAGTCTGATATGGTCATGTCAGGATTTCTATGTTTATGTTTCTGACATCTTCACAGCCTATGTGCTAAACAATGTAATAAAATCGCTTCCGAAACAAGACACTTGTATGAATGTGTTGGTGTGTAATGGTTGTAATCCTGAGCTGAAAGCATGGTAGATGCAATATATCCCTTCTTCATAAGCAGCACTTATCTTCATTGTGTGGTTCACATGGCCTTATATATCTACATAGCTAAATTTGAATTTTAAGACACTAGACAGTGAGTTTGTGCCAGGAAAATTTATTACAATGCCAATACAGAAAAATAATTTGGGACAGAAAAAAACAAAAGTGTACAGTGAAGGGGTCAATCATGGTGAATGAAATTATTGGAGTAGATGCCATACCATTGGAAGTCCAAAATCCAGAGTACTCCTCCCATTGGAACTGGAATGTGGTTCAGAATCAGTCCACAGAGTGTATGTGTGACACACAAAGGAAGACATTAAGGTTTCTTGCTGGCAGTGGTAGGTGTATTGCCATCTGCAACACCTGGATTCTGGCATAGATGCCCCTGCTTGCTAGGGGGGTGTAAATCAGCTGCTGCAGAGGCAGGGGTACCCAAGGGTGGTTGTACCTTTGGCAGGCTCTCCCTTCCTGTGGCTGCTGCAAATGTACTTGGCCTTAAGTTATTTGGCCCACAGGAAGGGGTGAATAGTGGTTGGAAACCACTGCTCAGGGTTGTGTGAATGTCCCTCAGCACCCCTATTGAATTGTGGGCATCCTTTCTTTGGATCATGTCCCTCTGCACCTGCTTCATTTCCTGGATTTCAGTCAATACCTGGCCCATCACACATTAGGATTCCTGATAGATCACCAAGATGTGTCTGATGGTATCCTGATATCCTGGTCTACAGCAGCTCTAGTGGTCTCACTCTACTGGCCCTCAGCATCCTTCTCATGCACCCTACCCCCACAAGGATGTACACTTGGCACAGGGTACCCTCTCCAACTGGGTCCTGGACCCTTACTGTCAGGAGTGTTGGGTTGCATTGGGTTGCACCTCAGGATCCAGAACTGGGGGGCACAAGATGGTTGGAACATTGCTAGGTACACAGGTTGGGGAGTGCATTGTTACCTGCGGTGTTGATGCAACAGGGTTGTGAGGTGTCGTTGTGGTCACAGTGAGACTCACTGTTGCTGTCTGACCAGGTTTTCCAGATATAGCAGGACCATCCTTCAGGTCCGCAAGTCCAGAAGGACTTCATTCAGGGGTAGAGTGTGGGTCTGGTCAATGGAAGAGGTCTTCCCAAGAGCGGTGCCAACTTGACTTGCTGAGTAGGAGGGTACCTTACTATTTGTTGTGGTGTGACATCTACTTCCAAATGTTTTGTGTTACAGAAATTGGAGATGTGGGACTTTTTTTAAGTGGTAGGGTAGCCTATTGTGCCATGTTACCATGGTTTAGGAGTACTTGACATGACATATGTGAAGCTTGCCTAAACTATCACAGTCAAACAGATTATTAGATGTGCTGGTCAGTTGCACTTTGATTAATAAGAGAATGAGAATTAAATCTTACCAACAGTGAAGCCAATACAGTGGACAGGCAACATGTGCATTTGGCCATTCATAGGCCTAGTTGAGTGTGATACAGGAAAACATACAACTTTGTATCGGTGTCTGCAGTCATCATGTGTGCAGTGCTGTGTCAGTGTGTTTGCTGCTGCTACCATTCTGCTGATGCAGCTTATGGCTAGTTATGAATAGTTGGTGTACACACTTGGTAAGGTGTCATTCCTGTCCTCAACAGTTTAATCTAGGGATACCAGGTCAAAAATGGACCAGGTAGGCAGACACAACTCTGAATTGAGCATGGTCTATAAATTGCACACTCCTAGGTGACCCAACTTCATTTGAGAGCTCACATACAGATGTATTTGGTGAAGTGAACACTGGGCTGGTGGTTGGAGTTAGAGAAACAGGGCCTGTTGTGCTTTGCAATCAGGTTACTTCCTCTACTTCCCAACACTTAACAAATGGTATCCTCCCAGGTGAGTAAACATCATTTGAGAGTTTATAGACAGGTGTATTTGGCCAAGTGAACATTGGGCTGGTGGTTTGGGTTTAGAGAAACAGGGCATCCTGGGATTTACAGTCAGGTTATTCCCTTCACTTCTCACACTAGACAAATGGTATCATCCCAGGTGAGTAAACCTCATTTGAGAGGTCGCATACAGATGTCATTTTGCAAGTGAACACTGGGCTGGTGTTTGGAGTTAAAGAAATGGCCTATTGTGCTTTACAGTCAGGTTACTCCCTCCACTTCCCAACACTTGACAAATGGCATCCTCCCAGGTGAGTGCACATCATTTGAGAGTTCACAGGTGTATTTGGGCATGTGAACACTGGGCTGGTGGTTGAAATTAAAGAAACAGGCCTACTGTAGCTAAAAGGCAGGACATATACCTGTGAGTTTTACATGTCCTGGTAGTGGAAAAATCCTAAAGTCGTTTTCCACTGCTGTGAGGCCTGCTCCTTTCATATGCTAACAATATGGCTTCCCTCATGTATGTGTTTGAGTGGTAGATTCTTATCATAAAGGAGTAGACAGGTCATATTTAGTATGGCCAGAATGGTAATACAAAATCCTGCTGACTGGTGAGGTTGAATTTCATATCACTATTTTAGAAATGCTAGTGAGGATTTCTCTGCACTTAAACCCTTCTGTGCCCTACAGCCTGTCTTCAATCCACGTCTGGGCTGGGCTGTTGACAGCTCCCTTGTGCATTTCACCCAGACAACCACAAACACAGGATGGAAGGGTGGAGGGCCTGACACTTACATTTCAAAGGACAGTGGCTTGCCCTCACACAAAGGACTGCCAAACACCCTACTGGGACCCTGGCAGATAGGGTTGTACTGACAGGGGACCTTGTGCACTTCAAAACCATTCTTTGTAGTCTCCCCCACTTCAAAGGCACTTTTGAGTATATAAACTGAGTCCTTGACCCTACCAAACTAGACACTTTTCGAGAAAAACACTCTGCACCAGAACCTGCAACTTGTCAAGAGAAGATGCCTGGCTGCACAAAGGACTAACCTAGACTGTTTTACTGTAAAGGACTGCTGTCTTGCTGTTGCCCTGCTGCCTTGCTGGCCTCTGGCTCTGCTGAGAAGTGCTCTCCAAGGGCTTGGATTGAGGGTGCCTCCTGTTCCTGAAGTCTCAGGGCCAAAAATAATTCATCTCTGCAAGGATACTCCTTCTGCGGCGAAGATCGATGCACAGCCTGTCCAGTGGTGAGAAAATCACCACATTGCTGAACCAGCACGACGCATCCCTGGCTCCCCGAGTGGAGATCTGCACAGCGCCAATGTTGTGACTGGAAGTTCTATGCACAGCCTACCAGATTGACGCATCGCTGAGCTGGAATGACACAGCCCGACTTCCTGAGAGAGGAATCAACGCAGCACCAGAAATTCCGCCACATCTCCTACTGGATCGACACAACACTTGTGACCTTGTACCGCATGCCCAGGATTTCCGTGCATCGTCCCTGGGCATCAAAAGACCCCTCATCGCAAAGGGAATTCAAGCCTGCACACTGGAAATCGACGCAAAGCCCTTGCCTCATGGAAAAGAAGCAACACATCGTCTGTGTGCACCTGGAAAACCGACGCACACCTTTTTCCACACATCTCCTCCTCTGCAGTCTTCATGCGTGTAGTTTTGATGCAAACCAGGTACTTGGTGCTTACAAGAGACAATTGTTGCTTTTAAGAACTTAAGACTCTTCTTCTCATTACAAAAGTGATATTTTAACTTGTGATTATCAAATCTTGATCATTTGACCTTAATTTAATCAGATAAATATCTAATCTTTTTCTAAACCTGTGTGGTGTCTTTTTGTGGTGTTTCACTGTGTTATTGCCTGATTTATTGCACAAATACTTTACACATTGCCTTCTAAGTTAAGCCTGACTGCTCAGTGCCAAGCTGCCAGAGGGTGGGCACAGGATAATTTGGATTGTGTATGACTTACCCTGACTAGGATTGTGGTCCCTAATTGGACAAGGGTGTATACCTCTGCCAACTAGAGACCCCATTTCTAACAAGAGGTGTATTTGGCAAGTGAAAACTGGGCTGGTGGTTGGAGTTAAAAAAACAGGGCCTCCTGGGAATTGCAGTCAGGTCACCCCCTCTTCTTCACATACTAGACAAATAATATCCTCAGAAGTGAGTATACTTCATCTGAGTGTTAACAAACAGGTGTATTTGGGCAGGTGAACACTGGACTGTTGGTGTGAATCACAGAAACAGGGCCTCCTGGGGTTTGCATTCCAGTCACATTCTCTACTCACTAACACTTGCCAAATGTTGAGTATTACTTTTCTGTTGCCGACTGCATTTAGATTGGAGCATACATTTACATGTTAAGACATACTATGAGTCCTGGGATGATTTTTTTATATTGACACACTTAGATGGACCATTCTAACTTATAGTATGTGATGGGCCTTGGTGATGTTAGGTCCAACAATACACATTGAGAGCCTTATATCTCAGATATTCAAGGTTTTGAATGTTGTTAAAGTCAATGAATAACACAGTGGCAAAAGCTGAGCTGTGAGCATGCATGCCATTTTGCAGTTTAGTAGCAGTTTTTGAGTTGCAACTTACCAGACTCCACTCCCTCAGGTATTCCTATGTAGCCCTCAGGATACAGGATGGCCAAGACCTTCTCCTCCCAGGGAAAGAGTTGCAATGGAGCGCTGGGATGTCCACCGCTTGTCTTGTTGGCCTCCTCCTGTTGTCTGAAGGCTAAGGAATGCATCTTGCCCCTCAGGTTATTCCACCTCTTCCTAATGTTCTCCTTTGTGTGCAGGATGGTACCCCCAGCATTCACTCTGTTGACAATTTTTTGCCACAGTTCCATTATCCTACTGAGAGTAGTGTGCTGGACTTGGGCTCCAAACAATTGTGGGTCTACTCTTAAGTTTTCATCCACTATGATTCTCAACTCATCCTCTGAAAAATAAAAAGATCTTTGAGATGAGACATGATGGGGAATGAATGTGGGTGACACAGAGTTACGTACAAAATGAAAGTGATATGGGGAGTAAATGAAGAAAACTGTGTGAAGGGGGTTTAAGAGAAAGTGGAAAAAAGGGGTGTTCAGTAATCTACTCTTAGTTGCAGTGGAGGTACAAAGGATCATTGTCCGTGAAGGGGGATATTTTATAATGTACTTTGCAGGTGTTTCCACTGGGCCCATGATTGTCAGCTGTGCTGTTTTTTAATTCATCCAATGGGCTTTTGTCTGTTGCTTTGTTGTAGGCATACATCGGCGGTAGCCTGCCATTGGCTGACCGCTGCATGGGGACCGCCACGTTGACTATGTGTTTGGTATAGTCTTGGCGTTTGGCCACGTCGCTGATGACACCGGAGTATGGACCACCAAGATAGCAGAGTGCCTTGCTGCTGGCAGTCACCACATTGGCATGGGGGATGGTGTTTCTGCCTGTACACATCTTAATACGGTGGTCTGGGGACTGCTGGTATAGCGGTCTTTTTGGAACTGCCAACATGGCAGTTTGTTGGTCTAACAGCCAAACTCATAATCAGGCTCTAAGTCCCCTGAAGGACTACTTTGAAGATACCTGGGTTGGCAGAAGCACCACTCTAGATTCAAGCACCAAACCAAATTCCAAATACCATAGTGAAATGTCTATGACACCATCATGGCTCGAAAATCAAAATGCAACAATGATCTAAAAGGATGGCTTAATGCCTTCCAGTCTACATGAGGGAGAACCCAAACTACTTTCTACAAACTCATAGAAGCCTTACAAAAAGAACAAATCAATCACCAACTATCTGTAGAACAGTAAGTAACCTAATTAAACCTTACATTAGCAAAATAATTTTTGACAAGCTGCAATGTAAAATGAAAATTCTTTATTAACAACAAAGTAGTACCCTACTTAGAATCTATACCCAAAAGCCAAAATAGCCAAAAGCATAGTATAAAAAAAGCATAACTAAAGTATTGTTAACTAAGGCCCTCATTACAACCCTGGCGGTAAATGCCACCTACCGCCGTGCTGACGGCCGCCGACATACCTTGAGCGTGGCGGTAATCACCACGGGTATTATGACCCACACATAGAAATTCGCCACTGTACAGACACCCACATAAGTCCGCCAGACCAAAGGTCAGTGATAAACTGACAATAGCAGAAACCACACCGTTATGCCAACAGGAATATGTCCACAGTATCACGACCCACGAATCAACGCGGCGCTCTTTCAACTGCGGTAAACTATTAGCGGTACACACCACTGCGCTCAAAATACACACACACTTACAAAACTATACCACATTGGACAATTCAAACTACACACACCACACCCACACACCCACACAAATATAAAACACCCACCCACCCACAATACCCACAACCCATTACAGTGAAAAAAAGAGACCAAGCACAGAGAGACAAGCAAGGAGCAACCACTCAATTAGAGGCACAAACCACCTGCATGCCATCACAAACTTCTACCCCTACCCACACCCCATCACTCCACCAACTCACATATACCCCACTATCACAAACAACCCATCCCAATACCAAGCCCTGCATGTAACAACAATGCATGTGCATGGACACCCATCACAGAGCTGCATGGACACCCATCACCACAGCATACCCAGTAGATAGACTCACACAGCCCACAAAATCACCCCGAACACAAGGGCAAGCCGACAAGATAATCACAATCAGAGATGGAAACACACCCATTCATAATGTATCTGCCCACACAGATAAATTAACAATGCATTGCATCCCAACAGGACCCGTACTCGACGTCACCGGAGAGGAGGTGCCAGCTACATCCAGTCCCCCCCACGAAGATGCCCACAGTGACGACAGCAGCTATGCATGCCTGGATCAGGATGACTAACCTGGCCCATCAGGGACCTCTGGACAGTCTGTACCCCTGCCAAAGTCCCAACCCACCACAGAGCCTCCCCCCTCAGAAACACCAGCACCCACCCGGCAGGCCCATGCCACTGTCCCTAGGACACGTCAATCAGCCCCTTGCACATACCCCTATACTTATTAGCACCTAAATAAACACCCTTGAAACAAATAACAATCTGGAGTCACTCTAATGATTCACAAATGTATTAGTACACCATTATGAAAGCATTACAATGTAAATTTACAGTGAAAAATACTACAAGATGACCTTTGGTGGACAGCAGTACATGTAGCAGGAGCCAGAATGGGGCACAGTGATCTGAAAATAGAGAATCCAAATCGAACAGTCAGTGGCCATAGACATAGGGTAAGAGGCTGCCTTGTACAATGGCCAACAGATTACTGAAATGTTAAGTGGACCTACAGTCTTTTACCTGTGTGTCACTGGAAATACTACTGTATTATGTTTGTTCTGTTGTCCACATCTTCTTCCTCTGCCTCCTCTTCGTCACTGTCCATAGGCTCCACCGCTACCACAAGACCATCTCCATGCACATCCGCCTGCAGAAAAGGCACTTGGCATCTCAAGGGCAGGTTGTGCAACATACAGCATGCCATGATGATCTGGCACACCTTCTTGGGTGAGTAGTACAGGGATCCACCTGTCAGATGGAGGCACCAGAACCTGACCTTCAGGAGGACGAAGGTCCTTTCTATAACCCTCCTTGTAGGCCCATGTGCCTCATTGTAACATTCCTCTGCCCTTGTCCTGGGATTCCTCACTGGGGTCAGTAGCCATGAGAGGTTGAGGTAACCAGAGTCACCTGCAAATATTTGAGGGATACATGTTAGACACACACTAACCCTTAGGGACAACCCCATACCCATTCACTAACATATACTGGGTGGGGACCTTGGGCTCACCTATTAGCCACACCCGGTGCCTCTGGATTTGGCCCATCACATATGGGATGCTGCTATTCCTCAAGATAAAGGCATAATGCACAGAGTCAGGATATTTGGCATTCACATGGGAGATGTACTGGTCTGCCTAAAACACCATCTGCACATTCATCAAGTGATTTTTCTATTCGTGTAAATGTGTTCATTTCTCTGGGGGGGACAAATGCTACATGTGTACCATCAATGACACCAAGGATGTTGGGGATATGTCCCAGGGCATAAAAGTCAGCTTTCACTGTGGCCAAATCCTCCACCTGGGGGAACACTATGTAGCTGCGCATGTGTTTCAGCAGGGCGGACAACACTCTGGTCAATACATTTGAGAACATTGGCTGAGACATCCCTGATGCCATGGCCACTGTTGTTTGGAACGAACCACTTGCCAGGAAATGGAGCACTGACAAGACCTGCACTAGAGGTGGGATTCCTGTGGGATGGCGGATACCTGACATCACGCCTGGCTCCAATTGGGAACACAGTTCCTGGATTGTGGCACGATCAAGTCTGTATATGATGATAATGTGTCTGTCCTCCATTGTTGCAAGGTCTGTACACCAAAGGATGCCACCATCTCATATGCTGCCTCAGTGCTTGAAGCCTATGGAAGAGAACGGTGAGCAGAGGGTCATATTTCCACATCTATTGCACTTGATTTGATTTATTTACTTTACAGAAGCAGTATGTGAACTCGAAAGTCAGTTGATGTGCCAATGTCTGATGTGACGCAGTTAGGTGCCATGCCCTGTGCTCTCCTGAAATGGAGGCTTCCTGACCTGTGATGAGGGACAGGTGGAAATGAAGTAAATGTGCTGGCGTTGTACGCCGTTGCAGTAGGCGGTTGATGACTGCCACGCAACTTCGAATTGGTTATCATTGGGCCCTATGGGTTCCAGGAGCCAATGGCGTTGTACGCCGGTGGTGATGGTACGCACCACTGCGGACGTCAGCGTCATTTTCTATCTATTCACTCACTTGCTAGCTGACCTTCAACAGGAGAGGACCTACACTGCAAGTGCTGCTGTGACCTGTGTCTGGAAGCGACAATGGCTCATGTGTCTGGGGAAAGGGCCCCTGCCTTCACTGCAGAGGAGTTGGAGAATCTGGTGGATGGGGTCCTACCTGAGTACACGTTACTCACCGGTCTTCCAGACAAACAGGTGAGTACACTGTGAGCATGATGCGTGGGCCATGAATGTTTGGAGTGCTGTGGATATAAGCCTCACGTTGTGGGGTGCTGAGGCCTCCTGGCCAGAGTGCAGCATGTAAGGTGGTCAGTGTATGTGCATCAGGGCATGGGTGGGATATGGTGGGCAATGAGTCTGGCGGTCTGGACGGGTGAGTAATATCCTTTTCTGTTGTCTTTTCCCTCCAGGTCAGCGCCCACCAGAAGATGGGTATTTGTTGTGCCATCGCCAAGGAGGTGCAGACCCTGGGGGTCTTTCACATGCAGCGCACCAACTGCCACAAGAGATGGGAGGACCAGCGCTGCTGGTCAAAGAAGACAGCAGAGGCCCAGCTGGGGCTGGCCTCCCAACCTGGAAGGGGTGCCCGTCGCACCATGACCCCCCTGATGTTCGCCATCCTGGCGGTGGCCTATCCGGAGTTGGATGGGCGCCTGAGGGCATCACAGCAGCTACAAGGGGGTGAGTACAGATTTTGAAAGCTGACTTTCTGCGTGTTATGAGTTAGCTGGGTAGGGGATGTGGGCTGTGGGTGCCCCTAGGGCAGGGCGGTCATGGCAGGGTAGGTCCCTTGTTGAGCAGGCTCCCTAGCACTCCTGTCCCTATGCTGTAAGTTGCCATCTAACACTGGGAAAGGTCCTGTTGGTATCTGGTGTGCAGATGCTTGCATTAGGCATTGTACCCCATGGGCAGGTGACTGTCTCATTAAATGGTTGGCCATGGCCTAGTGCATAGGGCTGATCCCTGTGTGTAGTGTAGGCCAACGGTGGTGTTGTTGCTGGCATTGACCATGTGTATCTTCTGTCTCTTCCCCTCCCTTTATGTTTTGTCATACTGTCCTTGTGTGCATTAGCATCACCTGGCGGAGGAGCAGAGGCATCAGCGACAGAGGGAGCTGCATCCCACCCGGGCCTGGAGGCCAAATCCACTGAGGGTGAAGGCACCAGTGGGACGGAGGGTGAGGGGAGCACCACGACGGGGGACAGGAGGGAACACCTCGATGGAAGCTCCCTGGCAGTGGTGTACACCTCTGTGCCCACCCCAACAACATGTACCACTGCCACCCCCTACCAGCACCGCCCTCCCAGCAACCCCTCAGCATGTTTCCCGTGCCCGCTCACCCAGGAGGGTGGGCATCTCCTTCACCCCAGGCACCTCAGGCTCTGCCCAGTCAGCCCTGCTGCATTCAGTGAGGAGGCTATTGACCTCCTGAGATCCCTCACTGTTGGGCAGTCAACCATTCTGAATGCCATCCATGGTGTCGAGAGGCATTTGCAACAAACAACTGCATACCTGGAGGGCATTCACTCTGGTGTGGCGGCCCAACAGAGAGCATTTCAGGCTCTGGCCTCAGCAATGATGGCAGCCCTTGTCCCTGTGCCTAGCCTCCCCCTCCAACTTCCTCTACCCAGACCCAGACCCAATCCCCTCAACATCCGCCTATCCCAAGCACACCTTCAGATCAGCATTCATCCAAATCAACAAACAAAAGTGGCTCAGGCAAACATAAGCTTCATTTCACAGCCACTCACACAAGCACCATGCCCATGCAAACACACCAAAATCCACTGTCTCCACTGCGTCCCCCTCCTCCTCGACTTCCACCTCCCTCCTAATTGCATCTCCACTCACACCTGCATGCACTACATCCTGATCCACTACCTCAATCACCAGCACGCCCATCACAACTCACCCCTCACGAGCAGTCACCACCCCCACAACCATGCACACGTCCCCTGAGTCCTCTCCCAGTGTGTCTGTGACCCCTCCCCCCAAAGTACACAAACGTAAGCACCCACCCAACCAACAGCCATCCACCACACAACAGCATCCATCCCATGCACCTTCACCCAAACTCAGCAGACAGACACCCCCTACAACTACTCCCTCTTCCTCCACTCCAGAACCTTCTCCATCTTCCCGTCGCAGTGTGTCTAAAAAACTGTTCCTGGCTAACATTGACCCCTTCCCTACCCCTCCCCCATCCTTCCCCTTGGGCCAGGGAGTCCAGATCCCCAGCCAGCACTTCAACCACCAAGTCGGTAGACCTGTGGTACCTGCAACTCCCAGAAGTTCAAAGGGGGCACCCATCAGGGCAGCCAGTGTGTCACCGACCCCTGCAAAGGACCAACCCATTCCGCCACCTGCCAAGATGAAGAAGGGGCCAGCATACAGGACGGCCAAGGAGCACGACCCACCCAGCAAGGCCTCCTCCAAAACTCCAGCTGATAGTGCCAAGGTCCCAGCAGCATCTGCCAAGGTGAGGAAGGGGCAGAAAAGCCAAGGCAAGACACTTCAGGCCTCGGAGGCTCCAGGTGAGGGCCTGGTGCCCACCATCATAACCGACAGTCCCGCCACCTGTACCATGGCAAGCACCGCCACTAGCACCGCCACCTGGCCCGCCGCTGCCACAACAACTGTCAGCAGCAGCATCCCCAGTGGGCAGCCGTCTGGGGCTACAGGAGACAGTCTGGAGCCTTCCACCAACACTGGAAGCACCCCCACCAGCACAGGCACGACCAGCAATTTGCAGCCTTAATCGACGCAGGATGGAGTTTGGCCCTGCCTCCATGGAGTATCATGCAACCTGTTCCCTGAACATCTCGTGCCTCAGACACCCAGATGGTGGGATGTGAACTGCCAAACCCCAAGTGCTGCATCACTGGGCACAAAGACCCCTCCAGAACCAATGGAGATATGCATCCACTCACCCAATCCTTTGCAGGATGAAGCAGACTGGACACAAAGCCCCCTCCAGAACCAGTGGACATTTGCATCCACTCACCCAATCCTTGGCAGGATGAAGCAGACTGGGCACAAAGCCCCCTCCAGAACCAGTGGAGATTTGCATCCACTCACCCAATCCTTGGCAGGATGAAGCAGACTGGGTGCAAAGCCCCCTCCAGAACCAGTGGAAGAAGGCATCCACTTGAGAGACTGTGGCCTTGCACTCCCCAGGACCAAGCAGTAGGCAAACCACCCACTAGAGAGACTGTGGCCTTGCACTCACCAGGACCAAGCAGTTGGCAAACCACCCACTAGAGAGATTGTGGCCTTGCACTCCCCAGGACCAAGCAGTGGGAAAACCACCCACTAGAGAGACTGTGACCTTGCACTCCCCAAGACCAAGCAGTGGGCATGGAGCCCCCTCGAGGAGCAGTGGCGTTGTACCATCTGCTGGCTGAGGTGCCCCCCTTCCCTGTCTCCCTGAGGTGCCTGTGTGTTTACGACCTGATACCCCTGCAGTGTTCTCTCTGTATTGAGGCAGGAGTCAAGTGTGAGCTTGGCCCATGATTTTTGGCCCAGTGGGCTACAGACATTTGCAAAGGACAGTGTACGACCTTCTGTACATATTGTGAATATTTGTATATACTGTTTTTCTATATTCGTTTATTATATCTGAATATTTCAAAATATGACTGATTTAAATCAATTCCTTTTGTCCTTGCGTTCTTCCAGGGGGTAACGGGGTGTAAATGTACTGTTGATGCATGTGTTTTTGTGTATGGTGTTGGGGGTGAGGGTGGGGGTGTTGCATGTGTGTATGTCACTCCCTTCCCCCCCCGTGTGCTAGGTGCAGTACCGACTGTGGTCGTCGCTGCCGCCTTTGATATTCATCGTGTATGAGGAGGTAGACAAGCATCAGCAGGACCTGCAGCTCGGGCTCCATGGCGTCCTGGTTCTTCGTTGCTTGTCGAGAGGTGAGTGGTTTCCCTTCCAAAGGCTGTTTCTGCTGTGCTTTTGATGTCATTGGTACCGCCCCGGAAAATCTGGCGGATTGGCGGGTTGTGATAGGATGGGTGGTACACTGTCATCCCCCTGTCTGTTGACGGTGACCACCCCGGTGTTTGTTGCTACCACCGTGGTGGTCGGTGTGTTAAAGTGGCTGTATGTTTTGGCGGTTTCCACCGTGGTCGTGATGCCATTTCTTTTACCGCAGGCCTGTTGGTGGTATTACTACTGTTTTAACACTGACCGCCAGGGTTGTAATGAGGGCCTAAATCTTTATTATGGTTATACATTAGTAAAATAGCAAAAAAGACTGTTGAATAAAAATAATTTGCCTATTAAATTAGGTAAAAATGAAGAGGTCACTAACCATAAAGATCAAAATTAGAAACAAAATCAAACTGAACTAATTAAATACAATACAGTAAATAAAATATAACACCTAACAATCACATCAAATACACATAAATAATAAAACATAAAATGTACCACCCGGGAATAATTACTTAAGTAAAACTCACTGTTCAGTAGTTGTGGATGTTTATCCATATACATCTTGTCAAAATATAATCCATAAAAAATGGGAAAAATAAATCTGAAGTATCCTCTCAAAAACTTTGAAAATAAAACAGGTCCATTTTAAATCAAATAAAGGAAACCAAAGTCATAGAGAACCACAAACAATTTGGTTTACTAGAATCTAAAATAATTTCCTTTGAAAAAAATGCAATATCCAAATGTCTATATGATAATTTCAGATACATAACCCTGTAAAAAAAAATCATACAACACCCATCTACAAAAACACTGGGCCTCATTACGAGTTTGACGGTCCTGGTACCGCCATGTTGGTGGTAGTGGTGAATAGACCATCAACGGTCTGGTGGATGTGACTGCCATATTACAAGTTAGGCGGTCGTACCAACAGAAGCCTGCCAGCGGTCCACTGACACTGCCAGGCAGCACAGACAGCCACGGTCATGAGAAAGCACAAACAGGCCAGCGGAGTCTGTGTTTCCATCAGACTCAGTACGAGGTTGCACACTGCCAATGTGACTGTGGCAGTCCACCCACCAAGTATCAGAAGACAGAAACATACAGTATAAAGGTAGACACTCACCTGCAGCTAGCCTTACATGACCAATGCCGCCATGGAGCCAGTCACAAACGTCATGTCACAGCTGATGATCATCGATAGACAATGAAGTCTATGTTGCTGTGGACACTAACAACCCTAAGTACACACACCTACCTGAATCACCAATCTGATAAACAAAATGTAGTGCCGGCAAAAACATCATGGGGGCGGGGACATCACGGGCAGCAGGTATATGTCGGCAATAACATTCACTCACCAACATACATCAACATGGACACGTACACAATCATAATACGCACACTTTGGCCAGCACACTCACACAGCACTGCAACACTACACAACCACACATGGCTACACAGCTCAGGCACAGGGAGACTGAATGCAACACAACATTGTCATACACATCAACATCATACAGACAACACATATACAAATACAACTCACATTTCACACTGGCCAGGGACTGTCCTCACATACAACACACATAAGTATCGATGTGGCATGGAACGCAAACACCACCACCAGTAAACAACTCTGCAATGGACACACACATCACATCACAATGGAAGCACAATGGCATGCACAAAACACAGAGAGACAAATAGACCAAGGACAACATGACAACTATACCTACGCAATTGAGATGGGGCAATCTGCCTCACCTAGGGAAGGAGACTGCACTTTGAACAGGGCCCCAAACAACATGTTTACAGGAAATTACCCTACATGGGTCTCAGGGACAAACAATACTAAAACTAATAACCAAGCACATTTGCACAATGGGGAAGGGCAAGTCAAAAAGCACTTACAACTCCGACTGCATGGGACATGCCACAACAAGAACTTTCTGCAAGGAACACTCACCGAACTGGGCATATGCACACGCAAATACAAACACTGCTAGCACAATTTCACACATTCCATATCTGCACAAAAGAAACTCAAGATGCCACTCATCACATGTATACATCTGCCATATCAGGTGAACAAGTCTAAGACCTGTCAACACCAGAGCAGTACGCGCTCTATTGGCGACAAAAATGCATAAACCCAGCACTCTCAAAACAACGTAATTTATGCATTGTGCTGATATGTTGTGGTTTAACCTTTTGCATTGCAGAGTTCAATCCTGTAAACTTATTCTTAATATGCTTACAAATACTGTTCCTTTGCAATGTATTGCTGCAGGTTTTCAGAGTGTGTTAGGGTGTGGCCCCTTTCCAGGGCCTTCCAGAGACTTTCCCTGCAACATGCCTGGGCGTTTTTCTGGGGCTGGGCCAAGACTCTATAAAAGAGAGCCAGCCCAACTCCCAGTGCTCACTATTCAGAGGTCCCGGTGCAGAGCAGCAGCTTCTTCCTGAGCTCCTGTCCCGGCGGCCTATTTGGATCTTCCAGTCTTCTGCCCTCATCCTTCATTGGTGATCATTGTTCCAGGCGGTAAGACGGTGGTTGGACATTTCCCGACTCCGTTATTGAGAATTTTCATATTCTTGGTTTAATTCTTAAATGAATAACAGATTACTTGCGCGCTGCTATTTTTTTACATTTATATGGTGGTTTGCAAATAGGCAGGTGTGAGAAACTGGGGCTGATTGCAAGGGCCCCATAACTTTTTGCCCCCATTTTCCACTTTATGCTGGTGTTTTCCTGACTCTGATGGTGCCCTGGGTACTGCTAACCAGTCCCAGGGCCTGTGCTCTGTGTAAAATGGATATGCAAATTAGGCTAATTATAATTGGCTAAGTTAACCTACCTATAAGTCTCTAGTATATGGTAGGGCATGTAGGTTTAGGGACCACAGCATAGGTGGTGCACACCTAGGTGCATTGCTGAGGTGCCCAGTGTCATTTTAAAAGCAAGCCTGCCTTGCTGGCTGCTTTTAAATTAAAGTTATATGCAAATTCGACTTTGGAATTAAAGGTACTTCCAAAGTTTTAAACTACCTTATTTTTACATATAAGTCACCCCTAAGGTGTGCCCTATGTGCCCCTAGGGCTGGGTGCCATGTAACTATAAGCAGGGACTTTATAAAAATAGATTTATAAGCCCTGGTGAGGTAAAAACAGCCAAATTCGTTTTTCCCTCATTGAAGTAAATGGCCTTCATAGGCTAGAATGGGCAGACTTTATTTTAAATTTTAAAGTCTCCTTAAATGTTACATACCAAGAATTTGGTATCAAATTGATTGTTATAATAAATCCCACAACTTCCAGTTGTTGGATTTAATATAACTAGTGCAGGTAAAAAGTTTAGACTTTACCTAAAAAGTTGCCAATTTCAGCTCTGCATTGTTTTTGCTGCTGTGCTCTGATTGGCCAGCCTGCAGCAGCTTCTGCCAGGCCACTTTAATGAGGTGTGAAGTGGCCTGGCTTTACACAAAGGAATGTGCTTGGGGGAGAGAATCTCCCCTCAGCAGATGGGGAAGCAGGAAGGGGGAGGGCTGCCAAACTGGTCTTCAAAGGCAGAGAAGGACATCTGGAGCACCCAGCAACACCCCCACATCCTGCAACCCCAGACAGCTAGGTGCCCCCTTGATTAGATTGGGAGAGGGCAGGAGAGGGGTGTGTTTATGATTTTTAGCCACACCAGTGGGTGGGCTCAGCCAGATCTCTCCTCCAAAAATCAGATTCATCCATTTTGGATTTTTAGAGACTATTGCCTTCTGGGATGGATTTTTGCCACACTTCCCAGGAAGTGGTCATCACAGGGGGACGACCCTGTCCCTGATTGGAGGACCAGGGCCCCCCTGCTTTTCACCCAGGAGCAAGGATAAAACTGGCAGACCTGCACCCACGCCTCAGATCCCCACCAAATTTCAAGAAGAAAGAACTACAAGGAGAAGAAGGACTGCCCTGCTGGACCCCTGGCCTGCACCTGGACCCTGCACTCAGAAAGACTGCACCAGCTGCACACTTGGGCTTCACCACAAGAAGGACTTTGCCTGGCTTCCACTGGTTCAAGGAGGGACTCCCTGTTTGCTACAGGTGAAAAATTGCTAACCAGAGTCCCCTGCACCAACTCCTGAAAAAGTGACCAGCTGACCACTGCCCAGTGGCCAAAAAGGAGTTTGCGCCAGGTGCACTCTGGGAGTTGAAGTCCGCACTTCCCAAGGACCATCACAGAACTTCTGGACCCTTGGGGTGAGCTGTGGACCCCAAAAGAACCTTAAAAGAACATCTGGGTGAAGCCCCAGAAGTTTGGAAAAGATTGGAGAAATTTTAGAAAAAAGCTCCATAAAGTGACCGACTCGACGCGGAAATTCTAGCCGGCTTGCCTCAACCGCGACCCGGCCTGACTTCGTGGTTCGTCCCGGTCAAGAAAAACATCCGAAAAAGAGACTAAGTCCGAACGTAAAAAGTTGACCGGGACCTTCCAGCCATCGTATCCGAGAAGGGCTCCACGGACGTCGGATCAAGATCCAGGTTTACCCCGGTCGAAGGATTTTCATCTCGAAAAAACGACTAAGTCCGAAGGTAGAAATCACCACCGAGGAAACCGACTTCGCGTATCCGGACAAAGGCTCCAGGAGGTCGGATCCAACTGGCAGGTTCGTCCCGGTGAAGAAAAACTTCAAAATAAAGACTAAGTCAGAAGGTAACTTTTTAACCGAGGCCTCCCGCGACCTGTAGCCGAGCAGGGCTCCATCGCGGTCGGCCTGAAAGTTTGACTTTGTCCCGGTCCTGGTGCAACCAGATGACCCGATTGGCGCTTTTTGTTTCTATGCGCTAGAAAATAATAATACTTTAAAAATTCATATCTCCGGTTCCCCTGAACCG
Organism: Pleurodeles waltl; assembly: GCF_031143425.1. Classification (NCBI taxonomy): domain Eukaryota; kingdom Metazoa; phylum Chordata; class Amphibia; order Caudata; family Salamandridae; genus Pleurodeles; species Pleurodeles waltl. The sequence goes on along the minus strand of NC_090445.1, from coordinate 556,950,791 downwards.
ATTTTAATCGTTTTTGTGTCATTTTAAAGATAAAAATATAAGCTATTTTTATAAATTGGTTTTGGATTTTTAAACTGTTTCCTGTGTTTTATTTAATTACTGTTTTGTGATATTTGAATGCTTTACACTTTGTCTCCTAAGTTAAGCCTTGACGCTCAATGCCAAGCTACCAAGGGTAGAGCTGGGATTAATTTACTGAGACCTAACTGTACTTTTGTGGAGGTTTGTGGCTTGTTGCTAGGTGTAGGTACCTACCTGCCCTACCAATAACCCATTTTCCAACAGCAGGACACGTGAATTCTTCCTTAAAGGTTTGACTTTGTTATTCATTACGCGCTGCCATTTCTTGACATTTACGTGGTGGTTTAAGAATCGGCAAGATGCGCGTTTCGTTTTATGGTGTTTGGACATTGTTGTCCATTGCGCGCTGCTATTTCTTGACATTTACATGATGTTTTACGAGTTGGCAAGATGCGCAACTCGTTTCATGAGAATTTAACTTTGTTGTTCATTGCGCGCTACCATTTCTTGACATTTACATGGTGGCTTAAGAATCGGCAAAAGAAGCGCGATTTCTTTCATTGTACTTTGATCTTGTTATTTATTGTGAGCTGTTATTCCTTGACATTTATATTGTCTTTTACGAATCGGCAAGACACGCGATTCGATTAATGAGGATTTGACTTGATATTCATTGCATGTTACCATTTCTTGGTATTTTACATGGCAACACTCGAATTGGCAAGACGCACGATTCTCTCCTCAAGTTTAATTCATGTTGTTTATTGTATGCCACTAGTCTAAGATATTTATTATGTAATATTCGAGTTGACAAGTTATGTGATTTGTTTCCATGAATCCATATTGTGTTATTCATGGTGCACAATCCTTTTATGGTGTTTACTATATGTATATATATCTGCAATATTTGCAATTTGTGTTGAAACATTTTAAGAATACACAGAAGACCAGAGTTTCTAGATGCAATATTGTATGGTCCTAGTATACATTCTCAAAACATGGTTTATATGACTGGTTTAAAATTTAATCAGAATTATTTTTCTGATTCTCATGTAAAGGAAAGTACTTGAATAAGAAAGTTTTCATTTAATTCATCTTGATTCCCCTACAGGTATCCGGCCATCTTGAAACGTAGTCATTTTAAACTTAACTCTTAGATTGTTCATGTTTTCAGAGTGACTAGGCTTAGAATCATAGTTTAGTATTGATTTCAGGAGATATAATTTTCATATTGTGTGTTCGAACCTTTTTCTTACTACAGGTCTCCTTCCCAGCTGTTCCCTTCCTAATCCCCTCTTCCTCTCTTGAACTCTCTCAGTCTCTGTGATTTATCTATCAGAGTCTTGGAGCTGTTCAGTGGTGGACGTGTTGGAGAGGTGCACAGACCCTGAGGATCTGGTGACTCTGACAGACCGTACCTATCCACATTGGCAAATACAATAAGAAATACTTACTGTACAAATCAGTGCACAATGCCATAACACCACCATTGCATTTACACACACACTCATATGCACCGATACACACAACATATTCCCTTCTCTCAGGGGACAACAGCACAAGCAATAGCATATGGATCAGCAAACAGGACCAAACACACACAACTAGAGGCACCCAACCAAAGTCACTCAGGAATAACATAAAGGTAGAAAAGGAATTGCAGAATAAATATGTGCCCCAAAAACAAACTGTTTGGGGCTATTGAACATGAAAACCAGGAAAGTCCAAAGGCCATTGGCCGTTCTATAGAACATGCTAATAATGGCAGTGTTGTGCCTACACTTAACTTCCAACTGCCATGTAACATTCCACAAGAAGGGGCATCAAGGGGGCAGGCAGGCATCTCAGCAATTGTATAGGGGTGATGGTGGAGGGATCATATTTGGGAGGGTAGTTTGGGCTTGGGCTTGGGAGGGGTGGCCTTCTTATGAGGGTGGGCTTCTTCTTCAAGGGGTAGAGGTATAGCTACTTGTAGGGGGCAGGGAAGGCCTTAGAGGTAGAAGGGATGGCCCAGGAGCTGGATGGGGTCCTTCTGGGTCTGGGATGGGGGGAACAGGGCAAAGGTTAAAGTCAAACAAAAACGTTTTCGGGACACACAGGGACGATCAGCAGAAGGGGTCGGGATTTGGCGGTTGAGGGAGTGGTTGTCTGATGTGTAGGTGTGAATGTTGTGGGTGCGTACTTATGGGAGTTATGCTCGTGTGTGGTAGGTGTCTGTTGGGTGGGTGAGTGAGGGTGTGTAGGAAAGTTCCATCTTGCCTGGCATGTTACCCCTATATTTCACTGTATATATGTTGTTTTAGTTGTATGTGTCACTGGGACCCTGCCAGCCAGGGCCCCAGTGCTCATAAGTGTGCCCTGTATGTGTTACCTGTGTTATGACTAACTGTCTCACTGGGGCTCTGCTATCCAGAACCTCAGTGGTTATGCCCTCTCATTTCTTTCCAAATTGTCACTAACAGGCTAGTGACCAATTTCACCAATTTACATTGGCATACTGGAACACCCTTATAATTCCCTAGTATATGGTACTGAGGTACCCAGGGTATTGGGGTTCCAGGAGATCCCTATGGGCTGCAGCATTTCTTTTGCCACCCATAGGGAGCTCTGACAACTCTTACACAGGCCTGCCCTTGCAGCCTGAGTGAAATAAGGTCCACATTAGTTCACAGCCATTTACCACTGCACTTAAGTAACTTATAAGTCACCTATATGTCTAACCTTTACCTGGTAAAGGTTGGGTGCTAAGTTACTTAGTGTGTGGGCACCCTGGCACTAGCCAAGGTGCCCCCACATTGTTCAGGGCAAATTCCCCGGACTTTGTGAGTGCGGGGACACCATTACACGCGTGCACTATACATATGTCATGACATATGTATAGCGTCACAATGGTAACTCCGAACATGGCCATGTAACATGTCTAAGATCATGGAATTGTCACCGCAATGCCATTCTGGAATTGGGGAGACAATTCCATGATCCCCCGAGTCTCTAGCACAGACCCGGGTACTGCCAAACTACCTTTCCCGGGGTTTCACTGCAGCTGCTGCTGCTGCCAACCCCTCAGACAGGTTTCTGCCCTCCTGGGGCCCAACCAGGCTTGGCCCAGGAAGGCAGAAGAAAGGACTTCCTCAGAGAGAGGGTGTTACATCCTCTCCCTTTGGAAAAAGGTGTCAGGGCTGGGGAGGAGTAGCCTCACCCAGCCTCTGGAAATGCTTTGATGGGCACAGATGGTGCCCATCTCTGCATAAGCTAGTCTACACCGGTTCAGGGATCCCCCAGCCCTGCTCTGGCGTGAAACTGGACAAAGGAAAGGGGAGTGACCACTCCCCTGACCTGCACCTCCCCTGGGAGGTGCCCAGAGCTCCTCCATTGTGCTCCAGACCTCTGCCATCTTGGAAACAGAGGTGCTGCTGGCACACTGGACTGCTCTGAGTGGCCAGTGCCAGCAGGTGACGCCAGAGATTCCTTCTGATAGGCTCCTCCAGGTGTTGCTAGCCTATCCTCTTTCCTAGGTAGCCAAACCTCCTTTTTGGCTATTTAGGGTCTCTGCTTTGGGGAATTCTTTAGATAACGAATGCAAGAGCTCATCAGAGTTCCTCTGCATCTCTCTCTTCACCTTCTGCCAAGGAATCAACCGCTGACTGCTCTGGAAGCCTGCAAAACTGCAACAAAGTAGCAAAGACGACTACTGCGACCTTATAACGCTGATCCGGCCACCTTCTCGACTGTTTTCCTGGTGGTGCATGCTGTGGGGGTAGTCTGCCTCCTCTCTGCACTAGAAGCTCCGAAGAAATCTCCTGTGGGTCGACGGAATCTTCCCCCTGCAACCGCAGGCACCAAAAGACTGCATCACCGGTCCTCTGGGTCTCCTCTCAGCACGACGAGCGAGGTCCCTTGAACTCAGCAACTCTGTCCGAGTGACTCTCACAGTCCAGTGACTCTTCAGTCCAAGTTTGGTGGAGTTAAGTCCTTGCCTCCCCACGCTAGACTGCATTGCTGGGTACCTCGTGATTTGCAGCTGCTCCGGCTCCTGTGCACTCTTCCAGGATTTCCTTTGTGCACAGCCAAGCCTGGGTCCCCAACACTCTAACCTGCAGTGCACGACCTCCTGAGTTGTCCTCCGGCGTCGTGGGACCTTCCTTTGTGACTTCGGGTGAGCTCCGCTTCACTCCTCTTCGTAGTGTCTGTTCTGGCACTTCTGTGGGTGCTGCTTGCTTCTGAGTGGGCTCTTTGTCTTGCTGGATGCCCTCTCTGTCTCCTCACACAATTGGTGACATCCTGGTCCCTCCTGGGCTACAGCAGCATCCATAAACCCTAACCGCGACCCTTGCAGCTAGCAAGGCTTGTTGACAGGCTTTCTGCATGGAAATACCTCTACAAGCTTCTTCACGACGTGGGACATCCTTCCTCCAAAGGGGAAGTTTCTAGCCCTTGTGGTTCTTGCAGAATCCACAGCTTCTACCATCCGGTGGCAGCTTCTTTGCACCCACAGCTGGCATTTCCTGGGCATCTGCCCACTCCCGACTTGATCGTGACTTTTGGACTTGGTCCCCTTGTTCCACAGGTACTCTCGTCTGGAAATCCATCGTTGTTGCATTGCTGGTGTTGGTCTTCCTTGCAGAATTCCCCTATCACGACTTCTGTGCTCTCTGGGGAACTTAGGTGCACTTTGCACCCACTTTTCAGGGTCTTGGGGTGGGCTATTTTTCTAACCCTCACTGTTTTCTTACAGTCCCAGCGACCCTCTACGAGCTCACATAGGTTTGGGGTCCATTTGTGGTTCGCATTCCACTTCTAGAGTATATGGTTTGTGTTGCCCCTATACCTATGTGCTCCCATTGCATTCTATTGTGACTATACATTGCTTGCACTGTTTTCTATTGCTATCACTGCATATTTTGGTATTGTGTACATATATCTTGTGTATATTTGCTATCCTCATACTGAGGGTACTCACTGAGATACTTTGGCATATTGTCATAAAAATAAAGTACCTTTATTTTTAGTATATCTGTGTATTGTGTTTTCTTATGATATTGTGCATATGACACCAGTGGTATAGTAGGAGCTTTACACGCCTCCTAGTTCAGCCTAAGCTGCTCTGCTAAGCTACCTTTTCTAACAGCCTAAGCTGCTAGACACCCCTCTACACTAATAAGGGATACCTGGACCTGGTGCAAGGTGTAAGTACCCCTTGGTACCCACTACAAGCCAGGCCAGCCTCCTACAGGGTGTTTATGGGTCTTGGGCTTAGGAGGGGTGGAGGTTGTGGGGGATGTAATGTCTGTTGTGGTGGTGACTGCAGGTATGGTGAATGTGGTGGATATATGTGTCTGTAGTTGTGATGTATGTGGGTGTTGTGATTGTGGTAGATATCTGAGGGTCTGCTGGGGCTGTGTCTTCAGGTAGGATGGGTGTGGTGGCTGTGTCAGAGACTATTGTGATGGTGTCTGTAGGTATGCTTGATGTTGTGTGTGTGATGCCGGGGTTGTGGGGGTATCAGTGGAAGTTGTGAGTGTTGCTGAGTCTGTTGGTGGATGTTGTTTGTGTACGTGCTGGTATGTGTTGTAGTGCTTGTATTTGTCTGTGCTCCATTTGTCTGTTGAGGTGGATGTCTGTGGATCTGTTTGAGTGCTTTGGGTAGGTAGGGGAAGGGGCATTTAGACTGGGAAGAGGGAGTTGGAGGGGGGATAGAAGGCGGGGGTGACTGGCTGTCATCATTGTGGAAGCCAAAGCCTGAAAAGATCTCTGTAGGCCAGCCATTTCATCATGAATGCTTTCCAGGAATGCAGTAGTCTGGTGGAGCTGACTTGCCAATCCCTGGATGGCATTCACGATGGCTGTCTGACCTACAGAGATACTTCTCAGGAGGTCAATACCCTCTTCACTGAGGGTAGCAGGGGAAACAGGGGGTGGGGCAGAAGTCCCTGCGGCAAAGGAGACACCCACCCTCTCTGGTGAGCGGGCACAGCCAACTGGGTGGGGAGCAACAGGGAAGGCGGTAATTCAATGGGGGTGACGGATAAAGATGGCACTAGGGAATTACGATGGGTCTACTACCACTAGGGAGTGGCCACGGGAGGAGGAATCCAAGGATGATGATGTCCCGGTCTCACCCGTGGCACTCCCCTCTCCCCCGGGCCACAGGGTCCCACTGTGTTAGTAGTGTCTTGACCCAGCTCCTATATCCAGATGCTTCCCCACTTGGCTTGACCCCATCTCCTTTGCTTAAATGTGCGGATGCTGCAAAAAGAAAGAGAAATAGGGCCATAATATGTGCTTATAACACTTTTAGCAACACAAAGGGATAATGGACGGAGTGTTGAACAATGCAAACACTCATCCCCAGTCACAGATCTGGGTTTAATCCATTGTTCTTATGCTCACCATGCCACCCAAGGGTCAAGACTGATTTGCATATGGCTGGGTTCAAACTGGGGTGGCATGGTGAGCATAAAATCTGATGGATTAAACCCAGATCTATGACTGGGGGTGAATGCTTGATTTGGTCTACATTCCATCCATCAACTGTTCTTTTTGCATGTGTCGCCCCAAGTGGGAAGGGTATGCCCAGACGTGGGTCCCGTGCTCACTATGCCACCAGATTCAAGCTAGCCTGGCTGAAGAGGGGTGATACCCCGAAACCGGTCCCAGGATGCTTGTTTCTGGTCCAGGGGGGACCTGGCATGGCAGTTCGGGCTGGACTGTTCCCATGGGGAACAGGGTCAAGACTGATTTGCATATGGCTAGGTACAAACTGGAATGGCATGATGAGCAAAAAAACTGATGGATTAAACCCAAATCTATGACTGGGGGGTGAATGTTTGATTTGGTCTACATTCCGTCCATCAACTATTCTTTTTGCATTATAACACTTTAATCACAACTATGATTAACATACAATCTCAACATGTCAAGTAGGCCCCAACAATACCTTATACCTAAGTGGCATATACATGTGTCAAAACACATGCATGCATGCCACCTGCGTTTACTAAAGTTGCCGACAGGAAAACCAGGATCTCAGACAACTACAATTGCATGGTTGAAGTCTTGCAAACACAATAACCATACAACAATTAGGAGATCTCTTCATCCTCAAAGATGTGCCACATGCAGCTGAGCTAAGTTAACTTTTGGCAAATAATGGTATCCCATTGTAAAGTCCATTCCCACAATTCTACACACATCTATTTGGCACATACACAACATACCATAAATTAGAAATGATGCCATGAAATCCTTCTATGTTGATTACAAAAGTGCAATATCATGGACTAGGTGAGATGGAAATATGCATGTCACACTGGAAACATTTCAACAATGTACACTTCAACAAATGACACCTGTCCCAATAGAGCCAAGGTGGTAGTATCCATGTTGCTCAGATAGGCCTCATATGTGCCATTGAAAGGAACACTTTTGACATGAGGTTCAATATATCAGGGAGAGATGTCTCCAGAATACATAAAACAATGTCTCAGTAAGCCCCAGGATAGTCATCACTAACGTCTGACACACATTACAATATTAATGACATTATCTGAGTGTTTCTGTAGCAACCATCAGTCCTTTGCATGCTGGAGAGACACAGATCCTCTAATGACTTATAGAAGGATCTCAACTTGTTGTCCAATGAGAAGCAACATCACTATCCACATCTTGGACATGCCAACCCTGGTGTCTGTCTGTGGACAAATGCCTGTACTTAAACACATGTGACGTCAGCGTCACTCCATGATGCATGACAACAGTCAGGGCACAATCCTCAACCATTACACATTTGCATTGCACTTTGACACATAAATCCAAACAAAGGAACAGATATACACAGAGTGGCTCCACAATCTGAGACTAAATATCATGTCCCTTATTGCTACTGCAGTTCTACATGACAAATGGCATATTATGGTACATGAAGGTATCTGTCAGACAATATACAATGGTGACACACTCCTGTCTGTGGCACAACATGAACTGTACCACCATTGTAACTGTACTATCCCAGAAACACTTTTCAATGCACTTATATGTGTGGGACAACAGACATGATCCCATCAACATAGGTAGAACATGGATGAAATTGCAGATTAAGAATGTTTCATAAAGAGAAAAGAACACATGCTGACATGTAGACACAAGGAATGTTGGCAAAAGTCATGGGACATAATTTATTTCAATGGAGGTTTCCGACAGGGAAAGTAGATTGCTACATCTGCAAACTATTGGCCATGTAAGCCATGTCACAATTTGGATGGACACCCACACATCACGAACTGCAGTGAGGCACCAGCACCTCTCACATACTGAAGATGACTAGCTTCTGGGTGGCAGATGTCCACATACACATATACCCAGACACATGGCTGAGGACAGTGATTCATAACCTACTTACCTTTGGCCTGTTACTTTTAGCGGTAGTGATCTGTATGTTAAAAATTACACCCATTACAACAACAAACAGTATATCAATGATCATTGTACACAGCCATTTGTAGTCCCTGCAGAGCAAGTGGTTTGATGATTCCCAACAGTTTTATTCTAGGTCTCAGGTTCAAAAGACACACCAATCTGAAACACATGATTTGTCAACACAAACAATCTTCCATCTACTGTGTGACACAAGGCTCATCCCTAATTGTCTGGCAGAGCAGTCAATGGCTCACTCAATCACCTGGCTATAGGACAAGCAAGAATTTGCTGTGTACTCACCCCCTTGGTTCTGCTGTGCTGCCCTCAGATGCCCATCAAGCACTGGGTAGGCCACGGCTGGAATACAGACCATTAAGAGGGCAATTGTCTGACAGGCACCTCACCCACGTTGGGAGGACAGCCACAGCTAGGCCTCCGCGATCTCCTGGGCCCAGCGTCTCAGGTCCTCTCACCTCTTGTGACAGTGGGTGCTCTGCCGGCCGTGGACACCCAGGGTCCACACCTTCTTGACGATGGCTCTCCATATCCCTTTCTTCTGATGGGCACTGACCTGCATTGATGCAAAAGACAAGAGAAGAAATTATGTCCACAAGCCCTATCCAAAATGGCTGAGTCACATACATGTCAGTACACAAAGCTAAGAACATTCTACTTTTGCCCACACTGCCAAAGTGTGGCACATACTAGCCATTCCACACAAGGACATGACTACAAACACTTCCCAATCTACTGACCAACCCACCACTCTGCTCACTGACTAGGTAGGTCAACTGCCATCTAGTGGGACATACTCTAGCAATCTGACTGACATCTGAGGAACTATGGGACACATCACACCTCTGTGGCTTCTGAAAGGCAGACTCCTTAGGCATGAATGCATGAAAACACTCACACTCTGTGAGAATGATTTTCTGCATTCAGTTCCTATAGGCTCCTGCCAGAGTGCAAACTCAAACATTACACATGGGTAACAATGAGAGGACTGACATGGTGGGTACAGAAAGTATCTACCCTGTCCATGTGTGGACATGTGGACTTACAAATGCATACTCATGCCACCTCAGGATGTGGAGCTCAGTGTCATGTACTCGGTTCACAGAACATGCTTTTGGACATATGAGTCTATCCTACAGAGATGGCATCCAATAAACAAAGACATGCATTGCCCATTTACTGACATGTGACCAAGCTACTGAATCACTGATCATGGCATCCCAGATATCAACACATGGTCTACACTGCGAGACTACAATTTATTAAATAAGCCTGCACCTGACTAATTTGACCTGTGTGAAGGTGACAACAGGGCTGTGTGTGTAGAGAGCTGTCAGGGGACAGATACACACATTGACAATGACACCAAGTGCAAATTGGTCACAGATCATTAACTCTCCCATAAAAAACATTTTCATACTCATTAGGGAAAGAGCCTCAATAAGCTGCAAATTAGCACAAAGCCTAGATTTGGCCACATGACAGGATCAACTGAGATACAGGAAATGGGCACAGTACAACAGTTGCATAGCAACCTGGACCCATACTGGGAGATACATTTAACAATCTCAGGTCTCTGCAGGCTGAGCAGACAGAACATGAAACTCCATTCCCATCACTTCCATGCATGACAGTACATCATGTAGCTAATAGCAATTTGGCATGTGTTGTGTGTGTGGCAACCTGAAGGGCAGAGTAAGTCAGGATATGCCTTTAAACAACAGTTTAGCAAGGCCAGGTGTGGTTTGAAATCTCAGTGGCAATATACACATAGCTCACTTTACACACACATCAGACATACAACATGCATACACAGCTCATGCTGTCACGCATAAACATGTTGTCTCACATTAACAAAAGCCATATGGTAACAGATGTATGTGGATGGCTGTAATGTCACCTCACCTAGGTTTGTGCAACCAACATAAGGTAGATCAGGTTACACTCAAAACGCACACAACAATATGTTAGGACTACACATCTGGCCCTGAACACAGATGCATGCATATTGACTCTCCCATTGATGCCACACCGACTACACCTCCCTGGCCTTGACTTCACATTCTGGCACACATGGGCACAATCTGGCCTGGGAGGAGGGAATATATGGTGAAGTACAGAAAAATAGATGTGGACATGATGTAATTACCTGCTCCTCTGGTGCACCATAGAGCTGTTCATACAGGGGAAGGACCTCTGTGACCAGCCTCCCCAGCACCTCTGGGGGAGAACGCAGCGCCCCTATCACCTGCTGGATGTGGCTTGATTGCTCCTAGAGGTGGTTCACAGCAGCTCATGCAGTAGAGGTCTTGCTGGCAGCAGTGTCTGGATTAAAGTGAGGGATTTTGCAGAAAATGGGGGCCACGTTCATCACTTATGTGGCCTTCACTACTGGTGGACAGAGCCATAGTCCTGCGACTGCCACTGGCAACAACGTTAGCCTATGGCTGTGTCTGCTGCAATTGCAACCGCTTACTGCCATTGAGAATCCTGCTGGCGGTTCCTAATGTCTAGTGGAGCAGGTCAGGCAGCTGCCTTTTTAGAGGCCTGAAATGCATTGTGTGCCTTGAAAAATGTGTCACAACTCTGAAAATGTTGTTTTTTCCAGTGATAAGTGCCTGCCTAGTCCTTTGATTTAGGTCCTACTACTCAGACACTATTATTATACATTGTTAGGCACATATGGCAATTTGCTTTGGGGCATAGTCCTCCCCTGACAAAGGTCATTTTAAAGCTTGGGACATGAAGTCATAGTCCGAGTAGCAAGTTTCGTGCACACATTGTTGATGACCAGATAGATGATGTGTACACGTGTTGCAAATAAGGGGATAACATGCTTCTTCTGTGTGATTAACAGTTGTGGTGTGCAAGGGTTATCATGTCCTCATCTTATAACATGCCTTGTAACAGCTTGTCATTGACATGCATCCTGTATGTTGCAAGGGACACATTGAATGATGGACAAAATAATTTCTTGTCATACTTTGGTACCCAGGGAGGGGGAGGATCAGACAACCTCCTGTCTATCATCCACTGCCAGACCTTCAGACCATGGAAGAAAGCCACATCATCCAGATTTACCATCTGAGTCAGCAAACAATCATGTATCTATGTCGTCAGTTGGAGCCAGATCTGATGCCAGCTTTTCATCACCCAAATAACATACCACGCATTGCACAAGTCATGGCAGTGTTGCACTTCCTGGCCACAGGGCCCTTCCAAAAAACAGTGGCCATATCTGCTGGGATGCCCCTGCCTATGTTCAGTCTTGTTTTGAAGGACGCACTCTCAGCAATGTTGAAACACCCAGACAGCTACATCTGGTTTCCTCAATGTGAGGTTTTCGCACATGTGAAGGCTGAGTTTTATGGTTTGGCACATATCCCACATGTGGTGGGAGCCATTGATATTACACATGTTACATTGGTCCCACCGCATGACAATTAACAAGTGTACTACAACAGAAAGAGCTTCCATTCAATCGATGTCCAAGTTGTTTGGTTGGCGGACCTCTATTTTTCACCGGTCTGTGCCAGTTATCTGAGTTCAGTCCTTGATGTCTTCATTATGCAGAATGGCACGATCTCCTAGCTGATGTCATGGCTAAACCCAGAGAGGGCCTGGCTAGTTGGTAAGTCACATATGTCTTGTTTGATTGTGTGCAATGTCTCTTGCACAAATTGCGATGAGAGGGACTCATAGTTGCACATATGTCCCAATCCATAACAGGGGACTCTGTATACCCAAACGGTCAATGGTTGTTGATGCAGATGAAGAGCCCAACTACGCCAGGGGAAGTCCACTTCATTGATGCCCATTGAAGAACACGGCATGTCATGGAGCAAACTTGTGGGCTCCTCAATGACAGATTTAGGTGTCTGGACAAAACAGTTGGAGTCCTCCTCTACTCACCCAAGAAAGTTTGGCAAGATCATTTTGGATTGCTGCATGCTCCACAGCAGTGCCCTGCGGAGGGATAGCCCATAGATTCCATATGATTGGGAGCTAGCTTTGCCACCTGGTGAGAATCCTGAAATGCCAAGTGAGGATGACAGTTATGAAGAGGAAGGTGAAGACTTGCGGGCAGATCTCATCAATCATTACTTTATTTGAGTGTAAGTGTGTAATGTTAAGTGATTCCAGTGACTGTATGAGGAACTGTAGTTGTGTGCATGTGCTGAGTGGGGTGTTTTTACTAAAAGACAGGAGATCTTATGCTTTGCAGTGTACAGCCAAGGTTTGCTTGCTAAATCAGACTTGAACATTTCACTACCTTGATAATCTGCTTTGTTTGTGTCAGTCTCATTGCAATGAAAGTGGATCTACTGATATTTGAGATGAGGTTTTGGTCATAGTTATTACATTTCCAGCCTAAACTGCTTGTATTGACCAGGTACCTTCACCATGCCAACCTCATGTGAGCATTTCAGAGTTGTGGCATTGACATGTATCTGTCGCTGATCTGACGTAGGAAGTGGACATGGATTGATCCAGGCAATGTTGTTCACAGATTTAGGGTATACGATTCCTGTGCATATGCAGCTCAGACAGTTGATGGGATGGACCTATGATCAGTGACTTTTGCACTGGCCTCTGTGTATGCCAAGGCGTATGTTAGGTTGGCAGACCTGGTTTGGTATGTGATAAGGCTCAGGCTGGTGACAACATCCATCAATCTGTTAGCCTATTCTATGAGATGAGGTCTGACAAAGCCCTTTCTTCTGTTGTCTGGAGGACGGTACCTTGGGATATCTGGCCTGACTCAATATGGTTCAGCCATTCTGGGCTAAAACATTCCAGGCATTTTAACAGCCTATGTGCTATAAACTGCAATTCAAAGTTTGGTGTGAATAGACACTTATATCATTGTGTTTCAAGAAATCCTCAGCATGAGACTACCTGAAACATATTCCTCCTTCCATAACCATCTCGTGTCTTCCTCATGTGCATCACATTGGATTACATTTCATCACTTCAAAATGTGGCAAAGAAGGTAGCAGTCAATGTTTTAGTGATAGGTGAGTTTATTGACATAGGTGCAGGAAATAATTGAGAGGTGCAACACAGAAGTAAAGTTGAGGAATCAGTCATGGTAGATGTAACCATATTAGTAGATGCCACAACACTTGAAGTCCAAAGTCCAGAGTCCTACTACCATAGGAAATGGAAGATAGACAAAGAACAGTCAACATAGTAAATGTAGGGCACACAATGGAGTTCCTTCAGGAAGAGGTCTCTTGCTGGCAGTGGTTGGTGTCTTGTCATCCTGGATGCTTGGGTGGATGTTCCCGCTTGTGGGGGAAAAGGGTTCTGCTGCTACAGAGACAGGGGTGCATGTGACAGGTCTATCCTCTGACTTTGCCTCCCCTCCAGTGGCTGCCACAGATGTTGACAGGACTTGTGGGCTTGGCCAAAGGGAGGGGTGTTGTGTTGTGTTGCTCACAGTCCCTGATCAGGGTACCGCTGATCTCCCTGAACATCCCTGATAGGGAGGCCAGGATGGTGTTGGTGGTCCACTTTTCCAGAGACTCGCAATGGAAGTCCTTCTGCAGCTGCTTTATCTCCCTGACTCAGGATGCTGGACTTGGGGGCGCAAGATGGTTATCACAGTCCTCAGGACACAGTTTGGGGGGTAAATGGCTGCCTTTAATGTAGATGCAACCGGACTGGGAGGACTCGATGTGTTCACGGTGAAGCTTACTGGTGTCATCTGACCAGGTTGGCCTGATGGGCCAGAACCATCCTCAATGTCCAGACATCCAGGAGTATTGTCCTCATTGAGGGCTACATCCATGGGGGTAGTGGCAGTTTCTTGAGTGGGCTTGGTGTTCCCAGTGGCAGTTAGACCTGTTGATGTGAGAGATACAGTGTTACAGGTTGTATTGTGACATCTACCTCCAATTGTTTACAGCGACATTTAGCAAAGGCCAGGTACACATTGTATTTACAGGTTTTCCTTATGTGACAGGTACACATGCCATCAATTGCATTGACCATACATTTGAGTTACAAGCCAATTCATTTTCAGTCAACCAGGTGCAGAATGTATGAGTTCATTCGCACTTGGGAGGATGGTCATAGACTTACATCTTGCTAGCAGTGCAGACGAAACAGTGGCTTGGTAGAATGTGGTTTAGATCATTTTATGGGCTTGTTGACTGCTATGCAAGCAGACCCAGACCGTTGCTGCATGTGTGATTGTTGTCATCATATGGTCAGTGCACTGAGAATGTGTCTGCTACCAATGCCATTCAGGTAATGCATCTTTAGGCCTTTGATGTTTTCTGTTTTTGTTTTATTTTCATCTTGGTTTAACTGCTCAAGATGGATTTAGGTGGTTAGCCACATCACAGAGTGTACCTAACTTTGTATCTTGGACCCTGACAGGTGGGTAAACTGCATTTGTGAGTTCACAGACAGATGCGCAATGTCATATGGACACTGGCCAGGGTATTGGAGTTACAGGGACCGGCCTTCTAGTATCTACAGTGATGATACTCCAAGTACTACACCCAGTATACACAGGTGAGTACACTTCCATTGCAAGTTGGCGAACAAAGATATTTGGACATATGCACACTGGGCTTGTGTTTGGACTTGGGGAGACAGGGCCCCCTGGCCTTAGCAGTCATGTCAGTCCCTGTACTTCATGCACTTGTTATATGTCATCCCCCCAGGTGTGTACACTTCATGTGTGATTTCCAAAATAAGGATATGTTTGCTAGTGTACACTAGACTGTGTATGGAGTGACAGTAAGGGTGCCTCCTGTGAGTTGCAGCCATTTAAGTCCCGATATTACACACACTGTACACTGTACCAATGGTCTCCTACCAGGTGAGTACACTTCAGTGATGATTTGGTACACAGGTGTGTTTTGGGGGAGGACACTGTTTTGTTGTTTGTAGTTAGGGGAACATTGACTGCTGTAAGTTACAGTCCTGTCACTCTCACTGCTTCACAATACCTGACAGATGCCATCTCCCCAGTGAGTAAACATCATTTGAGATTTGAAATACTGTTGTCTTCAGGGAAGGGGATACTGTTCTAGTGTTTGTAGTGGTAGTACCAATGCCTCTTGGCCTTACAAGTCCTGTCAGTGCCTGTACTACACACACAGTGTATTGATGTCATCCTTTCAAATGAATATACTACAATGGTGAGCTCAGGGACTAGGGTCATTGAAGCAGAGGCCCCAGTGTTGGCTAAGTGAAGTGACAGTACCAGTGTCTCTTTACCTTAGCAGTCTTGTCAGATGCATGTGCTACATACACACTATACAGATGTCATCCTTCCACATAGGTGCACTTCAATGGTGAGTTCAGGGGCAAGGGCCATTGGAGCAGAGGACACTGTGTTGGCTGAGTTGAGTGACAGTACCAGTGCCTCTTGGCCTTAGCAATCCTTTCAGAGCCTGTACTACACACACACTATACAGATGTCATACTCTCATGTGGGTACACTCCAAATGGGAGTTGATAAACAATGTAATTTTGGGTAGGATACACTACTGGTTTTTGCAATTGTAGAACAGTGGCTGCTGGGAATTGTGCTGTCAATCCCTGTACTACAAGCAATATACAGAGATGCTTTTCCAGCTGGTGTGTCTACTTCACACGTGGGATGTCAGACCGACGACAGGTGGACACGGGGCTGGTAAGTGGGGTGAGAGTGAAGGTGACAAAAGGTGATCAGTGAGAATGCATGACAATACATTTTGGTGAGATATTTTTGTGTTGTGACATACCAGACTCCACTCCCTCAGATATTCCTGTCAAGCCCTCATGATGCAGGATGGCCAAGACCTTCTCCTCCCAGGATGTGCATTGTAAGGGAGGAGGGGGGCACCACCAGCCTTCTGGACCTGCAACTGGTGCCTGGATACCATGGCATGGACCTTCCTCCTAAGGTCGTTCCACATCTTCCTGATGTCGTCCCTTATTCGTAAGGTAGGGCCTACAGAATTCACTCTGTTGACTATCCTTTGCCACATTTCCATTTTCGTGGTCCTAGTAGTGTGCTGGACTTGGGCTCCAAATAAATGTGGCCCTCCTATTATGATTTCATCCACCATGACTCTTAACTCATCTTCAATTAAACTGTTATTTTTCTAGGGTGACATGGTGGGGATCAAAAAATAAGTGGTGGGAAATGAACAGGTGACGGTGAGTTAACAGGGTTGGGAAGTGCAAATGGATGTGATTGGAATCAGGAGTGTGTTGAGGGTGTGGGATATGTGCTTAGGGAAAGTTGTGGGGGTGCCTCAACTGTGGTTTAGTAATTATTGGATGTGCTCTGGCTTGGGTGTTTGGTGCTCTAGATGCAAAGGATTGTGGTTAATGAAAGGATGTGTTTTATGGTGACTTTGTAGGTGTTTCAGGTGTAGCAATGTGTGTCTGCTGTGTTGTTTTCAAACCCATCCAATGTGGTATCATGTATTACTTTGCTGAGCGCGAACCGTGGTTCAGTCCGCCTTTGACGGATAGCCATGGGTGTCCACCACCGAGATTTTTTTACTTGTAATACCTCCAGTGGTTGTCTGACGGGCTGTCGGTACTGGTGGTTGGACCACCTATTTCCCACCCTCAATGGTACTGGCTGTGTGGGTTTTTGGCGGTCCTGCCTGTGAAACTCATAATATGGCAGACTGTGTGACTGCCAAAATGGTGGGCTTTTAGCGGCCGCCACTATGGCGGTCTGGCAGTCCAATCGTGAAACACATAGGCCCTCATTACAACCCTGGCGGTCAGTGGTAAAGCGGTGGTAAAACCGCCAACAGGCCGGCGGTAAAAAAAATGGAATTATGACCATGGCGGAAACCGCCAACATAGACAGCCACTTTAACAGTCCGACCTCCACGGCGGTACAAACAAACAGCATGGCGGTCACCGCCAACAGACAGGCGAAAGGCAATGTACCGCCCACACTATTATGACAGGCCAATCCGCCACCTTTTCCAGGGAAGATTCAACACGAACAAACACACAGCGTAGATTGGACTTGGAAGGGGAAACACTCACCTCTACACATTCCATGAGGAACCAGGACGCCATGGAGCCTGAACTCCAAATACTCCCTGCGATTGTCTTCCTGCTCCTCTACCAGGAGCATGACGGATGGCGGCGACGACCACGGTGAGTACTGCACCTACGACACAGGGGAGGGGTAGGGAAAAGAGAGTGACACACACACACCCACCCCCACCCTCACCCACAACAACACACACACAAATATATGCTGAAACATTACATTTACACCCCCAACCCCCCTGGACGAACGCAAGGACAAAAGGAAATGAGTTGAACGATTGTAATCATGTAAAATCCATTAATTAAAAATGTATATACACTATAAACAAATATGTACACCAAGTACTGCACCAATATAGTCCGTGGACCACTGGGCCCAAAATGCATGGGCGAGGCTCACACAAGATACCCAATTAAAATGGAGAGAACACTGCAGGGGCATCAGATCGAAAAAAAACACAGGCACCTCAGGGGGAGGGGAAGGGGGGGGCACCTCAGCCGGATGAGTGCACTACGCCAGCTCCACGAGGGGGCTCCATGCCCATTGATGTATCCTGGGGAGTGCAAAGCCACAGTCTCTCAAGTCTCTCCAGTGGGTGGTTTGCCCACTGCTTTATCCTGGGGAGTGCAAAGCCACAGTCTCTCAAGTCTCTCCAGTGGGTGGGTTGCCCACTGATTTATCCTGGGGAGTGCAAAGCCACAGTCTCTCAAGTCTTTACAGTGGGTGGTTTGCCCACTGCTTTATGCTGGGGAGTGCAAAGCCACAGTCTCTCAAGTCTTTCCAGTGGGGTGTTTGCCCACTGCTTTATCCTGGGGAGTGCAAAGCCACAGTCTCTCAAGGCTTTCCAGTGGGTGGTTTTCCCGCTGCTTTATCCTGGGAAGTGCAAAGCCACAGTCTCTCAAGTGGATAACAGTCTCCACTGGTTCTGGAGGGGGCTTCGTGCCGAGAGCGCTTCATCCTGCCAAGGACAGAGATAGTGGATGTGATACACCACTGGTTCTGGAGGGGGCTTTGTGGCCAGAGTGCTTCATCCTGCCAAGGACAGAGGTAGTGGATGTAATAGTCCACTGGTTCTGGAGGGGGCTTCGTGCCCAGAGTGCTTCATCCTACCAAGGACAGAGGTAGTGGATGCCTTTCTCCACTGGTTCTGGAGGGAGCTTTGTGCCCAAAGTGCTTCATCCTGCCAAGGACAAAGGTAGTAGATGCCTTTCTCCACTGGTTCTGGAGGGGGCTTTGTGCCCAGAGTGCTTCAACCTGCCAAGGACAGAGGTAGTGGATGTGATACTCCACTGGTTCTGGAGGGGGCTTTGTGCCCAGAGTGCTTCATCCTGCCAAGGACAGAGGTAGTGGATGTCTTTCTCCACTGGTTCTGGAGGGGGCTTTGTGCCCAGAGTGCTTCATCCTGCCAAGGACAGAGGTAGTGGATGCCTTTCTCCACTGGTTCTGGAGGGGGCTTTTTGCCCAGAGTGCTTCATCCTGCCAAGGACAGAGGTAGTGGATGCCTTTCTCCACTGGTTCTGGAGGGGGCTTTGTGCCAAGAGTGCTTCAACCTGCCAAGGACAGAGGTAGTGGATGTGATACTCCACTGGTTCTGGAGGGGGCTTTGTGCCCAGGGGGCTTCATCCTGCCAAGGACAGAGGTAGTGGATGCCTTAGTGGATGCCTTTCTCCACTGGTTCTGGAGGGGGGCTTTGTGCCCAGAGTGCTTCATCCTGCCAAGGACAGAGGTAGTGGATGCCTTTCTCCACTGGTTCTGGAGGGGGCTTTTTGCCCAGAGTGCTTCATCCTGCCAAGGACAGAGGTAGTTGATGTGATACTCAACTGGTTCTGGAGGGGGCTTTGTGCCCAGAGTGCTTCATCCTGCCAAGGACAGAGGTAGTGGATGCCTTTCTCCACTGGTTCTGTAGGGGGCTTTGTGCGCAGAGTGCTTCATTCTGCCAAGGACAGAGGTAGTGGATGCCTTTCTCCACTGCTTCTGGAGGGGGCTTTGTGCCCAGAGTGCTTCATCCTGCCAAGGACTGAGGTAGTGGATGTGATACTCCACTGACAGTGGTGCAACATGCAAGCTGGCCAGGCCCCTGGAACGGACCACCAGCCTCGTACGAATGACCACTGGGGATGGCAGCCATGTGTGCGGTGGGGCCACTGGCTCAGGATGTGGCCTGGCCGCTGGCGGTGCTGGCGGCGGGATCAGTAGCGGCGATGCTTGCGGAGCTCATTGGGCAGCTGTGCTGGTGGGGGGCTCACTGACCTTAGTGCTGGCGGCGGTGTCCTGAGTGGCGGTGCTGGTGGGGGGCTCACTGACCTTGGTGCTGGTGGCGGTGTCCTGAGCAGCGGTGCTGGTGGGGGGCTCACTGACCTTGGTGCTGGCGGAGGGGTCATGAGCGGCGGTGCTGGTGGCGGGCTCACTGACCTTGGTGCTGGCGGCGGTGTCATGAGCAG
This sequence comes from Pleurodeles waltl, assembly GCF_031143425.1. Classification (NCBI taxonomy): domain Eukaryota; kingdom Metazoa; phylum Chordata; class Amphibia; order Caudata; family Salamandridae; genus Pleurodeles; species Pleurodeles waltl. Next base: position 556,930,871 of record NC_090445.1, on the reverse strand, counting down.
CGGTGCTGGTGGCGGGCTCACTGACCGCGGTGCTGCTGAAGGGCACATTGTCTGCGGTGCTGCTGAAGGGCTCAGTAACTTGGGTGCTGGCAGCAGTGCCTGTGGCAGTGGTGCATGTGGCGGTGCTGGTGGCGGTCTTGTTCGCCGTGCAGGTTGGCGGCAACATTGACTTGCCTTTCTTTTTCAGGCCCTTCCCCACCTTGGATGGTGGCGCAGCTGTCTTGCCACTCCCAACTGTTGTCCTGGCTGAGCCCTTGGTGGCAGGTGTTTTGGCCTTCTCCCTCCGGGATGTGGGCAACTTCTTCTGTTTTGGAGGTGGGGGAATGTCCTTGGCCTCACTCCTTGGGATCCTGGCAGCCCTGCTGCTTGCGCACTCCAGAATCCGATTACTGCTGGCACCACTGTGCCCGGTGATGTGGTGGCTGAGGTGCTGGGTTGGGACCTGGAAAGCCTGGCCCTAGGAGACAAAAGGGGTGGGGGAAGTGAAGGGAAGAGGTCAAGGTTTGACAGGAAAAGTTTTTTAGACACACTGGGATGGGTAGATGGAGGGGGTTTGGGAGTGGAGGAAGAGGTAGTGGTTGTAGGAGGTGTTCGTTTGCTGACTTTGGGTGAAGGTGCATGGGCTGGAGGCTGTTGTGAGGTGGATGGCTGTTGGGTGGGTGTGAGACTGCGTTTGTGTACTTTGGGAGGAGGGCTCACAGACACAATGGTAGAGGACACAGGGGATGTGTGAATGGTAGTGGGGTGGTGACTGCACGTGAACGGTGTGTGATGATGGGCGTGCTGGTTATGGAGGTAGTGGCTGAGGATGTAGTGCATGCAAGTGTGAGTGGAGACTTGACAGGGAGGGAGGAGGGAGATGTGGAGGAGGGGGACACAGTGGAGGCAGTGGATGTTGGTATGTCTGCATGGGTATGATGCTTGTGTGGGTGCCTGTGGGATGTGTGGTGCTTATGTTTGCCAGAGCTACCCTTGTGTGTTGAGGTGTGTGCATGCTGGTCTGAAGGTGTGCTTGGGATAGGCTGAGGTACTGGGGATTGGATCTGGGTGGAGGAAGTTGGAGAGGGGAGGTTGGACACAGGGACAATGGCTGCCATCAGTGCTGAGGCCAGAGTCTGAAATGCTCGCTGTTGGGCTGCCTGGCCAGAATGAATGCCCTCCAGGTCTACATTTGTCTATTGCAACTGCCTCTCTACACCCAGGATGGCATTCAGAATGGTAGACTGCCCAACAGTGAGGGATCTCAGGAGGTCAATAGCCTCCTCACTGAGGGCAGCAGGGGTGACTGGGGCAGGGCCTGAGGTGCCTGGGGCGAAGGAGGGCGAAGACCCTCCTGGGTGAGCGGCCATGGGGCACATGCTGAGGGGCTGCTGGGAGGGCGGTGCTGGTAGGTGGGGTGGCAGCTGTACCTGTAGATGCGGGGGCACAGAGGGGCCCACCACCGCAAGGGAGCTCCCATCAGAGGAGGAGTCGGTGTCGTTGGTCTCTGCTCCAGTCCCCGCTGTGGAGCTCCACTCGCCCTCCATCCCACTGGTGAATTCTGACTCCGTAGTGTCGCCCTCGAGGGCCATGTGGGATGCAGCTCCCTCCTGCTCCATTGGCACAGCTCCTCCTGATGATGCTAATGCACACAAGAACAGGGAGACCACAAAAAGGGGGGGAAAGAAAGTAGAAAGACATGTTCAGTACATGCAATACCGCTACCATTGGTGGACACAACAGACACAGCAGGCCTCTGCACAATGCCATGCACTTAAAGTTCCCTAATTCCTCACAGGGACATGGGGTACATGGCCTATGCGCGATTGCTGCACACATGGAAGTCACGGGAACCTGACTAGGTGTAGATGGCTCTTACTACTGGTGGGGTTGGGGTGCCACTTAGCCTGCTTCACAAAGGGTTCTTGCCTACAAGGCTCACCCTAGCCTAGGGGAACCCACAGCCCACCTACCACACCCAGACACCTCCAATGCGCGCAGAGTCAGATGGATGTGACTGAACTCACCCATGTGTGGCTGCTGTGATGCCCTCAAGCGCCCATCCAACTACAGATATGCCACCGCTAGGATCCGGAACATCAGGGGGGTCATGGTGAGATGGGAATCCCCTCCCACGTTGGGAGGCCATCCCCAGTTGGGCCTCCGCCGTCTTCTTGCTCCAGCGGCAAATGTCCTCCCATCTTTCCGGCAGTGGGTGCTCCGTCTGTGGTGCACCCCCAGGGTCTGGACATCCTTGGCGATTGCACACCAAATATCCTTCTTCTGGTGGGCGCTGACCTACAGGAATAGTACAGGGGAAAAGGTACAACATTAATTGTCTGGACAGTCACAGTCATTGGCCCACGTTCCCATCCTTGACCTGACGCACATACACTCACTGTCGGATCATGCACACCTCATCCCCCCCATCTCCCATCCACACCACTCCAAACAGGCATTGCCCATACAGCATGCTCACAGTGTACTCACCTGTTTGTCTGGAGGACCGTAGAATAGCGTTTACTGGGGGAGGAACCCATCCACTAGTTTATCCAACTCCTCCGATGTGAAGGCAGGGGCCCCTTCCCCAGACCCACGAGCCATTGTCACTTCCAGACTGAGGTCACAGCAGCACTTGCAGTGTAGGTCCTCTCCTGTTGAAGATCAGGTACCAAGTTAGTGAACAGAGAGAAAATGGCAGTCACGTCCGCAGCCGTGCGTACCATCACCGCAGGCTTACATCATCATTGGCTCCTGGGACCCATAGGGTCCAATGTTAACCAATGCAGGATTGCGCCGCGGTCTTCGACCACCTACCGCAACGGTGTACTACGCCAGCAAGGTTACCTCATAACCCCTTGTCCCACATTACAGGTCAGGCAGCTGCCATTTCAGGGGGCCACATGACATTATTTTTAAATGCGTCACACATATCTAGGCCTTGCATACACACTAAGACAGGCACATAGCAGATTGACAAATGGGTGCAATAAAGTTGTTGTTTTAGTACCTCAGTGTTGGCTGACCCTCTGATCGCTGTTCTCATCCATAGAGCATGTCCACTGGGGCAGGTGATGAGATGGCGGCATCCTCCGGTGTACAGACCGCTGGTGGACCTGTGGACAATGGAAGAGAGACATGTGATTGTCACCTACAGACTTGATCGTGCCGCAATCCAGGAACTGTGTGCCCAGTTGGAGCCAGACCTGATGTCAGCTATCCGCCATCCCACAGGAATCCCCCCTCTAGTGCAGGTCCTGTCAGTACTCCATTTCCTGCAAGTGGGTCTTTTCAAACAACAGTGGCCATTGCATCAGGGATGTCCCAGCCTATGTTCTCAAACATGTTGTCCAGAGTGTTGTCCGCCCTGCTGAAACACATGCGCAGCTACATCGTTTTACCTCAGGTGGAGGATTTGCCTACAGTGAAAGGTGGGACATATCCCCAACATCATAGGTGCCATTGATGGGACACATGTGGCCTTGGTACCCCCCGCAGGAGTGAACAGGTGTACAGAAACCGGAAGTGCTACCATTCGATGAATGTGCAGATGGTGTGTTTGGCCGAGCAGTACATCTCCCATGTGAATGCCAAATTTCCTGGCTCAGTGCATGACGCTTACATTCTGAGGAATAGCAGAATCCCTCATGTGATGGGGCAACTCCAGACTCACCGTGTGTGGCTATTAGGTGAGGACAAGGACCCTATACAGTGTAAATAGTTGTCTGGGTCTGGGGTTGTACCTAATGGTTAGTGTGTGTCTAACAGTTGTCCCTCGACATTTGCAGGTGACTCTGGCTACCCCAACCTGTCATGGCTACTGACCCCAGTGAGGAATCCCAGGACAAGGGCAGAGGAATGCTACAATGAGGCACATGGGCGAACTAGGAGGGTTATAGAGAGGACCTTCGGCCTCCTGAAGGCCAGGTTCCGGTGCCTCCATATGACAGGTGGTTCCCTATACTACTCACCAAAGAAGGTGTGCCAGATCATCGTGGCCTGCTGTATGCTGCACAACTTGGCTTTGCGACGACAGGTGCCTTTTCTGCAGGAGGATGGTCCAGATGGCGGTGTTGTTGCAGCTGTGGAGCCTGTGGACAGTGAAGACGAGGAAGCAGAGGAAGAAGACATGCACAACAGGAACTCAGTGATCCAGCAATATTTCCAGTGAGACACAGGTAAGAAAACAAACCTGCCTACTACATGTACTTTAACACTACTGCCTCTCTTCTGTGTGTCGTTTTCACCCAGTGTATGGTCACCGAGTTGTCACTTTCCCTTACGATTTCACAGATGTGGGTCCCACTGTGGGACATCTGCTTAGATTCCTCATGGACTAGAGCTGTGTGACATAGGTATGTTGACATTACTATTTAAAAAGCATTTTGTCACTGTAATTGCTAATACACTTTTTCGAAATCACAGACAGACTCCAGATTGCTTTGGGCTTTAGGTGTGTTTATTTAAGTGCTCAATATTGGAGGGGGTAGTGAAATGGTGAGGGGTGATGGCGGAGGAATGTCCATGGCAGAGTCCAGTCTATTAGTCTCACAGGTGCATTGCCCATATGGGCATAGGAAGTGAAACTGGGGCAGTTAAAGTATGGACAGGGTGACAAAGTGGGACAGTAGGATAACAATCAGGGTGGTCTCATTTCTTGGCGGGGGTCTTGGCATTGTGCTCTGTCTTTGTCCTGGATCTCAGGGACCGTTTGTGGGGTGGTTCTCCCTCTGCAGGGGGTGGGGTGCTGGTGTGATGGTCCTGTGGCGGGGTGTCCTGTCCACTAGCGCCGGCGGAGGTGGTGGGCAGTTCATCATCCATGCTAGCGTCAGGGGCCCCTTTTAGTGCCACAGTGTCCCTCCTGGTGTTCACAAGTTCCTTCAGCACCCCTACGATGGTGCCCAGGGTGGAGCTGATTGTTCTGACTTCCTCCCTGAAGCCCATATACTGTTCCTCCTGCAGGCGCTGGGTCTCCTGAAACTTGGCCAGTACCGTTGGCATCGTCTCCTGGGAGTGGTGGTAGGCTCCCATGATGGAGGAGAGGCCTTGTGGAGAGTGGGTTCCCTTGGCCTGTCCGCCCCCTGTCACACAGCAGCCCTCCCAGTTCCCCTGTGTTCCTGGGCCTCCGTCCCCTGGACCGTGTGCCCACTACCACTGCCCCCAGGTCCCTGTTGTTGTTGGGGTGGTGGGTTATCCTGGGTTCCCTGTAATGGTGGACACACAGCTGATTGACGTGTCCTGGGGACGGAGGTATGGGCCCGCTGGGTGGGTGCTGTGCTGGTGTTTCCAGAGGGTGGAAGGTCTGTAGTGGCCTGTGACTGTGTGATGGGAACCGACTGTCCCGAGGTCCCCGATGGGCTGGGCTGGTCATCTAGATCCAGTTGGATAGAGGTGCTGTCATCACTGTGGGCCTCTTCTGTTGGTGGTGTGGACATGTGTGGACCCTCCTGTCCGGTGACGTTGGGTAGGGGTCCTGCAGGGGTATAAAAGGATGGTTATTAAATCTGTGTGTGTCATGGTGTGCAATGGATGGGTGACCGTGTACCCCAGTGTTTGCATTCCTGTGTGGGACCTTGTGTCATGATGGTTTAGGGGGTTGTATGGGTATGTGCAGTGGGCATGCTTTAGTGATGGGTGTCCATGCTTTGTTGTTGCATGCAGGGCTTGGTGTTGGGATGGGTGATTAGTGATGTTGGGACATTTGTGAGGAGTTAGGGTGCTGGGGGTGAGGGTGGGGGTATGTGATAGCATGCAGGTAGGGCAGGGGTTGTTATATTTATGATTGGACTTACCAGAGTCCATTCCTCCAGCTACTCCTGCGAGGCCCTCAGGATGCAGAATCGCCAAGACCTGCACCTCCCATGTTGTTAGTTGTGGGGGAGGAGGTGGGGGCCCGCCGCCAGTCCGCTGATCCACCAAGTGGTGTCTTGAGACCACGGAACGCACCTTCCCACGTAGGTTGTTCCACCTCTTCCTGATGTCCTCCCGATTTCTTGGGTGCTGTCCCACTGCGTTAACCCTGTCCACTATTCTTATCCATAGCTCCATCTTCCTTGCAATGGAGGTGTGCTGCACCTGTGCTCCGAATAGCTGTGGCTCTACCCGGACGATTTCCTCCACCATGACCCTGAGCTCCTCCTCCGAGAACCTGGGGTGTCTTTGCCTTGCCATGGGGTGGAGTAGGTGATGTGTGGGGTTGAGTGTGTGGTGATAAGTGTAGTGATATGTAGTGGTGTGTTGTGTGAGGTGCGTGGAAGTTGTGTGGGTGATGGTGTTGTGTGCCTGTGGATGCTGTTGTTCTTGCTGGTGCTCTCTCTCTTGCCTTCTTTCAGAATGTTTTTGTTGTGGGGGTTTGTGGGTGATGTGGGTGTGTATTTTATATTGTATTGGGTGTGTGGGAGTGGTGTGTGTATGTGTTTCAGGTGTGTGTATTTCGAATTGTCCAATGTGGCTGTGTTTTGTAAATGTGTGTGTATTTTGAGCGTGGCGGTGTGTACCGCCAATAGAATACTGCGGTTGAAAGACCGCTGCGTTGATTCGTGTGTTGTGATAGTGTGGGCGTATTTCTGTTGGCGTGACGGTGTAGATTTTGTTTTTGCCAGTTTATCACTGTCCTTTGGTGTGGCGGACTTGTGTGGGTGTCTGAATTTTGGCGGATTCCGAAATGTGGGTCATAATAGCTGTGGCGGTTTTCCGTGGCTGCGGCGGTGTGTTGGCGGTCTTCTGCACGGCGGTAATCGGCTTTTACCGCCAATGTTGTAATGAAGGCATAAGTGTGAAGGTAAACTTTTAAGCGAGTCCTGCCGCGGCCTGTAGTCGAGCAGGGCTCCATTGCGGTCGGCCTTAAACTTTGACTTTGCCCCGGTCGAGGTGCAACCAGATGACCTGATTGGCGCTTTTTGTTTCTAGGCGCTAAAAAAATTATAATTCTTTAAAAATTCATATCTCCGGTTCCCCTTATCCGATTTTATTCGTTTTTGTTTCATTTTAAAGATAAAAATATATACTATTGTTGTAAATTGGTTTTGGATTTTTAAACTGTTTCCTATGTTTTATTTAATTCCTGTTTTGTGATATTTTAATGCTTTACACTCTGTCTCCTAAGTTAAGCCTTGATGCTCGTTGCCAAGCTACCAAGGGTTGAGCTGGGTTTAATTTACTGAGACCTAACTGGACCTTAGTGGAGGTTAGTGGCCTATTGCTAAGTGTAGGTACCTACCTGCCCTTACCAATGACCCATTTTCCAACATTTTTGGTGAGCAGTGGTGGGATCCTATACTTGTGTTCAGTATCACATTACAGTTTTTAGTAAAACAAATTAAAAATCCTTTAAATTGTCCTAGTGCAAAAATTGTTTTCAATTTTTAATTTGGATTAATTTCAGTTATTGAATTCTGTGATTTTTCTAAATTCTTGTTTCCAATTTTTGCAAAAAGTTTTTGTTGACACAAAACTAGGGAACCATGGAGCTTGATCTGGCTAGCCCACCCACACTGACAGCAGTCCAGCTTAGGGGGTTGTGTACTGAAAGAGGGTTCCCTGCAACCACTAACCTCAGAAAGCATGTCCTGATCAAATCCCTGACAGCATGGGCTGAGGCCCAGGAGGTAGACCCAGAGGAAGCTCCAGAGGATGGAGAAGTAGGGGAGGATTCTAGCTCTAACCACTCAGGGGAGGGAGGGCATCTGAGCCTAAATGAGGATGAGGAAGACCGGTCCTCATTACATACAGTCACTAGGGGCAGACCCAAAGCTAGTTGGGGGAAGAGGGTCCCTTCAGGAGGAGAGAACCTGTCCCTCAGAGAAAGAGAGCTGGAGGCCCAGCTAGCATTCATATCTTTGGAGGCAGAGAAGCTGGCCCTAGAAAAGAAAAATTGGGCAAAGAGAGAGAAAAGAGATGGTGGCAGCGACAGAGAAGTTGAGGTGTCCATGGGTGGGGTTTTTTGCCCCAGATTACCCATGGGGGTGGTTCCTGCTTATGTAGAGGGGGATGATATAGACAAGTGGTTGGAGACCTTTGAGAGGGCATTCCAAATGAGAAGGGTTAGGCCTCACTACTGGGGTTCACTTTTATGGGAGTTGGTCCCCAACTCAGGGAGGGATAGGCTTATGACCTTAATGGGGGAGGAGGCAGATTCATACCCTAGTATGAAGAGGTGCTTAACCAAGAAGTTTGGTCTGACCCCAGAGCAGTACAGAATGAAGTTCAGGGACATCCAAAAGGTCAGTACCCAGTCTTGGGTTGACTTTGTAGACACCTCATTTAAGGCACTAGAGGGCTGGATTATTGGTAACAAAGTAAATACTTATGAGGGGTTATACAATCTGATCATGAGAGAGCACATCTTGACCAATTGTACCCAAGGAAGGTTACGCCAGCATCTAGTGGACTCTAAGCTGACCAACCCTAGAGAGGTAGGGGAGGCAGCTGATGAGTGGTTGAGAACCAGGGTGGTTGTCAAATCCCAGGGAGGAGAGAGACTCCAAGAAGGGGGGGTCAAGTCCCCAAAAACCTAAGGAGGGAGATGGTAAGCCCACCACACAGACTCCCTCTGTACCCCAGAACCCTAAGAAGGAGGAGAGTAAATCCCACTCCCACTCTGACAAGCAGAGACAGGGAGACCCATGGTTAAAAAAGCTCTTGGACAGTAAGGCTTGCTTTGACTGTCAGCAGACAGGTCATTTCAGAGGAGATGCAGCCTGTCCAAAGAAGGTGGTTAGCACTGGGCTGTCCAGTGTAGCCATGGAGGAGGACTCCTCAGGTGAAGAAGTCCTCCTAGCATTGAGCTGGGAGACATGACCAGATGGTAAGCTGGTGATCTCTGAGGGTGGGAGTAGGCACTTCCACCCCATTCAGGAGAATGGGATTCCTACCACTGGCCTGAGAGACACCTGTGCCAGTCACACTGTAGTGAGTGACCGGTTAGTGACCCCAGGCATGTGTGTCCCAGGAGAGACCAGGAAAGCCAGGATAGCCACAGGGGAGGTCACCTCCAAACCTGTAGCCATAGTGCCCCTAGAGAGAGAGGGTATCCTTGACTGGTTTAGGGTGGTAGTCAGTTCTGACCTCCCCCTAGATTGTATCCTGGGCAATGACCTCCCAGGGGTGAGTCTGGTCCCAGATGGGGCGGTTGCCCAGCGCACCCCCCAACCCAAAGTCCTGGGGAGTCAGTCCCTACAGTTAGGAGACAGGGGTCCCCAAGAAAAGGAAAAAGGAAAAGGAAGGGTAGGCCACTCTTAAAGAGAATTCCAGGGAGCCAAAGGCCTTCTGCCCCAGTAGAGGGGGAGCCCAGAGTTGGTACTGGTGAGGCCTCACCTGACCCCAAGGAAGTCCTGAGTAGTCAGGCAGCTGTCCAGATGCAGGGTGTTGCCCCTGCACTGACAGAAGGGAGAGTGGAAGGAGGGTGTCTGTCACAGGAGGTGGTAGCCCCCCACTCTAGACAGCAAGAGGGGTGCCAGGACACCACAGTTGCCCCTAAAGCAGCTCAGCCACCTGTCAGTGGAGAGCTTAGGGTGTGGTTCTGGGTACTGACAGCTGTCAGTAGCCTCTGCTGGGTGCTAGCCTTCCTGGCAGCACTGTACTCGGCCTGGGAGGAAAACCCCAGGGCTAATAGCAAATTAGGCCCCCTGACCCTGTTGGTCATCTTGGGGTTGCGCAAGTGTTGGGTGACCTATTTGGGTAAGCTGGGTGTTGCCCTAGCAAAGTTAGGAGTAGGGGAGGTGGGCACCTCACTACCCAAGTTGGCAGAGAGAGAGGAGGAAGACCCCCAAGAGGGAAGTTTCAGTTTGAGATGGGTCCTTTCACTGTTGGGATGGCTTGAGTACCCAGAGCGAGTGACCATGGCAGGAGTATGTAAGGCAGAGTAGGCCCTGCAAAAGGACAGCCAGTTTTCTTCACTGTCTTCCTTGCCTAACAAACCAGGAAGACTCACCCAGGGTTGGGCTGAGTTTCCTTGGCGTGTGGGCTGGGGGGGCTTGTGTGAGAAAACAGGGCTGATTGCAGAGGCCCCCTACCTTTTTGCCCCCATTTTACACGTTTTGCTGGTGTTTTTCTGACTCTGATGGTGCCCTGGGTACTGCTAACCAGTCCCAGGGCCTGGTCTTTGTGTAAAATCAATATGCAAATTAGGCTAATTATAATTGGCTAAGTTAACCTACCTATAAGTCCCTAGTATATGGTAGTGCATGTAGGTTTATGGACCACAGCATAGGTAGTGGGCGCACTGCTGAGTTGCCCAGTGTCATTTTAAAGGCAGGCCTGCCTTGCTGGCTGCTTTTAAATTAAAGTTATATGCAAATTCGACTTTGGAATTAAAAGTATTTCCAAAGTGTTAAATTACCTTATTTTTACATATGTCACCCTTAAGGTGTGCCCTATTGTAGGAAAGTACCATCTTGTCTGCCATGTTACCCCCATATTTCACTGTATATATGTTGTTTTAGTTGTATTTGTCACTGGGACCCTGCCAGCCAGGGCCCCAGTGCTCATAAGTGTGCCCTGTATGTGTTACCTGTGTTATGACTAACTGTCTCACTGAGGCTCTGCTATCCAGAACCTCAGTGGTTATGCTCTCTCATTTCTTTCCAAATTGTCACTAACAGGCTAGTGACCAATTTCACCAATTTACATTGGCATTCTGGAACACCCTTATAATTCCCTAGTATATGGTACTGAGGTACCCAGGGTATTGGGGTTCCAGGAGATCCCTATGGGCTGCAGCATTTCTTTTGCCACCCATAGGGAGCTCTGACAATTCTTACACAGGCCTGCCCTTGCAGCCTGAGTGAAATAACGTCCACGTTATTTCACAGCCATTTACCACTGCACTTAAGTAACTTATAAGTCACCTATATGTCTAACCTTTACCTGGTAAAGGTTGGGTGCTAAGTTACTTAGTGTGTGGGCACCCTGGCACTAGCCAAGGTGCTCCCACATTGTCCAGGGCAAATTCCCCGGACTTTGTGAGTGCGGGGACAACATTACACGCGTGCACTATACATATGTCACGACATATGTATAGCGTCACAATGGTAACTCCGAACATGGCCATGTAACATGTCTAAGATCATGGAATTGTCACCCCAATGCCATTCTGGCATTGGGGAGACAATTCCATGATCCCCCGAGTCTCTAGCTCAGACCCGGGTACTGCCAAACTGCCTTTCCCGGGGTTTCACTGCAGCTGCTGCCAACCCCTCAGACAGGTTTCTGCCCTCCTGGGGTCCAGCCAGGCTTGGCCCAGGAAGGCAGAACAAAGGACTTCCTCAGAGAGAGGGTGTTACACCCTCTCCCTTTGGAAAATGGTGTCAGGGCTGGGGAGGAGTAGCCTCCCCCAGCCTCTGGAAATGCTTTGATGGGCACAGATGGTGCCCATCTCTGCATACGCCAGTCTACACCGGTTCAGTGATCCCCCAGCCCTGCTCTGGCGCGAAACTGGACAAAGGAAAGGGGAGTGACCACTCCCCTGACCTGCACCTCCCCTGGGAGGTGCCCAGAGCTTCTCCAGTGTGCTCCAGACCTCTGCCATCTTGGAAACAGAGGTGCTGCTGGCACACTGGACTGCTCTGAATGCCCAGTGTCAGCAGGTGACGTCAGAGACTCCTTCTGATAGGCTCCTTCAGGTGTTGCTAGCCTATCCTCTCTCCTAAGTAGCCAAACCTCCTTTTCTGGCTATTTAGGGTCTCTGCTTTGGGGAATTCTTTAGATAACGAATGCAAGAGCTCATGAGAGTTCCTCTGCATCTCTCTCTTCACCTTCTGCCAAGGAATCGACTGCTGACCGCACTGGAAGCCTGCAAAACTGCAACAAAGTAGCAAAGACGACTACTGCGACCTTGTAACGCTGATCCTGCCGCCTTCGCGCCTTGATGTTCGTTGCCAAGCTACCAAGGGTTGAGCTGGGTTTAATTTACTGAGACCTAACTGGACCTTAGTGGAGGTTAGTGGCCTATTGCTAAGTGTAGGTACCTACCTGCCCTTACCAATGACCCATTTTCCAACATTTTTGGTGAGCAGTGGTGGGATCCTATACTTGTGTTCAGTATCACATTACAGTTTTTAGTAAAACAAATTAAAAATCCTTTAAATTGTCCTAGTGCAAAAATTGTTTTCAATTTTTAATTTGGATTAATTTCAGTTATTGAATTTTGTGATTTTTCTAAATTCTTGTTTCCAATTTTTGCAAAAAGTTTTTGTTGACACAAAACTAGGGAACCATGGAGCTTGATCTGGCTAGCCCACCCACACTGACAGCAGTCCAGCTTAGGGGGTTGTGTACTGAAAGAGGGTTGCCTGCAACCACTGACCTCAGAAAGCATGTCCTGATCAAATCCCTGACAGCATGGGCTGAGGCCCAGGAGGTAGACCCAGAGGAAGCTCCAGAGGATGGAGAAGTAGGGGAGGATCCTATCTCTAACCACTCAGGGGAGGGAGGGCATCTGAGCCTAAGTGAGGATGAGGAAGACCGGTCCTCATTACATACAGTCACTAGGGGCAGACCCAAAGCTAGTTGGGGGAAGAGGGTCCCTTCAGGAGGAGAGAACCTGTCCCTCAGAGAAAGAGAGCTGGAGGCCCAGCTAGCATTCATAGCTTTGGAGGCAGAGAAGCTGGCCCTAGAAAAGAAAAATTGGGCAAAGAGAGAGAAAAGAGATGGTGGCAGCGACAGAGAAGTTGAGGTGTCCATGGGTGGGTTTTTTTGCCCCAGATTACCCATGGGGGTGGTTCCTGCTTATGTAGAGGGGGATGATATAGACAAGTGGTTGGAGGCCTTTGAGAGGGCATTCCAAATGAGAAGGGTTAGGCCTCAATACTGGGGTTCACTTTTATGGGAGTTGGTCCCCAACTCAGGGAGGAATAGGCTTATGACCTTAAGGGGGGAGGAGGCAGATTCATACCCTAGTATGAAGAGGTGCTTAACCAAGAAGTTTGGTCTGACCCCAGAGCAGTACAGAAGGAAGTTCAGGGACATCCAAAAGGTCAGTACCCAGTCTTGGGTTGACTTTGTAGACACCTCACTTAAGGCACTAGAGGGCTGGATTATTGGTAACAAAGTAAATACTTATGAGGGGTTATACAATCTGATCATGAGAGAGCACATCTTGACCAATTGTACCCAAGGAAGGTTACGCCAGCATCTAGTGGACTCTAAGCTGACCAACCCTAGAGAGGTAGGGGAGGCAGCTGATGAGTGGTTGAGAACCAGGGTGGTTGTCAAATCCCAGGGGGGAGAGAGACTCCAAGAAAGGGGGGTCAAGTCCCCAAAAACCTAAGGAGGGAGATGGTAAGCCCACCACACAGACTCCCTCTGTACCCCAGAACCCTAAAAAGGAGGAGAGAAAATCCCACTCCCACTCTGACAAGCAGAGACAGGGAGACCCATGGTTAAAAAAGCTCTTGGACAGTAAGGCTTGCTTTGACTGTCAGCAGACAGGTCATTTCAGAGGAGATGCAGCCTGTCCAAAGAAGGTGGTTAGCACTGGGCTGTCCAGTGTAGCCATGGAGGAGGACTCCTCAGGTGAAGAAGTCCTCCTAGCATTGAGCTGGGAGACATGACCAGATGGTAAGCTGGTGATCTCTGAGGGTGGGAGTAGGCACTTCCACCCCATTCCGGAGAATGGGATTCCTACCACTGGCCTAAGAGACACCTGTGCCAGTCACACTGTAGTGAGTGACCGGTTAGTGACCCCAGGCATGTATGTCCCAGGAGAGACCAGGAAAGTCAGGATAGCCACAGGGGAGGTCACCTCCAAACCTGTAGCCATAGTGCCCCTAGAGAGAGAGGGTATCCTTGACTGGTTTAGGGTGGTAGTCAGTGCTGACCTCCCCCTTGATTGTATCCTGGGCAATGACCTCCCAGGGGTGAGTCTGGTCCCAGATGGGGCGGTCGCCCAGCGCGCCCCCCAACCCAAAGTCCTGGGGAGTCAGTCCCTACAGTTAGGAGACAGGGGTCACCAAGAAAAGGAAAAAGGAAAAGGAAGGGTAGGCCACTCTTAAAGAGAATTCCAGGGAGCCAAAGGCCTTCTGCCCCAGTAGAGGGGGAGCCCAGAGTTGGTACTGGTGAGGCCTCACCTGACCCCAAGGAAGTCCTGAGTAGTCAGGCAGCTGTCCAGATGCAGGGTGTTGCCCCTGCACTGACAGAAGGGAGAGTGGAAGGAGGGTGTCTGCCACAGGAGGTGGTAGCCCCCCACTCTAGACAGCAAGAGGGGTGCCAGGACACCACAGTTGCCCCTAAAGCAGCTCAGCCACCTGTCAGTGGAGAGCTTAGGGTGTGGTTCTGGGTACTGACAGCTGTCAGTAGCCTCTGCTGGGTGCTAGCCTTTCTGGCAGCACTGTACTCGGCCTGGGAGGAAAACCCCAGGGCTAATAGCAAATTAGGCCCCCTGACCCTGTTGGTCATCTTGGGGATGCTCAAGTGTTGGGTGACCTCTTTGGGTAAGCTGGGTGTTGCCCTAGCAAAGTTAGGAGTAGGGGAGATGGGCACCTCACTACCCAAGTTGGCAGAGAGAGAGGAGGAAGACCCCCAAGAGGGAATTTTCAGTTTGAGATGGGTCCTTTCACTGTTGGGATGGCTTCAGTACCCAGAGCGAGTGACCATGGCAGGAGTATGTAAGGCAGAGTAGGCCCTGCAAAAGGACAGCCAGTTTTCTTCACTGTCTTCCTTGCCTAACAAACCAGGAAGACTCACCCAGGGTTGGGCTGAGTTTCCTTGGCGTGTGGGCTGGGGGGGCTTGTGTGAGAAAACAGGGCTGATTGCAGAGGCCCCCTACCTTTTTGCCCCCATTTTTCACTTTTTGCTGGTGTTTTCCTGACTCTGATGGTGCCCTGGGTACTGCTAACCAGTCCCAGGGCCTGGTCTTTGTGTAAAATCAATATGCAAATTAGGGTAATTATAATTGGCTAAGTTAACCTACCTATAAGTCCCTAGTATATGGTAGTGCATGTAGGTTTATGGACCACAGCATAGGTAGTGGGTGCACTGCTGAGTTGCCCAGTGTCATTTTAAAGGCAGGCCTGCCTTGCTGGCTGCTTTTAAATTAATGTTATATGCAAATTCGACTTTGGAATTAAAAGTATTTCCAAAGTGTTAAATTACCTTATTTTTACATATGTCACCCTTAAGGTGTGCCCTATTGTAGGAAAGTACCATCTTGTCTGCCATGTTACCCCCATATTTCACTGTATATATGTTGTTTTAGTTGTATGTGTCACTGGGACCCTGCCAGCCAGGGCCCCAGTGCTCATAAGTGTGCCCTGTATGTGTTACCTGTGTTATGACTAACTGTCTCACTGAGGCTCTGCTATCCAGAACCTCAGTGGTTATGCTCTCTCATTTCTTTCCAAATTGTCACTAACAGGCTAGTGACCAATTTCACCAATTTACATTGGCATTCTGGAACACCCTTATAATTCCCTAGTATATGGTACTGAGGTACCCAGGGTATTGGGGTTCCAGGAGATCCCTATGGGCTGCAGCATTTCTTTTGCCACCCATAGGGAGCTCTGACAATTCTTACACAGGCCTGCCCTTGCAGCCTGAGTGAAATAACGTCCACGTTATTTCACAGCCATTTACCACTGCACTTAAGTAACTTATAAGTCACCTATATGTCTAACCTTTACCTGGTAAAGGTTGGGTGCTAAGTTACTTAGTGTGTGGGCACCCTGGCACTAGCCAAGGTGCTCCCACATTGTCCAGGGCAAATTCCCCGGACTTTGTGAGTGCGGGGACAACATTACACGCGTGCACTATACATATGTCACGACATATGTATAGCGTCACAATGGTAACTCCGAACATGGCCATGTAACATGTCTAAGATCATGGAATTGTCACCCCCAATGCCATTCTGGCATTGGGGAGACAATTCCATGATCCCCCGAGTCTCTAGCTCAGACCCGGGTACTGCCAAACTGCCTTTCCCGGGGTTTCACTGCAGCTGCTGCTGCTGCCAACCCCTCAGACAGGTTTCTGCCCTCCTGGGGTCCAGCCAGGCTTGGACCAGGAAGGCAGAACAAAGGACTTCCTCAGAGAGAGGGTGTTACACCCTCTCCCTTTGGAAAAAGGTGTCAGGGCTGGGGAGGAGTAGCCTCACCCAGCCTCTGGAAATGCTTTGATGGGCACAGATGGTGCCCATCTCTGCATACGCCAGTCTACACCGGTTCAGTGATCCCCCAGCCCTGCTCTGGCGCGAAACTGGACAAAGGAAAGGGGAGTGACCACTCCCCTGACCTGCACCTCCCCTGGGAGGTGCCCAGAGCTTCTCCAGTGTGCTCCAGACCTCTGCCATCTTGGAAACAGAGGTGCTGCTGGCACACTGGACTGCTCTGAATGCCCAGTGTCAGCAGGTGACGTCAGAGACTCCTTCTGATAGGCTCCTTCAGGTGTTGCTAGCCTATCCTCTCTCCTAAGTAGCCAAACCTCCTTTTCTGGCTATTTAGGGTCTCTGCTTTGGGGAATTCTTTAGATAACGAATGCAAGAGCTCATCAGAGTTCCTCTGCATCTCTCTCTTCACCTTCTGCCAAGGAATCGACTGCTGACCGCACTGGAAGCCTGCAAAACTGCAACAAAGTAGCAAAGACGACTACTGCGACCTTGTAACGCTGATCCTGCCGCCTTCGCGCCTTGATGTTCGTTGCCAAGCTACCAAGGGTTGAGCTGGGTTTAATTTACTGAGACCTAACTGGACCTTAGTGGAGGTTAGTGGCCTATTGCTAAGTGTAGGTACCTACCTGCCCTTACCAATGACCCATTTTCCAACATTTTTGGTGAGCAGTGGTGGGATCCTATACTTGTGTTCAGTATCACATTACAGTTTTTAGTAAAACAAATTAAAAATCCTTTAAATTGTCCTAGTGCAAAAATTGTTTTTAATTTTTAATTTGGATTAATTTCAGTTATTGAATTTTGTGATTTTTCTAAATTCTTGTTTCCAATTTTTGCAAAAAGTTTTTGTTGACACAAAACTAGGGAACCATGGAGCTTGATCTGGCTAGCCCACCCACATTGACAGCAGTCCAGCTTAGGGGGTTGTGTACTGAAAGAGGGTTGCCTGCAACCACTGACCTCAGAAAGCATGTCCTGATCAAATCCCTGACAGCATGGGCTGAGGCCCAGGAGGTAGACCCAGAGGAAGCTCCAGAGGATGGAGAAGTAGGGGAGGATTCTAGCTCTAACCACTCAGGGGAGGGAGGGCATCTGAGCCTAAGTGAGGATGAGGAAGACTGGTCCTCATTACATACAGTCACTAGGGGCAGACCCAAAGCTAGTTGGGGGAAGAGGGTCCCTTCAGGAGGAGAGAACCTGTCCCTCAGAGAAAGAGAGCTGGAGGCCCAGCTAGCATTCATAGCTTTGGAGGCAGAGAAGCTGGCCCTAGAAAAGAAAAATTGGGCAAAGAGAGAGAAAAGAGATGGTGGCAGCGACAGAGAAGTTGAGGTGTCCATGGGTGGGGTTGTTTGCCCCAGATTACCCATGGGGGTGGTTCCTGCTTATGTAGAGGGGGATGATATAGACAAGTGGTTGGAGGCCTTTGAGAGGGCATTCCAAATGAGAAGGGTTAGGCCTCAATACTGGGGTTCACTTTTATGGGAGTTGGTCCCCAACTCAGGGAGGGATAGGCTTCTGACCTTAAGGGGGGAGGAGGCAGATTCATACCCTAGTATGAAGAGGTGCTTAACCAAGAAGTTTGGTCTGACCCCAGAGCAGTACAGAAGGAAGTTCAGGGACATCCAAAAGGTCAGTACCCAGTCTTGGGTTGACTTTGTAGACACCTCACTTAAGGCACTAGAGGGCTGGATTATTGGTAACAAAGTAAATACTTATGAGGGGTTATACAATCTGATCATGAGAGAGCACATCTTGACCAATTGTACCCAAGGAAGGTTACGCCAGCATCTAGTGGACTCTAAGCTGACCAACCCTAGAGAGGTAGGGGAGGCAGCTGATGAGTGGTTGAGAACCAGGGTGGTTGTCAAATCCCAGGGGGGAGAGAGACTCCAAGAAGGGGGGTCAAGTCCCCAAAAACCTAAGGAGGGAGATGGTAAGCCCACCACACAGACTCCCTCTGTACCCCAGAACCCTAAGAAGGAGGAGAGTAAATCCCACTCCCACTCTGACAAGCAGAGACAGGGAGACCCATGGTTAAAAAAGCTCTTGGACAGTAAGGCTTGCTTTGACTGTCAGCAGACAGGTCATTTCAGAGCAGATGCAGCCTGTCCAAAGAAGGTGGTTAGCACTGGGCTGTCCAGTGTAGCCATGGAGGAGGACTCCTCAGGTGAAGAAGTCCTCCTAGCATTGAGCTGGGAGACATGACCAGATGGTAAGCTGGTGATCTCTGAGGGTGGGAGTAGGCACTTCCACCCCATTCAGGAGAATGGGATTCCTACCACTGGCCTGAGAGACACCTGTGCCAGTCACACTGTAGTGAGTGACCGGTTAGTGACCCCAGGCATGTATGTCCCAGGAGAGACCAGGAAAGTCAGGATAGCCACAGGGGAGGTCACCTCCAAACCTGTAGCCATAGTGCCCCTAGAGAGAGAGGGTATCCTTGACTGGTTTAGGGTGGTAGTCAGTGCTGACCTCCCCCTAGATTGTATCCTGGGCAATGACCTCCCAGGGGTGAGTCTGGTCCCAGATGGGGCAGCCGCCCAGCGCGCCCCCCAACCCAAAGTCCTGTAACCCCAAACTGTAGGGAGTCAGTCCCTACAGTTAGGAGACAGGGGTCCCCAAGAAAAGGAAAAAGGAAAAGGAAGGGTAGGCCACTCTTAAAGAGAATTCCAGGGAGCCAAAGGCCTTCTGCCCCAGTAGAGGGGGAGCCCAGAGTTTGTACTGGTGAGGCCTCACCTGACCCCAAGGAAGTCCTGAGTAGTCAGGCAGCTGTCCAGATGCAGGGTGTTGCCCCTGCACTGACAGAAGGGAGAGTGGAAGGAGGGTGTCTGCCACAGGAGGTGGTAGCCCCCCCACTCTAGACAGCAAGAGGGGTGCCAGGACACCACAGTTGCCCCTAAAGCAGCTCAGCCACCTGTCAGTGGAGAGCTTAGGGTGTGGTTCTGGGTACTGACAGCTGTCAGTAGCCTCTGCTGGGTGCTAGCCTTGCTGGCAGCACTGTACTCGGCCTGGGAGGAAAACCCCAGGGCTAATAGCAAATTAGGCCCCCTGACCCTGTTGGTCATCTTGGGGTTGCTCAAGTGTTGGGTGACCTCTTTGGGTAAGCTGGGTGTTGCCCTAGCAAAGTTAGGAGTAGGGGAGGTGGGCACCTCACTACCCAAGTTGGCAGAGAGAGAGGAGGAAGACCCCCAAGAGGGAAGTTTCAGTTTGAGATGGGTCCTTTCACTGTTGGGATGGCTTCAGTACCCAGAGCGAGTGACCATGGCAGGAGTATGTAAGGCAGAGTAGGCCCTGCAAAAGGACAGCCAGTTTTCTTCACTGTCTTCCTTGCCTAACAAACCAGGAAGACTCACCCAGGGTTGGGCTGAGTTTCCTTGGCGTGTGGGCTGGGGGGGCTTGTGTGAGAAAACAGGGCTGATTGCAGAGGCCCCCTACCTTTTTGCCCCCATTTTTCACTTTTTGCTGGTGTTTTCCTGACTCTGATGGTGCCCCGGGTACTGCTAACCAGTCCCAGGGCCTGGTCTTTGTGTAAAATCAATATGCAAATTAGGCTAATTATAATTGGCTAAGTTAACCTACTTATAAGTCCCTAGTATATGGTAGTGCATGTAGGTTTATGGACCACAGCATAGGTAGTGGGTGCACTGCTGAGTTGCCCAGTGTCATTTTAAAGGCAGGCCTGCCTTGCTGGCTGCTTTTAAATTAAAGTTATATGCAAATTCGACTTTGGAATTAAAAGTATTTCCAAAGTGTTAAATTACCTTATTTTTACATATGTCACCCTTAAGGTGTGCCCTATTGTAGGAAAGTACCATCTTGTCTGCCATGTTACCCCCATATTTCACTGTATATATGTTGTTTTAGTTGTATGTGTCACTGGGACCCTGCCAGCCAGGGTCCCAGTGCTCATAAGTGTGCCCTGTATGTGTTACCTGTGTTATGACTAACTGTCTCACTGAGGCTCTGCTATCCAGAACCTCAGTGGTTATGCTCTCTCATTTCTTTCCAAATTGTCACTAACAGGCTAGTGACCAATTTCACCAATTTACATTGGCATTCTGGAACACCCTTATAATTCCCTAGTATAAGGTACTGAGGTACCCAGGGTATTGGGGTTCCAGGAGATCCCTATGGGCTGCAGCATTTCTTTTGCCACCCATAGGGAGCTCTGACAATTCTTACACAGGCCTGCCCTTGCAGCCTGAGTGAAATAACGTCCACGTTATTTCACAGCAATTTACCACTGCACTTAAGTAACTTATAAGTCACCTATATGTCTAACCTTTACCTGGTAAAGGTTGGGTGCTAAGTTACTTAGTGTGTGGGCACCCTGGCACTAGCCAAGGTGCTCCCACATTGTCCAGGGCAAATTCCCCGGACTTTGTGAGTGCGGGGACAACATTACACGCGTGCACTATACATATGTCACGACATATGTATAGCGTCACAATGGTAACTCCGAACATGGCCATGTAACATGTCTAAGATCATGGAATTGTCACCCCAATGCCATTCTGGCATTGGGGAGACAATTCCATGATCCCCCGAGTCTCTAGCTCAGACCCGGGTACTGCCAAACTGCCTTTCCCGGGGTTTCACTGCAGCTGCTGCTGCTGCCAACCCCTCAGACAGGTTTCTGCCCTCCTGGGGTCCAGCCAGGCTTGGCCCAGGAAGGCAGAACAAAGGACTTCCTCAGAGAGAGGGTGTTACACCCTCTCCCTTTGGAAAAAGGTGTCAGGGCTGGGGAGGAGTAGCCTCCCCCAGCCTCTGGAAATGCTTTGATGGGCACAGATGGTGCCCATCTCTGCATACGCCAGTCTACACCGGTTCAGTGATCCCCCAGCCCTGCTCTGGCGCGAAACTGGACAAAGGAAAGGGGAGTGACCACTCCCCTGACCTGCACCTCCCCTGGGAGGTGCCCAGAGCTTCTCCAGTGTGCTCCAGACCTCTGCCATCTTGGAAACAGAGGTGCTGCTGGCACACTGGACTGCTCTGAATGCCCAGTGTCAGCAGGTGACGTCAGAGACTCCTTCTGATAGGCTCCTTCAGGTGTTGCTAGCCTATCCTCTCTCCTAAGTAGCCAAACCTCCTTTTCTGGCTATTTAGGGTCTCTGCTTTGGGGAATTCTTTAGATAACGAATGCAAGAGCTCATCAGAGTTCCTCTGCATCTCTCTCTTCACCTTCTGCCAAGGAATCGACTGCTAACCGCACTGGAAGCCTGCAAAACTGCAACAAAGTAGCAAAGACGACTACTGCGACCTTGTAACGCTGATCCTGCCGCCTTCGCGCCTTGATGTTCGTTGCCAAGCTACCAAGGGTTGAGCTGGGTTTAATTTACTGAGACCTAACTGGACCTTAGTGGAGGTTAGTGGCCTATTGCTAAGTGTAGGTACCTACCTGCCCTTACCAATGACCCATTTTCCAACATTTTTGGTGAGCAGTGGTGGGATCCTATACTTGTGTTCAGTATCACATTACAGTTTTTAGTAAAACAAATTAAAAATCCTTTAAATTGTCCTAGTGCAAAAATTGTTTTCAATTTTTAATTTGGATTAATTTCAGTTATTGAATTTTGTGATTTTTCTAAATTCTTGTTTCCAATTTTTGCAAAAAGTTTTTGTTGACACAAAACTAGGGAACCATGGAGCTTGATCTGGCTAGCCCACCCACACTGACAGCAGTCCAGCTTAGGGGGTTGTGTACTGAAAGAGGGTTGCCTGCAACCACTAACCTCAGAAAGCATGTCCTGATCAAATCCCTGACAGCATGGGCTGAGGCCCAGGAGGTAGACCCAGAGGAAGCTCCAGAGGATGGAGAAGTAGGGGAGGATTCTAGCTCTAACCACTCAGGGGAGGGAGGGCATCTGAGCCTAAGTGAGGATGAGGAAGACCGGTCCTCATTACATACAGTCACTAGGGGCAGACCCAAAGCTAGTTGGGGGAAGATGGTCCCTTCAGGAGGAGAGAACCTGTCCCTCAGAGAAAGAGAGCTGGAGGCCCAGCTAGCATTCATAGCTTTGGAGGCAGAGAAGCTGGCCCTAGAAAAGAAAAATTGGGCAAAGAGAGAGAAAAGAGATGGTGGCAGCGACAGAGAAGTTGAGGTGTCCATGGGTGGGTTTTTTTGCCCCAGATTACCCATGGGGGTGGTTCCTTCTTATGTAGAGGGGGATGATATAGACAAGTGGTTGGAGGCCTTTGAGAGGGCATTCCAAATGAGAAGGGTTAGGCCTCAATACTGGGGTTCACTTTTATGGGAGTTGGTCCCCAACTCAAGGAGGGATAGGCTTATGACCTTAAGGGGGGAGGAGGCAGATTCATACCCTAGTATGAAGAGGTGCTTAACCAAGAAGTTTGGTCTGACCCCAGAGCAGTACAGAATGAAGTTCAGGGACATCCAAAAGGTCAGTACCCAGTCTTGGGTTGACTTTGTAGACACCTCACTTAAGGCACTAGAGGGCTGGATTATTGGTAACAAAGTAAATACTTATGAGGGGTTATACAATCTGATCATGAGAGAGCACATCTTGACCAATTGTACCCAAGGAAGGTTACGCCAGCATCTAGTGGACTCTAAGCTGACCAACCCTAGAGAGGTAGGGGAGGCAGCTGATGAGTGGTTGAGAACCAGGGTGGTTGTCAAATCCCAGGGGGGAGAGAGACTCCAAGAAGGGGGGGTCAAGTCCCCAAAAACCTAAGGAGGGAGATGGTAAGCCCACCACACAGACTCCCTCTGTACCCCAGAACCCTAAGAAGGAGGAGAGTAAATCCCACTCCCACTCTGACAAGCAGAGACAGGGAGACCCATGGTTAAAAAAGCTCTTGGACAGTAAGGCTTGCTTTGACTGTCAGCAGACAGGTCATTTCAGAGGAGATGCAGCCTGTCCAAAGAAGGTGGTTAGCACTGGGCTGTCCAGTGTAGCCATGGAGGAGGACTCCTCAGGTGAAGAAGTCCTCCTAGCATTGAGCTGGGAGACATGACCAGATGGTAAGCTGGTGATCTCTGAGGGTGGGAGTAGGCACTTCCACCCCATTCAGGAGAATGGGATTCCTACCACTGGCCTGAGAGACACCTGTGCCAGTCACACTGTAGTGAGTGACCGGTTAGTGACCCCAGGCATGTATGTCTCAGGAGAGACCAGGAAAGTCAGGATAGCCACAGGGGAGGTCACCTCCAAACCTGTAGCCATAGTGCCCCTAGAGAGAGAGGGTATCCTTGACTGGTTTAGGGTGGTAGTCAGTGCTGACCTCCCCCTAGATTGTATGCTGGGCAATGACCTCCCAGGGGTGAGTCTGGTCCCAGATGGGGCGGTCGCCCAGCGCGCCCCCAACCCAAAGTCCTGGGGAGTCAGTCCCTGCAGTTAGGAGACAGGGGTCCCCAAGAAAAGGAAAAAGGAAAAGGAAGGGTAGGCCACTCTTAAAGAGAATTCCAGGGAGCCAAAGGCCTTCTGCCCCAGTAGAGGGGGAGCCCAGAGTTGGTACCGGTGAGGCCTCACCTGACCCCAAGGAAGTCCTGAGTAGTCAGGCAGCTGTCCAGATGCAGGGAGTTGCCCCTGCACTGACAGAAGGGAGAGTGGAAGGAGGGTGTCTGCCACAGGAGGTGGTAGCCCCCCACTCTAGACAGCAAGAGGGGTGCCAGGACACCACAGTTGCCCCTAAAGCAGCTCAGCCACCTGTCAGTGCAGAGCTTAGGGTGTGGTTCTGGGTACTGACAGCTGTCAGTAGCCTCTGCTGGGTGCTAGCCTTCCTGGCAGCACTGTACTCGGCCTGGGAGGAAAACCCCAGGGCTAATAGCAAATTAGGCCCCCTGACCCTGTTGGTCATCTTGGGGTTGCTCAAGTGTTGGGTGACCTCTTTGGGTAAGCTTGGTGTTGCCCTAGCAAAGTTAGGAGTAGGGGAGGTGGGCACCTCACTACCCAAGTTGGCAGAGAGAGAGGAGGAAGACCCCCAAGAGGGAAGTTTCAGTTTGAGATGGGTCCTTTCACTGTTGGGATGGCTTCAGTACCCAGAGCGAGTGACCATGGCAGGAGTATGTAAGGCAGAGTAGGCCCTGCAAAAGGACAGCCAGTTTTCTTCACTGTCTTCCTTGCATAACAAACCAGGAAGACTCACCCAGGGTTGGGCTGAGTTTCCTTGGCGGGTGGGCTGGGGGGGCTTGTGTTAGAAAACAGGGCTGATTGCAGAGGCCCCCTACCTTTTTGCCCCCATTTTTCACTTTTTGCTGGTGTTTTCCTGACTCTGATGGTGCCCTGGGTACTGCTAACCAGTCCCAGGGCCTGGTCTTTGTGTAAAATCAATATGCAAATTAGGCTAATTATAATTGGCTAAGTTAACCTACCTATAAGTCCCTAGTATATGGTAGTGCATGTAGGTTTATGGACCACAGCATAGGTAGTGGGTGCATTGCTGACTGTCCCAGTGTCATTTTAAAGGCAGGCCTGCCTTGCTGGCTGCTTTTAAATTAAAGTTGTATGCAAATTCGACTTTGGAATTTAAAGTATTTCCAAAGTGTTAAATTACCTTATTTTTACATATGTCACCCTTAAGGTGTGCCCTATTGTAGGAAAGTACCATCTTGTCTCCCATGTTACCCCCATATTTCACTGTATATATGTTGTTTTAGTTGTATGTGTCACTGGGACCCTGCCAGCCAGGGCCCCAGTGCTCATAAGTGTGCCCTGTATGTGTTACCTGTGTTATGACTAATTGTGTCACTGAGGCTCTGCTATCCAGAACCTCAGTGGTTATGCTCTCTCATTTCTTTCCAAATTGTCACTAACAGGCTAGTGACCAATTTCACCAATTTACATTGGCATTCTGGAACACCCTTATAATTCCCTAGTATATGGTACTGAGGTACCCAGGGTATTGGGGTTCCAGGAGATCCCTATGGGCTGCAGCATTTCTTTTGCCACCCATAGGGAGCTCTGACAATTCTTACACAGGCCTGCCCTTGCAGCCTGAGTGAAATAACGTCCACGTTATTTCACAGCCATTTACCACTGCACTGAAGTAACTTATAAGTCACCTATATGTCTAACCTTTACCTGGTAAAGGTTGGGTGCTAAGTTACTTAGTGTGTGGGCACCCTGGCACTAGCCAAGGTGCTCCCACATTGTCCAGGGCAAATTCCCCGGACTTTGTGAGTGCGGGGACAACATTACACGCGTGCACTATACATATGTCACGACATATGTATAGCGTCACAATGGTAACTCCGAACATGGCCATGTAACATGTCTAAGATCATGGAATTGTCACCCCAATGCCATTCTGGCATTGGGGAGACAATTCCATGATCCCCCGAGTCTCTTGCTCAGACCCGGATACTGCCAAACTGCCTTTCCCGGGGTTTCACTGCAGCTGCTGCTGCTGCCAACCCCTCAGACAGGTTTCTGCCTTCCTGGGGTCCAGCCAGGCTTGGCCCAGGAAGGCAGAACAAAGGACTTCCTCAGAGAGAGGGTGTTACACCCTCTCCCTTTGGAAAAAGGTGTCAGGGCTGGGGAGGAGTAGCCTCCCCCAGCCTCTGGAAATGCTTTGATGGGCACAGATGGTGCCCATCTCTGCATACGCCAGTCTACACCGGTTCAGTGATCCCCCAGCCCTGCTCTGGCGCGAAACTGGACAAAGGAAAGGGGAGTGACCACTCCCCTGACCTGCACCTCCCCTGGGAGGTGCCCAGAGCTTCTCCAGTGTGCTCCAGACCTCTGCCATCTTGGAAACAGAGGTGCTGCTGGCACACTGGACTGCTCTGAATGCCCAGTGTCAGCAGGTGACGTCAGAGACTCCTTCTGATAGGCTCCTTCAGGTGTTGCTAGCCTATCCTCTCTCCTAAGTAGCCAAACCTCCTTTTCTGGCTATTTAGGGTCTCTGCTTTGGGGAATTCTTTAGATAACGAATGCAAGAGCTCATCAGAGTTCCTCTGCATCTCTCTCTTCACCTTCTGCCAAGGAATCGACTGCTGA
The DNA here is from genome assembly GCF_031143425.1 of Pleurodeles waltl. NCBI lineage: Eukaryota > Metazoa > Chordata > Amphibia > Caudata > Salamandridae > Pleurodeles > Pleurodeles waltl. Next base: position 556,904,828 of record NC_090445.1, on the reverse strand, counting down.
CCGCACTGGAAGCCTGCAAAACTGCAACAAAGTAGCAAAGACGACTACTGCGACCTTGTAACGCTGATCCTGCCGCCTTCGCGCCTTGATGTTCGTTGCCAAGCTACCAAGGGTTGAGCTGGGTTTAATTTACTGAGACCTAACTGGACCTTAGTGGAGGTTAGTGGCCTATTGCTAAGTGTAGGTACCTAACTGCCCTTACCAATGACCCATTTTCCAACATTTTTGGTGAGCAGTGGTGGGATCCTATACTTGTGTTCAGTATCACATTACAGTTTTTAGTAAAACAAATTAAAAATCCTTTAAATTGTCCTAGTGCAAAATTGTTTTCAATTTTTAAGTTGGATTAATTTCAATTATTGAATTTTGTGATTTTTCTACATTCTTGTTTCCAATTTTTGCAAAACGTTTTTGTTGATACAAAACTAGGGAACCATGGAGCTTTATCTGGCTAGCCCACCCACACTGACAGCAGTCCAGCTTAGGGGGTTGTGTACTGAAAGAGGGTTGCCTGCAACCACAGACCTCAGGAAGCATGTCCTGATCAAATCCCTGACAGCATGAGCTGAGGCCCAGGAGGTAGACCCAGAGGAAGCTCCAGAGGATGGAGAAGTAGGGGAGGATTCTAGCTCTAACCACTCAGGGGAGGGAGGGCATCTGAGCCTAAGTGAGGATGAGGAAGACCGGTCCTCATTACATACAGTCACTAGGGGCAGACCCAAAGCTAGTTGGGGGAAGAGGGTCCCTTCAGGAGGAGAGAACCTGTCCCTCAGAGAAAGAGAGCTGGAGGCCCAGCTAGCATTCATAGCTTTGGAGGCAGAGAAGCTGGCCCTATAAAAGAAAAAGTGGGCAAAGAGAGAGAAAAGAGATGGTGGCAGCGACAGAGAAGTTGAGGTGTCCATGGGTGGGGTTTTTTGCCCCAGATTACCCATGGGGGTTGTTCCTGCTTATGTAGAGGGGGATGATATAGACAAGTGTTTGGAGGCCTTTGAGAGGGCATTCCAAATGAGAAGGGTTAGGCCTCAATACTGGGGTTCACTTTTATGGGAGTTGGTCCCCAACTCAGGGAGGGATAGGTTTAAGACCTTAGGGGGGAGGAGGCAGATTCATACCCTAGTATGAAGAGGTGCTTAACCAAGAAGTTTGGTCTGACCCCAGAGCAGTACAGAATGAAGTTCGGGGACATCCAAAAGGTCAGTACCCAGTCTTGGGTTGACTTTGTAGACACCTCACTTAAGGCACTAGAGGGCTGGATTATTGGTAACAAAGTAAATACTTATGAGGGGTTATACAATCTGATCATGAGAGAGCACATCTTGACCAATTGTACCCAAGGAAGGTTACGCCAGCATCTAGTGGACTCTAAGCTGACCAACCCTAGGCAGCTGATGAGTGGTTGAGAACCAGGGTGGTTGTCAAATCCCAGGGGGGAGAGAGGCTCCAAGAAGGGGGGGGTCAAGTCCCCAAAAACCTAAGGAGGGAGGTGGTAAGCCCACCACACAGACTCCCTCTGTACCCCAGAACCCTAAGAAGGAGGAGAGTAAATCTCACTCCCACTCTGACAAGCAGAGACAGGGAGACCCCTGGTTAAAAAAGCTCTTGGACAGTAAGGCTTGCTTTGACTGTCAGCAGACAGGTCATTTCAGAGGAGATGCAGCCTGTCCAAAGAAGGTGGTTAGCACTGGGCTGTCCAGTGTAGCCATGGAGGAGGACTCCTCAGGTGAAGAAGTCCTCCTAGCATTGAGCTGGGAGACATGACCAGATGGTAAGCTGGTGATCTCTGAGGGTGGGAGTAGGCACTTCCACTCCATTCAGGAGAATGGGATTCCTACCACTGGCCTGAGAGACACCTGTGCCAGTCACACTGTAGTGAGTGACCGGTTAGTGACCCCAGGCATGTAGGTCCCAGGAGAGACCCGGAAAGTCAGGATAGCCACAGGGGAGGTCACCTCCAAACCTGTAGGCATAGTGCCCCTAGAGAGAGAGGCTATCCTTGATTGGTTTAGGGTGGTAGTCAGTGCTGACATCCCCCTAGATTGTATCCTGGGCAATGACCTCCCAGGGGTGAGTCTGGTCCCAGATGGGGCGGTCGCCCAGCGCGCCCCCCAACCCAAAGTCCTGGGGAGTCAGTCCCTACAGTTAGGATACAGGGGTCCCCAAGAAAAGGAAAAAGGAAAAGGAAGGGTAGGCCACTCTTAAAGAGAATTCCAGGGAGCCAAAGGCCTTCTGCCCCAGTAGAGGGGGAGTCCAGAGTTGGCACTGGTGAGGCCTCACCTGACCCCAAGGAAGTCCTGAGTAGTCAGGCAGCTGTCCAGATGCAGGGTGTTGCCCCTGCACTGACAGAAGGGAGAGTGGAAGGAGGGTGTCTGCCACAGGAGGTGGTAGCCCCCCACTCTAGACAGCAAGAGGGGTGCCAGGACACCACAGTTGCCCCTAAAGCAGCTCAGCCACCTGTCAGTGGAGAGCTTAGGGTGTGGTTCTGGGTACTGACAGCTGTCAGTAGCCTCTGCTGGGTGCTAGCCTTCCTGGCAGCACTGTACTCGGCCTGGGAGGAAAACCCCAGGGCTAATAGCAAATTAGGCCCCCTGACCCTGTTGGTCATCTTGTGGTTGCTCAAGTGTTGGGTGACCTCTTTGGGTAAGCTAGGTGTTGCCCTAGCAAAGTTAGGAGTAGGGAGGTGGGCACCTTACTACCCAAGTTGGCAGAGAGAGAGGAGGAAGACCCCCAAGAGGGAAGTTTCAGTTTGAGATGGGTCCTTTCACTGTTGGGATGGCTTCAGTACCCAGAGGGAGTGACCATGGCAGGAGTATGTAAGGCAGAGTAGGCCCTGCAAAAGGACAGCCAGTTTTCTTCACTGTCTTCCTTGCCTAACAAACCAGGAAGACTCACCCAGGGTTGGGCTGAGTTTCCTTGGCGTGTGGGCTGGGGGGGCTTGTGTGAGAAAACAGGGCTGATTGCAGAGGCCCCCTACCTTTTTGCCCCCATTTTCACTTTTTGCTGGTGTTTTCCTGACTCTGATGGTGCCCTGGGTACTGCTAACCAGTCCCAGGGCCTTGTCTTTGTGTAAAATCAATATGCAAATTAGGCTAATTATAATTGGCTAAGTTAACCTACCTATAAGTCCCTAGTATATGGTAGTGCATGTAGGTTTATGGAACACAGCATAGGTAGTGGGTGCACTGCTGAGTTGCCCAGTGTCATTTTAAAGGCAGGCCTGCCTTGCTGGCTGCTTTTAAATTAAAGTTATATGCAAATTCGACTTTGGAATTAAAAGTATTTCCAAAGTGTTAAATTACCTTATTTTTACATATGTCACCCTTAAGGTGTGCCCTATTGTAGGAAAGTACCATCTTGCCTGGCATGTTACCCCCATATTTCACTGTATATATGTTGTTTTAGTTGTATGTGTCACTGGGACCCTGCCAGCCAGGGCCCCAGTGCTCATAAGTGTGCCCTGTATGTGTTACCTGTGTAATGACTAACTGTCTCACTGAGGCTCTGCTATCCAGAACCTCAGTGGTTATGCTCTCTCATTTCTTTCCAAATTGTCACTAACAGGCTAGTGACCAATTTCACCAATTTACATTGGCATTCTGGAACACCCTTATAATTCCCTAGTATATGGTACTGAGGTACCCAGGGTATTGGGGTTCCAGGAGATCCCTATGGGCTGCAGCATTTCTTTGGCCACCCATAGGGAGCTCTGGCAATTCTTACACAGGCCTGCCCTTGCAGCCTGAGTGAAATAACGTCCACGTTATTTCACAGCCATATACCACTGCACTTAAGTAACTTATAAGTCACCTATATGTCTAACCTTTACCTGGTAAAGGTTGGGTGCTAAGTTACTTAGTGTGTGGGCACCCTGGCACTAGCCAAGGTGCTCCCACATTGTCCAGGGCAAATTCCCCGGACTTTGTGAGTGCGGGGACAACATTACACGCGTACACTATACATATGTCACGACATATGTATAGCGTCACAATGGTAACTCCGAACATGGCCATGTAACATGTCTAAGATTATGGAATTGTCACCCCAATGCCATTCTGGCATTGGGGAGACAATTCCATGATCCCCCGAGTCTCTAGCTCAGACCCGGGTACTGCCAAACTACCTTTCCCGAGGTTTCACTGCAGCTGCTGCTGCTGCCAACCCCTCAGACAGGTTTCTGCCCTCCTGGGGTCTAGCCAGGCTTGGCCCAGGAAGACAGAACAAAGGACTTCCTCAGAGAGAGGGTGTTACACCCTCTCCCTTTGGAAAAAGGTGTCAGGGTTGGGGAGGAGTAGCCTCCCCCAGCCTCTGGAAATGCTTTGATGGGCACAGATGGTGCCCATCTCTGCATAAGCCAGTCTACACCGGTTCAGGGATCCCCCAGCCCTGCTCTGGCGCGTAACTGGACAAAGGAAAGGGGAGTGACCACTCCCCTGACATGCACCTCCCCTGGGAGGTGCCCAGAGCTCCTCCAGTGTGCTCCAGACCTCTCCCATCTTGGAAACAGAGGTGCTGCTGGCACACTGGACTGCTCTGAATGCCCAGTGCCAGCAGGTGACGTCAGAGACTCCTTCTGATAGGCTCCTCAGGTGTTGCTAGCCTATCCTCTCTCCTAAGTAGCCAAACCTCCTTTTCTGGCTATTTAGGGTCTCTGCTTTGGGGAATTCTTTTGATAATGAATGCAAGAGCTCATCAGAGTTCCTCTGCATCTCTCTCTTCACCTTCTGCCAAGGAATCGACTGCTGACCGCACTGGAAGCCTGCAAAACTGCAACAAAGTAGCAAAGACGACTACTGCGACCTTGTAACGCTGATCCTGCCGCCTTCTCGACTGTTTTCCTGGTGGTGAATGCTGTGGGGGTAGTCTGCCTCCTCTCTGCTCTAGAAGCTCCAAAGAAATCTCCTGTGGGTCGACGGAATCTTCCCCCTGCAACCGCATGCACCAAAGAACTGCATCACCGGTCCTCTGGGTCTCCTCTCAGCACAACGAGCGAGGTCCCTTGAACTCAGCAACTCTGTCCAAGTGACTCCCACAGTCCAGTGACTCTTCAGTCCAAGTTTGGTGGAGGTAAGTCCTTGCCTCCCAACGCTAGACTGCATTGCTGGGAACCGCGTGTTTTGCAGCTGCTCTGGCTCCTGTGCACTCTTCCAGGATTTCCTTTGTGCACAGCCAAGCCTGGGTCCCTGGCACTCTAACCTGCAGTGCACGACCTCCTGAGTTGTCCTCCGGCGTTGTGGGACCCTCCTTTGAGACTTCGGGTGAGCTCCGGTTCACTCCATTTTGTAGTGCCTGTTCCAGCACTTCTGTGGGTGCTGCTTGCTTCTGAGTGGGCTCCTTGTCTTGCTGGATGCCCCCTCTGTCTCCTCACGCAATTGGCGACATCCCGGTCCCTCCTGGGTCACAGCAGCATCCAAAAACCCTAACCGCGACCCTTGCAGCTAGCAAGGCTTGTTTGCGGTCTTTCTGCATGGAAACACATCTGCACAACTCTTCACGACGTGGGACATCCATCCTCCAAAGGGGAAGTTTCTAGCCCTTGTCGTTCTTGCAGAATACACAGCTTCTACCATCCGGTGGCAGCTTCTTTGCACCCACAGCTGGCATTTCCTGGGCATCTGCCCACTCCCGACTTGATCGTGACTCTTGGACTTGGTTCCCTTGTTCCACAGGTACTCTCGTCAGGAAATCCATTGTTGTTGCATTGCTGGTGTTGGTCTTCCTTGCAGAATTCCCCTATCACGACTTCTGTGCTCTTTGGGGAACTTAGGTGCACTTTACACCCACTTTTCAGGGTCTTGGGGTGGGCTATTTTTCTAACCCTCACTGTTTTCTTACAGCCAAGCGACCTTCTACAAGGTCACATAGGTTTGGGGTCCATTCGTGGTTCGCATTCAACTTCTAGAGTATATGGTTTGTGTTGCCCCTATCCCTATGTGCCCCCATTGCATTCTATTGTGACTATACATTGTTTGCACTGTTTTCTATTGCCATTACTGCATATTTTGGTATTGTGTCCATATATCTTGTGTATATTTGCTATCCTCATACTGAGGGTACTCACTGAGATACTTTGGCATATTGTCGTTAAATGTTAGTATATCTGTGTATTGTGTTTTCTTATGATATTGTGCATATGACACTAGTGGTACTGTAGGAGCTTCACTCGTCTCCTAGTTCAGCCTAAGCTGCTCTGCTAAGCTACCTTTTCTATCATCCTAAGCTGCTAGACACCCCTCTACACTAATAAGGGATACCTGGGCCTGGTGCAAGGTGTAAGTACCTCTTGGTACCCACTACAAGCCAGTCCAGCCTCCTACACCTATGTGCCCCTATGGCTGGGTGCCATGTAACTATAAGCAGGGACCTTATAAAAATAGTTGTATAAGCCCTGGTGTGGTAAAAACAGCCACATTTGTTTTTCCCTCATTGTACTAAATGGCCTTCATAGGCTAGAATGGAGAGACTTTATTTTAATTTTTAAAGTCCCCTTAAATGATGGATACCATGAGTTTGGTATCAAATTAATTGTTATAATAATTCCCACAACTTCCAGTTGTGGGATTTAATATAACTTGTTCAGGTAAAGAGTTTTAAACTTTACATGAAAAGTTGCCAATTTCAGCCCTGCATTGTTTTTGCTGCTGTGCTCCGATTGGCCAGCCTCTAGCAGCCTTGCCAGGCAGCCTTGATGAGGTGTGAAGTAGCCTGGCTTCACACAAAGGAATGTGCCTGTGGGAGGGAATCTCCCCTCAGCAGATGGTGAGGCAGAAAGGGGGAGGGCTGCCAAACTGGTCTTCAAAGTCAGAGAAGGACATTTGGAGCAACCAGCAACCCCCCACATCCTGCAAGCCCAGACAACTAGGTGCCCCCTTGATTAGATTAGGAGAAGGGTATGTTTATGATTTTTAGCCACACCAGTGGGTGGGCTCAGCCAGATATAACCTCCAAAAATCAGATTCAGCCATGATGGTGTAGAGAGGCAGTTGCAACAGACAAATGCATACCTGGAGGGCATTCATTCTGGCCAGGCAGCCCAACAGCGAGCATTTCAGACTCTGGCCTCAGCACTGATGGCATCCATTGTCCCTGTGTCCAACCTCTCCCCTCCTACTTCCTCCACCCAGACCCAATCCCCAGTACCTCAGCCTATACCAAGCACACCATCAGACCAGCATGCACACACCTCAACACACCAGGGTAGCTCTGGCAAACATAAGCACCACACATCCCACAGGCACTCACACAAGCATCATACCCATGCAGACATACCAACATCCACTGCCTCCACTGTGTCCCCCTCCTCCACGTCTCCCTCCTCCCTCCCTGTCATGTCTCCACTCACACCTGCATGCACTGCATCTTCAGCCACTACCTCCATCACCAGCATGCCCATCACCACACACCACTCATGTGCACTCACCACCCCCACTACCATTCACACATCCCCTATGTCCTCTCCCAGTGTGTCTGTGAGCCCTCCTCCCAAAGTACAGAAATGCCATCACACACCCACCCAACAGCCATCCACCTCACGACAGCCTCCAGCCCATGCACTTTCACCCAAAGTCAGCAAACGAACACCTCCTACAACCATTACCTCTTCCTCCACTCCCAAACCCCCTCCATCTACCCATCCCAGTGTGTCTAAAAAACTTTTCCTGTCAAACCTTGACCTCTTCCCTTCACCTCCCCTTCCCTTCCGTCCCCTAGGGCCTGCCTTTCCAGGTCCGAACCCAGCACCTCAGCCACCACATCACCGGGGTGCCAGCAGTAACCGGCTTCTGGAGTGCGTCAAGCAGCGGGGCAGCCAGTGTCCCAAGGAGCAAGGCCAAGGACATTCCCCCAGCTCCAAAACAAAAGAAGTTGCCCACAGCCCGTAGGGAGAAGGCCAAAACACCTGCCACCAAGGGCTCAGCTAGGACAAAAGTTGGGAGTGGCAAGACAGGTGCGCCACCATCCAAGGTGGGGAAGGGCCAGAGAAAGAAGGGGAAGTCGCCGCCAACCTGCACGGCAGACAAGACCGGCACCGCCACATGCACCGCCACCATGGGCACCGCCGCTCAGGACACCGCCGCCAGCAGCAAGCTCAGTGAGGCTGCCACGGGCACCGCCGCTCAAGACACCGCTGCCAGCAGCAAGCTCAGTGAGGCCGCCACGGGCACCGCCGCTCAAGACACCGCTGCCAGCAGCAAGCTCAGTGAGGCCGCCACCAGCACCGCCGCTCAGGACACCGCCGCCAGCAACAAGCTCAGTGAGGCTGCCACGGGCACCGCCGCTCAGGACACCGCCGCTAGCAGCACGTCCAGTGAGCCCCCCACCAGCACCGTCGCTCAGGACACTGCCCCCAGCAGCACGCTCAGTGCAGTCCTTGTATTGGTGTGTGTGTTGTTTTGTGTGAGAGTGGGGGTGGGGGTGTTTTGTGTGTGTGTCACTCTCTTTTCCCTCCCCCCTCCCCTGTGTCATAGGTGCAGTACTCACCATGGTCGTCGCCACCTGGTAGAGGAGCAGGAAGACTATCGCAGGGAGAATTTGGAGTTCCGGCTCCATGGCGTCCTGGTTCCTGGTGGGGTGTGTAGAGCTGAGAGTTTTCCCTTCCAAGTCCTGTTTCCGCTGTGCTTTTGTTTGCATTGAATCCGCCCCGGAAAAGGTGGCGGATTAGCCTCTCATAATGGTGTGGGCGGTACATTGTCTTCCGCCTGTCTGTTGGCGGTGACCGCCATGCTGTTTATTTGTACAATCATGTGACTCCCTGTACTACAAACACTATTCAAATATTGTTCTCCCAGGTGGGTACAGACAGAGTTACCAAATAATGGTATTTGGACAAGAGAACACTGGGCTACTGGTTGGTTTTACAGACACAGGCCCTCATTACAACCCTGGCGGTCGGAGTGTTAAAGTGGCTGTCTATGTTGGCGGTTTCCGCCACGGTCATAATTCAATTTTTTTTACTGCCGGCCTCTTGGCGGTCTTACCGCCGCTTTAACACCGACCGTCAGGGTTGTAATGAGGGCCTGTGTCTGTAAAACCAGCCAGTAGCCCAGTGTTCTCTTGTCCAAATACCATTATTTGGTAACTCTGTCTGTACCCACCTGGGTGGACAATATTTGAATAGTGTTTGTAGTACAGGGAGTTACATGATTGTAACTCCCAGGAAGCTCTGTTACTGTCACTCCAACCACCAGCTCAGTTCTTGAAGTGTACTCACCTGGGGATAATATTTTTATAATGTATGTACTAGACAGAGTGACATGATTGCAACTCCCAACAGGCCCTGTATTTGTAACTCTAAACGCCAGCCCAGTGTACTCTTGTCCAAGGAAACCTGTATCTTAACTCTCAATTAAAGTGTAACACCTGGTAAGATACCATTTGTATTGTGCGTGTAGTACAGAGAGTTACATGACTGCAACTCCCAGCAGATGTTCTTACTTTCACTCCAACCACCAGCACAGTGTTTTCTTCTTCAAAGACTCCTGTTTGGTAACTCATACATGAAGTGTACTCACCTGGGGGATAACCTTTGTATAGTGTATGTACTAGACAGAGTGACATGACGGCAACTTCCAGCAGGCCCTGTATCTGTAACTCCAAACACCAGCACAGTGTACTCTTGTCCAAGGACCCCAGTGTCTTAACTCTCAATTGAAGTGTAAAACCTGGGAGGATACCATTTGTATTGTGTGTGTAGCACAGAGAGTTACATGACCGCATCTCCCAGGAGGCTCTCTTACTGTCACTCCAACCACCACCCCACGGTTCTCTTCTCCAAAGACTCATGTTTGGCAACTCATACATGAAGTGTACTCACCCGGGGGGGATAATACTTGTATAGTGTGTGTAGTACAGGAACTAACATGACTGCTAAGGCCAGGAGGCACTGTTTCTGTAACTCCAAACACCTCACAGTGTTCTCTTGTCCAAGGACCCCTGCTTGGCAACTCAATCCCAAATATGTTTTACTCACCTGAGAAGATACCATTTGTCAAGTATTGAGGAGTAGTGAGAGTGACCTTATTTCAACTCCCAAGAGGCCCTGTAACCCCAAACACCAGCACAGTGTTCTCTTCTCCAAAGACCCCTGTGTCTTAACTCTCTATTGAAGTGTACTCACCTTGGAGGATGATATTTGTATAGTGTGTGTAGGACAGGGACTGACAAGACTGCTAAGGCCAGGAGCCATTGTTTCACTAACTCCAAACACCAGCACAGTGTTCTCTTGTTCAATCAGCCCGTGTCTTAAATCTCTATTGAAGTGTACTCACCTTTGAGAATGGTATATGTATACTGTGTATAGTACAGGGAGTTACATGACTGCTAAGGCCAGTAGGCTAAATTGTTCTACTCAAAACACCAGTCCAGTGTTCAGTTCTCCAAATAACCTTCTTTCTAAACTCACAAATGGAATGTTCTCACTTCTGGGGGTGGCATTTATCAAGCGTATGACATTGAAGGAGTGACCTGACTAATAATGCCAGGAGGCTCTGTATTTTCAAATCCAAACACAATCCCAGTGTTCTCATGCCCAAATATCCCTGTGTCCTAACTCTCAAATGAAGTTCACTCATCTGAGAGGATAACATTTGTATAGTGGTGGGAAGTAGAGGGAGTGACCGGAATGCTAAGCCCAATAGGCCCTGTGTCTGTAACTCCAACCACAAAAACAATATTCACTTTGCCCAAATCTATCTATTTATGAACTCTTAATTGGAGCTTACTCACCTGGAAGGATAACATTTGTCAAGTGTGTGTAGTATGGAGAGTGAAATGACTTCAACTCTCAGGGGGCACTGTTTCAGTAACTCCAAACAACAGAACAGTGTTCACTTGTCCAAATACCCTTGCCTGCTACCTATCAATTGAAGTTTACTCCCCTGGGAGGGACCAAGATACAGATCATGCTCAACTCAGAGATGTGTCTATCCACTTTGCTCCATCTTGACCAGTTAACCCAAGATTAAACTATTGAGGACAGAAAGGACAGCTTACCCAGTGTGTAAAACAATGACCCCAAAGGCCTCAAGATGCATCACCAGAAAGCTATTGGCAGCAGACACATTCCCACTGCACTAGGCACATGATGACTCCAGTCACATATACAACAAACTCTTGGGTCTGCCTGCATGGCCAAATCCGTATCTTGCTTAGCCAATGTTTTGCCTGCACTGGTGGCAAGATGGAATTCTCAGGCCATCCTCCCAAGGGCTAATGATCTGCACATTTCAGCAGCTGTTTGACTCAAATGAAATTGGCATGCTTCGCAAATGTCAGGTCAATACAACTAATATCATGGGTATTTGTCACAATAAGATTAACTGCAAAATAACTTTGTACAAGATCTATGCTTAATGCAAAACTAAATTGTTGCAAGTGGATGCCACAATACAGCCAGTAACTTTGTATCTTTCACATCAACAGGTCGAGCTGACACTGGGCATACAGAGACCACAGAGGAGGCTGCCACTACCCCCTGGATGAAGACACTCCTGGACATCTGTATGTGGAGGATTGTTCTGGCCCATCTGGGCAACCTGGGATGTAGGGGTATGGTGTGCTGGAGGGATGCTGTGGGCCAACGTGTGAGGCCACTGGGGCTGCTCCTGGTTAGGACACAAACAACCACGTCTTGGGGGTGTATCAGGAGTCCCAAGGCATGATGGGCCAGGTTTTGATCTAACTTTGAAAAATAAAGCAGCTACACAGGGACATCCATAGCGATATGCATGAACAGTGGGAGGCTCTCAATACCAACACGGCCTCCCTAACAGGGGTGATGAGGGACATTAACACCACCCTGAGCAGGGCTTTACAACACCACTCTACCCCTTTGTTTGTTGCATCAACACCAGGCCCTTCTTAATCAGTGCCAGCCACTGTATAGGACACCCTGCCAGAAGAGCAAGCCACAGAAACCCCTGCCTCTGTAGCAGCAGATCTCCCCACCACGCAAGCGGAGACGTCCGGCGAAGAATCCAGGAGGTGACGATGGCAAGACACCCACAACTGCCAGCAAGTGGCCACTTCCTAAAGGAACTCCTTTCACACATTCACTCTGCGGACTGATCCTGCACTACCCACCAGTTCCTAGAGGAGGAACACTCTGGACAATGGTGTGGCATCTACTCCAATGATTTCATTCACCATGACTGACAGCTTCACTTTGTTATTTTTCTTCTTTTCTGTCAAAATTGTATTTACCTCATCAGCACTGTAATAAATTCACCCATAACAAACTCATTGTCAGCTTGAATTAATTGAAAACATTTTGCTATGTAAAGATGTAAGACAATGTGAACCATTTAATGAAGACATAATTTACTTGAGCAAGAAGGGATATGTTATAGGTACACAGTGTCCTGCTCAGGATTATAAACATTACACACAATTACATAAGTACAAGTGTCTGGTCACACCAAACATTTTATTCAAGTGTACAGCATATAGGCTGTCCATATGTCTAGACCGTTGTGACATAAGAATGGGTGACTCATACTGAGTCAAAGTACATATTCCAGGGTACAGACCCCCTGACCATGGAAGGGAGGGATTTGCCGCGCATTGTCCTGTAGAATAAGCAAGAATGAAAGTGGATGGTATCAGCAGCTTCAGCCTTATCACATACCACACCAAAGTAATCAAATATCACATAATCCAAGAAACATGCAGATGGGAGTACTACAGCCTCTTATCACAGGCCTCTCATAATCCAGTGACCATGCATCTGGTGGTATGACACAAACATATGTCAGTGTTGTGGCACAGGTTCTGTGGCCTGCAATGATGAAACACATCTACAGCTACATACAGGTCTTACAGCAACAATGTATAGCCAATGTGAAGGTTGAATGACTTGCTCGCAATTGAAGACTACAAATTTCATGCCCACAGAATAACACACATGATGTAATCTGCCCAACACAGCACACAACACAAGTCCATTCTGCACTTCAGACATTCCATCCAAACACTGTGTGAGCTGCCTTGGCACAGGTCTCATACATCCCAAATCTATGACCTACATTACCTAGAACAATCCATGTTCACTTTGCATGTCAGAACAGCATCAGATACCTGCCAATGTCACAACTCTGAAATGCCCACATGAGGATGCCATGGTGAAGGTTCCTGTGCAAGGACAACACAAGGAGTATAGGTTTGTAACTATAACACAAATCACATAACAAGCTACTGGTAATGTTCTTACGTTGCAATGAAACTGACACAAACAAAGCAACAGCATCATGGTGGGGATATGTCAAAGACTAACTCTTCAGGCAGCCTTTGGCTAATTATTGCAGCATAACAGCTCCCTAGTTGTTGCTAAAACACTCCACACATTCTCACAACTACAGTTTTCATAGTCATTACATCACATGACATACTTACACTCATTACAAGTAGCTGTTGATGAGATCTTCCCACAAATCAGTGCCTTCCTCTTAACAACTGTCATCCTAACTTGGCATTTCAGGATTCTAACCCAGTGAGAATGCAGGCCCCCACTCCTCTGGGATGTTTGGGATGTTCTTCTGCAGGGCGATGTGGAGCATGCAGCATGCCACAGTGATCTGACAATTTTCCAGGTGAGTAGAGGAGGGCTCCATCAGTTCAGTCCAGTCAAAGTACCTAAATCTGGCCTTTAGGAGCCCAAAAGCCAGCTGCACTACCCACCTTTTTCTTCCATTGGCCTCATTAAAATGGGCTTCCCCTGGTGTGGTTGTATTCCTCACTCGCATCAACAATCAAGGATGGTTCGGATATGCAGAGCCTCCTTTTAAGAATGGTACATATGTGGGAAACAGGATATAGCTGTCCAGGTGTTGTAGTTTTTCCCTTATGCAGGGTCATCCCCAATGTTTTTGCCTCCTGCCTCCTATTGTTTCTGACCTGTTGTTGTTGGCTTTTGAACTCTGAGAACTTTACCACTGCTAACCTGTGCTAAAGTGCATATGCGCTCTGTGTAAATTGTATTGTTGATTGGTTTATCCTTGATTGGCATATTTGATTTACTAGTAAGTCCCTAGTACAGTGCACTAGAGGTGCCCAGGGCCTGTAAATGAAATGCTATTAGTGGGCCTGCAGCACTGGTTGTGCCACCCACATTAGTAGCTCTGTGAACATGTCTCAGACCTGCCACTGCAGTTTCTGTGTGTGCAGTTTTAAACTGCCAATTCAACTTGGCAAGTGTACCCACTTGCCAGGCCTAAACCTTCCCTTTTCTTACATGTAAGACACCCCTAAGGTAGGCCCCAGGTAGCCCCATGAGCAGGGTGCAGTGTATGTTTAAGGTAGGACATATACTAATGTGTTCTTTATGTCCTAACAATGAAATACTGCCAAATTCGTTTTTCACTGTTGCAAGGCCTATTCCTCTCATAGGTTAACATGGGGTCTGACTTTAAATATGGTTAAAGTATAGATTCCCTCTGGGAGCGGATAGACATGTGGAGTTTGGGGTCTCTGAGCTCACAATTTAAAAATACATCTTTCAGTAAAGTTGATTTTAAGATTGTGTGTTTGAAAATGCCACTTTTAGAAATTGAGCATTTTCTTGCTTAAACCATTCTGTGACTCTGCCTGTTTCTGGATTCCCTGTCTGGGTCAGTGTGACAGTTGGGCTGGTTGCACCTCTCTCTAGACAGTGACCCAAAGGGAGCTAGAGTGTAGCCTGCATATCCTGATGAACCATCTGTGCTAGGAGAGAGGGGAGAAGTGGCCACTCACACCTGAAAGAGCTGTGCCTGCACTCACACAATGCAGTGTCCAACCCCCTGGTGTGTGTCTGGGGCCTGGCCTGGGCAAGGCAGGATTTCACAAACAAGAGAGACCTTTCTTTGAAGTAAGTCTACTTCAAAGGACAAAATGGGTATAAGAAGGGCACCCAATACCACAGACTTTAGATAAGTTCTGTACATCAAGAGGAATCTCTGCCTAGAGAAGAGCTGAAGAGCTGAGGAGAAGTTCTGCCCTGCCTGAGAATGTGCTTTGTGGAGCTATCCTGCAGTTGCTGCTTCTGACTGTGCAAGAGGACAAAGACTGGACTTTGTGTGCCTTCCTGCTTGTGAAGAAATCTCCAAGGGCTTGTCCTGAGCTTGCCTCGTGTTGTTGAAGTCTAAGGGCCATCAAAGACCACTCCTGCCAGCACCTGGACTCTCTTCTGAGACTCCTGCCCTGCCAAGTGGTGTCCTATCCATTTCCTGGGGCCTTGGAAGGTGAAGCTGGCAGATGAAGACGGAAACTCCATGCACAGACCGCCGTGCGAGGAACAATTTGATGCACCTTCCGAGATATGGCTGAAAAACAATGCAGCGCCGGCTTCACGGCAGATATCGACGCTCCACCGGCATCGCGGCTGGAAAATCGATGCACAGAGCTGGAAGAATGACACACCCACCAGCTGAAGGTGGCTGTTAATGTCGCAACCCACATTGCGCGGTGTTGAGAGCGTGCAGCAGGATTTTCGATGCAAACCTTGCTGGGAATGGAAAAACAACGCAACGTCTGCCCTGACCCGAGTGTTGCCTGGATCAATGCATTGGTCCCCTGCGGGGAGGAAAAACAATGCACGCCAACCCGAGAAGGAGAAACGATGCATGAGCTCACTTGCAGGTGAGAAATCAACGCACCGCTTACCTTTTTTGACGCACACTCGCCTGTTCGTGGTATTTTGATGCTACTCAGGTACTTTTCAACATTAACAGTATTTTAACTACAGTATTTTTTTAGGGATTTAAGAGTCTTTTTGCTTTTTCATTAATAACTTGACTGGTGTATGTTTGATTTTTGTCATTTTGGTCTTGTTTTGTTTAGATAAATATTTTAAATTTTTCTAAACCTGTGTTGTGTCATTTTGTAATGCTTTCATTAAGTTTCTGTGTGTGTTGGTACAAATACTTTACACCTAGCACCCTGAAGTTAAGCCTGCCTACTCGTGCCAAGCTACCAAGGGGGCAAGTGGGGGTCAGCTGAGGGTGATTCTTAGTTAACCTGACTAGAGTGAGGGTCCTTGCTTGAACAGGGGGGTAACCTGACTGCCAACCCAAGACCCCGTTTCTAACACCAGGTATTTCAATATTTCTGGAAAGACATTCTTCAACACCAGACTGTACATAGGTTGGGACATGCAAGCCGATAGAGCCACAGTATGTTGGAAGGACCCTATGGCTAAGAAGTGCAAAACATTACTTGTACAATAGGTGGTATGCTGGTTGGATAACTGCTAGCTGGCATCAGATCTGGCTCCCGCTGATGACATAAGTACACTATTGTTTGCCTACTCAGACAGTAGAGCGGTATGATGTGGCATTCTTCCATGGTCTGAAGGTCTGGCAGTGGACGTTAGCCCTGAGGATGCCACATTCTCCCTCTCCTTTGATACCTATGTATAACAAGACATGATTTTTAACATTATTCATTGTGTCCAGCAACATGACAATGATGTCCTGTGAGAACGCTTTTCTGACTGGATAGACATGGCATCCAGTACACATCACAGCTGCAAATAACACAAGGGTCACTTGTGCTCCCTATGGTTTTCCACACATGGACCAAACTCAAAGATGCGCAACACAATTGCCCCTCGACATGTGACTGGATTTTCCTACCACCAAAATGACCATCAGCGTTGGCCCACTGTTAATTGCCATCTGTGCCCTGCAACATACTACAATGGTGTTTGAGTAGTAGGACCTACATGACAAGAAAGGATAAGTGTGTTTGTGAGGTCAAAAATCAATTTTCGCAGGTGTGACACAATTTTTATAGCCCAATACAGCATTTCAGGCCTCCAAAATGGCAGCTGCCTGACCTACTCCAATGGACATTAGAAACTGCCCACGACTGCGGGCGAAAGTCGTCATGGCAGTAGGGGGTTGCAATTGTGGCCGACACAGTCATAGGCTAACGTTTGGCATTCCTGGGCCAATGGATGTGCCCAACGGCAGTGATGTCGACTGCATACATGGCGTATACGACTTCCATGTTCTACAGATTCACACATTTGACTCCTGACACTGCTGATAGCAAAACCTCCATGACCTGAGCTGCTGTGTGCTGTCTCTAGGAGCAATCCTGCCACATCCAGCAAGTGATAGGGCTCCTGCCTTCTCTCCAGAGGAGCTGGAGAGGCTTGTTAATGAGGATTTACCCTTGTATGAACAGCTCTGTGGCTCAACACATGAGCAAGTAGGTACCGCATGTGCACAATTTTATATGTTCTTCACCATCCTTTCCTTCCTCACAGGCTAGAATGTGCCCAAGTGTGCCAGTTAGACTACTCGTGTGCCGGTTGTTGGAGTCTCTGTGGCATCAATGGGATCAACAATGTGCAGTTAATGGTAGTCAAGGTCATAAGTTAAGTTCAGCCACATTGTGTTGTGCAAGGTTGTTAGGGGCCTAGACCCTCCTTGTGTTTGGTGCATATAACTAGGAAAGGAGACACACCTGCCATCCACTGGCATCTCTTTCCTCATGATTGTTGTAAATGTCAGACAATACATATGTGCATGACAGCATAAGCTTTGTATGCATATTGTATGAGTCCGTTGAGAGCCATGTGAGAAACGTGCATAGTGCCACAGATCTTTTAACCAACATCTACTGTTGCTAAACTGTTGTGTGACAGGCATATCATGGGTCACTCTGTCCTTCAGGTTGCCAGACATATCACATGACAAAATGTTGTTGGCTACATGATGTCCTTTCATGTATGGAAATGATGGGAATGTAGTGTCATGTAGGTTCTGTCAGCTCAGCCTGCAGAGACCAGGGACCGTCACATGTTTCTCTTAGTATGGGACATAATCTAGGCTGTGGGAGAGTCACTGTGGCTATGCAACCGTGGCACTGTGTCCACTCTCTGGACCCTAGAAGATCATGACATGTGGCCAATATGAGTAAAACCTGCCCTGTATGCCTCATTACTTTGACTTGATTAGGAATGGGTTCAGATGTAGATCATTCATCTAGTCCAAGTATGCATTTAGCATTATTAGGAATGTGTGTTTTAGACTCATGATACGTCTCTTACTCCCACAGCTCTGTTGTCTCCTTCACACAGGTCATATTTGTCCTGTACAGGCGTATTGCATAACTGACAGTCACACAGTGCAGACAGTGTGTTGATTCCTGGGAGGCCATGGTATGTGATTCAATAGCTTGGTTACATAGCATAACTTGTACAATGGATGCCTTCCTATGCCTTTGTATGAGGGATGCCATCTCTGTAAGATGGACACGTATGTCTAAAGGAGGTACATAGCACAGAACCCCACCCTCTGAAGTGGCATGAGTCTGCATTTGTTAGGCCACATGTCCACACATAGACAAGGAAGACTCTTTCTGTACCCACCATGGCAGCCCCTTGATTGTGTAATGTTAGAGTTTGTACTCTGGCTATTGCCTGAAGGCACCTTATGCAGTGAGTCATTCTCAAAGAAAATTAATGTGCTGGTCCATTCATGCCCAAGGAGTCTACCCTTCAGAAGCCATATATGTTTTCAGTTTTTCATAGTGGCTCACTTAACAGTATAAGTTGCAAGAGCATGGGTTAACTGATGTAAGTAAGCTTGCTCAGTAACTTTAGGCCCTGAGCAGGGTAGTGGGTTATTCTGCAGAAGGAAATGCATATGTCTCAGTTGTGTCCCTGTACTTATTGGCATATGTGTTCCTCACTTGAGGAGTATTGACAAATAAAAAAAGCCCTAGCTTAATGTTACAGACATGTATGTGACTCAACCATTTGTGATGGAACATTTGGGTATATTCTCTTGATTTGTCTTTTGCATCCATGCAGGTCAACAACCATCAAAAGAAGGAACTTTGGAGAGCCATCGCCAAGAAGGTGCGGACCCTTGGGGTCTAGAGCTGATGGAGCACCCAGTGTAGGAAAAAGGGGGAGGACCTGAGATGCTGGGCCCAGAAAATCACAGAGGTCCAGCTGGGGCTGTCCTCCCAATGTGGGCAGGCTGCCCATCGAACCATGACACCCCTAATGGGCCACATTCTAGTCGTGGCCCTAGCAGATCTTGATGGGCGTTTTTAGGACAGCACAGCAGCCACAAGGGCGTGAGTACAAAGCATATTCCTGCCTGTCACATTGCCAAGTGAATGTGTTAGGATCTGACAGCTACCCATGACAATTAGGGATGAGCCATGTGTAATAAAGTAGATGAATGATTGTTTGTGTAGGCGACATGTGTTGTATACTGATGTACTTGCCTATTGGCTCAGGGACCTAGGACATAACTGTGTACCAGCTACATACAACTTGCTGTCCAGGGATGACATATGGCTGTGCACAGTTATCAATCAAGTACTGTTTGTTGTTGTAATGTGTGTAAATTCCATTCAACAGATCACTACTCCTCAATAACACAGGCCAAAGGTAAGAAAGTGATGGGTCACTGCCCTCACCCGTGTGTCTGGGTAAATGAGTATATTGGCATCTGCCACCCAAAGGCTAGTTGTCTTCAGCAGATGATGGGTCCTGGTGCCTTACTGTTGTCTGTAATGTGAAGATGGCCATCATACATGTGACAGAGCATACATTGTACTTTGGGTGCATCTGAAGATCAATACTTTCCCTTGGTAAGTGAGGAATGTCCATTCACATGATGTTTGTGCCATCACTGTTGTTAACATTCCTTGTGCCTACATGTAAGCATGTGTCCCTTTCTCATTAGCAAAACATTTGTAAGCTGCTGTTTCATGCATGGTCTTCCTGTGTTGACGGTATTCTACACCGGCATAAGCAAACAACCGACACCCACAGACACAACATCAGTTACCACATCTCCAGACCCCCCAGCACCCCCATTGTCCCACACACAACATCATGCATACCCAAAGGCACTACCACAACAGTCAGTGACACACTCACCACACCCAGCATACCTGCAGACACCACCCCATACATCTACCACTCCATCCCCAGCACCTCCACCTCTCAGCCCCCAAGACACACAAAAGCACACACTCATCCATGCAACACACACCACCCAAACAGAATCATACTTCTCAGAAGCACAAACCATCATCTACACCGACACAGTAGACAACCCCTCCCTTGACATCCAAATCCCCACCCCTTCTGCTGACCACCCCTGTGAACCTATGAAAGTTTTTTGTTTAACCTTGATCTTTCCACTGTTCCATCCACTCCTGTCCCAAACCCAAGAGGCTCCAACCGACATTCCCTTACACCTCTAAGTTCTCCCCGTCACACCTGCTCCCCCTGCAAGTACACCTCCCTCTCCAGCACTAAGAAGCCCACCCCTCCCAAGAAGCAGTCCACCACTCCCAAACCAAAGGCCACACCTACCCCTCTCAAATCCAACTCCCCAAATGATGATCCCTGAGGTGCCTGCCTGCCCATTTGATGCCCCTTCCTGTGGAGGTTCCGTTGCAGACAAGTGATGGCACAATGATGTGGCTGTGCAGAAACATAAGAACTGGCCAATGGCCTTTGACTTTACAAAATTTAGATTCAATAAACCCAAACAGTTGTTTTTTCATTTGGTATACAGTACATTGTCCTGCTATTCCTTTTCTACGTTTATGTTGTTCCTGAGTGACTTGTGTTGTCTGACTACAGTTGTGTGTGTTTCAGCCTGCTTGCCGATCCATTTGCTGTTGTTTGCAGTACCTGACTTTGTGTACAGTGCTGGTGTTCCCCAAGACAAAGGTATATGTTAACTGTATGGATATGTGGATGTAAATGCAATGGTGGTGTCATTGCATTGTGTACTGTGTGTTATGGTAAGTATTTCATCATGCGTTGCCCAATGTGAGCATGCATGGTGTTAGACTTGTCCCCCTGATATGGATTATGGATTCATCTAATGTGTGGCAGCTTGTGTTTTGTTAGTGCAGACATGGAGTGTGTTCAACTGTGCTATGTTTGTTTGCATTTGACTGTGCAAGTGTCCATTTAGCTGTGTGTACCCTGAGACTACTTCATGTAGTCCCATGCAGTTGGAGTTGTATGTGCTTTGTAGAATTGCACTTTCACATTGTGCAGATAGGCATGTCATTTGGGTGTAGTATTATTTATCCCAGAGATACCTAAAGGGCCAGTTCCTGTGCACATGGTGCTTTAGAGCATGTGTAAACTGGTATGTTTCTCTGTCTATTGTGCATCCTTTTGCCCTTCCATTGTGTTGTGATGTGGGTGATGTGTGTGTCCATTGCAGGGTTGTTGACTGGGAGTGGTGTGTGTGTTCCATGCAGCAGCCATACATAAGTGTGTTCAATGTGATGACAGTTCATGAGATGTGAGTGTGTGAGTTGTATTTGTAGGTGTAATGTTGGTGTGTTGTTGGTGGTGTGAGAAAATGTTGTGTACACTTCACTGTCCCTATGCCTGAGGTGAGCAGATGTGTTTTTTTGTAGTGTTGTGGTGCAGTGTGAGTTACCTACCCAAAGGGGGTGTTTTGTGACTGTGATTGTGTCCTTCTCTGTTTCTGGTTCCAATGCGGGACACAATGACAAGTATACTTGGTGCCCTTAGTGTGATCCCCATATGATGTGGCTGACGGTGCGACGAACAATTGTTGAGAGGAATGACACTGGTAGGTATGTGTACTTACCGTTGGTTGCATCCACTGTGGCATGGATTTTGAACACCTTCGATGAGCAGTGTGCAGGACGCTTGTGGTGGGCTCCATGGTGGCACTGGACGTGTGAGGCTGCCTGCAGGTGAGTGTCTCCCTTAATACTCCCTGTTTCCGCCTGCTGAGATGTGTTGGTTGGACCACCACGGTCACATTGGCGGTGTGCAACATCATAAAGTGTCTGGCAGAAAAATAGGCTCCACTGGCTTGTTTTTGCTGTCTCATGATCATGGCAATTTGTGCTGACTGGCGGTGCTGGCGGGAACCCAGCCATCTTTGCTCCATAAACCTGCATGACTCGTAATACGGTGGTCGGATCGCCATCTTGATGGCGGTTGTACTGCCAACACCGCCATGGCGGTTTTCAGACCGCCAAACTCGTTATGAGTCCCTAAGTGATTGGCCCAGAATCACAGGATGTTGAGCCAACGCCACGACTCAAACCTGGTTCCCCAACTTCGAAGTCAGCAGTTGATGCCACTATGCCATTTTCTCTCACCTCTATATTTGTGTATGTGTGTGTGTAATTTTTGTTTTTCTAATAACTTTGTTGCCGTTTGCCAACTCTTCACAGAATTTTCAAAACTAGTATGCTGCTCACTTCAGCTGCTGTTTTGAAAGTTTCGGGGTGATCCGTCAAGCGAGGGTCAAGGAAAAAGTAGTCCCAAAAAGTTTTTTCCCCATGCAATTTCCCAAAGGATTTTCAAACACGACTACAGCCTGAACTGCTGAACGGAATTATGAAAACTTGGGCAGAAAGCTAGATCTTTCTAGAAAGATCTCTTTTTGTGACTTGATGTAAATCCATACAGAGGTTTTACAGATATTAAAGGAAAAACAAATATAAATATCTAGGGATGCAGGGGTCTGCTGATCCCAGAGATCTTAAAATGAGATCTGTTTGGCTGCCACCACTTCAGCCAGGAAGTGGTGGCAGCCATTCTTCGGACGTAAAATGAGCTGAGTCCCAAGAAATAAGTAAAATAAAAACAGAAGGGGTCAGGGTAGGAATACTCTGGCCTCTTAGGCCAGGTGGTGAGTTCCCACAGGGACATTGCCAGAACCAAAAAACATTTTTATTTTAACATTTTTGCCCCAAATTTGTGGAGGACCCACAAATCCACCACAAAAAAACAAGTGTGATCTCCTCTTCTTGTTTATTAGTTTGACCCCTTGGTGGGCCAGGTCTTGGGGGGTGTATATATTAATATTATTGAGGAAGAAGGCACATGTGGCCCCCGTTTCAAGGCTGATTTTGACCCCAGGGACCCCATCCCCGGGACCTGGCTGAGTGAAAAGTAGAAGGGGGGCCACGCGGACAACCTTCCAGGCCAGTCTCAGCCCCTAGGACCCCATTCTACAGGGCTAGGCTCCTGGTTTGTTTGTCCAGGGGAGCACACTCCTAGGATATAGCAATTTCCTTGCTTGTGGGCAAGGAAACCTCTGCTCTCTCTTGCCTGGAGCAATTTGAGAATGCTCCCACTTGCTGGGAGTGGACTTTTCACCTGTTTCCCTGCCAGGCAGGCAGGGAAACAGATGTAAAACTTAATCTTGCACCCAGGGTGCAGCATTTTCTGCTGCTCTTTGCATGTGATAGCAATGCCAGCTCCATCTGGAGGTGGGTAGCCAGCTTGGGCCATGGGGGTATTGGGGCCCCTCCTCATTTAAAATATGACCAGACCCTGGGGGATGGGGTCTCAAGGGCTGAAACTGGTCCAGGGAAGGGGGCTGCACGGCCTCTGCCCCATAACGTAAGCAATGGGCCCAGTGAATGGGGTCCCTGGGGCCAATTGCTGCCCAAGAAGGAGTCTATTTACTCCTCTCCACTATAAAAGGTAGTGGGCCTTTTGGGATCGTGTCCCTGGGGTCAGAATCAGCATGGGGAGGGGGGTTATGTACCCCCATCCTGGGTTGGCTGCCAAAAGGTGTGCACTGAGTAGGTTTGGGGCCCTGCAGCCAACAACACACTACATACGGCCAAAGATGGGGGTTGGATTAATGTAAGGTAATTAAATAGTAATTAATGTTTAAAAAAACTAGAAATCCACTGAAAAAACCTACTGCCGGTAGGAGGTTTCGAGAGGCTTCCACCCAGAGGTGTCTGACATTTCCTGCCTCCCTGCCCTGGCCCCAGCCTGTCTGGAGTTACAAAAGGCCAGTGTCAGACCGTTTGTGAGAGTGCTCAGGCAGAGCCGTTGTGATCTGCAAGTGTGGCAGGTGACATCTTCTCTCTCTTGTTAAGTTAAGAGTGGCCCATCCTGCCAACACCTATCTTCCTTTTGTCTCACTGTCTGAGAGCAATACACAAGGGCTGAATGCCAACTACACCTAGGCATGTAACCCAAGAACAAGCTGCAGGCTCCTGATGGCTTGGACAAAAAAATTGCAACTTTCAAAAAGTGGCATTTTCAGAATTGTGACTAAAAATCTGACTTTACCATTTAAAATGGCTTTAATTTACAATTCATCAGACACCAAACTTGAACTGTAACGCTCCTTCCAATTGAAAGTTATCACATATTAAATATAATAAGGGAACTCAATGTTAACCTATGGCAAAGGTACACTGTGTAGTAGTGAAAAAGGAATTTAAGAGTTTCCACTACCAGGACATGTAAAACCTAAAAGTACATGTCCAACATTGTAAATACACTGCAGCCTCCCGTCTTGGCTGTCTAGGGCCTACACTAGGGGTGACTTATATGTGTTAAAAAGCAAGGTTTGGTCCTGGCAAAAGGTTTATTTTGCCAGGTGGAATGCCAGGTGGAATTGGCAGTGTAAAACTCCCCACACCGACCCCAATGACAGGCCAGAGACATGTTTTAAAGGGTTCATTAAGTGAGTGGAACAATCAGTGATGCAGTAGCATTTAACATTTAATTTACAGGCCATGGGCACATGTAATATCAGTAAATTCAATGTGGCAATTGGGTTTAAGCTAATTTCACCATGTTTAAATGGAAGACTACAAGCACTTTAGCACTGGTTAGCAGTGGCAAAGAATGCAGAGTCATAAAGGTCAAAAAAATGGGTTCAGAAATCTGGAGGGTGAAGAGAAAACATTAGGGATGACCCTGAAGAAAGGGCCAAGTCTAACATATCCCAGAAGATCAATTAATGATTTCCAATAAAAAAGTATTTGTTCAAATGTGGGCACGGCTCCTCCCTCCTCTTAAGCCAAGATGTTATATATTCCAATAAGTCAGTGAGTTGTCAAATCATTCCAATTATATAAATCATCTCAAATTTTCTAATCAAAGCAATACAGCCAAAGCCTGCACATGTTTCACAATCTTGTTGCTTCTTCAGGGCTGTCAGATATAAGATATACAACTCGTGTGACTATTTGATCATTCAAAACCATTTCAACGGATTCATTGCAAACACTGTTATAGAAACCTACTAAAATATAAGGCATATCTTTGAACCACACTGAAAAATGAAAATATGAGTAAACAATCATAATGTCTTAAAACACAGGATCCTGTTATTCATATTGTCCCTATCCACATATTACATCTCAAAATACTTCAAGATTTGAGGGAGCATACACCAAGTATATGGTTCATAATTTCTGGAAATTCATTGTTATATCATGATTCAAATAATTGGAAAATAACGTTTATTCCTAACTCTAATGTGAAACAGTCATCCGATTCCTTCCATCATATAATAAAACGAAATTATCGCTCAACTTTCTTCAATCCCAAAAAGAAAATTCTAATCAGGACTCAGAGATGTAATTGCTTAAATGGATGAAAAGAGTAATACATTTCATCAAAATATATGGTGTATCAAATTTATGCTGCACAATTTATTCAGCTACAGTTCTATTATGCATTATTTTGCAACAACTATTGGCACATAAATTATAACAATAATAATTTCAATGACTCTGCTCTTTCCATACTCCAGGGCTCCAGCTCAAGCCCCACTCTCTCATGCCACAGTGCGCAACCCTGGTGATGTGGCACATCCTGCAGTGCTCTTGCCCCTAGTGTACCTTCTTCTCAGAGAATAGGGACCACTTGCTGGGCCTGCAGCCTGCCTCTAACATGAGGGGAGGAAGCACTGCACTGCACCACAAAAATCAAGTGCTACCACCTCCTCCTCATAAAAAATGTTGTTCTCTGGTCATTTTGGGAGTTTCGTATTTTGCACGTTATGCATAATTCCTGAAATGACCCCATTACACCACTTTGCATCACTACAGGCCTTCACAGTAAAAATGTACCACACACTCATGGGAATAACAAACCATGAGCAGCTGTTGTTTTGCACTTTTTAGAGCAAAATACGTAATTGCAGCAAAAATTGGTGTGAGGATGCATTTTGAGCTAAAATATAGCATGAAATAATGGATTTGCATTTCACGTAATATGAATAGTTTTGCTGAATTTTGCCACGATTATGCAAAAGCATGTTATGCAAATTTTACACACCCCTAATATGTAGTCTGTATTTCCTCCTACATAGTTCCTTTCCCTCCTCCCCTTACCAACCTCTCTAGTTTCTTTTCATATATCCCTCTGTTTCCGTTACTATCCTTCTTATAGCTCTCTTGTTAAATGTTGCAGCTTGTTGGGTGATTAGTAAATTGCTTCCTATAGTTAGCGATTGGCACCCTTTTTTTTTCCAAGGTTGCCTGTAAGGGTAACTCTCTTTTAGGTTCTGTGGCCACCAATCTCCACCAGTCCCTCTGCGGTTGTGGT
Source organism: Pleurodeles waltl (assembly GCF_031143425.1). Taxonomy (NCBI): domain Eukaryota; kingdom Metazoa; phylum Chordata; class Amphibia; order Caudata; family Salamandridae; genus Pleurodeles; species Pleurodeles waltl. Next base: position 556,878,511 of record NC_090445.1, on the reverse strand, counting down.
GTTTTTGCTGAATTTTGCTCCTCTTCTTTTCTACATGGTAGTCACTCTTCTGGTAGTTGTGGTACATTCATGGCTTATTGCAACAATTTAATTGGTATTGTTCATCCTACCATGTAAATATCAACTGAAAAGGATGGTCCTGACCTACAAGGGACTTGTTGTGAGCGAGAAACTCTGTGACTTTTCTGTTGATTAGCTTGAAACAACAGCAAGTAGTGGTCTTCAAATACAACACTCCCCTTTTTTCTAAGCTGCTTCCATGCTTTCTTCATTTAATTTCAAAGTAGTGCATTTGACAATGATATCCAAGATGACAATGATTTCAAGATCTTTGAGCTTTGCTTGAAGGTTATGTTTTGTTCAACTATATTCATCAGTTCCTGCTTTCTAAACTTGCTCATCAAGCCTGTTGTCATTCAATTGCTCCAGAAAAGACCTTTTCCACTTGATCTTCTTAACTTCTAATTTAGGTTTACTTTTGAAACTATGAAGTCCTCATGAAAGCTCTTGAAGAAATCCTTCATGAATTGTTTTGTGATTGGTGCATCTGCCTTATCCTAGTGTGTTGCAGCAACACGCTTGTCCTTATGTTAAATTGTGAGAGGTCTCTATTCTGTGACAGTGTATCAAAGGGCAGTAATGAGCAGAAGTTATTTTTTTGTTCCGTCCTTCGTCCTTTTTGCTTTTGTAATTTTGTAGTGATATGTGTGTGTCATTTCCTTTACTTCCTTCTTCCTTGTGCTATGTATGTGGGATTCTAGGCACTTTCCGGTATCAGTAGGTACAGTACTGGTCTTGTCAAGGTTGTTTCCTATTCCTTTCTGGGCATATTATTCTTGTTGATCTCTCCATTGTGGGAATGGTGTCTGGTCATTGGATTCTTTGTACCACCCCACCTCCTTTGCATCTGCTAGTGTCCACATTGCTGTGTTTGTCTCTCAATACCTGTATGATGCATATGCACTACTCAGTGTGGCTGCTATGTTCCTTTTGCAGTCTCATTTCTTCAGTTAGAGACCACATCGAAGCTTGCACGCTGATGTTTCTTACAACCTGGCTAGATGCCTTTTAGCCATGTATGAGGGTTCATACTGCCAGGTAGGAGCAGAATAGTCCTTTCAAGTTTTACTTCAGCTACAAGATCAAAATCTCTTGGTCTTTTCCATCCTGCCTCCTAGTGACTAACCCTTCATACCCATGCTCTATAAGTGTTAGCTTCATGAGGCCCAAGCACCTAGATCTCGCTTCTATGATGTGGAAGGCAGGGGTTTCCTCTTGCTCACACAAGCCGTGGCTAATCAGCCCCATTGGCTCGTAGCCAACCCTCATCACCCACCACTGCATCATACTCCACCTGCGGTGCCTCAGACTGTGACAAGTCAAGTACCATCACTGTAGGGGCTCAATGGTTAGTTTAGAATTCAGGTCTAAGGGGTTGTTCCAATTACCTCTGAGTCTGGGTACACTCCTATTTTCTGTTGAATTCCATGGAGGCCACCACCTTGAACCTCATGATCTTTTATCTAGTAATCTGCCAAAATCTGTCTCATCCTGGTCAGAAAGGTGCCACATATCTCATGTTCATCCAGTTGACGGATTAAACAGGATCATTACTTTGGAGAACACGTTTTTGTTGTATGGTGCTGTGCAGCACAAAGTAATGACCTTCCTGGTAATTCCAGATCTACTATTCTAATAACAAATCTTTTAAATAAAAACAAGCTTTAGTTGACCTCTGTCTCTGCATGTTGCCAGCAGATTACTGGGCCTCATTGCTATAAGCAGACTACTGGGCCTCACTGCGAGTTTGGGGGTCTTGCGACTGCCAAACTTGCAGTGGCAGTCAGACCACTGCAGTCCTGGTGATCTGACTGCCAAATAACAACCCTGGCAGTCGGATCATCAGGGGACAGCCACCAATGCCAGGATCATGGATCCCGACAGGTTGGCAGCGGTCAAAGTCATGGTCATCCACGGCAGAGCTGAGCTCAGCACTGTCTTGCTGATCGTGATTTCCCTGTAAGCCATTCTTTTCATGGAGGTGTCTAAGCCATAAACAGTATGGCGGAAAGGCACTGCTGGGGGCCACAGGGGGACCCCTGCACTGCCCACAACCATGTCATGGGCAGTGCAAGGTCCCCCCTGCCCAGCACTCTCAGAATGTGCACTGTCAGATGATGCACATTTCGAGGGTGCTGGGGGCGCCCTTTGTGCAACAGCATTGGCTTTGGCTCTCTGATGTGCCAAGACCAATGCCGCTGCACTATTTCCATTGGGCTTTCCAGCGGAAACCTCCTAAAATGGAGGTTTCCACCGGTCAGCCCAGTGGAAAGATCGTAATTGAGCCAAGGGTGGAGACCTCCAGCTTCATAGCAGTCTCCTCCCCAAGGGTCTGGTGGGCTGACAGTCAGCCCACCAGACCCGCAATGAGGCCCTATTGTCTGTAAAAAGCATACTTATCCTGCGCAGCTGACCTTACAACATTCTGATGAGGTTGGTACAATGAGTCTTTGTTAGTTTATTGACGATAACACTGACAAAAAAGGGGAAAGGAAAATGCGCTATGTAGATGAAATATTTCCCCCCCGCCTACTCACAAGTCATTGGCTGATGCCATATTTGACTAATTTATTGTTTCGGTATGCCAAACAAGTGCACTATAGAACTCTGATAATTTACAGTTGCATCATTAATCCTACCATTTCATGTATGTACTGATTTAGGAGAAAAAAATGATTGAACTTTATAAATGGTAAAAGTAGATTTCTAAAATATGTCATGTCAAGTGTATTTAATTGATTATCACATAATAGTATAAATAGAGAGTCAAAAAATGTCAAAGCACCCTGAACAATCGGTCTGACCCATCCCTGCCTGGTCTAATCACATAGGTCAAGCCCCTCTAAGAAAATGCCTGAAAATTAACCCCTGCTTCATTGAAAACAAAAATGTCCCATGGATGAAATATTACCTTCAACATCTCGCAAATGATGTCCATAGTGCAAAACGAACCGCGACTTTCCTGCAAAATACTACATTTGTGCTCCTTCCGCTGTCTACAAAGTGCCTTTCCTTTGACTGAATTAGTTTCCCCTTTCTCACTCCTACAGCTCCCCTTTTCATGAGACTGTCAATGTGTCAGGCCCATGTCATCGCCAATTAATCTTCTCATGGGTTCTCTCAGACAACGCCATCTTAGTTTGCGTGGGTGCCCAGACCACTGTTGTAACGAAATTCCGAATTGAAACCTCTCATTTTCTTTCTGGAATCTCTAAAAGTCTAACTGTCACCACTAATGCATGTTTTTCATTTCCATTCCATCTGTCTGGTGCAGATGATCCGTGTTTTCACTGTCAATAGACAGAGAAGAAAATCAAATTATATAGCTCTTCTCTCTGCCGCCCATATGCCTTCACATTTCTTCACCTTAATGCGCAGAGCAGGACCTGCCAAAATGGGCCCCTGAATACTAGGCTTGACAAGCGTTGGTGATGCCAATAGGTCTGGCTTTAATGAACTAACACATACAAATCAAGGCATACACCACCTCATTAATTGCATGCATAAATATTATTTAGCACAATAAAGGCAGAACTAATCGCTTTGCCAATACTGGAAAACGTAGCAAATAGGATATTCTGTATAGAGTGCATTAAGGAGGCAACAGAATGTGATGATTAAGTAAAGGTTTTAGATGTAAAATTGCCCTTCATGCATACCAATGGAAGCGCTCCATAGATACTGGAAAGGTTCACCAAACATCCAACAGCATAAGGGTGGATTTATAGCCCACTCTGTGTATTGTCAAGAATTGATAATAATGCCTCACGCAAAAAACTGTGTGGTCAAGCAAGACATAAAAATGGTAAATGGGAATGCAATTAAGAGCAAAATAATGTCAGGTTGCAGTAGAATAGACTCAAAATAGTAGTTGTCTATATGCATATTTATCATTATATTCAGTTCATTCAAACAAGAGGCACTATTAGAAATACATATGTCAATTCAGGGCTTTAACTATCAATAGAGCAGCAGTTGTAGTGCAACCGAGGTCCAGACGCTTGAGGAACCCTTAGCAATGGTGGATGTATTTTACTGTTTAGCACAGTGGTTTCTAACCTGTGGTCCAGTGGACCATGGAGGTCCGCGAAGCCTCTGCAGGCGGTCCATGATAGCTTAGAAAATTAACTAATATTAACAGATTAATAAAGTGTATATAAATAAAGAGGTTAAATGTACAACTGAAACTTTTAAAATGTACTGTAACTGTCAAGGAATTTGAAATTGAAGGCTAAACATTAAATTAGAATCCTCAGATTGATTTGTGGGAGCAATACAGGTGAATCAGAGAGAATGTAGTATGGACGATGTGTGGCTGTAATTCAATTTAGAAAAGCTCCAAGTTTACTGTTAAAATTAAGATTTTTATTTTATTTTATTTGTTTGTAAATTAAGTAGAATGTGTATTTATTTGTGTATGTGTTTGATTGAATACTTGTTTCTGTATTTTTTGTGTATGGTTTTGCAGTTCAAAACATCGACAATGTTTAGGTCTCGGTCCCCATCTTCCAGTAATGACTGAGTGGTGGTTTCCGGATTCCAATAATGATTTAGTGGGGGTCCCAGGGTTCCAATAATGATAAAGTGGGGGTCCACAGAAGTGTAAAGGTTGGGAACCACTGGCCTAGCAGGTGGCAGGGTGCCCTTTTTTCCTGCATGTATTAAGACCCAGGCATCCTTTCTTTGTCGCTGCAACTATTTTATACTCATACAAAGCTCTTATAAAGCTGAATGTATTTGGGGGATGTACATAAAACACAATATTTTACAAAGGTACAGTAAAAAAATGGAACAGACACATTCAGAATGATTACAAAGGAAGGTTGTAGCAAAGGACATCAGAGTATGACAGCAAATGGTGTAAATGATTTGTAGGCCTTTGGGAAGAGTACAAACAGATCAGAGAAAAAACATTCTATACACACGCTAGCACAGGGAAGACAATGCCCAATTTTTAAAAATTCAAGAACTGTTTTAGTTAAAACTGAAATTTATTTACAACCTAATGTCAGCACGCACATTGTAAAAACTCATCCCATATCATCTTTCTGGCAGTTTTGGATTGCATTAGAAACGCAGAGGTGAGTATTATGCTTTCTTAACTTGACACTTTTTAGTATAGCAGCAACAGCATACAAAAAACTATACTTCACAGAAAGTCCTAGGTTTACACTACATGCAAGGAGAAACAATAAATTTCAATGGTGGACCATACAGCGCCTCATTTGCCCGTTATCTGATGCAGAGATACCAATGTTATGGAAGGGATGTTTTGGCAGGAATCTTTGATTCCATTTGGTAGGCCCACACAAGTAAGAGGCATCACGTTAGTAGAGCTGAAATGGAAAGAAAAAATTAGCAAAAGGAACATTGGGTTCTCTTTTTATGGCAATTCCCTTTCTAGGTGGATAACAGACATGTTTCCACTGAGACTTACCACCCCCTTTGAGTAGGTGGTAAATGGAAGCATATGAGTGATGCAGGTCGGGAGGGTGAGTGGAGAGGTGCTGGGTGAGTTAATAGCCCAGCAGGTCAATAGTGGGGGAAGTGTTATCTGCTTCCTGTGTGGTGCAGAAAAGGGGTAGGTGGGTGCATGCCAGGCTACGCCTCTTTCTGCAGCTCCTACTCTGAGTCATCTATGCTATCCCTGGATACAGATTGACAGCCAGCAAAAAACATATGGTGTTTCTTGTCCTAGGATTACTGGGTCTGGTATTTGGGTAACCACTACTCCTGTGTCTGGAAATAGAGAGCCACTTGCAGTTTCTGTGGGCATTACCTCATAATGAGGGATGTATTTTGTATATAAGAATCTCCTTAAAGTGAATCAGCCTCTCTTTGTGACATGAACATTCAGTCAAACGCCATACAGAACCTAGAAGAACAATGTTAAACCTTTCAGCTTTAGGGGGTGTTCTTTCCTCACACATTTTGCCTACTCCCCTCCTATTTCTGCTGAATTCATTTTTGTTGGCCTTAGAACTCTTTTTACTTTACCACTGCTAATCAATGCTAAAGTGCTTGTGCTCATTTAATAAAATATGGTGAAATTGGCTAACACATGATTGACATATTTAAATTAATTACAATTCCCTATTAAAGTGGTATACCATATACCCAGGGCTGGTAAATTAAATGCCTCTAGGAAAACTGTCAGTCTTATTGTGCCACCCACTTAAGTAACACTTTAAAGCCTTAAACCATGCCCTAGGTCTGCTATTGCAGCCTGTTTGCAGGTTTAAACTGTTCATTCAACTTGGAAAATAAGGCATTTGGCAAGTATAATAGTCCCTTTTTGATACATATAAGTCATCCCCAGGCAGGGCCTACCCAGCCCAGATGGCAGGGAGCATTGTGTTAAAGGTTCTACAAGTTGGACATGTAGTTTTATGTTTTACATGTTGTGGCAGTGAAAAAAATCACAAGTGTGTTTTTCACTACTGAGATGCCTACCTCTCCCATAGGATAACGTTGGGTTTCCTTATTAAATGTGATAAGTGATAACTTTTGTTTGAGGGCAGTCCGATATGTAATGTTTGGTGTCTAAAGAATTACAATTTAAACTCCTCTTTAATTGTGATGTCGGATTTTAGATCACAATTGAAAATACCACTGTTAGAAAGTTGGCATTTTCTTGCCCTAAGCATTCAGTGACTGTAGCCTGTTCCTGGGTCACATGACCAGGTGTAGTTGGCAGGCTGGCTTATGTGTTTTTCTCCAAGACAGCCACACAATAAAGGGACTGGATGTTGACAGGATGGGCCCTCCTGACATGATCCGAGGAATGGAGCTGTCACCTGTGACAGTTGCACTTTAAAGACACTGCCTCAGCACATACACAAAGGACTTCACACAAGCCTATTGTGACTGTAGACAGACTAGGACCGGGGTAGGAAAGCAGGAAATTCCAGAAACTTGTGTGGAGGGAAACTCCAGAACTTCTCCCACTTCAAAGATAGGATCAGGTATACAAATGAGACCATAAAGAAACACTCTTCAGTACACTTCTGGACCTGTGGATAGTGCAGAAGAAGGACTGCCCTTCTTCCAGAGGAGTGTTCTGCTACCTGAGACCTGCCCAGTTGTCTGAGAAGGAAGACTTGACCTGCAACCCTCCCCTCAGGTTACAGAGTGACTCCAAGGGATAATTAGCTGGTCTCCTTTTCTGAGCTACAGAGACAAAACAAGCTCCAGAGTTCTCCCTGCAGCTGCTTAACTGACCTACCACAATGGGACCTTTTTTGACCTGCAACTGGACCTGCCTGAGCCTTACTGGCATCTGCTGAAGCAAATTTTAGATCCCTAGGAAATGCCTCCCAGGTCCCAGACCCCTGGTGTGATATCAGTTACACTTCTCCTGGAAGAAAATGAGAAATTATGAGGTTTTAATCTCTTTGCAACAGTGAAAAGGCTAGTTCATGGCAAGATCTTGGCATCTATGCTGATCGCAAACACAAAGCTCCAGTGAATCAGATTCTTCGCACTTCAGTGACTACTAGTGACGACTGGCATGCAAGATCTGCACTTTGCACTGCAACATCAACAGCCCATGGTGGCTACCAACGTGAAGCTCCAGCAATGACCACCCACGATGCCTGACAGGATCTTAGCACTACAGCGATGGCCATCCACGACTCTCAGACTGCTTATAATTCTACAGTGACGACCATCTGCAATGCTCTTCCCTGCTCCTTGGGGCCTCCTTTTCCTTGAAAGTGACTATTTGTGCCAGACTTTGAAAATGTAACTTTTCAGCTGAACTAACCTGGTCCCTGTATCCGGACTGAACCTATGACTGTCACCCTGCCTTGCATGACCAGATAACCACAATTGGTACTTTGTGCTTTTACCCGCTATGCTTGCCGTAAATCTTTGAAATTGCTTATGGTCAGTGATACTGATTGATTCTTGTCATTTTTATGTCAAACAATTTATTAACATTTACTGTATTATCTTAAATTGGTGTGGGATATTTCTTCTATTGTGTTTTCAGTTTATTTCTGTTTATGTGCAGCATAAATACTTTACACATTGCCTCTAAGTTAAGCCTGACTGCTTTTGCTCTAAGCTAAGCATGGATGAATTTTGTGACTCTTTGTGGTTTACCCTAAAAAGCAATGTGACTGTTGCCTGGAAGGGTTCACATCCCCTCAACTAACAGCCCAATTTATTAAATTGGTTCTCAATATGGGATTCAGTACTTGTATTTGTGCAGTATCAGACAGTGATTAGTGTAAAATTAATAGAATCCTCAATGCATACTTTGACACCCTATTTGACACCTTGTTAAATTATCTGTAGTTTTTGATTGGTTTGGCTTTCCCTTTTCCAAGTTTATGTGTACTTCACCGCCTTTTTGCTACAATGGAGATGGAGCTGTTCAAGATTGATGATCTCAGCAAAGCTGAGCTGCAGAAGCTCTGCAAAGAGATGTGAGGGGTGAACTTGCGGAAGAAGGCCACAGTGTTGGACCTCCAGTTAGCCCTTTGTGCCTATGAGAGGGTCAAGAGAATGTAGTCCACCCCACCCCAGAGGAACCAGAGGATTAGGAAGTGGACTTAGAGGAGATAGAGGGAAAAGGTATGGCCCTGAGCCACAAATCCCTGAGGAACAGGATGACAACTTACCTGCAGAAGAGGAGCCGCATGCTAGGGCAAGGAGCAATGTGTCCTTCCAAGGCCTGTCCTCTGAGATGCTGTTAGATAGGAAGACTGAGAGGGAATTCCAACTACAGATGGCTAAGGGTAAACTAGAGGGCAATATGTTGGCTCATGAGAGGCAAGCAAGGAGCAGAATCCAGCAGCAGTGCTGGCAGCATTCCAATGACCTATGAAGAATTGAGTTCTGCATACCTCAAGAGCACGTGTCCAGTTCTGTGGTGGCAGATGATATAGACAAATGTCTTTCTGCCCATGAGATAGCTCAGAGGATGCATAGGGTCCCAGAGGAGGATTGGGAAATGTAGAGCTAGACTTTGCAAACACATGCCCCCAGTGAGAAGGGCTATCCTTGTTAAATTAGAGGCACGGGACCAAAATGAGATACACTTCTGCGAAAGTAATTCTAATCTCCAAGGTTTGCCTGTCCCCTGAGAAGTATCACATCAGGTTCAGGGACAACCTGAAGCTTCTAAAGCAGTCTTGAGTGGATTTCCTGTACTTCTCCAGTAAGGCGGTGAGTGGTCGGTTGAGGGCCAGCCAGGTGAATGATTTTACTGAGCTGTACAACCTAATTCTGAAGGAGCACATGCTCAGTACCTGTTTTATAGAACTGTGCCAACACCTGCACCAACACCTTGTTGATAGTAAGCTCACTGACTCCAGCGAGCATGCTAAAGTGAAAGATATTTGAGTCAGCACCACAGTGTCCAAGAATGTATCTTAGGGGACTCTGAAAATGGTGGTCAGAGTTCCCACCAGAAGACAGAGGGGGATATAAACAACAAGGAGTTCTCTCAAATCCCACTAAACAGTTCAAATGGGAAAGGGACCCAGCCTCAATCTGGCCAAAGGAAAATTGTTTTTTTTGAAAGTTTTTCTCCAAGTGCTCTGAGTGTTAAAAAAGTGGGCACACCAAGGGAGATGCACCAAGAGGGCCCAGCCCTCCACTGGTGGGCAAACACCAGAAGGGAGGAGATGGTCCCAGTTAGTATGGAGGGTACAGAATAGGTTACCCATGTGTCCTTTGGTAAGAGGAAGATGGTGCCCAGAGCCCACATGTCTTCCAGCATTTCAAAGTAGAGGCAGTGAATAACCATCAATGGGTATAAGGCAAATACAGAAGCTCATTTCTATTGTCCCCGGATGAAGACAGCCTCAGATGCATTCTGCAGGACATCTCCCATCTGTCAGGCCAGTAGGAAAATGAGGAAAAAGCTCACGGCTCCCCTGGTACCTTTGACTGTTATTTGCACCCCCGTTAAACAGATGGGTATCAGTATTGTTTGACTCTTGGACCCCAAACTGCATTAGGCAGGTGCCAGGTATCATCTGGTATCCTCATAGCACATGATACCCAATGCATTTCACAAGGTTGTAGTAGCCTAGTGGCTCTGGTTCCCTTTGGGGTGTCAAGTTCTCTGAAGGGATCTGTGAGGTCCGACATGCCTGTGGATTGTCTGAAAGGCAATAATCTAGAGCGCACTATCTGGAAGGCATTGGAGCTCTAGTAGTTCACACCTGGAGATGTTAGGGCTGTCTGAGTGCATCTGCATTAGAGATGGGCGAGCTCACGGAGTTTCACTCTGTGAAATTCAGCAAGGTTACATGAAAATTCCACAAGATTCCAAAGGGTTCTGTGACTGGGAGGAAATCTGCATGTTGCACTGCTTACACTGATTTTTAGGGCCGGGAGCTAGTTCTGCTCAGAAACATAAGAGAAAATGCCACCCTTTGGCGAGTCAGGGGGTGCTACTGCTCTGCTTGATTTTGTTGCCACTCAAGTAGATTTTCTACTTGAGCAGCCTCTTTCTTACTGTTAATGATTGCTACCGCCTGCAACTGTTCGCAGTGAGAAAATCTCACCAAGTGCCCTCCTAGCACCTGAAGATTGTGCTAGGGGATGCCAAATCTCACCTTCTCTCGCCAACTCACTGTTATGAAAAAAAACTCCACCACGCAGCAGTTAGTGGAATTTGGACAGAATTCCGCAATACAATCATAATGGGAAGAGGCCAAAATTCTGCCAACTTTGGCAGCAGAGTGGAATTTATTACCCTCTCCTAGTCTACGTGAAGTCAAGGTCTATAGCTACACACGAGGGGATGCAAGTAAGCCTGGAAACAAAGCCCGGAAAAAGGGCCCAGGCAACTGTCAAGAAAGGGCAGGGTAAGAGGCATGGTAAACCATTCCCTCAAACCTCGGTAGTTCAAGTTGATGGGGCACCTGTGGAGGCCACGCTGGACTCTATCGGGAAGGATATTGTTGCCCTTGGAGTTCTTCTTGAGCTTGCTGGATGGCAAGTTGAGGGTGGGCCCACCAGGGAGGAGTTCTGTATGAAATAGACATAGGTCCTCATTATGACTTTGGTGGTCTTCCGCCCACCATATTACAAGTACTGCTGGATTTCTGCCATATTTTGGCTGGAAATCCAGCAGTAGTCATGCTGGCGGGCACAGGAGCATGGGTGGTTCCCCCTTTGGCCCCGCCCTGCCAAAAGGACTCCACCAGCCATATTATGACCTGTAATATTGCCTGCCGGTGTCTTGATGGCGGGGTGCTGCCGGTGGTGGAAGCACCCGTTCCCTGCTGGATGACCACCTCACCAGATAAAGTAAGTCGCGTATCTGACAGGGGAGGGGAGTGGGAGGGTGGGGGGTGTTGTGTGTTCGTGTATGAGTGGGTGTTTGCATGTGAGTGGGTGTTTGGATGTGTGTATGAATGTGTGTATGAGTGTGTGTATGCATGTGTGAATGAGTCTTTGTATGCGTGTGTGTATGAGTGTTTGTGTGTGTGTGTGTGTGTATGCGAGTATGAGTGCTGAAGTGAATGTGTGCATGGATGCATGTGAGTATGAGTTTGTGTATCGATGTGTGTATGAGTCTTTGTATGCGTGTTTGTATGAGTCTTTGTATGCGTGTGTGTAGTTGAGTATGAGTGCTGAAGTGAATGTGTGCATGGATGCATGTGAGTGAATGCGTGCATGTTAGTGTTGGTGAATGATTGTATACGCGGTGCGTGTGGGTGTCTGTGTGCCTGTGCATGTATGCGGAGAGCGAGTGGGGGGTGCTGTACCTGGTGGGTGGAGGGCAGTGCTGTACCTGGTGGGGAGGGGTAGGGGAGAGGGGCGCTATACCTGGTGGGGCGGTGGGGATGGGGGTATTGTGCTTGCTTGGGGGTAGTCCTTTGCCAGTGACAGGGAAGAAAATCTGTGTACCCGTTAGCCTTTCCGCAAGAAAAACCTGGTGGAAAACCAGCTCAAAATAGCACCGGTGGACCGCCGTGTCAGATATGCTCATCTCCAGCCCTGCGGGTCCAACCACCCTGGTGCTATGTGTGGGGATGTGGCGGGTTGGCAGAGGCCAATCCGCCACACTCAAATTGATGCGGTCTTCACCGCCACTCTGTTGGCGGTGAAACCACCACTGTGGCCCTTGTGGTCATAATGAGGACCATAATGCCCAACCCTAGAGGGCTTGAGATGACAAGCTGATGCACGAGCAGCTAGTGAAACCTCTTGAGATTCACCTCATATTTTGGGAGAATTATCTCCTCTATGGTCATTCTAAGGCTCCTGGGCATGGAACAACACTTGTGTTGGGTCACCCATGGTTAGTCCTTGGTGTAGAACTCCGATCCAGCGGTGGAGTTTGCGGAATTCAGGCACTCTGCTTTACGCTAAGTAGTGTGGTTTTCCTGAATTCTGCTCTCTGATGCAGAGCGGAGTTCATTCATGCTTGTGAGATTGGGTTTTGGCTCTCTCTCTGAGTACAACGATTCTACTGGGCAGCTAGCGAGGGTGGGTGAGACCTTGTATTCTCTCACATTGCTTCTAGCCATCAGGTAGAAGTATCACTCTCTCTGTCTCCTGGATATCTTTTGGATTGAAGGACTTTGTTTTTATGAAATCACCACACAAGTAAGTTCTAAAATTATATTGAATATGGCTGTTGTTGTTTTTTGCTTGTGCATGCACCAGTATTTCTTTGTGCTTCAACTTGATTTTAAAATGCTTAGTGGTGGTGTGTGACCTGGAGTTTAAGTACGGGCTGAGCCATTATTTATTTTGCATTTCATTGATTTTTCACCTTCGGTAAAGGAAACATTTTCCACAGCTCCGTACCTTTTCTACATGTTTCCATTTGCAATATTATTTTAGCATGTGTCTTAGACTTCCAAAGGGCTATTAAGCCAGTTGTCCCAGACCAGTACTAGTAATCATCAGCGCATGAAATAAATGTTTCAGTGGTATATGTTTTTAAAATGTGTTTAGGGCAGGGATTGCACTGGATTAATTTAAATTTGAAATGTTGGCTATTGTTTGCATTTAATTTCTTTGCATACAGTTTATATATTGGGAGGTAATAATATTTGAAGGCATAGGAGGATGTAGTTTGACCATGTGACTGGCTGGCTAGCCCCCATTTTGTCCATCCAGCCAGTGTCTTTTACCATAGGCTTGCATGTGTTCTTTGTTTGCCATGCCTCCTTCCTCTTTGTTGCTGTTGTTTGACCATGTGGCTGGCAGCCATTTTGTGCATGCAGCCAGTGTCCCTTTGCCATAGGCTTGCATGTGTTCTTTGTTTGCCATGCCTCCTTGCTCCTTGTTGTTGTTGTTTGACCATGGGGCTGGCAGCTATTTTGTATATGCAGCCAGTGTCCCTTTTCCATAGACGTGCATGTGTTCTTTGTTTGCCATACCTCCTTACTCCTTGTTGTTGTTGTTTGACCATATGGCTGGCTGGCTGCCATTTGTTCCATCCAGCCAGTGTCCTCTGCCATAGGCGTGCATGTTTTCTTTGTTCTCCATGCTTCGTCCTTGCTCCCTTTTGTTATTGTTTGACCATGTGGCTGGCTTGCAGCCATTCTGTGCGTACACTGGGCAGCCAGTGTGTTTTTGGGTTGACATAGGCTTACACACAAACATTGTTTGCTATTGATCATTTGTTTTTGAAGATTCCATTTTATTATTTTTTTCAATTTTATTTTTTACATTTTTATTCTTAATCATGATTTAATTTTTGCCATTTTTGTTTATTTTTAATTTACTTTTATATTTTAATGTTTATATTTTAGTTTTAGCTTTTTTTCGTACTTTTTTACTTTTAATTTTGTATATCTTTTTTATTTACATTTATATATTTACTTTTTTTTCCTTTTTACATTTTTATATTTAATTTTAATGTTTACATTTTTTTATATTTTAACATTTTAATATGTTTTATTCTTATTCTAATTTTCATTGAATTCTGCATTTTGCCTTGATACATCCATTCGATCAATTCCATTTCTTTTTCCATCCATCCACCAAAGCATTTCCCCGGGACCGCCTTCCCACCATAGGTTATGTTATTTAAAAGATTATTCCATTTACCAATGCACCTCTCTCTGACTAGCCCAGGTGTCTCATAAAACAGATGTAAATAAAGGAAAGAGCTAGATCTGCCTGTCTGGTTTGAAATGTCATTTTGTTATGGTGTAGTAGTGTGTGTTGCCTTTACAATAAATACTAGGTATATTACATAAGATTGCATTTTTCTGTACAATTTTTAACCTGTTGCAGCAATGACCATCCAGCCACATTTCATTAACTCAGTGGGGGTCATTATGACCCTGGCGGAAGGCGGAGAAGTGGCGGTAAGACCGCCAAGAGGCTGGCGGTCTTTTTTTTGTATTATGACCATGGCGGTTACCGCCATGGTCATCCGCCGATTCTCCGTTCCGCCCGCCAGGGCGGAGGCGACCACCTGCTGGAGACCAGGGTCTCCAGCCCGGCGCCCGTCACTATACCGCCGGCGGTATTTGGACCCAGCTGACCGCCATGGATTTCATGGGGTTTGAAACCGCCATTAAATCCATGGCGGTAAGCACTATCAGTGCGAGGGAATTCCTTCCCTGGCACTGATAGGGGTCTCCCCCACCCCCCACCCCCAACCCGACTCCCTCCCCTACCCCCCACCACCCCTGACACCCCCCAAAGGTGGAAGGACCCCCCTCCCCACCCCGACCCCCAACATAACATCACACGTACACACACGACATGCACGCAGGCACCACCAACACACATACACGCACACACACCGACATACATGCAAACATCCACACACACAGACACGCACATCCACATTCAAACATACACGCACACATCCATACATACATACCTACAGACATACACGCACTCATTCCCAAACACACAACACCCCTGCAAGCATACACGCACTCACACACCCCCTCTACATACACACTCGCACACCCCCATGCACGCACACAACACACATCACCTCCCCAACCCCCTCCCCTCACGGACGATCAACTTACCTAGTCCGACGATCCTCCGGGAGGGGACGGGAGCCATGGGGGCTGCTCCGCCAACACCACACCGCCAACAGAACACCGCCACGCCGAATCACAGGACGTGATTCGTTGGGTGGGGCTCTGTTGGCGCGAAGGTGGAGCAACCTCCACTTTCCCGCGCCCGCCAGTATGGCTGTTGGCGGCTCTCCATCCGTAAAAGGACGGAGAGCTGCCGAAAGTCATAATAGGCCGATTGGCAAACCGCCAACAATGGTGGTCTTCCGCACAGCGGTCCCTCGGCGGTCTTGGAAAAAGACCACCGAGGTCAAAATAACCCCCTATGTTTTTCTTGCTTGGTTGTTTTTAGGTATACAAAAGAAGAGACCCCACATCACCAGCAGTACTGCAGAAGTGAAGGCCCTACAGTCACTTCGGATCACAGGCACCAAACCCATTCACTTGTGCATCTTAATACCATTGCCAACCTAGAGCAAGTTAAGATGGCCAAAAAGAAAGTTGCTCCCAATAAAGTGGGCAGGGAGAAGAAGCAGCTTTCTGCCAGTGGCTTGCCAACTGCAACCTTTTTTGGGAGACATATGCCTGCTGCCACACCGACCTTTGGGTAGGAACCTGGGAGCACTCCTGCATCAACAACAGCACCACCTCAACCCAAGCCTAAGACGATGTCTGTCAGTGAGGCAGCTACTGCAATCATGGCGATGAGCAGTGATGTTGAATTGGATTTCTCCCTTTCACAAAGTAGGACACAATTGGTTCAGGAAACAGATCAAAGTGGACAGCAACCACAGCCAGATATTCCCAAAGTTGGAGCAGACCAGGAGCTTGAGCTTTCTGTCGAGCAAGAACCTCCTCTTTCAAGATCAAGGGTTCCCAGATCTCCAGAAAGAAAAAGAAAGGGTACCACTCCACCATCTTCTCCAAGAACCACTTCTGATGACAATGATAGGTTCATGGAGTGGACCCTGGCAGAGTCCAGGAGATGAAAGGAGAGGCAAGGAAAAAGGACAATTCTGGAAAGCAATAGAATCATGGAAGGGGATGATGATGAGGATGATGACAACCACACAGGCATTGTAGAAGCTAGCACAGAGTAGTCCGACATAACTCTCCAACCTGCTCTGAGGGATGTGTCACAGACAACACTGCTAGCTCCCATATTTGTAAGGCCCCAGCAGAGACCTGCACCAACCCCTACATCAGTACAAGTAGGCACTGCAGAGAGGCAATCAACATACCCACAACCATGTACATCCATTTGTTCTTCAGGCATTGGCATTGGCCCAATAAGAAAGTACTCCTTCCCAGTTTGGCACTTTTTTACAATTAGCAAACTGAAGGAGAACATTGCCATATGCTCCATTTGCCCCACAAGTGTTCATCGAGGTGAGCTTCATTCACATTGTGCTGCTGGAGGCCAGATGACCCATATGAAAAAACATCATGCAATGCGGTGGGAGCAGCACCTTAAACAAACTGCTCAACGTGGTCGCGGTGGTAAAGGTGAGGAGAGCCATGAAACCCAAGCTACACCGGGTCAAAATGCAGTGGAAGGTGAGGAAGAGGAGGATGACATCATCTTCACACAAGTCCCCAGCAGTGTGCCAGAATCAGCCGTCTCAGAGACCTCACAATGGTACAGTAAGTCAAATGGAGACACCGCAGCATATGGTGACTACAGGACTACGACACACATTGAGTCTGCTACCACCTACATCTGAAAAGTCACCTGCACCAGTGGACCCACAAATGAAGAAAATCCAGGCTACAATTACAGGCATGTTTAGGCAGGAGGTGCCATATGACTGCAACCACTCAACGGCACGTTTCTACAATGGCAAGCTGGCAAAAATGTTAGCGTTGGACCACCTCCCTTTTTCTTTTGTGGAAGGAGTTCGATTTGTAGACTTTGTGGCAGCCCTCTGCGTGAAATGGGAGTTTCCAAGCCAGACCTATTTTGCCAGAGTTGTTGTTCCAGCACTACATCATGATGTGCTGCAATTGGTTGGACAAGCTTTGCAGTAAAGATTTGCCCACACTATCCACCTGACGACAGATATGGGGAACAGTTGTCAGGAGACTGATTACATGTGCATCACTGCACACTAGATCTCTTTTCTGGGGGTAAAGCAAAAGCTACCTACAGGTCTTGACTCTGAAGAAATTTTTAAGAGTGTTAAGCAGCATGCAACAGTATCCATGTTCGCCATGGAGAAGTTGCACACAGCTGCAAACATATTGGAGGAATTTATTAGCAGTGTGTTTTTTCTGCTTCAGACTGAGAGGAGACGTAATGGAAGGAATGCCAATAATTCAGCACTCTTAGTCTGAGTAATAGATTTATTGAGTCACTTCCAAACTGTTTGTACACGGAAATAATTATGTGAACTTTTATGTCAAATGGAGCAACACAAGTGCACTTCTGAAAATAATCACAGCAGTAGAAAAATAATGATCATAGAAACAAACAAAGAAAATACACTATTTTAACCATGGATAATATATCTATATATATATATATATAATGATTATATATTCATGCACAAGCAAAGCTAAAAATAAGAATTAAAAATTGCTCACCACGGGGCTTGACATAGACATCATCTCTTTGCCAGCTTCAAGTCATGAACCCAAACGACCGCAAAAAGAGAGAAACTACCCACAATGGGATCCAAACAAGGCATCCCCTCCTGGAAATGAGGTCTGTCTAACCACAGTTGTCAAATTTCCCTCGGATATACTTTAAACAAGCTCAAGAGGAGAATTCTAGAAACTCCCCCTCCCATACAGTAAGTTGTTGTTCAAACGCTGGCTGTACCAGGTCAGTATTGAAAGAGCATGTTTAGAGATTGGCCGTATCCCAAGGTGTGCTCCCAAGAAATGAACTGTTCCCTGCTGTACCATAAACATTCTCTGGTACGTCCTTATCTCGCCTTCACTCTTCCATGTTATGTCCCTGCTTAGGTGAGCAAGAGCGAGAGGAGCGAAAAACATGTTGCATAAGTTGTGCATGGAAAAACACCTGCACAACCAACATGACGGTGTTTGAAGCTAAGCTAAGCACAAAATGGAGTCAGGAGTCAAGATGGAGTTGGGGGTAAAATACAGACAACATTACACTCCACCCTTTGACCAGTGACTCTCATAACATACTGGTATAAAATTAAGGGGGTGATTCTGACCCCGGCGGTACAAGACCGCAGGGGCCAGGGTCGGCGGGAGCACCGCCAACAGGCTGGCAGTGCCCCGCAGGGCATTCTGACCGCGGCGGTTCAGCCGCGGTCAGAAGAGGAAAACCGGCGGTCTCCCGCCGGTTTTCCGCTGCCCTTCTGAATCCTCCATGGCGGCGCAGCTCGCTGCGCCGCCATGGGGATTCAGACACCCCATACCGCCATCCTGTTCCTGGCGGTTCGCCCGCCAGGAACAGGATGGCGGTATGGGGTGTCGTGGGGCCCCTGGGGGCCCCTGCAGTGCCCATGCCAATGGCATGGGCACTGCAGGGGCCCCCGTAAGCGGGCCCCACTTTGAATTTCACTGTCTGCATTGCAGACAGTGAAATTCGCGACGGGTGCAACTGCACCGTCGCACCTTCCCACTCCGCCGGCTCAATTCTGAGCCGGCGTCCTCGTGGGAAGGGTTTTTGCATTGGGCTGGCGGGCGGCCTTTTGGCGGTCGCCCGCCAGCCCAGTGCAAAAGCCAAAATACCCTCAGCGGTCTTGCGACCGCGGAGCGGTATTTTGGAGGGGGGAAGTCTGGCGGGCGGCCTCCGCCGCCCGCCAGACTTAGAATGACCCCCTAAGTCTCTTTGTTTTAAACATTGTAAGCAAATTAGGTATGCATTGCATACAGCACATATCAGAATCAGTGTACAAATCGCCATAAGCAAAAACTAAAACTTTGCGTAATTGCCCAAAATTGGTCAACCACTGGAACAAGCAATTCCACCACCCTTTATCCACATCTTGTTTTACTCATTTGACCAATTCTTATAAAGTACCAATATGGGATTGAATAGATTTAGAATGATCTGAGAAATTAAAACAGCTCTTCCCATCAAATTCCGTGGAGCCATGATCATGCTTTAGCAGTAGTCAATAGTGGCTCGGTTTTGCAATGCAGCTTTTCTAGTACCATGTTTATCTAGTAAAAATTCAGATAAAGCAATGGGAGTATGATTAATATTCTTAACTATTAAACATGCTAACGTATTGATCATTCGAGTATTATAAACAGCTAATCCGGGCACGCCTACAATAGAGAGACTCAAGCTTATATATTCTGATTAGTATAATAATTGAGTGTCGGAGTCACAGTCCTCACTTAATTGAACTGCGTCCCGTGGATAGTAAGTATTTACATAATGAAATGGAAACATCATGAGTCCTAATCGTGTGAAGGTACACGGTCCACCGTTTACATTGGCAGGAATATATGTGAAAGTGATGCTTCCACAGGAAAACAACCATCTCACTGTTTGTTGTGACTAGCGGCAGTCACAATGTGAAGGCAAGCCATGTTATTGATCATGTCTTTGCAATGTTTATCAGTCCTGTGGTAACACAAAGTTTGATGTTCCATTGATATCTCTTGAGGAGACTTTGTTTTTGCCTCTAGATGCAGTTGAGCACATTTTCTAACGGCATCAGAATTGCAAGTCTTCTGGTAATAAACGTCACTAGTAGTGATATTATACACAATTATTTGAGTGCGATTGTCCCACTTCTTGTTAGTTATTTCTTGGCAAAATCTACAGTATTTGTATAGGCTAAAATGGGATATCACATCATGTTCCTGAACAGCTCCATCCTGGTTAGTGGCATTAAATATATTGAGTAGGACATTTACATGGGTTAGAATTGCAAGCAAACATGTGGAAATGATGTCCACTGTACTTTGCATTGCAGCCATGCAGAAATCCGACCTGTTGAGTACGACTTGGACCAGGTGGGTCCAAACATTTTCAGTCAAGTGCAGTAAAGGTGTCGATCGGCATGGTACATCAATCATTTTGGCGTCGGGGAATTTCGGTCCCTCCTGACCCCACGCGCACACACCCGAAAGGAGACCACACAGCACAGTCAGTGCGCAGACACCTCAAAGTATGATCTGTAAAAGTGACAAGTATGATCATTCTCACAAATAACATTTGTCAGCTGGTATGTATTCCAAACTTTCTCTACCGGGCTTCATAACCAGAAGGATATTGTTCTTCCCTTTGGCAATGATTTCTGCTGGGATTCTAGGACGATTTGGGGACCCTACCCATACCTGAGCACCAGGGTTTTTGTCAGTTGAGCCAAAACCTCCCTCCCCACGTACTTTAAGAAGGGCTGGGGCAGTCCCTTTTCTCACTATTCCTCCATACACTGGGTTGATTAACATTTGAGCAATTCTGTCTCCTGCTTGTATCATCAAATCAGTGTCTCCACTATTCAGGAAGATAATCTTAATTTCTTATTGGTAGTCTGCATCAATCACTCCACCCACGAGCTGAATGCCTCTGAGTGCTAGCCCAGAAAGATCTGGGAGCACCAAGCTGAAATGTTTGGGGGGATTCTGTGTTCCAACACCTGTTTCACAGAGTGCATTGTCTTTCGGTTTCAATGTGTAAGCTTTAAAGTATGTAGCTCAATACCTGCAGATTCTGGTGTGGCTCTGTAAGGAGCTGGAGCTCCTTGTTTTATTTCCGAATAAATGATGGTGCAGGTTGCCACATGAGGTTGTATCTGTAATGCTGGGGTTAACATCCGCATTAGCGGAGTCTCTGCATTTGTCAGTGGTCTGTTGTTCAGAATTTGGAGGGTTTCATTTAAATGCTATCTCCAATTTTTCAAGGTTCCATCTGATGTTATGCATAATTGGACTTTCAGCAAGCCATTCATTCTCTCTATTAGTCCTGCAGCTTGTAGATAATATGGAATGTGATACATCCATTCAATGTTGTGTTGTACACAGTAATCTTGTATCAATTTTCCTTTGAAGTGTGACCCATTGTCACTCTGGACCTGGAGTGGGACTCCGTAATCTAACATTAACAGGTCCAGAGTTTTGTTTGTACTGAGTGGCACGTTTACACGGGACGTCAATCAATTAACCAGAATAGGTGTCTACTACTGTGCAAGCATATTGACACCTGCGACTAATCAGTAGTGGCCCAAAGTAATAAATTTTCCATATCTGTTCTGGCAACTTCCCTCTTCCCAACTGACCTTTGGCAGTTTGCGGGACCGCTCTCTGATGTGTGTGTTGACAAATAGGACATTGCAAGGTCACAGATTTTGTCAAATCTAGAGGAATGTGCATACCTCTAATATCTGCCCACCTGTTACTGGCTTTCTCTCCCAGGTGTCCACATTTTTGGTGCACCCATCTAGCCATCCTCACCAAGTCAGAACCTGTGTCACCACTTCTGACTCTGAGATTTTAGCTTTGTCGTCTGGAAGGGAACTGAACCAGCCTTCCAGTGAATCAATGAGACAGTGAGCATCTACATGATACACAGTAACAGTACTTTGCTCAAGCATTTCCCATATTTTCTGCCACAATTATTTGCCCCACACCTCCTTGGAATGAATTTGCTAGTTATGTGCATGCCATGTGGAAAACCAGGTGGCTAAACCCATTGGTAGATGTTAGAAATGGGGTATTTGTCTGACAGTCAGGTTACCCTTATCCAAGCAAGGACCCTCACGTTAGTTTGGGTAAGTCACACACAATCCAAATTATCCTGTGCCCACCCTCTGGTAGCTTGTCACTGAGCTATCAGGCTTAACTTAGAAGGCATTGTGTAAAGTATTTGTGCATTAAGTAATGTAATAACACAGTATAACACCACAAAAAATACACCACAGAGTGTTTAGAAAAACATATAATATGTATCTGATTAAATGCAGGTCAAAACGATTAAGATTGGATAAGTACACTTTGAGCTATCACTGTAGGAAATGATAAAATATGTTTTTAGTCTTTAAAAAGCAACAACTGTCTTTTGCAAAGCACAAAGTACCTGGTTTGCGTTCAAATTCTCCGCAAGGGGCCGCAGCGATGCACGGAAAATGGGGAGGTGTGTCAATTTTCCTGGCGCACACAGACGATGCGTTGTCGAGCTTTCACGCAGGGAAGGCTTTGGGTCCATTTCTGGTGCACCGAACTGGATCCTCTTCGGGTTGCGGGGTTTTTGGACGACCGGCGGTGATGCGTTGAAATCCTGGGTGTGCAGGACGAAGTCACAGGAGCTGCACCAGTTCGGTGGGCGATGCATGGAAATTTCTGCCACAATTTCTGCCACACTGCTGGCGCTTGTGTCGATTCCTCTCAGGAAGTGGGGCTGCGTCGTTCCAGCATGGCTTTGGGTCGATTCCGTGGGCCATACATCGAAGTTCGGGTCGCAACGCTGGTGCTGCTTCGAACTCCACTTCGGAAAGCTGGGCACTATCATTCCGGTTTGGCGTGCAGTGATTTTCTCACCGCAATGCAGTTCCATCCTGTCTGCCACAGTCCCAGTAGGGGGTGTGGCAGTCCTTTGTGTGAGGGCAGGCTAGTGTCCTTTGTCATGTAAGTGTCAGGCCCTCCACCCTCTCAGCCCAGGAAGACCAATTCAATATGCAGATCTACGCAAGTGTGACTGAGCATCCTGTGTTTGGGGTTGTCTGAGTGAATGCAAAAGGGAGCTGTCAACTAAACCTAGCCAGACATGGATTGTGAGGCACAGAAGGATTTAAGTGCAGAGAAATGCTCACTCTCTAAAAGTGGCATTTCTAAAATAGTAATATTAAACCCAACTTCACCAGCCAGCATGATTTTGTATTACCATTCTGGCCATACTAAGTATGACCTTGTTACTCCTTTCAGATCAGAATCTACCACTCAAACAGTATATGAGGGTAGCCCTAATGTTAGCCTATGAAAGTAGCAGGCCGCATAGTAGTGTAAAAACACTACCAGGACATATACAGTAAACTGCACAAGTACTTGTCCTCCCTTTTATCTACATAGCACCCTACCCTATGGGTTATCGAAGGCCTTCCTTAGGGGTGACTTATGTGTAGAAAAAGGGGTGTTTAAGGCTTGGCATGTACTTTTAAATGACTAGTCGAAGTGGCAGTGAAACTGCACACACAGGCCTTGCAATGGCAGGCCTGAGGCATGGTTAAGAGGCTACATATGTGAGTGGCAAAATCAGTGCTGCAGACCCACTAGTAGCATTTAATCTACAGGCCCTGGGCACATGTAGTGCACTTTACTGGGGTCTTAAAAGTAGATTAAATAAGCCAATTGGGTATAAACCAATGTCATCAGGTTTTAAGGGAGAGAGCATATGCACTTTAGCACTGGTTAGCAGTGGTAAAGTGCTCAGAGTCCTAAAACCAGTGAATACAGTGTCCAAAAAGTGGAGGGAGGCAGGCAAAAAGTTAGGGGTGACCCTATGGCTGTCAGGTCTAACAACAGTGGACCAATATTGGGCTGAACCATCGGTAAACCATACATGCTTCCTATCCTCAGGGGGCAAGGATTCAAATGGTCCACCCAATCTCACTGGTGACTCTTATATTTGCGGTACCTCCTGCACCCTCTCCTCATGCTGCATGAGGGCTTGTGACACCTCTTCATATAGAGCTGCTGGTCCCACTCGGACCCTATCTTTTATGTAGCATTTCCAATAGATGATACTAGCTTTTTGTGATTGTCCTATATGGTGAGTTTTAGGTGAACTTATTACCTACTGCATTATTGGATTTTTAGGTTTCAAAATGACATTATGACTTAGGGTAATTTGCTCAGTATCTACTAGAGCCCAGTAGCATGTCAGTAACTGGTTCTCAAAGGGAGTATATCATTCCCCAGAATCAGGTAGCTTTTTAGTCCAGAAACCCAGGGGCACCCTCCTTCTTCCCTGTTTTTGCCACATGCTCCAATTTGCATATTGCACAGTTACATGCAACCCAATGTCTCCTTCCTGTACTGGCCACAATTCTAATGCCTGTTGAATTGCCTTGTTTGCCAAATCAGATGCACATTGCTGCTGGTCACCCAATTCAAACTCATGCTTCTTTCTTGTCACTTTATACAAAGGGGCTAGGATCTGACTCAACAATCCAATGAATCACTGTGCTTCCTGCTTGGAGCGGAGAGTGGCAAACTCTAAAATCTTTTGTTTTGCCTGTAGCAACACCTCTCTATGTGTCTGATTCCACTGAATCTGTAGAAACTTTACATTTTTAGAGGGTCCCTGAGACTTATCTGGATTAATCATGTACCCTTTACTGTGCAAGGGTTCCATAACCTGCTCCAACTGAGTCTGCTCCTGTTCTTGTTTCTCTCCCTGAATCATCACATCATAAATGTAATCGGTCAATTGCACTCCTAGAATGACTGATATTTCATCCAGGTGCTCTGCCACCAGCCAGTGACAGATGGTGGGGCTATATATATATATATATATATATATATATATATATATATATATATATATATATATCCCATAGGCAAAGGTGACATGTGGAATTGTCTGCCAGAATGTAAAAAAGCAAATTGTTCTTGACATTCAGGGGCCAATGTCATAGAAAAGAAAGCATTAGCAATATCAATGGTAGCGTACCAGGTTCCTTTATCTTTCTGTATTCTCTCAATCAAAGTGATGGTGTCAGGGACCTCAGCTGTCAATGGGGTTGTATGTTTATTCAGCTCGCTGTAATCAATGGTCATTCTATAGCGCATCAGGTTGGCGCACGGGCCACAGAGGATTGGTCCATTCATTGGTGGTTGGAGCTATTACACCAGCCTCAATCATTTCTTGTATTGTTTAAATATTTTATTATGCCCTCCTGGAATGCGATACTGCTTCAGACAAGTTACCTTGTTTGCCGGGGGCACTTTCACTGGGGGTATCTTTAGATGGCCCACCTTCATGGCTGCCACTGAAATGTATCTCTTGGAGCCAAATTGATAACAACCATCATCCAAATATAAAGTCATTCCTTTTAAAATGTTTATTCCTAGTATATATTCTAAAAGAGGCACAATTAAAACAGTATATT
Source organism: Pleurodeles waltl (assembly GCF_031143425.1). Classification (NCBI taxonomy): domain Eukaryota; kingdom Metazoa; phylum Chordata; class Amphibia; order Caudata; family Salamandridae; genus Pleurodeles; species Pleurodeles waltl. Next base: position 556,853,445 of record NC_090445.1, on the reverse strand, counting down.
CCCTTTTTGGCGTTCTCCGTATTTTCATTTGCACAGTAGTTTGCACAGTAGAGGTTTGTTTTCCCCCCAATCCTGTGATGGTGTAGTGCTAATCAGTGAACTTTTTGGGATTTCTATAACTTAAGGAGGCCTCCGCTCCGGTGTCAACTAATGCTCAAACATTTTGAAAATGTGTTTTCCAATGTTTTCCTAAAACAACATGTGGTCTGTTATCTTTACAAGCCCATCCCTGTACCGGAGTTTGGCCTGTTTCCTAATCTGATTTAAACCTGTCAACTTTTGCCCAAGTCAGGTCTGGATATATGCTTTCATATCTGTGAGTACATTCCTTTCCTTCCTTACTCTCAATGGTTAAACACTCAGGCCCTCATTACAACCCTGGCGGTCCAAGACCGCCAGGGCTGTTCTGGAGGAAGCACCGCCAACAGGCTTGCGGTGCTTCCCAGGGTATTACGACTGCGGCGGATGCGCCGTGGTCGCACCGCCCGGGCCGGCGGTTTTCCGCCACAATGGCCCCTGCGGTTGTAATCCGCCAGGGCAGCGCTGCCCAGGGGATTACGAGTCCCCCTACCGCCAGCCTTTTCCTGGCGGTTTGAACTGCCAGGGAAAGGCTGGCGGTACGGGGAGTCGGGGGCCCCCTTACAGGGCCCCGTGCAGCTTTAAGCGCGACGGGTGCAACTGAACCCGTCGCATGGCCGCAACTTCACCGGCTCCATTTGGAGCCGGCTCCTGTGTTGCGGCTGAGATTCCCGCTGGGCCGGCGGGCGGAAACTAGGGTTCCACCAGCCGGCCCAGCGGGATCTCCAAATGGCCACGGCGGGGGTGCGGCCGCGTTGGCGGCTGCCCGGCGGTCCGACCTTGGTGGGCGGCTCGTAATGAGGGCCTCCGTGTCCAAATCTTCCTCCTCTTTCCCTTGTGAAGAGACAGTTTTCTCTCGCTTCTTTCCATACTCCTGCGTCTGTGACTGAAAATGAGTTACACATTTATTATCCTGCTTGCTGACCTGCCTGCTACCTTCTTTTCAGTCCAGACCTCTTCTACAGTACATCTTCCACAGGCTTTTGGTATCTATTCCATCAATCTGCTCATTACTGACACCATCCTTCAGTAGTGCCATAATCATGCCTCTCATAGATACTCGGTTACTATCTGTGCGACCCTCAGACCTGGAGGCTCTCTCTGGTTTGCCCCAATTGCCAACCTCTCCTAGCTCACGAATTGCCTCCAGCACCTCTTTTATTCTCTGCCCTGTCTAATTAATTAGGAGAGTCATTATTATGATGATGAGCTGGATGAGTGAGACAAATGATTTTGTTTCGTTCTGCAATGGTCAGTGGAGGCTCTAACACATTTTGAACTTCATCTAATAAAATAGAAGTTTTCATGCTTTCTTCTTTAATCCTTTGCATAGCATCTCTCAGTGTGTGCCAAGGCTTATCATTTGGCAGGCAATCTATCTCAGTATGATATTTTTTATTACATCCCAAGACTGACAATTGTAATAAATTGGTCACTCCTTGATTTCCATAACTCCTGAATTGTTCTTGTACTAGGGGTTCAGTGCTAGGAGTACAAAACATCCTTGAATCTCCCGAATCTAATGTCACCCCTGAAGCATCTGTTTCAAATAACCTCACCATCCACGTAAGCAGTGCTTCCACACTTTTCTGTTTAATTCTGTCCATAATATAACTTCTTGCTGAGTGTAATCTTCCAAAGAATATATTTCACATTTCTCCTAGGTTCTGTTGAGTTCCCTCTATTTTTCATCTAAGTATGGTCTGTGCGTGAACCACTCTTGGTTCATCTAGCTCACACTGGCCCCCAGCTGTTTTGACCTCTTCATCACTGGAATTTGAAAAATCAGTACTTTCCCATATATTTGTGTCCCATAAATCCAGATTCCCGTCTAATCCTGCTTTGGCAATTGCTAAATGAACTTTATTTTGATTTATTTTACCTCTGCGTTTTCAAAATTTGTTCTGCGCAACTTTAACAGCAGCTTTCTCTGCCACGGACTGATAGGTATTGGCCTTATCTTGCAATAGCTTATTCTGACAAGACAGCAGAGTTACAGTATTTTTAGTTTCTCCTGTTCTAACTGCTTGCATTTTTCATGCATTTTTCTATAGGCAGAGAGCAGTATTCACCCTTGCCACACTAAATAGATAAATCATCACTTCATTGAATACTAACAAGCTAGGTAAGCAGTATTTTACATTCAACCGATAGACAGCCAATGTACCACACCAACCGCTAGTACGGAAACAACAGCCACCACAGTGGTAGCCGCCAACAGCCAGGCGGAAGTCAAAGTTCCACCCACCATATTAAGACCCTGCAAACTGCCACCTTTTCCGGGGTGGTACCAACGCCATCAAAAGCTAGGCAGAAACAGAGAACAAAAGTCAAAGGACTCACCATTGGAGACACATGGATGAACCGCGCCACCATGGAACTCGAACTGCAAGACTTCCCGATGATCTTCTACGTTATGCTCCACCTGGAACACCAACTCAGACGAAGATGACGATGGTGAGTACAGCTGCCTAGTACAGAAGGGAAGGTGGGAGGAAAAAGAGAGTGACACACACACTCACAGCACACACCATTCACACACACAACACACACACAACAAGCTGCAATACAAAAACAATTTGGCCCCCGAAAATCTGCTGAATAATGCCGGGACAAAAGGAATTGATGAAAGTGATTGTAATTAGTTCAACATCAAAATTGATAATCCATTTTGGCCATGAAACAGATATTTACACTTGTATAGAAAAGGGACACTGTCCAGTCCAAAGTTCAAAGTGCCCACATTGACACAGGGCACAGTCCAAGGGCCAACTCCAAACCTGACCACATCCGGATAGAACACTGCAGGGGCATCAGTTTGAAAATAGGGAGGCACGTCAGGGGGAGTGGGGGATCCAGATGCAGGAACAAGCCCATTGGTTCTGGAGGGGGCAACATGCCCATTGCTTTGCCCTGGGGAGTGCAAGGCCACAGTCTCGCGAGTGGGTGACTTCCCCACGGGTTCTGGAGGGGGCAAAATGCCCTGTGCTTTATCCTGGGGAATAAAAGTCCACAGTCTCTCAAGTGGGTGAATGCTCCACTGGTTCTGGAGGGGGCAGCCCGCACAGTAGCCCCTGGAGGGTGGACTACATGGAGTCCACTGGCGGTGATGACTGCACTGTGGCTATGGTTGTGGAAGGCTCCTGGTCAGCCCCTGCACTCTGTGATGACTGCATACTGGTGGTGGCTGGGGGAGGCTTCTGGGCAGCCCCTGCACTCTGTGATGGCTGCATGCTGGTGGTGGTTAGGGGAGGCTCTAGGGCAGTCCCTGCACTCTGTGATGGCAGCACATCCACGGCTGGCAGTAGGGGCCCTGTGATAGCTGGTGGTGGTGGCGGTGTTTGTCTGACAGCTTCCGCTGGCGTAGAGTGCCTCTTCTCCTCCTGGTCATGGGTTGGGGATCCCTTACCCTTCCTGGCAGGAGTGAATGGGGTCTTCTCCTCTCTGCCTGCTAGTGCAGGCCCCTTCCCCTCTCTGTCTGCTGGTGCAGGCTCCTTCCCCTTCTTCCCAGCTGGTGCAGGCTTGTTCCCCTTCTTCCCAGCTGGTGCAGGCTCCTTTCCCTTCCTCACAGCTGGTGTTGGCCTCTTCCCTTTCATTCCAGGTTGTGCTGCCTTCTTCCCCTTCATTGTTGTTGGTCTGGTATCCCTACCACCACTAGTAGGTGGGGCTACCACTGGCCTGGTAGATTGTTTGGCTGAGGTGCTGGGCTGTGTCCTAGCTACCCTGCCCATACGTGCAGGACAGGGGGAGGGGTAGGGAAGAGGTCAATCAGGGAAAGGAAAAGCTTTTTAGGGACGTTCGGGCGGGAGGAGTAATGGGAGTTGAGGATGAGGGAGTGGTTTTCAGAGGTGTATGTCTGCTGGAATTGGGTGCAAGTGCATGGGCTGTATGCTGTTGTGAGGTGGATGGCTGTTGGGTGTCTGAGTGCTTGTGTTTGTGTCCTTTAGGTGGGGGAGGTTTCAGAGTTTGTGTTCTCCCCTCCAGTCTCCGCTGTGGTGCTCCCCTCACCCTCTAGTTCCGGGGACCAACAGCGCTTGTAGGTGGACCAGAATTGACGGCTCCACAGAAAAACCATAGTGGATTTTTCAAGCCTGATGTTTTCCCCGATGAGGCCCTACCTTTAATATTAGGAGGGTTTCTGATCTCCCTATTATGGGATTCCTAATTGTTTAAAGGATTGGGTACGTGCTAAGGTCCTGACGAATCGCATAAGATCATTTATTGACTAAAAAACTGCGAGAAACATGTTGACCTATTATACAGAGTAACACAGGGGACCCAGTGTTTACTTTTTCCTTTACTATTCTCCATTTTGAGACTTAGTAACTGTATAAATTATATTTTTTTCATTTGGGGAGTGTAGACATTATTTTCCCATATCCCTATTTATTGTTTTTAATCATGTCAGGGGTATTAGTATCAGAATAAATAGTAATTTATTTTACCTCTAGGCATTTTTAACTACCCGTATACCAATCCTTACTCACTTTTTGACCGGTTGTGCATTATTTTCAAACGATCTCTGGCAAAGAGCCCCCTTGTGGGGCCCGTCAGGCATTGCAGCGCCGGCCTGATGAGGAGCATAGCCCTATAATGAAGCATGTCACCGGAGGGTGAGTGAGGGCTCTTGCTTCGAATATATTGATTTCCATTTAATGCTGAACCACTAGTCTGAAAGAAACCCTCTTGTGTTTTGGAACTGTGTGTTTATCATTTTGATTTATTGATTACCTCACTTCCACCTGCCCCTCCACACAGGACAGGTGTTCACCATTTGAGGGGGTTTAAAAGGCCTATTGATAATTGCTGCATCACAGGATAAATAGGCACATACTTCTTAAATTACACTGTCCCAAAACATTGTTGTACGACGTGGACTGCTGTTGTGGTATAGTTCTTCAAACTGTGACAGCCTACTCACTCTTGTGTTTCATAGATACCTACCGCTGAGGATGAATAGGGGATGGAGACATACCCCGTCTACAGACCCCTGGTAGACTTGGCTACACTGGAGGACAGGCACATTATACTTACCTATAGACTGTACAGGGCCACAATCACAGAGCTGTGTGCACAGTTGGAACCTGACCTGATATCAGCTATCCGTCATCAAACTGGGATCCCCCTTCTTGTGCAGGTTCTATCAGTGCTCCATTTCCTGGCAACTGGTTCTTTCCAAGTGACAGTGGGCTTGGCAGTAGGAATGTCACAGCCAATGTTCTCAATCATGCCAGCAAGACTCCTGAATGTGCAGATGGTGTGCCTGGTGGGCCAGTACATCTTCCACATCAGTGCTAAGTATCCTGGGTCGGTGCATGATGCCTTTGTCCTAAGGAATAGCAGCATCCCAAATGTGATGTACCAACTACAGAGGCACAGGGTGTGGCTAATAGGTGAGCCCTGGTTCCTACCCAGTATATGTTGGTGTATGCCTATGGTGTTGGCCATATATAATAGTGTGCGGCTAAATATTGTCCCTCAACAATCCTATCATGGCTGCTGACCCCTGTGAGGAATGCCAGGACAAGGGCAGAAGAAAGTTATAACGAGGCACATGGGCAAACCAGAAGGATCATTGAAAGGACCTTTGGCCTCCTGAAGGCCAAATTCAGGTGCCTCCACCTGACAGGTAGATCCCTGTGCTAATCACCCAAGAAGGTCTACCAGATAGTAGTGGCATGTTGCATGTTGCACAACCTGGCCCTCAGACTCCATGTACCTTTTCTGCAGGAGAAGGAGACTGGAGATGCCCCTGTGGCAGCAGTGGACCATCAGGACAGTGAGGACGAGGAGAAATAGGATGAGGATGGTGATATCTCAGTACTTTCAATGACACACAGGTGAGACAGTGCTACTTCACATTTCTATGACTATTTGTGTATTTTGTGTGGCGTTTGCATGCAGACATGACCAACTTCTATCTCCTTCTTACTGTTATCTATGGATATTCATTTTACAGATGTTGGTGATATGATAACATTCTCCTGATGTGATCACAACAGCGAGCTACAGGTAATTGATTCTATGCTCATATTATTTACAGTTCATTTGCAATGGTTGTAGCTGTTTCAATCAATACAAATTTGCAATACATGAAATACTAGTAGTCGAGTTTTATCCAAGGGTGTTTATTGTTGTGCTAAAATATAGAGGGGAATGGGGTGATGATGGAGTAAAGTCCAGGGTATTGTTCCAGTCTGTTTGTAGCAAAGGTGCATTGTCCATGGGGACATAGAAAGGGGAGCAATGGCAGTTCAAGGTGGACATTGTGACTGAGTGGGACACAAGGCGGACAATCAGGAGAGTCTCATTTGCTGGTGGTGGTTTCGGCTAGTGTCTCTGGCTTCTGTCTGGGTCGCAGGGAACGTTTGTGGGGTGGTTCACCTTCTGCAGGGGGATGGGTGCTGGTGGCGTGTTGGTCCTGTGGCTGAGCCTTCTGGCCTCTAGCGGCAGCGGAAGTGGAGGGCTGTTCAGTTGACTGGCTAGTGGCAGGGGCCCGCTGGTGTGCTGTTGCCTCCCTCATGATGTTGGCTATGTCTGCCAGCACCCCTGCTATGAAGATCAGGGTGTTGTTGATGGCTTGCAAGTCCTCCCTGATCCCCTGATACTGTCCCTCCTGCAGCCACATATTCTCCTGCACTTTGTCTAGGATCTAGCCCATCGGGTCCTGGGAATGTTGGTAGGCTCCCAGGATCTCGGAGAGTGCCTCCTGGAAAGTCAGTTCCCTCCTGTCCTCCCACTGGTGCACTGCAGTCATCCCAGTGTTCCTGTTGGCCTCTGTCCCCTGAACTGTGTGCCCACTGCCACTGACCCCAGGTCCCTGATTGTCTTGTGGGGGAGGTGAGGCCTGGGGTGCCTGTACAGGTGGGCACACTGCTGATTGACATGCCCTAGGGACAGAGGTGTGGGTACGCTGTATGGGTGCTGTGGTGTTGGTTACTGATGGGGGAGGCTCTGTGGTGGTCTGTGAGTGGGCTTGGGTGACCAGCTGTCCAATGGTCCCGGTAAATTGTCCAAAGTTACTGTCATCACTGTGGGCCCCTTCTGTTGGGGGACTGGATAGTGGTGGCACCTCCTCTCTAATGACATTGGCTGGGGTACCTGTGGGGATGTAAATGATGTATTATGCTTCAAGTGTATGACATTTGTACTTCTGTAGATTCCCCTCTATGGTTGTTGTTCCCCTGCCAGCTTTTGCTTGTGTATGTTCGTGTATTGTGGTTATGATAGTTTCCCTATGCTGTGCATGCTTTAATGATGAGTGTCCATTCAGGGCTGGGAGAGGTGTCCATGCATTGGTACAGCATGCAGGGTCTGGCATTGGGATTAGTGAGATGTGATGGTGGAGTGTGTGGGATGTGGTGGAGTGATTGGAGTGAGGGTGTGTGATGGCATGCCGGTATGGGGGGGTGATAATTGTTAACAATCAACTCTGACAAGTCCCTTTGGATGCAGTATTGCCAGTACCTGCTCCTCCCATTCTGTAAGTTGTGGGGGAGGAGGTGGGGGTCCACCACCAGTCCTCTGTATTGGGAGCTGGTGTCTTGCTGCTATGGAACGTACCTTCCCCTGTAGGTCGTTCCACCCCTTCCTGATGTTGTCCCTTGTTCTTGGGTGCTGTCCCACAGGGTTGATACTGTCCACGATTCTCCCCCATACCTCCATCTTCCTTGCTCTTGATATCTGCTGTACCTGTGCCCCAAAGAGCTGTGGCTCTACCCAGACGATTCCCTCCACCACAACCCTTAACTCCTCCTAAGTGAAAAGGGGGTGCCTTTGTGGTGCCATGGTTGCTATGTGATTTGTGTTGGTGAGTGTTGGACTTGGCATCCTTGGCGTGGTCTCCCCTAACTGTTTGCCTCTGTTTCCAGGTTATTGATGTATGCTGTTACTCTCTGCACTTTACCATTGCTATCCAGTGCTAAAGTGAAAGTGCTCATGTATAAAATGTGTATGTAATTGGATCTCCATGATTGGCATATTTGATTTACTGGTAAGTCCCTAGTACAGTGCACTGGAGGTGCCCAGGGCCTTTAAATCAAATGCTACTAGTGGACCTGCAGCACTAGTTGTGCCACCCACATTAGTAGCTCTGTAATCATGTCTCAGACCTGCCACTACAGTGTATGTGTGTGCAGTTTTAAACTGCCAATTCGACTTCGCAAGTGTACCCACTTGCCAGCCCTGAACCTTCCCTTTTCTTACATGTAAGACACCCCTAAGGTAGGCCCTAGGTAGCCCCATGGGCAGGGTACAGTGTATGTTTAAGGTAGAACATATACTAAGGTGTTTCATATGTTCTAACAGTGAAATACTGCCAAATTCGTTTTTCACTGTTGCAAGGTCTATCCCTCTTATAGGTTAACATGGGAGCTGCCATTAAATATGATTAAAGCGTAGATTCCCTTTGGGAGCAGATAGACATGTGGAGGTTGGGGTCCCTGAGCTCACAATTTTAAAATACATCTTTTAGTAAAGTTGATTTTAAGATTGTGTGTTTGAAAATGCCACTTTTAGAAGATGAGAATTTTCTTGCTTAAATCAGTCTGTGACCCTGCCTGTTTGTGGATTCCCTGTCTGGGTCAGTTTGACAGTTGGGCTGTTTGCACATCTCTCTAGACAGTGACACAAAGGGAGCTGGGGTGTAGCCTGCATATCCTGATGAGCCATCTGTACTAGGAGGGAGGGGAGGAGTGGTCACTCACACCTGAAAGGACTGTACCTGCCCTCACACAATGCAGTCTCCAACCCCCTGGTATGTGTCAGGGGCCAGGCTTGGGCAAGGCAGGATTTCACAAGCAAGAGAGACATTCCTTGAAGTAAGTCTACTTCAAAGGCTAAAATGAGTAGAAGAAGGGCACCCCAAACCACAGACTTTAGATCACTTCTGAAAATCAAGAGGAACCTCTGCCTGGAGAAGAGCTGAGGAGAAGTTCTGCCCTGCCTGTGACTGTGCTTTGTGGAGCTATCCTGCAGTTGCTGCTTCTGCCTGGTGAAAGGGGACAAAGACTGGACTTTGTTGTGCATTCCTGCTTGTGAAGAAATCTCCAAGGGCTTGTCCTGAGCTTGCCTCCTGTTGTTGAAGTCTTAGGGTCATCAAAGACTTCCCCTGCCAGCACCTGGACTCTCTGCTGAGACTTCTGCCTGCCAAGTGGTGCCCTATCCAGTTCCTGGGGCCTTGACAGGTGAAGCTGACAGACCAAGATTGAAAATCCACGCACAGACCGCCATGCAGGGAAATTTCTGACGCAACCTGTTGGAAAATGGGTTATTGGTAAGGGCAGGTAGGTACCTACACTTAGCATTGGGCCACTAACCTCCACTTAGGTCCAGTCAGGTCTCAGTAAATTAAACCCAGCTCAACCCTTGGTAGCTTGGAAATGAGCGACAAGGCTTAACTTAGGAGACAGAGTGTAAAGCATTCCAATATCACAAAACAGTAATTAAATATAACACAGGAAACAGTTTAAAAATCCAAAACCAATTAATAAAAATAGACTATATTTTTATCTCTAAAATGACACAAAACGAATTAAATCAGACACGGGGAACCGGAGATATGCATTTTTAAAGAATTATTGTTTTCTAGCGCCTAGAAACAAAAAGCGCCAATCTGGCCATCCGGTCACACCTCGACCGGGGCAAAGTCCAAGTTTAAGGCTTATCGCGATGGAGCCCGGCTTGGCTACAGCCCGCGGGAGGCCCCGGTCAAAAGTTTACCTTCGCACGTAGTGGTTTTTCTGAAGATTTTCTTCAGGGGGATGAACTTGCCAGTCCAATCCAACCTCCTGGAACTCTTCTGCGGATACGCGTCGCGGGAGCCCTCCGTGGAGATTTTTACCTTTGGACTTAGTCGTTTTTTCGAGGTGAAAATCCTTTGACCGGGGTAAACCTTGATCTTGATCCGACGTCCTTGGAGCCTTCCTCGGATTCGCTGGCAGGGAGGTCCCGGTCAACTTCCTACGTTCGGACTTAGGGCCAGATGTAGCAACAGAACTATTTGCGAGTTGCAAATTGCGAGTCATACCGACTCGCAGTTTGCAACTCGCAAAATTGTATGCAGAAAGGTGTCTCAGACACCTTCTGCAACTCGCTATGGGGTCGCAAAGACCCACCTCATGAATATTAATGAGGTGGGTCGCAAATTGCAACCCCATAGCGAGTCCCTGCACTCACAGGGATGGTGGCCTGCTGGAGACAGCAGACCATCATGTCTGTGTCTGCTTTTTTTAAGATAGCAGTTTTTTTTTTTTGAATAACGAGTTGCAATTCAAAAAAATTATGAAACCATTTGGTTTCATTTTTTCAGAGTAGGAAGTGGTCCATTGGACCACTGCCTGGTCTGAAAAAATATTGTCAGCGACATTCACAAAGGGGAAGGGGTCCCATGGGGACCCCTTCCCGTTTGCAAATGAGTTACCACCCACTTCAAGTGGGTGTTAACAGCGAATTGCTTTGTGGCCGCTTTCGCGGTCACAAAGCAATTCTACATCCCGGTGCAAGACGCAAATACGAAGGGAACAACCCTTCCTATTTGCGAGTCCGATTCACTTTTTGCGAGTCGGTACCGACTCGCAAAATGTGAATCAGCATTGCGATGGCCGTTTTGCATGTCGCAAACTGCGTTTTTCGCAGTTTGCGACATGCAAACCGGTTGCTACATCTGGCCCCTAGTCTCTTTTTTGGAGATTTTCTTCACCGGGACGAACCTACAAGTCAGGCCGGGTCGCGGTTGAGGCAAGCCGGCTAGAGTTGCTGCGGCGGGTCAGTCCCTCTATGGAGCTTTTTTTCAAAAGTTCTCCAAACTTCTCCAAACTTCTGGATCTTTTTCCAGATGTTCCTTTAAGGTTCTTTTGAGGTCCACAGCTCACCCCAAGGTTCCAGAAGCTCTGAGATGATCCTTGGGGATGTGGACTACAACTCCCAGAATGCACCTGGCGCAAACTCCTTTTTGGCCACTGGGCAGTGGTCAGCTGGTTGGATCCTTAAGGAGTTGGTGCAGGGGACTCTGGTTAGCAATTTTTCACCTGTAGCAAACAGGGAGTCCCTCCTTGAACCAGTTGAAGCCAGGCAAAGTCCTTCTTGTGGTGATGCCCAAGTGTGCAGCTGGTGCAGTCCTTCAAAGTGCAGGGTCCAGGTGCAGGCCAGGGGTCCAGCATGGCAGTCCTTCTTCTCCTGTAGTTCTTCCTTGTTGGAATCTGTTGGGGATCTGAGGTGTGGGTGCAGGTCTTCCAATGTTATCCTTGCTCCTGGATGAAAAACAGGGGGGTCCTGGTTCTCCAATCAGGTGCAGTGTCCTTCCCCCTGTGATGACCACTTCCTGGGAAGTGTGGCAAAAATCAATCCCAGGAGGCAACATTCCTCAAAAATACATCGTGGCTGAAAGTGATTTTTAGAGGTTACATCTGGCTGAGCCCACCCACTGGTGTGGCTAAAAATCCTAAACACACCCCTCTCCTGCCCTCTCCTAATCTAATCAAGGGGGCACCTAATTGTCTGGGTTTGCAGGATGTGGGGGTGTTGCTGGGTTGCTCCAAATGTCCTTCTCTGCCTTTGAAGACCAGTTTGGCAGCCCTCTCCCTTTCCTGCCTCACCATCTGCTGAGGGGAGATCTCCTCCCACAGGCACATCTCTTTGTGTGAAGCCAGACCATTTCACACCTCATCAAGGCAGCCTGGCCAGGCACAGCAGCAAAAACACTGCAGGGCTGAAGTTGGCAACTTTGTAGCTAAAGTTTAAAACTCTTTACCTGAACAAGTTATATTAAATCCAACAACTGGAAGTTGTGGGGTTTAGTATAACAATTAATTTGATACCAAACTCTTGGTATCTGTTACTTAAGGGGACTTTATAAATTAAAATAAAGTCTCCCCATTCTAGCCTATGGAGGCCATTCACTACAATGAGGGAATAACAAATGTGGCTGTTTTACCTCTCAAGGGCTTATAAAACTATTTTTATAAGGTCCCTGCTTATAGTTACATGGCACCCAGCCCTAGGGGCACATAGGGCACACCTTAGGGGTGACTTACATGTAAAAATAAGGTAGTTTAAGACTTTGGAACTACTTTTAATTCCAAAGTCAAATTTGCATGTAACTTTAATTCAAAAGCAGCCAGCAAGGCAGGACTGCCTTTAAAACGACACTGGGCACCTCAGCAGTGCACCTATGAGGGCACTACCTATGCTGGGGTCCCTAAACCTCCATGCCCTACCAAATACTAGAGACTTATAGGTAGGTTAACTTTGCCAATTATAATTAGTCTAAATTGCACATCCACTTTACACAGAGCACTGGCCCTGGGACTGGTAAGCACTACCCAGGGCACAGCCAAGAGTCAGTAACCACCAGTACCTGTCCAAAAAGTGTGGGGGTGACCAGGGCAAAAAGGAGGACTTTCCTACACAACCCCAAAGAGCGACTGAAGAAACGACACATCACCTGCTCCGTGGCTGAAATCAATGCACTGCATGCAGCGCGGCTGGTAGATCGACGTTAACGGAGGCTGGTAACATCGCAACCCACACAGATCGGTTTTGCTAACGCCGTGCGGCAGGATTTTCAGCACAAAACGAAGCAACGCCTGCCTGGACCCAAGTGCTGCCCGGATCGACGCATTGCTCTCCCTCGGAGAGGAAAAACGATGCACTCCAACCCGACCGGAGAAGGAGAAACGACATACAGTCTCACTTGCGGGTGAGAAATCAAAGCACCAATTACCTTTTTCAACCATACTCGCCCGTGCGTGTTATTTTGACGCTACCCAGGTACTTTTCAACGGTAACAGTGTTTTATCATTTTACAAAAGGATTTGAGACTCCTTTGCTATTAAAATTAATAACTTGACTTGTGTATGTTTGATTTTTGTTGTTTTGGTCTTGTTTTGTTTAGATAAATATTTTCTATTTTTGTAAACCTGTGTTGTGTCATTTTGTAGTGTTTTCATTAAGTTACTGTGTGTGTTGGTACAAATACTTTACACCTATCACTCTAAAGTTAAGCCTGCCTGCACGTGCCAAGCTACCAAGGGGGTGAGCAGGTGTTAGCTGAGGGGGATTCTCCTTTACCCTGACTAGAGTGAGGGCCCCTGCATGGACAGGGGGTAACCTGACTGCCAACCAAAGACCCTATTTCTAACATTGGTAGCAGTGATGGGATTGGACTTGTATTCGTACTTGACATACAGTGATTAAGTGTACACTACTGTTTTCAGTGCAGACCACTACAAGACCACATACTACTTGTCTTGTGATTTTTGCGTTTTCTCTGCGGGGCTCTTTTTTCCTTTACTTCCATATTTTTGCTGATCCCTTAATTGACTTTTCTTGAACTTCATTGGGAACTTGTTTTTCAGCCTTTGGAACTTTGCACTTTGTTGACTTTTCATCATGTCCCAATCTGTAGATGCATCAGCTGGATTTGCCCTTGACCTGGGGAAACTAGAGAGCTAAGCTATACTGTGACTCAGTTGAATCAGTTCAGTAAAAATGTTGCCTGTCCCATTAAGGGCTCCATCAAGAAGGAGGAGCTGCAAAAGGCACTGAGGGCCTGGGTGACAGTCAAAGAAGCTGAGGGGCACACAGAGGAGGAGGAGGAGAAGGAGGATGATAAGGAGGAGGTGCAATCCGTTCACAATGGTATAGTAGGTGGGCCTGTAATTACAGGGAGAGAGTCTCCAGGGCAGGTAGCAGTGTGCCATCCAAGGGTCTGACTCCTGAAGAGTTATAGGACAGACAGGCAGAAAGAGAGTACCAATTGGAGCTGCAGAAGCTCAAGCTTAAGATGGAGAGGCAGAGGGAGGACAGAAGGATGGCCATTGAGGAAAATAAGATACTGCTGGCTCATGAGCTAAGCTTGAGGGCGCTAGATCAGAGGAGCCAGTCCATTAGAGATGGTGGCAGCAACAGCACAGTGCAGCCTGAGAGAAGGGTTCACATTCCAAAAGACCTAGTGAAGGATTACAAGAGGGAGGATGACATATACTTGTGGTTCAAGGGGTATGTGTCTGCTCTCCACATGAATCTGGTCCCTGAAGTTCATTGGGGGGCGGGTCTGTGGAAGCACTTTGAGGTAGAGGGGAGGGCACTCTGACATCCTTAGGGGATTCTCAGTGGCTCACTTACTGTATCATGAAGAATGCCATACTCACAAGATATGGTCTCACCCCTGAGCAGTATAAGGACAAGTTCAGGTCCTATAAGAGGAAGGAATCCAAACATGGTTGGAGTATGTTGATTAATTCTGCAGGTCACTGGATGGTTGGGTCAAGGGCAGTAAGGTAACAACGTATGAGGGGCTTTACAATTTGATTTCTTGGGAGCACTTATACAGTTTATGTTTTCCAGATCTGCTCCAGCACCTAATTGACAGCAAGCTGACTGATCCCAGGAAGCCTGCGGAGGAAGCGGACGACTGGGAGAGCACCAGGGTCCAAAAGAGGCATGGGGAGACCACGACAAGGGTGGGCAGGGTCCCTCTCAGAAGAAATGGGGGGTAAGGGTAAACAGGAGAAGTTCTCTAAAGGGCCTCAATCTGATTCCCAGGGTAAATATTCCCAGCCTCCCACTGAGCAGAAGCCATGGTTCTCCAAAGGGAAACCAGTGGCAGGGGCTCCCCCACGTAAGTGTTATGCATGTGACCAAGTGGTTTATGTGAGGAGGGACCCCAAATGCCACAAGAGTACACCAGCGCCCACTGGTGCGCAGTCACAGGGTTTGACTAGTTTAGCGCTTGGGGAGGAGTTGGTTCCAGGTGGGTGGGAGCCAGCTGAGATGACCCTTGCCTCACTAGGGGACAGTGAAATGGTCCAGAGAACCCTAGTGCCTAAGAACACTAAGAAGTACAGGCAGTGGGTGACAATCAATGGACAGGGGATGGACGCTCTGAGCAGCACCGCTGTGTCCCGTCTCCTGATGAGGACCACCTGCAAAGCAGGTAAGTCTGGTGCTCTGACATGGCAGGGTTGTGGGGTGTGTGTTGTGTGTGTGGGGGGGTGTGGTGCGTTTGGAATGCGTGTGTGAATGAATGGATACGAGTGTGCATGTATGTTGTGATGTGTGAATGCGTGTGTGCTTGTATGTATGTCAGTGTGTGTGGATGTGTGTGTGCATGGATGTATGCATGCGTGGGAGAATGTAGGTATGCATGTGTATAGGCTTGTGTATGTCTGTGCATGTCAGTGTGTGTATGTCGGGTGGAGGTCGGAAGGGGAGGGTAAGGGAAGGCACTGGGGACGGGGCGGGGGAGACCCCTATCAGTGCCAGGGAAAGAGTTCCCTGGCACTGATAGTGCCTACCGCCATGGTTTTAGTGGTGGTAAAAAAGCCACGGAAACCATGGCGGTGGGCGGGGTCATATTACTGTGGACGGCCTTGTGACGGCGGCCGGGCTGGAGATTGTAGTCATTACAGCCGTGGCAGTCGGTGTGGTATCTCACAATATGGCGGTATGTACCGCCAGCATGTTGGCAGTACTACCGCCACTATAACACTGACCGCTGGGGTCATAATGACCCCCTAAATGAAGTTAAAGTCTTTGGCAATGTATTTAGAAATGTTCTGTACTGACTCTAGACAACTTCAGTGTGAGGAGAGAATTATTTGTTTTACAGATTTTGTATTACAAACCTATTATTTTCTACCTGGACAGAAAGTTACAATCATACACTTTAGTCAAATACTTTTCTTTTATTTGAGATGTTCAATAAAGAGAAAGACTTGAAAATCAGAACTCCAGTGAGACCTACATCTGAAACATCTGCCTTTTTCCCTTACAAATCCCTTTTCCCCAGGACTCCACCATGCCAACAGTGAATTCCTTTTGGGTGGTGGATTCTGGTAGGGCAAGTTGGAAAGAACTGCAGAGGTTGTGACTGTAGGATGCTTTCCCTCTATGTAGTGTGCAAAACCAGGCACACTGTCCAGAAGGTCCAGGAAACCACATGTTGGTTTACAAAGGTAAAAACTACACCACCCAATACTCAAACGTTTGTGGTAGCCTGGTTGAGCAGTTAGGCTAATCTTGGAGAAGTGCAAAGCATTTGTTTTATTCACAATATCAACAAATGAGATCACACACACAAAAGAATAACTTGAGACCAATTTACAAAACTATTTCAGATTTTTATAACATTTTTTATACAAAGATTTTTAAGACCAAGATCATCAAAATTACTTTTGAAGTTATTAATTTTTGACGTTTTAGCAAAAATAATCTTTTTGTGCGTAACTACGCACTGTAGGAATCAATGGAGAAATACTTTAAAAATGCAATTAAAATCAAGCAATGCGTTTACCAATGTCTCCTTTTGCAGGTAAGTTGAGGTCGTCGGTAGACCCTAGGGACCGGCTGGAGAAATTCGGGTGGCTCCTGGTTTCGGCGGGAACAGCTGTAGAAAGTCATTAGAGCTGATGCCAGGCCACTGCGGGATACCACTTGGAAAAGAACTGCACTGGTAGACTTAAAGGGAAGTCTAGTTAGTCCACTTGGAGTGTTGAGGTTACAAGGGATGAGGAACCCTTAGGGTACAGCTGGTTCTTCAGTGCAGGGTACAGAGTGGCCAGGTGCAGAGGTAATCGGTGTGCCAGGAACTGTGTACAAAGGTACACTTGGAAGGAGGAGGTAGGTCACTTTGAGGATCACCTGCAGGTCAGGAGGGGCACTCTGGTGGGAGGTCATGGTGCTTTAGGAAGTCGGTTGACTGGGGCTTCCTCCAGCTCGTTCAAACAGTCCAGGATGGACTTTCCTTCTGGATGTCTGATGTGAGATAGCACTACCTGGGGTTTTTGAACAATGTGGCCACTTGAGGTTACAGTGCCACCAAACTTGGCATACTTGTAGGGTTTCTCCTCACAGTTCGTTTGGTGGAGTTTGATCTGGCTGAGGCATCTGGTTCCTTGTTCAGCAGCCGGTCAGTGAAGCGGCCTGGGTCTTTTGTTTTTGTTGCAGGAGAGTGATGCCTTCACACTTGAAGGGAGATCTTGGGTGATTGTCAAAGTGTGGAGGTTTTCTGGGAGCTTAAAGAGTCTGTCCAGTGTCCAAGCAACTTTTCAGCGGCAATTGTCGAGTCCTGGGTGCAACAGGCAGGGTTTGGTGCCTTTTCTTCATGCAGCAGGACTTCAGTTCTCGAGCCTTGGGTCTTCTTTGTTGCTGGTCTTCTTTTGTCCTTGGAGTCTGAATCTCTGGTCTAGGGGTGTTTAGGGGAGTACCCCGTAGTGACCAATGGGTCATCTACCTTAGGATGGCTATTCTCACTAAGAAGGTAGTAGTAGTAAACACTAGCTTTATTTGGTCAGCATAACCATCAAAGCAGCCATAAAAAAAACAATTTTAAAACATAAATAGTTAAGAACATAGGAGAAGTTTAAAAGTCATTCGACAATTGCAATAAAAATAGGAACACTCCCACTTCATGTATACAGCATTCTTATTTACAAAGATTTAAAATTCTTAAGAAAGCGAATATGTATATACCAAGCAGCCACAAGGAACTTGCTAACCGCAGAAATTAAAATGGTTGAAGTGTCACTTTTCAAAATCCTTAAAGCAGTACAACATTGTCTTATGCCCAAATACCTGCAAATTGTACAAATCCACTTGCGCCGAGGAATGGAGTATGCCGGGCAAAAGAACATAAAATGTTCAACAGATTCAGTACAGTTACAACAGGTAGGACATAGGTCAGATGTTAAAGACGGTCGCCAGCTGCCTGTTAGGGACAACAGCGATAGACATCCAAAACAAAAACGAGCATACAGACTCTTCCCCAATGTATCAGGTATAAGATCTACACATGGTTTGAATTGGGGGTACGACTTAAAAACAAGAAATTGATCAGTCAGCCGACCATGTGATGTATAAAGGAAAAAACTGTTTTTTTACATAAGACCAATAAGCAGCTTTCAGAGTAAATTTATGGTTTCTCCCTAAATTCTGTGGATTCTCCCAGTAGCTTTCAAGCCCCGGAATATAGAACCATTTTGACACATGCCTGAACCATGGAATGGATACTATATTCGGTCTTCATAAAAGGTCGAGAAGGGAGTCCCTATATAAAATGAGCTCAGATGTGGTCCAAATCCTTACCCAAAAGTGTAGGGGTCTCAGGGCTATCAGATCAGCAATGCGATTAAACCAGAGAGCCAAATAAACCGGGATCAGGGGTGTGCTACGAGGGCACACAAATAAGGCCCTAGCACATTTATTTTCAGCAACAGACAATCTATTGCTGTTATAAACCCCCACACCTCAGCACCGAAGGCGGCCGCGCCCTGCACCTTGGCCAAATAAATCTTGATGGCCGGAGGAGATACTTCTTTTGTTACAGAGCTTTTATAAAAATGCAGAATAGCGCCCTCCCTATGCCGAAGAAGTACCTCACGTTTACTGATCTGGTCCTCCCATTGTACATTATTAGAGATCCTCACTCCC
Source organism: Pleurodeles waltl (assembly GCF_031143425.1). NCBI lineage: Eukaryota > Metazoa > Chordata > Amphibia > Caudata > Salamandridae > Pleurodeles > Pleurodeles waltl. The sequence goes on along the minus strand of NC_090445.1, from coordinate 556,834,938 downwards.
AGGTAGTCTATTGAACTGACCTTATTTAAAGGGGTCCGGTCAAGAGTGATGGTACATTTCCTAATTGGTCCTGGGCTAAACACCATTAGTTTAGTTTTGCTAACGGCCAAAGTCTGCACAATATAATTTAAACCTATCAACAAGAGTTTGAAGACCCATAGGGGTCTTAGAGATAAGTAAAGAATCATCTGCAAAAAGTAAAATAGGAATTTTCTGCATGTTTAGGGAGGGGGCATCATTCTGGCAAGTAGACAATACTTGTACCACCTCATTTATAAACAAGGTAAATAGGGTTGGGGCCAGAACACATCCTTGGTGAACCCCCCTCTGGATGGGGATATGTTCAGTTTATTCTCCCTGGTTGCCCAATCTCACTTGAGCTTATGTATTCTCATGTAACCATTGTAATAAGGGAATTATGCTATTAGGAGTACCTATTCTATGTAACACTTCCCAAAGCTTTTCTCTAGGCACCATGTCAAAAGCGGATTGAAGGTCAACAAAAATGACATATACATTTTGCTTGGCAAGGACTATATATTTCCAATATAGAAGCATCAGCCTAAAGGCTGGTCTACCGTACTGGTTTTTGGGTGAAAACCCGTCTGTAGTGGGGATAGCACCTGATGATCTTGAACCCAGCTTAACAGCCTTCCCAAAAGCTGTTTAGCAAAAATGTTTGGGAGATTGTCAATAAGGCTTATAGGTCTATAATTAGCTGGGGAGCCCTTTTTATGGATTGGAATTATTTCAGCCCCTTTCCAAGTGCTCGGAATTGGGACCCCAGCTGGGATTTTGTTCGAAATCAAGTTTATGTACCAGGATCATACTGTTGGTTCAGATATATATGGATCCCCCAGAATCTTATCCGGCCCTGGCGCTTTGGCAGATTTTAAGGAGTTGATTGCTGCTATAGTTTCCTTCATGGTGAAGATAATTGGATCTTCATAAGTAGCGCATTCTAGTCCTGGTTTATCCAGAGAATAACTCATTCTAACCAACAGCGGGGAAGAAGATTTGTGAGTTGGGAAATTACAAGATAGGGCATAAAGTTTGGAAAAGTGACTCGCCCATCTCTCAGGTTGAATATGGTTACTCATGGTGCTCTTACCCCATCTTTGTCTATTAGACAGTAACTTCCAAAATGTTACATTGTCATTAATTTTAATTGCATTAAGCAGGCTTTGCCAGACTGAATCTTCTTAGCTTTTCTTTGCTTGTATTACGGTCTTGTTATAGGCAAGTCTAGCTGATTGTATTGCCCCCTGAGAACGTGTCGTAATAGCTGTTTTTAGAGCTAATTTAGCCTTAGAGCAATCCTTATTAAACAACACATTGGTTTTAGAATTACCATCAGGATACTTGGTGCTGGTCTTTTTATAAAAAAAAATTGGAGTTTCTTCAACAAATCTTCATGTATACTAAGAATAGGAGTATCATTAGTTTCATACTCCTCATATACAGCCATTACATCAACAAACAACTGATGTATCCCTTTTATCAAAAAGGGATTAGACAGCACTTTTGGCCAGCAGACCCAAGAGGAACTATTATCCAACAGTGGTGCTGGAACCACAGTGCGAAGGTCATTCTGTGATCTCCTAAATACATCACTGTGCATAGTGAGAATCAAAGGATTATGATCACTCTCATAACATGGTTCCACCTTCATATCTTTTAGGAAGGGCCATAACCTAACATCCACTAACATATAATCAATTACACTGGTGGACATGCCTCGCTTGAAGATCGGTGCGATGCCCAAATCAGAGGGAGTTCGGCCATTGCAAGGCATAAGACCATGTTTGAGACATAAGGATATCAACTGGGAAGCATCAAGGGAACGAATACACAGTTGTTTGTTCATTAATCGTGGAATACCCCAAAGTTCGTCTTCTTCATCCATTAAAACACTATTTAAACAGGAAGGTTCAAAGGTACAATTCATGTCTCCAGCAATCACTAAATTCGCCAGAGGGTGCAAGGTATCCAGGAATTCAGACAACTGCGCCAAAGTCTGAGACTCTAATCCCCGTAGGACAGATCGAGCATAAACATTAATTAGAATAATCTTAAAATCTCGATCAAAAGTAAGTTGTACTTCCAATAAATTGGGTGTATCAATTTTTAACACAGAATGATCACACTGTAGTCTCTTGTTTAACAATACCAGTAGGCCCCCTTTAGCGCGACCTAAGCCCCTCTCTGCTGGTTGAGCCTCAATACAATATGATGGAAACCCATCTATATAAACTTAATCCTCGGCTTAGGTCTCCTGAAAAAGACAAATATCCTGGTTATTAACATAATTGACCCATTTGGGGTCACCCAACTTCCTGTCAAGCCCCGCTAAATTCCAGGACATAATAGATAATTCCGAACTAGTTACCTCATCTCTGGACCTAGGATACCGGGTCTCCCAAAGATGTATATCCTCATCAAATACTCCCAGTTTGACCACCCACTAAGTGTCCACTTCCCTACACGTGACTGGCTATTTTCCTTCAATTCAAGATGGAGGAAAATGAAATGGAGGGTTCAGCTTGCATGCAACACCTTAGGGGTGGTGCAAGCTGGAACACTCCCTCTGTCCTTTGTGTGTTCTCCAGCCATTGCTCCCACCAAAACTGAGCATTTGCTGGCCGCAGACTTTGGGGGTTGAGTTTCAAAGGTGGTAAGTCCTTTGAAGTGTGCTAGCAAGGCAGTGCACATTCTGGGAGTGGGGTGGAATGATAGCACCTCTGCCCAGGAAGGGCTTGATTCAGAGACCCAGAGAGCAGGTTCTCTAACTCCAGGTTTCTAGAATCTTGTCTGGTGGAGGCAGGCTGGTTTTGACTGGCCAGCAACCATGGCAGAGTAGTTAGCATTTGCAGGAGGCACCCCTAAGCTGACCCCCTGGGTGCATTTTGTAATATGTCCAATAATGTTACCAGTTTGGATTTATCATTCTGAGTTGTTTGATACCAAACAACCCAGGGTTCAGAGTGGCCATCATGTAGCTGTGAAACCAGTATTGACCATTGTCCAGCACGTGCATTTAAAATGGCTGCTCTGTTCACTTACCATGTCCTGGTTTGTCAAGGACACAGTGAGGGCATATTGCACATGCATCTTTGCCCACACATACAATATAGTGCATCCTGTCATATGGCTAGAAGGCATGCCAGAGGGTTGACTTACCTATCTTGCATGCTGTGTATGGTGGATAGGGCACACAGGCTGTGTGCCATGTCGAGTTTGGATTTTAGGATTACATCAGAACACTCAGCCTGCAATGGCAGTGCTTGGTGCATCTGGATGCATGGCCCTAGAGGGTGGCACAATCTGTGCTGCAGTCATCAGGGGTGTACCCTCAGTAGTCCGTGCCCCGGGTACCTAAGTACCATTTACTAGGGACTTATAGTGACAGCTAAAGATGCTGCCAATTGTGCCAATGCATCACAACAGTTTTAGGGAAAGAGATCTGGCCCAGGGAACCTGGTTAGCAGGGTCACTGGGCACTAACAACTTTGAGACTATATCAAACATCAGGCAAGAAGTGGGGGCTCACCATGACAAAATAGTATTTTTCTCAGAGTGGCATTCCTACAAGACAGGTACATCTGAATTTTTGATACTAAGGGCCTGATTACGAGTTTGGCGGTCCTAAAATCCAACTGCTAGACCCGTGGTGAGGAGACCGCTGTTGAGCTAGTGTTCTCTCCACCAGCCCCAATACAATTTTCCCACTGTACTGACTTGTGGAAAACAGGGTTCCTGCCCGTCAGCCCAGAGGGAAAGGTGCAGCAGTATTGTTCCGGGCTCATAATGGAGCCAGTAGCAATACTTCTGCACGCAGGGTGTACCAGCACCCTTGAAATGCACACTGTCTGCACAGCAGACAGTGCACATTTCCAAGGTGCTGGGCAGGGAGAGTGCAGGGGCCAACTGTAGCCCCCTGCACTTGTTCTCCACCAGCCTTTTCATGGCGGTCAGACAGCCATGACAAGATTGGCAGAGATCAAGGTTGTAATCATCAAGGCGGTGCTGACCTCGGCGCTGCCCTGATTAATCACAACCAGGACTGTCGTTCGCCTTTGGGATCACAGATCCTGGCAGGGACGGCGGTAGGTTGGCAGGTCTGCCCGCCAACCTCATAATGTAGCAGTCTAACTGCCAGCCTCATAGTAAGCCCCTAAGTCTGCTTGTCAAGCAGATACTTTTTGCATTTGCTCGAACAAGATTTCTACCTTCACAATTAAGGGTTTTTTGGAGCTCAAATTCCTCCAGTGGGGCTACCCTGAAGCTGTATCAGATGACGTCTACTCAAAATTAGATATCTTTGCTGCTAGGTGCTGCTGACACTTCACAGGTCTTGGAAATGTAAACATTTTCTAAGCCCCAATGTCTAGACTTCCTGCAGCCACTCCTTTTCATCACTTTTGAGAAGGAGTAATCCCCTCCGCCCAAACTCGTAATGAGGTCCTTGGTGTCCACGTCTCAGTCCTGGGTCCAAGAGGGAGCAGCTCCAACCCTTCAGTTCTGCACGCAGGTCTCAAACAGCAAATCGAGTCTTCCTACCTTGTGGGCTACAAGTCCTACTTAGAGATGACATTTAATATTTAAAAGTAGGGATTTTCCTATTAAAAGAGGGTTATTATGACAGGTTTGCCTGCACGTTTAAAAGCTGCAAAATTCAGGCTACACATATAAGCCTGAAGCCATGTTTTCTTTGTCAGCCTAGTGTACGGTTTCAATCAGCACATACTCTGGCCCTCCCTAGTAGTTAAGTATACCAATTCGGTGTTAGCCAATTTGGCCATGTTTTAGTGGGTCAGGGCTCTGGAGACCCAACAGCTGGGCACCAATGTGCCAAGCTTAAAAACCGTCATCAAAAGCCCACAAACAGTGGGGTGACCATAGAAAATGGGTATTTTCTCACAAAAGTGTTTCACTTTCTCTCTGCAAGAAAGCAAAAAATCTATTGCAATTTTTGATCAATATTGAAATCTTACTAATTTGAATTCTCAAATGCCTACCATCTATGCTGAAATGGGGGCTGCGATGGGGATTGAGTTGGGGATTGAATCAAATATTTAGCAAAGAAAGAGAGGTGCTACTGGAACAATTTCATATTCGTTAGTATTGTATTAGATTTATTTAAGGCATCTTAAGTCATCTCCAGGGAGATCACCAGTCAAACTCATGTTACTCATAAGTGTGTTACAAATATAGTTATGGACCCTTGTTTTAATTTGTTCCAAACTGAATACACTTTCTGAGAAATGTGTAGCCGATGTGGGAATGTCAGTAACCCATGATGAAAACTTCTTGAAAAGTCTTTGAAGGTCAGGGATACTAGGTTTTTGTATCATGATTTTATTATTGAGGCTACAGGATGACTCGCTAAGAAGTAACTGACCTCTGCTGAACAGTAGAAATTAAAAACAGTCTGCACTAACCAACTTTCCTATTTCTATCGATCAGTACAGTATCATTCTTGAACTGCTTAGCGAGTGCTGTCTTTTTACACAACAGAACTTGGTGTACTTGGTTTCTGGAGCCCGTAGTTGCAGTTTTAAAAGTGAAACTACAAGCCTCTGAATGCAACAAGGCGTGGCGGCTCCCCCCCTATGGCGGCAAAGTATCGTCACCCCACCAGCAGCAGCAGCTGCAAATTGAAAAATAATAAAATTATGCTAAATAATGTTTATTATCGTTTTTATTTTTAAAGTGGCGGGCCATGGGGAATTACAAGCACAGAGGGGCAGTGGTGTGCACTCCCCTTAGTGCGCATGTGTCTCAGGGCGGCCGAATACACATGAGCACTGAGCTCTCTACAACCCGGCACTGTGTTGACAGGTTGGCGAGAGCAGATACAGGCTCCCATTCTGCCTGGGAGCGCGAAGCTACTGTGCTCATGACAATTCTATTGCTACTCTTATGCTGCCAGCAGCATGAGAGCAGCATTAGGATTGGCCGCAGGGCAGGTTGGGTTCCTGTGCCTTCAGTGGAGCCTGAAGACCAGCGTGCAGTGATGCATTGCAATCCAGGGAAGTATTTTTTTTTAGGCGTCATGGTGTAGTTTTTGTGTTTTGTGCCCTCCGTCCCACCGCTTTTTCCTAAGAGGAACCATCCCTGGCAACAAGCTATTGTCATGAAAACTTTAACTGCCTGCATATTTAATTTCATGCTAAGCTTCTTCTCGGCATTTTCGTTGCAAGCACACATTGAGACAGTGAATGGGGTAGGGAATGATCAGAGAACGGTAAAAACAATCTTCCTTCGACACAATTCTGCACTGTTTTTTCTTTCTGTAACTAGGCACTACCTCCTGTAGCAATGATCACATCCTTTTTTCTTTACACAAAGAGATTCTTTATGGTCAGTAGGCAGCGACTGGTTTGCAAAGAAGAAAGAATTGGCACTGCATCACTGCTGTTGTATACTCCAGGCTTTTCTCTGACCAGTTCAAAAATAATTGAGCAGAGAAAAGTGGAAAGAACAGTCATGGGGCAAGTAGAATAAGGAGAATGTTCAGAAGACTCTGTGTGTGTCCTTTAAGCATTCCTTAGAAACATCTGCTTCCCCCTGGCATGAGAACACACTGGATCAGTATTTGCATTCATTGCTAATTGTGAAAAAGCATGGGAGGATAAACATTGACTCCCTTGGCCTTTATGGAGTATGATACTGTGCTGTGATGCTGCAGCAGAGTCCAGAGGTCACAAGTGCCTGGGAAAGACTGGGAGTAAGTAAGGCTGGATCAGGTGAAGACATGAGAGAAGAGAAAGAGCGGAAGCAAGGGAAATTATGAGAGACATGAAAAAGGGAGGGATAATAACACAATGGGGGAAATAGGGATGGATCAGAGCAGTCAAACAAATTGGGAGAAGAAGGAGAGCTGAGATGGAGGCCCTTTGCCCCATCCCTTTAAAAAATGCACTGGTCCCCGAAGTATGGGGTCTCTGGGGCCAAAAGCAGCCCAGGATCAGGCCTGTGGGTTGGATGACTGTGAGGGGTTGACCACCACTAGGACCTGCAGCCAACTTCCCTTCGTCAGCGGTTGGGTTAAACTATGGTACTTAAATATTACCTTACATAAAAAAAAAAAAAAGAAATTCACTGGAAATCCTTTATAGATATATAGACATATGGATATATAGATATATATGCATGTATATATGTATGTATGTATATGTCAGCATATATGATCTCAATATCATGATCACACTCACACACACATATACATATATATAGATAATAATTATAGATCTATAATTTTATATATATATTATATAGACACGTGTGTATCAATATGTACACACACACATATATATGTGTGCCTATGTGTGTGTATATATATAGCAAAAACGAAAATGTTGTCAATGAAAGCGCGCTCCCAACTGGTTACATAAAGGGGTTTCAAACAAAGCCAGCAACTCACGGTGAATCCTTGAAGCATTTTCATTTTTTCTGGCCTTTAATGGTAAAGTCATCTCTGGACACGTGTTTCCGGGTAAATCCCATCATCAGCAGAGAAAATATTAAAAGTATTCCACCCTCGTGGGTGCAGCCAGTGCTGGATGTAATCCAGACATCTCTTTAAAAGCACTGAGTGCGAGGCTCTTCAGCTAGTTTGATTAATTGCAGGCACCTGATGAATCCATTAAAATACCAGTCCTGCCCCTGTGGGCCTCTGAAATGGCAAGTGCACACTGGTTATAGTAGTCCTGAAAAATCGTATTCCCCAAGTGGGTTGCTAGAGCCAAACACGAAAAAATTAAAAACAAAGTGCATAACCTATGTAGGCAAGTTCACAGTAAAATTGTCCGATTTGCTAAAAATATCCCAACCATGTTGTTCAAATGTGACCATTAATGTAGTCACAACGACCTGCTCCGATGTGCAGTGGGCGCTTTCCCGGTTGGACAAGCCGGTTATAAACAGCAAAAACGAAAATGTCCCCAATGAAAGCGCGCTCCCAACTTGTTACATAAAGGGGTTTCAAACAAAGCCAGCAACTCACGGTGAATCCTTGAAGCATTTTCATTTTTTCTGGCCTTTAATAGTAAAGTCATCTCTGGACACGTGTTTCCGGGTAAATCCCATCATCAGCAGAGAAAATATTAAAAGTATTCCACCCTCGTGGGTGCAGCCAGTGCTGGATGTAATCCAGACATCTCTTTAAAAGCACCGAGTGCGAGGCTCTTCAGCTAGTTTGATTAATTGCAGGCACCTGATGAATCCATTAAAATACCAGTCCTGCCCCTGTGGGCCTCTGAAGTGGCAAGTGCACACTGGTTATAGTAGTCCTGCAAAATCGTATTCCCCAAGTGGGTTGCTAGAGCCAAACACGAAAAAATTAAAAACAAAGTGCATAACCTATGTAGGCAAGTTCACAGTAAAATTGTCCGATTTGCTAAAAATATCCCAACCATGTTGTTCAAATGTGACCATTAATCTAGTCACAACGACCTGCTCCGATGTGCAGTGGGCGCTTTCCCGGTTGGACAAGCCGGTTATAAACAGCAAAAACGAAAATGTCCCCAATGAAAGCGCGCTCCCAACTTGTTATATAAAGGGGTTTCAAACAAAGCCAGCAACTCACGCTTTCAAGAGTAAACAGGCCTTTAAATGCCTTCTAATTTGCAAAGTCCATAGTTTTAATCACAATGCAGCCACTTGAGATAGCAGATCATGACTGTGCAGGTTAAGCAAATTTGGACACAGGTATCATCAATGCTGTGTTAACCCACTCTCATAGGCAGTTGTCTCTGGGTCAATGTGTATACCACAGCAATAACAACAGATGTTGATCCTACATTTTAAATCAAATTGCACTGTACCTGGAATCAGCATGGAAGCTGGATAGGGTTTAACCACAAATTGCCTGGACGCACAGTTCAAATGTGTAAAACTTACAGAATTTAGGGCCAGATGTAGAAAGATTCCAAATTGCGATTTGCAATTTGCGAGTCCCTGCGACTCGCAAATTGCAAGTCGCAATTTGGAATGCAGAAAGGTGTCTCAGACACCTTCTGCAACTCGCTATGGGGTCGCAGAGACCCACCTCATAAATATTTATGAGGTGGGTAGCGAGTCTAGGCACTCACGGGGATGGTGGCCTGCTGGAGACAGCAGACCACCATCTCTGTGACTGCTTTTAAATAAAGTAGTTTTTTTTTTTTCTCTTTGCAGCCTGTTTTCCTTAAAGGAAAACGAGCTGCAAATAGAAAAAAATACCGAAACCTTTTGTTTCGGTTTTTTTCAGAGTAGGCAGTGGTCCATAGGACCACTGCCTGCTCTGAAAAAAAAAAATTGTGAGCATTCACAAAGGGGAAGGGGTCCCGTGGGGACCCCTTCCCCTTTGCGAATGAGTTACCATCCACTTCAAGTGGATGGTAACTGCGAGTTGATTTGCGACCGCTTTCGTGGTCACAAATCAACTTAAATCGCGGTGCGAGTCGCAAATAGGAAGGGAACACCCCTTCCTATTTGCGAGTCGGAAACACATTTTGCGAGTCGGTTCCGACTCGCAAAATGTGTTTCTGCATCGCTTGAGGGCTTTTGCACCTCGCAAACGGCGTTTTTCGCCGTTTGCGAGGTGCAAAAGCCTACCTACATCTGGCCCAAAAGTCCTAACATATCTAGCAGGACTGTGCAAAAAAATTCTCAGGCCAAATTAATTGACTTCTTGAGATAGTGACTAATGAGTTACTCAAAAGTAATGTTTTATGTTAGTCCCCTTCTTGACTGAACGTTTGTGCTGATTGAAGGATTGACATGATCCAAAGAATAATGCCCAATTCATCATTACCCAGTGTTATAGATCTTCATAGCTCAGTTCACTTTATGCCAACTTCCAGTAGCAAACACGTCATATGGTTCAAGGAACTTAGGGCGAGATCTTGTTTTGGGTTGTAAACGGTCTGATTCACGGAAACGGGCCGTTTGCGGCCGAAAGAAGCATTTCTGGATGTACAGAGGCCCTAGTTGTGATTTGGTAACCTATTACCAAATTGCAAATAGGGTTTGCGATTCAGTATGACTAAGGGGAGTGTTTAAGGCATCCCTTCCTAATACCGAATCGGACTAGTCTGTGTGAATATTTTGTGACCGGAATGCGGTTGCAGAACATTCACAGGAGTTTATGGTAATCCATTCCCAAACAAGAAAGGGCCTCCAAGGGTCCCCTTCCCCTTTGAGAATGGATGTAAAAATATTTTTTTAAGGGCAGGCAATGGTCCCCCAGACCACTGCCTGCTCTTAAAAAATGAAAAGAAAAGTTTTCATTTTTATTTTTGAAGCACATCCTGTTTTCTTTTAAGGAAAGATTGCTTTATTTAAAAACAATCTCAGACGTGGTCTGCTGACCGCAGCAGACCATCATCCCTGTCATTTTTTGCCATTCCCAATGGGCCGCACAACAAGACCTATCTCATGAATATCAATGAAGTAGGTCTATTTGCAACCCACTGGGAAGACACATTTGTACATGGGTGTTTGTGACTCCTCATTTCAAATCACAAAGATGTGCAATTAGGAAATTGCAAACTGACTTTTTCGTACATCTAGCCCTTAATACTTTTGCGGATTCTCAGCCCACAACTTCTTGAAGCAGAACGCCTTCTCTAAAGAAGATGACTCAAACATCCATCTAAACCAGGTAAGCCTCCCATAGCTCTAGAATAAACCTCTGCACACAATTCAAGTGTGAGAGACACATTCTTTCAATTTTACCCAAACCTGCGGTAGTTGGTTTTCTTGCAGTAAGCATGGATTATTTCCCTTCTGTGTTTTGAAGTGACAATGGGCTAAGCAAGGATTGATAAGTAGCAGAAGAGTAAACCATTGTTGAGAGAAACTTTGCAATCTGTATAACAGTGCCACACAGTTTACACCTATTTTACTTATTACTTTCGCTTTCATGAGTGGTATGGATTAGATTGTTCTTTTGGTTAACACAGAAATTTCTGTTTTTAAGCTTTGAAACACAAAATATTTTTAATTTTATTTTTGCAAAGTTTGATTATTGGAACGTGTGCATATTTTTAATTCCTCCATCTTGCAGACCCACACATACATTTTAAAAATTGTTTTATTAAACTTTAAACTTATCAAAATCCTCCTTTGCTACCAACTGATCATCCTTCACTTTCATTCATTGACTGTACCTATGAACGTCTTTGGACAGTTAGTTGATGGGTGCAAAATAGAAAATAACTGCTTTACCCATTTAGTAATGATAGTCATACTGCATAAAAACAAATTACAAACACAGACATGCACACAGATAAACATTCATTTTGTTCATGAAATCTAATCCTTTCATTCATCAGCCATTACTGGTCACTGACCATCATCCACTTTGATTCTTTGAAGATGTCTTTAGAAGTCCTTCAACTGTTAGTAGGAACATGATAATAAACTACTCAGAAAGTTTAAGGAATTTAGGACCTTATGCACTATTTAGAGGTCACAAAATACTCATCGCAATTCGTGACCTGTATTTTTGTGACAAGTAAAGATTTTTAAAAACAATTATATGTAATAATAGTCCAATTCTTATAAATACGAGCTGTAATGGGTCAGAATCAGACCCACCTCATGTACATTACTGAGGAAGGTTGCAAATTGAGACCCATTGCAATTCTTTGCCATCACAGGGATGGTGGCCTTCTGGGGTCAGCATACCACTATCTCTTAAATGCAGATTGTTTGCCATCAAGGAATATGGGCTGCGTTTAACCCCTTCGCTGCCAGGCCTTTCCCCCTCAGGTGCCAGGCCTTTTTTTGGCTATTTGGAGCAGTTTGCATTAAAGCCCTCATAACTTTTTGTCCACATAAGCTACCCATGCCAAATTTGCATCCTTTTTTTCCAACATCTGAGGGATCCTAGAGGTATTCAGAGTTTGTGGGATCCCCTGAAGGAGACCAAGAAAATAGGCAAAATACAGCAAAAATTTAGTTTTTTCAAAACAATGGGAAAACATGGCTGCAGAAGAAGGCTTGTGGTTTTTTACCTGAAAATGGCATCAACAAAGGGTTTGCGGGGCTAAAATCATCAGCTTCCCAGCTTTCGGGGAACAGGAAACACAATTCTGGCATTTTACCGGGACATACCCCATTTTTGCTATTTATTGTGCTTTCAGCCTCCTTCCAGTTAGTGACATAAATGGGTGTGAAACCAATGCTGGATCACAAAGCTAAACATTTCCTAAAAGTAGACAAAATTCTGAATTCAGAAAGGGGTAACTTGTGTAGACCCTACAAGGTTTTCCTACAGAAAATAACAGCTGAAATTTAAAAAAAATGAAATTGAGGTGAAAAAAACAGCAATTTTTTCTCAATGTTTTACTCTGTAACTTTTTCCTGCGATGTCAGATTTTTTTAAAGCAGTAAACTGTTACGTCTGCTGGACTCTTCTGAATGCGGGGATATATAGGGCTTGTAGGTTCATCAAGAACTCTAGGTACCCAGAGCCAAAAATGAGCTGGACCTTGAAATGGGTTTTCATTCTAAACCAGGTATACAACAATTAATTTGCTGAAATATAAAGAGTGAAAAATAGGTATCAAGAAAACCTTTGTATTTCCAAAATGGGCATAAGATAAGGTGTTGAGAAGCAGTGGTTATTTGCACATCTCTGAATACCGGGGTGCCCATACTCGCATGTGAATTACATGGCATTTCTCAGATAGACACCTTTTTTACACATATTGAAGGAAAAAATGTAGAGAAAGACGAGAGGCAATAACACTTGTTTTGCTATTCTGTGTTCCCCCAAGTCTCCCGATAAAAATGGTACCTCACTTGCGTGGGTAGGTCTAATGCTCGCATAAGGAAACGCACCATGGAAACATCACATTTTTACATTGAAATCTGACTTGTTTTTTGCAAAGTGCCTAGCTGTAGATTTTGGCCTCTAGCTCAGCCGGCACCTAAGGAAACCTAAGAAACCTGAGCATTTTTGAAAACTAGACACCTAGGGGAATCCAAGATGGTGTGACTTGTGGGGCTCTCACCAGGTTCTGTTACCCAGAATCCTTTGCAAATCTCAAAATTTGGCCAAACACACTATTTCATCACATTTCAGTGACAGAAAGTCCTGGAATCTGAGAGGAGCCACATGTTTCCTTCCACCAAACGTTTCTCCAAATCTCATGATAAAAATGGTACCTCACTTGTGAGGGTAGGCCTAGAGCCGTGACAGGAAATGTCCCAAAACACAAAGTGGATACATCACATTTTCCCAAAGAAAACAGAGCTGTTTTTTGCAAAGTGCCAAGCTGTGGAGTTTGGCCTCTTGCTCAGCCTAGGAAAACATACCAAACCTGCACATTTTTGAAAACTAGACACCTGGGGGAATCCAAGATGGGGTGACTTGTGGGGCTCTCACCAGGTTCTGTTACCCAGAATTCTTTGCAAACCTCAAAATTTGGCCAGCTCTCCCCTCACGGTGGCAGTCTGGACCGCTGCTAATGCAGCGGTCCAACCAACACATTACAACCCTGGCGATCGGGCTGCCAGGGAACCACCAGCTCTGCCAGGATCTCAGGTCCTGGTGGTCTGGAGGTTGATGGCAGTCCTAATCCACCAGGACAGTGCTGCAAGCAGCGCTGCCCTGGGGATTACAACCCCCTTTCTCCACCAGCGGTTTAATTGCATTTTCACAGCCATGGGCAGTGCAGGGCTCCACCTGGCCAACACCATTGCAATGTTCACTGTCTGTTTTGCAGACAAGTGAACATTGCAAGGGTGCTGGGGCACCCTACAGCATTGCAGTCAGCTCGATTACAAGCCGAAGGCAATGCTGTAGCCTGTTTCCCGGTAGGCCAGCAGGCCAGCAGGCGGAAACTCAGGTTTCCACCACTGACTTAGCAGGAAACTCTCAATAACATCAGTGGGCAGGTCGCTGCATAGGTAGCGGCCACCCTGTCAGGATTTTGGCGACGGGCTTTCCCGTCCATCAAACTCAAATTAGGGCCCTAAGTGATTTGCTCAGAATCACAGGATGTTGAGCTGACGCAAAGACTCCCCAGCACCAAAGTCGGCAGCTCTGGTCGTTATGTCACATCCTCTCCTGCGGGCTGTGCTTTACACACACCCAAATATATATATATATATATATATATATATATATATATATATATATATATATACTTACTTTTTTCATTAAACTGTGAGCAAGCATTCTTGCATTCTATTAATTGACTGTCATGTTCTTGTAACCCAGAGGACTTCAATTGGATATGCTGGATGTGCTTGTAAGGAAAAACTAATGAGGCTCCCAAGCTGTTCTAAGGAATACAGCAATGGGAATGATTTTAACACATTAAAGTTTTTATGGCTCTAGAGGTTGCCAAGTCTAATCCTGCTACATATCATCTCCTACTGTACTTGTTCAAGCTGTCTGTGACCTTACTTCTGCAAAGTGTTGAAGATTTTGGGACAGCTTATTCAGAGGGCATCCTGCCTTCTGGTACAGTTAATCTTTTTTGATTACCAGCATTCCTTTCATAGAATGAAAATCTCTTAGGGCCTGATGTAGGTATGTGCCAAATTGCGACTTGCAATTTGCGAGTCAGAGCCACTCGCAAATTGCAACTCGCAATTCGCCATGCAGAAAGGTGTCTCAGACACCTTCTGCGACTCGCTATGGGGTTGCAAAGACCCACCTCATAAATATTTATGAGGTGGGTCGCAGTTTGCGACCCCATAGCGAGTCTAGGCACACACGGGGATGGTGGCCTGCTGGAGACAGCAGACCACCATGTCCGTGACTGCTTTTCAATAAAGCAGTTTTTTTTTTCTCTTTGCAGCCCGTCTTAAAGGAAAACGAGCTGCAAATAGAAAAAATACCAAAACCTTTTTGTTTCGTTTTTTTTTCAGAGTAGGCAGGACCACTGCCTGCTCTGAAAAAATATTTTTGTGAGCATTCACAAAGGGGAAGGGGTCCCATGGGGACCCCTTCCCGTTTGCGAATGAGTTACCATCCACTTCAAGTGGATGGTAACTGCGAGTTGATTTGCGACCGCTTTCGCGGTCACAAATCAAATCTACATCGCGTTGCGACTCGCAAATAGGAAGGGAACACCCCTTCCTATTTCTAAGTCTGAAACACATTTTGCGAGTCGGTACCAACTCGCAAAATGTGTTTCTGCATCGCGTGAGGCCTTTTGCGCCTCGCAAACGGCGTTTTTCGCCATTTGCGAGGCGCAAAAGGCTACTTACATCTTGCCTTTAATCTCTTGCTACCTAGCACTATGTGCTTTCAGTAAGATTATGGACCTGATTTAGAGATTTATGAATGGGTTACTCTGTTGCAGCACGAAGGATATCCCATCTGCCTTATTACAAGTGCAATGGAATAAATTGCATTTTCAATAGGGCAGATGGGACATCCATCTTCTTTTTTGACATTGTAACTCATCTGCCAAACTCTAAATCTGGGCCTATGCTTCCGCTGCTTATTGTACAGGGGCACTGGTAATTGTTATGATGCATAGGGATATGGGATGACATAGCGCTGGGTGATTGTTACCACAATGACTCAGGAATTCTGTAGAATAAACAGAACCCTCAGTTGCTGAGGTGACAGTTGCTGCCAGACTGGTGTGGAAGCTTCATGTGTGTAGATGGAAGCTAAAAAAAATACATTAAAGTGTACTTTGGAAGTCAAGTAATCATACTTATGCAGTGGCATAAGTTTTGTACTCAGCTCCAGAAAAGTCAGGAGTCAGTGGATCAGTTTGTAACTAGGCTACGGGAATTAGCTATAAAATGTGACTTTGGGAACATGACTGACCAGATGATCAGGGATCAATTGATTGTGCAATATAGGTAAAAATGGATACAAGAGAGGTTACGGGCTACAAAAAATCCCAATCTACATGAGGCGATAGGGATTGCAAAGATAGTGGAAGAATCTAACTCTTGTGTGAGGGAAATGCAAGATACTAAAGCCAGTAAAATGGAGGAGGTCAATGTAATGAGCAAGAAAGAGGTTTGGGTGAAACCTTCCAAAGACTCAGACAAAAAAGAAAAGTGATATGTGGAAAAAAGAAAAAGACAAGGCAGGTAGGAGTTACATCATATCAGGGTATAGGGGTTGCTATAAGTGTGGGACTGTGTCAGATGCTGCTGACTACAAAGGGTGTTTTTGCAGGAGACAAGAATTGTCACAGATGTGAAAAGAAGGGACATTGAGTTAGGGTATGCAAAGAAATGGCGGAGAAAGGTGAAATACCAGAAGGGGTACTTTGCACTGAAAGTAGGGAAGGGTTAAGAAGGAAGAGAACAAGGGAAGAATTCTTAGTGAATGGTATAACAGCTGAAGGAATGGTGAATCTAGGATCCATGCATACCATTATTCCAGAAATTTAATGTACATGTCTTGGCCAGGTTTGTAGTTGCAACCAAAAGATATGCAACCTAAAGGATGACGAAGGGATGTTATTCACATTGTGGAATTTGTACAGTCCATGTTCTCATTTAATGATAAAGTGGCAGAATAAAAGATGTGTGTAGCTAAAGATGGTCCTGCTTTTCTAGGATGGCTACAGCAATATGGCTTATATATTGTTATTGGCCCTAGATCCAGTGAACAAGTATTGGTCCACACGTTGAAGGGGGCCCAGATATGATTCTTAACAAGTTTGCTGATGTTTTAAAAGAGCAAGTTTGAACATTGAGGGTTACATGCACTAAATAAGGCTTAATGAGAGTGCCAGACCGGTAAGGCATAATCTAGGGAACGTTCCCATAGCAGTGTGGGTGAAATTCAAAACATTCTGAGAGACATGCAAAACGATGGGATCAAAGAAGCATTGGAAACATCAGAATGGGTTGTCCCTGTGGTTATCACAAAAAAGGGGGATGGACGCTTGAGGTTTTGTTCTCATTTATGGGACCTCAAACAATTAATAATGATCAATAGTGTTCCTCTCCCAAGCACGCCGGAACAGCTGTTGCTGCTCAATAATGCCAAGTACATTTTTAGGTTAGATTTGAAGTCGAAATGTCACCAGATTAAACTCCACCCCAAATCTAAGAATCTCACAGCTATTATCACCATAGAGGTGGTATTTCAGTTTACCAGGCTTCCTTATGGCTTGGCATCAGCTTCTTCCGTGCATGATGAGTAGATTATTTAAGGACATGTGTAATGTTCATTTTTTCCAAGACGACATTCTTGTGTTTGGTTTCACAGAAGAGAACACAACAGTATCCTGGTTAAAATTTTGGAAACAGTGAAGGAAGCTAGTTTAACGCTACAAAGAGAGAAATGTCAATTTCTATTGAAAGAAATTCAATACTTGGGTTATACCATTTCATAAGGGGGTGTTAGGCCCAAGGAAGGCCTGGTCAAAGCCATTTCTTTTAATCCTGGCTCCGCAAGGAAAAGATCAGTTATGCTCTTTCATGGGTTTAGTTGAACATTACATAAAATTTGACAACACTTTTGCTGAAAAGACTGATGCCTTAAGGGAGGTACTGAGAAAAGGGGAAGAGTTTGCATGGGGTGAGAGATAAAATAAGGCATTCGAGAATATCAAATTGGAGATTTGATTTAGAAATGATCACCCGCTTCATCCTGGGGGCAGTGACCATTTCAACCATTGATGCCAGTGCCCACACATAGGATCCAGATTATCACAGTGTAAGGATGGGGTGGAGAAACCCATGGTATTTGCATCAAGGTAGCTGAGTCAGACAGAGTGTAACTTCACTACAAATGATGCTAACCACTGCGACATGCTGTAAGAAAAAAATTACGCTAATGCTGCAAAAGTGGTGTTAGACAGTTTTGAGTCACGGTTTTTGACACAAAATGAGTTAGCGCTATATTTAACCGCATTAGCGTAAAAAGAAAAAAAACACACAAGTAAGATAAAAACATTTGACAAGATAGAGAATGCAAGCCAGGAGAAACCCCAGGGAGATCCCAATCAGCCAAGTGCCAGCCAGGAGGGCCCAGAAAAGTCCCAGGAGAAGGAAAAGAGGAAGCAGAAGTGTCACTTTAGTGAGGACGAGCATGACATCTTGGTCAGAGAGGTGACAGAGCACCAACACCAGCTCCAAATTGCCAATAGGTAGGAGAGAGCTCATATGGCAGGCAATGGTAGACAAAGTCAACAGCGTGGCAGAGGTGAAGTGGACTGTCATTGATTTCATGAAGTGCTGGCACGATTGCAAGTGCAGAACTAGGGAGAAACAGTCCAGGAACTGAAAGGCAGCACTGCAGATTGGAGGTGGAAGTCCCACACCCCAGGAAGACCTGGATGAGCTGGAGGAGATTGTGGCAGCGGTCTGCCCGGAGGAGCTGGTCACTGGAATCGAAGGACAGTGCGGACCACCAAGAACTTCCACAAGTGCAGGGTAAGTTGCAGGGGGGATTATCTGGAATCTCACAAATGGCAATAGAGAGTGACACATAGAACACACACAATGCATGCTATAGGGTCACATCAGGACAGATATGCCCTGAAACAAAATGCCCCAATGCCACCCAAGCCACACATGTAGTGATGCTTTGGTGGCACAATGCACTCTGACATATACGCAACATGGTCATAAGCCACTTACTGTGACTTTACACCACCTTAAATATGCAGCACATTGCCTAGAATAGATGTGCAATTAGTGTGGCTGTGCCACAACAACACCCATTGTATATTGTTTTTGCCCCAGATCCAGCACAGCATGTTCATCAGAGACTATGACTGAACAACACCACCCCAAGGGCAGTGTCAGCATGGTGAAACAAGGCAAAATGCTTACCTTCCTCCTTGTGTCATTGCCCTTCTCATGTGTGCTGCATCCCACAGCAAACATGGAAATGCAACCTTACCATATTAGCTTGTTTATGTGCAGGAAGGGACACCTCCCTGCATATAAACAATCTATCAAAATGGACACCACACCAGTTTAGAAAAATATGCAATATTATGTAAATCAAACATGACCAAAACGACAAAAATCCAACAAACGCAAGTCAAGATATTAATTTTTATAATAAAAAAGAGGCTTACTCCATAGAAAACAATGGAATCATTGTTACGCAAAGTACCTTGTTTGTATCAAAAATAAAGCCGCACGGGTGAGCGTGTGTCAAAAAATTCAGTGATGCATCGTTTTCTCACTCGCAAGTGAGACCGTGCATCCTTTTCTGGATGGGGCACCTTGGGTCCATGTAGGTTCACGATGATTTTGACGCCCAGCAATGATGCGTGAGCAGTCCGGCCACACGATGATGGAAACCCACAGTACTTAGGGTTTACGTCGTTTTCAGCAGCCGCAAGCAGGTGTTGCGTCATTTCTCCCGCTGCGATGCAGGTGGTGCATCCATTTCCAGTCACAATGCAGGTGGGACATCGAAATCAGCTACTTTGCAGGTGGTGCATCTAAAGTTTCTCCACACGGCGTCCTGTGTGTGGATATCAGGCTTTTTCCACCAGCTTCACGTTTCAAGGGCCCAGGGATTGGATAGGGCACTACTTGGCAGGGCAGGAGTGTCAGCAGAGAGTCCAAGTGCTGGTAGAGGAAGTCTTTGATGTCCCTGAGACTTCAAAACAGGAGGCAAGCTCAGTCCAAGCCCTTGGAGATTCTTTACAAGCAGGAATATACCACAAAGTCCAGTCTTTGTCCTCTTTCAGGTAGAAGTAGCAACTGCAGGCCAACCCAGCAAAGCACAGTCACAGGCAAAGGGGCATTACTCCTCCTCCAGCTCTTCAGCTCTTCTCCTTGGCAGAAGTTCCTCTTGGTTCCAGAAGTAATCTGAAAATCTGGGGCTTTGGGTCCAATACTTATACTCCTTTCAGACTTTGAAGTAGGCAATCGTCAAAGGAAAGTCTCTGTTGTTCACAAGAACCTGCCTTGCCCAGGCCTGGCCCCAGACACACACTAGGCATTTGGAGGATGCATTGTGAAAGGGTAGGCACAACCCATTCAGGTGTAAGTGACCACTCCTCCCTCCACTCTAGCCCAGATGGCTCATCAGGATATGCAGGCTACACCCTAGCTCCCTTTGTGTCACTGTCTAGAGGGGATTCACAAACAGTCCAACTGTCAGTTTGAGCCAGACAGGGAATACACAAGCAGGCAGAGTCACAGAATGGATTAAGCAAGAAAATGCCCACTTTCTAAAAGTGCCATTTTCAAATAGACAATTTAAAAACCAACTTTATCAAAAGTTGCATTTTTAAATTGTGAGTTCATAGACACCAAACTCCAGATCTCCCTCTTCTCTCAAAGGGAAACTCCACTTAAAAGTTATTTAAAGGCAGCCCCAATGTTAACTTATGAAAGAGATAGGCCTTGCAACAGTGAAAAACAAATGTAACAATTTTTCACTTTCAGGACATGTACAACACATAAGTACATACCCCTCCTTTAACATAAACTGCACCCTGTCCATTGGCTACCTAGGGCCTACCTTAGGGGTGTCTTACATTTATAAAAAGGGAAGGTTTAGGCCTGTCAAGGGGGTACACTTGCCAGGTCGAATTGGCAGGTTAAAACTGCACACACAGAAACTGCAGTGGCAGGTCTGAGCCATGCTTGCAGGGCTACTGATGTGGGTGGCACAACCAGTGCTGCGGGCCTACTAGTAGCATTTGATTTACAGGCCCTGGGCACCTCTAGTGCACTTTACTAGGGACTTACCAGTAAATCAAATGTGCCAATCATGGAAAGGCCAATTATACATACAATTTACACAGGGAGCACTTGCGCTTCAGCACTGGTCAGCAGTGGTAAAGTGCCCACAGAACAAAAACAGCAAACACTGGTCAGAAAAATTAGGAGGAACGAGGCAAATAGTTGGGGTATGGCCCTGCAAAAAGGGCCAGGTCTAACAGCCAAATTCCAGTAAACATGACACATCCCTGCGTTTCAAAGATGGTGCAGAGCCGTGCAATTTATATTGCAGCTGCACTGAGCTATGGCACTTGAGAAAAAATCAGGGCCTAAGTGTGTAACCTGTGGAACGCAAACCGCACAGGGTAGACCAACAACACCTCTCACACACCTCCTTGTGCCATTTGGGAATTGGCACAAAAGTGAACTCATACAACATAAGGGGCATATCTGTGAACATCATTTGTGCTGCTGTACAAGTAGCTTTAATTTTACTATGTAACAAGGTTGTCTGTGTTCTGTGAATGGTTGGTGTTCTGCATAACCGGACATCTACATGTGTAAGAACTGGCGCAAGTGGCATCAAAGTTGCACTACTGGCACAATGTCACTAGCCCTTAATGCAACTGTACCATCATATAAATAGTGCCCATGTAGATCCAAGCTGCACATTCCCCTTATGCCACATCAACAAAGTCTCAAACTGCATGCATTGATCCACATTCTACATCCTTACACCAACATATGCTTGTGGCAGACATGCTGTATGCAAGGAAATGTCCCAAATTTAGAGAGGTACAAACTAATGGGGCAGACAATCCCTAATGGTTGCACTGTCCCATCCAATTAGCATGTGTGGTGCTTGCTAAAGGCAGATGACAATGTAACAGAAGCATTGTAAGAAGTGGACCTACCTGTGCGTTGCTGCCCTAGTGCCATCATTCATGGTGCCAATGCAATATAACAACAAAAGAGTGACAGCACACATTACACTACTGTGGGAATGTCCACCATGGTGAATAGAAAGGTAAATGATGTGCCACCATGGTGTCAGTGGCAGGGACAAGGAGCCATCGAGTAAGTTGGTGGTGTGGGATGAATGTGCAAAATACCTTGAAAGTTGCCCCATGTGTGATGCACAATGCAAAACATAATTTGCAACTACAACCTGGGGTCTGTAACATGTGACTGAGCCTCCAGTAGCAAGTAATTGATGAGCCATGTCAACAGCCACCAAAGTCAAAGATTGGCATTTCACTATCTTATTACAGAGGAGGATGCCTTACCTCCTGCCGGCCTGCCTGTCCTGGATTTTACAAATGACATGGATGACCAGCTGCTAACCATCAAGGAATAGACTCTCCAGGATGACCTAGTTTCCCTCCAGACACCACCTCCAGTCACAGGGAGGACACCTAGTGTTGCAGGGTCTCCACATGAACCACTCAGCTACCAACACACAGCACCAGCCAGTCCTGACACAGCTCTGGACTCTGAGGACCCAGACATCACCTTTTAAAGGACAGTGGTAGGAGTCCAATGGGAGCTCTCCAAGCAGGTGCAAGTAGGGATGGAGACCATGGCAGGTAGCCTAGAGGGAGTGCAGAGGTGCCTCGGTCCAAATAAGGACAACTCAGCTGCCTTCAGAGGCACTCACTCTGCGCTATGTGGACTCCAGCAGTCCCCGGCCAACATAGCTGCTGTCATGAGGCAGAAGCTTCAGCATTTTCCCTCACAAGGAGGCAGCAGCATGATAGACAACAGGCTGGGGGCTATACAGAATACCCTGGAGTCCATACAGCGGGAAGTGGCCTCCCTCAGGGAAAACATGGCTGCCTATCACTATGATGTTGCTGCAGTGTTGTGAAATCAGCAGTTTCTTCTTGCTCAGTGATGCCTTATGTGTTCCCACAAGTGGCAGCTGCTGGGACCTTTGACTTCACCTCTGTATCCCTCGATGTGGGTGTGGCCCCCTCAACAACAGCACCACCCATGGCACAGGAGGCACCACACACATCAGAGGATGAAGATGTGGAAGGAAGAACATCCACACAGAAAACAACCCGGTAGCACCAGTCTGTGCCACATGGACAGTCTCTCTTTAGTTCTATGCTTAAGAACATGCCAGTATTGTGCCAGCTGGCCATGTGGCATCTTCACTCAACCACTGTTGACTTTCTGCTGTGTACAGTCATTGTCTCAATTCCTACCTATTGTCAATTTGGACACCTCCTCACTAATGCACAATTCTACCCATGTCTCATGACATGTCCCTGACCCTTGGACTCTGAATGTACAAAAATGGCTCAGTATCTCTCATGGGGTCTGTGAACTGGACATTGTATTGCAGTGGCATGTACACTTGCACCTGTAAATAAATCTCCTTGTTCACAAGTATCATGTCATCTTTTACTGTGATCCTTCAACTTAGCTAAATGTATGCATTGTGTGAAGCCATGTCACTGAGAACATGACCTAATTCGATGTGTGCCTTACTGTCAGACACAAAACCACACACTAGGATTGCAACATGAAAAAGGTGACAGATGGTGCTGTGGGCTACAGTCAACTTACAGAGTCTTAAATACATGTATTGAAAAGATATCTATGTAAGTTGACATATGGTATGTATGGGTCAAAATCCAGTGTCTGGAAGGTTTCCAGATGAGAGCACCAGTACAACTAATATGTGTGGTTCAGAATAGGCAAAATCCATCAGTGATGAATGGCTGATGTTATATGTGCCACACTATAATTCTGACAGACTTCAGAGATGACAGTTGAAGTTTCATACTTACCTGTCATACGCAATGTGAATTACTGTAACTGTGGTTGACGAATGTTTTGAGTGGCTGATGTCATTTTGCAGCCAATCTGATAGCTCCTTGGTGATAGGGGATGCACATGGTCATCCATGGAAATAAAAACGGAAAGCATTCCCTAAGACATTCCTTCTACTTGGCCAGTGCACACATGAGAACACCCAGACACTCAAACAACATGGAGAGATAATTGTCTAATAATTACAAGATTTATTAAAACATATTAAGAATTTCATATCAAAACCTAACCTAGACACTACCCTACACTAAACTAACCTAAACTAACTTACCTTATCATACCCCTACAGCCATCTATCCTATTCTTAACTTACCTTAAACATGTAACGCCAAACTCTAGTTCCTGATATTGTCTTTTTCTAATTTGCCCAATCTTGCCATCATGGCTGCCATGTCTCGTCTCATGTCGCCTCAAAGCTTGAGATTGTAGTTGGAGCAGGTGGCTGTTGGGGTGCCTGACTGTAGATTGGTGCAGAAGATGTGGAGGGGATAGGTCCAGCAGAAGCCCCCGACCCCAGATTTTTTCCCCGATGTGGCCTGCACAGTTGTGGGCTGTAGCGGAGGTCCCCCAAAAGGCAAGCCAAGCCCCAGTGTATTTCTCTCTCTGATATTTCTTTGCAATCCTTTGGTACCCGGCCTGTACCTCCATGATGTGTCTGTATCTGACAGCCCTCTTCTCAAATGCATGTTTCTGTGCTGGGGTCATATTGGCAGCTTATACATGAGGTGAACATGGCATCAAATAAAGCATTGGGTAGAGGTAGAACAGATGCAGAATACTGTGTCATGCTGCTCCATATGGACGTAGAGGTGTAACGCAGCCAAACAACTGCATTACAAATCCATGTACATATGGTGCAGTGAAATGCACCACAGAAGCATCAGATGGTGGTGCCAGGGCCTCCTTCATCTGGCCCTTTGTCCACCAAAGTTGTAATCAGGCCTTTTGTCCACCTACATGTTACCACATGTGTACTAGGAGTGTACAAATGTGATCTAACACATATTTGTGGGTCTACCACATTGTCATGTCTGTTTTAAAAATGTATGTTTAACACAAACCAATAGATATGATGGGCTATGTCCAATACATGGTCATGCATGTGAAAACTTTGACTAATTATACTCAGAGGATGCAATGGACTACAGCTGGTTTGATTTCACGTAGCCCCTGGCAATATAAGTGCATGTGAGTCCACACTGTGGTGTGTTGTTAGGCTCAGAGTCCATGATGCTCTGCTACATGTGTAACAAATGGCTCCCCATGCATTTATGATGAAGGAGATGGTGTACTCACATGTGTTAATGAAGGTTGGTATGTGCCATGTGTGAGGAGAGACATGTGGAGTGTCATATGTGTAGAAAATGCCACAGTAGTGTGTTCATGGGAAATGAAACCTCACATATCTATCTTCCTGCATGGACACATGTTGGACATTGTTAAATAGTTTTGTAGTCATTTCAGTGCCACCTATGTTTCCATATGTTGGAACACATCTGATGGTCATTTAAGTCTATCAATGATCATGTGATACAAATGCATTTTCATTAATGGAAAACTGACTTTTGTACAGACGCCAATACAGTATACCAGGCCTGTGCCATTGAAGTGGTACATGTGTGCAGATAAATCATACATATGTGTGCATGCCACAAACTAGGTACTTACAATTGACCACGACATGTTTGTTTTGACAGTCACATACAATGGCACACAACTGTGTAGCAGTGCTGCAGTCAGGCAATGAAGCCAGCCTAGTCATCATTGCTACTGTGGAACTATTTGTGTCTGCACAGACCAATGATTGCATGTTTTGACACTCGTTCCATCCACAGGCACGCCATCAAACTCTGGAACCTCATGGACACCATATCCCCGGACGTCGCCTTCCTCACAGAGACCTGGCTTAACCCCTCCTTGGCTCCAGACATCACCATCCCAGATGGCTACAAGATCATCCGCAAAGACTGCACGAACCGCCCTAGGGGAGGCATCGCCATCGTCCACAAAGAGTCCCTACTCTTCTCCATCAGCACCAAAGACTCCACAACCAACATGGAACTCCTCCACTTCCAGATTGGAACCAACCGTAACAACACTCTGTGGAGCACCTTCATCTACAGGCCGCTGGGCCCCCGCCCCCATTCTATGACACCATTGCTGACCTCGCCACCATCCTCGCACTCGCTTCCAAGGACAACATCCTCCTCGGGGACCTCAGCTTTCTCCTGGAGAACCCCAATGACAACAACTCCACAACGCTGCTCGGAAATCTTGCCTTGGACTCAAGCAACTCATCACCTCGCCCACCCACTCGGCCGGACACACACTCAACCCCATCCTCACCGCCATCAACCACATCCCCATTAGCCACATCACCGAACTCCAATGGACCAACCACCACTGTATCCAATTTACCTTCAGCAAAACCCCCGACCGACACCTCCCTCAACTACCACCCCACCCCGCAGGAGCTGGAATAAGATCAGCAAGGGCCAGCTACCCACCAGCCTCAACAATTTACCCCCCAGATGTCCTTGGCACTAACATGGCTGCCCAAGACCTCATCAACTGGATCTCAGACTGCGCCAACACCTTAGCACCCATCAATAAACCCTCCAACAGGTGCACATCAACGAAAGCCAATTGGTTCACCTCCGCCCTCAAGGATTCCAAACAAAACTGCAGATGCCTCGAAAGAAAATGGTGCACCAACAATACCCCCACCAACCATGAAGCCTTCAAAAAAGACATAAACACATACCACCAACTCATCAGGACCACCAAGAGAAACCCCTTCCAGGAACTGATCAACAACAACGCACACAAAAGCAAGGAACTCTTCGTGATCATCAGTGAACTGACTAACCCCAGAGTGAACTCCACGGATACCCTACCCTCGCAAGAACTCTGCAATAACATCTCCACCTACTTCCACCGCAAGATAGCAGACATCTACAACAGCTTCCCGACTCAGGACCTTCCCAGGTGCAGCACCGGCAAATCCACCACCCAGGCTCCTCCATACCCCACCACCTACTTTGTTGTATTGAGACCATAGTAGCTCTGCAAAGCCAAACTCAGGCCTCGATGTTACTATGTGGCACTACGCATTCAGTGCAACACTCAGTGACCCTTTCTGACAAATTATGCCTTTGCCTGCCTTTATGTGTACAAAGGTGTGATTCACACAATTGGATTAGTAGCAAAGTAGCAAAATAGCTAAATTTCCAAGGTTCCTAAACATGGTTTATCACAGACACTTTCAACACAGTGCAGGCGGTGGGAGGGGGCACACCATATTTTTGCATGGGTCCCTTTGTACGATGCATGAAAGGTCAGGTATGTTCTCAATACTCCTACAGAGTCCTACTATGGCATCCATTATCTTGACAGTATTGCACCTCTGCGCCATGGTGGTCCATTTCTTGCATACAGCGCAAACATGGTGGCGTTAGGGGGCGCTAAGGGGCTCGTGTGAAGTGGCACTGGACTAGATGCTGTACCACTTTTCATTAATGTGCCCCATGTTCTTTCATGGCTGGTGATTGTATTCCTATGTGTGCGGCACAATGCAGCAGGCAGGTGAAGGTGCACACAATGACTACATCAGGTATGTGTAGGTGATATGTAGTTGGTTATGGCAACACTTGGGTGGCATTTAATATTGGTGCCGTCAGAGTCTTGAACACCATGACACATGTGGGGCTGTGCCTATGTGTGACTTTCTATACACATAGACATGGCCTATGCCCTTTACAAAGTGAGCTATTTGTTGTTTTGTGTTATGTGTGTGGGATCTGTATTTAGTTGTCAACCAGTGGACACTTGTAGTGGTTTGAGCCCAGCTTCTGTATGCAAAGGGAAAGTACTTCCACCTGTCCTTCATGTGGTGTGCCACTCAGGTTGTGGCTGCATTTTGTACATATGGGTGCATGTGTGTGTAATGTAAAATGAGTGTGGCATGTGGCATATGTGTTGTTGGTATATCTCTGTTCCCCTGCCCATGAGTGTTTAGTGAGGTGTATGTCTTGTTTGTTCTACAAGGTTGGTGTGTTGTCTGTGTAATGATTGGAACAGTGGCTTACCTACGAGTAGCCCATTGCCATATGGCCGATCCTGGAACCGTTCATTGATGGTAGAATGCTGGAATATGTACGCATCATGGGCACTGGCAGGATATTTGGATAGGATAAATGTGAAGAGCCCAGGGTGGTCCACAATGGCCTGCACATTTATCAAATGGGCACAAGTTGGTCATGGGTGCAGTCCATTGCACCCAGCAATGCGGGAACCAAGCAATTAGGTAGAAACCTTGCTTGGTCTCCTGCTGCAGTTGCTGGGTGTTGGGGAAGCAGATGTGGTGGGGTGTGAGGTTGATAATTGCATCCAGAACCTTTGGTAGGAAGGCCGAGAAGGATGATTGGGAGATACCACCCACTTGTGTGCCCGTTTTCTGAAATGATCCTGATGCCAGCCTAACGAGGACAGCAAGGAGTTTGGTCATGGGTGGAATATTTGTTGGAGTTTCCACCCTTGTAGTGATGTCTGGTGCTATGTGGTGCAGCAGGCGTACAATTGACTTCCGCTTCAGACAGTAGGTTCTGATCACATCTTGTTCCCTGAGCCCAAGGATGGTTGTGCACTGTCAAAATATCCTCTCCTGCCTTCTGCGCTGCCTTTGTGACTGCTGTAGTGGTGTTTTAGGTTGCTGAGATGGTGCTGGAGGGACCTGTTTTCCTCGCTGTTGTCTGTGGCGTGTGCCAAGCTGGAGCATCAACAGATCCATGCTGTCCAGGTGGTTGCCAATGCTCCTTCTGTGTGTTTTCCTTAACTAGTAGTCTGTGGTCCTTGTTTTAACACCTGGTCTGACCAGGAGTTAAAATGTGACTCAAATCGGGCTTTGTGTCATTTTGTGGGACCGGTTTTCTAATGTGTGTCATTTTAATATTTATTTCTTTTTTTACCTTTTTTTTAACGTGCGTCGTTTTAGCGTCAGGGTGTCAATATGGCGCTAGAGGAATAGTGTCATGTTTAGGAAGGGAACCCTACCTAGCATATCATTGTCACAAAACGACACAAGGTGGGTTGGTGCTCCCAAAAAATGACGCTAACTCAGATATTTTGTCTCTAGACGGGTCTAGCGACAAAATATAAACATGGCGGCAGGTTAGCGCCACTTTTTCAGTAAACAAATGGCACAGAGGTGGTGCAAACGTTTCTTAAATATGGGCCTTAGTATCCTAGTGTTTGAAATTGACAGTATGAAGCTTAGAAGTCACTTTGACTTTTGACACAGCGGCTGCTATGCTTACCATATTGTTAGGAGCAGTTACTTGTAGATGTCTGCATCTATCCGACTATATTCAGGGGCACAAGTGTGTTCTCCTTTGTGACGGTAATAATTGTATCTTATGGGTGTTTACACTTGGCTATCACACTCCTATGGGAAATTAGGTTGAATGCAATGTGTTGGCCTTTTTTTTAAATATGTTTTTATTATTATATTGCACACCGAATAAACATAAGGAAAAAAATACAGGTGATCATGATACAATGCAAGTAATGGCACATTCTGCACGGCCCCCGCTCGTCACCCACAACATCTCTGAGCAGATGTAGTCACTAGCGCCTGCCCATGTACCCGCGGCAGCATTCCCACGGGTGTGCGTCGGGCCAGAGGGATAGGGTCCGGGGGGAGCATTAGTCTAATCAGCCTTGGAAGAATGAGAATCTACGAACAGGGGGGGTTTAGGAGGACCCGGGGCAAGGGACGGAGGAGCAGGGACCCAGACAGCGCGAGTGGGGAAAAGGGAGGGCAAGCGGGGGGGGCACAGAAGAAAATTGGCCTCAGACCCCCGTCACCTCCCCAACGTCCGACTCCGGGGACAGCGTACGCGCCACACGGCACGCCGACTCAGGGCCAGCGGGGAACCAAAGGGAAGAGCTCGTCTGTCGGGGTGCGTCCTTGTAGTTCTTGTGTTGGTGTTTTTCTATGTTAACTTAATTGTTATCAGTTGCGCTCGGGGGTTAACGTTTCGTGAAATATTCATGGTGGTCGCACGTCGTCTTTGCTTTCTATGGTTTTCACAAAGGAGATCCAAGTGTTTAAACCCTTATCTGGGATCCCCTTGTCCATCAGGAGCTGCAGAGTCTGCGCCTCGGCTTTGGCCCACCGCAACAGCTCAGCACACCATAGGTCGATCCCGGGGGCGGCCGGGGCTTTCCAGTGCATTGCTATGAGGCGTCTATACATGACCAGTGCCAATGTTATGCATCTGAGTGTATGCTTCCGGTTTTTAGGACAGGGGCCTACACCCAGTAGGCACATTTCAGGTGTAGTGGGGAGCGCGATGGCGGTCCATTCCGTCAGCAGTGTTATTATGTTGTTCCTTATCATTCGGATTGGGGGGAAGTCCCAGGTCATGTGGAAAAAGTTGGCATCGGGAATTGAGCATCTAGGGCACGCCTGCGTCGATTGAGGGAACATGCGCGTGATGCGGTGAGGTGAGAGATATGTTTGGTGCAAATAATTGAACTGGGTGAAGCAGAAACGCGGGTTTCGTGACACTGATTTGATCATATTCATTGCCTGAGTCCATGCTTGCTGTGACAGGGGTGCTGCCAATACGCTATCCCATCTGTTTTTAGCTTGCTCTTGATTGTGTTCAAGGTGGGAAGCAAGGATCGTGTATGTACTAGATACATTTAGTGGGGCTGTAATGTTACCTAGTATGTCGTGAAGCGTAGGTGAGATGTTGGGCTCTAAGTTGCCACTATTCCAACAAGAGCGTATTACCTGTCGCACAGCTCCAAACGCTATGAAGTCACCTTGCCCCAAATTATGTTTGTCGGAAAGAGCGTCAAATGTACTGAGGTGACCTTCATTGTATATGTCTCCGATTGTACGTATGCCCTTATCGTACCACCCACTTAGACCCACTATGGGAACTATGTTGGCAAGTTTCCAGTTGGCCAGGAGTGGGATCCTGAGGGAGTACTGTGTCTTTTGGTCACCGGTTAGGACATAGCGGCCCCATATCCAATGCGCGATTTTCAGTAGTATGTTACGTGGGTGTTTGGGGTACTCGCGATTCATAAGGTAGTGTAGTACTTCCACATTTCCCCGAGTTGACAGGATCGATTTTGATTCCGCATTGTCGGGGCACCCTAGCCAGGTAGATATCTATTGTATTTGGATGGCTGCATAATATAGTTCAAATCTGGGAGCGCCCAGTCCCCCCATGTTTAGTGGTTGGTATATTTTAGCCAGTGCCACATGCCGGCCACCGTTGCCACATATTAGAGCTGTTAAGAGGCTATTTAGTGGTCCAAAGAAGGAAGCCGGCAGCGTCAGTGGAAGGGTCATGAAAAAGTATAACAGGCGAGGAAGAATTATAATTTTAGCTATGGCCACTCTGCCCAGAGGCGAGAGAGGGAGTGAGCACCAGAAGGGCAGGGATCCGTCTCTGAGATCACGTGTGTTGTGGTATATGTTTATGCCCAAATATTTAAAAGTGGTGTGGCACCACTTCAGATCGCCTGGGTTGGAGAGTGTCCTATGTGCTTCAGGGACAGGGCGCATGGGAAATATACACGATTTTGCCCAGTTCACCTTTAATCCAGCTAATGAGCCAAATTCACGGAGAAGTTTCAATAAGTCAGGCAGAGATTCCTTGCTCATGCACCTTTATCATGAATAATTGTCATATATTGATATGAGCTGGCATTGTTTTTTTAATTAGGCCTTGTGATTTTTCTATGGGGAATGTGTGTGCTCTCCCTTCTTTATACATTATTTTCACACCACCATGAGCTGCGTGTTATTGCCCCCAAACCATGAATATTATATAATGAATTGCTGGATTGATGTCAAAAATTAGTATATTACAAATGTTTAGATATGCCCATTTTAGTCTTTTTTTTGTTTTCGGACTGAATATAGTATGTTAGTGTTCTGGTTTCCAATACAGAGTTACTATGGGGTATTGCGCTCACCATTGCACCAAATTTTGGGGTGAGGTACTGATAGAGCTGCAAGCTGTTGTCCGATTCCACCTATGATGTGATCAGGTTTGTTGCTACTTCAATACACTGACATACACGCATTTGAACAGGCGGGGTGTTGGAGTAGTCTCCGTTTGGGACATTGGCTACTTTCTTTTTGTCAGTATTTGTGCGTAGTATGTTACTCCATACTCGCTAAATGGTTTTTACACATCAAATAATATGTTATTTTGACTTCTGATGGAACATTAGAATTTATATTTGGATTGCCCCAATAATATGTAAAGTATTCAAATCATTAGGAATTATCTTCATTATTTAAGTGTATGTGGTTTTGACTAATGATTGAGACACTATAGCTCATAAACATATCTACTGTTTCAGTATGTACTTGGTCAGTAAGATGACTGGTGCAAGTATCTTTCAGGCAGTCAAGCTACAAATTTCGGAAGCAGCAATATATAGTATTGGTACTAGTTAGCTTTGTTTGTTAGGATATGTTTTTGATGAGTTTAGGGTCAAGGCTGCTAAATGATGTGATGGGTATTATGGATATAATAAAAAACAGTGACTAGCCTTTTTTTGGACTGCAGAACACTCATGTACTTTGAGGAACAGGACATTGTGCTCGATACATATAATGTCAGGACAATCACTTGGGTAGGTCAAGAGTGACTATATTTTATTTTGAAAACACAATGCTCTTAGACTTTCATATGCACGTGGTTGTTTTTTTGTTTTAGAATATGGACAGAATTTATTGTGTGATTAGGTGAATCTGGATTACCGGCTTTGGAACATCAAATCTCCTACATCAGTGGTTCCCAACCTTTTGATTTGTGTGGACCCCCACTTTAACATTAATGGAACCCAGGGACCCCCACTGAATCATCATTGGGATCCGGGGACCCCCGCCTGAGTCATTACTGGAAGCTGGGGACCTAATTTGTCAATATTTGTTAATATTTTTAAATTTTCTTAGCAGTCGCTGACCCCTTGAGAAGGCTTTGCGGACCCCCACGGGTCCCCGGAACACAAGTTGGGAACCACTGTCCTACATGATTGTTGTAGGAGAGTACCATCTTTCTTGGCATTTTACCCCCACTTTCTGCCTGTTTGTCAGTGGGTTTTTACTGTCTCACTGGGATCCTGCTAGTCAGGACCCCAGTGCTCATAGTTTGTGGCCTATATATGTTGTTGGTATGCTTGACTATGTCACTGAAGTTCTGCCACCCAGAACTCCAGTACTTATGCTCTCTCTGTGTGTGCCAAATTTGTCACTACAGTTTAGTGACTTCATATTCCAATTCTGATTGGCATACTGGACCCCCTATAAATCCCTAGCATATGGCACCTAGGTACCCACAGCATTGTGGTTCCAGGAGATCTTTATGGGCTGCAGCATTTCTTTTGCCACCCATTAGGAGCTCATACAAACCTTTCTTCAGGACTTCCACTGCAGCCTGAGTGAAATAGTGCACACACTATTTCACAGCCATTTTTCACTGACCCAGGTAACTTATAAGTCACCTTTATGTCTAACCTTCATTTACTGAATGCTAGGTGCAAATTTACTTTGTGTGAGGGCACCCTTGCACTAGCAAAGGTGCCCCCAAGTTGTCCAGGGCCAATTCCCAGGACTTTGTGAGTGTGGGGACACCATTATAGGCATGTACTAAACATATGTCAATACATATATGTAGCTTCACAATGGTAACTCCAAATATGGCCATGTAAGATGTCTAAGATTGTGGAATTGCACAACTCCAATCCAAATCTGGTATTAGGGGGCCAATTCCATGCACCCTGGGGGCTCCACCATGGACCCCCAGAACTGCCAAACCAGCTCTCTGAGGTTTCCACTGCAGCCCTAGCTGCTGCCATCTCAAAGACAGGTTTCTGCCTTCCTGGGGACTTAGCAGCTTGATCCCAGGAAAGCAGAACAATGTATTTCCTTTAGGAGAAGGGTGTTACACCCTCTCCGATGGGAAATAGGTGATACAGGCATGGGAATGGTATCCTCCCAGATCCTCTGGAAATGCTTTGAAGGGCACAAATGGTGCCCTCCTTGCATAATCTAGTCTACACCGGTTCAGGGAGCCCCCAGTCCCTGTTCTGGTGTGAAAGTGGACAAAGGAAACAGGAGTAACCACTCCCCTGTCCATCACTACCCCAGGGTAGTGCCCAGCGCTCCTCCAGAGTGTCCCTGGCATTAGCCAACTTGGATTCCAAGGTGTGGGGACCCTCTGGAGACCTCTGAGTGTCCAGTGCCAGCAGGTGACATCAGAGACCCCTCCTGATAGGTGCATACCTGGGTAGGTAGCCAATCCCCCTCTCAGGGCTATTTAGGGTCTCTCCTCTGGGTGTTTCCTCAGATTTGTTTTGCAATATTCCTCCAGGACTCCTCTGCATACTCTGCTTCAGCTTCTGACCGTTGGATCAACCGCAGGCTACTCCAGGAACCGCTGTAACTGCAAAAATGTATCCAGGAAGACTCATGTGACCTGCAACTTCAGCTCCAGCCAGCAATTGCAACAGTTTCCAGGGTGTGCACTCTCTGAGGACTTCCTGTCTTCACCCTGCACCAGAAGAACCAAAGGAATCTCCTGTGGAGTGACAGAGTCACCTCCCTGCTTCAGCAGGCACCTTTCTGCGACAACAACGGTATTCTGGGACTCCTTTCCTGTCAATGAGCATGATCCCTGGAACACAGGTGGTGGACCAAAGTGGCCCAGACTGTCCAAAGGTCCAGCTGTCCAAATTTGGTGGAGGTAAGAGCTTGCTTTCCTGTGCAGCAACAGTACCTCTTTGCACAGCGTCTTCTGCAACTTTTTGGGTGTCTGTGCACTTCTTCTAAAGGTTCTTTATGCGCAACGTAGCCCAGGTACCCAGCACTTTATCTTGCGATGCACAACTCTCTGAGTTGTTCTCCGGCGGCATGGGATTCTCCTGTGTGGTGCTGCGACAACCAAGCTTTGCAAGTCATTGTCCCTGTGTCCTGGGACTCCTGTGGGTGCTGCATGGTCTTCTGAGGGCTCTCTGAAGTGCAGAGAGCCCCCTCTGTCTGAGTTGAGACCCACAGGTCCCTCATGGGTCCGGGCAGCTCCTCCTTCATGCAAAGAGCCTGCATAGAACAACTCGACGTGGGACATCTCTTGCGCCAAACGGAACCCACAGCTATCGTCTTTGGTGCATTTCTGTACTTTCTTTCCAACTGGAGAATCTACTTTTCCACCTACTTCCAGGTGGGCAGGGGTTCCTGTTCTTCCTGGAATCTTCTTCGACTTCTGGACTTGGTCTCCTCTCTGCACAGGTCTTCAGGTCCAGGAATACATTGTTGGTTGCTTGCAGTCTTGCTTGATTCTTGCATAATTCTTCATCACAACTTGTAGTGTGTTCCAAGGAAACTTGCTGTACTTTACTCCTGCTTTCCTGGCTCTGGGGTGGGGTACTTTACTTACCTTTGGTGTTTTCCTACACTCCCAGTGCCCCTCCACACACTACACTTACCTAGGGGGGAATTCAACATTCACATTCCACTGTTTTAGTATATGGTTGGTGTTGCCCCTAGGCCTATTGCAATCTATTGTATTTTCTACCCTTTGCATATTTAATGACTGTTTACTTACCTGATTTTGGTTACTAGTGTATAAATTGTGTATAATTCTTACCTCCAGAAGGAATGTTGCCTCTAAGATATTTTTGGCCTTGTTTCACTAAAATGAAGTACCTTTATTTTTGGTAATACTTGTCTTTTATTGTGTATAAGTATTGTGTGACTATAGTGGTATTGCAGGAGCTTTATATGTCTCCTAGTTCAGCCTTGGCTGCTCTGCTACAGCTACCCCTAGACAGCCTAAGCTGCTACAACACTGCCTACATTTCACTAATAAGGGATAACTGGACCTGGTATAAGGTGTAAGTACCTTAGGTACCCACTAGAAACCAGGCCAGCCTTCTACAATTGTGAGTTATAATCTGGTGGAAGACACTACTTTTGCACCTTCTCTTTTTATCTTCTCACCTACTTATTTTGAGTCACATTTTCTTTACTGATATGTTCTCTTGATTTTTTATGATGCATGATAAACCATGTTAGAAATGGGTCTTTTGTTGGCAGTCAGGTTACCCCCTGTTCAAGCAAGGACTCTCACTCTAGTCAGGGCAAAGGAGAACCACACCTGGTTAGCCCCCACTCACTTCCTTGGTAGCTTGGCATGAGCAGAAAGGCTTAACACAGAACCAATGTGTAAAGTATTTGTACCAACACACACAGTAATACAGTGAAAATACTACAAAATGGATACCACACCAGTTTAGAGAAATAGGTAATATTTATCTAAATCAGACAAGACCAAAATGACAAAAATCCAACATACAAAAGTCAAGATATGAATTTTCAAAAGAAAAAGAGTCTTACTCTGTAGAAAACAATGGAAACGCTGATTTTACACAGAGGACCTCATTACAACCCTGACATTCGGTGATAAAGCGGCGGTAACGCCGCCAACAGGCCGGTGATATAAAAAAGGGAATCATGACCACGGCACAAACCGCCAACACATACAGCCACTTTAACACACTGACCGCCACGGCGGTAGCAACAAACACCGCGGCGGTAACCGTCAACAGCCAGGCGGAAGACAATGACCTTTTCCGGGGCGGTACCAATGCCATCAAAAGCATGGCGGAAACATTACACTGAAGGGAAACAAGTCACCTCTCGACACTGAAGGACGAACCAGAACACCATAGAGCCTGAGCTGCACTTTTTTCCAATGCTGGTGTACCTTCTCATACATCAGGAACACGAACGCTGGCGAAGACGACCATGGTGAATACTGCACCTAGCACACCAGGGAGGGGGGAGGAAAAAGAGAGTGACACACACACACGTAACACGCAACACCCCCACCCCCAACACCATACACACAAACAGATGCAACAACATTACATATACACCCTGCAACCCTCAGGAATAACGCAAGGACAAAAGGAATGAATTAAATTGAGTGTAATAGTACAGTTTTAGATAAATACGTCCTTAAACAATAAACAGTATGTACAATATATACAAAAGGAGGGGCAATGCCCACTCCAAAATGTCCATGGCCCACGGGGCCATAACACATAGGCCAGGGCCACACTTGGCTCCTGCCTCAATACGGAGAGAACACTGCATGGGCATCAGGTCCAAAAAACACAGGCACCTCAGGGAGACAGGGAATGACGGGGGCACCTCAGCCGGAAGATGGTACAACGCCACTGGCCTGGAGGGGGCTCCATGCCCACTGCTTGGTCCTGGGGAGTGCAAAGCCACAGTCTCTCAAGTGGGTGGTTTGCCCACTGCTTGGTCCTGGGGAGTGCAAAGCCACAATCTCTCAAGTGAGTGGCTTCTCCACTGGTTCTGGAGGGGGCTTTGTGCCCAGTGTGCTTTATCCTGACAAGGAGGGGGTGAGTGGATGCCTTCTTCCACTGGTTCTGGAGGGGGCTTTGTGCCCAGTGTGCTTCATCCTGCCAAGGAGGGGGTGAGTGGATGCCTTCTTCCACTGGTTCTGGAGGGGGCTTTGTGTCCAGTGTGCAGCACCACCACCTGCCCCACCGCAAGCAGCACCACTGCCATCAGCAGCAGCCCCAGTGGGCAGCTGTCTGAGGCTGCAGGTGAAGGGCTGGAGCCTATCAACACCGCGGTCAGCACCGCTACCTGCACCATGGCCAGCACCGCTACCTGCACCCCGGCCAGCACCACCACCTGCCCCGCTGCCAGCAGCACCACTGCCAGCAGCAGCAGCCCCAGTGGGCAGCCGTCCGAAGCTGCAGGTGAAGGGATGGAGCCTACCACTACCACTGACAACACCGTCACCTGCAGCACAACTGCCATCCACTGAGCAGCCGACACCGCCGGCGAGCAGTGTGTAGTGACTACATGGGCTGTAGTGCGTCCTGGCCCCTGGAACACCTGTCGGTGTGACACCCATGTGAGAGACTGTTCTGACCCATTTGTCTGCCTTCTTTCCCAATTCTTGGGGAGAGGTCAGATCTGAGTCTACCAAGTACTAGTGCAACAAGTCAGACACACAGATATAAAAAATATGCTCTCTCAACAGAAGATTATATAAGCCCTTATAGTCAGGCACTTTGCTGCCATGTAACCAGCCTTCTAAAGCTTTGACAGAACAGTCCACAAAGTAAACCCAATCCTGTGAGGCTTCTTTTCTGGTCTCCCTGAACCTAATTCTATACTGTTCAGGGGTGAGACCAAAACCACCTGAGAGTACAGTCTTAAGGACACTGTGGTTGTCTGAGTCTTCTTCTCTGACAGTGAGAAGTCTATCCCTCACCTTGTCAGAAAAGGACAACCACAGAATAGCAGCCCACTCCCTTTGAGGGACCCTCTGAACTTTACAGGTCCTCTCAAGTGCAGCAAACCATGTATAGATGTCATCCCCCACCTTGTATGGGGGAAAACTTTGTACAGGTTCCTGGATTCGATTAAGTCCTCCCTGACTCTTTGATACCTGAACCTACTGCTGCTGCCACCATGGGGACCCTAGCCCAACCACTGTCTTTCCCTTTCCACTCTCAAGGCCTCCCTATCTAGGGACAGGGCGCATGGGAAATATACACGATTTTGCCCAGTTCACCTTTAATCCAGCTAATGAGCCAAATTCACGGAGAAGTTTCAATAAGTCAGGCAAAGATTCCCTGCTCATGCACCTTTATCATGAATAATTGTCATATATTGATATGAGCTGGCATTGTTTTTTTAATTAGGCCTTGTGATTTTTATATGGGGAATGTGTGTGCTCTCCCTTCTTTATACATTATTTTCACACCACCATGAGCTGCGTGTTATTGCCCCCAAACCATGAATATTATATAATGAATTGCTGGATTGATGTCAAAAATGTGTATATTACAAATGTTTAGATATGCCCATTTTAGTCTTTTGAGTTTTCGGACTGAATATAGTATGTTAGTGTTCTGGTTTCCAATACAGAGTTACTATGGGGTATTGCGCTCACCATTGCAACAAATTTTGGGGTGAGGTACTGATAGAGCTGCAAGCTGTTGTCCGATTCCACCTATGATGTGATCAGGTTTGTTGCTACTTCAATACACTGACATACACGCATTTGAACAGGCGGGGTGTTGGAGTAGTCTCCGTTTGGGACATTGGCTACTTTCTTTTTGTCAGTATTTGTGCGTAGTATGTTACTCCATACTCGCTAAATGGTTTTTACACATCAAATAATATGTTATTTTGACTTCTGATGTAACATTAGAATTTATATTTGGATTGCCCCAATAATATGTAAAGTATTCAAATCATTAGGAATTATCTTCATTATTTAAGTGTATGTGGTTTTGACTAATGATTGAGACACTATAGCTCATAAACATATCTACTGTTTCAGTATGTACTTGGTCAGTAAGATGACTGGTGCAAGTATCTTTCAGGCAGTCAAGCTACAAATTTCGGAAGCAGCAATATATAGTATTGGTACTAGTTAGCTTTGTTTGTTAGGATATGTTTTTGATGAGTTTAGGGTCAAGGCTGCTAAATGATGTGATGGGTATTATGGATATAATAAAAAACAGTGACTAGCCTTTTTTTGGACTGCAGAACACTCATGTACTTTGAGGAACAGGACATTGTGCTCGATACATATAATTTCAGGACAATCACTTGGGTAGGTCAAGAGTGACTATATTTTATTTTGAAAACACAATGCTCTCAGACTTTCATATGCATGTGGTTGTTTTTTTGTTTTAGAATATGGACAGAATTTATTGTGTGATTAGGTGAATCTGGATTACCGGCTTTGGAACATCAAATCTCCTACATCAGTGGTTCCCAACCTTTTGATTTGTGTGGACCCCAACTTTAACATTAATGGAACCCAGGGACCCCCACTGAATCATCATTGGGATCCAGGGACCCCCGCCTGAGTCATTACTGGAAGCTGGGGACCTAATTTGTCAATATTTGTTAATATTTTTAAATTTTCTTAGCAGTCGCTGACCCCTTGAGAAGGCTTTGCGGACCCCCACGGGTCCCCGGACCACAAGTTGGGAACCACTGTCCTACATGATTGTTGTAGGAGAGTACCATCTTTCTTGGCATTTTACCCCCACTTTCTGCCTGTTTGTCAGTGGGTTTTTACTGTCTCACTGGGATCCTGCTAGTCAGGACCCCAGTGCTCATAGTTTGTGGCCTATATATGTTGTTGGTATGCTTGACTATGTCACTGGAGTTCTGCCACCCAGAACTCCAGTACTTATGCTCTCTCTGTGTGTGCCAAATTTGTCACTACAGTTTAGTGACTTCATATTCCAATTCTGATTGGCATACTGGACCCCCTATAAATCCCTAGCATATGGCACCTAGGTACCCACAGCATTGTGGTTCCAGGAGATCTTTATGGGCTGCAGCATTTCTTTTGCCACCCATTAGGAGCTCATACAAACCTTTCTTCAGGACTTCCACTGCAGCCTGAGTGAAATAGTGCACACACTATTTCACAGCCATTTTTCACTGACCCAGGTAACTTATAAGTCACCTTTATGTCTAACCTTCATTTACTGAATGCTAGGTGCAAATTTACTTTGTGTGAGGGCACCCTTGCACTAGCAAAGGTGCCCCCAAGTTGTCCAGGGCCAATTCCCAGGACTTCGTGAGTGTGGGGACACCATTATAGGCATGTACTACACATATGTCAATACATATATGTAGCTTCACAATGGTAACTCAAAATATGGCCATGTAAAATGTCTAAGATTGTGGAATTGCACAACTCCAATCCAAATCTGGTATTAGGGGGCCAATTCCATGCACCCTGGGGGCTCCACCATGGACCCCCAGAACTGCCAAACCAGCTCTCTGAGGTTTCCACTGCAGCCCTAGCTGCTGCCATCTCACAGGCAGGTTTCTGCCTTCCTGGGGACTTAGCAGCTTGATCCCAGGAATGCAGAACAATGTATTTCCTTTAGGAGAAGGGTGTTACACCCTCTCCGATGGGAAATAGGTGATACAGGCATGGGAATGGTATCCTCCCAGATCCTCTGGAAATGCTTTGAAGGGCACAAATGGTGCCCTCCTTGCATAATCTAGTCTACACCGGTTCAGGGAGCCCCCAGTCCCTGTTCTGGTGTGAAACTGGACAAAGGAAACAGGAGTAACCACTCCCCTGTCCATCACTACCCCAGGGTAGTGCCCAGCGCTCCTCCAGAGTGTCCCTGGCATTAGCCAACTTGGATTCCAAGGTGTGGGGACCCTCTGGAGACCTCTGAGTGTCCAGTGCCAGCAGGTGATGTCAGAGACCCCTCCTGATAGGTGCATACCTGGGTAGGTAGCCAATCCCCCTCTCAGGGCTATTTAGGGTCTCTCCTCTGGGTGTTTCCTCAGATTTGTTTTGCAATATTCCTCCAGGACTCCTCTGCATACTCTGCTTCAGCTTCTGACCGTCGGATCAACCGCAAGCTACTCCAGGAACCGCTGTAACTGCAAAAATGTATCCAGGAAGACTCATGTGACCTGCAACATCAGCTCAAGCCAGCAATTGCAACAGTTTCCAGGGTGTGCACTCTCTGAGGACTTCCTGTCTTCACCCTGCACCAGAAGAACCAAAGGAATCTCCTGTGGAGTGACAGAGTCACCTCCCTGCTTCAGCAGGCACCTTTCTGCGACAACAACGGTATTCTGGGACTCCTTTCCTGTCAATGAGCATGATCCCTGGAACACAGGTGGTGGACCAAAGTGGCCCAGACTGTCCAAAGGTCCAGCTGTACAAATTTGGTGGAGGTAAGAGCTTGCTTTCCTGTGCAGCAACAGTACCTCTTTGCACAGCGTCTTCTGCAACTTTTTGGGTGTCTGTGCACTTCTTCTAAAGGTTCTTTATGCGCAACGTAGCCCAGGTACCCAGCACTTTATCTTGCGATGCACAACTCTCTGAGTTGTTCTCCGGCGGCATGGGATTCTCCTGTGTGGTGCTGCGACAACCAAGCTTTGCAAGTCATTGTCCCTGTGTCCTGGGACTCCTGTGGGTGCTGCATGGTCTTCTGAGGGCTCTCTGAAGTGCAGAGAGCCCCCTCTGTCTGAGTTGAGACCCATAGGTCCCTCATGGGTCCGGGCAGCTCCTCCTTCATGCAAAGAGCCTGCATAGAACAACTCGACGTGGGACATCTCTTGCGCCAAACGGAACCCACAGCTATCGTCTTTGGTGCATTTCTGTACTTTCTTTCCAACTGGAGAATCTACTTTTCCACCTACTTCCAGGTGGGCAGGGGTTCCTGTTCTTCCTGGAATCTTCTTCGACTTCTGGACTTGGTCTCCTCTCTGCACAGGTCTTCAGGTCCAGGAATACATTGTTGGTTGCTTGCAGTCTTGCTTGATTCTTGCATAATTCTTCATCACAACTTGTAGTGTGTTCCAAGGAAACTTGCTGTACTTTACTCCTGCTTTCCTGGCTCTGGGGTGGGGTACTTTACTTACCTTTGGTGTTTTCCTACACTCCCAGTGCCCCTCCACACACTACACTTACCTAGGGGGGAATTCAACATTCACATTCCACTGTTTTAGTATATGGTTGGTGTTGCCCCTAGGCCTATTGCAATCTATTGTATTTTCTACCCTTTGCATATTTAATGACTGTTTACTTACCTGATTTTGGTTACTAGTGTATAAATTGTGTATAATTCTTACCTCCAGAAGGAATGTTGCTTCTAAGATATTTTTGGCCTTGTTTCACTAAAATGAAGTACCTTTATTTTTGGTAACACTGAGTATTGTCTTTTATTGTGTATAAGTATTGTGTGACTATAGTGGTATTGCAGGAGCTTTATATGTCTCCTAGTTCAGCCTTGGCTGCTCTGCTACAGCTACCCCTAGACAGCCTAAGCTGCTACAACACTGCCTACATTTCACTAATAAGGGATAACTGGACCTGGTATAAGGTGTAAGTACCTTAGGTACCCACTAGAAACCAGGCCAGCCTTCTACAATTGTGAGTTATAATCTGGTGGAAGACACTACTTTTGCACCTTCTCTTTTTATCTTCTCACCTACTTATTTTGAGTCACATTTTCTTTACTGATATGTTCTCTTGATTTTTTATGATGCATGATAAACCATCTTAGAAATGGGTCTTTTGTTGGCAGTCAGGTTACCCCCTGTTCAAGCAAGGACTCTCACTCTAGTCAGGGCAAAGGAGAACCACACCTGGTTAGCCCCCACTCACTTCCTTGGTAGCTTGGCATGAGCAGAAAGGCTTAACACAGAACCAATGTGTAAAGTTTTTTTACCAACACACACAGTAATACAGTGAAAATACTACAAAATGGATACCACACCAGTTTAGAGAAATAGGTAATATTTATCTAAATCAGACAGGACCAAAATGACAAAAATCCAACATACAAAAGTCAAGATATGAATTTTCAAAAGAAAAAGAGTCTTACTCTGTAGAAAACAATGGAAACGCTGATTTTACACAGAGGACCTCATTACAAACCTGGCATTCGGTGATAAAGCGGCGGTAACGCCGCCAACAGGCCGGTGATATAAAAAAGGGAATCATGACCACGGCACAAACCGCCAACACATACAGCCACTTTAACACACTGACCGCCACGGCGGTAGCAACAAACACCGCGGCGGTAACCGTCAACAGCCAGGCGGAAGACAATGACCTTTTCCGGGGCGGTACCAATGCCATCAAAAGCATGGCGGAAACATTACACTGAAGGGAAACAAGTCACCTCTCGACACTGAAGGACGAACCAGAACGCCATGGAGCCCGAGCTGCACTTTTTTCCAATGCTGGTGTACCTTCTCATACATCAGGAACACGAACGCTGGGGAAGACGACCATGGTGAATACTGCACCTAGCACACAAGGGAGGGGGGAGGAAAAAGAGAGTGACACACACACATGTAACACGCAACACCCCCACCCCCAACACCATACACACAAACAGATGCAACAACATTACATATACACCCCGCAACCCTCAGGAATAACGCAAGGACAAAAGGAATGGATTAAATTGAGTGTAATAGTACAGTTTTAGATAAATACGTCCTTAAACAATAAACAGTATGTACAATATATACAAAAGGAGGGGCAATGCCCACTCCAAAATGTCCATGGCCCACGGGGCCATAACATATAGGCCAAGGCCACACTTGGCTCCTGCCTCAATACGGAGAGAACACTGCATGGGCATCAGGTCCAAAAAACACAGGCACCTCAGGGAGACAGGGAATGACGGGGGCACCTCAGCCGGAAGATAGTACAACGCCACTGGCCTGGAGGGGGCTCCATGCCCATTGCTTGGTCCTGGGGAGTGCAAAGCCACAGTCTCTCAAGTGGGTGGTTTGCCCACTGCTTGGTCCTGGGGAGTGCAAAGCCACAATCTCTCAAGTGAGTGGCTTCTCCACTGGTTCTGGAGGGGGCTTTGTGCCCAGTGTGCTTCATCCTGACAAGGAGGGGGTGAGTGGATGCCTTCTTCCACTGGTTCTGGAGGGGGCTTTGTGCCCAGAGTGCTTCATCCTGCCAAGGAGGGGGTGAGTGGATGCCTTCTTCCACTGGTTCTGGAGGGGGCTTTGTGTCCAGTGTGCAGCACCTCCACCTGCCCCACCGCAAGCAACACCACTGCCATCAGCAGCAGCCCCAGTGGGCAGCTGTCTGAGGCTGCAGGTGAAGGGCTGGAGCCTATCAACACTGCGGTCAGCACCGCTACCTGCACCATGGCCAGCACCGCTACCTGCACCCCGGCCAGCACCACCACCTGCCCCGCTGCCAGCAGCACCACTGCCAGTAGCAGCAGCCCCAGTGGGCAGCCGTCCGAGGCTGCAGGTGAAGGGATGGAGCCTACCACTACCACTGACAACACCGCCACCTGCAGCACAACTGCCATCCACTGAGCAGCCGACACCGCCAGCGAGCAGTGTGTAGTAGTGACTACATGGGCTGTAGTGCGTCCTGGCCGCTGGAACACCTGTCGGTGTGACACCCATGTGAGAGACTGTTCTGACCCATTTGTCTGCCTTCTTTCCCAATTCTTGGGGAGAGGTCAGATCTGAGTCTACCAAGTACTAGTGCAACAAGTCAGACACACAGTTATAAAAAATATGCTCTCTCAACAGAAGATTATATAAGCCCTTATAGTCAGGCACTTTGCTGCCATGTAACCAGCCTTCTAAAGCTTTGACAGAACAGTCCACAAAGTAAACCCAATCCTGTGAGGCTTCTTTTCTGGTCTCCCTGAACCTAATTCTATACTGTTCAGTGGTGAGACCAAAACCACCTGAGAGTACAGTCTTAAGGACACTGTGGTTGTCTGAGTCTTCTTCTCTGACAGTGAGAAGTCGATCCCTC
Organism: Pleurodeles waltl; assembly: GCF_031143425.1. Lineage (NCBI taxonomy): Eukaryota > Metazoa > Chordata > Amphibia > Caudata > Salamandridae > Pleurodeles > Pleurodeles waltl. The sequence goes on along the minus strand of NC_090445.1, from coordinate 556,790,086 downwards.
ACCTTGTCAGAAAAGGACAACCACAGAATAGCAGCCCACTACCTTTGAGGGACCCTCTGAACTTTACAGGTCATCTCAAGTGCAGCAAACCATGTATAGATGTCATCCCCCACCTTGTATGGGGGAAAACTTTGTACAGGTTCCTGGATTCGATTGAGTCCTCCCTGACTCTTTAATACCTGAACCTACTGCTGCTGCCACCATGGGGAACCTAGCCCAACCACTGCCTTTCCCTTTCCACTCTCAAGGCCTCCCTATCTAGGGCTAGCTGTTGCTGCTGCAGCCTCAGCCTGGCCTCCTCCAGTCTCAGTTTCCTGAGCTCCTTATCTATGGTGTAATCTCCTGGAGTTGTGCAATTGGATCCCTCAGACACTGAGGTGATATGGGAATAGGCAGAGGTAGATATTTCCCTAGCTTTTGTAACTCTAATGACCTGACCTCTGGGTGTGAAGGGAGCCCTACCTGAGTGACTACCCCTCCCACTACCAGCTACAGGAGTAGGCCTGCTAGGTACTAAATCTTTTGGAAGAGCCCTCCCCTGAACCTGAATGGTGATTATCAATGGGGTTAGAATCTCCCTCCTCCTCCTGGCTACCAGCATGCTCCTGGTCATCCTGGAGAAGGAGGCTCAAAAGGAAATTCTTGTTGGGGTTCTTCCCCACATCAAGTTTACTGTCTGTGCAAAACCCCTTCAATTCCTTTAAGGTCATGTCCTTATAGGGAGTACCCATGACCTCAGAGGTAGGCCCAGCAGTAGACAATGTGTGTTTTAGGGTGGTGTAGGGAGAACCTAACCTACCTAAATTCTAGTCTCTAAGAAAGGAAAGTACAAGACTAGACCCTTATACTAGGTATATTTGTATAGTTCTAGGTATAGAGTAGTCTTTCCTATGGAAAGCATGAGGTGACAGAGTGATAAGGCAATTGCAAGTACTTATCCCACCGCTGCACCACCGATGTAGGAGGCTGGCCTGGTTTGAAGTGGGTACCTATGGTACTAACATCTTATACCAGGTCCAGTTATCCCTTATTATTAAAATGTAGGCAATGCCAAGAAGTCAGGCTCTCTAGAGGTAGCTGTACCTGAGCAGCCAAGGCTTATTTAGGAGACATGTAAAGCTCATGCAATACCACTGTAGTCACACAGTACTCACACACAAGAAAATACTCAGTGTTACAAGAATAAAGGTACTTTATTTTGGTGACACAAATACCAAAAATACTATAGAGACTATACTTCCTTAGGATGTAAGTAATACACAACTTTTATACACTAGTATGTATAATAGGTATAAAAATTGTTAGAAAACAGTGCAAATAGTGAAAATCACAATAGTTAGAAATAGGCCTGGGGGGACACAAACCATATACAAAGAAAGTGGAATGCGAATGTCGGGGTGGGTTATGTTACTTATATTAATTTTTTTCTAATTCTCCCAGTGCCCCTCTACACACTATACTTGCCTAGGTGGGAGACCGACTTTTGTAACATTATATAGGATAGTGTGTGGCTAAATGTTGTCCCTCAATATTTGCGGGTGACTCTGGTTACCCAAACCTATTATGGCTGCTGACCCCTGTGAGGAATGCCAGGACAAGGGCAGAAGAACATTATAATGAGGAATATGGATGAACCAGAAGGATCATTGAAAGGACCTTTTGGCCTCCTTAAGGCCAAGTTCCGGTGCCTTCATCTGGCAGGTGGATCCCTGTGCTATTCACCCAAGAAGGTCTGCCAGATAGTGGTGGCATGCTGCATGTTGCACAACCTGACCCTCAGACACCATGTACCTTTTCTACAGGAGGAGGAGACTGGAGATGCCCCTGTGGCAGCAGTGGACCCTGTGGACAGTGAGGATGAGGAGGCAGAGGATGAGGATATGGACAAGAGAACATCTGTGATCCATCAGTACTTCCAATGACACACATGTGAGACAGTGCAACTTTACATTTCAATGACTTTGGTTGTATTCTGTGTGGCATTGGCATGCTGGCATTTCTCACTTCTTTGCCCACTTACTGTTACCTCTGGATAGTCATTTTGCAGATGTTGGTGATCTGACATATACCCCTGGTGTGATTACAACAGCCACCTACAGGTCATTAATTCTATGCTCATTCTATGTACATTTCATTTGCAATGGTTGTAGTTGTTTCAATCAATACATATTTGAAATACATGACATTCTCAAAGTGAATTTTTGACAAAGGGTGTTTATTCTGGTGCTAATATAAAAAGGGAATGTGCAATGGGTTGGGGTGATGATGGAGGAAAGTCCAGGGTATTGTTCCAGTCTGTTTGTAGCACTGGTGCATTGTCCAAGGGTGGGGGGAGTTCCCTTGCGGACTAGGTGGTCTCACACACATAATAGTGTCTTGCTTCATCATTTGACCAACTAGCCCCACCCAAGTAAGATGGTACTACTTGGGCGGCACGTAGGTACTCTCCCCGGGTATTCCCTTTGGAGTGAGTGTGACCACAAGGGAAAACCCCACCCCCGGCTTTACCCAGACCAGAGGCCATTCGCCCCTACTTCCGGGACCTACCATACCATGAACCACCTGTTCAGGTAGGCTTTTAGAATTCACTTCTGAGCACTTCACTTAGTAATAGTGCTCCGGGATCCTAGACCCTGACCAATGCCCCTGACCTACCAGCACTTCGAGAGGGCAGAAACATGTTGGTCATACATATACCTTTTTAAGACTCTAAGAGACATTATTCTCTAGTGAGCCTCCTTCCCCGATCTTAATCTTACCAACATGCACCTCCATTAAAGTTTAACTAATTGAGATTGATGACATGTATGGTAATTTTATTTTCACCCTATCTGGATCCCTGTGATTTATCCAGCCAGTTTAATGTCAGCACTCCCTCTTGTTCTTTTAACAAAGAGGTTGAGTCCGCCCAAGTAGTACCATCTTACTTGGGTGGGGCTTGGTGGTCAAATGATGAAGCAATACACTATTATGTGTGTGAGACCACCTAGTCTGTAAGGGGACTCCCCCCTTATTCAACACAGCCTTCCGTTCCAGAGACACTCTCCACATATGCTCTTCTTCTTTTCTTACGAAACGCGACCTAACCGGTATTGATAATTGAGGGAACACTGGTCCAACTCCACCCTCAACCCCAACTATCCCACACCTTTAGTGGTTATATAGATTTCTCTTGGGAGGTGGTGTGGGATAGTAGCACTCCCAGTACTCTCCTTTTGTGTTTTATGATAGCATTGTCCAAGGGGACATAGGAAGGGGAGCAATGGCAGTTCATGGTGGACAAGGTGACTGCGTGGAACACAAGGGGGACAATCAGGAGAGTCTAATTTCCTGGCGGTGGTCTTGGCAAGTGTTCTCTGGCTTCTGTTTGGATCGCAGGGAACGTTTGCGGTGTGGTTCACCTTCTTCAGGGGGAGGGGTGCTGGTGGCCTGTTGGTCCTGTGGTGAGGCCTCCTGGCCACCAGCGGCAGCGGACGTGGATGGCTGTTCAGATGACTGGCTAGTGGCAGGGGCCCACTGGTGTGACACTGCCTCCCTCATAATGTTGGACATGTCTGCCAGCACCCCTGCTATGTAGATCAGGGTGTTGTTGATGGCCTGCAAGTCCTCCCTGATCCCCTGATACTGTCCCTCCTGCAGCGCCTTTTCTCCTGCACATTGTCTAGGATCTGGCCCATCGTGTCTTGTTGTTAGGCTCCAAGGATCTCAGAGAGCGCCTCCTGGAGAGTCGGTTTCCTGGTCCTGTCCTCCCCCTGGTGCACAGCAGTCCTTGCAGTGTCCCTGTTGGCCTGTGCCTCTGTCCCTTGAACAGTGTACCCACTTCCACTGACCCCAGGTCCCTGATTGTCTTGTATGTGAGGTGTAGCATGGGGTCCCTGTACAGGTGTGCACACTGCTTATTGAAGTGTCCTGGGGACAGAGGTTTCAGGACGCTGGGTGGGTGCTGTGATGTTGGTTCCTGATGGGGGTTTGTGACTGGACTTGGGGGACTGGCCATCCAGGTAGATCGGCCAGATCCTGAAGACCAGAGTTACTGTCATCACTGTGGGCCTCTTCTGTTGGGGGACTGGATAGTGATGGCACCTCGTCTTCAATGACATTGGCAGGGGTACCTGTGGGGATGTAAATGATGTATTATGCTTCATGTGTATGACATATTGTACATCCCTAACTTCCCCTCTATGGTTGGTGTTGCCCTGCCAGCTTTTACTTGTGTATGTTGGTGTATGGTGGGATTGTTAGTTTCCTTATGCTGTGCATGCTTTAGTGATGAGTGTCCATGCAGGGCTGTGAGGGGTGTCAATGCATTGGTACAGCATGCAGGGCTTGGCATTGGGATTAGTGCAATGTAATGGTAGGGTGTGTGGGATGGAGTGGAGTGATGGGAGTGAGGGTGAGGGTATGTGATCGCATGAAGGTATGGGGGGTGATAATTGTTGATAGTTGATTTACCAGAGTCCAGTCCTCCTCCGACTCCGGCCAGGCCCTCAAGATGTAGTATTGCCAAGACTTGCTCCTCCCATGCTGTGAGTTGTGGCAGAGGAGGTGGGGGTCCGCTGCCAGTTCTCTGTATAGTGAGCTGGTGTCTTGCTGCTATGGAATGTACCTTCTCCCGTAGGTTGTTGCACCTCTTCCAGATGTCGTCCCTTGTTCTATGGTGCTGTCCCACGGCATTGACCCTGCCCATGATTCTCCACCATAGCTCGATATTCCTAGCCATTGATATTTGCTACACCTGTGCTCCAAATAGCTGTGGTCTACCCCGACGATTTCCTACACTATGACCCTTAACTCCTCCTCAGTGAAACGGGTGTGCCTTTGTGGTGCCATGGGTGTTGTGTGATGTGTGTGGTGAGGGTGTGTTGAGTAATGTGAATGGGGTGTGTGATGTGGAGTGTGTGAGGGGTCTATGGGTGTGAGTGATGTGTGGCTCTAGTTCTCGCAGTGCTCTTTGTGTCAGTCTTATGCCAATGATTTGTATTTGTAAGGGGTTGTGGGTAATATGGGTGTGTGGTTTATAGTGGTGTGGGTGTGGAGTGTGTATGGGTGTCAGGTGTGTGTTGTTTAAATTGGCCAATGTGATGTTGTTTTGTATGTGGGTGTTCATTGTGAGTGCGGCGGTATGTACCTCCGTACCTCCAATGGTTTACCACCGTTGAATGTCCGCTGTGGTGATTCGTTGGTCATAATGTGATGGGCCTTGTTCTGTTGGCGTAATAGTGTAGGTTTTGGGACCACCAGTTTATCACTGACCTTTGGTCTGGCAGATTTGTGTAGGTGGATGTATTCTGTCATATTGGTATGTTTGTGTCATAATATGGTGAACGGATATCCGCCACAGCAGCAGTAAGTTGGCGTGTCATAATGAGGGCCTAAGTGTGTGTGAGTACTGTTTGACTACAGTGGTATTGCATGAGCTTTCAATGTCTCCTAGATAAACCTTGGCAGCTCATCCACAGCTGCCTCTAGAGAGCCAGGCTTCTAGACACTAACTACACCACACTAAGAAGGGATAACTGGACCTGGTATGAGGTGTAAGTACCATAGGTACCCACCACACAGCAGGCCAGCCTCCTACATGGAGCAATTGCTGTTAAGTAATGTTTTGAAGAAGCCACCAAAACACTGTAACAATTTCTGGAAATACTCAAAAAAGGACAAAGCTTGCAAGACATAAAACTAGACCAATCCATAACAGAACTAACACCAGAAATATCCAAACAAGTTAAACAAACACACCCAATGGCAGCAAGAAAACACAACTATTTATTAAAAACCAAGCCCTACCCTACCTTGAAACAATAGTCATGTATATAAATGATCAACAAACTAAAAACTCACCTCATTAACTTAAACAACAGAAACCTTCAGCGTTATAATAAATAATACAATATTAATATGGTTTATAATTCGGAAAAACAAATGAATCACACTTTCAGAATAATAAAAAAAGACAATATTTATTACTTAAAGATTTCAAAATAAAACAAATAATAAAATAACACAAGTATCATAAAATTAAATATAAAGTATATAAATAAAAAAACTTTTTAGGGTGCTTTTGCTTGAAGCCCCACAGCACAGCTTCCCCGCTGTTTAGGATGGCTAACGATAAAAAAACTCCTCTGACGTGGGTGCCTTAATTTGTAGGCCCTTGCAGATTGCATGCAGCCACTTACAAAATGGTGGGGTACTTTTCTTTTTCTTTTTAGTTACTGATCCAAGTTGTATCAGTAACTAAAATGAAAATGAAACACACAAAAGCATTTTTAAAGCAGATGGGGGAGGGCAGAAACAATGAGACACGGAGGCAGCACTGGCCATGGGAGAAACAGTAGAGAGAGCTGATGCATGAAAGCAACATGAGGGAAAGTGGGAGGTCCGTCAAGAGAAGCAATACAGAGGAGGGTGGGTGGAACCAGAAACAGGCAAGAGAGTTGACGGGTCTGGTGCAGAAAGCAATATAAAAGGTGTGGGTGGGGGAAACATTAAATAGAATTACACTGGCCAGTACAACATGGAAAGGTTGTGGAAAAGCAGGCCAGTGACAGAGCAACACAGAGTGCACAGGGAGAAGAGTACATGAAGGGGACAGCTTGAAAACACACACAATCTCAGAAAGGTCTTAATACAAAGAAAAACAACATTCTTGAAAAGCAAGCAATGGAAGCAGCAAAGGTAACACATCAAAACATATTTATAAAAAGGCAATGCTCCAAGGCAGGGACAAAGCCAAGATTACCCAGCTGAGACACAAATATGATGCAGGCAAATGAAAGTGACAAGGAGAGCTAACCAAACGTAATCAGTGGGAGCACTCCAGGGATTTGTATGTTCTTTGTGAGCCATACTATGGGCCTGATTACGACCTTGGCGGATGGGATACTCTGTCACAAACATGACGGATATCCCGTCCGCCGTATTGCAAGTTCCATTATGTCCTATAAAACTTGTAAAACATCGGGCAGGATTTCAGTCATGTTTGTGACGGAGTATCCCATCCACCAAGGTTGTAATCAGGCCCAATGTCTCACAACAGAAAGTGCATGTGCTGTCTAATAGGTTTTGGCCTAAAAATACATATAGAATACATCAGATTTAGTGCATGTACTTTAACAACTGTGAGAGAAACCCACACTAACTATAAGCTATAAAACACATAAAGGTACAAATTCTAATGTAACTAACAATATACCACCTCCCTCAAGGCACATTACAGTACAGTGAATAGATTATAATTAAATTTACCTTTGTGTTGGCATGTATTAGTGAATGTGTGCATGGAAGTGAAGGTGAATGGGTGTATGTGTGCTGCGTGTAGGTGTCTTTGTGCGTGGATACGGGGAGGTGGGTGTTTGTGAATAGGGGTGTGGGGGTGTGTTTGAATCGGGGTGGGTGGTGTGTGTTTAAATCGGGGTGGGTGGGATGTGAGTTTGGATGTGCGGTATAGGGGGTTAGGTGCTTGCTGGTGGGGGTGGGAATCCACCTACTGGTGACAGGGAAGGAATTACCTGTCACTGGTAGGCCATACTGCCATGGTTTTCGTGGCATTACCATGGTGGTAGGCTGGCTCATAATGTCTCTGGAGGTACTCTGTGGGCCTCCGCGTCGGAGATGAATATCTTCGGCCTGGCGGATCATACCGAGTGGACTCATAATTTGACGGTGATACCGCTACATTAACCTTGGCGGTCAAAAAGCCGCCAGGGTCATAGTGATCCCCATAATATTTTTTATTCAATATAATGGTACCAATAAACTGTGTTGTTAATTTTTTTTCAAGTATCTAAAAATTATGAATAAGTGAAAAAATTGAAGTGTATAAAATGAAAAAATTAGATAAAATCTTACTAACTCCAAACTAACCAATGTAACCAAATTAAACACTATTTATTTAACTTACATAAAGTATTTTGACGCCTAACTCTGCAAAGTGTTGAACGTTTGACAAAGGGACCATTTTAACATTTCCACTCCAACCTTAACAATATTGGGGAAAGCACTGGACTTTTGGGAGGTCAGAATTACTATTCCAACTTCTAACTTATCCACACTGATACAAGTGTTGGAATTGGGGGAGATCAGAGTTTCTATTCCCACTCCAAACATAACAACAATGGGGAAAGTGTTAGACTTTTGGGGCTTGGGGGAGATTTCTAATTCCCACCCAAACCTAAGCATATTGTGGAGAGTATTTGGACTTTGAGAGGGTCAGATTTACTATTCTCACTCCAAACTTAACCACATGGGGGAAGGTGTTGGGCTTTGGGGATGCCAGGTTTACTATACTCAATCTAAACTTAACAACATTAGAAAAATTGTTTTACTTTAGAAGGATCAAATGTATTACTTTAACTCTAAACTCAACAACATTAAAGAAAGAGTTGCAGTAGGGGGTGGGTGTTTGGGATTAATATTCCCACTCCAAGCATAAGCATATTAGGGAAACCATTGTAGTTAGGAGGCAGACTTACTAATCACGCTCTAAACCTAACCTCAATGGGGGGTTAGGTGGACTTTGTTGGAGGGGGATCAAATGTACTGTTCCTACCCTAAACATACCTATATTTGGGAAATTGTTGGACCTTTATGGGGGGGGGGGTCAAATTCACCATTCTCACTCCAAACTTAAACACTTTGACAAAAGTGTTAGACTTTAGCAGGGTCAGATTTTCTATTTACATATGAACGTATACACATGGAGGAATATGTTGGAATTATGTAGGTCAAATTTACTATCTGCACTCAAAAGGTTATCACAATGGGAAAAGTGTTGGAACTTGGAAGGTTTAGAGTTCCCATTCCCACTCCAAACATAACCACATTGAAGAAATGTTAAATGTTGGAGCAGAAAGATTTACTATTCCTATTCCAAACTTAATCCCAACCAGGTAAGTGTTGGAGTTTAGTGGAGTCAGATTTACTACTCCATTTTCAAGCTTAATCATATTTGGGACACGTTGAAGTTAGAAAGGGCCAGACTTATTATTCCCACTCCAAATTTAACCTAATTGGAAAAAGAGTTAGAATTTGGTGGGGAGGGTTAGATTTACTATTCTCACTCCACACCTAACCACACTGGGAACAAGTTAGAGATAAGGGGTTAGATTCACTATCCTACTCCAAACTGTATCACATTGGAAAAAGTGTTGAAGTTGGGTGGAAGGGCAAAGTTACTATTCCTCTTCCAAACTTAACCATTTTGGGAAAATACTGGACTTAGGGGAGGTCAGGTTTACTAGTCACACTTGAATCCTAACCTTATTATGGAAAGTGTTGACTCGGGGATGGTTAGATGTACTATTCCGACTCTAAACTTAACCACATTGGGGAAAATGTTGAACTTTATGGGCAGGGTCAGAGTTACTATTCCCAATCCAAACTTGACAACAGTGGGAAAAGTATACGCCTTTTGGAGGATCAAATTAACTAATCAAACTCCAAACCTAACCACATTAGGGAAAGAGTTGGAGGTAGGTGGGGGTGTCAGAGTTACTATTCCCACTTCAAACTTAATCACTTTGGGGGAAAATGTTGGACTTTGAGGGGTAACAAATTTACTGTTCCCACTCCAAACGTAACAACTTTGAGAATGTGTTAGACTTTGCGAGGGTCAGATGTACTATTTTCACTCCAAACTTAACCTCATTGGGAAAAATGTTGAACTTCAGTAGGGTGGAAATTACTATTCCCTCTCAAAACTTGACAATATTAGGAAAGGTCCTACATATACTATGCCCTCTCCAAACATAACCACATTGAGGGAGTGTTAAAGTTATGGAGGCAGAATATTTACTAGTTCCACTCTAAGCTCAACCATGTTGGGGAAATTGTTGGACTTTGGAGTGCAACAGATTTTCTATTTACATTCAAAATGGAATCACTTTGGGGGGAGTGTTGGTCTTTGGTGTCAAGAGAGGGGTCATATTTACTATTCCCACTCCAAACTTAAACATTTCGGGGAAAGTGTTGAAGTTAGGGTAGTCTGATTTACTATTCACACTCCCAACTTAACCACATTTTGGAGTTAGTATTGCGCCTTGAAAAGAGTCAAATGTACTATTCCCACTTAGGCATGGGATAAATGTGAATTATGGCAGTGTAATTTCGGGCATTTCCTGTTACTCTTGTTACATGAAGTTCCTGAGTTTATGCCATTTTGATATGACATATTAATTACACACCATTCATGGTAATGCTCCATTCACTGTACAAATTTATAGTGAAAGCACATTAACAACAGAAAGTGATCAGCTTTTGTTCACTGTGCTTTTAATTTGTGCGCTAACTTTTAGCTGGAGATCCATCCTCATGTCTGAAATTGATGTGAAAACACGTTTCACACCAAAATATAGCACTAAATAGCGGAGTTGCATTCCACATAATTACATGCAATATCAAGACCTTTTGCTGAAATTTTGCCTAAATACACGAAAGCATGTGAATTTAACAACTCCAAGTTTAACTACTTTGTGAAAAGTGTTGGACCTTGGCCACTTAGGTTTACTCTTCCCACTCCAAACGTAACTACATTGGGAGTAAGTGTTGGACCTTGGGCACTTAGACCGAGTCTGCCCAAATTTAACAACACTGGGGAAACAGTTATAGTTCCAGGCTTCACATTTTCTAATCCCACTCCAAACGTAACCACATTGGGGAAGGTGTTGGGCTTTGCATTTTGGTGGCATCGGATTTACTATTCCTACTCCAAAATTAACTGCACTATGAAAATATTGTATTTTTGGGAAATGGAAGGGGTTTCATTTAACATTTAAATTGCAATCTTTACCAGATCCTACCAAAAACATAGGTGGTCATTACAACCCTGGCGGACGGTGTTAAAGATGCGGTAATACCGCAAACAGGCCGGCGGACAAAAAAATTGAAATACGACCATGGCGGAAACCGCCAACAAAGACAGCCACTTTAACACACCGCCCGCCACGGCGGTACAGACAAACAGCACGGCGGTCACCGACAACAGACAGGAGGGAGACAATGTACCACCCACAGTATCACAACACACCAATCCACCACCTTTTCCGGGGCAGATTCTCCGTGGATAAAAACACGGCGGAAACAGCTTTTGCTATGGGAAAACGCTCACCTCTACACACTCCACGAGGAACGACGACTCCATGGAGCTGGAACTCCAAATACTACCTACCCTTGTCTTTCTGCTTCTCTACGACCAACAGCGACGTAGGCGCAGAAGATACCGGTGAGTACTGCATCTACGACACAGGGGAGGGGGGAGGCAAAAGTTAGGGGGCCACCCACCAAACACCCCCACCCCCACCCTCGCATATTACAACATACACACCAATGCAGTCAAAAATATCACATGAACAACCCACAATCCCCCCGGAAGAATGCAAAGACAAAGCGAATTGAGGTCAAACATTGTAATGTGCCAATATACATGTCATACAAAAATATACTGATATATATCTCGAAATCTGTCATAATTAAATATACAATACAAGAAGTAGTGCAGATATGTATACAACAATGTCCGTGCACCAACAGTCCAAAAATGCATGGGCGAGGCCCACAATAGATACCTGCCCAAAATCGGAGAGAACGCTGCCGAGGCATCAGATAGAAACACTACAGGCACCTCAGGGGGAAGGGAAGGGGGGGCACCTCAGCCACATGAATGCAAAGCCAGATCCACGACGGGGCTCCATGCCCATTGATGTATCCTGGGGAGTGCAAAGCCACAGTCTCACAAGTCTTTACAGTGGGTGGTTTGCCCACTGTGCCATCGTGGGGAGTGCAAAGCCACAGTCTCACAAGTCTTTACAGTGGGTGATTTACCCACTGTGCCATCCTGGGGAGTGCAAAGCCACAGTCTCACAAGTCTTTACAGTGGGTGGTTTGCCCACTGTGCCATCCTGGGGAATGCAAAGCCACATTTTCGCAAGTAGATGCAGTTCTCTACTGGTACTGGGTGGGACTGGGGCCCAGACTGGATGAGTCTCCCCATGAAAGTTCATGTCCTGTCACTGTCCCAGCTGCACATGGGAGAAGGATGCCTGATGTGGCGGCCTATTCATACCCACACGGTGTTTGCCCTGTTCAGCGGTCTTCACCATGGCGGTCTTGGCCCTGTTCAGCGGTGCTCTGACATAGCGGTCTTTGCCCTGTTCAGCGGCGCTTTGCCATGGCGGTCTTTGCCCTGTTCAGCGGTCTTCACCATGGCAGTCTTTGCCCTGTTCAGCGGTCTTCACCATGGCGGTCTTTGCCCTGTTCAGCGGTGCTCTGACATGGCAGTCTTTGCCCTGTTCAGCGGTGCTTTGCCATGGCGGTCATTGCCCTGTTCAGCGGTCTTCACCATGGCGGTCTTTGCCCTGTTCAGCGGTCTTCACCATGGCAGTCTTTGCCCTGTTCAGCGGTGCTCTGACATGGCGGTCTTTGCCCTGTTCAGCGGTCTTCACCATGGCGATCTTTGCCCTGTTCAGCGGTCTTCACCATGGCAGTCTTTACCCTGTTCAGCGGTCTTCACCATGGCAGTCTTTGCCCTGTTCAGCGGTGCTTTGCCATGGCGGTCTTTACCCTGTTCAGCGGTCTTCACCATGGCGGTCTTTGCCCTGTTCAGCGGTGCTTTGCCATGGCGGTCTTTGCCCTGTTCAGCAGTCTTCACCATGGCGGTCTTTGCCCTGTTCAGCGGTCTTCACCATGGCAGTCTTTGCCCTGTTCAGCGGTGCCTTGCCATGCCGGTCTATGGACTGTTCAGCGGTCTTCACCATGGCGGTCTTTGGCCTATTCAGCGGTGCTCTGACATGGCGGTTCGGATACTGGACATTGGTGTGTGGCATGACGAACTCCACACTGGACATTGGTGTGTGGCATGACGAACTCCACACTGGACATTTGTGTGTGGCATGACAAACTCCACACTGGACATTGGTGTGTGGCATGACGAACTCCACACTGGGCATTGGAGTGTGGCATGACGAACTCCACACTGGACATTGGTGTGTGGCATGACGAACTCCACACTGGACATTTGTGTGTGGCTTGACGTTCCATCATTGGCCAGTGGGGCTGTGGGATCCTGGTCCCTCCTGGGCTGTGACTCCGGCGGTGGTCTCCTGACCAGTAACAATACTTGTGCCCTCCTGGGCTGTGACTCTGGCGGTGGTCTCCTGACCAGTAACGGTACTTGAGCACTCCTGGGCTGTGACTCTGGCGGTGGTCTCCTGCCTAGTAACGATACTTGAGCCCTCCTGGGCTGTGACTCCGGCGGTGGTCTCCTGACCAGTAACGATACTTGTGCCCTCCTGGGCTGTGACTCTGGCGGTGGTCTCCTGACCAGTAACGATACTTGAGCCCTCCTGAGCTGTGACTCCGGCGGTGGTCTCCTGACCAGTAACGATACTTGAGCCCTCCTGGGCTGTGACTCCGGCGGTGGTCTCCTGACCAGTAACGATACTTGGGCCCTCCTGGGCTGTGACTCTGGCGGTGGTCTCCTGACCAGTAACGACAGTGCTGACGGTTGTGTCTGGACCGCCGGAAATTATGGCGCACTTCTCCGCCGTGACACTCACAACAGGTTGGGGAGACTTCCTCGGGACCTTCCCCACCTTCTTTGGAGTTACAGCTGACTCACCAATCGCCTTGGATCCCATTTCAGTTGATGTCCCACCAGGAGTCTTGACACGGTCCCGTCGTCCACTCTCCAATTTCAGAGCCTTTACAGGGGGTGGCTGACAGTGCCTTGGCTCCGGGTCCTACTGCCTGCCCTGGTGGACGGTGCACTCCAAAAACCTGGAACACGCACCACTGGTACTGGAGGCTTTTTGGCTGAGGCGCTACGACTGGACTGATGAATTGGAGGGGGGTGGGTGCAAAAAGGTCAATTTGACATAGGGACAGTTTCTGACGGACACTGGGATGGGTAGCTGGAGGGGGTCTGGGAGTGGAGGAAGAGGAGGTGGTTGTAGGATGTGTCACTTTAGGTGTTTTGGGTGCAGGTGCAGGTACTGGAGGCTGTCGTGAGGTGGATGGATGTTGGGTGAGTGATTGCCGGCATTTGTGTACTTTGGGAGGGGGCGTCACAGACACACTGGGAGAGGACACAGGGGACGTGTAAACGGCAGTGGAGGTGGTGAGTGCAGGTGAGTGGCTTGTGGTGCTGGGTGTCCTGGTGCGAGTCCTAGTGCCTGTACATGTGGTGCATGCAGGTGTGTGTGTAGACGACACTGGGAGGGAGGAGGGAGAAGAGGAGGAGGGGGACACAGTGGAGACAGTGGATGTTGCTGTGTCTGTATGGGTGTGATGCTTGTGTGAGTGCCTGTGGTGTGTGTGGTGCCTATGTTTGCTTGAGCTACTTTTGGGTGTTGACTTGTGTGCATGCTGGTCTGTTGGTGTGCTTGGGATGGGCTGGGGTACAGGGGATTGGGTCTGGGTGGAGGAAGTTGGAGGGGGGAGGCTGGACACAGGGACAATGGCTGCCATCAGTGCTGAGGCCAGAGATTGCAGGGTTAGCTGAAGGACAGCCTGACCAGAATGAATGCCTTCCAGGAATGCATTACCATGTTTCAACTCTTGATCTACACCCTGGATGGCATTCACAATGGTAGACTGCCCAACAGTGAGTGACCTGAGGAGGTCAATGGCCTCCTCACTGAGGGCAGCAGGGGTGACTGGGGCAGGGCCTGAGGTGCCTGGGGCAAAGGTGATGCCCACCCTCCTGGGTGAGCGGGCACGGGGCGAACGCTGAGGGGCTGCTGGGAGGGCAGCGCTGGTAGGGGAGGTGGCGGCTGTACCTGTAGAAGTGGGGCGCACAGATGGTGCCGCCACCACAGGGGAGCTCACATCGGCGGACGAGTCTGTGTCGCTGGTTGGTGATCCTGTGGCCTACGTGAAGCTCCCCTCGCCCTCCGTCCCACTGGTGCATTCAGAGTCTGTGGTGTGGCCCTCCATGGCCATGTGGGATGCAGCTCCCTCGTGCTCCGGTGCCACTGTACCTCCGCCTGATGATGCTGATGTACAAAAGGACAGGGAGAGCAGGAAAAGGGGGGAGACAGAAGAAAGAGAGTTTTAGTGCATGGCATACCGCTACCGTTGGCGGACAAGGCAGACGCAGCAGCCCCATGCATTACGCCGTGATCCTGACCTCTGCACATGCAATTTCTGGGATATGGCCTACATGGCAATGGGAGAAATCTGCGCACTTGGATGGCAAAGGGGCAACTATACCTCAACTTGCCACTGTTCTGAGCTGGGGTAGAGTCCCACATGGCCTACATTACGGAGGGGCCTTGCCTACCTAACTCGCCCTGGCCTAGGGACACCCACAGCCCACCTCCCCCACCCAGACACCTCCACTGCACGCAAAGTCCACAGAATGAGGTTGTACTCACCCCCTTGTGTCTGCTGTGCTGTCCTTAAGCGCCCACCCAACTCTGGGTAGGCCACCGCCAGGATCCGGAACATCAGGGGGGTCATGGTGCGACGGGCACCCCTTCCACGTTGGGAGGCCATCCCCAGCTGAGCCTCCGCCGTCTTCTTGCTGCAGCGGCGAATGTCCTCCCATCTCTTCCGGCAGTGGGTGCCCCGTCTCTGGTGGGCCCCCAGGGTCTGGACTTCCTTGGCGATGGCACGCCAAATGTCTCTCTTCTGGTGGGCGCTGGCCTCCATGACATGCACAAGGAAAGAGGAACAGTCATTACCTACTGCATCATCAATGTGAGTGGCCCCCTCCCAACTCTGGGCATGTGGCCCATTCATCCCCATGCATTTCTGTTCTTAGAACTCTCCCCCCTTCCCTCTCCCACCCAGCCCTGTCCACCCAGGCCTAGCCCATCCAACGTGCTGCCTGTGTACTGTGCCTGTGTTGGTCTGGAGGACCGTAGAGTAGCATGTACTGGGGGAGGACCCCATCCACAAGTTTCTCCAACTCCTGTGCAGTGAAGGCAGGGGCCCTTTCCCAGACGCAGCAGCCATTGTCGCTTCCAGACCGAGGTCACAGCAGCACTGGCAGTGTAGGTCCTCTCCTGTCGAAGGTCAGGTATCTAGTGATTGAACAGATAGAAAATGGCGGTGACGTCTGCGGCGGTGACGTCCGCAGCGGGGCGCATCATCACCGCCGGCGCACCTGTTCATTGGCCCCTGGGACCCATAGGGTCCAATGTTAACCAATGCAGCATTGCGCCACGCGGTCTACGACCGCCTACCGCGACGGTGTCCAACGCCAGCGCAGTTACCCCACAATTCCATTGTCCCACTTTAGAGGTCAGACAGCCGTCATTTCAGGGGCCCACATCGCTTCATTTACTACTGCGTCACACATACCCATACCGAGGCCTACACTCAAAACATATCCCGGAAGGGTTAATTGTCTGTTGTAGTCTTGTGTATGACTGTGGGTACATAACTGGAGGAATGGTGACTGTTTCTTCGCTGTTGTCCTTCTTAGGCACCGTCAGTTGGGACATTTGGGAAGATGGCGGAATCCGCCGGTGTACCGACCGCTGGTGGACCTGTTGACAATGGAAGAGAGACATTTGATCGTGACCTACCGGTTTGACCGTGCCACAATCCAGCAACTATGTACCCAGTTGGAGCCAGACCTGATGTCACCAATCCGCCATCCGAATGGAATCCACCCTGACGTTCAGGTGCTGTCAGTGCTCCATTTCCTTGCAAGTGGGTCATTTCAGACTACTGTGGCCATGGCATCAGGGATGTCCCAGCCTCTGTTTTCGAACGTTTTGTCCAGAGTGTTGTCTGCCCTGTTGAAACACGAAAGGAGATACATCATTTTCCCAGAGGTGGAGGATTTGCCTACAGTGAAAGGTGACTTCTATGCCCTTGGACATATCCTCAACGTCACAGGTGCCATTGATGGGACCCATGTAGCTCTGGTCCGTCCCCCCGCAGGAGTGAACAGGTGTACAGGAACAGGAAGAGTTATCATTCGATGAATGTCCAGATGGTCTGTTTGGCAGACCAGTACATCTCGAAGGTAAATGCTATGTTCCCTGGCTCTGTGCATGACGCCTACATCCTGCGGAATAGCAGCATCCCTGATATGATGGGTCAGCTCCAGAGGCACCGTGTATGGCTATTGGGGGACTCTGGTTACCCCAACCTTTCCTGGCTATTGACCCCAGTGAGGAATCCCAGGACCAGGGCAGAGGAACGTTACAATGATGCCCATGGGCGGACTAGGAGGGTGATCAAACGCACCTTCGGCCTCCTGAAGGCCAGGTTCAGGTGCCTACATATGACAGGTGGGTCCCTATTCTACTCACCGAAGAAGGTGTGCGACATCATCATCGCCTGCTCCATAATTTGGCTTTGCGACGCCAGGTGCCTTTTCTGCAGGAGGATGATCCAGATGACGGTGTTGTAGCAGCGGTAGAGCCTGTGGAGCCTGTGGACAGTGATGAGGATGAATCTGAGGAAGAAGAAAACGACAACAGGGAGTCAGTCATACAGCAATATTTCCAGTGAAACACAGGTGAGAACATTTTCAGGTTTCACATTACATTAACTTTCACACGTCTACCTCTATCCTGTACCTACATTTCACTCACTATTTGTTAACTGAGTTGTCCCCTTCCATTTCAGTTTCACAAATGTGGTAACCTACGTGTCAACAGCTTGCACCCTTGAAGGGCTTGTGATGTGTGACATTGGTATGTTGGCCTTCCAATGGGTAACCCTTTTTGACACTGTAATTGACAATACAAAGTTCAAAATCATAGACTGACTCCAGTTTTATTAGTGTTTCAAGGGTGTTTATTTAAGTGCATAAACATGAAGAGGGGTTGTGAAATGGGGATGGGTTATGGTGGAAGAATGTCCATGGCAGAGTCCAGTCTATTAGTCTCACAGGTACATTGCACATCTGGCCATTGGAAGTGGAGCTGGGGCAGTTCTGAATTGGACAGGGTAACAAAGTGGGACAGTGGGGGGACAATCAGGGTAGTCTTATTTCCTGGTGGGGGTCTTGCCATCTTGCTCTGTCCTGTTCCTGGATCTCAGGGACCGCTTTCGTGGTGGTTGTCCGTCTGCAGGGGGTGGGCTACTGGTGTGTTGGTCCTGTGGCGGGGCGTCCTGTCCACTAGCGCCGGCGGAGGTGGTGGGCATTTCATCGTCCTGGCTAGTGTCAGGGGCCCCTTGGAGTGCCACGGTGTCCCTCAAGGTCTTTTGAATGTCCGTCAGCACCCCTACGATGGTGCCCAGGGCGGAGCCGATGGTCCTGAGCTCCTCCCTGAACCCCAAATACTGCTCCTCCTGCAGACGCAGGGTCTCCTGCAACTTGTCCAGGACCGTAGCCATCATCTCCTGGGAGTGGTGGTATGCTCCCATGATGGAGGAGAGGGCCTCGTTGAGAGTAGGTTCCCTTGGCCTGTCCTCCCTCTGTTGCACAGCAGCCCTCCCAGTTCCCCTATGTTCCTGTGCCTCCATCCCCTGGACCGTGTGCCCACTACCACTGCCCCCAGGTCCCTGTTGTTGTTTGGGTGTTGGGTTCGCCTGGGTGCCCTGTAGTGGTGGACACACCGCTGATTGACCTGTCCTGGGTAGGGAGGTATGGGCCCGCTGGGTGGATGCTGTGCTGGTGTTACCAGAGGGTGGCAGCTCGGTGTTGGGCTGTGGCTGGGCAAGGGGAACCGACTGTCCTGAGGCCCACGATGGTCCGGGCTGGTCATCAAGATCCAGTAGGGCAGGGCTGCTGTCGTCACTGTGGGCCTCTTCTGGGGGTGGAGTGGTGTTGTCTGGACCCTCTGGTGTGGTGACGTTCCTTCGGGTTCCTGCGGGGGTATAAGTACATGATTATTGCATGTGTGTGTTTCATGGTGTGCAATGGTTGGGTGTGCGTGTATACCAGTGCTAGCATTCCTGTGTGGGGGCTTGTGTGCTGATGGTTGGGGGGTGTTCTGGGTCTGTGCAGTGGGCATGCTTTAGTGATGGGTAGCCATGCTTAGTTGTGTCATGCAGGTCTTGGGGTTGGGATGGGTGGTTGGTGTTATGGGTACATTAGTGAGGAGTTAGGGTGTTAGGGGAGGGTGTGAGGGTGGGGGTTTGTGATAGCATGCAGGTAGGGTGGGGGATATGATAGTTGAGATTTGACTTACCAGTGTCCGTTCCTCCAACGACTCCTCCGAGGCCCTCAGGATGCAAGATGGACAAGACTTGCTCCTCCCATGTTGTTAGTTGTGGGGGAGGAGGAGGGGGTCCGCCGCCAGTCCGCTATACCGCGATGTGGTGCCTGGATACCGTGGAACGCACCTTCCCCCGTAGGTCGTTCCACCTCTTCCTGATGTCCTCCCTATTTCTTGGGTGCTGTCCCACAGCGTTGACCCTGTCAACTATTCTTTGCCATAACTCCATCTTCCTGGCTATGGATGTGTGCTGTACCTGTGAGCCAAATAGCTGTGGCTCTACCCGTAGGATTTCCTCCACCATGACCCTGAGCTCCTCCTCAGAGAAGCGGGGGTGTTTTGGCGTGACATGGGGTGGTGTGTGTGAGGTGTGGGGTGGTGTATGTGTTGATGAGTGTGGTAAGTGTAGTGGTATGTGGTGTTTTGTGCGTGGATGTTGTGTGGGTGATGGTGTAGTGTGCCTCTGTTTGATGGGGTTCTCTATTCTGTGCTGTCTCTCTATGGCCTTCTCTCTAATTTTGGGTCGTAGGGGTTTGTGGGTGATGTGGGTGTGTGTTTTATATTGTATTGGATGTGTGGGAGTGTTGTTTGTATGTGTATCAGGTGTGTGTATTTGGGTTTGTCCAATGTGGCGGTGTTTTGGAGCTGTGTGTGTATTTTGAGCGCGGCGGTGTGTACCGCCAATGGAATACCGCGGTTGAAAGACCGCTGCTGGATTCGTGGGTCATAATAGCTTGGGCGTGTTTCTGTTGGCGTGGAGGTGGAGGATTTGTTTCCGCATGTTTATCGCTGACCTTTGGTGTGGCGGTATTGTGTGGGTGTCTGAATTTCGGCGGATTCTGTGATGTGTGTCATAATAGCTGTGGTGGCCTCCCGCCGCCGCCGCGGTGTATTGGCGGTCTTCTGCACGGCGGTAAGCGGCTTTTACCGCCAATGTTGTAATGACCCCCATAATGTGGAGCTAAAAAACACTGAAAACAAACTCTATCCCTTAAGGTTTAAAACCTAAAAAACACACTAAGGGGGTCATTCCGACCCCGGCGGCATTCTGACTTTCCCGCTGGGCGGGCGACCGCCAAAAGGCCGCCCGCCCACCCAGCGGGAAAGCCCCAGCAACGATGAAGCCGGCTCCGAATGGAGCCGGCGGAGTTGCTAGTGTGTGACGGGTGCAGTGGCACCCGTCGCGATTTTCAGTGTCTGCTAGGCAGACACTGAAAATCATTATGGGGCCCAGTTAGGGGGCCCCACGACACCCGTTCCCGTCATCCTGTTCCTGGCAGTTTTTACCACCAGGACCAGGATGGCGGGAAGGGGGTCGGAATCCCCATGGCGGTGCTGCGAGCAGCGCCGCCATGGAGGATTCTTTGGGGCAGGGGTAAACCGGCGGGAAACCGCCGGTTGCCCTTTTCTGACCGCGGCTTTATCGCTGCGGTCAGAATTGCCCATGAAGCACCGCCAGCCTGTTGGCGGTGCTTCCGCGGCACTCTGCCCTGGCGGTTTTCAACCGCCAGGGTCAGAATGACCGCCTTAGTAACACATTACACATAAATAATATTTTTAAATATACTTAAAATACAAATCATTAAGGGCCTCATTTTCAGTTTCCCGACCACCATACTCCCAACAGGATGGCGGCCGCTGTAGTGGCGCCACCCGCCCGACCTATTAGGTGTTTCCTGCTAGGCTGACGGGTAGTAGCCTAGGTTTCCACTCTTCAGCCCAGTAGGAAACAGGCGGCAGCATGTCTCTGGGTCAAAATCAAGCCAGCAGCGTCCGACTCTAACAAAGCAAGGAATAACGCTATTCTAAAGTCAATCATACCCCTAAAGAAAGTGGTAAGAAATGTACGCTGTACTGTAGAGGGCCAGTCTATAGATAATTACCTGAATCACAATTCTATAAATGAGCCAGTCAATGAATCCCCCACTCCTCTGACCCTTAACACCCAAGGCCTAAAACAACTCTTCCTAGATGGTTGTTTACAAATAGTATAGATTTAGCTGTGTTACAGGAGACATTTCTTTTAGTGGTGGATACCAAAAGAATGAAGTTGTAATACTACCCATTCCATTTCCAGTGTTGGAGGGTTGGTGATACTTGTTAGATCTAACATCCTATTTCAACTAGGGACAGCACATAGGCATAAGGAGGGGATATGTTAGGGTTAAGAGAGAACATCTCTGGTAGGCCTCTTACAGTGCTCTCACTTGATAAACCCAACAATAATCTGTTTCCAACTATATTACATTATGTGAAACTGGACTGGAGGGTCCTGAATAAAGCATGGGACCTTAGTTTGGATATGTCAGACCCATCGTGGTACAACACAGAGGTTCCCTCTTCCTGTAAGGCAGGGATTGATGACATGAATCATATGTATATATAAGGAGCTTCCTCCATCACACTGAGAGTGATTAAATACTCTTTCAATGTAAATATTACTCATTCTCAGATTGACTACCTTTTCCTGATGCCAAATCTGTCACAAACACTTCAGATTGCGAAAACAGGAACTTGAGTCTTATACAATCACACACCTGTGATTATGACTTTGGCTATCATATCTCAAAAGCTTCATTATTTCAAGGGTGGACAATTAATGATGTTGTGTCTAGAGATCCACTCCTGAGAGAGATCATTAGAGAGACCAATAAGAATTATTTTAAAAAAATGTGACAGAAGGTTTGTCTTGGTCAGTGTTTTAGGATGTAGCCAAAGCAGGTTTAAGTTGTGAATTAAGTAAGTATACATCAACCTTTATTAGAGTGGCTAAAATAGATGCTTAAAACTGAAGGCAAAAATAAAAAGATTTGAACAAAAGTATAAAACTAAAAGGACACATAAAGCATGCAGAGAATTATGAAAGTCTAGGAGAGTTGTAACATTTATGTTAATTATAGAACTGACCCATACAATACTTGAAAAAGGTGCAAACGCTTACAGGCTTTTAGCTTGTAAAATAAGAAAATATTGAACTATAAGCTATTACAGACTGTATAGGATGGAGAAGGAGTACTCCAAACTATGGACCAGGCAATTATAGTATTAGTTTGGAAGATTTCAGCTCTACATTATACAGAGCCAAGCCAGAAGATTCATCTCTCCTGGATGACTACTTAGAGGAAGGTGGAGTTCCTGTTAAAATTAATCGGAAGGGTCAAGAACTACCTAAGAGGCTAGGAAGTAATGAAATCACTACATAATATCAAGGCCCTTGGCCTTGATGGATTCCTGACCTCTTTTTATGTGAATTTCAATGAGATACTGATAGAAGTGTATAAACTCAAATGATCAACCTGAGGATGATGTAGTCCACTCACCTTAATCCTGAAGTCTGAGTAAGACATGGATCTAGTGGCTACTACAAACCAATCGCCCACCCTTTTTTCACCTTTTCAGGTGAGAAAAATATTGTCAAATCAGGGACAATAGAAGACTCACCCTATAGATAATATCTGAAGCCTTAACAAACAAAATCCAGTTACTCCTTCTATTGCTAGACGTGGGCTTTTGGCAGGAACCAATGGTAATACCCTCAAATAGTTCTTGTTAAATCCTGTATTGTCCCAAAATTGTGAACCTTCACCCTCTCCAATTTCCAGAAAGATTCTACTGCAACAAAGGAAAGAGCAGAACTTTCATATTTTGTAAAGGGGTACAAGGTAACAGGGCCTGTTGTCACCATCTGTTTTCTCCCTGACAATGGAACTCTTTTTACAAGAAGTGATGGCAAATCAAGACATTACAGGTTTGCAGATGAAAAATGGTGAGATAAAAGTAGTATAGTTTGCAGATGATATCCTTTATTTCTTGAAGGATCCCACTAGCTCCCTGCCAGCTTTACTCTGGGAGATGCGGAAATTCTAGGAGGTAGTGAGCTATAAAATCAAGTATTGTAAATCTAAGGGAATGGGAGTCAGCACGGATCTAGAAAATAGGACAGATATACTCCACATGCCTTTGAGTGGTCACCTCAGGGTATTACTTACTGTAACAGGGTCAGAGTAATGGAGGCTCACAGGCGATACTGTAGTGTATGGTGTTTATTAATTTAACAGAAGTAAGTAACAGTTCTACAATTCCTTTCTCCTCCTCTTTGGGTCTTTTTCTTTCTTTTCCCTTTTCCTCTGTGTGCTCTTCGTATGGTCTTCACCGTCTTTATTCTTCTTTCCCCAGTTGGTGACTCAGGAGGTGCATGGAAGGAAAGAAGAATACATGAATTTTGGTTTTGAATGATAAGTATTACTACTGATATGTTTTCTCTTTCTCTCCCTTTTGTCTGGTCTGTCTCTCTCTCTTTCTCTCCCTTTTGTCTGGTCTGTCTCTCTCTTCCCCTCTTTGGGTCTTCTTTTCTCTTGCTTGCTGTCTTTATCTTTTCCTTTCTGTGTTATTGTTTCCTTCAGTTTTTTTCTTTCTTTGCTTTCTCTCTCTCTCTGCTTCTTTTTATTCTCTCCTGTTTCCCTGGTTTTCTCTTTTTTTTGTATAGTCTTTCTCTCTTCTATATTCTCTGCTTGCCTTTTTTTCCTTTTACAAAATAGTCTGTTCGGTGTAGGAAAGTACCATCTTGCCTGGCATGTTACCCCCATTTTTCACTGTATATATGTTGTTTTAGTTGTATGTGTCACTGGGACCCTGGTAACCCAGGGGCCCAGTGCTCATAAGTGTGCCTGAATGTGTTACCTGTGTAGTGACTAACTGTCTCACTGAGGCTCTGCTAATCAGAACCTCAGTGGTTATGCTCTCTCATTTCTTTCCAAATTGTCACTAACAGGCTACTGACCATTTTTACCAATTTACATTGGCTTACTGGAACACCCTTATAATTCCCTAGTATATGGTACTGAGGTACCCAGGGTATTGGGGTTCCAGGAGATCCCTATGGGCTGCAGCATTTCTTTTGCCACCCATAGGGAGCTCTGACAATTCTTACACAGGCCTGCCACTGCAGCCTGAGTGAAATAACGTCCACGTTATTTCACAGCCATTTTACACTGCACTTAAGTAACTTATAAGTCACCTATATGTCTAACCTTTACCTGGTAAAGGTTAGGTGCAAAGTTACTTAGTGTGAGGGCACCCTGGCACTAGCCAAGGTGCCCCCACATTGTTCAGAGCCAATTCCCTGAACTTTGTGAGTGCGGGGACACCATTACACGCGTGCACTACATATAGGTCACTACCTATATGTAGCTTCACAATGGTAACTCCGAATATGGCCATGTAACATGTCTATGATCATGGAATTGCCCCCTCTATGCCATCCTGGCATAGTTGGCACAATCCCATGATCCCAGTGGTCTGTAGCACAGACCCTGGCACTGCCAAACTGCCCTTCCTGGGGTTTCACTGCAGCTGCTGCTGCTGCCAACCCCTCAGACAGGCAGCTGCCCTCCTGGGGTCCAGCCAGGCCTGGCCCAGGATGGCAGAACAAAGAACTTCCTCTGAGAGAGGGTGTAACACCCTCTCCCTTTGGAAAATGGTGTGAAGGCAGGGGAGGAGTAGCCTCCCCAGCCTCTGGAAATGCTTTGTTGGGCACAGATGTGCCCAATTCTGCATAAGCCAGTCTACACCGGTTCAGGGACCCCTTAGCCCCTGCTCTGGCGCGAAACTGGACAAAGGAAAGGGGAGTGACCACTCCCCTGACCTGCACCTCCCCTGGGAGGTGTCCAGAGCTCCTCCAGTGTGCTCCAGACCTCTGCCATCTTGGAAACAGAGGTGCTGCTGGCACACTGGACTGCTCTGAGTGGCCAGTGCCACCAGGTGACGTCAGAGACTCCTGCTGATAGGCTCCTTCAGGTGTTAGTAGCCTATCCTCTCTCCTAGGCAGCCAAACCCTCTTTTCTGGCTATTTAGGGTCTCTGTCTCTGGGGAAACTTTAGATAACGAATGCATGAGCTCAGCCGAGTTCCTCTGCATCTCTCTCTTCACCTTCTGATAAGGAATCGACCGCTGACCGCGCTGGAAGCCTGCAAACCTGCAACATAGTAGCAAAGACGACTACTGCAACTCTGTAACGCTGATCCTGCCGCCTTCTCGACTGTTTTCCTGCTTGTGCATGCTGTGGGGGTAGTCTGCCTCCTCTCTGCACCAGAAGCTCCGAAGAAATCTCCCGTGGGTCGACGGAATCTTCCCCCTGCAACCGCAGGCACCAAAAAGCTGCATTACCGGTCCCTTGGGTCTCCTCTCAGCACGACGAGCGAGGTCCCTCGAATCCATCGACTCTGTCCAAGTGACCCCCACAGTCCAGTGACTCTTCAGCCCAAGTTTGGTGGAGGTAAGTCCTTGCCTCACCTCGCTGGGCTGCATTGCTGGGAACCGCGACTTTGCAGCTACTCCGGCCCCTGTGCACTTCCGGCGGAAATCCTTTGTGCACAGCCAAGCCTGGGTCCACGGCACTCTAACCTGCATTGCACGACTTTCTAAGTTGGTCTCCGGCGACATGGGACTCCTTTGTGCAACTTCGGCAAGCACCGTTTCACGCATCTTTGTAGTGCCTGTTTCTGGCACTTCTCCAGGTGCTACCTGCTTCAGTGAGGGCTCTTTGTCTTGCTCGACGTCCCCTCTCTCTTCAGGTCTAATTTGCGACCTCCTGGTCCCTCCTGGGTCCCAGCAGCGTCCAAAAACGCCAAACGCCCGATTTGCAGCTAGCAAGGCTTGTTGGCGTCCTTTCGGCGGGTACACACTTCTGCACGACTCTCCAAGGCGAGATGGATCCGTCCACCAAAGGGGAAGTCTCTAGCCCTTTTCGTTCCTGCAGAAACCTCAGCTTCTTCTGTTCAGTCGAAGCTTCCTTGCACCCGCAGCTGGCATTTCCTGGGCATCTGCCCATCTCCGACTTGCTTGTGACTTTTGGACTTGGTCCCCTTGTTCCACAGGTACCCTAGATTGGAAATCCACAGTTGTTGCATTGCTGGTTTGTGTCTTTCCTGCATTATTCCTCTAACACGACTCTTTTGTCCTTAGGGGAACTTTAGTGCACTTTGCACTCACTTTTCAGGGTCTTGGGGAGGGTTATTTTTCTAACTCTCACTATTTTCTAATAGTCCCAGCGACCCTCTACAAGGTCACATAGGTTTGGGGTCCATTCGTGGTTCGCATTCCACTTTTGGAGTATATGGTTTGTGTTGCCCCTATCCCTATGTTTCCCCATTGCATCCTATTGTAACTATACATTGTTTGCACTGTTTTCTAAGACTATACTGCATATTTTTGCTATTGTGTATATATATCTTGTGTATATTTCCTATCCTCTCACTGAGGGTACACTCTAAGATACTTTGGCATATTGTCATAAAAATAAAGTACCTTTATTTTTAGTATAACTGTGTATTGTGTTTTCTTATGATATTGTGCATATGACACTAAGTGGTACTGTAGTAGCTTCACACGTCTCCTAGTTCAGCCTGAGCTGCTCTGCTAAGCTACCATTATCTATCAGCCTAAGCTGCTAGACACCCTATACACTAATAAGGGATAACTGGGCCTGGTGCAAGGTGCAAGTACCCCTTGGTACTCACTACAAGCCAGTCCAGCCTCCTACATTCGGTCTTTAATTTCCTGGGTGCCCGTGAAATAGTGTGAGGATACTAACAAAACACAAACAATACAAAACTAAATGGTAAGAAGTAATGTAACTATATTGTGGTTGTGATCAGATTGTGCCTACCCTGTTCTCTCTTTCGTCCCCCCTTTCCAAAACCCTCCTCCCAGCGTCTCCGCTATTCCTGTTCCCTTTCCTGTCTTAGGACCGTACCTGACTGGGCCACACTCTTCCCAGAGCTTGGCTGGTCTGCTCGCCTCGTCACCTCCTGCGCGTCCCACAGTGCATCACAAGGGTTGTTGGGCCTCTGCAGACTTCGTCGTCTTTGTTCCGGCGTCATCTCCTCCGCTCCGCTCCTCTGCTGTTTTCTCCCGTCTTCGCCGTCTTCCCTGGGAGAATCTGCTGACTCCCATGGTGAGGTCTTCATGGGTTTAAAAACCCCTCCTCCTTCCGTGTTCGTCTCCTCATTGGCTGCTGTATCGTCTATATCCGGGTCAACCTGTTCAGACCCGATGATGCCCCCAGGGTACTGCTGTGCCTTACCTCCGATGCTCAACTCGGCACACTTACCCTCCTCAATAAATAACCTCAACGATCCTAATGTTTCGTCAATGCTTGACATACTTTTCAAAGTTTTGTACATATGGGGGAAACTGGAGATATCCTGGATAGGGAGAATTAATTGTGTGAAGATTCATTTTATGCCTAGACTACTTTACTTGACTAGGCGTCTGATTCAGATATTGGCAGATTTGGTTCTCTTGGTTTCCCTGTCTGCCACTAGGCAGTCAGCTTGCTCTATTTAGATGCTTGTTGGTCGATGAACAAAAGTACGTCAGAGCGCTGGTGTCTCAGTCAGAATTTTCCTCTTGCATCGATGGCATCATATGCAAAAGGGACTGTACAGCCAGTTTTTCCAACAGGCAATTCACAATGTGCCTTCCTACTGACGTAACTGTGGTGGATAAACCTCCACACCTGAGATGGCGGATTTGAGAAGATATAGGCCTGAAACATACCTTTTTCTCTCTTTTTCTATTCCTTTTCCATCATGAACCAGATCGTCTAAGTCCTTCCTTTGAAGCTGCATCTTGACCATGAAGCAAACCAACCCTGTCAATCCCGGAATCAAAGGTACGTGTCTTTTTTAACTGTAACCTTTGGAATTGTCTGTTTATATTAGCCCTGGACTTGTGCATTTTACATTCACACTAAGCAATATTTTACTAATGTGCAATGCATATGTGTGTAATGTGGTCATTTAAGAAATTTAAATAAACAAACATGTATAATTTGATTTAATTTTAAAATGTGGTGCAAGTGGTCTTCTTGCTAATAGACACCTACACAGACATTAATCCCAAATTCAAAATAAATGTGTCCATACAGGTGTGTTTATTCATTTTTCAGAAACTATGAAATCATATGTATTTGCATTACACAATTTTTGAATAATATAAATTTAATAAAATGTAGAAATTGCACTACAAAGGCAACAAGTCTGTTTGTAATAATTGTTTAATCAATGTTAGTTCACAACTTAAAACGTCTTATATATTTATTAATGTCATATTTCCCCTTTTCTAGTTCATTGTTTGTATAATATTACATTTTAATTTACTCTAAAGTTTTTAAATGTATGATGCACATGTGCTCATTTTGACACTTATCAATTTGAAATAAACACAGCTGTATTAACACTTAAAAATAAAAATGTTTAATTTTGGTGTAAGTGTCCATTATCATGATGATTGCTTGCACCAAAATTGTTATGTTCATTACAAATTTTTATCACTAATGTTTGCACTGTACAAATTATTCAGTCATTGAAAAAAGCTTTTGTCTTTACTGTCATAAAAGTATGTTTATGTACCTCACATTTTCAAATTAACATTGTTACTAACCAATGACTTCTAAAGGAACAATGATGTCAGAAGAAACTTTGTAAACATTTTTATTCAAACAAAAATATGAATAGAGGAAAATCATAATGTAGAGCATTAGTCATTGGGGTTTTTGCCCAAAAGTTGCCTCCTAAATAGACTGCCAAGGAGTAACCTTCCCAGGAAGGGGTATTTAGTAGGCACAAAGCAGACACCTCAAGGATCCTTCTTGGGAGGGGTAAGGTTTGGTTTCACAGGGGTTAGTGATAGGTAAGGCATTGATTTGGGTGGAGGAGTATGGGTAGGAGAGGTGTGAGAGGATTGGGTTTGGGAGGGAGAGGTAGCTTGAGTAGTTGATGTGTGTGTCTATTTTGCAATTGCATGTGGGTCTGGTGTACGCTGTGTATGTTTGGGTGTGAGTTTTGTGGAAGGTGTTTGGTGTTCTGTTGTGTGTTTGCATTTGGGTTTGGTTGGTGTTGTGTGAGTGTGTTTGAATGAGTGTGTTGTTGAGGTGGTTGGTGTGGATGTGGTGCATGTGTCTGTATGTTTTGAAGGTGTATGTGTATTTAGTGTGTGGTTTTGCAGGTGTTTGGTGTTTGAGTGAGTGTGTACATTTGTGTTTTGTGGGTATTGTTTTGTGTCTAGGTGTGCTTTTGTGTGAGTGTGTTTGTTTGGATGAGTGTGCTGTTAGGGTAGTTGTGGGTGTGGTGGTGGGTGTGGGTAAGGTGGTGGTTGTGGTGCTTGTGGGTGTGGGTAAGGTGGTGGTTGTGGTGCTTGTGGGTGTGGTGGCAGTTATGGGTGTGGTGGTAGCTGTGGGTCTGATGGGGTTGTCGGTGTGGTGGTGGTGGTTGTGGGGGTGGTGGTGATGGATGTGGTACCTGTGGGAGTAGTGTCAGTAGTGTGTGCATGTTGCTTGGGTATCTGTGTTATTTTCCTCTGTTTGTGTTTATTTGTGTGTGAGTGTGCTGCTAATGTCTGTTAGAGTGGGAGCCTGCAATAGAGCGAGTGTCCTTGGGATAGGGGTGGAACTTGGGATTTGGGATGAGAGAGGGAACTGAGTTAGGGCACACGGTTGGGCTGGTTGGAAGGCTGCAAAGAGTGTGGAGGGTATTTTAGCAAGCAATCTCTGCATGTCAGATATTGAGCTATGCATTGCATCCAGAAATGCAACATTTGTTGCATTTGGCAACTAAGGCCCTGGTTGCTATTCACGATCACAGTCTAGCCTACAGAGATGCTGTGTAGGATATCAATTGTCTCCTCACTTAGTGCAGCCAGGGGGACACGAACAGGTGTTGAGGTGCCTGCAGCAAAGGAGACCTTAGCCCTTTCAGGGGGTCAGGTTTGGCCAACTGGGTGGTGAGCAAGAGGGAGGGTGGAGATAGGTCAAGGATGAGGATGGCACAGTTCCTGTAGAGTCTGCCACCACTAGGGACTGGTCGCTTGTAAGGGCCTCCAAAGATGATGAAGAGCTGGTGGCCTCTATTCCAGTCACCTCACCCATGGCACTGTGTCCATCAGTGTCCGACTTCTCACCACCCAACACACAGTGCCCAGCTGCTTGCCCACCTTCATAGCCAATGTCTCTTCATCTGCTCCTGAAGATACTAAAAAGGCATATACAATAGTTTTATTCTATCTGTGTAAAAAAATTATCATGAGGTTTTTTTATCAGCACAGTTTATAAAATGCTCATATTTTGATTGCTTCAAGGCTTTCAAATTTAGGTTTGCTTTACCATTGTCCCATGCATGTAAGAACAGCTTCAAAAACCATTTAGTCTCAGTTTTTGTGATTTCCCATTATTTCTCCCATACTATTTATGTTCCTTTTTCTTAACCATGTTCAATTTTCACCAGGAATTGTTTAACACATCTGAAGGGTTCTGATTGGTTGTTTTGTTAATAGTGAACATATGTCACAAAAATCAATCACAAGCAAAAATATATTTGTACATTGTTCACTGTCCGTCTTCAAAAGTCCCTGTAACTAATCTCTTTTTCTTAAATATTGATCTATCATCTGGGCATAACAAAGGGCATAAAAAGTTGTTCATGTGCCTAAAACCCTGTCTGTATTTTGTTAAACTCTACAAATTCATTTTTCAAAAAACTGATTGACTTACATGCACATTTGTGAAGGGGTAAGACATCATGCAAATCTGTCCCTTTTAACATAATTTGAATTGTATGTGTTAGCAAAACATATTTGTAATATGTTTTTACTAAAATGTATTCTCATGTTTCTAGTCTTTTTGCTTCACATGCTCACTATTGTTTGTCTATAATACCAACTCACCAACATGATGTTTGGAACATCCACTGTATTATAAGTGCATTTTATGCTTTTTCACCTGTAATAGGGCCAACATAAGCTCCTTCAAAACTGTGATGGAGCATCACACTTAGCACAATTATAAATTGTTGTCTGTTTCATATAAATGTCCCTTATAACAAACAAACCCAGGTAAAAAAATTTAGGCATGCATGTGTCTGCTCAAAGTAGTCCTTTGTTAGTGATCAGAAATATAATGGTATCATTTTCAACAGATAAATATACAAAACGCATTATCATATATCTTGTGCAAAACCACCACCTTAAAGAACTCTTCTTGTGCGTTGGACATGTATCAAACTTTATGTTGATGGCATAATTTGTTGCTCTAACAAAATAGTTATTTAACAAGAAAAACACAAAAAATACATCAAGCTATGGACAGGCCATCGGATGTATGCAGGTCATTAGGAGGGTGAAGGTGTGGTGTTCACGCTTTCCATGTTGGCAAGACTGGCTGAGTTGGACTTTAGCTGACTTCTTTGTCGAGCTTCAAAGGTCCTCCCATCTTTCGCGGCAATGGATGATGCACCACATGTAGTCCCCCAGGGCCTTTCAGGTATTTTTCTTCTGGTTTTCTTCTGATCGGTATTGACCTGTATGAATACAAAAAATGAAAGAAATAAAATGTGAGGTTTTGTACTTATGAACCTAAACATTTGTAGTAACCTGTTGAATGCCCTTATCACTTTTCATGTCCTTAGTTTAATTCAGGCCAGTTACGTCATCTGCACCAGGGGTCTGCAACATTTTCTGTAATGAGAGCTACTTCTGATCTGTGAAAAAAATTGTGAGCTACTGAAGGCTAAATAGCTTGAGCATTGTTAATGGACTCCCCACTCTCAGCTTCATTATCTCAATGCCTGATGTCCCTAGAGCCAGATAC
Source organism: Pleurodeles waltl (assembly GCF_031143425.1). Taxonomy (NCBI): domain Eukaryota; kingdom Metazoa; phylum Chordata; class Amphibia; order Caudata; family Salamandridae; genus Pleurodeles; species Pleurodeles waltl. The sequence continues at coordinate 556,758,322 of NC_090445.1, read as the reverse complement.
TATGGCTTGAAACATATACTATGACTAAGGGCACTAAGAAATGACTGCCATGTGTGTCAGTGAGTGCGCTGTCTAAGGTGATGTATGAACAAGCGTGCATATGAATGGGATATGTTTGTCGGGGGACTTAGAGCCTGTGTTGCATGTAACCGCAGCATAAGACATATCTTTCACACAAACACACACTCATGATCTTTAAACTGGGATAAAGTTAGAGTGAAGAGAAAATTGCAGACAGGTTCATAATATGAACCATTTTTCTGCACTTTAAATTTCTCTCATTTGAAAAAATGGCTGCACTTTTCACTCATACTTATGGCACAGTGTCTACTGGCCACTGGTCACTGCGAGTAAGGGTGTTTGCAAGTGCAACACTTTGAAATGGTAGATAATTGAAATGAAGAATTCATTTAATCGTCAAGGTAACTTTTCATTTTAATTGTCTGATATTTAAAAGCATTCAGAAACATAGGTTTGTTCACAGCTCCAATACCGAGGTGACAATGACTTTTATTTAAAAATTAAATACCTCGGGGCTTCAGTTGTTCAATTCTGTGAGCCAGCCTGGGTCATAAATCTGACTTAGCACTGCTCATTACAAGGCCCTGCTATCTGCAGCCTTGTGATAATAATGTAAAATGAACAGAGCTGTCCCTGAACCTGAAAAGGAATATTTGTGCCAATTTAAAATTGAACTCAAGACTGTGAGCTATTCTGAAGGTGTTTGGGAGCTACAGGTAGCTCACAATCGACTGGTTGGAGACACCTGACATAAGGGACATAAGGTGAGTGATTGGTGGAATAATGTATATAACAAAAACATTTTTATCTGGTATGTCACCATATATATATATATATATATATATATATATATATCTATATATATATATATACATATGTCAATCTATATTGCAAATATAATATATTTTCTAATTAAACATGTTAATTTTCAAGATTTCACACAAATTTATTACACATATATATGTATTTTAATAGACACCAAAAACAAAATAGGGTACCAGACACCCACCACATACTATTCTTGTGGTATTGTCCAATTATATTGTGTTTAAAAAAATCACACTGTAATTCATCCATATTATTTTAAAAGGCCTGAGACTTCACTTCAATAACTACACTTAACTCAGGAACTAAAAGGGACATTCTAGCCTGTGTTAATAAAAAAAAAGAGTCAGAATTAGATTTTCTTTTCAAACATGTACCTGTTCCTAGTATGCGCCATCCAGCTGGCTGTACAGGGACAGAACCTCCATAGCCAGCAACTCCAGCTCCTCTGGCGAGAAGTTAGGGGCCCTGTCACCTGCTGTTCATGGCATCGTGCCACCCTGAGGTCAGAAAAAAAGCAGGTGTTGTTGGCTGCAGTGTTAAGAGGCAAGTGAGTTTTTTCTGATGCCCGGTACATCTACACAGTGTGCGTGATCGTCAATGGAGATGGACACATCCATTAGCTTTCATACGTTGCTGTTACACACCTTAGCCTATGGCTGTTTCCGTCATGAAGTTTTGCACCCACTATGCGATCAACTTCCACCAATGGCCATCTAATTGCAAATGTCCTGATGGCAAGGTCAGGACCTAGCCATTTTAGATTGTGAAAAAGTGTATTTGTGAACATTAAGTGCATCACCACCACTCAAAATGGTGGCTAGATTGTAACATATGCAAAGTGTTAACGTTACTCATTTTTAAAAATAAAAACTGTATTATGTAGGACATTACTGTGGTTAAATGCAATAGTTGTGCAGTTTTGTTTATACTTCCATTGACATACTTTTTGAGATAAAAAATAAAAAACTATAATGTCTACATATTAAACTTAAAATGTATTATTTACACAATGTTTTAGAAAATGAACAGACATGTCAAAATGTTATTGTAGATAACAACATGGATAATAAATGTTGTGTTACGAACAGAATAGATGTTTACAAATGCATGAGATTTGTGTGAAATATCAAATTTGTTTGTTTGCAAATTTAAATAAATATTTTTTATATTGATTTAAATGCAGACGAATTTACCTACAGAGAGGTAGAAGACAACAGTCTCAAGTTTTCAATCATTTCTAGTCCTTGCCACCATGGAAGAACAGGATATTATCAAAAACTTCAGATTGAATAGGCAAACTAATATTGATTTATGTCATGAGCTAAAACGAGATCATCTGCCTCACAATATGAATCCCGTATCATTAACAGCAATAGTAAAAATGATTACAGTACTACATTTTGAGGCCACAGGATCATTCTAATACACCATGGCAGTATCTGTTGGAATGTCACTATCAAGTTTCAGTGGTGTGCTACAAGAAGTTATTTCTTCAATAATGAGAAACATCACTAGCTTCATACAGTTTCCACTACATTAGAGTTTTGCCAATGTGAAGGGAGATTTTTATGCTTTAGGTCACCTACCATATGTGGTTGGAGCAATTGATGCCACACATATTGCCTTGGTGCCACCACATGACAGAAAACAGGTCTACCACAATTGAAATAACTTCCATTCAATCAATGTAAAAGTTGTCTGCTTACCTGATTTGTACAACACTCGCATGTGTGCATGTTTTCCAGGATCAACACATGATTCCTATGTACTACAGAATAGCAGCATACCTATGCAAATAGCACAACCTGGACCTGAGAGAGCCAAGTCAATATGTAATTGTTGGTTAACTTCTAGTTTAAGGATCTACAATGGGATTAAATATTTTGGCTCATTGAAATTTTAATTCATATAGGAGATTCAGCTTATCCTAACCAACCATGGTTGTTAGCACCGCTGAGGAATCCAACAATGCCAGTGGAAGTCTGCTTCATTAAGGCCCATGCAAGAACATGGAGGTCGGTGGAGAGGGTTTTTGGGCTCTGAAGAGCGGGATTTCAAAGTCTGGATAAGACTAGTGGGGCCCTCTTTGACTCACCCAGAAAGGTGTCCAAAACCACCAAGGAATGCTGCCTGTTAAACAACATAGCCCTACGACGGAACATCCCATACATTGCACAGGATGGAGACCATGATGAGCCAACGGGTGCGGATTTTGAAATGCCAAAGGAAGATAAGATGGTATTGATCACTTCACATGAATGTAAATGTTCTTTACATATTGTTACATTAAATGTCAAACCAACCTTTAATACAATGAGTATAAAAGTCTGTGCTGGACATTTATTTTAGGAAGGGCAAGTTAAGGAAATTCCAGAGAAAAGATTTATGTTGTTCAAAGTTTTGACACAATGACTACTGAGTTCATTCATATTGTCTATCTTTGATTGTTCTTAGAAAATGAGTCCTCACAATTATTCATTTGTAATGTGTGTATTTTGTCATGTAATTTAAAGACTATTTTGTTTTTATTCTGATTTAGGTTCCTTCACCATGCCATCTTCATTTGGACATTTCAAAGTTGTGACATTTGCAGTTATACGCTGTTGTTGCAAACTACAAAGGATGCATGGGCTGATCCTGTGAAAGACACACACACACACTTTGCATGTACATATCTCGTACAAAGACAACTTGCACAATGATTTAATTGAAGTTTTTGAGATTGTATTGGACTTTTTCTGCCGAATGTTGCCACCAAGCCAATATGTGCTGCTTAAATATCTCTAACCACATGTTAGTTGACCCAAAGAATACTAATCTCCCTTCACATTGCCAAAATCCTCATTACAGTACATGATGCTGCTGATGTTTCTCATCATTGTAGAAAGAAGATCTTGTAGCACACCACTTAAAGTTGGTTGTGACATTCCACCAGATACTGACAAAGTGTATCAGAATGATCCTGTGGCCACAAACTGTAGTAAATCCATGATTTTTATTCTTGGTGTTACTGATGTGGGAATCTTATTGTGAGGCAGGAGGTCTGGCTCTAGCTGATGACATAAATCAATAACAGTTTGTCTATTGAATCTGACTTTTTGATTATATCCCATTCTTCCATGGTGTCATGGTCTAGAACGTAAATGTAAAAATGGCAGAGTATTTGGGTTATGTTAGGGTTGTAATATTTTTAGAAACTATGACAAGCAATTCTTCATTACAATTTTAATAAAATACTAGTTTTAGATTTGTGGTGTTGTTCTTTCTGTCATTTTTAAAAATGCGAGAAACATTTCCAACATGGATTTTTTCAATAACAATCATTTTAATTATTTACATATTAAAATGAAGGATAAAAATAAGCACATTGATAAAATAAATACACTAGTCATTGACTTTGCTGGTTTTGAATTTATTTTACAGACCCAAACAAGCCGAAACAGGATGAAAACAAAAACTCACAGAAAAAACATTAAATGTCATAATGTTTTATTGTAGAACCAAAGTCCAAGGCACAAAATATAACTGGCATCACAAAGGTAAATGTGTCCAAAACATAGTTCAGAGTGAAGGCTAGTCACACACTGGAGGAAATTAGTTACAGTGTCTATCGCTGGTGGTGAAGTTCTTGCCATCCTCTCCTGGTAGTCCAGATGAATGGCCCCTCCTGAGGGGGCTAGGGGAACCAGAGTTGAAGGGACTGGGGTGGATGCAGGTGTTTCCTTTTGTGGCAGGGCCTCCCTTTCTTTGGCTAAGGCAGATGTAGTTGGCCAGGGAAAGATGTAGTTGGAAAAACCCTGCACACATGGTGAAAATCATACAGCACCCAAGTCAGGGAGCTCACATTTGATTTCAGAGTCTCCATCTCTACATTGTGCTCCCTCTGCAACTGCTTCATATCCCAGAGCTCAGTAAGGACCTGTCTATCATGTTTGGGACTGATGTAGAGATCCCAAGACTTGGCCAGTGGAGGCCTGGGCAACAGTGATCCAGTGGCCTTAATTTGCTGGCTCACAGATTCTCTTCCACAAACCCAAAATCCACTAGCCTGTGCCCGTTACCCATTGTGGCCCATCTCACAGGGCCCTGGCTGAACTGGGGGTGCTGGTGATGTTGGGTCAAAAGCAGCCAGGACAATATTGTGTGTATGTTCCTTTGAGCATAGGAAGTGGAAGTATCCATAAGCTGAGGTTTGGTAACAGCTGGAGGTGGGAGGTATATGTGTGGGCTTACTGGAGCTGTCTGCCCAGGCAGAGCAGATGGACCAGGCAGCTCCTCATCTTTTGGACTTGCAGGAGTGGAGTCTTCACTCAAGGCTTGTTCCTGGTCTGGAGTGGAGGTATTTTCAATGGCAGATGGTTGTCCATGTACTCTGGGTGTTGGACCTATAAATGTATTGAAAAAATTAGTAAAAGTCTGGTTTATACATTAAATGCGTTTGAAGCCACGAATAAAGCAACCTAAAAGGTAAAAGATAATTATTAGGATGATTAGACCGTTCAGTGGTTTTATGGAAGACCTGGCCTGGCAGTTCGGGCTGGACTTTTCCCATGGGGAACAGGGTAAAGACTGATTTGCATATGGCTGGGTCCAAACTGGAATGGCATGGGCAGCAAAAAAACGATGGATTTAGGCCCAGATCTCTGTACTGGGAGTGAATGTTTGACGTTGTTCAGCATTCTGTCCATCACTTGTTATTTTTGCATTTGTCGCCCTAAGTGGGAAGGGTATACCCAGATGTGGGTCCCGTGATTCCCATGCCACTGGATTCAAGCTAGCCTGGCTGATGAGGAGTGAAACCCCGAAACTGGTCCCATGATGCTTGTTTTCAGTCCAGGGAAGACCTGGCCTGGCAGTTCGGGGTGGACTGTTCCCATGGGGATCAAGGTCAAGACTGATTTGCATATGGCTGGGTTCAAACTAGAATGGCATGGGCAGCAAAAAAACGATGGATTTAGGCCCAGATCTCTGTACTGGGGGTGAATGTTTGACATTGTTCAGCATTCCGTCCATCACTTGTTCTTTTTGCATTTGTTGCCCTAAGTGGGGAGGGTAAGCCCAGATGTGGGTCCCGTGCTTCCCACGCCACTGGATTCAAGCTAGCCTGGCTGATGAGGGGTGAAACCCCGAAACCGGTCCCAGGATGCTTGTTTTCAGTCCAGGGAAGACCTGGCCTGGCAGTTCGGGCTGGACTGTTACTATGTTCCCTGTCTTGGACAGGGTCAAGAATGATTTGCATATGGCTGGGTCCAAACTGGAATGGCATGGGCAGCAAAAAAACGATGGATTTAGGCCCAGATCTCTGTACTGGGGTGAAAGTTTGACATTGTTCAGCATTCCATCCATTACTTGTTCTTTTTGCATTGATGATAAATTATACAAACAGTTTAAATTACACACATGCAAACTTCAAAAAGGCAGGTAAAGAGATATCCAAAAAAGAAAACGATTACTTAGAAAGTGTACATAAATATACAAAACATTCATCCCACCAAAGTACAGAGGAGAAATGAGAACTAAACAATTCCAAGGCCTTGCCGGCCAAAATTCAGACTATTATACAACTTAGAAGGATTAAAAGCATTAGTCATCATATAAACATTGCAAAGTACAATTATTATCAATACAGCTAATATTCAGAATGCAACATAACATATATGAAAATCTTTAAGTCAACATACTTTGATTTGTAAAACCAATTACATCAATTCAATGAAATAACAAGACTACAACATGCAAAATGAAAGAAAACAATGATATTTTGATACATAACATAAATTGGAGATTGCTAAACACATCGACCCTCATTACAACCCTGGCAGTCGGTGTTGAAGCGGCGGTAAAAAAAATGGAATTGTGACCATGGTGGAAACCGCCAACACAGACAGCCACTTTAACACTCTGACGGCCACGGCGGTAGAAACAAACACCGCAGCAGTAACCGCCAACAGACAGGCAGAACACAATGTACCGCCCACTATATTAAAAGGCACCAATCCGCCACCTTTTCCGGGGTGGTACTAACCCCATCAAAAGCACGGAGGAAACAGTCTTTGGAAGGGAAGCCACTCACATCTCGACACCCAACGAGGAACCAGGATGCCATGGAGCCTGAACTTCAGGTGCTACTGAAAGAGCGTAGTTTAAACAATACATATATTAATGTGAAATGCTTAACAATACTGCACATAGAAAACAACAATAATTAGTTATTTGCTTAATGTGCATTTGAATTATGACTATGATAATCTGAACTAATGATAATAATGAGTAGACTTGTTTGTGATATGATTAATCAAGCTTATATTAGTATTTATGATATTACAATGAAAATCTTATAGGCCTTAAGTTAGCGTGAGTCGAAGATTTAGCCGTGTAACTCTCGTATTAAAGCATATTTTTCTGTTCTTCCAGGGTGCTGACTCGCAAAGGGCCATGACCCAGTGTTTGTTCTTTTCCTCGTTTTATGTAACAATAATGGTTTTCTTCCCATCCGCATATTAGCTGTTTCTGCAATGGACTTTATGCAGTTTGCAACAAAAGTAAAAGTATTCAAGGACATTCGACCATGGAAAAGAGAACTTTTGACCCGAGGAATGTGCCAAGGCAATGACACCCTCCGGATGTGCCACCTACTAAGACGTCAATTATGAAGACCAATCAAAGTGTTATAAATTATCGTGGGGTGACAATGTGGATTACCTAATGTATAATTTGATAGGCTGAAGATAGTGGGGTATACCCAATATCCAACAGAAGTTTGGGGGAAGGTATTGTTAGGAAGTCCAGATAGTCGTGCACAGTGACCTGTGTGCATGTCTGCAAGTGTCTGTAGCTCTACCTAGGAGGTAACCGTCTCCAAATTCCCCACGTTCCAGGCGTTGATGTATCCCACTATGCCTAAAAATGTATGAGTCATGGGTACTGCCTGGAAACTTACTTACGATGTCCGTGATGACATAATGGGCATCACAAACAACCTGTATGTTGAGTGAGTGGGTACACTTTCTGTTGCGGAAAATGTGTTCCAGATTTGCAGGGGGGCATATTTGAATGTGTGTCCCATCTACACACCCTATGACATGGGGAAAGTGGGCAACCCTGTAAAAGTCCAGCTTGGTGCTGTTCATTTCTGCCTCATTCCTTGGTAAGTATATGAAGTGAGACATGTGCGTGACTAAGGCATCTAGAAAGGCCCTGAGGAACCTTGACACTGCACTTTGGGATACCCCACCTGCCACAGCAATGACCCCCTGATAGCTCCCTGAGGCCAAGAGGTGCAGTGAGCATAGTACTTGCACATGCGTAGGAATGGCGCAGCCACGCAGAGTCTGGTGTTCTAGTTGTGGTTTGAGTAAATCTATTAATTCTAGAATGGCTGCGCTGCTAAGGCGGTATTTGTCATAGATCTCCTCTTCAGTTTGCTGAAAAAGAGTCTGCCTGGTTCTATATATCTTCTCCTGCCTGTGGCCCCTCCTCCTCCTCTGCTGGGCTGCGTAGACTCTCCTCCTCACTGCTATCAGGTATATCTCCGCCATCTTGAGTAACCCAGATGGCTTCTGGGTCCCCTTTTATACTTTGGTAATGGTTACCACCTGCTCTGAGTTAGTGGTAAATGGGACATGCAAACTGGGCTTTTTGCGACTAGTCGCAATTTGCGAGTTGCAATTGCATAAGGTTTGCGACTCGCAAATTGCGACTTGCTATTTGCGGGTCGCTAAATGGGGTCGCAACGGATGCGACTCGCAAACGGGTCCCATCGCTTTTTGCGAGTCGGAAATAGGCTTTTTGCATCCCATTTCCGATTTTGCACTGTCGCAAATTGCGATTCTGCCCGTTTGCGAGTCGCAAACCTTTGCTACATCTGGCCCTAAGTCACTTCTGATTAAATACAAAACTAAGTAAGTCACAAAATGAATTTCGTTAAAGCATTCAAGAGCGCTCTAAAGGGAGACGTATATATTGTTGCAACCGATGGGAAGCCTACACCACCTGAGGGTACTCCAGCTTATATAGTCAAGGAAGAGAAAGTTGTCGCGCCTTGCCTATGGATGAAACAATGGCGCAAATTAACAGAGAAAGAGGGATGTCTAGCATTCCCAGAGCATGGGACGTTTAATCCAAAGTTACTGGAAAACTTGAGGTGGATGTTAAGTACACAGAAACCACCTCCGAGACCAGCTCAGAATGAGGCTTTGGCAATTTGGGACTTGATGGCTCTTAAACATAGACAAGAAAGGCATGTGGAGACGGGGAATTGTAGACGGATTGAAATTGTTTCCAGCAATAGCACAGGGAGAAGAGACACAGGGAAAGAAAGCCTCATGTAAGACAGATAAAGACTCAAACAAATCTAAAGAGAATAAAAGATCTTGGGAAGAGGAAGATGATTCAGACGACGAGGAATTTATGGACAGATTATTACATGATCGTCCGCAACCATATGCGGTGAGCGACAGTGCTCCAAGTACTAGCTTGGATCCTGGGAACCAGACGCAGGAAAAGGGAGTTACTGATACGGCACAGACTAGCGATACAGCTTCGATACAGAATGGTGTCAGTGTACCCACTGCACCGGACATACCGATACAGTTGCAGCCTCCACCGCAGATACAGAGAATCTACCCCGACGTCCCAGTGCTTGAGACAACTACAAATTTGATAGTGCCGCCAGACCCGATATACACGAAGCCAAAGTTAATACAGATTGAATCAACTCCGAAATTAATGTCTCAACCACAACCACAGCTGATACCAGGGTACAACCCTGTAGCGTGATCACCATTAGTACCTGTTCCGGGTACATTGGAACAGACCTATGGAGTTGCTGCTCCAAGAAGTCTGGGTCCGGGTCAGACACCTGCCGTCATATCGTTACGCATTACTGTCGGTCCACCAGTGCCATCATATGCACAGGGTAAAACAGGTGTGTGTGATCAGGGAATAATGACTCAGGAGGCGATAAGAGGAGGGTCTATGGGAACTCCACAGATAATGGCCCCCGGAGAACTCGTAATTGAACAACCTAGGCCCTTAATGGACCTTAGTCCGGTAGGAGCACCCCTCGAAGCAATGCGCCAAGCAGGTTTGGGAGTTCTAACTCCACAAACTATGAGTACAAATACCTCACATTCTCCAATGATGCATGCAGGGAACATTTCACTGCAGGGTTTTACTATTCAACAGTTAAATGAATGGTTAGAAAAAACTTATACTTCACAGAAGACTGCAGTGGTTACAGTCGAACCAGAGAAAGAAAAACAAGATGAATACCTGAACTATGTACGACTAGGGGCGGAAGCTGTCGAGTTAGTAGAAGGGACAATGGGAGTAAATAGATTGGAGTCATACACAGAGGCAGAATTGAGATATCTATGCCCGAAGATTACTAAAGAAGTAGGTAAGGTGCATCAAAGATTATCAAACCTGGCAGACAAATACAATATCGATATCGGAAACACTAAACATTTGAAAAGAAGTTACAGACTAGATTTTGACTCAAAAGATTTTGAGCACATGAGATCTGCAGGAATGAAGGCACATCTGAGAGAACTGTTGCAAAGCGCACAAATTTGGGGTGCACTAGAGAAATGGGAAGGTCGATGGGCAAAGAAAAGAGATAAGGGAAAAGGTGACAGCCCAGGGTCTAATCAAGCCAAGACCTCACCTGATTTGGAATCGGTAAAAATATTACCTATGAGAGAGACAGCTGGTGGTGTCCTAGTTCATGTGCCTTGGACTAGAGGAGACATTTTATCCTTTACTAATGATTATCCCAGGTTAAGAGAGAAACCGATTGAGTGGTATCAACAAACAGATAGATTTGTGAAACTTGCCAAGTGTCTTTGGGAAGATTTGAATACCTTGTTTGAGATCATTGTTCCGCCTGATTTGTGGCTCGAGTGCAAGAGAGGGGTAGATTGGCCGAGAAAGGAGCCGGCCAGAGATAAGGTGACCGGGGCACCTTCTGAAGAGGTGATGAAGTATTATCATAAGGTGATTGAGTTTCTGAAACAAAAGGTGTCGCCGAAGGTGACTGATTGGCCGAAAATCGACCAGACCTCTCAAGAGGTTAAGGAGTCAATACATGCTTATTACGAGAGATTGTTAAAAGCGTTTAAGCACTACAGTGGTACTGAGACTATTGAACCGAAGGACATGAATCACCTTTTGTTCAGATTTGTCAAAGGATTGAGCCCAGAGGTTAGCCAAATTATTAAGAATCATTTAATTTGTTGGCAAGCTAAACCGATTGATGAGGTGTTGCAGTATGCAAAATACTGTAGTAATGAGATTGAGTTGAAACAGAAAAAGTTGAAGGAAAAGGTGATGGTGATGCAGATAAGGGCTGCACAAGCTGGAATACAGGGAAATGGAGTTCAACAGATGATACAGCAACAACTGCAAATGAATGGTGTGTTTCAGACACAGCCGAGAGGTCGAGGCAGAGGGTTTGTGAACCGTGGTTCAGATTTGAATACAGTTGTAATCCAAAATGACATTCAAGGGACTAAAAAGATGTCACCATGTCACGCGTGCGGGGGCGTGGGGCACTGGAAACGGGAGTGCTGAATATGGTGCAGGATGGTGCAGTTCAGCAGAGCACTAATGTTGGTACTTTACAAAATTCACGAGGTCCGAAAGTGAGACATCAAAACCCGAATTTTCAGAACAATTTGGTACAAATGCAAGGGGTACAGCCCATGCAGCAGATGCAAATCTCAATGCCACTCTCTACAAGCCGGTGACTGGGTGGTTGTCAAGAAGCATGTGAGAAAGTCGTGTCTAGAACCACGTTGGAAAGGGCCATATCAAGTAATATTAACGACTACTACTGCTGTAAAGTGTGCCGGGGTTCCCAACTGGATACATGCCAGTCACACGAAAAGGGTAACGTGTCCTGTTGAAGAGGAACTTGAAGTTTCCGGCACAATATCTTTAGAAAGAGAAGTCTCAGGGCCAGAGAACATTCAAGAAGGAACTGAGACTACCGGAGAGCCCACTGAAAACAGCCTTGTCCCTCAAACAGTCAATGAGTCCGAGAGAGGTGACAGAGTGCCTATCTCAGTAGAGGCGGCAGGAGAACTAAGTCAAGGAGAAGTTCTCCCAGAAGTAGACGGATACGGGTTAGAGCTTGAACCCGGCACAGAACCAGAAGAAGAAGAAGGAAAAATTGTAGAAAGGAACCAGAACGCATCAGAGGCTCCTGAACCAGTTGCAGGTCCATCAAGAGAAAACACCATATCACAAGAGGAGGGTGCTGTCCAGCGTCCTGAAGGAACACATTGAGAAAAGACACATAGGCCCTCATTCTGACCTTGGCGGTCGGCGGAGAGGCGGCGGTCGGACCGCGAACAGACCGGCGGTATTAAAAATGGCATTCTGACCCTGGCGGGAACCGCCAACACAGCCCGCCAACTTAACACTCCGACCGCCACAGCGGTACAAACAAACAGCGCGGCGGTTCCCGCCAACAGCCCGGCGGCAGACAAAGTACCGCCCACCCTATTACGACCCACCAATCTGCCACCTTTTCCGGGGCGGGAGCACCGCCGATAAGAACACGGCGGAAACAGACTACGAACGGGAAAACGCTCACCTCTACGCACTCCACGCGAGATTCCGGCAGTATGGAGCCAGAGTTACAGGTCATCCCCGCACTCCTATTCCTCCTCATATAGCAGGAGCACGCCCGGCGGCGCGGAAGACATCGGTGAGTACTGCACCTACGACACAGGGGAGGGAAAAGATTACCGGCACACACCCACCCACCCACACCCACTACAACACACACATCAATGCATTCCCACAGATCACTGTCACAACCCACAAACCACCCCTCTCCGAAATAATGCAAAGACCAAAAGAAGAGATCATAAACGGGCAGATATATTGAAATATGTACGCCATTAATCCCAATAAATAAATAAACTATGTACAAAATATATACAGCTACTAAATGTAGTCCAACCACTGTCCGTGGATCACAGGGGTCCTGTGCAAAGGGGCAAGGCCCAGTCCCACGACAAGAACTCCACGGAGAGAACACTGCAGGGGCATCAGAAAGAAAATAGGACAGGCACCTCAGGGGGAAGGGAAGGGGGGGCACCTCAGCCACTTGAGTACACGACGCCAGTTCCACGAGGGGACTCCATGACCACTGGCCCATCCTGGGGAGAGCAAAGCCACAGTCCAAACAGTCCATACAGTGGGTGGCCTGCCCACTGGGCCATCCTGGGGAGAGCAAAGCCACAGTCCATACAGTCCATACAGTGGGTGGCCTGCCCACTGGGCCATCCTGGGGAGAGCAAAGCCACAGTCCATACAGTCCATACAGTGGGTGGCCTGCCCACTGGGCCATCCTGGGGAGAGCAAAGCCACAGTCCAAACAGTCCATACAGTGGGTGGCCTGCCCACTGGGCCATCCTGGGGAGAGCAAAGCCACAGTCCATACAGTCCATACAGTGGGTGGCCTGCCCACTGGGCCATCCTGGGGAGAGCAAAGCCACAGTCCATACAGTCCATACAGTGGGTGGCCTGCCCACTGGGCCATCCTGGGGAGAGCAAAGCCACAGTCCAAACAGTCCATACAGTGGGTGGCCTGCCCACTGGGCCATCCTGGGGAGAGCAAAGCCACAGTCCATACAGTCCATACAGTGGGTGGCCTGCCCACTGGGCCATCCTGGGGAGAGCAAAGCCACAGTCCAAACAGTCCATACAGTGGGTGGCCTGCCCACTGGGCCATCCTGGGGAGAGCAAAGCCACAGTCCAAACAGTCCATAACAGACCCCACTGCCACTGGAGGAGGCAAGTTGGCCAGAGGACATCCTGCAGCCCTGCCCGAGATAGATCCTGCCCTGCCACGTCTGCCAAAGGGCCAGCGGTTCTTGCCTTGAAGGGCCCAGTTCAGCGGTTCTTGCCTTGAAGGGCCCAGTTCAGAGGTTCTTGAGACGGCGGGGCCCAGTTCAGCGGTTCTTGCCTTGAAGGGCCCAGTTCAGCGGTTCTTGCCTTGAAGGGCCCAGTTCAGCGGTTCTTGAGACGGCGGGCCCAGTTCAGCGGTTCTTGCCTTGAAGGGCCCAGTTCAGCGGTTCTTGCCTTGAAGGGCCCAGTTCAGCGGTTCTTGCCTTGAAGGGCCCAGTTCAGCGGTTCTTGAGACGGCGGGGCCCAGTTCAGCGGTTCTTGCCTTGAAGGGCCCAGTTCAGCGGTTCTTGCCTTGAAGGGCCCAGTTCAGCGGTTCTTGAGACGGCGGGGCCCAGTTCAGCGGTTCTTGCCTTGAAGGGCCCAGTTCAGCGGTTCTTGAGACGGCGGGGCCCAGTTCAGCGGTTCTTGCCTTGAAGGGCCCAGTTCAGCGGTTCTTGCCTTGAAGGGCCCAGTTCAGCGGTTCTTGAGACGGCGGGGCCCAGTTCAGCGGTTCTTGCCTTGAAGGGCCCAGTTCAGCGGTTCTTGCCTTGAAGGGCCCAGTTCAGCGGTTCTTGCCTTGAAGGGCCCAGTTCAGCGGTTCTTGCCTTGAAGGGCCCAGTTCAGCGGTTCTTGCCTTGAAGGGCCCAGTTCAGCGGTTCTTGCCTTGAAGGGCCCAGTTCAGCGGTTCTTGAGACGGCGGGGCCCAGTTCAGCGGTTCTTGCCTTGAAGGGCCCAGTTCAGCGGTTCTTGCCTTGAAGGGCCCAGTTCAGCGGTTCTTGCCTTGAAGGGCCCAGTTCAGCGGTTCTTGCCTTGAAGGGCCCAGTTCAGCGGTTCTTGCCTTGAAGGGCCCAGTTCAGCGGTTCTTGCCTTGAAGGGCCCAGTTCAGCGGTTCTTGAGACGGCAGGGCCCAGTTCAGCGGTTCTTGCCTTGAAGGGCCCAGTTCAGCGGTTCTTGCCTTGAAGGGCCCAGTTCAGCGGTTCTTGCCTTGAAGGGCCCAGTTCAGCGGTTCTTGAGACGGCGGACGGTCTATGGCCAACTGCTAAATGCCTGGTGGTGCCCTCCTGGGCAGCGGGGATGGTGCTCCTTCACTGCCCACCTGGGCTGTGGGTGGTGGGGCCCTCCTGGCCAGCTGGGCTGGGTCCTCCCTGGGCAGCGGCTATGGGGCTGGTGGGCTCTCCCGGGGCAGCTGTGCCGGTTCCTCCCGGGGCAGCGGCTATGGGGGTTGTGGGCTCCTCCTGGGCAGCAGGCCTGCTGCCTGACCTCTCCAACTTGCTGCCCTTGCCCTCCTTAGTCGTTGGCCTGTGGCCCTTTCCTCCCTTTGGAGCTGTGGCTGGTGACTGTCTCTGGGTGGTGTCCGGGGGGGATGTAGAAGGCGGGCTCCTGCGGCGCCCCTTCCGCCTTCTGCTCCTCTTCCCAGGGGGTGGGCTGGCTGTCCCCTTGCTGCTGGGCGAAGATCCAGACATGCGGGCTGGCGGGCTCCAATACCCCTGCACCCTTGTCAAGGGGGCTGCAGGGCTGGTGGTGGCTGAGGTGCTCTTCTTACCCCGACGAGAAGGAGGGGGGGGCTCAGGGTCAGGAAAGAAGTTAGTAGTGGCGAGGAAGAGCTTCTTGGGACAATGGAGAGTGGTAGGTACAGTGGGAATGGGAGTGGAGGGAGAGGATGTGGTTGTAGGTGAGTCACGTTTGCTGTCTTTGGGTGCAGGTGCAGGAGGGATAGGCTGTCGTGAGGTGGATGGCTGTTGGGTGGGTGGGTGGCTGCGTTTGTGTGGTGTGGAAGAGGGGGTGACAGACACAGTGGGAGAGGACACAGGGGACGTGTAAATGGCAGTGGGGGTGGTGACTGCACGTGTGCGGACTGGAGTGGAGGGTGTGCTGGTGATGGAAACACTGGCTGATGGTGAGGTGAATGGAGGTGTGAGTGTAGACGTCACAGGGAGGGAGGAGGGAGACGAGGAGGTGGGGGTCACAGAGGTGGTAGTGACTGTTGGCATGTCTGCATCGGAATGTTGCGTGTGTGAATGTCTGCGTGATCTGTGGTGCTTATGTTTGGATGAGCTTCTCTTGGGTGTTGAGGTGTGTGCAGGCTGGTCTGATGGTGTGGGTGGGACAGGCAGAGGAACAGGAGACTGGGAGGAGGGAGTTAGTAGAGGCAGGCAGGAGACAGGGACAATGGCTGCCGTCAGTGCTGAGGCCAGAGCCTGGAACGATCGCTGATGGGCAGCTTTACCCGAATGAATGCCCTCCAGGTACGCATTGCTGCGATGAACCTCCCTCTCCACCCCCTGGATGGCATTCAAAAGGGTAGTCTGCCCAACAATGAGCGTTCGGAGGAGGTCAATGACCTCCTCACTGAGGGCAGCGGGGGTAACAGGGGCAGGGCCTGAGGTGCCTGGGGCGAAGGAGATGCCCGGCTTCCTGGCAGAGCGGGCACGGGGCGAACGCGGAGGGGCTGCTGGGAGGGCGGAGATGGTGCGCTGGGTGGCGGCTGTACCTGTAATGGCGGGGGGCACGGATGGTGCCACCCCCGCAAGGGAGCCCCCTTCCGATGACGTGTCCGTGTCGCTGCAGGCTCCAGTCGTCCCCGTCGTGGAGCTCCCCTCGCCCTCCGTCTCACTGGTCCAGTCTGACTCTGTGGCATGGCCCTCCTGGGCCATGTGAGATGCAGCTCCCTCCTGCCCCGATGCCACTTCTCCTCCGCCTGATGATGCTGATGCACACAAGCACAGAAAGACAAACAAAAAGGGGGGGGGAGAGAGAAATAAAGGGATATTGAGTACATGGATCTCCGGTACAGTTAGCGGACATGACAGACACAGATGCCCCCTGCACTAAGTTGCGCACTTGGGGTCCGCTACGCATTCCGTGGAACATGCCCTACACGCCTAGAGTTGTCAACTGCACCCATGGATGACACGGCCCAGGGATGGCTGTACTGACACACTACTGAGGGTGGTGGCTGGGGACACAGGGGCTTACGGGGGTGCCCAGCCTACAGATATCGCCCTGGCCTAGGGGGACCCACAGCCCTCCTCCCCCACCCAGACACCTCCACTGCACGACAACAGAGTAGATGATGCTTGTACTCACCCCCTTGTGTCTGCTGTGCTGCCCTCACGCGCCCATCCAAATCAGGGTAGGCCACCGCCAGGATCCGGAACATCAGGGGGCTCAGTTGACGGCAGGCACCCCGCCTACGTTGGGAGGCCATCCCCAGCAGAGACTCGGCGGTCTTCTTGGTCCCGCGGCGGATGTCCTCCCACCTCTTGCGGCAGTGGGTGCCCCGTCGATGGTGGAACCCCAGGGCCCGGACTTCCTTGGCGATGGCACGCCAAATCCCGATCTTCTCATGGGCGCGGACCTATGTGACACGTACAGGGAGGGAGAAATACCACGTTCAAGTTACTCAGCATTTTCCTTTCCAGTGGCCCAACGCCCCCCATCCCCGCCAGGCCCCCCGCCAGGCCCAACATGCCCCCCATCCCCGCCAGGCCCCCCGCCAGGCCCCCCGCCAGCCCCAACATGCCCCCCATCCCCGCCAGGCCCCCCGCCAGGCCCCCCGCCATGCCCAACATGCCCCCCATCCCCGCCAGGCCCCCCGCCAGCCCCAACATGCCCCCCATCCCCGCCAGGCCCCCCGCCAGGCCCCCCGCCAGCCCCAACATGCACCCCATCCCCGCCAGGCCCCCCGCCAGGCCCCCCGCCATGCCCAACATGCCCCCCATCCCCGCCAGGCCCCCCGCCAGGCCCAACATGCCCCCCATCCCCGCCAGGCCCCCCGCCAGGCCCCCCGCCATGCCCAACATGCCCCCCATCCCCGCCAGGCCCCCCGCCATGCCCAACATGCCCCCCATCCCCGCCAGGCCCCCCGCCAGGCCCAACATGGCCCCCATCCCCGCCAGGCCCCCCGCCAGGCCCCCCGCCAGGCCCCCCGCCAGCCCCAACATGCCCCCCATCCCCGCCAGGCCCCCCGCCAGGCCCCCCGCCATGCCCAACATGCCCCCCATCCCCGCCAGGCCCCCCGCCAGGCCCAACATGGCCCCCATCCCCGCCAGGCCCCCCGCCAGGCCCCCCGCCAGCCCCAACATGCCCCCCATCCCCGCCAGGCCCCCCGCCAGGCCCCCGCCATGCCCAACATGCCCCCCATCCCCGCCAGGCCCCCCGCCAGGCCCCCCGCCATGCCCAACATGCCCCCCATCCCCGCCAGGCCCCCCGCCATGCCCAACATGCCCCCCATCCCCGCCAGGCCCCCCGCCAGGCCCAACATGGCCCCCATCCCCGCCAGGCCCCCCGCCAGGCCCCCCGCCAGCCCCAACATGCCCCCCATCCCCGCCAGGCCCCCCGCCAGGCCCCCCACCAGGCCCAACATGCCCCCCATCCCCGCCAGGCCCCCAAGCCAGCCAGTGGCCCCAAATCCAGATAGAATTAAACTCACTTGTTGGTCTGGAGGACCGTAGAGTAGCGCATACTGGGGGAGGACCCCATCCACAAGTTTCTCCAACTCCTCTCCAGTGAAGGCAGGGGCCCTTTCCCCAGTCGCAGCAGCCATTGTCCCTTCCAGACCGAGGTCACAGCAACACTTGCAGTATAGGTCCTCTCCTGTGAAAGTTCAAGTCGCAAGTGGATAAGTAGATAGAAAATGGCGGTCACGTCCGCGGCGGTGCGTACCGCGGCGGTGTGTCCCGCCACCGCCGGCGCCCTTCGCCATTGGCTCCTGAAACCCATAGGCTTCAATGTTAACCAATGCGGCTTCGCGCCGCGGTCTTGGCCCGCCGCCTGCCGCGGTGTGCCACGCCAGCGCATTGACCTCACATCCCATTGTCACACTTCACAGGTCAGGCAGCCGCCATTTCCAGGGCCCACATGGCTCAATTTCAACTGCGTCACACAGGCCTAGGCCTTGCATAGCCACTCATACACGCCATTCACTGCATAGAGAATCGTATACTGTGCTAGCTGTGAGTACGTACCTGTGGGTTGCCTGACTGTGTGCTCCATGTTGTCCTTCCTAGGCACCGTCCGCTGGGTTGGGCGAGGAGACGGATGAATCCTCCCGTGTACCGACCGCTGGTGGACCTGGCGACAATGGAAGAACGCCACATTATCCTGACCTACCGTCTTAACCGTGCCACTATCCATGAACTGTGTGCCCGGCTGGAGCCCGACCTGATGTCCCCCATCCGCCAACCCACAGGGATTCCCCCTCTGGTGCAGGTCATGTCAGTACTCCATTTCTTGGCAAGTGGGTCATTTCAGACAACCGTGGGAATTGCTTCTGGGATGTCTCAGCCCATGTTTTCAAAGGTGTTATCCAGAGTGTTGTCTGCCCTGATGAAATCCGTGAGGAACTACATCATTTTCCCTGAGGTGGGCGAACTGGCTACAGTGAAGGGTGATTTCTACGCCCTTGGACATATTCCCAACGTAATTGGTGCCATTGATGGGACCCATGTGGCTTTGGTTCCCCCAAGAGACAGGGAGCAGGTGTACAGGAACAGAAAAAGTTACCATTCAATGAACATCCAGGTGGTGTGTTTGGCTGACCAGTACATCTCGCATGTAAATGCCAAATTCCCAGGGTCAGTGCATGACGCCTACATCCTCAGGAATAGCAGCATCCCTTACGTGATGGAACAGCTACAGAGACACCGTGTATGGCTAGTGGGTGACTCTGGGTACCCCAACCTGTCGTGGCTACTGACCCCAGTAAGGAATCCCCGGACCAGGGCAGAGGAACGGTACAATGAGGCCCATGGGCGTACTAGGAGGGTGATCGAACGCACCTTTGGCCTCCTAAAGGCCAGGTTTCGCTGCCTGCATATGACCGGTGGATCCCTAATGTACTCACCTAAGAAGGTGTGTCACATCATCGTGGCCTGCTGCATGCTTCACAACCTGGCTTTGCGCCGCCAGGTGCCTTTCCTGCAGGAGGATGGTCGAGACGGTGGTGTTGTGGCAGCGGTGGAACCTGAGGAGAGTGACGAGGAGGAAGACGACGGGGCTGAAACAGACAACAGGGACAGAATCATTGAACAGTACTTCCAATAGGACACAGGTAATATTTCAAAGATAATTTAGTAAAAGTTAACTACTCTGCAGCATCTCTGCTGCCTGTCTATTTGCCCCAGTGTATGATGACTGAGTTTTGGCTTTTCCCTCCCTATTTCAGATCTGGGGTCCCCACTACGAGTCCTGTGCTTCGTTTCCCCATGGACTACAGCTTTGTGGCAGCTGTTTGTTGACTTCACCATGTACAAGGACATATTTGCACTGTCATGTCAATTACAATCTATTGAAATCACAGCCAGACTCCTGATATTTTGGTGCAAAATAGGTGTTTATTGAAGTGCTCAAAATAGGATGGGTGGTTTCAAGTGGGTGGGGGCTATGGTGAAGGAATGTCCATGGCAGAGTCCAGAGTAACAGTCACACAGGTGCATTGTCCAGAGGCCTGTGGAGAGATGGAGCATGGGCAGTTCGAGGATGGACAGGGTGACAATGTGGGACAGTGGGATGACATCAGGGGGTATCCATTGCTGGCGGGGGTCTTGACATCCTACTCTGTCTTGCGAGATCTCAGGGCCCTCTTGCGGGGTGGTTCTTCTCCTGCAGGAGGTGGGGGTTTGGTGGGCTGCTGCTGTGCGGGGGCCTCCTGTCCACTAGCGCCGGCGGAGGTGGATGGCTGTTCTTGGTCCCGGCTAGTGGCAGGGGCCCTTGGGTGTTGTTCAGTGTCCGCCCTGCTGTTTACGAGGTCCTGCAGCAGCCCTACCATGGTAACCAGGGTGGTGTTGATGGCTCGGATGTCCTCCCTGTACCCCCGATAGTGTTCCTCCTGCAGCACCTGGATCTCCTGGAACCGGGCCAGTACCGTCGCCATCGTCTCCTGGGAGCGGTTGTATGCTCCCATGATGGTGGTGAGGACCTCGTGGAGAGTGGGTTCCCTGGGCCTCTCCTCCCCCCCCTGTCGCACAGCTGCCCGCCGAGTTGCCCTGTTTCCCTGGGCCTCTGCCCCCTGGCCGGTGTGCCCACTACCACTGCCCCCAGGTCCCTGTTGTTGTTGGGGTGGTGGGTTATCCTGGGTGCCCTGTAGTGGTAGACACACCGCAGATTGACGCGCCCTGGAGACAGAGGCATGGGCCCGCTGGGTGGGAGCTGTGCTGGTGTTCCCAGAGGGGTTAGGGTCTATAGTGGCCTGTGCCTGTGTGAGGGGAACCGACTGTCCAGAGGTCCCCGATGGTCCGGGCTGGTCATCGGTGTCCAGATCGACAGAGCTGCTGTCATCGCTGACGGCCTCTTGGGTGGGGGGTGTGGATAATTCTGGCCCCTCCGCCGCGGTGTGTTGACGGTCGGGTCCTGCAGGGGTATAGAGGTATGGTTATAGTTTCAATGTGTCGCATATGGGTGTATCTGTGGGTTCTCGTGTCCCCAAGTGCTGGCATTCGTGTGTGGGGGCTTTGGTGAGGGTGGCTTGTGGGGGGGATGTGTATATGCATTGGGCATGCTTTGGTGATGGGTGTCCATGCTTAGTGGACGCATGCAGGCCTAGGTTTTGGGATGAGTGGGTTGTGATGGTGAGACATTGGCGGGGAATAGGTGTGGTGGGGGTGGGGGTGAGGATGGTGGTGGGGGTGAGGATGGTGGTGGGGGTGAGGATGGTGGTGGGGGTGAGGGTGGGGGTGAGGGTGGGGGTGAGGGTGGGGTTCGAGGATGGGGGTGAGGGTTGGGGTCTGATTTGGCATGCAGGTGGGGGGGAAGCAGTATTGAAGCTTCAACTTACCAGTATCCATTCCTCCGCCGACTCCTGCGAGGCCGTCAGGATGCAGGATGTTCAAGACTTCCTCCTCCCATGATGTGAATTGTGGGGGTTGAGGTGGGGGTCCTCCGCCAGTCTTCTGCACGGCGATGTTGTGCCTGGATACCATGGAACGCACCTTCCCCCGTAGGTCGTTCCATCGCTTCCTGATGTCTTCCCGATTTCTGGGGTGCTGTCCCACTGCGTTCACCCTGTCGACAATCCTCTGCCATAGCTCCGTCCTCCGGGCAATGCTGGTGTATTGTATCTGTGTGCCGAACAGCTGGGGCTCTACACGAACGATTTCCTCCACCATAACCCTGAGTTCTTCGTCTGTGAAGTGGGGTTGTCTTTGGGGTGCCATGGGGTGGTGTGTATGATGTGTGGGGTGGAGTATGTGTATTTAAGTGAGTTGAGTGTGGTGGTGTGTGTTGTTTTGTGTGTGGATAGTGTGTGGGTGATGGTGTTGAGTGGCTGTGGCTGTTATGTTTTGGATGCTGGTGTCTCGCTCTTGCCTTCTTTACGATTTTGTAAGCGTAGGGGTTTGTGGGTGATGTGGGTGGGTGTTTTATATTGTATTGTGTGTGTGGGAGTGGTGTGTGTATGTGTATCAGGTGTGTGGGATTCAAATCGTCCAATGTGGGTGAGTTTTGTTCGTTGGTGTGTATTCTGACCGCGCCGGTGTGTCCCGCCAATGGAATACCGCGTTTGAATGACCGCCGCGTGGATTCGTGGGTCGTAATGGGATGGGCGTATTTCTGTTGGCGTGGCGGTGGAGGTTTGGTCACCTCCACCTTTCCGCCGACCGCTGGTCTGGCGGTCTGTTGTGGCGGTCGGATTTTCGGAGGTTTGCCTTCTGCGGGTCAGAATGACCGTGGCGGGTTTCCGCGACCGCGGCGGGATTATGGAGGATTTCTGACCGGCGGTAGGCGCCTTTTACCGCCGAGGTCAGAATGACCACCATAGAGGCAACAATTGGCCAGATAAGCCACTCTTCAAGATAAGAGACGTATCAAATGACACAATAATAGAAGAAAACGATACTTCTCGCGTGGATGATCTGAGTGAAGGAGAACAACAGGGTGAGCGAAGGATAAAAAGAAAAATAATCGCAAACAGAAGATATACAGGTCCTGAATGGGCGTATGCTACAACTTCTGAATGGCAACAAGAATTCCTAGCATTTTGCTTTGATCGAGAAGTACCAGGCCAATACTACGGTACCTGAACGAATCTGGGAAAAGCTTGGTTAAACTCTGAAAATATTTTTGAAACTGGAAAGAGACATTATAAAATACTGGAAGCGACACGAAAAACTGGATTGACTTTAAACCTGATTACGACAAGCTGCTAACCTGATTTGACAAAAGAGGTCGTGGAGTGAGTGAAGACTCTGTGATATACGCAGAAAGAAAGAAAAAAAAAAAGAGAGAGAAAGGAAGTCTTTATTCTCAAGTTGATTGTTGATCTGCTATTCTGATTCTATACAAACATGGCTTACAATAGAAATAGTGGCAAGGGAAGTAAGGTGTGTGGTTGGCTAGGTCTTATAATAGGTGTTGTGTGTGCAGTAATAATTGTGGGAGTGATTGTTGGAATGCCATGGATAGAGAAAGAAACCATTAACGCTACTTCAAAACCTGAAACTACCACACTAACACCGTGGGAGAGATTTGTGCAAGATGCAAGACATATGCATGAAGGAACTAATGCTAAAGGGGAACTTTCTACTAATGTCTTCTATCGCTTACTAAATGAGTATGTGGAAACTATGGATGCGAAAGATTGTTATGTATGTACTAAAATTCCTTCGTCTGTGCAGGAGGGGGTTACATATCACAGCCTCCCTCTTACTTATGGAATTAGTTGCAGCTTGCTACTAACAAGATTCTATAATCAGGAGCATGTGCAATATTTTTATTCAAATTTGGATGTTGTGTTTTCCTATGTGCCTGTGATTGAATTTCTAAATAAATTAGCTAAAGAACATGATATAAAAATACTTAGAGGATTCTTTGAGCCAACGCTTACATTCGGAACTGCTTATGCACACCGCAATAATTTGACTTGCTTACTGTCGCCTGTAGAGAAAAGCTTTTTAGATCACACAGATGATAGACACAAAGCATTGAAAGAAAGATTAGAAAAAGGATTAGAGAAACGTACATATGCAAATGATTATGCTTACACTGCAATTAAGACACAAGGCAAACTAGCTATAGACGCATTACACGTAGGTAGACTTTGTATATACAGGCCAAAATCTGAGCAGGATAATTTGTTTGTGGGAACGAGTGAGTGCAGGCATGTGTTTTTGTTTCAGAGTAAATGGACCTTTATGCTGAATGGACAAGATCCAGCGATCCCTGGAATCTATTACATCTGTGGGCTAAATGCTTATTACCGTCTTACTAAGGGATGGTATGGGACATGCTATTTGGGAATAGTGTTCCCAAAGATTTACCAAATTGATGACTTAAAACAAATACCTAAGACGTCTGAATTACAACATCCCAGACAAAAACGAGAATCAGTGGCGGCGGTCATTGGTGATATATTTGGAGCCATAATCCCATCAGTAGGGGTTATCTTGAATTCTATGAAAATTCAGAAGTTGTCTACTATAGTGGATAACATGTTGACAAATTTCACAGGGGCTATACTCCTGATGGATACTGAACTTGCTGCAGAAAGAGCTATGACTCTTCAAAATCGGCTTGCTTTAGACATTCTTTTAGCTAAAAGTGGATGAGTCTGCAAGATGCTCAATGAGCGTCATTGTTGTTCATTCATTCCAGATAACAGTAAAAAGATTAGAAGTATGCTTACTAACCTTACTAGAGATAGTACAGATCTGAAAGATTTGAAAGAACTTGGTGTTTGGGAGAAATTTGGAAAGGGAATTGCCCGAGTTGGGAGCTGGTTTACCAACATTTGGAATGGGGTACTTGCAAAAATTTTGATGGGTTTATTAATTGTTTTGATTTGTCTATTAGGATTATGGGGGGCATGCAAAATTAATAAAAAAATAAAGAGAAATTGGACTAAAAGAGCCAGGAGAAACGAAGAAAGTGAAAGAGAGAAAATGTTCAACGAAATATGGGAAAGCTCACATAAAGGGCAAGATGTTGAAATGCGCATTATGCGCAAGGTGAAAAATTAAAAATGAAAGGTCAAAGGGAAAGGTTTGTGTGATGACGAGCGTCATCAGAGGAGGGAATGCGAGAGCGTAGTTTAAACAATACATATATTAATGTAAAATGCTTAACAATACTGCACATAGAAAACAACAATAATTAGTTATTTGCTTAACGTGCATTTGAATTATGACTATGATAAACTGAACTAATGATAATAATGAGTAGACTTGTTTGTGATATGATTAATCAAGCTTATATTAGTATTTACGATATTACAATGAAAATCTTATAGGCCTTAAGTTAGCGTGAGTTGAAGATTTAGCCGTGTAACTCTCGTATTAAAGCATATTTTTCTGTTTTTCCAGTGTGCTGACTCGCAAAGGGCCATGACCCAGTATTTGTTCTTTTCCTCGTTTTATGTAACAATAATGGTTTTCTTCCCATCTGCATATTAGCTGTTTCTGCAATGGACTTTATGCAGTTTGCAACAAAAGTAAAAGTATTCAAGGACATTCGACCATGGAAAAGAGAACTTTTGACCCGAGGAACGTGCCAAGGCAATGACACCCTCCGGATGTGCCACCTACGAAGACGTCAATTATGAAGACCAATCAAAGTGTTATAAATGATCGTGGGGTGACAATTTGGATTACCTAATGTATAATTTGATAGGCTGAAGATAGTGGGGTATACCCAATATCCAATAGAATTTTGGGGGAAGGTATTGCGAAAAAGGGATAAAAACTCATGACACAGAAGGGTCGTTAGAATGAGGTAGGGAATGATATCGATTGCATCCAGAAACTCTGTCACTCTGTTTGGTGATTTGAGACTTAAACAAACATCCTCATCCATAGACTGCCCCTTTACACTTTTCCTCCTTATGAGGGAAGTGTCCCCTGTCCCTTTAGACGAAGTAGACTGACGGCGATCTAACTGATGTCCTGAAGACGAAGACTGATCCTGTATGCGGGCTTATTCCGAGGAGGGTAATTATGACAATGCTATTGTAATTTGTCTGTTTGCTTTTCCTTTCTAGGTACCAACTGCTGTATTTTTTAATAGAGACCTTAGTTTAGATGTTTTCTAAATTGGTGTTCCAAATTATTTTGCATGACGTCCAACATGCTGATGCTAATCGGTGGTTAGGCTAGGTGATCCCCCTGACTGACGCAAATAGACAAGACTGACATTGTGCTATGCTGAGCTGAGACGTATATGATATTCTATGTACTCTGACCTATGTTTATCTTATGTTGGTGTTTTTATGTTCGTGATCTTTGTATTATCAAAGTGTTATCACAGCTGCCATATCGTGGCTATGCTCTTTTGCTTCATGGTTTTGAGATTGACACTTCTCTTATTAGATTGTAATCAATAGGGAATAAAATTCACAAAATTCTAAGAAGGTGTGGTTATTCATGACTGAAAGGTCATGGTTGCGCCGACAAACTAATCAATGTCTTTATCCAAAGTAAAGTATATTGTGGTGATAAATATTGATAACATCATTGATATATTGCTTGACATATTGATCAGTTATCTCGTTCTGCGGTGTCTCACCACTGGGTCAAAAGATTCATCGGCCTAAAACGAGTCCTAATGTATATAAAATTGACAGAAAGGGACGCGTTAACAGTTCTGGTAGCAAAGCGACGGTTTGGCCTTTGGGGGCCCCAGAACGGAGAATTATTGTTTAATTTGTTTTTCTGTGAAAATGCAAGTTGGAGGTATGATGGGTTTCTAAGTTCACCATGACTTTCCCGGGATCTCGGAGCCTGCCTAAATAAGTTGGGAATGTTCTTGGCGCCGTAATGTATGTGGTTAGGGTTTTTGCGCTTGCTTAGCTTATGCCTTTTTGCAGAAGATTGTGAAGATTTGTGTGTATTTGATTTACCTCCTCCTCTACCAGGAGCAGCAAAGACGGCGGCGACGACCACAGTGAGTACTGCACCTAGCACACAGGGGAGGGGGGAGGAAGAGAGAGTGACACACACACGCAACATGCCACACCCCCACCCTCACCTATAACAACATACACACAGATACATGCATAAAAATTACATTTACACCCTGTCACCCCCTGGAAGAACGCAAGTACAAAATGAAATGATTGTAATGAGTGTAATCATTTAAACAACAGATATGAAAACAGCTCTGTAACAGATCTTTATATACAAATATGTACAGCAACTACACAAGTCCGGACAGTGTTCCTATCATTGTCTGTGGACCAGTGGTCCCAAAATGCATTGGCGAAGCCCACACATGATACCTGACTCTAAACAGAGAGAACACAGCTTAAGCATCAGCTCGAAAATAAACAGGCACCTCAGGGGGAAGGGGAGGGGGGCACCTCAGCCAGATGAAGGAACAACGCCACTGCTCCACGAGGGGGCTCCATGCCCACTGATTGGTCCTGGGGAGTGCAAAGCCCCAGTCTCTCAAGTGGGTGGTTTGCCCACTGCTTGGTCCTAGGGAGTGCAAAGCCACAGTCTCTCAAGTCTCTTGAGTGGGTGGTTTGCCCACTGCTTGGTCCTGAGAAGTGCAAAGCCACAGTCTCTCAAGTCCCTCAAGTGGGTGGTTTGCCCACTTCTTGATCCTGGGGAGTGCAAAGCCACAGTCTCTCAAGTCTCTAAAGTGGGTGGTTTGCCCACTGCTTGGTCCTGGGGAGTGCAAAGCCACAGTCTCTCAAGTGGGTGACATGTTCCACTGGTTCTTTAGGGGGCTTTGTGCCCAGAGTGCTTCATCCTGCCAAGGACTGGGTGAGTGGAAACTTTTCTCCACTGGTTCTGGATGGGGCATGGTGCCCAGAGTGCTTCATCCTGCCAAGGACTGGGGTAGTGGATGCTTTTCCCCACTGGTTCTGGAGGGGGCATGGTGCCCAGAGTGCTTCATCCTGCCAAGGACTGGGGTAGTTGATGCTTTTCTCCACTGGTTCTGGAGGGGGCATGGTGCCCAGAGTGCTTCATCCTGCCAAGGACTTGGGTAGTGGATGCTTTTCTCAAATGGTTCTGGAGGGGCATGATGCCCAGAGTGCTTCATCCTGCCAAGGACTGGGTGAGTGGATGCTTTTCTCCCCTGGATCTAGAAGGGGCATGGTGCCCAGAGTGCTTCATCCTGCCAAGGACTCGGGTATTGAATGCTTTTCTCCACTGGTTCTGGAGGGGGCGTGGTGCCTAGACTGCTTCATCATGCCAAGGACTGGGTGAGTGGATGCTGGTCTCCATTGGTTCTAGATGGTGCTTTGTGCCCAGAGTGCTACACATGCTGTGTGGCAGTTCCCATTCCCTCACCTGGGTGTGTACGCCATGAGATTGTGAGATTGCCTAGAAACAGGTAGCATGATACTCCATGGAGTCAGAGACACACTCCACCCTGCTGCGACTTTGCCTGCCACCTGATGGTACTAACAGTGCTAGTTGTGGTGCCTCATGTACTCTGTGCAGGGTCCAGGACGTCTCCTGCAGCCTCCGGCGGCTGTCCACTGAGAATGTTGTCCATGTCAGCTGTGGTGGCACTGTCTGTGCACATTGCGGGCTGGTGGCGGTGGTTTCGGTGGTGTCTGTGGCGGAGATGCTGCCGGTGGTGCATGTGTCAGCTCCTACGAAGGGAGACAGCAGGAACTCTCCTGCTGCCTCAGACGGCTGCCACTGGGGATGATGCTGGTGACTGTTGCTGAGGGAGCAGACGTGCAGGTGGCGATGTACGTGGCAGTGCAGGTGGTGCTGCAGGTGGCAGTGTCCACCGCCATAAAGGTTGCTGTTCTGTTTGCCAGAAGGGGTGACACCAGTCTCTCAGCCGGAGGATCCGTGCCCTGTGCTGAATTCCGCTTAGCCTTGTGTCCCTTCCCCAACTTGGATGTCACTGCTGGGCCCTAGGCACTGTCCCCTTTTGGTTTGGAGGAGGCCTTGAATGGAATGGGCTGATCCTTGGCCTCGCTAGGTGGCACACTGGCAGCCCTGATGGGTGCTGCCCACAATGTTACAGGACTTGCAGGGACCACAGTGCTGGAGGATTTGGTGGCTGAGGTGCTGGGCTGGGATCTGGACATCCTGGCCCTGGGGAAAGGACGGGGCGGGAGGTGAAGGGAGGAGGTCGATGTTAGCCAGGAAAAGTTTTTTAGACACACTGGGACAGGAAGATGGAGTGGTTTTGGGAGTGGAGGAAGAGGTAGTGGTTGTAGGAGGTGTACGTCTGCTGAATTTGGGTGAAGGTGCATGGCCCAGAGGCTGTTGTGAGGTGGATGGCTGTTGAGTGGGGGGGTGCCTGCGTTTGTGTAATTTAGGAGGAGGGCTCACAGACACACTGGGAGGGGACACAGGGGACATGTGCATGGTAGTGGGGGAGGTAATTGCATGTGAGCGTGTTGTGGTGATGGGCGTGCTGGTGATGGAGGTAGTGGCTGAGGATGTAGTGCATGCAGCTGTGAGTGGAGACAAGACTGGGAGGGAGGAGGAGGATGTGGAGGAGGGGGACACAGTGGAGGCAGTAGATGTTGGTGTGTCTGCATGGTGATGGTGCTTGTGTGAGTGCCTGTGGGATGTGTGGTGCTTATGTTTGCCATGTCCACTCTTGTGTGTTGATGAGTGTGCATTCTGGTCTGGTGGTGTGCTTGGGATAGGCTGAGGTACAGGGGATTGGGTCTGGGTAGTGAAAGTTGGAGGGGGGAGGCTGGACACAGGGATAATGGCTGCCATCAGTGCTGAGGCCAGAGCCTCAAATGCTCTCTGTTGGTCTGCCACGCCAGAATGAATGCCCCCCAAATGCTGCAAATGCCTCTCGACACCCTAGATGGCATTCAGAATGGTTGATTGCCCAACAGTGAGGGATCTCAGGAGGTCAATAGCCTCGTCACTGAGGGCAGCAGGGCTGACTGGGGCAGGGCCTGAGGTGCCTGGGGCAAAGGAGATGCCCACACTTTTGGTGAGCGGGCACGGGAAGCATGCTGAGGGGCTGCTGGGAGGGCGGTGCTGGTAGGGGGGTGGCGGCTGTACCTGTTGATGCAGTGGGCACATAGGTGCCCACCACCTCAAGGGAGCTCCCATCAGAAGAGGAGTCGCTGTCGCTGGTGTCTGCTCCTGTCCCCGTCGTGGAGCTCCCCTCGCCCTCCGTCCCACTGGTGCCTTCAGACTCCGTAAGTTCACCCTCCAGGGCCATGTGGGTCGCAGCTTCCTCCTGCTCCGGTGCCAATGCTCCTGCACCAGATGATGCTAATGCACACAAGGACAGGGTGAAAAAACAATAAGGGGGGAAAGACAAAACAGACACATGGTCAATGCCTGCAACACCACTACCGTTGGTGGACACAACACACAGGGAGCAGCCCTAAGCACTAGCCCAGGCACTAAAAGTTCAGGGGAACAGCACATGCCCATGAGGGACTCTGCCTAGACCCATTTGATGCACAGCTGGAACCCACAGGAGCCTGACTAGGTGTAGAGGGCCACTACCACTTTTGGGGTTGGAGTGGCACTGAGCCTGCAAAACAATGGATCAACCTTGGTGCGTCTGCCCTGGCCTAGGGGAACCCACAGCCCACTTCCCCCACCCAGAAACCTCAAGAAGCGCGCAGAGTCAGCTGAATAAGAGTGTACTCACCCCCTTGTGGCTGCTGTGATACCCTCAAGTGCCCATCCAACTCAGGATATGCCACCACGAGGATCCCGTACATCAGGGGGCTGATGGTGCGACGGGCACCCTTTCCACGTTGGGAGGACATCCCCAGCTGCGCCTCCGCTGTCTTCTTGCTCCAGCGGCGCAGGTCCTCCCATCTTTTGCGGCAGTGGGTGCTCCGTCTATGGTAGACCCCCAGGCTCCGCACTTCCTTGGCGATGGCACGCCAAATGCTCTTCTTCTGGTGGGTGCTGACCTAGAGGAATGGTGAAGTAAGAATGAATGTTACTCCCCGTCCGGATGTCTAACAGTTGCCCCTCAATATTTGCAGGTGACTCTGGCTGTGACTCTGGCTACCCCAACCTGTCATGTCTACTGACCCCAGGGCAGAATCCGAGGACAAGGGCAGAGGAATGCTACAATGAAGCACATGGGCTAACTAGGAGGATAATAGAGCGCACCTTCGGCCTCCTGAAGGCCAGATTCCGGTGCCTCCATCTGACAGGTGGCTCCCTGTACTATTCACCGAAGAAGGTGTTCCAGATAATCGTGGCATGCTGTATGTTGCACAACCTCGCTTTGCGACGCCAGGTGCCTTTTTTGCAGGAGGATGGGCCTGATTTTGGTCTTGTGGCAGCTGTGGAGCCTGTGGACAGTGAAGAAGAGGAGGCAGAAGAAGAAGATATAGACAACCGAAACAACATCACTGCTTCTCACGTATCATACTACTGTAGGACATTGCATAAATCTGCCTTTCTACCTCTGTGTATGCACCCTGACATGTCACTTTGCCATTCCATTTCACAGATCTGGGTCCCACTTTGTACCCTTTGCTATGTTTACTGCTGCCCAACAACTGTGTAACATTGGTATGTGAAATGAACATTGACATTGCTACATTTCTGAGAGGTTGCAATTACACATTTGTGAAAGTACAGACTGACTCCAGATTGATTTGTGATTCAAGGGTGTTTATTTCTGTGCAAATAAGTGGAGGGGGGTGTGCAATGGGCTGGGGTGATGGTGGAAGAATGTCCATGGTAGAGTCCAGTCTCTTGGTCTTACAGGTGAATTGTCCAAGGGGGCACAATGGAAGTACAAAGTTGTCAGGGTGACAAAGTGGGACAAAAGGGTGATAATCAGGAGAGTGTTATTTCCTGGCGGGGGTCTTGACAATGTTCTCTGTCTTGTTCCTGGATCTCAGGGACTGTTTGCGGGGTGGTTCTCCATCTGCAGTTGGTGGGGTGCTGGTGGCCTGTTTGTCCTGTGACGGGACCTCCTGTCCACTAGCACCGGCGGAGGTGGTGGGGTGTTCATCATTCAGGCTATTGTCAGGGGCCCGTTTGTGTGCCACTGTGTCCCTCATGGTGTTGGCCAGGTCTGCCAGCACCCCTGCAATGGTGACCAGGGTGGTGTTGATGGACTTCAAGTCCTCCCTGATCCCCAGGTAGTGTTCCTCCTGCAGCCGCTGGGTCTCCTGAAACTTGACTAGTACCATGCCCATGGTCTCCTGGGAATGATGGTATGCTCCCATGATGTTGGAGAGTGCCTCGTGGAGCGTGGGTTCCTTGGGCCTGTCCTCCACCTGTCGCACAGCACTCCTCTCAGTTTCCCTGTTATCCTGTGCCTCTGTCCCCTGAACCATGTGCCAACTGCCACTCACCCCAGGTCCCTGATTGTCTTCGGTTGGTGGGTTTGGCTGGGGTCCCTGTAGCGGTGGACACACTGCTGATTGACGTGTCCTGGGGACAGAGGGATGGGCCCGCTGGGTGGGTGCTGTGCTGGTGTTTCCTGAGTGGGGAGGCGCTGTGGTGGTTTGTGACAGTGGCAGGGGAACCGACTGTCCCGAGGTCCCGGATGGGCCGGGCTGGTCATCTTGATCCATGGTTGCCAGAGTGCTTCATCCTGCCAAGGACTGGGGTAGTGGATGCTTTTCTCCACTGGTTCTGGAGGGGGCATGGTGCCCAGAGTGCTTCATCCTGCCAAGGACTGGGGTAGTGAATGCTTTTCTCCACTGGTTCTGGAGGGGGCATGGTGCCTAGACTGCTTTATCATGCCAAGGACTGGGTGAGTGGATGCTTTTCTCCACTGGTTCTGGAGGGTGCTTTGTGCCCAGAGTGCTGCACATGCTGTGTGGCAGTTCCCATTCCCTCACCTGGGTGTGTACGCCATGAGATTGTGAGATTACCTGGAAACAGGTAGCATGATCCTCCATGGAGTCAGAGACACACTCCATCCTGCTGCGACTTTGCCCGCCACCTGCTGGTACTAACAGTGCTGGTTGTGGTGCCTCATGCACACTGTGCAGGGTCCAGGATGTCTCCTGCAGCCTCGGACAGCTGTCCACTGAGAATGTTGTCCATGTCGGCTCTGGTGGCACTGTCTGTGCACATTGCGGGGCTGGAGGCGGTGGTTTCGGCTGTGGTTTCGGCGGTGTCTGTGGCGGAGATGCTGCCGGTGGTGCATGTGTGAGCTCCTGTGGAGGGAGACAGCAGGAAATCTCCTGCTGCCTCAGACGGCTGCCCACTGGGGATGATGCTGGGGACGGTTGCTGAGGGAGCAGACGTGCAGGTGGCGGTGAACGTGGCAGTGCAGGTGGTGGTGCAGGTGTCGGTGTCCACCCCCATAAAGGTTGCTGTTCTGTTTGCCAGAAGGGGTGACACCAGTCCCTCAGCCGGAGGATCCGTGCCCTGTGCTGAATTCCCCTTAGCCTTGTGACCCTTCCGCACCTTGGATGTCACTGCTGGGCCCTAGGCACTGTCCCCTTTTGGCTTGAAGGAGGCCTTGCTGGGTGGTTGGTGCAGCTTTTCCCTCTGGCATGTGGGCCCCTTCTTTACCTTTGCAGGTGGTGGAATGGGCTGATCCTTGGCCTCGCTAGGTGGCACACTGGCAGCCCTGATGGGTGCCGACCGCAATGTTACAGGACTTGCAGGGACCACAGTGCTGGAGGATTTGGTGGCTGCGGTGCTGGGCTAGGATCTGGACATCCTGGCCCTAGGGAAAGGACGGGGCGGGAGGTGTAGGGAAGAGGTCGATGTTAGCCAGGAAAAGTTTTTTAGACACATTGGGACGGGAAGATGGAGTGGTTTTGGGAGTGGAGGAAGAGGTAGTGGTTGTAGGAGGAGTACGTCTGCTGAATTTGGGTGAAGGTGCATGGCCCAGAGGCTGTTGTGAGGTGGATGGCTGTTGAGGGGGGGGTGCCTGCATTTGTGTAATTTAGGAGGAGGGCTCCCAGACACACTGGGAGAGGACACAGGGGACGTGTGCATGGTAGTGGAGGAGGTAATTGCACGTGAGCGTTGTGTGGTGTTGGGTTTGCTGGTGATGGAGGCAGTGGCTGAGGATGTAGTGCATGCAGCTGTGAGTGGAGAGGAGACTGGGAGGGAGGAGGAGGACGTGGAGGAGGGGGACACACTGGAGGCAGTGGATGTTGGTGTGTCTGCATGGGGGTGGTGCTTGTGTGAGTGCCTGTGGGATGTGTGGTGCTTATGTTTGCCATGTCCACTCTTGTGTGTTGATGAGTGTGCATGCTGGTCTGGTGGTGTGCTTGGGATAGGTTGAGGTACAGGGGATTGGGTCTGGGTAGTGAAAGTTGGAGGGGGGAGGATGGACACAGGGATAATGGCTGCCATCCGTGCTGAGGCCAGACCCTCAAAAACTCTCTGTTGGTCTGCTACGCCAGAATGAATGCCCTCCAGATATGCATTTGTTTGCTGCAAATGCCTCTCGACACCCTGGATGGCTTTCAGAATGGTTGATTGCCCAAAAATGAGGGATCTCAGGAGGTCGATAGCCTCCTCACTGAGGGCAGCAGGGCCTGAGGTGCCTGGGGCGAAGGAGATGCCCACCATTCTGGATGAGCGGGCACGGGAAACACGCTGAGGGGCTGCTGGGAGGGCGGTGCTGGTAGGGGGGTGACGGCTGTACCTGTTGATGTGGTGGGCACAGAGGTGCCCACAACCTCAAGGGAGCTCCCATCAGAGGAGGAGTCGCTGTCGCTGGTGTCTGCTCCTGTCCCCGTCGTGGAGCTCCCCTCGCCCTCCGTACCACTGGTGCCTTCAGACTCCGTAAGTTCACCCTCCAGGGCCATGTGGGTTGCAGCTCCCTCCTGCTCCGGTGCCAATGCTCCTGCACCAGATGATGCTAATGCACACAAGGACAGGGTGAAAAAACAATAAGGGGGGAAAGACAAAAGAGACACATGGTCAATGCCTGCAACACTACTACCGTTGGTGGACACAACACACAGGGAGCAGCCCTAAGCACTAGCCCAGGCACTAAAAGTTCAGGGGAACAGCACATGCCCATGAGGGACTCTGCCTAGACCCATTTGATGCACAGCTGGAACCCACAGGAGCCTGACTAGGTGTAGAGGGCCACTACCACTTTTGGGGTTGGAGTGGAACTGAGCCTGCAAAACAATGGATCAACCTTGGCGCCTCTGCCCTGGCCTTGGGGAGCTCACAGCCCACTTTCCCCACCAAGAAACCTCAAGAAGCGCGAAGAATCAGCTGAATAAGACTGTACTCACCCCCTTGTCTCTGCTGTGATGCCCTCAAGTGTCCATCCAACTCAGGATATGCCACCACCAAGATCCCGTACATCAGGGGGGTGATGGTGCGACTGGCACCCCTTCCAAGATGGGAGGACATCCCCAGCTGCACCTCTGCCGCCTTCTTGCTCCAGCAGCGCAGGTCCTCCCATCTTTTGCGGCAGTGGGTGCTCCGTCTATGGGAGACCCGCAGGGTCCGCACTTCCTTGGCGATGGCACTCCAAATCCCCTTCTTCTGGTGGGTGCTGACCTAGAGGAATAGTGAAGTAAGAATTAATTTTACTCCCCCGTCCAGGTATCTAACAGTTGTCCCTCAATATTTGCAGGTGACTCTGGCTACCCCAACCTGTCATGTCTACTGACCCCAGGGCAGAATCCGAGGACAAGGGCAGAGGAATGCTACAATGAGGCACATGGGCTAACTAGGAGGATAACAGAGCGAACCTTCGGCCTCCTAAAGGCCAGATTCCGGTGCCTCCATCTGACAGGTGGCTCCCTGTACTACTCACCGAAGAAGGTGTGCCAGATAATCGTTGCATGCTGTATGTTGCACAACCTGGCTTTGCGACGCCAGGTTCCTTTTCTGCAGGAGGATGGGCCTGATGTTGGTCTTGTGGCAGCTGTGGAGCTTGTGGACAGTGAAGAAGAGGAGGCAGAAGAAGAAGATATAGACAACCGAAACTATATCACTGCTTCTCACGTATCATACTACTGTAGGACATTGCATAAATCTGCCTTTCTACCTCTGTGTATGCACCCTGACATGTCACTTTGCCTTTCCATTTCACAGATCTGGGTCCCACTTTGTGCCCTTTGCAATGTTTACTGCTGCCCAACAACTGTGTAACACTGGTATGTGAAATGAACAATGACATTGTTATATTTCTGAGAGGTTGCAATTACACATTTGTGAAAGTATAGACTGACTCCAGATTGATTTGTGATTCAAGGGTGTTTATTTCTGTGCAAATAAGTGGAGGGGTTGTGCAATGGGCTGGGGTGATGGTGGAGGAATGTCCATGGTAGAGTCCAGTCTCTTGGTCTCACAGGTGCATTGTCCAAGGGAGCATAATGGCAGTACAAAGTTGTCAGGGTGACAAAGTGGGAAAAAAGGGTGATAATCAGGAGAGTGTTATTTCCTGGCGCGGGTCTTGACAATGTTCTCTTTCTTGTTCCTGGATCTCAGGGACTGTTTGCAGGGTGGTTCTCCTTCTGCAGGGGGTGGGGTGCTGGTGGCCTGCTGGTCCTGTGACGGTACCTCCTGTCCACTAGCGCCGGCGGAAGTGGTGGGGTGTTCATCATTCTGGCTAGTGTCAGGGGCCCGTTTGTGAGCCACTTTGTCCCTCATGGTGTTGGCCAGGTCTGCCAGCACCCCTACAATGGTGACCAGGGTTGTGTTGATGGACTCCAAGTCCTCCCTGATCCCAAGGTAGTGCTCCTCCTGCAGCCGCTGGGTCTCATGAAACTTGGCCAGTACCATGCCCTGGTCTCCAAAGAATGATGGTATGCTCCCATGATGTTGGAGAGTGCCTCGTGGAGAGTGGGTTCCTTGGGCCTGTCCTCCCCCTGTTGCACAGCAGTCCTCCCAGTTTCCCTGTTATCCTTTGCCTCTGTCCCCTGAACCGTGTGCCCACTGCCACTGACCCCAGGTCCCTGATTGTCTTCGGGTGGTGGGTTTGGCTGGGGTCCCTGTAGTGGTGGACACACTGCTGATTGGCGTGTTCGGGGACAGAGGGATGGGCCCGCTGGGTGGGTGCTGTTCTGGTGTTTCCTGAGTGGGGAGGCTCTGTGGTGGTTTGTGACAGAGGCAGGGGAACAGACTGTCCTGAGGTCCCTGATGGGCCGGGCTGGTCATCTTGATCCATGGTGCCCAGAGTGCTTCCTCCAGCCAAGGACTGGGGTAGTGGATGCTTTTCTCCACTGGTTCTGGAGGGGGCATGGTGCCCAGAGTGCTTCATACTGCCAAGGACTGGGTGAGTGGATGCTTTTCTCCCCTGGATCTGGAGGGGGCATGGTGCCCAGAGTACTGCACATGCTATGTGGTATTTCCCATTCCCTCACCTGGGTGTGTATGCCATGAGATTGTGAGATTGCCTGGAAACAGGTAGCATGATACTCCATGGAGTGAGAGACCCACTCCACCCTGCTGCGACTTTGCCTGCCACCTGCTGGTACTAACAGTGCTGGTTGTGGTGCCTCATGTACACTGTGCAGGGTCAGGATGTCTCCTGCAGCCTCGGATGGCTGTCCACTGAGAATGTTGTCCATGTCAGCTGTGGTGGCACTGTCTGTGCACATTGGGGGGCTGGTGGAGGTGGTTTTGACGGTGTCTGTAGCGGGGATGGTGCCGGTGGTGCATGTGTCAGCTCCTGTGGAGGGAGACAGCAGGAAATCTCCTGCTGCCTCAGACGGTTGCCCACTTGGGATGATACTGGGGACTGTTGCTGAGGGAGCAGACGTGCAGGTGGTGGTGTACGTGGCAGTGCAGGTGGCAGTGCAGGTGGCGGTGTCCACCGCCATAAATGTTGCTGTTCTGTTTGCCTGAAGGGGTGACACCAGTCCCTCAGCCGGAGGATCCGTGACCTGTGCTGAATTCCCCTTAGCCTTGTGTCCCTTCCCCACCCAGGATGTCACTGCTGGGCCCTAGGCACTGTCCCCTTTTGGTTTGGAGGAGGCCTTGCTGGGTGGTTGGTGCAGCGTTTCCCTCTGGCATGTGGGCCCCTTCTTCACCTTGGCAGGTGGTGGAATGGGCTGATCCTTGGCCTCGCTAGATGGCACATTGGCATCCCTGATGGGTGCCGCCCACAATGTTACAGGACTTGCAGGGACCACAGTGCTGGAGGATTTGGTGGCTGAGGTGCTGGGCTGGGATCTGGAGATCCTGGCCCTAGGGAAAGGACTGGGCCGGAGGTGTAGGGAAGAGGTCAATGTTAGTCAGGAAAAGTTTTTTAGACACACTGGGACGGGAAGATGGAGTGGTTTTGGGAGTGGAGGAAGAGGTAGTGGTTGTAGGAGGTGTACGTCTGCTGAATTTGGGTGAATGTGCATGGCCCAGAGGCTGTTGTGAGGTGGATGGCTGTTGAGTGGGGGGGTGCCTG
Organism: Pleurodeles waltl; assembly: GCF_031143425.1. Taxonomy (NCBI): domain Eukaryota; kingdom Metazoa; phylum Chordata; class Amphibia; order Caudata; family Salamandridae; genus Pleurodeles; species Pleurodeles waltl. The sequence continues at coordinate 556,720,378 of NC_090445.1, read as the reverse complement.
CGTTTGTGTAATTTAGGAGGAGGGCTCACAGACACACTGGGAGAGAACAAAGGGGACGTGTGCATGGTAGTGGGGGAGGTAATTGCATGTGAGCGTGTTGTGGTGATGGGCGTGCTGGTTATGGAGGTAGTGGCAGAGGATGTAGTGCATGCAGCTGTGAGTGGAGACAAGACTGGGAGGGAGGAGGAGGACGTGGAGGAGGGGGACACAGTGGAGGCAGTAGATGTTGGTGTGTCTGCATGGTGATGGTGCTTGTGTGAGTGCCTGTGGGATGTGTGGTGCTTATGTTTGCCATGTCCACTCTTGTGTGTAGATGAGTGTGCATTCTGGTCTGGTGGTGTGCTTGGGATAGGCTGAGGTACAGGGGATTGGGTCTGGGTAGTGAAAGTTGGAGGGGGGAGGCTGGACACAGGGATAATGGCTGCCATCAGTGCTGAGGCCAGAGCCTCAAATGCTCTCTGTTGGTCTGCCACGCCAGAATGAATGCCCTCCAAATGCTGCAAATGCCTCTCGACACCCTGGATGGCATTCAGAATGGTTGATTGCCCAACAGTGAGGGATCTCAGGAGGTATATAGCCTCGTCACTGAGGGCAGCAGGGCTGACTGGGGCAGGGCCTGAGGTTCCTGGGGCGAAGGAGATGCCAACCATTCTGGATGAGCGGACACGGGAAACACGCTGAGGGGCTGCTGGGAGGGTGGTGCTGGTAGGGGGGTGACGGCTGTACCTGTTGATGCGGTGGGCACAGAGGTGTCCACTACCTCACGGGAGCTCCCATCGGAGGAGGAGTCGCTGTTGCTGGTGTCTGCTCCTGTCCCCGTCTTGGAGCTCCCCTTGCCTTCCGTCCCACTGGTGCCTTCAGACTCCGTAAGTTCACCCTCCAGGGCCATGTGGGTCGCAGCTTCCTCCTGCTGCGGTGCCAATGCTCCTGCACCAGATGATGCTAATGCACACAAGGACAGGGTGACAAAACAATAAGGGGGGAAAGACAAAACAGACACATGGTCAATGCCTGCAACACCACTACCGTTGGTGGACACAACACACAGGGAGCAGCCCTAAGCACTAGCCCAGTCACTAAAAGTTCAGGGGAACAGCACATGCCCATGAGGGACTCTGCCTAGACCCATTTAATGCACAGCTGGAACCCACAGGAGCCTGACTAGGTGTAGAGGGCCACTAGCACTTTTGGGGTTGGAGTGGCACTGAGCCTGCAAAACAATGGATCAACCTTGGTGCGTCTGCCCTGGCCTAGGGGAACCCACAGCCCACTTCCCCCACCCAGAAACCTCAAGAAGCACGCAGAGTCAGCTGAATAAGAGTGTACTCAACCCCTTGTGGCTGCTGTGATACCCTCAAGTGCCCATCGAACTCAGGATATGCCACCACCAGGATCCCGTACATCAGGGGGCTGATGGTGCGACGGGCACCCCTTCCACGTTGGGAGGACATCCCCAGCTGCGCCTCCGCTGTCTTCTTGCTCCTGCGGCGCAGGTCCTCCTATCTTTTGCGGCAGTGGGTGCTCGGTCTATGGTAGACCCCCAGGGTCTGCACTTCCTTGGCGATGGCACGCCAGATGCCCTTCTTCTGGTGGGTGCTGACCTAGAGGAATAGTGAAGTAAGAATGAATGTTACTCCCCCGTCCGGGTGTCTAACAGTTGTCCCTCAAAATTTGCAGGTGACTCTGGCTGTGACTCTGGCTACCCCAACCTGTCATGTCTACTGACCCCAGGGCAGAATCCGAGGACAAGGGCAGAGGAATGTTACAATGAGGCACATGGGCTAACTAGGAGTTTAACAGAGCGAACCTTCGGCTTCCTAAAGGCCAGATTCCGGTGCCTCCATCTGACAGGTGGCTCCCTGTACTATTCACCGAAGAAGGTGTGCCAGATAATCGTGGCATGCTGTATGTTGCACAACCTGGCTTTGCGACGCCAGGTGCCTTTTCTGCAGGAGGATGGGCCTGATGTTGGTCTTGTGGCAGCTGTGGAGCCTGAGGACAGTGAAGAAGAGGAGGCAGAAGAAGAAGATATAGACAACCGAAACGATATCACTGCTTCTCACGTATCATACTACTGTAGGACATTGCATGAATCTGCCTTTCTACCTCTGTGTATGCATCCTGACATGTCACTTTGTCTTTCCATTTCACAGATCTGGGTCCCACTTTGTGCCCTTTGCTATGTTTACTGCTGCCCAACAACTGTGTAACACTGGTATGTGAAATGAACAATGACATTGCTATATTTCTGAGAGGATGCAATTACACAATTGTGAAAGTATAGACTGACTCCAGATTGATTTGTGATTCAAGGGTGTTTATTTCTATGCAAATAAGTGGAGGGGTTGTGCAATGGGCTGGGGTGATGGTGGAGGAATGTCCATGGTAGAGTCCAGTCTCTTGGTCTCACAGGTGCATTGTCCAAGGGAGCATAATGGCAGTACAAAGTTGTCAGGGTGACAAAGTGGGAAAAAAGGGTGATAATCAGGAGAGTGCTATTTCCTGGCGCGGGTCTTGACAATGTTCTCTTTCTTGTTCCTGGATCTCAGGGACTGTTTGCAGGGTGGTTCTCCTTCTGCAGGGGGTGGGGTGCTGTTGGCCTGCTGGTCCTGTGACGGTACCTCCTGTCCACTAGCGCCGGCGGAAGTGGTGGGGTGTTCATCATTCAGGCTAGTGTCAGGGGCCCGTTTGTGTGCCACTGTGTCCCTCATGGTGTTGGCCAGGTCTGCCAGCACCCCTGCAATGGAGACCAGGGTTGTGTTGATGGACTCCAAGTCCTCCCTGATCCCCAGGTAGTGCTCCTCCTGCAGCCGCTGGGTCTCCTGAAACTTGGCCAGTACCATGCCCATGGTCTCCAAAGAATGATGGTATGCTCCCATGATCAGAGCGACCACTGACCCTCGGGTAGGTCGCTCCCCTGCTCACGCAGCGCCTCCAGTCCCTGACTGCCTTCCTCTCCTGTGAGTGTGCTCCCCCCTTCTTGCCCGTGTACCCCGAGTGCTTGAGCTTGTGCTGGTGCTGACTGAAATCCCTTCTCTCTCCTTGTATCCCGTGCGTGTGCCCCCGAGTGACTGAAATTCCCTTTTCTCTCCTTGTATCCCGTGCGTGTGCCCCCGAGTGCCGTGCGCCGTCCTCCCCTCTCAGCCCCTCCTTTTTAGTAGATTTTAGTAGGCTCTTGTTCCCTTTTCGCCGTCTTGCCGCTTTTCCCGCCGCTCCTACTGCGCTTTTCCCGCCGTTTTTGCCGCTCTTTTTTGCCACTCTTTTTTGCCGCTCTTTTTTGCCGCTTCCAGCTCCCCTGCCCGCCCACCTCCCGCCTCCCAGCTGACCCCGCCTCCCCACCTACCCCTTAAATGGCGGCCGCTGCGAGGCAGAGGTAGCGACCACTGACCCTCGGGTAGGTCGCTCCCCTGCTCACGCAGCGCCTCCAGTCCCTGACTGCCTTCCTCTCCTGTGAGTGTGCTCCCCCCTTCTTGCCCGTGTACCCCGAGTGCTTGAGCTTGTGCTGGTGCTGACTGAAATCCCTTCTCTCTCCTTGTATCCCGTGCGTGTGCCCCCGAGTGACTGAAATTCCCTTTTCTCTCCTTGTATCCCGTGCGTGTGCCCCCGAGTGCCGTGCGCCGTCCTCCCCTCTCAGCCCCTCCTTTTTAGTAGATTTTAGTAGGCTCTTGTTCCCTTTTCGCCGTCTTGCCGCTTTTCCCGCCGCTCTTACCGCGCTTTTCCCGCCGTTTTTGCCGCTCTTTTTTGCCGCTCTTTTTTGCCGCTCTTTTTTGCCGCTTCCAGCTCCCCTGCCCGCCCACCTCCTGCCTCCCAGCTGACCCCGCCTCCCCACCTACCCCTTAAATGGCGGCCGCTGCGAGGCAGAGGTAGCGACCACTGACCCTCGGGTAGGTCGCTCCCCTGCTCACGCAGCGCCTCCAGTCCCTGACTGCCTTCCTCTCCTGTGAGTGTGCTCCCCCCTTCTTGCCCGTGTACCCCGAGTGCTTGAGCTTGTGCTGGTGCTGACTGAAATCCCTTCTCTCTCCTTGTATCCCGTGCGTGTGCCCCCGAGTGACTGAAATTCCCTTTTCTCTCCTTGTATCCCGTGCGTGTGCCCCCGAGTGCCGTGCGCCGTCCTCCCCTCTCAGCCCCTCCTTTTTAGTACATTTTAGTACGCTCTTGTTCCCTTTTCGCCGTCTTGCCGCTTTTCCCGCCGCTCCTACTGCGCTTTTCCCGCCGTTTTTGCCGCTCTTTTTTGCCGTTCTTTTTTGCCGCTCTTTTTTGCCGCTTCCAGCTCCCCTGCCCGCCCACCTCCCGCCTCCCAGCTGACCCCGCCTCCCCACCTACCCCTTAAATGGCGGCCGCTGCGAGGCAGAGGTAGCGACCACTGACCCTCGGGTAGGTCGCTCCCCTGCTCACGCAGCGCCTCCAGTCCCTGACTGCCTTCCTCTCCTGTGAGTGAGCTCCCCCCTTCTTGCCCGTGTACCCCGAGTGCTTGAGCTTGTGCTGGTGCTGACTGAAATCCCTTCTCTCTCCTTGTATCCCGTGCGTGTGCCCCCGAGTGACTGAAATTCCCTTTTCTCTCCTTGTATCCCGTGCGTGTGCCCCCGAGTGCCGTGCGCCGTCCTCCCCTCTCAGCCCCTCCTTTTTAGTAGATTTTAGTAGGCTCTTGTTCCCTTTTCGCCATCTTGCCGCTTTTCCCGCCGCTCCTAACGCGCTTTTCCCGCCGTTTTTGCCGCTCTTTTTTGCCGCTCTTTTTTGCCGCTCTTTTTTGCCGCTTCCAGCTCCCCTGCCCGCCCACCTCCCGCCTCCCAGCTGACCCCGCCTCCCCACCTACCCCTTAAATGGCGGCCGCTGCGAGGCAGAGGTAGCGACCACTGACCCTCGGGTAGGTCGCTCCCCTGCTCACGCAGCGCCTCCAGTCCCTGACTGCCTTCCTCTCCTGTGAGTGTGCTCCCCCCTTCTTGCCCGTGTACCCCGAGTGCTTGAGCTTGTGCTGGTGCTGACTGAAATCCCTTCTCTCTCCTTGTATCCCGTGCGTGTGCCCCCGAGTGACTGAAATTCCCTTTTCTCTCCTTGTATCCCGTGCGTGTGCCCCCGAGTGCCGTGCGCCGTCCTCCCCTCTCAGCCCCTCCTTTTTAGTACATTTTAGTACGCTCTTGTTCCCTTTTCGCCGTCTTGCCGCTTTTCCCGCCGCTCCTACCGCGCTTTTCCCGCCGTTTTTGCCGCTCTTTTTTGCCGTTCTTTTTTGCCGCTCTTTTTTGCCGCTTCCAGCTCCCCTGCCCGCCCACCTCCCGCCTCCCAGCTGACCCCGCCTCCCCACCTACCCCTTAAATGGCGGCCGCTGCGAGGCAGAGGTAGCGACCACTGACCCTCGGGTAGGTCGCTCCCCTGCTCACGCAGCGCCTCCAGTCCCTGACTGCCTTCCTCTCCTGTGAGTGAGCTCCCCCCTTCTTGCCCGTGTACCCCGAGTGCTTGAGCTTGTGCTGGTGCTGACTGAAATCCCTTCTCTCTCCTTGTATCCCGTGCGTGTGCCCCCGAGTGACTGAAATTCCCTTTTCTCTCCTTGTATCCCGTGCGTGTGCCCCCGAGTGCCGTGCGCCGTCCTCCCCTCTCAGCCCCTCCTTTTTAGTAGATTTTAGTAGGCTCTTGTTCCCTTTTCGCCGTCTTGCCGCTTTTCCCGCCGCTCCTACCGTGCTTTTCCCGCCGTTTTTGCCGCCCTTTTTTGCCGCTCTTTTTTGCCGCTCTTTTTTGCCGCTTCCAGCTCCCCTGCCCGCCCACCTCCCGCCTCCCAGCTGACCCCGCCTCCCCACCTACCACTTAAATGGCGGCCGCTGCGAGGCAGAGGTAGCGGCCACTGACCCTCGGGTAGGTCGCTCCCCTGCTCACGCAGCGCCTCCAGTCCCTGACTGCCTTCCTCTCCAGTGAGTGTGCTCCCCCCTTCTTGCCCGTGTACCCCGAGTGCTTGAGCTTGTGCTGGTGCTGACTGAAATCCCTTCTCTCTCCTTGTATCCCGTGCGTGTGCCCCCGAGTGACTGAAATTCCCTTTTCTCTCCTTGTATCCCGTGCGTGTGCCCCCGAGTGCCGTGCGCCGTCCTCCCCTCTCAGCCCCTCCTTTTTAGTAGATTTTAGTAGGCTCTTGTTCCCTTTTCACCGTCTTGCCGCTTTTCCCGCCGCTCCTACCGCGCTTTTCCCGCCGTTTTTGCCGCTCTTTTTTGCCGCTCTTTTTTGCCGCTCTTTTTTGCCGCTTCCAGCTCCCCTGCCCGCCCGCCTCCCAGCTGACCCCGCCTCCCCACCTACCACTTAAATGGCGGCCGCTGCGAGGCAGAGGTAGCGGCCACTGACCCTCGGGTAGGTCGCTCCCCTGCTCACGCAGCGCCTCCAGTCCCTGACTGCCTTCCTCTCCAGTGAGTGTGCTCCCCCCTTCTTGCCCGTGTACCCCGAGTGCTTGAGCTTGTGCTGGTGCTGACTGAAATCCCTTCTCTCTCCTTGTATCCCGTGCGTGTGCCCCCGAGTGACTGAAATTCCCTTTTCTCTCCTTGTATCCCGTGCGTGTGCCCCCGAGTGCCGTGCGCCGTCCTCCCCTCTCAGCCCCTCCTTTTTAGTAGATTTTAGTAGGCTCTTGTTCCCTTTTCGCCGTCTTGCCGCTTTTCCCGCCGCTCCTACTGCGCTTTTCCCGCCGTTTTTGCCGCTCTTTTTTGCCGATCTTTTTTGCCGCTCTTTTTTGCCGCTTCCAGCTCCCCTGCCCGCCCACCTCCCGCCTCCCAGCTGACCCCGCCTCCCCACCTACCCCTTAAATGGCGGCCGCTGCGAGGCAGAGGTAGCGACCACTGACCCTCGGGTAGGTCGCTCCCCTGCTCACGCAGCGCCTCCAGTCCCTGACTGCCTTCCTCTCCTGTGAGTGTGCTCCCCCCTTCTTGCCCGTGTACCCCGAGTGCTTGAGCTTGTGCTGGTGCTGACTGAAATCCCTTCTCTCTCCTTGTATCCCGTGCGTGTGCCCCCGAGTGACTGAAATTCCCTTTTCTCTCCTTGTATCCCGTGCGTGTGCCCCCGAGTGCCGTGCGCCGTCCTCCCCTCTCAGCCCCTCCTTTTTAGTAGATTTTAGTAGGCTCTTGTTCCCTTTTCGCCGTCTTGCCGCTTTTCCCGCCGCTCCTACCGCGCTTTTCCCGCCGTTTTTGCCGCTCTTTTTTGCCGCTCTTTTTTGCCGCTTCCAGCTCCCCTGCCCGCCCACCTCCCGCCTCCCAGCTGTCCCCGCCTCCCCACCTACCCCTTAAATGGCGGCCGCTGCGAGGCAGAGGTAGCGACCACTGACCCTCGGGTATGTCGCTCCCCTGCTCACGCAGTGCCTCCAGTCCCTGACTGCCTTCCTCTCCTGTGAGTGTGCTCCCCCCTTCTTGCCCGTGTACCCCGAGTGCTTGAGCTTGTGCTGACTGAAATCCCTTCTCTCTCCTTGTATCCCGTGCGTGTGCCCCCGAGTGACTGAAATTCCCTTTTCTCTCCTTGTATCCCGTGCGTGTGCCCCCGAGTGCCGTGCGCCGTCCTCCCCTCTCAGCCCCTCCTTTTTAGTAGATTTTAGTAGGCTCTTGTTCCCTTTTCGCCGTCTTGCCGCTTTTCCCGCCGCTCCTACCGCGCTTTTCCCGCCGTTTTTGTCGCTCTTTTTTGCCGCTCTTTTTTGCTGCTCTTTTTTGCCGCTTCCAGCTCCCCTGCCTGCCCACCTCCCGCCTCCCAGCTGACCCCGCCTCCCCACCTACCCCTTAAATGGCGGCCGCTGCGAGGCAGAGGTAGCGACCACTGACCCTCGGGTAGGTCGCTCCCCTGCTCACGCAGCGCCTCCAGTCCCTGGCTGCCTTCCTCTCCTGTGAGTGTGCTCCCCCCTTCTTGCCCGTGTACCCCGAGTGCTTGAGCTGGTGCTGACTGTAATCCCTTCTCTCTCCTTGTATCCCGTGCGTGTGCCCCCGAGTGACTGAAATTCCCTTTTCTCTCCTTGTATCCTGTGCGTGTGCCCCCGAGTGCCGTGCGCCGTCCTCCCTCTCAGCCCCTCCTTTTTAGTAGATTTTAGTAGGCTCTTGTTCCCTTTTCGCCGTCTTGCCGCTTTTCCCGCCGCTCCTACCGCGCTTTTCCCGCCATTTTTGCCACTCTTTTTTGCCGCTCTTTTTTGCCGCTCTTTTTTGCCGCTTCCAGCTCCCCTGCCCGCCCACCTCCCGCCTCCCAGCTGACCCCGCCTCCCCACCTACCCCTTAAATGGCGGCCGCTGCGAGGCAGAGGTAGCGACCACTGACCCTCGGGTAGGTCGCTCCCCTGCTCACGCAGCGCCTCCAGTCCCTGACTGCCTTCCTCTCCTGTGAGTGTGCTCCCCCCTTCTTGCCCGTGTACCCCGAGTGCTTGAGCTTGTGGTGGTGCTGACTGTAATCCCTTCTCTCTCCTTGTATCCCGTGCGTGTGCCCCCGAGTGACTGAAATTCCCTTTTCTCTCCTTGTATCCCGTGCGTGTGCCCCCGAGTGCCGTGCGCCGTCCTCCCCTCTCAGCCCCTCCTTTTTAGTAGATTTTAGTAGGCTCTTGTTCCCTTTTCGCCGTCTTGCCGCTTTTCCCGCCGCTCCTACCGCGCTTTTCCCGCCGTTTTTGCCGCTCTTTTTTGCCGCTCTTTTTTGCCGCTCTTTTTTGCCGCTTCCAGCTCCCCTGCCCGCCCACCTCCCGCCTCCCAGCTGACCCCGCCTCCCCACCTACCCCTTAAATGGCGGCCGCTGCGAGGCAGAGGTAGCGACCACTGACCCTCGGGTAGGTCGCTCCCCTGCTCACGCAGCGCCTCCAGTCCCTGACTGCCTTCCTCTCCTGTGAGTGTGCTCCCCCCTTCTTGCCCGTGTACCCCGAGTGCTTGAGCTTGTGGTGGTGCTGACTGTAATCCCTTCTCTCTCCTTGTATCCCGTGCGTGTGCCCCCGAGTGACTGAAATTCCCTTTTCTCTCCTTGTATCCCGTGCGTGTGCCCCCGAGTGCCGTGCGCCGTCCTCCCCTCTCAGCCCCTCCTTTTTAGTAGATTTTAGTAGGCTCTTGTTCCCTTTTCGCCGTCTTGCCGCTTTTCCCGCCGCTCCTACCGCGCTTTTCCCGCCGTTTTTGCCGCTCTTTTTTGCCGCTCTTTTTTGCCGCTCTTTTTTGCCGCTTCCAGCTCCCCTGCCCGCCCACCTCCCGCCTCCCAGCTGTCCCCGCCTCCCCACCTACCCCTTAAATGGCGGCCGCTGCGAGGCAGAGGTAGCGACCACTGACCCTCGGGTAGGTCGCTCCCCTGCTCACGCAGCGCCTCCAGTCCCTGACTGCCTTCCTCTCCTGTGAGTGTGCTCCCCCCTTCTTGCCCGTGTACCCCGAGTGCTTGAGCTTGTGTTGGTGCTGACTGAAATCCCTTCTCTCTCCTTGTATCCCGTGCGTGTGCCCCCGAGTGACTGAAATTCCCTTTTCTCTCCTTGTATCCCGTGCGTGTGCCCCCGAGTGCCGTGCGCCGTCCTCCCCTCTCAGCCCCTCCTTTTTAGTAGATTTTAGTAGGCTCTTGTTCCCTTTTCGCCGTCTTGCCGCTTTTCCCGCCGCTCCTACCGCGCTTTTCCCGCCGTTTTTGCCGCTCTTTTTTGCCGCTCTTTTTTGCCGCTTCCAGCTCCCCTGCCCGCCCACCTCCCGCCTCCCAGCTGACCCCGCCTCCCCACCTACCCCTTAAATGGCGGCCGCTGCGAGGCAGAGGTAGCGACCACTGACCCTCGGGTAGGTCGCTCCCCTGCTCACGCAGCGCCTCCAGTCCCTGACTGCCTTCCTCTCCTGTGAGTGTGCTCCCCCCTTCTTGCCCGTGTACCCCGAGTGCTTGAGCTTGTGCTGGTGCTGACTGAAATCCCTTCTCTCTCCTTGTATCCCGTGCGTGTGCCCCCGAGTGACTGAAATTCCCTTTTCTCTCCTTGTATCCCGTGCGTGTGCCCCCGAGTGCCGTGCGCCGTCCTCCCCTCTCAGCCCCTCCTTTTTAGTAGATTTTAGTAGGCTCTTGTTCCCTTTTCGCCGTCTTGCCGCTTTTCCCGCCGCTCCTACCGCGCTTTTCCCGCCGTTTTTGCCGCTCTTTTTTGCCGCTCTTTTTTGCCGCTTCCAGCTCCCCTGCCCGCCCACCTCCCGCCTCCCAGCTGACCCCGCCTCCCCACCTACCCCTTAAATGGCGGCCGCTGCGAGGCAGAGGTAGCGACCACTGACCCTCGGGTAGGTCGCTCCCCTGCTCACGCAGCGCCTCCAGTCCCTGACTGCCTTCCTCTCCTGTGAGTGTGCTCCCCCCTTCTTGCCCGTGTACCCCGAGTGCTTGAGCTTGTGCTGGTGCTGACTGAAATCCCTTCTCTCTCCTTGTATCCTGTGCGTGTGCCCCCGAGTGACTGAAATTCCCTTTTCTCTCCTTGTATCCCGTGCGTGTGCCCCCGAGTGCCGTGCGCCGTCCTCCCCTCTCAGCCCCTCCTTTTTAGTAGATTTTAGTAGGCTCTTGTTCCCTTTTCGCCGTCTTGCCGCTTTTCCCGCCGCTCCTACTGCGCTTTTCCCGCCGTTTTTGCCGCTCTTTTTTGCCGATCTTTTTTGCCGCTCTTTTTTGCCGCTTCCAGCTCCCCTGCCCGCCCACCTCCCGCCTCCCAGCTGACCCCGCCTCCCCACCTACCCCTTAAATGGCGGCCGCTGCGAGGCCGCGCGGCGGACGCGCGCAGCGGGCGCGCCGCTGGTGCGCCGAAGGCGCGCCTAAGGCAAGCCCGTCTGCGCCCGTCCGCGCCTGGACCGCGCCTAGTGCCCGAACCCCTGGCCCCCGCGCCCCCCGCTTGACCTATGACTCCGCCACCCTCGCCAACCTCAACCCCGGCCGCGCGCCGGGCTGCTACCGCGCCACCCCCAAACGTACCCACGGACCCTTCACCTGCAGCAACTGCCGCTTCACCTGCCTACGGACCCACACCGCCACCACCAAGAACGACGCCCCCGGAAGCAACCTCGAATGCATCCTGGTCAACACCCGCTCCGTCCACAGGCACGCCATCGAACTGTGGAACCTCATCAACTCAACGAACCCAGACATCGCCTTCCTCACCAAGACCTGGATGAACCCCTCCTCGGCACCCGACATCGCCATAGCCATCCCCGACGGCTACAAAATCATCCGGAGAGACCGCTTCAACCGCACCGGAGGAGGCATCGCCATCGCACACAAAAGCTCCATCAGCATCTCGACCCACACCGACAACTCACTTCCCGACGCCGAACACCTCCACTTCGCGATCCACATCGACCCCAAGACAACCCTAAGAGGCACCCTCATGTACAGACCACCAGGACCCCGCACCAAGTTCAGCGAAGACATCGCAGACTTCGTCAACCCCACGCACTCTCATCCACCGACTACATCCTCCTAGGAGACCTCAACTTTCACCTGGAGAACCACACCGACAACAACACCACCGCCGTTCTAGACAACCTCGCCAACCTGGGACTGAAACAACTGGTCAACACCCCCACCCACTGCGCCGGACACACGCTCGACCCCATCTTCTCCTCAAGCAAACACATCACCTTCAGCCACACCACCGAACTCACATGGTCGGACCACAGCTGCGTCCACTTCAGCTTCAAGAAAACCACCGTGCATCACCACACCCGGCAACCACCAAAAAGATACTGGAACCGAATCACCACAGAACAACTCGCAGCAACGCTCTCCCTGAACCAACCCACCAGCACCAGCAACCCCAACGAGGCCGCCAACAACCTCACCAACTGGATCTCCGACTGCGCCAACCTCCTGGCCCCTCTGAAGACCCAAACCAACACCAACAACCACAAGAAAAACTCCTGGTTCACCACCGAACTCAAAAACTCCAAGAAAGAATGCCGCCTCCGCGAGAAGACATGGCGCCTCAACCCAACAGAGGAAAACCTGACAGCTCTCAAGGACACCACCCGCCAACACCACCAACGCCTCCGCACCGCATGAAAAACAGCCTACCAGAACAGACTTGACAACAACGCCCACAACAGCAAGGAACTATTTGGCATCGTCAAAGAGCTCTCCAACCCGGAAGCAGAAACCAACCCCATCCCTCCCTCACAGGACCTCTGCGACTCCCTCGCGACCTTCTTCCACCGTAAGATTGCCGACATCTACAACAGCTTCACGACCACCAACATGAACCCGCCCCCGGAAGCCGCAAACGACATCTCCACCATCCTCGCCTGGAACCCTACCACCACCGAGGAAACCACCCGCGTCATGAACTCGATCCACTCGGGATCACCCTCCGACCCCTGTCCTCACCACATTTGCAACAAGGCGTACCCCAAGGATCCTCCCTCGGCCCCACCCTATTCAACGTCTACATGACCCCCCTGGCAAACATCGCACGCAAACACGGACTCGACATCATATCCTACGCCGACGACACCCAGCTCATCTTATCCCTCACCAACAACCCCACATCAGCAAGGACCAGACTGCACGACGGCATGAAGGATGTAGCGACCTGGATGACAGACAGCCGACTGAAACTGAACACAGATAAAACGGAGGTCCTCATCCTCGGCCCTACCCCCTCCGCATGGGACGACTCCTGGTGGCCCCCCGCCCTAGGCAGCACTCCCCAACCGACCAACCACGCATGCAACCTCGGCTTCATCCTGGACTCCTCCCTCTCGATGACTAGACAGGTCAACTCGGTGACCTCAGCGTGCTTCAACACCCTCCGCATGCTCCGCAAGATCTTCCGCTGGATCCCCATCGACACCAGGAAGACCGTCACCCACGCCCTCGTCACCAGCCACCTGGACTACGGGAACACTCTGTACGCCGGCATCACCACCAAGCTGCAGAGGAAACTTCAACGGATCCAGAACGCCGCAGCACGACTCATCCTGGACATACCTCGCCACCACCACATCTCCGGACACCTGAGAAAACTCCACTGGCTCCCGGTCAACAAGAGGATCACCTTCAGACTCCTCACCCACGCACACAAAGCCCTCTACAACCTCGGACCCAAACTCATCAACTCCCGCGTCTCCTTCTACACCCCTCCGCGCACTCTGCGCTCCACCGGTCAGGCCTTGGCAGCCGTTCCCCGCATCCGCAAAACCACCGACGGAGGAAAATCCTTCTCTTTTCTGGCAGCGAACACCTGGAACTCCCTGCCCAGTCACCTTCGCGCCATACCCGAACACCTCCCCTTCAGAAGGCAGCTCAAGACCTGGCTCTTCGAGCACTGACCCCCTCCCCCCCAGCGCCTTGAGACCCTTATGGGTGAGTAGCGCGCTTTATAAATGTGATTGATTGATTGATTGATTGATGTTGGAGAGTGCCTCGTGGAGAGTGGGTTCCTTGGGCCTGTCCTCCCCCTGTCGCACAGCAGTCCTCCCAGTTTCCCTGTTATCCTGTGCCTCTGTCCCCTGAACCGTGTGCCCACTCCTACTGACCCCAGGTCCCTGATTGTCTTCGGGTGGTGGGTTTGGCTGGGGTCCCTGTAGTGGTGGACACAGTGCTGATTGGCGTGTCCTGGGGACAGAGGGATGGGCCCGCTGGGTGGGTGCTGTGCTGGTGTTTCCTGAGTTGGGAGGCTCTGTGGTGGTTTGTGACAGAGGCAGGGGAACCGACTGTCCTGAGGTCCCTGATGGGCCGGGCTGGTCATCTTGATCCATGGTGCCCAGAGCGCTTCCTCCAGCCAAGGACTGGGGTAGTGGATGCTTTTCTCCACTGGTTCTGGAGGGGGCATGGTGCCCAGAGTGCTTCATACTGCCAAGGACTGGGTGAGTGGATGCTTTTCTCCCCTGGATCTGGAGGGGGCATGGTGCCCAGAGTACTGCACATGCTGTGTGGTAGTTTCCATTCCCTCACCTGGGTGTGTACGCCATGAGATTGTGAGATTGCCTGGAAACAGGTAGCATGATACTCATGGAGTCAGAGACACACTCCACCCTGCTGCGACTTTGCCTGCCACCTGCTGGTACTAACAGTGCTGGTAGTGGTGCTTCATGTACACTGTGCAGGGTCAGGACGTCTCCTGCAGCCTCGGACGGCTGTCCAATTAGAATGTTGTCCATGTCAGCTGTGGTGGCACTGTCTGTGCAGATTGCGGGGCTGGTGGCGGTGGTTTTGATGGTGTCTGTAGCGGAGATGCTGCCGGTGGTGCATGTGTCAGCTCCTGTGGAGGGAGACAGCAGGAAATCGGTTGCCCACTTGGGATGATACTGGGGACTGTTGCTGGGGGAGCAGACGTGCAGGTGGTGGTGTACGTGGCAGTGCAGGTGGCGGTGTCCACCGCCATAAATGTTGCTGTTCTGTTTGCCAGATGGGGTGACACCAGTCCCTCAGCTGGAGGATCCATGACCTGTGCTGAATTCCCCTTAGCCTTGTGTCCCTTCCCCACCTTGGATGTCACTGCTGGGCCCTAGGCACTGTCCCCTTTTGGTTTGGAGGAGGCCTTGCTGGGTGGTTGGTGCAGGTTTTCCCTCTAGCATGTGGGCCCCTTCTTCACCTTGGCAGGTGGTGGAATGGGCTGATCCTTGGCCTCGCTAGATGGCACATTGGCATCCCTGATGGGTGCGGCCCACAATGTTACAGGACTTGCAGGGACCACAGAGCTGGAGGATTTGGTGGCTGAGGTGCTGGGCTGGGATCTGGACATCCTGGCCCTAGTGAAAGGACGGGGCCGGAGGTGTAGGGAAGAGGTTAATGTTAGCCAGGAAATGTTTTTTAGACACACTGGGACGGGAAGATGGAGTGGTTTTGGGAGTGGAGGAAGAGGTAGTGGTTGTAGGAGGTGTACGTCTGCTGAATTTGGGTGAAGGTGCATGGCCCAGAGGCTGTTGTGAGGTGGATGGCTGTTGAGTGGGGGGGTACCTGCGTTTGTGTAATTTAGGAGGAGGGATCACAGACACACTGGGAGAGGACACAGGGGACGTGTGCATGGTAGTGGGGGAGGTAATTGCATGTGAGCGTGTTGTGGAGATGGGCGTGCTGGTGATGGAGGTAGTGGCTGAGGATGTAGTGCATGCAGCTGTGAGTGGAGACAAGACTGGGAGGGAGGAGGAGGACATGGAGGAGGGGGACACAGTGGAGGCAGTAGATGTCGGTCTGTCTGCATGGGGCAGTGTGCTCCCTTTTTTCTTTTTGTCCAATGACTGCTCCCTTGAGCTAACGAGCTGACGAGCTCTGGAGAGGAACCTGTGCGCCAGTGAGTGGTACATAAACCCGAGAAGACTTTTGGCGGCATTTCAAGCAACCCCACAGACTTGGCTGCTCTCTGCTGATGACGGGCTAAACCTAGAAACACGTGTCCAGAGATACACAGCACTTGCTGCACCTACTTAGGTGAAAGACTTTTGATTACATTTTCAGTACAAAACGAAGTGACTGCATTTACCATGATGCATTGGGGCTAACCTTTTGCTTGAGTGTGAGGCAGTGTGCTCCCTTTTTTCTTTTTGTCCAATGACTGCTCCCTTGAGCTAACGAGCTGACGAGCTCTGGAGAGGCACCTGTGCGCCAGTGAGTGGTACATAAACCCGAGAAGACTTTTGGCGGCATTTCAAGCAACCCCACAGACTTGGCTGCTCTCTGCTGATGACGGGCTAAACCTAGAAACACGTGTCCAGAGATACACAGCACTTGCTGCACCTACTTAGGTGAAAGACTTTTGATTACATTTTCAGTACAAAACGAAGTGACTGCATTTACCATGATGCATTGGGGCTAACCTTTTGCTTGAGTGTGAGGCAGTGTGCTCCCTTTTTTCTTTTTGTCCAATGACTGCTCCCTTGAGCTAACGAGCTGACGAGCTCTGGAGAGGCACCTGTGCGCCAGTGAGTGGTACATAAACCCGAGAAGACTTTTGGCGGCATTTCAAGCAACCCCACAGACTTGGCTGCTCTCTGCTGATGACGGGCTAAACCTAGAAACACGTGTCCAGAGATACACAGCACTTGCTGCACCTACTTAGGTGAAAGACTTTTGATTACATTTTCAGTACAAAACGAAGTGACTGCATTTACCATGATGCATTGGGGCTAACCTTTTGCTTGAGTGTGAGGCAGTGTGCTCCCTTTTTTCTTTTTGCATGGGGATGGTGCTTGTGTGAGTGCCTGTGGGATATGTGGTGCTTATGTTTGCCATGTCCACTCTTGTGTGTTGATGAGTGTGCATGCTGGTCTGGTGGTGTGCTTGGGATAGGCTGAGGTACAGGGGATTGGGTCTGGGTAGTGAAAGTTGGAGGGGGGAGGCTGGACACAGGGATAATGGCTGCCATCAGTGCTGAGGCCAGAGCCTCAAATGCTCTCTGTTGGTCTGCCACGCCAGAATGAATGCCATCCAAATGCTGCAAATGCCTCTCGACACCCTGGATGGCATTCAGAATGGTTGATTGCCCAAAAGTGAGGGATCTCAGGAGGTCAATAGCCTCCTCACTGAGGGCAGCAGGGCTGACTGGGGCAGGGCCTGAGGTGCCTGGGGCAAATGAGATGCCCACACTTCTGGATGAGCGGGCACGGGAAGCACGCTGAGGGGCTGCTGGGAGGGCGGTGCTGGTATGGGGGTGACGGCTGTACCTGTTGATGCAGTGGGCACATAGGTGCCCACCACCTCAAGGGAGCTCCCATCAGAGGAGGAGTCGCTGTCGCTGGTGTCTGCCCCTGTCCCCGTCGGGGAGCTCCCCTCGCCCTCCGTCCCACTGGTGCCTTCAGACTCCGTAAGTTCACCCTCCAGGGCCATGTGGGTCGCAGCTTCCTCCTGCTCCGGTGCCAATGCTCCTGCACCAGATGATGCTAATGCACACAAGGACAGGGTGACAAAATAATAAGGGGGGAATGACAAAACAGACACATGGTCAATGCCTGCAACACCACTACCGTTGGTGGACACAACACACAGGGAGCAGCCCTAAGCACTAGCCCAGGCACTAAAAGTTCAGGGGAACAGCACATGCCCATGAGGGACTCTGCCTAGACCTATTTGATGCACAGCTGGAACCCACAGGAGTCTGACTAGGTGTAGAGGGCCACTACCACTTTTGGGGTTGGAGTGGCACTGAGCCTACAAAACAATGGATCAACCTTGGTGCATCTGCCCTGGCCTAGGGGAACCCACAGCCCACTTCCCCCACCCATAAACCTCAAGAAGTGCGCAGAGTCAGCTGAATAAGAGTGTACTCACCCCCTTGTGGCTGCTGTGATACCCTCAAGTGCCCATCCAACTCAGGATATGCCACCACCAGGATCCCGTACATCAGGGGGCTGATGGTGCGACGGTCACCCCTTCCACGTTGGGAGGACATCCCCAGCTGCGCCCCCGCTGTCTTCTTGCTCCAGCGGCGCAGGTCCTCCTATCTTTTGCGGCAGTGGGTGCTCGGTCTATGGTAGACCCCCAGGGTCCGCACTTCCTTGGCGATGGCACGCCAAATGCCCTTCTTCTGGTGGGTGCTGACCTAGAGGAATGGTGAAGTAAGAATTAATGTTACTCCCCGTCCGGATGTCAAACAGTTGCCCCTCAATATTTGCAGGTGACTCTGGCTGTGACTCTGGCTACCCCAACCTGTCATGTCTACTGACCCCAGGGCAGAATCAGAGGACAAGGGCAGAGGAATGCTACAATGAGGCACATCTCCTAACTAGGAGGAAAATAGAGCGCACCTTCGGCCTCCTGAATGCCAGATTCCGGTGCCTCCATCTGACAGGTGGCTCCCTGTACTATTCACCAAAGAAGGTGTTCCAGATAATCGTGGCATGCTGTATGTTGCACAACCTCGCTTTGCCACGCCAGGTGCCTTTTCTGCAGGAGGATGGGCCTGATGTTGGTCTTGTTCAGCTGTGGAGCCTGTGGACAGTGAAGAAGAGGAGGCAGAAGAAGAAGATATAGACAACCGAAACAACATCACTGCTTCTCACGTATCATACTACTGTAGGACATTGCATAAATCTGCCTTTCTACCTCTGTGTATGCACCCTGACATGTAACTTTGCCTTTCCATTTCACAGATCTGGGTCCCACCTTGTACCCTTTGCTATGTTTACTGCTGCCCAACAACTGTGTAACATTGGTATGTGAAATTAACATTGACATTGCTATATTTCTGAGAGGTTGCAATTACACATTTGTGAAAGTACAGACTGACCCCAGATTGATTTGTGATTCAAGGGTTTATTTCTGTGCAAATAAGTGGAGGGGGTGTGCAATGGGCTGGGGTGATGGTGAGGAATGTCCACAGTAGAGTCCAGTCTCTTGGTCTTACTGGTGAATTGTCCAAGGGGGCATAATGGAAGTACAAAGTTGTCAGGGTGACAAAGTGGGACAAAAGGTTGTTAATCAGGAGAGTGTTATTTCCTGGCGGGGGTCTTGACAATGTTCTCTGTCTTGTTCCTGGATCTCAGGGACTGTTTGCGGGGTGGTTCTCCATCTGCAGGGGGTGGGATGCTGGTGGCCTGTTGGTCCTGTGACGGGACCTCCTGTCCACTAGTGCCGGCGGAGGTGGTGGGGTGTTCATCATTCAGGCTAGTGTCAGGGGCCCGTTTGTGTGCCACTGTGTCCCTCATGGTGTTGGCCAGGTCTGCCAGCACCCCTGCAATGGTGACCATGGTAGTGTTGATGGACTTCAAGTCCTCCCTGATCCCCAGGTAGTGTTCCTCCTGCAGCCGCTGGGTCTCCTGAAACTTGGCCAGTACCATGCCCATGGTCTCCTGGGAATGATGGTATGCTCCCATGATGTTGGAGAGTGCCTCGTGGAGAGTGGGTTCCTTGGGCCTGTCCTCCACCTGTCGCACAGCACTCCTCCCAGTTTCCCTGTTATCCTGTGCCTCTGTCCCCTGAACCGTGTGCCAACTGCCACTGACCCCAGGTCCCTGATTGTCTTCGGATGGTGGGTTTGGCTGGGGTCCCTGTAGTGGTGGACACACTGCTGATTGACGTGTCCTGGGGACAGAGGGATGGGCCCGCTGGGTAGGTGCTGTGCTGGTGTTTCCTGAGTGGGGAGGCTCTGTGGTGGTTTGTGACAGTGGCAGGGGAACCGACTGGCCCGAGGTCCCTGATGGGCTGGGCTGGTCATCTTGATCCATGGTGCCCAGAGTGCTTCATCCTGCCAAGGACTGGGGTAGTGGATGCTTTTCTCCACTGGTTCTGGAGGGGGCATGGTGCCCAGAGTGCTTCATACTGCCAAGGACTGGGGTAGTGAATGCTTTTCTCCACTGGTTCTGGAGGGGGCATGGTGCCTAGACTGCTTCATCATGCCAAGGACTTGGTGAGTGGATGCTTTTCTCCACTGGTTCTGGAGGGTGCTTTGTGCCCAGAGTGCTGCACATGCTGTGTGGCAGTTCCCATTCCCTCACCTGGGTGTGTACGCAATGAGATTGTGAGATTACCTGGAAACAGGTAGCATGACCCTCCATGGAGTCAGAGACACACTCCACCCTGCTGCGACTTTGCCTGCCACCTGCTGGTACTAACAGTGCTGGTTGTGTTGCCTCATGCACGCTGTGCAGGGTCCAGGATGTCTCCTGCTGCCTCACACGGCTGTCCACTGAGAATGTTGTCCATGTCGGCTGTGATGGCACTGTCTGTGCACATTGCGGGGCTGGAGGTGATGGTTTCGGCGGTGTCTGTGGCGGAGATGCTGCCGGTGGTGCATGTGTCAGCTCCTGTGGAGGGAGACAGCAGGAAATCTCCTGCTGCCTCAGATGGCTGCACACTGGGGATGATGCTGGGGACGGTTGCTGAGGGAGCAGACGTGCAGGTGGCGGTGAACGTGGCAGTGCAGGTGGCGGTGCAGGTGTCGGTGTCCACCACCATAAAGGTTGCTGTTCTGTTTGCCAGAAGGGGTAATACCAGTCCCTCAGCCGGAGGATCCGTGCCCTGTGCTTAATTCCCCTTAGCCTTGTGACCCTTCCGCACCTTGGATGTCACTGCTGGGCCCTAGGCACTGTCCCCTTTTGGCTTGAAGGAGGGCTTGCTGGGTGGTTGGTGCAGCTTTTCCCTCTGGCATGTGGGCCCCTTCTTCACCTTGGCAGGTGGTGGAATGGGCTGATCCTTGGCCTCGCTAGGTGGCACACTGGCAGCCCTGATGGGTGCCGCCCGCAATGTTACAGGACTTGCAGGGACCACAGTGCTGGAGGATTTGGAGGCCGAGGTGCTGGGCTAGGATCTGGACATCCTGGCCCTAGGGAAAGGACGGGGCGGGAGGTGTAAGGAAGAGGTCGATGTTAGCCAGGAAAAGTTTTTTAGACACACTGGGATGGTAAGATGGAGTGGTTTTAGGAGTGGAGGAAGAGGTAGTGGTTGTAGGAGGTGTACGTCTGCTGAATTTCGGTGAAGGTGCATGGCCCAGAGGCTGTTGTGAGGTGGATTGCTGTTGAGGGGGGGGTGCCTGCATTTGTGTAATTTAGGAGGAGGGCTCCCAGACACACTGGGAGAGGACACAGGGGATGTGTGCATGGTAGTGGGGGAGGTAATTGCACGTGAGCGCTGTGTGGTGTTGGGCGTGCTGGTGATGGAGTCAGTGGCTGAGGATGTACTGCATGCAGCTGTGAGTGGAGACGAGACTGGGAGGGAGGAGGAGGACGTGGAGGAGGGGGACACAGTGGAGGCAGTGGATGTTGGTGTGTCTGCATGGGGGTGGTGCTTGTGTGAGTGCCTGTGGGATGTGTGGTGCTTATGTTTGCCATGTCCACTCTTGTGTGTTGATGAGTGTGCATGCTGATCTTGTGGTGTGCTTGGGATAGTTTGAGGTACAGGGGATTGGGTCTGGGTACTGAAAGTTGGAGGGGGGAGGCTGGACACAGGGATAATGGCTGCCATCCGTGCTGAGGCCAGAGCCTCAAATGCTCTCTGTTGGTCTGCTACTCCTGAATGAATGCCCTCCAGATATGCATTTGTTTGCTGCAAATGCCTCTCGACACCCTGGATGGCTTTCAGAATGGTTGATTGACCAACAGTGAGGGATCTCAGGAGGTCGATAGCCTCCTCACTGAGTGCAGCAGGGCTGACTGGGGCAGGGCCTGAGGTTCCTGGGGCGAAGGAGATGCCCACCATTCTGGATGAGCGGACACGGGAAACACGCTGAGGGGCTGCTGGGAGGGTGGTGCTGGTAGGGAGGTGACGGCTGTACCTGTTGATGCGGTGGACACAGAGGTGTCCACCACCTCAAGGGAGCTCCCATCGGAGGAGGAGTCGCTGTTGCTGGTGTCTGCTCCTGTCCCCGTCTTGGAGCTCCCCTCGCCCTCCGTCCCACTGGTGCCTTCAGACTCCGTAAGTTCACCCTCCAGGGCCATGTGGGTCGCAGCTTCCTCCTGCTCCGATGCCAATGCTCCTGCACCAGATGATGCTAATGCACACAAGGACAGGGTGACAAAACAATAAGAGGGGAAAGACAAAACAGACACATGGTCAATGCCTGCAACACCACTACCGTTGGTGGACACAACACACAGGGAGCTGCCCTAAGCACTAGCCAGGCACTAAAAGTTCATGGGAACAGCACATGCCCATGAGGGACTCTGCCTAGACACATTTGATGCACAGCTGGAACCCACAGGAGCCTGACTAGGTGTAGAGGGCCACTACCACTTTTGGGGTTGGAGAGGCACTGAGCCTGCAAAACAATGGATCAACCTTGGCGCGTCTGCCCTGGCCTAGGGGAACCCACAGCCCACTTCCCCCACCCAGAAACCTCAAGAAGCGCGCAGAGTTAGCTGAATAAGACTGTGCTCACCCCCTTGTGGCTGCTGTGATGCCCTCAAGTGCCCATCCATCTCAGGATATGCCACCACCAGGATCCCGTACATCAGGGGGGTGATGGTGCGGCAGGCACCCATTCCACGTTGGGAGGACATCCCCAGGTGCGCCTCCGCTGTCTTCTTGCTCCAGCGGCACAGGTCCTCCCATCTTTTGCGGCAGTGGGTGCTCCGTCTATGGTAGACCCCCAGGGTCCGCACCTCCTTGGCGATGGCACACCAAATCCCCTTCTGGTGGGTGCTGACCTAGAGGAATAGTGAAGTAAGAATTCATTTTACTCCCCCGTCCGGATGTCTAACAGTTGTCCCTCAATATTTGCAGGTGACTCTGGCTACCCCAACCTGTCATGTCTAATGAACCCATTGCGGAATCCCAGGATAAGGGCAGAGGAATGCTACAATGAGGCACATGGGCTAACTAGGAGGATAATAGAGTGTACCTTCAGCCTCGTGATGGCCAGATTCCGGTGCCTCCATCTGACAGGTGGCTCCCTGTACTACTCACCGAAGAAGGTGTGCCAGATAATCGTCGCATGCTGTTTGTTGCACAACCTGGCTTTGCAACGCCAGGTGCCTTTTCTGCAGGAGGATGGGTCTGATGTTGGTCTTGTGGCAGCTGTGGAGCCTGTGGACAGTGAAGAAGAGGAGGCAGAAGAAGAAGATATAGACAACCGAAACAACATCACTGCTTCTCACGTATCATACTACTGTGGGACATTGCATAAATCTGCCTTTCTATCTCTGTGTATGCACCCTGACATGTCACTTTGCCTTTCCATTTCACAGATCTGGGTCCCACTTTGTGCCCTTAGCTATGTTTACTGCTGCCCAACAACTGTGTAACATTGGTATGTGAAATGAACATTGACATTGCTATATATCTGAGAGGTTGCAATTACACATTTGTGAAAGTACAGACTGACTCCAGATTGATTTGTGACTCAAGGGTGTTTATTTCTGTGCAAATAAGTGGAGGCGGTGTGCAATGGGCTGGGGTGATGGTGGAGGAATGTCCATGGTAGAGTTCAGTCTCTTGGTCTCACAGGTGCATTGTCCAATGGGGCATAATGGCAGTACAAAGTTGTCAGGGTGAGAAAGTGGGACAAAAGGGTGATAATCAGGAGAATGTTATTTCCTGGTGGGGGTCTTGGCAATGTTCTCTGTCTTGTTCCTGGATCTCAGGGACTGTTTGCGGGGTGGTTCCCTTTCTGCAGGGGGTGGGGTGCTGGTGGCCTGCTGGTGGCCTGTGACGGGACCTCCTGTCCACTAGCGCCGGCAGAAGTGGTGTGGTGTTCATCATTTAGGCTAGTGTCAGGGGCCCGTTTGTGTGCCACTGTGTCCCTCATGGTGTTGGCCAGGTCTGCCAGCACCCCTGCAATGGTGACCAGGGTGGTGTTGATGGTCTCCAAATCCTCCCTGATCCCCAGGTAGTGTTCCTTTTGCAGCCGCTGGGTCTCCTGAAACTTGACCAGTACCATGCCCCTGGTCTCCTGGGAATGATGGTATGCTCCCATGATGTTGGAGAGTGCATCGTGGAGAGTGGGTTCCTTGGGCCTGTCCTCCACCTGTCGCACAGCAGTTCTCCCAGTTTCCCTGTTATCCTGTGCCTCTGTCCCCTGAACTGTGTGCCCACTGCAACTGACCCCAGGTCCCTGATTGTCTTTGGTTGGTGGGTTTGGCTGGGGTCCCTGTAGTGGTGGACACACTGCTGATTGACGTGTCCTGGGGACAGAGGGATGGGCCCGCTGGGTGGGTGCTGTGCTGGTGTTTCCTGAGTGGGGAGGCTCTGTGGTGGTTTATTATAGTGGCAGGGGAACCAACTGTCCCGAGGTCCCTGATGGGCCGGGCTGGTCATCTTGATCCAGACGTGCAGAGCTGCTATCGTCACTGTGGGCCTCTTCTGTGGGGGGACTGGATATGTCTGTCACGTCCTGTCCGGTGACATTGGGTATGGTCCTGTTGGGGTGTAAATGCATAGTTATTGTATCTGTGTGTGCCATTTCGTGCAATGGGTGAGTTACCCTCTACTCCTGTGCTTGCATTATTGTGTTTGCCCTTGTGTGGTTAGTGTTTTGGGGTCTGTGTGGGTATCTATACTGGACATGCTTTGGTGATGATTGTACATGCAGAGGTGTTGCATGCAGGGCTTGGTATTGGGATGGGTGGATTGTGATGGTGGGGCATATGTGAGGTGTTGGAGTGATGGGGTGAGGTTGAGGGTGAAGGTGGGGTATGTGATGGCATGCAGGTGGGGTGTAGGGATATGGTAGTAAAGATATGACCTACCAAAGTCCAGTCCTCCTGCTACACCTGCGAGGCCCTCAGGATGCAGTATTGCCAAGACTTGCTCCTCCCATGTTGTTAGTTGTGGGGGAGGAGACTGGGGTCCACCTCCAGTCCTCTGTACTGCTATCTGGTGTCTGAATACCACTGAACGCACCTTCCCCCGTAGGTCTTTCTACCTCTTCCTGATGTCATCCTGTGTTCTGGGGTGCTGTCCCACTGCATTGACCCTGTCCACGATTCTCTGCCATAGGTCCATCTTCCTAGCAATGGAGGTGTGCTGCACCTGTGATCCAAAAAGATGTGGCTCTACCCGGATGATTTCCTCCACCATGACCCTGAGCTCCTCCTCAGAAAACCTGGGCTGTCTTTGAGGTGCCATGATGTGGTGTGGGTAACGTGTGAGGTGATGTCTGTTGTGCTGTGTGATGTGTTGTGTTGGGGTGTGTTGTTTGAGGTGCGTGGATGTTGTATGAGTGATGGTGTTGTGTGCTTGTGGATGCTGGTGTTGTGTTTGCTATTCTCTCTCTCTGGTTCTTCACAAAAATGTCGTTGTATGGGGTTGTGGGTAATGTGGGTGTGTGTTTTATAGTGGTTGAGTGTGTGGGTGTGGTGTGTGTATGTGTATCATGTGTGTGTATTTCAAATTGTCCAATGTGGTTGTGTTTTGTAAGTGTGTTTGTATTTTGAGTGCGGCGGTGTGTACCGCCAATGGATTACTGGGGTTGAAAGACCGCAGCGGTGATTCCTTAGTTTGTGATATTGTGGGCCTATTCCTCTTGGCGTGACGGTGTGGGTTTTGCTATCGCCAGTTTATGACTGACCTTTGGTGTGGCGGACTTGTGTGGGTGTCTGTATTGTGGAGGATTACGAGATGTGGGTCATAATACCGGTAGGGGATTTCCGCCCCGGCCACGGTATGTTGGCAGCCTTCAGCACGGCAGTAAGCGGGATTTACCACCAGGGTTCTAATGAGGGCCATAATACTTTAAAATATGTGCATATATTAAAGAAAAGAGTGAATGAACAGCATTACATTGCAATATTATTTCCCAGATGCAAAAACAAGGCATCATGGTAGTTGCAGTTATTTCAACTAAACATTAACAACACTTGCAAAATTATAAGTTGAACATACCTAGTAACATATGTGCAGTGAAGATTAGCAAACATTTACAATATAAAAACATGTGAAATATATTATTGGGTGAATAAACACTTAAAAGCACTTTCCCTTCTATTGCATTGGCTGTTATAGGATTAGTAAATGTAACCTTTCCAGCGTGTAACTCTTTCCCTGCATTGCTTAGACTGGAGTAGGAATAATAAATGTAACCCCTCTGAAGTCCAACACTTTTACTACAGTTGTGTTGAGTGTAGGAGAAGTAGTAAATTTAACACACCCAAAATCTAACACTTTCTGTACTGTTCCTTTGTTTGGAGTGGGAATAGTTAATTTAATCCCTCTGAAGCCAACACTTTCCCTACTGTTGCACTGTTTGAAGTAGGCATAGTAAATTTAAACCCATTCTCTACTGTTGCATAAACTGGAGTGTATAATATATTTACTATCCCCAATGTTTTGTTCCTGATATTGGTTACATATTTATCATTATTTGCTTTTTTTCTAATTTTAAATTATTAGTTTATATTTTTAACTACAATGTTTTATAATAATTCTTGTAATTATGTTTTTTGGTTTCTATTTTTTTGATTTTATTTAATATTTCGCAGCTGAATTGGTAAAATGATTCCTTTATTTATAAACGTATATTAATACAAACATATTATATATTTAAATATATATAAATACTTATAAATACACATTTATTATAATGTAAAATATGTATTTTAATAATTGTTGCACTCTATACATCTATATTTATATATATAATATAGTATAGTATAGTAACATATATAATGTGCTGTACAGCAGACATCTGCAGATGACAGTTCAGAAGTAGAGTCTTCTGCTGATGAGATACCGCGCAATAAGCTGGATTTTCAGGGGGAAATGCGCCTTATGCAAATGATCACGCCACCTCCTGGGCAAAATCGCAGGCGTGGCCGAGGAAGCGGAAGACGAGGAGGGGCAAGAAGAAGAAGCAATCAACTATCAAATTAGAACCTAATCCTGGATCAGTCAATAAATTGAATGACTTGAGTACGGTGGTAAATATTTCCCACAGCACCTTGACAGACAATCAGCTTCACATGCTTGATTTAGGATTAAGCTTCTGCCCCAATGTACAATGGGATTATGTTAATACCCGTATTGAACTGTACAAATTTGTTCGTAAACTACGTCTCATCAAACACTTTTCAAATAAAGATATAAATCGAATGACAGACAACATCAACCAGAGGACTGGACTCTCTGGATTCAACATTTCTGAAAGCTCAGAATTGATAGCCATCAATGAGTTGGATCGTGACAGCGATGAAGCTAGATGTTCTATACATGATGATATAAACAAGAGCACTGATATGCTTAATCAGATGGGATTTACAACTAACCTCTATGAAAAAAGTAATCTAAAATTGTTGAGTAGATTTAATCCTCCACTACCCAGTGGTAACATGATAGATATATTTCATGAGTTAATGATAAACGATATTGACAAATTTCGCAATAAAAGCACTTTAAAGATATCGAGAAAGACGAGACCTAATTTTACGCAACAAGATTGGCATGATCTAAACACACTGAGGTCGAACTCTTCTATCATCATCAAGCCCTCAGATAAGGGTGGCAACATTGTTGTCATGGACACAACTGATTACACTAAGGAAGCATATCGGCAATTGATGAATAGAGAGCATTATGAGAAGTTGAAGATCAGCCCCCTATCTCAATACCAAGGGACATATCATGATATGTTAAATGAATGGTATACAAAGCAATTGATGGATTATGATGAGTTTATGTATTTGAAAATTGATCATCCTAAAATTCCTTGTATTTACTTCCTACCTAAAATTCATAAGAACAAAACCCATCCTCCAGGTAGACCAATAGTTAGTATGAATCAATCACTACTTGAGAATACCTCACGATATTTGGACCTGTTTTTATGCACCTTTGTCACAGAATTACCTTCATACTTGCGTGACACCAATGATTTTCTGGCCAAGATACATGACATCCCATGGCATAAAGACTACTTATTGGTCACCATGGATGTAGCATCACTATATACATCCATTAAACATCAATATGGATTACAGGCATGTAGGTATTTTTTACAAACACGATCCATTGAATTTTTGGAACATACCAATATGCTCCTATCGATGCTACTATTCTGCCTGACACATAACCTGTTCCTCTTTGATAATGAAAGTTTCTTACAAAAACAAGGGACAGCTATGGGAGCATCCTTTGCTCCCACCTATGCCAATCTATATATGGGCTGGTGGGAGAAGGAGGTGGCATGGTCAGAAAGCAATAACATCTATATGGATAGAGTGATATTGTGGGTGCGATATATCGACGATCTGTTCATTATCTGGGATGGCACAGAACAACTGCTGTTGGAATACATAAATGTATTAAATAATAATCAATTCAACATTTATCTAGATGCCATTTACAATAGAGATACCATCTCTTTTTTGGATGTCCTACTACAAGTAGAAAACAATCATTTAAAGACATCCATATATCGAAAGCCCACGGCTTGTAATTCTATATTACATGCCAATAGTGGACATCCCCACTCACTAAAATGGAGCATTCCATATAGCCAGCTACTGCGGGCCCGCAGAATATGCTCTGATGAAAACCAATATGAGTTGGAATCTAAGGCTATGGTGAACAGGTTTTTAAGTAGAGGCTATCCTCCAAAAATCTTAAATGATGCTTTACACAGAGTACGGAATAAAAGCAGAGATGAGTTACTTTTTAATAACTCAGTAACTAGTAATGATTTCCAACATACAGCACCTAGAATATTTCTCCAGTACAATCAACAACATGAGTCACTCAGAACTATACTCCAAAAAAATTGGCATGTTTTACAGAACGATCCCATTATTAATGATCACATAGAAACCCATCCGTCCATAACATTTCGTAAAGCACGTTCTTTGGGAGACTATCTAACTAGAAGTTATTTTTCAGTAAAAACCAATACATCTTGGTTGAGCCAAAAAAGTTTGGGATTTTGGAAATGTGGCCACTGCAAGGCCTGCAAGTATGCTAAAAACACATACAAATACCAAACTTTTGATGGTCGACAGTGCGAGATCAAAGATCGGATTACATGTGACACTGAATTTGTGATTTATGTCATCGAATGTGGATGCCAGAAAAAATACATTGGAAGTTCCATTCATAAATTAAAAGTTAGGTTCTTACAGCATTTTAGAGCCATTAAAAATCAGGACAAGACCTATCCTCTGGCTAAACATTTTTGGGAAGTACACAAAGGAGAATGTGGCACTTTAGCTTTCTATGGCATCAAACACATTAAAAACAACTCCAGAGGTGGCAATAGAATACTCGAGCTCAGACAAATGGAATCCAAGATGATTTTATTATTGGGATCTGAGTCCCCATTGGGGCACAATCTTGATGCTGAGCTCTATGTCCATCTTAGATGAAAACACACTGTTCATTGCTTTTTAGATGGAGACTCCCCCTGTGTTTCAATTCCTAAAAATAGTAGTGCTAATTTGGCAGTATGTTATCTATATTTCCTTTTTAGGAAGATGGGTGATAAGATCTTATCTACTTAAATGATCGTGCCATGATGTAATCTGTAAAATAGACATGACTTAATAACTTTCCCTAGTTTGAATTCATATCACAAACTGATGAAACATAGATGGAATTAGTGCGTATACAGATTTGTACTGTACCATTGATGATGATGTTTGATTCCATTTTATTCTTCTATAACTTGGCGACTGAAGAATATTAAATATCATATATAGAGTTATATATGTACATCTAGATTATAACATGGACCAAAAGATCAACAGATCTGACTGTTTTTAATTGGAGTTTTTGTAACACTTCTATGCACTTTATATGCTCTTTTGCACTTATTATTAGTTTAGTTTTTCAGCACATTGCACTTTACGCCAAGGCCTCATTTTAATACAACATATTTATATGTATGTGTATGGAATTACCTAGTATACAGATAAGGACAGTGAGGAACTAGATTTGATTATACGGGCATCCGATAAAAACTATGGTATTAAAACATAACTATTGTCACTACCTAAACATGATTTTAATACAAGACACTAATTAATTATAAATAATTATATGTATATATAACGAATGATAATTTAAACATTGTAAAATTGAAAAAATTGATATTACCGTTTCTTCGTTTATATTTACACTATTATTGTTCTTGTTATTTAATTAATGTTTTTATATGATCAAACATTATGAATTATTGGAAGCAATTGCCTTTTTTCCTAATATATTTATTATTCAATATTTATTCCTTATGACTGTCCAATTTTAACTTTGATGTTATCTGTAAATATTGGCATCAATGTAGGTTTATTCCTCTATTAATTGTTGTATCTATAATAATTATAATTACACACTTCAAAATGGCCGCCGCGTTTGTAGTACATCACAGTGTTATAGAAATAAATGTAGGACGTAATAGCTATATGTAAATGATGCCGGCTGATTAGCCAAACTGTCCAGTAGAAGGCGTTTTGACAGACATCTCATTCGGGACTCTGAATTACCTATATAAGCTAAATAAATATATTTATCAACTAAATACGAGCGCTTTGGACTCAATTGACCTCGACACTTGGGAGATACGTGATGGGATCGGTGCAGCCGTCAGATGGCTATCAGTCCATCTGTTGAAGAAATAATATATATATATATATACATATATATATATATAGATATAGCTATATATAATTATGTGTGTGTGTGTAAAAAATGATCTTCCCTATACCAATGTCCTCCACCAAGAGGCAAGTGCTGGGCAATTGGGCGCAGGACCCACTGGAAATTAATAAAAGGCTCCTTTGTATTTTACTTCAGAAAAACGCCCGCACTCCAGAATGCTGCTTAAAGAATTTAATTAAATCTCATGCTTATCGACCAACATGGTCTTCATCAGAGCACACAAAGTGGAGAGATCGGTAGGGTCCCATAGGGCCTTAGGACATTAATCACATCCAGTTACAAAATCCTCAACCTAAATTGCTTGAAGAATGGTCTGATCTTATGGCAGCTACTTGTAAGAATGTGCTGGGACTTTTATCTAAATGTGCAGCCATTGAACTTAATGAGATTACGGAGCAAACATGAAAATGTATGATCTTGTTTGAGGAACATACCTCTACGGAGGAGAATGAGCAGTTGCAGGTTCTCCAAGAACTAAAGATACCCAGAGCTACACCATACAATGGTTTTCATTGTTTACGGAGTACAGGCCAATTCATTTGGTGAAATATGTAGAGTGCAAAATCGGCATCAAGGAAACATATGTATTTCTGAAATGAGCACAAGATATGGAGTTCAGGAGCAGTGGTTATTTGTACATCTTTGGATTTGTGGGTATGCATGTAAGCAGGGGATTTAGAGGGTCATTTTTAAAATGTCCTCTTCTTATAGACTGGCTTATATTTAGAAGGAACAAATGCAGCGAAATCCAAAGGAAATAACAACTGTTCTAGTATTCTGTGCTCCCACATGTCTGGCAATAAAAATGGTTCCTCACTTGTGTGGGTAGGCCTAGTGCAGCAACAGGAACTGGGAAAAACTACAACATGGATGCATCACATTTTGCCCCTTAAGACTGACCCTTTTTTCCAGTGTGGGTAGCTTTGGATTGTGAACCCTAGCTCAGCTGGTGCTTAGGGACATGCAGCAAACCTGTACATTTTTTAAAACTAGACAACTAGGGGAATCGAGGGTGGGGTGAATTTATTTGAACTAAGAATGCCTTGCAGATCTCAAAGTCTGACTAAAACACATTTTCCTCACATTTCTGTGATGGAAAGTTCTGGAATCTGTGGGTAGCCACAAACCTCCTTCCACCCAGCACTCCCCCAAGTCTTCAAATAAAAATGGTACCTCAATTGTTGGGGTAGACCTAGTGACAGCAACAGGAAATGGCCCAAAACACAACATGCATACATCACATTTTCCCACTCAAAGTTGAACTTTTTTTGTAAAGTGTGTAGCTGTGGATTTTGGGTCCTAGCCTAGCTGGCACCTAGAAAAGCTAGCAAACTCACAATTTTTTTTAAACTAGACATCTGGGGTAATCCAGGGTGGGACGACTCTCACCAGGTTTTATCACCCAGAATTTTTGCAAACCATAAACATTGACTCAAAGCATGTTTCCCTCTCATTTCTTAGATGGAAAGGTATGGAATTTGCAGGTAGCGACAAATTGGGGACACCTGGTTAAATCCAGAGTGAAGTGACTTGCATGGCTCTCACCAGATTTTTCTCCTGAGAATCGCTGGCCCGCCTCAAACTTTTATTGAAAAAACACATCTCTGTGACAGAAAGTTTTGGAATATGCAAGAAGCTACAAACTTTCTTCCACACAGCATTTCACCAAGTTTCCCAATAAAAATGGTGCCTCACCTGTGTGGGCAGGCCTAGTGTAAGTGACAGGACATGGTCCCAAATACATCGATGACCTTTTTTTGCAAAACGAGTAGCTGTGGATTTAGGGCCCTCGCTCAGGTGTCACCTAGGAAAACATGGCAAATTTGCAATTTTTTTTAAACTAGACACATGACGGAATCCAGGGTGGGGTGACTTGCATGGCTTTCCCTAGATTTTTTGTTTACTCAGAATCCCCTTGCAAACCTCAAACATTGACTAAAAAACACATTTTCCTCACATTTCTGTGATGGAAAGTTTAGGAAACTGTAGGGACCCACTAATTTCCTTCTACCCAGCATTTTCCCAAGTCTCCCGATACAAATGGTACCTCACCTGTGTGGATAGGCACGCAGCCCACAACAGAAAATGGCCCCAAACACAACTTTTCCCACTCAAAACTGACAATTTTTTTGCAAAGTGGGTAACTGAGGATGTTGTGCCTTAGGTCAGCTGGCACCTAGGCAAACCTAGCAAACCTGAACTTTTTAGAAAACTGGACAACCAGTGAACAACATCACAGAAATGGATCAAACCCAGGTGAATGGGAGTTCCCTGGTGATTACTCCCATTGATAATGGTTTGAGCCATTCCTTTAGCAGGCGCTAGACCTAGCCACACATGTGGGGCTGTGTTTTTATTGTCACTAGTGGGATAATGCAGAGTGGTAGGAATTTTATGGATTCCTGTAGATTCCAGAAGTGGAAAGAAATGGAAAGAAAATTGTGATTTCAGGTACATTTTGAGGTTTGTAGAGCATTGTGGTTAAGATCCATGAAAGGCACGCCACCATGGACTTCCCTGCTTCTATAGTTTCAAAAATGTTTGCGGTTTGCAGGCTTTAATGGGTGGTACCACTGCACTACCCCAAATACAGCAGCTTTCCCTATTGCTTATCTTTCAACATAGTGATTTAAGGCCTTTTGCGTTGTCTCTTGGACCAACCACACAAGAGGGGTACCGTTCTTATGAGGAGATGTGTGTGAACTCAGGGTGGTAGGAAACCTGTGGCTACCTACAGATTCCAGATGTTTCATTCACAGAAATGTGAGGAAAACATGTGCTTCTTACCAAAGTTTGATGTTTGCTGGGCTTCTGGGTAAAATTATCTGGTGACAACCGCAAATCATGCAACACTGGACTGCCCTGGTGGTCTAGATTTGAAAAATGTGCAGGTTTGCCCAGGTGCTGGCTGAGCTAGGGCCAAAAATCCCTAGCTACTCACATTGCATAAAAGGTGTATTTTTTATGTTGTGTTTTTAGCATTTTCCAATCATGAGTACTAGAGCCACCCACAGAAATTGGGTTCAGTTTTCACGCGAATACATGGGAATGCTGGTTGTCAGTTTGTGGATCTCAAGAGATTACTGAACTTTCCAAAACAAAAAGTGAACAAATGTGAAATGTTAGGCCTGCACACACTTTTAAGTTTTGTACGACATTATGGGTAAGTGAACACAATCAATAAAAGTTACACCATGCTGGACACCTCCAGGTGTTAATATTGCAAAAAAGAAAAACAAGTTTGACTACATTTTTACCACCGATCAAATAACCACCTCTATTCTGAATATTACCAAATGCATACCTTGTGAACTTTTACTGATGGCTCCCATGACAGCCACATGAGGCTCAAGAAGACATGTTTTACATGCGTCTTTAGTGGTTATATGACAGAACCACACATGGCAGTACCACTCATAGCTTGACAACAAGGTCAGAACCACGACCACTTCTTTACCAGGCATGCCTTTACCATGGATTCCTTTACAATGAATTTCATTGTAAAAGCATGCTTAGTAAAGGTATATGGAATAACTACATGCATGGTTGTGTGATAGAAACCCCCTGCCCCAGAGCCCTAAAACCTACCCTGTGATGTCCTAAAGACTACCCGACCCTTTGACCCCTCACCCCACCCTAAACTCTACCCTGCCCTAAAAACTTCCCTGACCCTCCGCCCTTGCCCTAAACCCTAAAACCTACCCTGCATTGTCCTAAAAGCGATCCCATTCTGTTTTAAAAACTATCCCAAATCCATAGCTGAACCCTAAAACCTACCCCGTCCTGTCCTGAAAAATACCCCAGCCCCTTACCCCACCCTAAACCCTAATTCGTACCCTGCCCTGTCATAAAAACTACCCTGTCCTGTCCTAAAAACTATCATGAATCCCCAGCCCCACCCTGAACAATAAACCTACCCCATCTTGTCCTAAAAACTACACTTACCCCCACCCTAAACCCTAAAACCTACCCTGCCCTGTGCTAAAAACGATCCCACCCTGTCCTAAAAACTACCCCGCCCTTGCCTAAAACTACCCGGACCCAGCAAACCTTTCCATAAACCCTAAAACCTGCCCTTCCCTGCCCTTTCCTAAAATTGACCCCATCCTGTCCTAAAAACTAACCCCCACCCCTGGACCTTAAAACTTGCCACACCCTGTCCTAAAAACTACCCTGACTCCTACCCCCTGCCCTGAACCCTAAAACCTACCACAACCTGTCATTAAAGCTACTCCGGCCCCACCTGAAGCCTAAAACCTACCTGTCCTGTCCTAAAAATGACCCCAACCCCACACTAAACAGTAAAAACCTACCCTGCCCTGAACCCAAAAACCTACCCCACCCTGTACTAAAAACTAACCCAACCCCCCTGCCATGAACTCTAAAACCATCCCTTCCCTCTCCTACAATCTACCTCAACCCTTCCCCACCCTGAACCCTAAAACCTCCCCTGCCCTGTTCTAAAAACTACCCCAACCCTCCTCTGACACCCTGAACTCTAAAACCTACCTTAACATATCCTAAAAATTACCCCAAGCCCCCGACCCCCACCCTGAACCCTAAAACCCACCTTGCCCAGTTCAAAAAGCTACCCCAGCCCCCCACCCCTGAGCCCTAAAACCGACCCTGCCCTGTCCTAAAAACTACCATGACCCTCCGCCCCCTCCCTGAACTCTAAAATGTACCCCTCCCTGTCCTTAAAAATCCCCTCACCTGCCCAGCCCCACTTACCCAGCTGGTGGGTTCCTCTGCCGTCTGTTACCAATGTGTGCCTGAAGCACGCATATGTATGGTGCCTTACCCATTCATTTGCGTGGTTCAGGCATATGCATGGTTTAGGCAAGCGTGGTAACGCTTGCATGGTTATGGCCTGCGTTGCTCTGGTCATGTAGAAAAGGCTGTTTCCCCCTTCTGTTTTATGATAGAACCACACATGGCATAACCATACATGGCTTAACAACGCAGTCAGAACCATGAGCATTTCTTTACCACCCATGCCTTTCCCATCCATGTCTTTCCCATGCATGCCTTTACAATTAATTTTATTTGAAAGAATGCTTAGTAAAGATATATGTGGTAAAGACATGCATGGTAGAGTGATGCAACCCCCCTGCCCTGAACCATAAAAACCTACCCTGCCATGTCCTTAAAACTACCCCAACGCCCACCCTAAATCCTTCCCTGCTCTTTCCTAATAAATACCCAACACCCTCCCATGTAGAAAAGGATGTTTCAGTCTTTAGTGCATTCACTGTGGTAAATCCAACTCCTTCCAGTTTGTGGATGCAAGTTGGGGGTGTCTGAGAATGCCTTCTGTGGTGTACAATGCTCAAACTGACTGAGCATATTAACCTTTGAAACTAAGGCAAATATGCTGGGAAAAACTGCCTAAGTTCCCTAAATAGCGCATCATAAACTATGAAGAACATTAGTTTTTGACACAAAGGGTAGTCAGTGAGAATGAAGCATATGTAACGGCCACTGGTTTGTGTACTGCTGTGACTATAATGCACTTGCCATACAGTAAACTGAATATATACTAAGTTCTGATGGAGGATGAACATGTCAAGCTGGACAAACATTTTACTCATATTTGTAGTGTTCTCTGTAAAGTTCACTATCACCCGAGAGGGTATCCAGTCACAAACGTATGAGCACTCAGGACTGATCCATTGATTGACTTAGTCAAACAGTCAAGTTTTTGGCTTTGTGAGGAATGCACTAATTTTTAGAGGCAGTACATATATGCAGAGGCAGGCCATTCTGCCCTTTTTGAGCCAATTAGTAGAAGTCACTTCTTGTTCTGGTGCTGTGTATGCATTGAATGTGTGTGAGTAAAAATCTGACTCACCAAAGGTGACTTGAAGGTTTTTGGAATTTGAGGCAGTATTGTAGTACGTTAGACCATTGTTGCATAAGGCTTTGAATGAGTGCTTCAGGAGTTTGAAAAGAGTTGGGGATGGGTACTCAGTCAAGCTGTTTGAGGTGCAGGGTGTGTGCATGTTGGGATGTTGAGGGAGGAGACTGTCTGCTGTGTTCTATATGGTATGGAGTCTTCTGCTTAGTTGAGTGAGTGAGTAATTCATTATTTGGGCGATTGCTGCACCAATGGATTTATTCCATATGTGAAGATGAAGCAATTGCATGTGTATCTGTACTACCTTTATTATCTGCATTCTACCTATGCAATATCCCTGTGAAAGCACACCTATCCTAAACTTTCCCAACCCATTAATTTCTCTGTCCTCATCAAAGTCTCGACTAATCCCTTGTACTTGGCAAGTAAACCTATACTATCTCCTTCCATTGCTAGTGACTTGAAGCGCAAGAAAACATGTCTGTGTGCTAAATTCAACTCCTTCCTGTTTGTGAAAGCAAGTTGGGGTGTCCATGAGCACTGCACCATCTGCACTAATTTGGATACACAATGAAATGTACATTTCCCTTATACTAAAAATGTGAAAATCACCATGATGCAAGATAGTGCTCAGTGTCCAGTTACTAATTGAGTTTCCACACTTTCAAAGCAAGTAGAAATGGTGATGAATAAGTCCCCACAGGACATTTGTTAGACCCCCATTATGAGTTTGTCGAGCGGCAGAGGCTGCCCGCCAAACTCATTCCTCCATGAGGCCACCTGTACGGCCTGAACACCGCTGGCCTGATAAAAAGTTCACCGCAGGGCCGGTCGGCAGAAACAGCGTTTATGCCTACCGGCCCTGCGGTGAACAGGGTCTTAACATTGCCACCAGTGCCAATGTGGTGGTGCGGTGGGTGCAGCCGCACCCGTCGCGATTTCCACTGCCTGTAATTCGGGCAGTGGAAAGCGCAATGGGACTGTCCATGAGGAACCCTGTACTGCCCATGCCAAGTGCATGGGCTGTGCAGGGGCCTCCTTCGGGCCCCGGCCCACCCTTTCTACCAGCCTTTGCATGGCGGGGCTACCGCCATGCAAAGGCTGTCAGAATTGGGACTCGTAACCAGCACTGCCCTGGAGGATTACAACCGCCGAGACAGCCAGGCTATCGCCTGCCAGCAACCTGGCAGTGTCAGCGGTCCGACCATGGCGCTTTCGCCACGGTCGTAATGTTGTGGCAAAACCGCCGCTTTGGTACGACTGCGACCGTGACCCTGGTAGTCTGGTGACCACCAGGGTGATCATGGGGTTCTTACTCTGGTTCTCGTGGGCAATCATGGTGGACTTTGTGTTGTATACATATGTTCCCAATAAAGCCCCCTCGCCAACATCGCACGAACCCACCACATCAACACAGTTTCCTACGCAGACGACACTCAGCCCATCCTCTCCCTCACAAAAGACCCTACAACTGCAAAGAACAACCTCCACAACGGACTTCACGCCATCGCCAGCTGGATGAAATCAAGTCACCTCAAGTTAAACATAGACAAGACAGAAATCCTCATCTTTGGCACCAACCCCTCAACTTGGAATGACTCCTGGTGGCCCACCTCCCTAGGAACCGCACCCTCATCCACCACCCACACACGCAACCTAGGCTTCATCTTGGACTCCACACTCTGCATGACTCAGCAGGTCAATGCTATCTCCTCTTCCTGCTACAACACTCTCCGCATGCTCAGCAAAATCTTCAAGTGGATTCCTGTAGAAACCAGGAAAACTGTCACCCACGCCCTGGTTAGCAGCCGATTGGACTACGGAAACGCCCTATATGCAGGAATAACAACCAAACTCCTAACAAAGCTGCAAAGAATCCAGAACGCATCCGCCCGCCTCATTCTGGACATCCCACGCCACAATCACATTTCCCCCCACCTCAGAGACCTTCACTGGCTACCAGTCTCAAAGAGGATCACCTTCAAACTCCTCATTTACTCACACAAGGCCCTCCAGGACACAGGCCCAGCCTACCTCAACGAGAGACTCACCTTCCACACCCCCACCTACATCTTCGCTCCGCCAGCCTCACCCTCGCCTCCATCCCCCGCATCCGCTGCACCACCGCCGGAGGAAGATCCTTCTCTCACCTAGCCGCCAAGACCTGGAACTCCCTACCGCTCCACCTTGCCAGACCCAAGACCTCTTGACATTCAGGAAATGCCTCAAGACATGGCTCTACGACCAGTAGCCCCCCCGCGCCTTGAGACCCTAACGGGTGATTAGTGCACTCTATAAATCCTTGATTGATTGATTGATTTCTAATGGCAGGTAAGCGTGTCGAGCAGGTCATAAGCAAGTCCATGATTTCCTCAAGGAGAGAAACAAAAATTCTAGCTTACGTAGTGAAGTAGTGACCCACGTAGGGTAGGTACCGATACACAGCCATTTAAAGGTTTACTTTACGGCAGCTCCACCTCAAGCAATTTCCAGTACTTCACTTCTGTATGCTAGAACATAAGGTAAGTAGGAAAACACAGAGCTGCCTAAGATGGGCACTGGAGACATTTAACATGACTCTCCTTCCTCTTTCCTTTCTAAGAGCAGACTCTACAACGACAACAAGGCTGAGTCTTTTGCGATAAGCAAATTGTTGAACCTGCAGTTTTGCCATGTCTTCCATCGCATAGCAATAGAAGTGGAAGCTGCTACTTCTCTAGCAGTAAGACTTTCAATGACTGTCAACTGAAAGTCAAGGAAAAACATAAGCCTACCCATAGTGGTCTGCTTATGTTGCCATCTGGGTCAGGTGAGTAAACAGCTTCTTATACCAAGTGTTAGTTTTACAACTCACAGTGTATGGATATCGATTCCGCCCATGAACTTGTCATAATCAAGTATACAGGTGGGCTTGTGAACTGCAGTGATCTGACCCCAAACTGTGACGAGAAATGTGCTCTCATCATGACTTGTGGGGAGCATCTACACATTACGTCTATTAGAGA
The DNA here is from genome assembly GCF_031143425.1 of Pleurodeles waltl. Lineage (NCBI taxonomy): Eukaryota > Metazoa > Chordata > Amphibia > Caudata > Salamandridae > Pleurodeles > Pleurodeles waltl. The sequence continues at coordinate 556,681,616 of NC_090445.1, read as the reverse complement.
ACTTGACTGTGAGCAGTTCATTGGAACACAATACTCTGGGGTTTTTGAAGCTTCTTACAAACAAACTTCTGCCAGAAACCTTTGTGGCGACAATGAACTGTACTGCATGCCACAGTGCCAGATTTCTACAGCTCACTGAGCAGCTCTGCTCCCAAATGGAATTTGTCCACATAAAGGTTATAACCTTTGTGAAGGAGTGGCTGGCCAAGCTTCCATGCAATCTTTCTTTTGACCCCTAGCATGGGTGGCATCCTACAGGGTTTAGATGGAATCCTTCCCTATATACACTCTCAAGATGTACACTTAGCCAGTAGAGCTCTCACCCAGCATGTACAACTTGATACCATAGCAAGCTCTTTTCCTTACAATATACTGCAGACAAATGTTCCACGATAGGCCAGATTTGAACAACCTATCATGGTCTGGATGATCCTGGGGCACTGAAGTAGCATTGTCATTGAAACTCAGGATACACTGAAATGGCAAAAACAATCTGTGCTCAAGTATGGTGCAAAGATGGGTGTTACCCAAACCATGTGAGTAGATTAGTAGGACTGCAAGCATGGTTTATGCACTAACTCCATTTTGAGCATAAGGCCCAAAATTAATTTCAACTGCTCAAGTAAAGTGGAAACCCACTGTTGTGCCCTAGAATGAGAGTGTCTCCATGCTCCCTCAGAAATTGTCAGCACCCAAATTTGTTTGCTGCACAATTTGCTCAAGAAAGTCAACATCCAAAAAGAGATAGACATACACAATTGGCAAAAACAAAATGTTGTATCAACTTTACATCCAGCATTGCCAGTGAAAGGTGGAATTTGAGACTGAACTAAATTGGGGCGCTGCCAAGATAGCACTTCCTCTGTGCTTGCCACTGCACATACCTGCTCTCTGGGTTGATATAGCATGCAACAGTCACACTACTACACAGACTGTGCTTGCGAAGGGACAGCACAACTTCCATCATGTCCCTCAGAATCGCTGGAAGATGTATCTTTGGATGGAACTCTGCCAAATGAAAAATCTTTTCAAGATTCTGCTCCATTTTCCTCTTTCTCAGATGCAGTCCAGGTATCTATTGCCACAGTCTCTGATCCTGCCTCAGAGCTGCCCTCCATAACCTGAGTTAGGGCCTTGGCAGCAGTCATCCAGAGATGCCAAATTTGCTGACTGGCTACAAATGTCCATCTAAAAATCTGTCCTACCTAGAAGGCAGAAGTATTGTTCTAAATCAGTCAGTGGGTGTATGAGTCTGTGAGATGTGTGCAACAGCAAATAAACAAAAACATACTTTTTTGGTGAATGTACAAGTTATCCAAAGACACTAAAAAAGACAAAAAAGACACAGTATTACTTCACCTTGTGACATACCCAATTCCACAACACACACTTGTCATGGCTTATGCAGCAAAACCTTATTGTTGGTTGTTGGGAAATATGTTGGGCCATTGCCAGTTATTAAGTCATTTTCTGAAGTTACAAGTCTACCTTTAATCTCAAGAAACATACATTCCCATAGTAGCCATGCAATTTTGTGCACAGGCCTGCTCCTTATACAATCTCACATTGCTATCACCAATGTCACTGGTATTATGTGCAAGAGCATGTAATTATGTGACAATATTGAGTGAATTGTGCAGCATAATGCAGCACATTTGATTATAGTATTACTTAATTATTTTTTTCATTTGTTAACATGGTAATAGCATATGACTAAACATTTCACCTCATTAGTATCTGTTTAGCACTCAAGTTCAGGAACAAGCAAATAAAAAATGACCAGTCAGCCTTTGTGAATTGACCTTTCACTGCAAGACAACATTTAAATGCTGCATATGCCACATACATGTACCATCTGCTGCATAATCTGCAGGTGGTAGGCTTATGTGGCATACACATTCACACATATATATTTACAAATGTGTACGGGGCACTATCTGCACCCCAGGGGAAAACACACATTTGATAAAATATGTACTGACCCCCAAAGGGAGTCGAACCATGTGCTGAGAGTCAACCCTCTACATACTTTTCACTTTTTTTATTTTTAAATGTGTGATTCCTAAAGGGAAGCATACATTTCCCAAAACATTTTGACAGGCCCGCAGGTGGCTGGCCATTAAACAAGGATGGCCAACCCCATGTCAATTTCTTTTTTTTTTAAATCACTGTTTTAGATGCTTCTGGGGGTGTGATTATGCCCACAGGGAAAAGTCTTCTTTACACCACAAACACTAAACAGTTTATGGAAGGCTTCATTTGAAAGGGGAGACTCTCCCCTTTCAACAAGGCATCCCTGATACATGGAGAGGCCATTTTAAGCATTTTTTCCCCACTGGAGTGTGAGAGAGCACTCACCTGCTCGTTACTGAATTTGTGACATCAGCACACCTGGCATCCTAGATATGTGGGAGATGGGGTGGGGTCTTACTCAGAAGCGATTCTACAATGTCCCAGCCCTTATCTTTTTTTTAAAAAGTAATCCTACGGTTCTCTCAGCGGAGGATACCTTGTAGCCCTCTCCAGTGTCAGCCAGTGGCCAACAAGAGCAATGAGGAGGGAGTGCAGTCATTGACCCACAGCCGAATCAAAAGGATTAGCCCTGCACACACGGCTGCAATGGCAGGCCTGAGGCATGTTTTTAAAAAGCTACTTAGGTGGGTGGCACATTAAGGGCTGCAGTCTCTATAGTACCATTTAATATACAGGCTTTGGCCACATGCAGTACCACTTTGCTTGGAACTACAAGTAAAGTAAATGTGCCAGTTGAGTGTAAGCCATTTTTACAGTGTTTAAAGGAGAGAGCACTAGCACTTTAGCCCTGGTTAGTCGTGATAAGTGCACAGAGTCCTAAAGGCCAACAGAAATGGGTCTAGAAAACAGGAGCAGTGAAGGCACAAACGATGGGGATGACCCTGCAGAGATGGCCAAGTATAACAATAGGCCTATGTTTTTTCATGTAGCACATACGTATATGTATAAATAATGACTTAGTATATTTTTTTTGTCTTATAAACTTAGATTTATTTACTGTTAGAACTTGGTGTCAACTAAGTGCAAATTAGATACATTTTAATATGTATGATCACAGAATCCTAAGAAGGTGTACATAGATCATTTTATGTATGTATACATTTCGGGAACATACAATGCATGATGCATTCGTATATTAGAAAGTTTAGAATTATTGAATTCATATATCTAAGTTTAGAATGCTTTTAATGTATTAAGTATACAGGCCGCAAACACTCTGAGTAATAGCAAGGTGAATTTCTATTAGCGTCCCACGATGGCAATAATGTTTTTCATTTTCATACAAATGAACATTTAGATATTAATGGCTTCTCCCAGTTCGAAACATTAATATTTATGAACGATGTAACTGCAGGCTGCGGCAGTCCACTGGCAGCAAAAAATGTACTGAGGACTCGGGCTATGAAACATCAAATCATGAGCCATCAGCAGCGGGGTGAATACGTTTAGGAGATGTATAGAAATGTATGTAGCTGTCACTTGCCTGGTACATGCTAGACAGTACAGTAAAGATTCGGGAAGGCCTTCCCCTCCGTCCACGTTAAGTCCTGTACATTGTATAAATACTGCATCAGTCCTGAGAAGTATGGCTTGGAATTTGAAGGTATAGGGCAAAATGATTGACCTTTAGAAAGGGTAAAAAATTAGTTTTGGTTTCATAGATTATTTGAAGGTGAACTAGATCTTTAAAAACAGTATTGGCGAGCATAGGGGTGGAACAGTGTATGTGACCTTGAGAAGGAGATATGGCTACAGTGTGCACTACCGAACGATCCTGGAAATCCATAAAACTTATTATAGGGCAACAAGCAGCTAGATGAAGATCAACTAGTGCAACACGCTTTACTAGGCACAATCTCGCTTCTGTTTTTTGCGAAAGAACAGAATTACATCCATCTTAGTATTGTAATAAGGTTAGAAGAGGTTAATAGTCGTATTACAAAGAGAGATGTATCGCTCTTGGATTCAAATACCATGCAGTACCATGGAGGAAATCCAGCCTGGCGGAACAAGCCGTATTGCTAGTAGTAACACGACCAGGAGTATTACTACCATTAGTAATTGCATTAACGTGAGTAATTCCAATTACAGAAGCACAAAAATACGAATGCAAATAGTTGAGCACCGTCGCTGTGGGTTGGAATGAAAACGGGGGAAGTCCTGACTATCTGCTGAAATGAGAAGCATGCTTAAGTGTAGCGTTATGCTGAGCTACAGTAACCCCTTCGTTGCCATTTAAATATGTTATGTTTAGTTGCTAAAAATGTGTGCTCTGTCTGCTCTATTTTTAAGACTGCTTCGGTAAACACACCCAGCATTTAGCATCAGTGTACTGTGGACAGTAATCCATAATTGAAATTGATCAGTGAGAAAGTGCTAGAGTAGCCTCTTATGATGCCATTCCTCATCAACGTCTTCATTACTAATGTCAGACCATGTCCTGTGGTCACTAATATTAGAAATAAACAAGGGCCGGAAATCACAAAGATCAGCCTTGTGTCAGTGTACGGGAGTGAGGATGCTGCTGCTCCTATGTCTCCTTGGTCTGCTATCACGTTTATGACGCATGAGGTCAGTTGTACACAGATGCGGATAAGACAAACATTGGTTTGTCATCTGCTAGATTAAAGAATGAGATTAGAACTAAGAGTCAGCAAACAGAAAGCATTTTTCTGTGCTGAAATGATACCTACTTGCCACATATGTTAATTTACAATTTGGATAGAATGTTGTAGGGAGCACTTAAAAGTATACATCCAGAATAACATAGATCTCTTACATCGTCTTTCTTCCCCTTTGCTTATTTTGACTTTTTGCAAGACATTAGTAACAAAATCTCCGAAGATTCTTTTTTTTCATCATTTCCTTATTTACTGAAAATGTGATCTTCTAAGTGTCATATAGTCCATAAGAAAATTGTTGTAATGTAAGCTACAGGCATATTGTAATTACCAGCCCACACGTGTTTGGCAGAACAGCACTGTGTCTAGGTTTATTCTCAATTCTCAATTCTTTCGTTCAAACATCGGATTCTAGTAAGGAGAATATCCCTAAAGCTGTAATCTTGAATTAATTGATGCTCACACAGTTTCTCAAACTCATTTTGTAAGTGTCTATAATTCCTCCTTTATAGCATGACACCACCCTTGAGAGTAATATTAGGACCCATGTTAAGTTACTAGCACGACGCCCTTTTAAATCAGACAAACTGATCAGCTTCAGAATCAGGCAAAATTATTTAGAAACCGATTAGTATCATGTAATTGTATTGATTTATTTTTGTAGAATCAATTATTTTTTGCTCTATACGGCTACATTTTTAAAGAATTGATTCGTTTTTTTAGATACAGCGTCTGCCAAAACATTTTGATTTTACTAAAATATGTATAATATACATATGGGCTTCAGTCACCTCTCTTCATCCACTGGTCGGTTGTTGTGTCATTCAAATTTTGCTTCCACCCACTACAGCATATAGCATGGGGCAATGGGTCAGCCTACTCAAGCAACTGGTTAACTTTACTTTGAGTGACTGCACAGTGAGGGGATGCAGGTCGTAGTGGTAGCTCCAACGCCACACAGCCAGGCAGCATGATGGGCATGAATCAGTGTGAAGGCCGTCTGGTTACTATCTGAGGCAAGTGTTCTGCTATCCTGGTACGTGACTATGAGGCAGTGAAGCCAAGAAGTCTCGCAAAGTGCATATTCAAGAGCCGAGGTAGGAATATTGATGAAATTTAAGTGTTACATTAAACACTGGAGGAGCTGAGTGAGGGATCTCAAGTGTTCTTATGGGATAACAGTGCCTTACTGACGGGGGACTACATCTCCCAGAACTCTCGGGCCCCAGGAGGCTGCCCGAGCATCAAGCTCACCTGTGCCTGGTTGGCACTATAAATCGCATCTCTTCTCCCTGCAGTGCAAGACGCACCCGGGAGAAGCTTGGGCCAAGGCCGGGCCAACCTTCACCTTTCAGCAGGTGGGAGGGCAGGGCCACCCCTCTTGCCTTCCATGTTGTGGGGGAGAGCAAGGCGAGAAGGTGCAAATGTTTTCTGGGGAGTGCTGATGAGAAGTGTGAGATAGATGAAGGGGAAGAGAAAACGCTCAACGTTTGGCGCGAAAGACAAAGAACAGAGGCACTCTAGCACTTCTTCTCTTCAATTACATTACAGGGGCTATGGGAGCTAATGAAATCAAATTATCACTGTTGAGGAATCTCTGTCTACCCATGAGGAGGAAGCATCAGGCACCTCCCACTGTGAATTTAGAGTCACGCACATGAAATCTCCCAGAACCTCTATAGTAGATACTGTAGCTAGGGTTAGCGCAGATAGAGCTATCAATGCTTCTAACTCAATCAATGAACTAGAACCTGAGTCCCCGCTAAAACTCAATAGGACGGCAGGACCCCTACACAGGCGCCAAGTAACTGAGATAGGGGAGGTCAAGTCTGTGAAGCTAGGCCACAAAATGCCTAATAAAACGGACATGGTAAAACCCTCCATGAAGAAAAGTATGGCCAAGGTTACCTCTTAGGAGTTTAAGGAGCTGTTAAATACTGTGCAGTCCTTAGAATCTTTTGTTAAACTGTCATTGACTTCTTTATCCAATAGAGTGATTCAGGTAGAATGCATGATCTCCACTTGTGCAGAGCGCCTACATTTAGCTCTGGCATTAGGAGTGATTAAACTCCCTCAGGTACCTACTTGAACCAGGGTGTGGATAGTAACACTGCCGCCGGGGCTACGCACATAGTGGGGGGTGAGGTGCATCAGATGGTAGGAGCAGGATGTTTATTGCCCAGTAATTAGATCATGGGTGGACAATCTGTTCCAACGTTTTGTAGTAAAGCCAATCCATCCAAATGGCTTCAGAACCTTTCATAACCTGGCGGTGCTGTCAAATTCAGGGAGAGTGATGGGGGGATTTATATTTATATCTCAAATTCCCTGGCAGCTTCCAGCATAACTATGTTGGTCCCACAACCATTCTATCAGATTGTAATTGTTGAATTTTCAGCCACATGTGTGTTGGCATTAATTAATTTCTATAATAACATCCCGAAGGTGGAGGTAACATTAGTTCTGATTCTATTAAAAAAGGATTTCAAAGCTATCAGGAATGGGATCTATAAGGATGTGGTATTCCTGTGGGGCAGGGACTTTAATGTTGAACTATGCACCAAGGATTCAGAAAAGATATGTGGTTTAAGTGAAAGTGAGAACAATGGGCATTCACATTTCATACACTCTCTCTATAGTGACCAATTGAATTAGTTTCTTTTCAATATTGATTTGATACTCTGCAATGAGATCTGTTCCCCACCAGTTCCATTTACCTATACATTTAATGGACAAGGGAAATACCCAGTGATAGATTATATATGGTTACAAGCAGACACGCTGCATGGTTAGACATTTTATCACCCATACTATTGTATGCATGCATCACCCACTGAGTATGGACTTGGATGTATTGTCCAAGGATTGGTCAGCTCAGATGCCACATTCTAACTTTTATACAGTGGGTGACGTGGATATTGCAAGGCATAATGTGTACACCTTGCAATGGTCTCAGATTGATTCTCAGGAGCTTTAAAAAAAGTTGATTTGTGGTAATAAACATGCTTTTGAGAAATGTCTCGATATGAGCACTAGCCCTGAGGACATACATTATTGAGGGTTTCCAGAGGATTGCAGGGGCATTAAAGATATACTGGTGGCTGTCAGCAGGGACAGTAGTAATAATAGGAAAAAGGGGTGGTTTGATGAATCCTGTACCAAGGCCCATAGTCTATTGAAATCAGCCGTACACAAAAGCCTACACTGTTTTCATGAAATCGGGGCTGCTAGGGAAAACTATAAGCACGTTTTAAAACAGAGGAAAAAAGTGCTCCTCACCCACTCTCACAAAGCACTGCACAATACCGGACAAGAATACCTCAACAGATGACTCTCCTTCTACACCCTGCCCAGCATCTCCGCTCCACCGCCCTCGCAACCGTCCCACAAGTCCACAGAACTACAACCAGGGGTAGACCATTCTCGCACCTCACTGTCAAAATGTGGAACACTCTTCCCACCCACCTGCGCCTGACCAAAGACATCCTTACCTTCAGGAAACTTCTTAAGACCTGGCTGTTCGAGCAGTAGTAACACCTCTCCCTCTACATTCTTCCCCCTCCCCTCCTCAGCACCTTGAGACACTTACGGGTGAGTAGTGCGCTTTACAAATCCCTGATGGATTGATTGATTGATTGATTGAAAGTTCGCAAGACAAATTGCAAGAAGCCAGCCACAGTAAAGATTCTGCCTCCTTTTGGCGTGCAATTAATTCTCCTTATCTTAGGCCAGACAACAGACCACGCCTGGAAATTGGAATTAGTGAGGCAAATTGGATCTCACACTTTTTGGCCATCTGTTTGGGCCTATCTGATAGGCTATGTTTAGTAGATGATGAGGCCCCTGCTAGCTGTTCTCTTGCCCCTTTTAACTTCCCAATTAATCTTGTATTCACCTTGCAGGAAGTTATTACAGCTGTAAATGCAAATAAATGTGGCAAGGCGCCGGGGCCAGATGTTATCCCTGTAGGCTGTGATTAAAGCCAACAGCTTACCCAAGTGCTAAATGCATGCTGTCAAGTTGTTTTTTGGGGTCTTGGAGGAAATCTCTTATTGTACCAATTTTTAAAAAGGGAGACAGGCGTAGTGTAGTCCAACTTGTTACCAGCCAGTCTCTTTATTAGACTCTATGTTGAAAGTGGCTGGTTGTATTGTCCTTGCTGGACTACAATATTGGGCTCAGGAGAAGAGCGTCTTATCTGACCTACAGTATGGGTTTCAGGGGGGTGGGGACTGTTGAGCGGGGTCTGTTCAGTGTGGTGGGGACCTTGGAGCAGGGTCTTAATATTAAGACACTGATTGAGAAATATTGTATTATCAAACAAGGGAGTTTATTCCTGGCTTTTGTTGATTTGACAGCCATATTTGATTGTGTAGTTCACAATAAGTTGTTGGTTATTATGATGAATCTGAGGTAGACCCATCAATTATACAGCTTCTTAGGCAAATGTATCAGGGTTGTAGGGCTAGAGTGCGGTACAAATTATCGGGTGAATGCACCCAGCCATTCAGCATAGAGAGGGGGGTAAGGCAGGGATGCGTTTTGGCACCCTTCCTTTTTTCTTAATATATTAATAGTTTAGGCAGTACATTAACTGCTGACTGTAAAAGTTGGTCCCAAATAGGATACCACGCTAACCACACTCTGATATATGCTGATGATGCAGTGCTCATGGGACTTACACCTCTCGCACTACCACAGTTATTAACCCAATTTGTATCCTGTATGGATAAATTAGGGCTACTAGCCAATAAAAGTAAGACATTTGCTATGAGGTGTGGGAAAGCGATATTCATATGCTAAAAGGCATTACACCTGATTATGTCAATTCCTTTTCGTATTTGGGCATCATGCTTGACTAGGATGGGTCATGGCTGACGGAAATTAAGATCTTGAGGTTACATTTCCAGACAACTGTTACAGCTTTGTGTAACTTTGCCTGCAAGCTTGGGAAGAAACCCTTCAGGGAGCTAATAACAGTCTATAAATATCAATGGCCCTGTATGGGGCAGGCCTCTGGGGGTATGTAAAAAACGAATCCCCGCAAATTATCGATAACACTTTTCTCTTCCGCAGAGTAGCCCATTTTATGTATGCCATGCTGAACTAAGGGTTTATTTCATCTCAAATTTAGCTAAGATCCAGCCGATTTTGTTATGGCAGAAGGTATGGTCCTCCGAGCACACTAAGCTGAATCAAGAGATTATTGGGGATTGTCTTAGGTCCTCTAATGTAGGAAGATTACAGTGGTTAGAATATGTCAAGAACTTTATGACCGATCTGGGGCATCAAGACTATTTTTACGAACCTGAAACGTCTAAGGACTGTAGCAAGGAAATGAGTGCTTGTCACATTTGGAAGAACTAAGGCTATCTGCAGAACTGCTTAAGCCAAGTGTTTTAAAAAATCAGGTGACCTTAACTTCATTTGGCATTCAATTATACTTAATGGAGGAGAGCAATGACCAGCACAGATTTTTTTTAACAAGGTTTAGATTGGACATTTTTCACCACTTAGTGAGCTTTCCAACTATAAATGAATGGTCACGGCCTATGGAAAGATGCTTTTGTGGCGGACCAAAGCACCTTTCATACAATTTTATTCTGTAACATGTATAAGACAGAAAGAAAGTAACATGGATTTGGTACAATGTGTCCAACCTATGTGATTTTAGAACCTTTGCCAACTATTTATATTTGTAATGTTATGCCTAGGTCTTCATGGGCTATTTTAAGGCATAGAAAGATGATACATTTTTAGGAGAGTGGGAGTTAGTTTATTTTCTAGTTGTAAATAAATTGGTGTTTTTTTCTTATTAAAGTTTTTTATCATGTGCTTTTATGATTTTAAAAAAAAATCAAATAAGGCTGATTTGATTTGACTGGACTTTTCTCTCTCATGAGGAGCACATCCGTGCACAAGCTAGTTCCTTTCAGTGCCATTGTTGTTGTGTTTATTTTAGCGTTGCCTTCACGTTCAAAACCTAATGTGATAGCAGGATGTTTCTGATGCACATTCCATCATTATCAGATCCCATCTCCTGCTAATGCTGTTGCAAATTCATTTAGAAAAGTTTTGCTTTTGTGACTGCTGCTTTTTCACACCATACCAGATTGTGTCCATTTGAAACTGCTCTGTATTACTCTATCCTATTTTCAATTTTTTTCTTTCTCTACATTCTTTCCCTCTTTTTTCCTATTTTTTTCTTTCCTAAATTATTTCCTAACTTCTTTCTTTCCTTCTTTTATTCTTTCCTTTTATGATTTTGTTTTCCTTCTAGTTCCTTTCTGTCCTTCCTTCTTTCACTTTCTTTTCACTCTTGCCTTCTTTCACTGCTTCTTAATCCTTCATTTCATTCTTGCCTTATTTCATTACTCTTTCCTTTCATTCTTGCCATTTTTCATTTTTTCTGTCCTTTCCTTTCCTTCTCTCTTTCCCTCTTTATCTTTCCTTTAATTCTTGCCTTCTTTCATTTCTTCTTTCCCTTTCCTCTAATTTTTGCCTTCTTCTATTCCTTCATTCCTTATCTCTACTTATTTTTTATCTCTTTTCTTTATCTCTTTTCTTCCCTTTCTCCTTTCTTCTTTTCTTTCCTTCCCTCACTTTCCCTCATTCTTTTTTCTCTATTTTCTTTCTTTCTTTCTTTCTTTCTTTCTTTCTTTCTTTCTTTCTTTCTTTCTTTCTTTCTTTCTTTCTTTCCTTCTTTCTTTCTTTCTTTCTATCTTTCTTTCTCTCTTTCCTTCATGGTCGTGGGCAGTGCAGCAGCCCCCCTTTGGCCCCCAGCACTTCCTTTCTACCAGCCTTTTCATGGTGGTTCAACCATCATGAAAAGGCTGGCGGAAAGGGAAATAGTGACCAGCAGAGTGGCGCTGAACTCAGCTCCCAAAGGGCTGACTGCCTGACCGCCAGGGTCGTAATGTGAAGGATCGCCTGCTGGAGTGTGGCAGTCTGACTGCCACTACGAGACTGGTGGTCTTGAGACCCCTCAGTGCCTTTTTATGTCTATGTTATCCAATACCTTTGGATTTTGCCAAAGTTAAGTGGGTTTCAGCCAGACTACATCCATTGGTCTGTAGTTGGTTTAATTCAAATTTTTCTTCCACCCATTTCAGCAAGCCTTAAGGGGCAATATATCAGCCTGCTTAAGGCATTGGCTGACTTCACTACGAGTTACGACATGATGCCCTTTCACAAGGAACACATCCACACAAAAAGTAGTTCCCTTCAGTGCCAGGGAGTACTATGGTAATATGTATATTTTTTAGACCAAAAAATGTTTTTGCCAGTAGCAATTTGTTTTTGTTTTTTGGATTGATGAGGGCCTGGCAGATTGCCAAACAATAATGTTTGACAAAAACCATGACAAAACAAGAATTGCCTGAATGCTGGTGGAAAAGCCAGACTTAGTGGCTTTGCCAATGCTTCCTTTTTTGATTTAATTATATCACAAAGTATTTTTTGAGGTTAATCAAGTTTTGTCAAATATCAAGACTTTACTTACTTGCTTGAGATTATGGGGGGTCTTTACTAATTTGGTGGTCCCAGGACCGCCATATTGGTGGTGGAGGTCATACCACCAACAGGCTGGCGATGAAGACCGCCAAATTATGACTATGCAGTATTCCATAGGGAAAGAGCCAATGTACCACCACTGTGGTCAGACCGACACGGATGACTGAAGGCACCTGCAGGCCAGCGGAGACCATGTTTCTGCCGGACATTTTACGAGGCTGCACACCGCCAAGATTTCCACTGTGGTCGCACCATCACGGAAACCCAGGCAGAAACAAACTCTATAAAAGGAGACACTCACCTTCAGGAAGCCACACTCGTCCAGAGCCACCATGGAACCAGAAAAGGACGTCATCCTGCTGCTCCTGGTCACCGAAAGACCTCAGAATATTCCCAGACGACAGCAATTGTAAGTACACACACATCTATTACTGTTGTATATTGGTAATTTTTGTACACTTACACAACATACCATCCGGAAGGGGGTGCGAGGGCGACACTCAGATGTAACTGCACACTGACACGCACACTCACATACAACCACACAGAAAACCACACATACACACTACACACACTACAGCCAGCACACACACACGTCAAAAACACACACTTCTGAACTGAAAAACAGCACAGGCTCTGTCTCACACAATATCACATAACACCACAACAAGTCACAACAACACCACAGCCTCACCATTGTCAACACATTGGCAAGCCTTCACAATAGACACTACCCAGGGACCCCTCACACATACAACACAATGTACAACCAACAGGGAATGAACACACACAATTACACAATCATTCAACTTCCAATTCGACACACATAACACATCAGCACATCGTACCTATCATACTGTGCACAAAACATGCACCCTCACATAGTCAAAGCACACAAAGCAACACAACACAGCAACAAACACATGTCAACACAAATACCACACAATACCATGACAACAACATGTATGCTACAAAAACATGCCCATCACCCACACACACACCCTATCCCTGGGGGACAAAAGCATTCCATACACCCACACATATTGGCCATACAGTATAGGAAGCACAAGCACCACACACTCAAATGCAGACACACAACCAATGTCAGTCAGGAACAACTCTAGCCTAGCCTAGTAATTAAGATGCAGAGCAAAGATGTAACCAGGAAGCCAACAACTGGTTGGTCTGAATATATTATCTCAACAAATAAGAATTAAGTCAAAGGCCATAAGCCAGTCAATTTTAAAATCAATGTGCATCAAAGGCACATATTGGTGCCCTGAACTTGACTCCTGACTGCCATGTAAACTCCACAGGAAGAAGCATCAAGGGGGCAGGCAGGCACCTCAGGGATTATCTGGTGGGCTGTTAGGGGGGTTGGGCTTCGGCTTGGGAGGGGGGCCTTATGATTTGGCTTGTGAGGTGGGTTAGGTTTAGGCTTCGGGGAGGGGTGGGTCTTCATGGGAGGGGTACACCTCTTGGCGGGGTTGGGGCATGGGTACTTGTGGGGGGGCATGGGAGGTCTAGAGGTAAAATGGATGGACTTGGGGAGGGAAACAGCACGTTTAGGTGTTTCACAGGGGAGAGGAGTAGGGAAAAGGGCAAACTCAGAAAGAAAAGATTTTTTACACACACGGGGATGGTCAGAGCAAAAGGGTTTTGGTGTGGACGGAGAGGGAGTGGTTGTATGAGGTATTGGTGTGGATGTTTTGGGTGGATGTTAGTGGGAGTGAGGGCACATATGTGTTTTAGGGTCTGCTGTGGTACTGTCTGTGGGTACGATAGATGTAGTGGCTGGATAGTGGCTGGATCAGTGAATATTGGTGTGCTGTCTGCCAGTGTGTCAGGTGTGCTGTCTGTGATGCTGGGGTGGTGGGGGTGTCAGGGCAGGTTGTGACTGTTGCTGGGTGTACATCTGAATGTTGCTTGTGTGTATGCTGGTGGTGTGTCCTCTGGTGCTTATGTTTGTCTGAGCTACCCTTGAATATTGAGGTGGATGCATACCTGTCTTTTTGTGTGCTTTGGCTGGGTCGGGGAAGAGGGGTTTGGCATTTGGAAGAGGAAGGTGGAGGGGGCAGTAGACAAAGAGTGACTGGCTGCCCTCAGTGTGGAGGCTAGAGCCTGAAAGGATTTCTGTAGGCCAGCCAGTGCACTGTGAATGCCCTCGAGGAATGCATTACTCTGCTGGATTTGAGTTGCCAGTCCCTGAATGCCATTCATCGATGGTCAACTGACCCACAAAGATGGACCTCAGGAGGTCAATAGCCCCACTGTGGCCAGCAGGGCTAACAGGGGCTTGGGCAGATGTGCCTGTAGCAAAGGAGATGCCCACCTTCTTGGGTGAGCAGGTACGGCCAACTGGGTGGGGAGCCACAGGGAGGGTGGTGGTAGAAAGGGGGGTGGTGGACAGAGGCAGTGCTTGGGTGGTCACAGATGGGCCTGCCACCACCAGGGAGGATCCACTGGAACAGGCTTCCGAAGATGATGAGGTAGATCCTATCTCCCCGAGGCACTCCCCTCACCCTCCAGGCCACTGGGTCCCTTGGTGTTGGTGGTATTATGACATGAGGTTGCGTGGGCAGCAGCTTACTGACTCGGTTGTGCCCCATCTCCTTCGCCTGCCGATGTTGATGCTGGAAAACAGAAAGAGAGGTAAGGTCATCACTTTCTTTTTATACACTAACATCACACTTTACACATCATTTACATTACATCTAGTTGTACTGCACCCCCAGGTAGAACCAGGTTAGTGCCAACATCATGTCACAACAAGATACAATCTATACACCTATATAACAACAATGTCACACACCAGCTAAGCCAACTATCTCACACCTACAAAACCATCTTATCAGTAGTGCTATCACACTAACCGCTCCATGTCAAGCTGACTTGGCAGCATGAATTTGGGTCCCTATCCACAGCAGCATAGTCAACCAACAGTTTTACAAGACAAACCCATATCATTTCACAGAGTCCACAACCTTTACATTTGAAATTTGCAAACATGCACCTACTATATTTGGCATATCCAATATTTGGAGTATGATAGAGTCTAAACATGTCACCAACGCATGTACCAATAGTGATGTGGGAAAGGATGATAGATACTTTGTTGACCTTCTAATCTTAGTAATTCTCCACCTGTAAAGAACGTTTTGCACACTCATAGGGCCTATTTAGCCCATAACATTTACCCCCAGACAACCACAGGTAGCATAACTACTCCTTAAATACATTGGACACCGGTCATGTGCATGAAGGCCACATACAGTTTAATGTCTCATGTGAGTGGCACATGATGTTGGCAAAAACCAGTGAAGAATGGAACAGTTAATAAGATGTCTTGGCCTATTTAGTATTCCGGCAACACAATGACTAAGAAAATAGCAGTGTAGCCACTTACCATCCAAAGAACATGTACATTGTGCTAACATTCAGAACTCTGATATAAATGTATGTGTTGCGATAGTAGTCTAGCAATACCTCCATGGTTTCCAACATGTAGGATGTCCACTCAGATTAGACATTACAGGGGCCAAATTACAGCCCGCACTTACCAAATGGGTTCTCCTCCTAACAGCTTTGAGTAAGTTTAGCAAATATGGCATGTGAAATGTCAGATGGACATCACAACCTCAGGTAAAGTTGTCACTCATCAGACACCTCATGAAAAGTAGGAATGACCTACACTCATCAGACTCTATGTTGCACATAGACATGGATCACGGGGCATTGGAATGGACATAGGGCAAAGACCTGAACAACTTACCTTCATGACTTTGGGAGTATGGATTTTTAGGTTGCAAAGAACACCCAGCAACGTATTTAAAACAGTATAGAGGTAAACATATAATACAGTCACATGTGAATCATCATATGTTTTTCGCACGGAAGGAAAACATAGGAGAGTAATATGTCCATATACGCAATAGAATGTGCACATCTGTGTACCAATGTTGAGGACTGTACATCTATGTGTTCCATGGAGATATTTGACCCTTTGCACTTACCATATTTTCACTGCTTAAATTCTATCAGTTCATACATTGACCTGGCATGGGGATGAAAATGTGTTAAGTTAGTACTTACCCCCTTGTGGCTGTTGTGCTGTCCTCAAATGCCCATCCAACTCAGGATAGGCCACCACCAATATGCCAGTCATTAGAGGGGTCAAGGTCCGGCTGGCACCCCTTCCTCCTTGGGAGGACATCCCCAGCTGTGGCTCCGCAGTCTTCTGGGCCCAGCTTCTCAGGTCCTCCCACCGCTTCCCACAGTGGGTGCTCTGCAGCCTGTGGTCCTCCAAGGTCTGCACTTTCCTGGTGATGGCACACTAGATCCCCTTTTTCTGGTGGGCGTTGACCTGCATGGATGACACAGAGAAGAAGAGGAAGTCATGTCCACATGTTGTAGGAAAGTACCATCTTGCCTGGCATGTTACCCCCATATTTCACTGTATATATGTTGTTTTAGTTGTATGTGTCACTGGGACCCTGCCAGCCAGGGCCCCAGTGCTCATAAGTGTGCCCTGTATGTGTTACCTGTGTTATGACTAACTGTCTCACTGAGGCTCTGCTATCCAGAACCTCAGTGGTTATGCTCTCTAATTTCTTTCCAAATTGTCACTAACAGGTTAGTGACCAATTTCACCAATTTACATTGGCATACTGGAACACCCTTATAATTCCCTAGTATATGGTACTGAGGTACCTAGGGTATTGGGGTTCCAGGAGATCCCTATGGGCTGCAGCATTTCTTGTGCCACCCATAGGGAGCTCTGACAATTCTTACACAGGCCTGCTACTGCAGCCTGAGTGAAATAACGTACACGTTATTTCACAGCCATTTACCACTGCACTTAAGTAACTTATAAGTCACTTATATGTCTAACCTTTACCTGGTAAAGGTTGGGTGCTAAGTTACTTAGTGTGTGGGCACCCTGGCACTAGCCAAGGTGCTCCCACATTGTTCAGGGCAAATTCCCCGGACTTTGTGAGTGCGGGGACACCATTACACGCGTGCACTATATATATGTCACGACATATGTATAGCGTCACAATGGTAACTCCGAACATGGCCATGTAACTTGATCCCCCGAGTCTCTAGCTCAGACCCGGGTACTGCCAAACTACCTTTCCCGGGGTTTCACTGCAGCTGCTGCTGCTGCCAACCCCTCAGACAGGTTTCTGCCCTCCTGGGGTCCAGCCAGGCTTGGCCCAGGAAGGCAGAACAAAGGACTTCCTCAGAGAGAGGGTGTTACACCCTCTCCCTTTGGAAAAAGGTGTCAGGGCTGGGGAGGAGTAGCCTCCCCCAGCCTCTGGAAATGCTTTGATGGGCACAGATGGTGCCCATCTCTGCATAAGCTAGTCTACACCGGTTCAGGGATCCCCCAGCCCTGCTCTGGCGTGAAACTGGACAAAGGAAAGGGGAGTGACCACTCCCCTGACCTGCACCTCCCCTGGGAGGTGTCCAGAGCTCCTCCAGTGTGCTCCAGACCTCTGCCATCTTGGAAACAGAGGTGCTGCTGGCACACTGGACTGCTCTGAGTGGCCAGTGCCAGCAGGTGACGTCAGAGACTCCTTCTGATAGGCTCTTCCAGGTGTTACTAGCCTGTCCTCTCTCCTAGGTAGCCAAACCTCCTTTTCTGGCTATTTAGGGTCTCTGCTTTGGGGAATTCTTTAGATAACGAATGCAAGAGCTCATCAGAGTTCCTCTGCATCTCTCTCTTGACCTTCTGCCAAGGAATCGACCGCTGACTGCTTTGGAAGCCTGCAAAACTGCACAAAGTAGCAAAGACGACTACTGCAACCTTGTAACGCTGATCCGGCACCTTCTTGACTGTTTTCCTGGTGGTGCATGCTGTGGGGGTAGTCTGCCTCCTCTCTGCACTAGAAGCTCTGAAGAAATCTCCCGTGGGTCGACGGAATCTTCCCCCTGCAACCGCAGGCACCAAAGTACTGCATCACCGGTGCTCTGGGTCTCCTCTCAGCACGACGAGCGAGGTCCCTCGAACTCAGCAACTCTGTCCAAGTGACTCCCACAGTCCAGTGACTCTTCAGTCCAAGTTTGGTGGAGATAAGTCCTTGCCTCCCCATGCTAGACTGCATTGCTGGAAACCACGTGTTTTGCAGCTACTCCGGCTCCTGTGCACTCTTCCAGGATTTCCTTTGTGCACAGCCAAGCCTGGGTCCCCGGCACTCTAACCTGCAGTGCACGACCTCCTGAGTTGTCCTCCGGCGTCGTGGGACCCTTCTTTGTGACTTCGGGTGAGCTCCATTTCACTCCACTTCGTAGTGCCTGTTCCGGCACTTCTGCAGGTGCTGCTTGCTTCTAAGTGGGCTCTTTGTCTTGATGGACGCCCCCTCTGTCTCCTCACGCAATTGGCGACATCCTGGTCCCTCCTGGGCCACAGCAGCATCCAAAAACCCTAACTGCGACCCTTGCAGCTAGCAAGGCTTGTTTGTGGTCTTTCTGCACGGAAACACCTCTGCATGACTCTTCACGACGTGTGACATCCATCCTCCAAAGGGAACGTTTCTAGCCCTTGTCGTTCTTGCAGAATCCACAGCTTCTACCCTCCAGTGGCAGCTTCTTTGCACCCACAGCTGGCATTTCCTGGGCATCTGCCCATTCCCGACTTGATCATGACTCTTGGACTTGGTCCCCTTGTTCCACAGGTACTCTCATCAGGAAATCCATTGTTGTTGCATTGCTGGTGTTGGTCTTCCTTGCAGAATTCCCCTATCACGACTTCTGTGCTCTTTGGGGAACTTAGGTGCACTTTGCACCCACTTTTCAGGGTCTTGGGGTGGGCTATTTTTCTAACCCTCACTGTTTTCTTACAGTCCCAGCGACCCTCTACAAGGTCACATAGGTTTGGGGTCCATTCGTGGTTCGCATTCCACTTCTAGAGTAGATGGTTTGTGTTGCCCCTATCCCTATGTGCCCCCATTGCATTCTATTGTGACGATACATTGTTTGCACTGTTTTCTATTGCTATTACTGCATATTTTGGTATTGTGTACATATATCTTGTGTATATTTGCTATCCTCATACTGAGGGTACTCACTGAGATACTTTGGCATATTGTCATAAAAATAAAGTACCTTTATTTTTAGTATATCTGTGTATTGTGTTTTCTTATGATATTGTGCATATGACAGTAGTGGTACTGTAGGAGCTTCACTCGTCTCCTAGTTCAGCCTAAGCTGCTCTGCTAAGCTACCTTTTCTATCAGCCTAAGCTGCTAGACACCCCTCTACACTAATAAGGGATACCTGGGTCAGGTGCAAGGTGTGAGTACCCCTTGGTACTCACTACAAGCCAGTCCAGCCTCCTACACATGTACCATCCCAAAACAAGAAGGGTGAAACAAAAGTTAGCACAAGTAGCCATACATACACTTCCTCCAACATCCCATTCTATGTGATATGACCATCTGCAGTCAGGCCATGGGTGAAGTGGAGTCAGGCATACAACAAGCATATCCAGTACCAGGTTTTGGCTAGAAACATATTACCAGACCACAAGCATGTCTTTAAACATTTCTAAGTATACAGCTTATTCTAACACCACCTTCAATGGAAATGTTCTTCAGCTTTTAAGTGGGTCACGGTACATACATCA
The DNA here is from genome assembly GCF_031143425.1 of Pleurodeles waltl. Taxonomy (NCBI): domain Eukaryota; kingdom Metazoa; phylum Chordata; class Amphibia; order Caudata; family Salamandridae; genus Pleurodeles; species Pleurodeles waltl. Next base: position 556,661,822 of record NC_090445.1, on the reverse strand, counting down.
CTCACTCTCTACTAGGTATCAGGGCTCTAAACTATCTAAGCACATGTGCATATGTCCATTTCCCCACACATATTATTGTAATCCTTCATTCCATCACATTTCATCAACATCATCATACACTCAACATTTCATACATTGCACCATAGAGCTGTTAATACAGGGGTAGGACCTCTTCTACAAGTTTGCCACTCATCAGGCAAGAAGGGAGGGGGCCAATCACCTGTAGGACATGGGATGATTGTTCCCAGAGGCAGTATACAGCAGCTCAGGTTCTGGAGGTCTTGCTGGCAGCAGTGTCAGGAGGCAAGTGAGGGATTCAGCAGAAGATGTCAGTAACAGCGGCTAGGTACAGGCCCATCACCGATGGCAGATGTCGCCATTGGCCCAAGTCCACCAAAAGCAGCAAAGTGTTCCAATGGCAATGTGAACTGTAGTTGTGACTGCCCACCACCATGATGACATCCGATGGCAGAGTTAGGTCACTTCCTGATGTCCAGTATAGTAGGTCAGGCAGCTGCCATTTTAAGGCTCATATATGTACGTTAAGGTTATGAAAGCTGCGTTATTGACTAAAAATTGTATTGATGCTAATGTGTTAAGTGGTGGCTTTATGCAAACATGTAGCAATGTGCATTTAATGTGTTTCCGATGTGAAAATATATGTTTCCTGAGTTATGTACATGAACCAGTATTGTCAGCAGAGTAATAACAATATGACCCTAGTATAGGTGTTCCAAATATGTTTCACATGTCAAGCAAGTTGATGTCACTTTTACTGTCAGTGACATGTTCCTCTATTTAAAAAACATGCTAGGGGATAGGGGACCTGATTACAGTATGTAGGCTAATGTTGCCTAGGTATGTGCCAAGCACACCTTTTTCACTGTTTCATGTGACATAATTTAGCTTTATCAGTGATGTTGGTGTGATCATACTTATGATGTATAGATTAAGTCATACACATACATTCTGGCATTGTACTATATAAATACCCTGGCCTGAGACGAGCAAGACAACCTCCATTGTACCGTCCACTGGCAGACCTGAAAACAATGAAGGAGCGACATGTCATCTAAATATACCGCCTGAATAGGCAGACAATCATGGAACTCTGTCGTCAGTTGGAGTCAGATCTGATGCCTGCCATTTGTAATCCCAATTGCATACCTCCCCTTGTCCAAGTCATATCAGTGCTACACTTCCTGGCCACTGGGTCCTTTGACAATTCAGTGGTTCTAACTGCAGGGATGTCTCAGCTCATGTTCAGTCTGCTTTTGAAGGCTGCACTGTCTGCATTGTTGATAGCTACTTCAGATTTCCCCAACATGAGGATTTGGCCCATGTAAAGGCTGATTCTCATGCTCTGGGGCACATTCCACATGTGGTTGGGACCATAGATGGTACCCATGTAGCTTTGGTACCCCAAGTGCCACTGAACAAGTATATAGGAACAGGAACATCCAACATCCAAGTGGTCTGTTTGGCTGACGTCTACGTTTCACACGTTTGTGCAAAGTATCCTGGGCCAATCCATGATTCCTTGATCATGCAGATCAGCAATATCCCACTGATAATGACATGACTATACTCAGAGAGGGCCTGGCTGGTTGGTAAATCATACATGGCATGTGTGTCTGTACCTTTTATTTGCTACCATATATGTGGATGTCCAAGTTTTGTTTGGATTGTTGTAACTATACCGTACAGGGGACTCCCGTTACCCAAACCGTCCTTGATTGTTGACACCAGTGAGATACCCAACCACTCCAGGTGAAGTCTGCTTCATTGAGGCACTACAGCAGGACAAGGAATGTCATAAAGTGGACTTTTGGGCTCCTGAAGGCAAGATTTTGCAGCAATGATAAGTCTACAACAAGGTTTGTCAAATTATTGTTACCTGCTTCATGCTCCACAACCTGGCCCTTAGAAGTCAGATACCATTCACACTAGATGAGGGGGAGCCAGCAGATCCTGTTCGTGGACATGCACATTTGTCAAGTGAGGATGAGCATGATGAGGTTGAAGATGGAGACATCAAGGCTGATATCATCAATCAGTACTTAAACTGACTCAAGGTATATGATGTGATGTAATAGGGAGTCAGTGGGGTATTGGTGAGGTTAGGAATGCCAGATAAGGTTCTTATAATGACCCTCAGATAAAGCCATAAGTGGCTCCAAAGCCCATGACTCAAATATGCATGCTGATTGTTATATGGAGTTGTGTACAGAACTGTTATGTATATAGTGTAATGTTTTCTCAATGCACAATCAAAGTCACATTCCTACATATGATTTGGTATTGTAATTTACATGTATCAATGTGGCCTATATCTTATGTTTGTTAATTAAATATAGCAGATTGACTGGTTGGCTCATCCTCATTTGGCAATATCAGACAGTGTCACAGGCAGATGGGATTTGCAGACTGACATGTGAAGTGAATATGTATTAAACCAGGTACTGTCTGGCATGAGATTTGTGGTGTGTGAGTGCTATGCCCAGACAGTCAGGACTGTGGGATAGTACTGTCCCTTTCCAGAGTAAAGACCTGTTTGGTAATGGAGGTGGGGCCGATAGTGCCTTGTGTGTGTTCATTTGTCTCTGACACGTCATCATGTGGTACACAGACCCTCTAAACATCATAATGGTTTGTGTTGGATGTGAACTAACTTGTACATAGCTGTCAGTGTGTTTCCACTTTGCATCCCAATGTGCATGTGTCTGAAGACTGACATAGGCGAGCGGCAAGCCTACAGACACCTGACCATAGCAAGTTGAATAAGTCCATGACTGGGGACTTTAGTCCTGACCTCTGTCTGTTTCATGGTGTATGGTCTGATACTGACCTTTGTCTGTTTCATTGGGTATAGTCTTTGGGGAGCTATGGCATATTTATGTGACAAGGCTTTAGATTATGATAAATTGAACCAATCTGTTTGCCTCCTGGGATCATGAAAGACTGACATGTCCCTAGCTTCAGAAGTCTGTGGGTTGGTAGTATATGACTCCCATGCTGAAACACTGACGTTAGCAGTAGTACTTCACTATGTGGTAATTGGCACTATCAAAATAAATATGTGGAAAATGTACAATACAAGTGATTTGTGTCATGTATCTAATACATAGTCAATGCAATCCGTATCCTGGTTATTCAGTACATGTATAATGACCATGATGTGGTTTGCATTAGAGAAGAGCATCTGCATATGACTTGTCATACATGATAGTTGTATATGGTAGATAAATCACACTGACACATGAACTGTGGTTAAGTGGTATTTTTGGGAAGTGCAAATGTGTGATGAGAAACAAAAATAACACAAACAAAACAGTGAAGGGTTCAGTCATGGCAGATGAAATGATCAGGGTAACTGCTACACCAATTGGAAACACAAGTAAAGTGTCCTTGTGCCATAGGAAAATGGAGATAGGTGTCAGAACAGGGTGTATCTGGGAACAAATCAGCAGAGGTTCACTTCCTGGCAATGGGTTTGGTCTTGGCATCTGCTCCTCCTGGATGTCTGGGTGAACGTCCACGTTTGTAGGGCGGGGTTCTTCTGCTACAGAGGGTGGGATGTCTGAGGCATTCCCTTCCCCTGGCAGGGCCTCCATTCCACTAGCAGCCCCAGATGTAGAAGGGCCTGCTGTTTCATTGCTTGTGGAAGAGGCCTGATGTTGGTTACAAAACCTATAAGGGTGGTATTCCTGCCCCTCGGCACTCCAGCAATGGAAGCCAGGCCGGCATTTTGGGCTTGCCACTGATGCATGGCTTCCTTGTGGTTGTCCCTCTGCAGCTGTTGGATCTCCCCTATCATGGCCACTACCTGGCCCATCATGCCTTGGAAATATTGCTAGGCTCCCAAGACTTGAGAGATAGTGTCCTGTTCAGTTGTGTCCCTTGGAGCCTCCATCCTCTGCCCGCACCATCCCTCCCATGCACCCTCCCATTGGTGGCAAGACCATCATTGTCTGGGTTTAGGACAGGAGGCTCAGGTACCTGTATTCGACACAATGGAAGACACTGTCCTTGAGACACAGGTTTAGGGGTGAATGGTTGCCTGTGATATGGATGCAACAGGGCTGGGAAAATGTGGGCAGGATGAGGCTCACAGTTGTTGACTGACCAGGTGTCCCTGATGGGCCAGCTTCGTCCTCAGTGTCCAAACATCCAGGGGTGTTTTCCTCACTGGAGCCTTCATCCAGAGTTGTAGTGTCAATCTCTGGTGTCCTGTCAATGTTGGGAAGGGCAAGGTTATCTGTAGGAGAAGTGGAACACACAGTTGCTGTGAGTGATGCAACAAGTGATGGTTAACTTTGACAACTAGACATGCTATGTGACATGCACACAATGCCTTTACATGATCCCCTCAAATTACAATGGCAGCTGCTTCCAAATCTGGGTTAGAGAAATGTGGGACACAGAGATATGTAATTGCATACACCATGCACCAAGCCCTTAGAGTATGTTGGTATTTAGATGTCTGAGTAAAGACATGGCAATGTATATTTGTATCCTTACAGAGTGTATGGCACCATTGATTCAACTAACAGCTGGACAGTGCACAATGATGATAGAGTTGGCAAACAGTATGGGAGTTACCATTTGACCTGGGCTTCTGTATGGATGTACTGCAAGTACATCCAGTTTGCCATGTAGTTTTTCCCCCAGGTGAGTATGTTTCATTGTTAGAAAGGTTTTCTCATGGCTAGGGGGCACAGCTGTAGCTGTGTTCTGCTTGTAATAGTACTGGTAGTGGGCCATAGCATTGCTGTCATTGCCATGAACTGCTAAACAGTGGTGCATTCAGGAGGGATTACATTGATTGTTAGTTTCACATGCAAGACATTTTACAATGTAGTCCACTGTTCTGGCTTTCTTACAAGTCCACCAGTGCTTGCTGGGAGTTGTAGTGCTGCCAGGTACTGTATTTCACGTGCCAAACACAAGCACTGTGGCCCCAGGTGATTTTAGTTTACATCTGGGAGGCCAGGGAGGGTTATTTAGACAATTTACCACAGGGGTAGTGGGTGGTTTGGTCATTGAGGTGGAGAAAGGTGATCAGTGAGCATGCAAGGCAAAAGGTTTTGGTGACATGAATGGTGTAGTGACTTAGCAGACTCACCTCCCCTAGGTATTCCTGTCATGCTCTCAGGATGCAGGATGTCCAAGACCTTTCCCTCCCACGATGTGAAAGTAGGGGAGGAGGTGGAGGTCCACCACCCGTCTTGCGGACCGCCAGCTGGTGTCTGGCTGCCTGGCTGCCATGGAATGTACTTTCCCCCTAAGGTCATGCCACCTCTTCCTGATGTCGTCACATGTGCGTGGGTAACTGCCTACAGAATTCACCATATTGACTATCCTTTGCCACAACTTCATTTTCCTTGCTATTGATGTTTGCTGGACCTGTGCTCTAAAAAGTTATGGCTCTACTCTGACAATTTCGTCCATCGAGACCCTCAACTCATCATCAGTGAAACATGGATGTTTTTGTGGGGACATGGCAGTGATGGAAGAGAGGATGGGGTACTGGAAAATGGAGATAACATTTTGTTTGTGGTGAGGTGTTGGTGCTGTGATGTGAGTCGGTGAAGGTTGTTTTTTTTGTGGGGACATGGCAGTGGTGGAAGAGAGGATGGGGTACTGGAAAATGGAGATAACATTTTGTTTGTGGTGAGGTGTTGGTGCTGTGATGTGAGTGGGTGAAGGTTGTTGTGTATTGTGTGGGGTACTACATTTTGTGTTGTGTATGTTGTGCAGGTGTGGGATCTGTGCGGAGTGAAATGTGTAGAGGTGCCTATTGTTTGTTTTGCTGTATCTTTAAAATTTGTCTTGTCTCTGGCTGTGTGTGGCATTCTGGTTGCAAAGGATTGTGGGTTGTGTAGGGGTGTCTTATATAGTGGAGTGTGTAGGTGTGTCAGGTGTGTGGATGTGTGTCAGGTGTGGGGTATTGAAACTATCCAAAGTGGTGTGGTGTTCTGACTGATGTGACTTCAGACCACTGCGGTTCACACCATCAATGGTTTTCTGCCATGGAAGAACCGCTCACGTGATTTGTGGATCGTAATATGTTTGGAGGCTTTTTGGTGGGCTGGAGGTGCTGGTGGTCGAACTGCCTCTTTTCTGTCCTCCAGCGTGCTGGCGGTTTCAGAAAATTGCCATTTTTTTTGGCTGACTGAGTTGTGATTCTTAATACAGTGCCAATATGGCCAAAATACCTCCAAACTCGTAATGAGGCCCAATGCTATTTTTAACAAGAATGTATTCATTTTGTCATTTGCTGGGGGTGATATTTGTCATATGAAAAAAAGAAGGTATGGGCAGCAAGTTACATTTAGTCATGCTGATGCGTGTCAGCAAGAGGAAATGTGTATTTTTATCTAAGTAAATGTGAATCAAAAGAGTTCTACATGCCTTTTAAACCTTGCATAAATACAACTGTATATATTACTTTAAAACTTGCTGGTAATGATCCTCCAAATATGTGGGAAAAGTATTGTAAACACATTGTTCAGATCTAGTGTGAAACAATACAACATGATCTCTGGGTCCAAAAAGTGTTATATTAAAAATGTAGGCTACCATTAATTATGATAATGAGAGTATTGGATTTGACCAATGTGTCCTAAACTGATATACTTCTTTTTAATAATTAGTCTACATCACATAGTATTACTAGATTTCACTTGTGTTTAGTGCAGAAGTGGCAAGAAGGATTGCATGTGCTGTCTACGTAACCTAAATAAAGAAATCCTACTGCATGTAGGTCAATGAAACAGAAATGCCACTATCTGAGAACCTGTTCCAACTATGTCATGTGTGTCTCTATGTAGAAGCTGAATAACTATTCAATAAAGTCCATTTGAAATTAAGTAAATGTAATGTCTGCTTTATGGAACTTTGTGTAAAACGATTTCACAACACAACATCAGTCAGGGTTATGACTAGAAAACACATAAGTTAATTACCACACTTAAGCCCTGATTCACAACAGTACCATACAATTTTGAGCAATTTTACATTTTTGAGTAAGTCTACTCTTTTTGGGAATTCACAAACAGCACTTTTTTGTAACTACTTCTGTAGTAAGCTCAACACTACACTTGGCCAATCACTGGTACTACTCCACCCTCTCATAGAAAATAATGGAGTTAGGGACTTAAAATAAAATTCAACCACATTTTTATATTTCCTTTTAAATTCACAGCATGTTATTACATATTTTATAATTAAATAATAATATGTAATATTTTATATTTTTTCTAATATTAATGTACATTTATTTAAATTTTAACTATTTTAAAATGTAATGTAATCTAACATTATTTCATCTCTACCTCCATTATTTTCTATGGGAGAGTGTCACAGTACCAGTGGCTGGCTATATACAGTGCTGGATTTACTGCAAAATTGTAAGTTACTACAAAAGTGTAAGTGATTACAAAAGAGCAGTTTGTGAATACTTCAAAGAAGTAAACATTCACCAAACACTCAAAAGTGCAGTTTGTAAATCGGGCCATAATTTACTGCAATTTAAGATTTAAAAGCGGGATCAGTACAACTGAAAAGACAAGGCTATATATCAAAGGTCTTTAAACTGTGGGGTGCACCACTCTAGTGGTCCATGGCAGCATTCCCAGCGGGCACAGATGCCTCACTAAAGAATTGTAAATGAACGTGGCCTGGAAGTGCAACTTTATTCATGTTTCCAGACCATCGTCATTTACACGAACTGAATGCAGTTAGGGTTCCCAGCTTTCACAGAGGAAAATGCCATGCTTGGCCACCTGTTCACGTTTTATGAGTCTGGAAAGACCCAGACATGGTTAAGTAGAACTTTATATGAGCATCTCTGTATTCATTCTTAACATGCCTTTTCAGTCTTTGTTTACTTTATTTATCAGTTAGAGGCCATTAGGGCAGCTTTAGAACATATTTTAAAGTGCTTTCTTCTAACATTTTCTGTACTGTATTTTCAAATTTGTGTTACAGACATTGAAATACTGCTATTGCCAGCAAGTGTGATTCTGAGCTCTGTGGGGGTGGGGTCAAAGAAATGGCTAAAAGCCACAAAATATTCTCTAAGTATTTTTATTTTTTTACCTTTACAGCAAATGCGTATGAGATAATGCACACACCTTAAATAAAAACTTAATGCAAATAAACTATTTGTTGGAAAATGCACTCTTATACATTGTGAAACATAAATTGGTTAATACGATTACTGCAGGTGTCTGTAGGACAGGCAGTCACAGAATTGAATCCTACTTGGGGCAGTGCAAAATAGTGTATTTATAGTGCTCTGAGGGCCCAGCAAATACCAGAAAGCATTGTGAATACTTAAATCATTAGTATAAAATTATATTACTTACGGTATATGATAGGCTGCACAAAATGATTTACTGTATATGATAAACCAAGCGCTTTCAAGAATGCATATTAGTAATAGCTAACTAGACTGTACCAAGGGCAGGGATTTTTATAAATCCATTAAAAGGATACTTTCCAGAACTCACCATCCTTACATTATCTCTCAAAAGTAATACATGTTTCATTATGATACTTCAAATAACTTCTTAAATTCCAGCACCGTCAGCACCCTCTAAGCACTCAGGTCCCCCTTAACAATTCAGGGAAGGTTGTTTTTAACAAAATGTATGGGAACTGTTTTTGTGATATTAAAAACACTGTGGTCCTAATGCCTGACCAACTTCAACTTCTGTTTACATGCAGTTTTGGCCTCATACCTAGGAGGGATGGCCTAGTAGTGTCGGCAAAATAGTAGGGATTATTGGTGCTTGTTAGAAATGGTGTTTCTGGTTGGGAGAGGTACACACCCTGTCCAAGCAGGAACCACAATCCTAGTCAGGATAAGTCACAAATGCACCATAAATTAACCTGTGCTCACCCCCTGGTCGCTTGGCACAAAGCAATCAGGCTAAAATTAAGAGGCTGTGTGTAAAGTATTTGTGCAACACTTCAAACCATAAAACCATGAAAATGCAAAACAAAAAGACACCACTTCTGGTCACTACCACCACAATGCAATAACAGAACATGAGTTATGATTTTTTAAAGAATAAAATGTAGAAAAGTGCTTAGAAGCAAAAAGCGCAAGCCGGGCCTATCTTGTCAAGTTGGACGCGGACAAAGTTAAAAGTTCAGGATGACTGCAATGAAGCACGGGCTAGGTACAGGGACCCAGTTGGAACCACTGCACCAAAGTATCTTAAGATCCTTCTGTGAAAGTGTTGTGGTGGTTCTGAACTATGCCTTCGAGGAGATGCGTTGATTTTCCCTACACAGTCAAGGAGATGCGTTGAAGTTCCCTGCTTAGTGGTGGCGGTACGTCGGAGCTGCACGGATTCTGATGAAGGCAGTGGCTCTGATGTGGAGCTTGGCATCATTGTCAAGGCTGTCATCAACAGGGAAAGCAGGCGCCTTGTGCCAAAGGAAACGCTGCAGTACTGGTTCTGAAAGCGATATATTGGTTCTATCCACACAATGGTGGGGATGCACTGGTTCTGCTGGAGCTGCACCTGAAGATATACCCCCAAGGGTCCAGCACGGGGGTGGCACCACTTGGCAGGTCAGGCTTACAGATGGCGGAGTCCAGTTGGGTTGGGTGGAGGTGTTTTATGTCCCTGAGCCTTCAGAAAACAGGAGACCAGTCAGCTGCCTCTTGGGGTCACGCTAGTTGTTGAATTCAAGTGATGTGGGTCCAGTCCTTCTCACTCAAGCAATGAGAGCAGCAGGCAGTAGGTCAGCACAGCAAGAAAATATTTTTTCCAGAGCAGAAGTCCAGCAGAGTGGCAGACCTTGTAGCAGCACAGGAGTCTTTCTTCCTGACAGAGTACCTACAGGCCCAGAAGTGTACAGAAGTGGTAAGGTCTGAGGTCCAATTTTTATGCACAGTGGTGCCTTTGAAGTGGGGGGAGATTTCAAAGGAGTTTTTGAAGTACTCTGAGGTCCTCGCTTTCTTCCCTGACTCCAAACTCCCCATGGGGTGGGTATGCTGCCATTTGCATGGGGACAGGACACAGCTGATTCAGTTATAAGTGTGAGGCTGTGGCCAGCTCCTCCCACATACCCTGTCTTGTTGTTTTGGTCTTGTTTTGTTCATAAAAATATAATCTATTTTTCTAAACTGGTGTGGAGTCTTTTGCAATGTTTTTGCTGTGTTACTGTTTAAAGTGTTACACAAATACTTTACACATTGCCTTCTAAGTTAAGCCTGCCTGCTTTGTACCAAGCTACCAGAGGTATGTCACAGGCCAGAGAAGAAAAGAGACCAGAGGAGCATTTAATCTCAGGCCCGTCCGCTGAAGCTAGGTGGTCAGAAAACTTCCAGTGCGGTGATCCGACCACGAGGGCTATTAAGAGTTGACCGCCGACCCAGCAGAAAACAGCCCACAACATTGACGCAGGCTCATAATAAAGCCAGCGGCAATGCTGCGGTGTATTGGGTGCAGCAGCACCCGTTGTGATTTTTATTGTCTAGCAAGCAGACAGTGAAAAATACAACAGGGCTGACCATGGGGGCTTCTGCACTGCCCATGCCAATTGCATCGGCAGTGCAGGATCTCCTATGGGGCCCCCAGCACCCCGTCTCTGCCAGCTTTTACATGGCAGTGCAACCGCATGTAAAAGCTGGCAGAGAGGGGACTCGTAATCACCAGGGCAGCGCTGCATGCAACGCTGTCCTGGCGGTTTGAGACCGGTGGCACCACCAGTCGTCGGCTGGTGAAAATGTGGTGGTGCTGGTGGTCCGACTGTGGTGCTTTTGCCATGGTCATAATGTGGAGGCCGCCAGACTTGTGATGAGGGTATCAGTCTCAATGAGCACCCTAGAGACACTGAGTCGCAGGCCAGCCAACAGAAGTAAAATAAAATAAACTGGTGGCTCTCTGGAGCTCTGGATCTTAGATTTGGCACTCTAGAAACATAGCCGAAGTGTGAGGCATCCACAAGGATTATAAGATGATCAACTATAGTATCACAGCTTCTTGCATCCTGTGGCAGACATAAACATGGCATAGAATCAAAGGGGAGATTCTATGACAAGACTAAGAGGGTCATTATGACTTCGGCGCCATGTAACTGCTGGTGGTGAAGGGGGTCACAATCCCCAGGACGGCACTACTTGCATCGCAGCCCTGGCGGATTAAGTCCGCCAGCACTACCAGTCCCTCCTACAGAGGAAAACTGGTGGTGCTGGCGGTCCGACTGTGGCGCTACAGCCACGGTTGTAATGTGGCGGTCAGACTGCCAAATTGGTGGCGATCTGACTGCCAGGGTCAGAATGAGGCCCTAAATCTAGCCTGGAAGCTTGGAGATAGGCAGAGTTGAAGTGAGGATGGAGCCCTGTCAAAACCTGCTGCTGTTTCTGTAGCCTAAGGGCTTAACTTCTAGCAAAAAGTTACCTATAAGAAAGAAGAGGATTAGGACTCTCATATGAAGACTCTGACATCTAACTTTAACATTTCAGCAATGAGTTGTTAAGGGCTTGTGTGAAAATGGGCATTTTTGGCAGAGGAGAAGTGTGTGAAAATGCAGCAAGACTCTGGTGGCTGTTGGGGACCATTTCTGGCAAAGAAGGAGGCTAATACTGGTACAATGGAGGATTAGTCTGGGGCTGACCGCCCTCAAAACACCAGCCAGTGGTGATGGCTTGCACTGCTAGATAAAATGTGTTCCGTTCCGTGTGCATCCTGCATATTTTATGGCACACATGACCATGCATCAGGTAAATGAGGACTTTCTTGTTTGGCGTGAATCAATTAACATTGGAAGATAGGGGGGTGGTGTTTGGGGTATAGCAGTGCAACATGCTTAAGAGAGAGCCTCACCAATGTCTTGGATTCTAGACCTACTTGTCAGCATGGAGGCACTAACTATGTAGACTTCAATATCATCACAGAGAGTACTAAGCTGATGCTCTTTTGGGGCAGGTCTGGAGACATTGAAGAAAGACTACCTAAGCCCTCCTTATTACTTTAAGATGAGTTCAGCTCCACCATGTGGATTACAACTTGCCTTTTCACCGGCCTTTCCGTGGTGGGACCCCACCATGGAAAGAATGGCAGAAAGCCAAGGACGGGGCCACAGGAGGCTTTGCACTGCCCATGCCAGTGCAGGGACCCCCCTGTCATCACCCTTGGAATGTGCCCTGTCTGCCATGTGAGTCAAGACCAATGCCGCTGCACTATCTCCGCTGGCCAGCCTGACGGAAACCTCATAATACAGCGGTGGGGAGGCCGCTGGCTTGGTGGCTACCTCCCCACTGCCATGTTGGCGGTCCGACAGTCAGACAACCAGGGTCCTAATGAGGCCCTATGTCTTCATATATAAAAAATAACTAATATAAATACATCTATAATATATAATCATCCAGCTAAAATACACATTATGCACACACAATTAAAACTTAAAATATCATCCAAATAAATTAATAAACAAATTAATAATCCAATTAACATCTAAATTTCCTTTAAAAATAAAATTATTAAACATTTCAAAATTTGTAAATGTTTCTTAATAATATTGTATTTAAAGGTAAACCATTAAACTGCAAAAAATACAAAAAACAAACAATTTACATCATTATCATTACTGATGATGTTTATAACAACGATAATAATATCAACACTAAAAAATGAAATTATTACTGGTGATATTCCTGTCAATGATATATTTAACATCACAATAGCCTTGGATTTATATTCTGGTATCACAATATTAAACTCTCTGTATTTTGTCCAAACACTGTACAACATAAAACAGGTATCAATTTTAATATCTATCTGGTATTCCAAACAAATGAGCAGAAATATATTAAAAATGACACAAATGCTATTGGAAGAAAGTAGAAAATTATCAAATTCATTATATTTTAATGACATGTATAATTGTATTTATTATTGTTTTTGTTGGATTCTTATTGAACAATGCTAAGTTTTATTATACCTCTAATAGTTGTTATATTATTCATGTTATTTACAGCAGTAAAAAAGATGACTTAAATTACACAATTAACAGTTGTCTCTCTTTTTTTATGTTATGTAGAATCTGCACTAGTTGATGCGTGTTCTAAATTCAGGAGGCTGTAGCTGACGTTTTCTCTGAATTTGAACTTAAATTAAAGTGGATAATCCACATGAGGGCAAACAAAACTTTCACAGTGGTACAGTTTTTGAGCATGACCGTCAACTATGGTCAGAATGTGTGTAATGGTTTTGCTGTGCCGGAATTAGTAAAAGGCGAGGTGCTGAGCGCATTTACCAGGCATGATTTGCTCAAGTCTGAGTAATCTGAAAGTAACGCTGATCTGACACACCCACACAGCCACTCCCACATGCACCAAGCACTCACACCCACTTACATACCCACACAACCAATCACACACCCACTCTCACACCCTGGTTACAAGGACATTACAGTTAGGAAATAGCATTAAAGAAATTAAGAAATTCACTGAACAAAACAAAGGTTACAGGGATGCTATAGTTAGGAAAGACAATTTAAAAACCTGAGAAATTAACTGAAAAACCAAAGGTTACAGGAACAATATAGTTATGTTCAGATTTTACACGCATAGAAATTCAGCAATTATTATATTTATAGTTATCTCAAGTAACTATAACTCATGCTTAAGATAGCTTTATCTCATGCACTCGCCATGTACTGCTAACCCTATATATTAATCACTCATGACATCATCTAGGTAATCATTGATAATATCACTGCATAATTTGCAGTGAAATTCTTAATGAGAAAACTCTGCATCGTGGGGCTGCAAGTTATAGTTACCTTAGGGCACAAATTATAGTTACTTGAGATAATACAACTGCTATATAATTTCGATGGTTTTGTGAGTGTGAAATCTGAACCGAACTATAACATCTCTGGACCTTTTGATTTTTCAGTGCATATATCTATCTATCTATCTATCTATCTATATATCTATCTATATATATATATATATATAGATATTTCCACACCAGCTTGACACTTCTGTCAACGATGCGGCACTCACAGGATTTTCACAAAATCTTCATTTAATAGGTGAAATGATACCAGACAAACAAACACCAACGCGTTTCGACCTTCACGGTCTTGATCATGGTAATTATCCAATCCATTAAGTGCTCTACTTATACTTTCCCTCTCATTTATGCCTTTATGTGGCATACTGGGATATGTACCTCAGCCAGACCACTACTTTTTGTTGATAAATCTCATTTTCTTCTGCCCAAGCTATTCGTTGTTCAAACCAACCCATTTAATGCAGCAAAACTTAATTTCACCTACGACATTAGTGCAACACGTGTGACATTCCTAGACACAGAAATTTATGTTAAGGAGGGGACAATTCAGACCTCATTGCATAGAAAGACAACAGCCACGAACTCCATATTACATGCTAACAGTTTTCACCCACCACGAACGAAGTGGAATATCCCTTATGGTGAATTTCTACGAATAAAGAAAATTTGCTCAGAACCGGAAGAGTGTGAGAAGCACTTGAAATTATCAGAGGAGAGATTCCGGGCAAGACAATATCCAAAAAAATGCTTAGCTTTGGCGAAGAAACGTTTGAAACAATTATCAAGAGAACAACTAATTCATGGAGGTAACCTAGCCATTAAACATGCCAAACAACAACAGTTGAGGTTTATAACAACATACTCACAGAGTGCTACACAAGTTCGTAAAATCTTGGAAAATCACTGGGCAATTTTACAAATGGACCCAATAGTGGGAGAAATCATGGGACAATACCCACTAATGACTTTCAGAAGAACAGCAAACCTAAGAGACAAATTAACACACAGTCATTTCCAAACTACAAAAGCAAACTGGTTACAAAAACCTGTTTTTTGGAAATGCAGCAGCTGTAAGGCATGTAAAATTGGGGTGAACAAGAAAGAGTACTCAACAAATACTGGCATGGAGAGAGTGATACGCAAGCATTTGAATTGCAAAAGTCGATTCACAGTGTATGTAATTGAATGTCCTTGTGGGTTGAAATATGTTGGCAGCACCATATGTGAGACTAAAAAGCGAATTTTAGAACATATTCAAGCAACTGTCAATACAGATAGGAGCTATGCAACAGCGAGACATATGGAACAGAAACATGACAGCAAGTGGGAACTTATGACATTCTATGCAATTGATCAGGTACCCAAATCAGAACGTGGTGGTGACAGAGAAAAGAAATTGCGTCAACTGGAATCCAGACATATCCTAGACATTCGATCTCTCACCCCGTTAGGTTTAAATCAGGATGAAGAGTTATTTGTACACCTATAAAGGGTCTTCGTAGCACATAATATGTTGCCATTCATTTATTTGAATTTATTTCTACCATTTTGTAAGATGTGTTTTTCTTCCGTTGTCATCTGTCAGGTGCTAAAAATATAAGTTGATTGAAGGAATAATTTCGTAATACTAATATTGACAAATCAGAGGTGCAGGATTTAGTGTGGGCTCTCTTTTTTTAAAATGAATTTTGGGGTTTGTGCTATTGTAGGCAATAAATGAGTATGACTCCTATGTAAATGTAAATTAAAAATTAATGAGGGCCCCTGTGTTTTGTTAATATACCTCGAAATAAATTGTTTCTAAATCTTTAGTCACTGAAATAAGATTTCACAAAATATATTTAAAACTCATTTGATTTAACGAGATGTTATAAACCACATCTACCAGAAGACATTGCAATGTGGAACTTAGTGGAAAAACATCTTGGATTGCAGTGAAAACATTGTTGCAATTTGGTAAATGTGGATATATAAAAAAGGATTTATTTTAAAGTGTAAATATTTTGTGATGTTAAGGAGTAATTTTTGATAATTTGGTGTAACCTTAGTATTTTTTCTGTTACTTTTGGGTAGTTTATTTAAAGCGCTAAATTAGTACACAGGAAACACCTGTGAACAAGGTCCGGTGAGACCGAAACGCGTCAGGGGATTCCTGGTTGTTTTTGTTCATGATCTCACTAATGGAATAAAAGTTAAGAATTATTGGCACAACGACAGAGTGCGGTTTTTCTCTTGTAAAAACAGAAAGAGAATATATATATATATATATATATATATATATATATATGTATGTATAAAAAATATCAGGTTGTTTTATATAACAACAAACTCTAGTAATATGGAACAATATTCTAAAGAGATCAGACAGCTTCCTTCCCTACTTGCATTGAAAAATAGCATCTCTTAAACCATCACCTCTCCTACTAATCCTCCATTGAACTCCTTACCACCCTTTTCCATCACGTTTTTCTCTCTCTACCCCTCTTGTTTTTATTGCCTCAATTTCCACATTCTTGTCCTACAGTACTCTGCCCCTCTTCCATCCCTCTACTGTCTCTTTGCTATTGACCTTGATACATTAGTGCACAGATTTCACATCAAATGATACAAGTCATGTTTTACCTTACAAATGTATTTGTGTGTGTGCCACATTTGCTGCAGCAGTCAGTGTATCAATAAAGTTGTTATTGATATTGTACCTAACTGCACTCATATCCAATTCCACAAATTCTATTGCTCATGGTTCTTATTTTGTTGAATTCTAAGTCACTGTACACCTCAAGCTAATTGTAAAGTGATTAAGCTATGTTTATGATTTCTAAAAGCAATAAAATAAGTGCATAAATTAATATGCATTCTTTTCTTCTTCAAAATGCTTCCATCTCTTGCTAATTCCCCAATGATTTCCAATGCATCCCATGGGCTTTTCCAGACTTTCCATGCATGAGTCCGGGTAAAGATAATGGGTGATCATAAGTGCTCAGTGTAGTATTTACAGAGGTCTATCTTTCTGTGTTTTTTTCATAATGCATTCCTTATATGTTAGTTTTATTGTTGGTGGAAATGTTTCCTAGTTGTTTTTTTATTTTTATCTTCCTGCAACTATGTAAATAGTTATCATGATCAGGTTATGTTTTATTTAGATTTTCTCGTTTAGTCTGGCATATATGCTAAAAGATGCTTCAGTGAATGTTTTTTTTAGATTTTGGAAGTCCAGCCATTGAGGGGATTCTTGATCTAGACTGTGATGGTAGGTGTATTTTTAGGGATCTGTTGTGATCTTTGTTTTATGTACCAAGATTACCAGTCATATGGGACTTCCCTAAGCCTAGCTTGCTGCTGCTGATGGAATGAGTTGTAATTCCTAAGGGCAGGAAGACTTAGGATCTGATTTTTATGTTGACCCGAAAGGATAATCTGTCAGAACAATGATGGAGTACTTCTTCTACCAACCTGAAGGTCCGCTCGCGTCGGGTGGACCTTCAGTGTATAGAAGGAGGAAGTTACTCTGACATCACCACGTACATACACCTCCGAAGGCCTGACAAAGCCAGGGCTGTTAGAGGTCGGATATGTGTCTGCCTGCTGTATTTGGATTAGGCGAACACACAGCCAGATTTCACTGCCCATTACTGTGATGTAAAATGTGGTGGTAAGGGACTGTGAAAAGTTTTTAATTATCCCGACACCATGGAAGAATACTCCCATGACAAGGGGAGGGGGAGTCATTTTTTTTTATTTTCAAAAAGAAAATCCTGTTTGGGGATTTTCTTTTTGAAAATAAAAAAAAAGTTGTAAGGTATGTATATTGGCTCTGTCATGTGAGGGAACCATCTGTCAAATGTTCAATGTTAATGATGTGCTTGGGTGCAGCAGACATCTCTACATCCTGTGAGAGGAGTACCCTCAGCATGGCCAGAGTGAAGTACTCAACGATGGCTACAGTAATTGCTCCATCCGCCAAGAATGTAATTAGCCCTTTAGTCCCCTTGGGTGGCAGAATACTCCCATGGCAAGGGGGGAGGGCATTTTTTTTATATTCAAAAAGAAAATCCTGTTTTGTGATTTTCTTTTTGAAAATAAAAAAAAGTTGTAAGTCATGTATATTGGCTCTGTCATGTGAGGGAACCATCTGTCAAATTTACAATGTTAGTGATGTGCTTGGGTGCAGCGGACATCTCTACATACGGTTAGAGGAGTACCCTTAGCATGGTGAGAGTGAAGTACTCCACCATGGCTACTGTAATTACTCTATCCGCCAAGAATTAAATTAGCCCATTTAGTCCCTTGGGTGGCAGAATGGAGGAGATCTCTCATTACGCCTAGCATACAATTGATTGTGGAGGTATGTTCAGGTGCTTTCTGAGCATGTAATTGCATGGTTGAGATCACAGAATAAATTATAGTGTGGTCAGGCTTGCCCCTTTTTCCTTTGTTATGAGATTGTAATGCACATTAGGCTTCCCTACTTTCTACCTCTGTGTTTAAGACTTACAGCCACCCCCCATTTGCCTTATTCAGACTTAGGGCCTTACATTTCAAAACTATGTTGAAGATGTGCACATTGTATGGGCACTGAATGGTTCACCAAGTCAGTTCACTGCCCTTCCTCAGTATGTATCAAACATAAGTTAATTATGATTCACTTTCTCAGTTAAGGAATGTATTCACCTGATTTCCATACCTTCATGAATGCAGTGGGGGTAAGAGCTACTATAAATTCAGGGCTTGATTACAGTCAATCATCATACTAGGGTGTCACAGGAAACTGAAGTAACTGGTTAGGGAGTGAAAGGTAGCACAACTCTTTGGAATCATGCTGAGGTTGGGCCTTAAATGATCAGCAATTTTACCACTTTAATCTAGTGGTTAGAGCTGAGTAGCAGAAATACCTTCTTCAGCATGCTTAGTTTGTGCTTTACACTCTTGACAGCTGTATTGATGTGAGCTATAGCATACTTATTGCTCCTAAGCATAGTTTTTGTTCTTTTGAGGAAGCATCCATGTTCAGAAGAATCAGCTGGAGCTGAAATATTCAATATCTATGATCAAGCCTTTTTTTGGTGAAACACATTGGGCCAATGCAGCAGTATGACCTCCACATTACAACCCTGGTGGTCTGATTGCCAGTTCCACCAGATTCTTGGATCCCAGAGGTCTGTCAGTGGCGGAGATCCTAATCCGCCAGGGCAGCACTGCAAGCAGCACAGTCCTGGGAATTAGGACCTTTTCTCCACCAGCAGTTTCATGGCAGTAATACCACCATGAAAAGGCTGGTGGAGAACAAGTGCAGGTGCAGGGGGCCACAGGGGGCCCCTGCACTGCCTATGCACTTGGCATGGGCAGTGTAGGGGCTCTCTTGACCAGCACCATCACAAAGTTCAGTCTGCTTTGCAGACAGTGAACATTGTGAGGGTACTGGTGCACCCTGCGGGCTACAGCATTGCCACCAGCTTGATTATGAACCGGTGACAATGCTGTAGCCTGTTTACTGCTAGGCCAGCTGGTGGAAACTTAGGCTGACCTAGCAGGAAATCCATAATAGTTCTGGCGGGGGGGGGGGTCGCCGTGGAGGCCAGACTCATAATAAGGCCCATAGTTCCTGCAGCCACCACTGGATATGTTTCAGAGAAACAGATACTTTTCTTTTGTCACACGAGCTGTCTGAGCCTATGGTTAGTCAAGGCCTCACTACCCCTACATCAGAAACTATACCTGTTGCTCAAAGAACTAGTCTACGGGCCATATGTACACATATTAAAAGATCAGCAATAGTAAAGATACCCATGGGAAATCAATGAAAAAAGTTGTTCAATAAGGCATTGTGGCAACTCATATTTCTGGTTGGTAGTTGTGCAACTGCTTTTCTCTCAATCACCAAATCATAAACATCTTGGCAAGGAACTAGATCTCCTGTTTGAGCTGGTACATTTTCTTTCAACAGAATCAACTCTTGACCTCCATTGATTTTAGTAGTTCAGCAATAGAACTACCCATCTTTTAAATGTGAGAAATATTTCCGGCTACAGAAATGGTAAATCCCTTCACAATCATGTTTTTTAGAGGCTGTTTTTTAAAAGGAGCATTCAGTTTTCTCATCTGAGGCTGTCATACCAAAACAAAATCTCCCAATGCAGTTTCACGATTGGGCATGGCTTTTAGTATATACATACTCTCTGATAAAGAGTTACCTGTTGAACCACTCGGAGTGTACCACCGGAATCTTTAAGAATCTGACGGAATGCTTGATGAGTTGTAATTTGTGCAATTTCTGTATACAGTATTGTTTTTTAACGGTGTCCGTAAATCTTTCTGCCATACCATCTGCCTACTTCCATAATGGTGTGATTTCCTCTATGAATTAGTCTCTGGTGTTGCATGAACTGTTTAAGTTCTCCTCCACCGAACAAAGGTGCACATTCAGGCTTGTGTTGGATATCCCCACTCAGCAAACAGTTCAGCTAGAACAGGAAGTATCATCATTGTTGCAAAAGATTAAGCTTATCGTACAGTCGGAAGCAGGAATATTCATCTATCACAACAACTAAATATTTTCCAGAGTTTATCAATCCATAAAAATCAGTTGTCAGAGTGTCTCAAGCAGCGTCTGATATTGAGAGTTTTTTTGCGATGTTGGCTTTTCCGTACATTGGCAGAAATGGCATGACTGAATAACACTTTTGGTTAGTTCATCTAGATCAGAAAATCCAAACCCTTTGTCTCAATTTTTTGTGGTCAGTACGCCCATACGAATGAATGAAAAATGTATTGTATAATTAATTCAAATCATTACAAATTCATTAGATCTTGCAATGTGAACCACAGTAAAGGAGATAAAGTGCATAGTGACATTAGACACACAAAATATATATAATAAAACAATGAGAGGCACATTATGAATATCAGCCTTTTCTTGATTAAGGTACACATCTTGTTCTTGGTAGAATTGGTCCACCACTGGGAAATTCTCAAATAACTGTGATCATTTCATGTTTGTGAAACAGTTTTCACTCTGGCCTTGACGTTGCATATAAATGCATCTAATGCATTGCGCCATTGGCCTTTTTCATGCAGGCTTTTCTTAGTCTCTTGGCCAGCAAGTACAGCCTTTCCCCTGTGTTATCAATCTATTGGTGCGGGATCTCCTAAGTGAGCATTCGCACTGATTAATTCTTCAACAGCCAGCTTGGTGAACTTGAAAAATCTTGCTGTTAATTGTTAATGTTGGCATGATTCTAACAGAGAGTTGCAGGTTCGTATAATTGAATGTCTAAATATTGGCTTAAGCCAAAATTTACAGAGATGGAGGAATTTTTGGTGTGTGCAGGCAATGTGCAGCAATGATTCAGATGTGGTTCACTGAGCCACTGTTAAGTGCTCTCAAATAACAAACATTGGCTCCAACATTTTCAAGGAGCCAATGCATGCTTCACATTTATTATGGAAGCAATGAACCATTACTATCATAAAGTATTTATGTAAAGTTTACATAAACTAATAGTGCTCTGTGAATGAAGTGATCACACAGTGTAAGTGAAAAGGATCAAACCAAAAAAGACCCAGAAATGTGATCAAAAGACAAGGCAATAGGCGACAAATGTCCGTTCAAATAAAATTAATGATAGCCATCAAGTGGAACATGAATATGTACAATAAATTTACAACAGGGGGGAGTACAACAGCCAGATCAGCTCCTAGAAAGCCATCATAATTTCTGTGAAGTCTTTGTTGCCATACGGTGTCAACAGTGTAGGTGGTAACCAGTTGCAAACATTAAATAACAGACTAGAATGATTCAGTTTCTTTCACAATGCCTTTGTTATGTGCAACAGGAGGCAAAGGCTTTGGTTGGACTGTAGAGGAGAAGGAGACAGAAGAGGATTTTATGGTCAGGGTTACACTCTTTGACTAAATAGAGGGGTATCCTTAAGGTGAATACAGGCTAAGCAGAATGGTCACTTACACCTCATAAATGAGCTTCTAGCTTTATTATAAGAAGCTTGCATAGAAGAAAGGCCATTCAAAATCATATACATTTCTCGTGCTACTTACACCTATGGGCACCAGGCAGCTACCATGGTATTGTGTCTGTGACCATGAATGTCATTTAAGCATTGCCAGCGGTTGCCGCATGTGACACCTGGCATGGCCTTTGCAACCCCTGGCCTCAGAGGTGGCAAAATTAGTACCTGGTACACCAGGGCAGCTCGTTCTAATAGATGTTGGCGGGGACTCCACTTTCCTTGTTTTCTGTCAATTTTGTATTACACTAATAGTGAATATTGTTATTCTTTATTGTCTATTAGTGTAATAAAAATAGAGTACAATTAGCTGGAATATGACCCTGTCTGGAATCTAAGGTAAGTAAAAAATACTTTTAAATGTGAGTGTGCTTGCAGGTGAGTGTATGTTTATGTGGGAGGGAGTGTGTGAATGTTTGCATATGCATAAGTGTGTGTGTGTGAATCAAATTAAGGGTCAAATGGAATGTGATGTCACTTCCGCTACCCCTGGAATTTTGGTGAACTGACCCCCATGGTTGTGAAAGAAGGAATATCTCAGAGTTCACTCTTGAAGGTATTTGATTTTTTGGGGGAGCAGTGTTACATAGGATCAATTCTCAATCAGTATTTTCTAATATACCAGGAGGAGCTTCTGGAAAGCAAAATAGACTTTTTCATACTGCCAAATTCCCAAAGGTAATTGTCTATATTTTTGAAGTCATTTAGCAATATTTCCCCATCTAGCATTACCTTTCTGTATTGGAACTGAAAACAATTACCATTCTTTAACTATAGAAGCGCTATGTGTCATTACAGACCTTGTGGCACTCCGCTCTGGCAGCACTCACGATTAATATCTATTACAGTGCTGTGGCCTTTACAGCTTGCTTAGCACCAAGAGAGCTTGAAGATGGTTGTTTGTTAAATTTGTTTATATATAAAATCAGATGTTTTACATCCTTAAGTAACCTTATAATAATGCTGTAGGTGACAATGCACATGCAATTCATCCCTTGCTAATGACACTTAGCCCACATTCTGCAAGAGAGAGAAGGTAAAAATAAAGCACACAATGAACCATGGTCTGTGATTGACCGTGCCTTTGGATTGTTGAAAGGATGTTTCTGATGCATTCATAAAAGTGGTGGAGCATCGCAGTACGCACCAAAAACATATTGTGAAACAATAGCAATCTGTGTTATGGTGTTTAAGATTGCAATCAGAAAGGGCATTCTATTTAAACCAATGGAGGATGAAAGCCATGGTGAAGATATACCACCCACTTATCAAATTAACCCTGGTCAGGATGCAAATTAAGCAAAGGAGGTAAGGACACTACAGACATAAATAACTGACAGCTATTTTTAGTTTAAATTGTATTTATTGTCAAAGTGACATTTTGATGATCATTAAAAAATGTATTATAACAATCTTTAAGTAAAAACATTCTCTGTTCTTTTATAAGTCAAAACAGTACAATTGAAGAATACATTTTTAACAATAGATTTTAACTTTTAAAACTGAATTGTATAAATGTACATGTAATTTTCAAATATAATTACACATACACATATGATGACAATATTCACAGCCTCGTCTTCCACCTTTCACTACACTGTCTCTTTCAGTGGAACTTGTAGTTGTGCACTGTGCCTCCGCACATCAGGACCACGCTCAGCTCCAGAAGCAGGTGCAGATTGCAGTTTCTAAATCACTTTAATAACTCTGGGAGATCCTTTGACATTTCCCAAATGAAATGCTCCATCTCAGTTTGAAGATACACATTTATTTGAGACAGAAAACCAGTAGCAGTGGCTAGGCAATCCACCAGCCTCCCAAAGCCTTGCAATCTTGTGGCAAGATATCTAAGCCAGGGTTGTTAATTTATGATCTCCAAATGTATTGCCCCACAGAGAGCAGCAACATCCTTAGTTAATGAACTGATTTTAGAACTTATTGACTTGTTGTAGGAAAGTTCTCATTTTTGCCCTGGTCACACCAAACTTTTTGGAGAGATACTGGTGGTTATTGACTCTTGCCTGTGTCCTTGGTGCTACTTACCAGTCCCAGGACCAGTGCTCTGTATAAAGTGGATATGCAAATTAGGCTAATTAAAATTGGCATTATTAACCTACCTATAAGTTCCTAGTATATGGTAGGGCATGTAGGTTTACGGACCCCAGCATAGGTCGTGCACCCATAGGTGCACTGCTGCGGTGACCTGTGTCATTTTAAAAGCAGGCTTGCCTTTTTGGCTGCTTCTGAACTAAATTAAAAGTACTTCCAAAGTCTTGGACTACCTTACTATTACATATAAGTCAACCCTAAGGTGTGCCCTATGGACCTCTAGGGTTAGGTGCCATGTAACTATAAGCAGGGACCTTATAAAAATTGTTTTATACACCCTGGTGAGGTAAAATAGCCAAATTTGTTTTTCCCTCACTGTCGTGAATGGTCTACAGAGGCCAAAATAGGGAGGCTTTATTTTAATTAATAAAGTCCCCTTAAGTGTCAGATACCTTGAGTTTGGTATCAAGTTAATTGTTATAATAAGTCCCACAACTTACAATTGTTGGATTTAATATAACTAGTTCAGAAAAAGAGTTTTAAAACTCCACCTGAAAGTTGCCAACTTCAGCTCTGTAGTGCCCTTCTCTGAATGACCAGCCTCTGGCAGCCTGGCCAGGCTGCCTTGATGAGGTGTGAAGGGGCCTGGGCTGAACACAAAGGATGTGCCTGGGGAAGGAGATCTTCCTCAGCAGATTGTGAAGCAGGAGGGGGGAAGGTGGCCAAACTGGTCTTCAAAGGCAGGGAGGACATTTGGAGCAGCCCAGCACCTCCCTCACATCCTTCAACTCCAGACAATTAGGTGCCCCCTTGATTAGATTAGGAGAGGGCAGGAAAGGGGTAAGTTTAGGATTGTTTGCCACACCAGTGGGTCAGCTCAGCCAGATCTAACCTTCAAAAATCACTTTCAGCCATGTTGGATGTTTGAAGAATGTTGCTACCTGGAATAGATTTTTGCCACACTTCCCGGGAAGTGGTCATCACAGGGGGAAGGAACCTGCCTGTGATTGGATACCCAGGACCCCCCTGTTTTTCACCCAAGAGCAAGGATAAATATGGAAGAGCTGCACCCACACCGCAGATCCCTACAAGGAAGAACATCAGGAGAACAAGGACAGCACAGCTGAGCCCCTGACCTGAACCTGGACTCTGCACTCTGAAGGACTGCACCAGCTGCACACTTGGGGTTCACCGCAAGAAGGACTTTGCCTGGCTTCAACTGGTTCAAGGAGGGACTACCTGTTTGCTACATGTGAAAAATAGCTAACCAGAGCCGCCTGCATCAAACCCTGAAGAAACTGACAAGCTGACCACTGTCCAGTGGCCATTTTGGAGTTTGAGCCAGGTGCATCCTGTCAGTTGGAGTCCGCACACTCAAGCAGCAACTCAGAGATTCTGGAACCTTGGAGTGAGTTGTGGAGTCCTAAAGGACCTTAAAAGTCCTTCTGGAAGAAGATCCAGAAGTTTGGAGAAGATTGGTGAACTTTTTGGAAAAAGCTCCATAGAAGAACCTACCTGTGGCGGTGAGTCTAGCCGGCTTGCCTCAACCGTGACCAAGCCTGACTTGCAGGTTCGTCCCGCTGAAGAACATCTCCCAAAAAGTGACAATGGTCCAGATGTACGAAATTCCGAGTTTGCAACTCGCAAATTGCGAGTCGCAAACCCAGATGCAGGATGGTGTCCCTGACACCATCTGCGAGTCGCAAGGGGGTCGCAAAGGCCCACCTCATTAATATTAATGAGGTGGGTCGCAATTTGCGACCCCCTTGCGAGTTTCAGCACTCACAGGGATGGTGGCCTGCTGGAGACAGCAGACCACCATGTCTGTGACTGCTTTTAAATAAAGCAGTTTTTTTTTTTTTGTATTGCAGCCCGTTTTCCTTAAAGGAAAACGAGTTGCAATACGAACGAAAAAATGAAACGTTTTTGTTTCATTTTTTCAGAGCAGGCAGTGGTCCACAGGACCACTGCCTGCTCAGAAAAATTGTTTTCAGGGCCATTCACAAAGGGGAAGGGGTCCCATAGGGACCCCTTCCCCTTTGTGAATGGGTTACCACCAGTGTGACACAGGTGGTAACTGCGAATTGCTTTGCGACCGCGTTCGAGGTCTCAAAGCTACTCTGCATCGCAATGCGAATCGCAAATAGGAAGGGGAACAACCCTTCCTATTTGCGACTGGCATTCCCATTTTGCGAGTCGGTAACCAGGTTACCGACTCGCAAAATGGGAATGAGCATCGCGATGTGCTTTTTGCATGTCACAAACAGCAAAATTCGCTGTTTGCACCATGCAAAAAGTTTTGTACATCTGGCCCTATGTCCGAACATAGAAAGTTGACAGGGACCTCCTGCACAGTGTAGCTGAAAAGGGCTCTACGGACATCGGTTCACGATTCAGGTTTGCTCCGGTCGAAGGATTTTCATCTCAAAAACGTCAGAGCGTAGAAATCTTCACAAGGTCCCCTGCAACGCGTATCAGAGGAAGGGCTCCGGGGAGGTCGGATCGGACTGGCGACTTTGTCCCGCTGAAGATAATCATCAAGAAAACAACTAAGTCCGAAGGTAACCTTTGGACTGAGGCCTCCCATTTGCCGTAGCTGAACAGGGCTCCATCACGGTCGGCCTTCAACTTTGACTTTGCCCCGGTTGAGGTGCAACCAGATGACCAGATTGGACCTATTCATTTTTATGCTATGCTAATTCACTACTTCTTTAAAAAGTCATACCTTTGGTTCCCCTTATCAGATTTTATTTGGTTTGGTATCAAATTAAAGATACAAATATTTTCTAATATTATAAATTGGTTTTGGATTTTTAAACTGTTTGCTGTATTTTATTTAATTACTGTTTTTTGATACTAGAATGCTTTACACACTTTGGCCCTCATTCAGACCATGGTGGTAAAAAATGTCTACAGCAGGGGCGACGGACGGCAAAAAAAGATCGTCGCTGTGGCTACCAGCCGTCTGCCATATTATAACCACTGCCAGATTTCCGCCACAAGAAGGGCAGAAATCCGGCGGTGGCCATACTGGCGTATGGCACCACAAGCAGCACCACGCTAGTAGACATCCACCAGTATGAAAAATAATACGGCCTGGCAGTGTTCTGCTGGCAAGTGCTACTGGCGGTAGCAGTGCCCGGTCCCGTTCCCTGCTAGAAGACCTTCTGGATCCAGGTAAGTCGGGCTTCTGACAGGGGAGGGTGGTGGGGAGTGTTGTGTGTGTGTGGGGGTGTGTGTGCATGGATGTGTGAGTGCCTGTGTGAATGGGGGTGTGTGTTTAGTGTTGTGTGTGCGGATATGTGCGTGGATGTCTGTATGTGTGCATGTATGTATGTGTGGATGAGTGTGTGTGTGTTGGGGGGGCGTGGATCTAGGCGTGTCTGGGGAGTGTAGGGGGGTGGAGAAGGAATTCACTGTCACTGATAGGGCCTACTGCCATGGTTTTCGTGGCGTTACGAACGCCACAGAAACCATGGCGGTAGGCAGGGTCGTAATACCGCCGGCGAACAATAGTGGCCGCCGGGCTGGAGATGATTATCTCCAGCCCGGCGGTTGCTACAGCCATGGCAGTCGGAGTGGTACATTGTTGTTCTACAGTGATCGCTGTACTCAATAATATTTCCTTTACTTGCAAATTATACCGTCAGATGATAAATATTAATTTATATTTAAAAACACTGAGGCAATTTTGTTTCATTTGCCTATAAAAACTGTACATCCCATAATGAATTTCAGATTTTATATTTGTTCTCATGAAGTAACTCGAAGTACACATATTTTTAATACATTGTTAACACATTAATAAACTTTTACTATGCATAATTATTATTATAGTTGAAGTGCATTATCGGAAATGTAGTTTATTATAGTACGCACTTTTTAAGTTCAATTTTAATAAACTTACATTTATAACTATTTTTTGCTTAATGATTACAATTTAAATTGTTAGTACTATGTAGATCATATTGTATAATAATGCTAAACATATTTAAATTAATTAACACTGTATAGCACTAACTTGTGACTCTTGACACAGTTTCGGCATGCACTCGGAACTCTATTAGATTTGCAGGAGGAACAGTCAAAGAGCCATCTCCCTTGTGCAGTGCTGCACTTTTTCTTTGAGCCAACTTCACTTTAGTAAGAGACCTCAAATCATATCAGCGCTTCCACATTTAATCTATTGTGACACCGCCGGTGTTCATTAGCTATTGTATGCCAAGCCAAATTTTATTTGGTGGACTTTGGCACGGTTAACAATGTTTTGCCAAATAGTGTACTTTCATTGGCAACACTTTCCTCCGCAAGCTGCTTGAGCTCCACATCTCAAATCTTGTGTTTTTGTTTGAGTCCACCCTCCTCTCGCTGTTGCTTCTGGCAGACTGGAATTTCGACAGCAATTTAAATCTTCTCCTGCTCCAGTAATAGTTTACCTCTACAAGTAGAAAGCCTGTAAAGATTCCAGGAAGTTTAGTTCCTGGGTCAGATGCCATCATTATCTTCCTCTGAAACATATAAAAATTGCAGACACAAATTCACAAATTGCGACTGCTGGAGATTTGCAATTAGAGAATCAGTTTTTCATTATTGTGAATACTAAGACATGTCAAATAAAGAGCAGACTAATAGTGCATAGGTTTTTCTAATTTAAAAATTGTGATTCATTATTTTTTGCAATTAATGAATCCGAAAAATGTGTGTTAACACATCTGGTTCTTAGTTCAGAGAAAGTGGTGACTGTGGCTATGGTTAATAGCTTTATGTACAGAATTAAATGATGATGCTCAATCACTCGTATAACAGCAAAACTCTCCTCCTCAGAGTATGTGTTTTCACTTTCTGGCCAACCTTCGACTGGCATACCAAACTATACTTGTAGGTGAATCTTTTCTTTGCTTGTGCTGCGCCAAAATAGTACCTAACTCAGCCGGACTGGAATCTACTGGCAATTCAGTGAACAAATTAAAATCCAAGTACTCTATATCTTCTGTCAAGGTTACCCCCTCTTTAATCCTCTTGAATGCATCATTCCATCGTTGTGATGGTGCCTCAATGTTGTTTAGTTAGGTCTTGATGCCATTTAGCTTTGTTACCATACCTTGGTAGTAAATTATTTGTCTGTCAGGTAATGGTGTAGTGCTTTGGGGATACTCTCAATAGCTGACAAGTTGAAGAGCCCTCTTCCCACTCTAAGGGAGTACACATCTGCAAATGTTAATTGCTGAAACAAAAAGTAAAAAAGCCAGTAGTGGTGCGTAGAACGATGGTCTGGGTCATAATGAAAGCCAGTGAAAAAGAAGGGATATACCATTTTAATGAATGCCAAAGACTCCTACATTTTTTAATCCAGAAAAAATAATGTATAAATGTATATGGATGAATCATTTACTGTTAT
The DNA here is from genome assembly GCF_031143425.1 of Pleurodeles waltl. Lineage (NCBI taxonomy): Eukaryota > Metazoa > Chordata > Amphibia > Caudata > Salamandridae > Pleurodeles > Pleurodeles waltl. The sequence continues at coordinate 556,632,528 of NC_090445.1, read as the reverse complement.
TAACTCCATTGGGATTTTTGTAAACAATAATTAGAATACAATACTTTTATGAAAAAGTATTTACTCCATGATGTTCTGATAGCACATTTTGCTGTACTTCATACAAAAGTGAGGAGGCATATAGGGCCTCATTATGACCCTGGCGGTAGAGAACCGCCAGGGCCAACGGGGGCGGGAGCACCGCCGACAGGCCGGCGGTGCTCCCTTGGGCATTCTGACCGCGGCGCTTTGGCCGTGGTCAGAACGGGAAAACCGGCGGTCTCCTGCCGGTTTTCCACTGCCCCTAAGAATCCTCCAAGGCGGCGCAGCTCGCTGCGCCGCCGAGGGGATTCTGACAATCCTTACCGCCATCCTGTTCCTGGCGGCTCGCCCGCCAGGAACAGGATGGCGGTAAGGATTGTCGTGGGGCCCCTGGGGGCCCCTGCAGTGCCCATGCCAATGGCATGGGCACTGCAGGGGCCCCCATAAGAGGGCCCCGCTAGTATTTCACTGTCTGCGTAGCAGACAGTGAAATACGCGACGGGTGCAGTAGCACCCGTCGCACCTTCCCACTCCGCCGGCTCGATTACGAGCCGGCATCCTCGTGGGAAGGGAGTTTTTCCCTGGGCTGGCGGGCGGTCTTTTGGAGACCGCCCGCCAGCCCAGGGAAAAACTCATAATACCCTCCGCGGTCTTCTGACCGCGGAGCGGTATTATGGAGGGCGGCATCCTGGCGGGCGGCCTCCGCCGCCCGCCAGGGTCATAATGAGGCCCATAGTTCTTTCCTCCTCTGGTTACAATTGAGAGGTGCGCATAGAAAAGGTACTTTCTGCTCCAGTGAGTATTTTGTGTGAAACATAATCCACCCTTTTTCCACACCCTCACCGATGGTATGATGTTTAATTATATAAATGTTCCATATGCACTTCATATACCATTTAACAGTTTAACAAAACACTATATAAAAAACACTTACAGTACTCTATACAAAATGAAGTAATCCAATATATCAAAGTCAAGACAGCCATCTCCATGTGATGATCCTCCTTTTCTGTTTAAACCATGCTTACCCAGTTCACATAAACTTACTGAAATGAATGTAAAGTTTCCACTTGGTTTAGATCAAAGTTAGCGCTTTCCAAAGTAGAGAAAAATTGCAAGGGTTTAAGAAAAGTAAGATAGTAAGAGCCTACATGGGAATTAGTCATGATACTGGTGTAGAAGAAGGTTATGCAACTTTATTCAATACTGAACATAAAATAGAAAATTGAGAATGGAATACAAAGGCTCTGACAAAAGGTACAGCTTGAGTGCATACTTGCTAGATATGATAATAATGCCTGAGTGGTCCAGACAAGAACTAACCCCAAACTAGACCCCAAAAGAACTCACGATTGGCAGCAGGAAATACTGCCGCACTGGTGGCCTTGACAGAAGCGTGACTGTTTATTACAAGCCGCATTCGCACAAGATGAAAAATGAGAAATGATTTTCTGATGGATGGCCTGCCAAAATCCCAACCCCTCTTGGCATCCATCAAATGCCTGGTTACCAAGGTTTCATGGCAATCCACTCTTCCGTTAAAGTCCCTGAGGGTAAAGTTTCTTGGGAAATCAATCAGCAGAGAGGCCTTAGGCCAGATCTGAAAATCTCGTTCCATTTGTCAGTAGCCTGGCAGTTGCTATGGCAACGACATTTCTCCAATTTGTGCTGGGTCCCTGGAGTTTAGAGCAAAGATTTTTCTTTTCTATTTCAGACAGCTCGGGATTTCCAAATTAAAATAGGATTTATGGCATATTTTATTCAGGCTTGTGCAACGTTTGTCATGCTCATGGTAATTAGTCAGTGCAGGGCTTGCATTTCTTAATTCAGTGCCCTATTTAAATATATATTATATATGATCCTATTTTTAAACGTTATGAAAACAGTAACACACAAAAGTTAAAATGATGGTGCCTTTCTTTTTGTTTTTAAAGCCTATTTCTCATAACTTGCTTCCATTGCAATGTTAGGTGAGAAGTACGATTTCAGGCTCGTTTAAGAAAATTCAGCAGTAGCTTAGGCCACAGCAATATTATGACAACTTACTCAGATAGCTTTATCAGCAGGGAAATAGGTTAAGCATTTTGTATTTTTACTGTATCTTTTGTTTATTTTTTACTGTATTTTATGTATTTTTACTGTATCGTGTTTAAAACCGGCATCTATGTTGGTCTGACTCTTTCAAGTTGATTCAGCTACAGGAGAAAGGTGTTGTTTTTCAGCAGTTTTCTTGTCTCGTGGTTACGACACGCTCGTATCTGTTGGTGATTGCCACTCTGGCACAGGGTAGTTGCTAAGCTACTTCAGTGCCAGAAAAAAGGCTTGTTGAAGTGTTTCTAAGTCAACACAAGGGGTGAATTTTCAGCAAAATCGATAGAATATTGAAAGTGACACCACAAAAGCAGCATTGACCTCTAATGACATCACAGGAAGTGACACCACACAATATTTACCCTTAATGAGAAAATAACCTGGTTTGAGATCATGACGCGGCAATGCTTCAACAATGACTAATGGGAGATAACATAAAAACTAGCCCCTAAATTTATCAACAGTCGAGCGTGTTTTTATTTTTAAAAGATCTGGGGTCTGACTGGTTAAGTGCAATCGATCAAATTTACAGGTAGCAGCATAAGAGTAGCAATTACGCCTTTATATGACACCTTTGAGCCTTTAACAAAGTAACCTATTTAACAGCCTCAGGCAGGCGTAAGGTATGTTGCTAATAACTGACAGATCATCCTGTTGCAGTAACAACGACTCCGTTACTACCATCTTGAACAGCCTTTAATAGTCATTGTTGGATAAGCGCCATCCACACATACAGGTAAGTTCACCATTTACGTTTTTCTGCCTGCTAGCTCTTGAGGTACATGTGTGACATGATCAAGGAAAAGGCTCTTCATAGGTTTGCTCAAAAAAATTCAAGGACAGAAATGGTTCAAAATGATTACATCTAAGATATGAGTTAAACATATTCCTATTGGATAAGAGAATTTAAAATATTTGGGGTGGAAGGATGAACCTTATTTTAGAGTTACCCCTTGCTGTTGAAGGAAGTTGCCATGATAATACCAGAGGGAAAGAAAGCAAGGCTGTTGACTTACAGGAATTGTTAGATAAAATGGTTTCTTCTCATTTTTGGAACTCGTGGATAAATATGGAATAGACTTCAGGACACTCATTTTTGAGTATCTGCAGGTAAACAACTATTCCCGAGGCAAGAAGATGAACGAGGGCAAAAGCCTGTTTGATAAGATTTACTGGGTTAGTCAATGTAATGGTTTCATTTCCTGAGTTTACAGATTTCTTTCTGGTCTGCACCCACAAGAGTAGATCAATATGGGAACTTCATCTAGACATGTTGTAGGACAGATTGCAAAGCCTAAATTCAAAGACTCACTATTACTTGTGAGAGCTAATCTGAGAAGATCATAATGTATTTGTCTTTATAGTCTACTCTGTATTATAACCCTGAGCAGTGAAACAAGATCTCATGCAAATATTGTAATTGTTGATCAAGATGGCATAAGACTGTGAATTCCTAGAACTGTATGTTATAGGACTATTTGAAGGTAAATGAATTTCAGGGGCAGGTGGTAAATCACTTAACAAGGCAGAGACTCCAGAAGTGGAAAACGAGGAACCGTTAGCTTTCTTACAATGGAGCAACAAGGAAGTGCTGAAGGCCAAGTGAATATGTTCTTTTCTGGTTCCTTACCTGCTCACTAACTAACTGCTCAGAAATGTGAGTGGATCCATAAAATGAAAAAGTCATGGTTTTCTTGTAGAGTAACTATATGTTACAGGGATCTGCACTTTACTTTAAAAAAGATTTGGGGCACATTTAAAGTTTGGATCAATAATTTATAAAGTGAAATAAATTTATGCAGTATAGATAATTTACATAGTTCAAATAAAATGATGAAATATTGCTGTGGCTACTGTAAAGCATAGAAGATTCAGGCACATTGATAAAAATGTAATGTATCTATGTATTTTATTGATTTATTAATTTCTACAAGGCTCAAATAAAAAACATCATGTTGCAAAAATGATCACAACAGCAAAGTGCCACACAACAAATATGCACATATTGGTGGTCATTTTGAACATGGCGGTGTGGCCCGCCATGTCGGCGGTGGCGGGAAAACCCGCTAGCTGGCATGGATGGCGGGCCACACTGCCACATAATGAACACTATGAGGGCCGCCATTGCATGCCTCTGTCATGCAGCCTGGTGGCAGTCGGAATCATTATGCTACCCCTCGGATAATGATCCCCAATCCTCCAGCCTTTCCCTGGCGGGGTGCCCCGGGCCACCCCTGGGGGCCCCTGCACTGCCCATGCAATTGGGTTCCATGTGGAGCCGCCATCAATGTCCCGGCCAGGCATTCCTGTGGGCCGGCCACAGAAATTATCATTATACGGCCAGCGGGGATCCGGGGACGCTGGTGGCCAGTAGTTTGACCGCCAGCATGAACACGGCGTGTTCATAATGAGGGCCATTGTCACATATTACCACCTCCAGAAATCTATTTTCACAATACGGTGGCAAAAGGTGTTTGAGCCAATCACAGCCTTTACCCACCACCATCAGTATGAAATAGCCCAGAGCAAAAATATTCAATGAGTCTGTGATCTGATCCTTTGGGACTGAAATATTAGTTCTACTGAAGGAAAGTGGATTACTAGTGGACGAGGGGGGGCTCAGGCAGCAACCACAATTCTTGTCTGGGTAATACATAAGCAAATAACAAATTAACCTGTGCTTCACCCTATGGTAGCTTGGCACAAAAGCAGCCAATCAGGTTTCACTTAGAGCCAATTTGTAAAGTACGTATGCAGCACACAAGCAGTAATAAAGTGAAAATTCCCACTCCAATTTAGAAAAATAGAGTACACTTTGATAAACTTTTTGACACCAAAACAAGAACAATCTAATTATTAGAACCGAATATATGGAATTTTAAAGATTTGATTCAAAATAGTTCTTAAAAAGCACAAAGCACCAAGTGATGTTATCTGGCCATGCCAGACTGGGTCACAAGATCAGGCCAGCCACAATGGAGCATAGGCCAGAATATAGAGACCAAGTTAGGTCTGCTGAACAAAGTACCTTAAATCCTGGCTGCAGAGCATTGCAAAATTCTGTGTTGAGTATGCATTGCACAGTGGCTGTTCCAATGAGCTGTGGACTGCAATGAGAGTACCTCCAAGGAGGAGGCATTGTGCACCAATGATTCTGGGGAGCTGTAGGTCTGTGATGCGAGGACCTGAGTCAAGGATGACACACCCAGCGGCAGTTCTGCGGAGCTGTGGGGCTATGATGTGAGGTCTAGGGTTGAGGAGGCATCATGCAGAAGAGGCTCCGAAGAGTTGCAGAGTCCAGTGTTAGGGGTGCATTCCGCAGTGGTAGTTCTAATGCGGAGATGCATTGCGTTGTGTTGGTTCTGCCCAAAAGACCACAACTGGGCTGACAGAGCACCTTCAGGCTGTCTTCTAAGTAATCAGGACTGGGGCGGCACCGCTTGGGGACCAAGACTGACAGAGGTAGAGTTCAGGTTTCAAAATAGTTGGAGCCTTTTCTGTCACTGAGGCTCTGATCAGGAGACCAGCCAACTAGCCCTTCAAGTCACTCTGGTGGTCCTGGCTTCAAGATGTAGGTCCAGTCCTTCTCACTCAGGCAGCAGGGTAGCAGTCCTTTTTGCAGAAGAGCAGCACAGCTGTCCTTCTTCTGAGTCTTCCACAGGTCTTGATGTTTACTAAAAAGTTGGGTCTGAGGGTCCGCTATTTACACCTCATGCCCACTTTGAAGTGTGAGAAGTATCTGGAATTTCCTAGCTGCCTGCCCTGGACACAGCTTGTATGGGGGCACAGATGACTAGTGCGAAACCCTTCGTGAGTGTGCTGAAGCAGGATTTGTTTAAGTGCAAATGTGGTAGGTGACAGCTCCACTCCCTATCAAGCCAGAGATGGCCCATCCTGCCAGCATCTATTCCCCCTTTGGCTCACTGTCAGGGAGCAATACACAAAGATCAACTGCCGGCTACATCTAGTTATGTGACCCAGGATACAGGCTGCAGGCACCAAATGGTTGGGACAAGAAAATACCAACCTTCTAAAAGTGTCATTTTCAGAAATGTGACTTAAAATTTGACCATTAAAGCAGGGTTTAAATTACAATTCTTTAGAAACTAAGGATCTCATTACAACATTGGCGGTAAATGCCGCCTACCGCAGTGCTGAGGCTGTGGCTTTGCACTCCCCAGGACCAAGCAGTGGGCAAACCACCCACTAGAGAGCCTGTAGCCTTGCACTCCCCAGGACCAAGCAGTGGGCAAACAACCCACTTGAGAGACTGTGGCTTTGCACCCCCAGGACCAAGCAGTGGGCAGACCACCCATATGAGAGACTGTGGCCTTGCACTCCCCAGGACCAAGCAGTGGGCATGGAGCCCCCTTGAGGAGCAGTGGCGTTATTCCATCTTCCGGCTGAGGTGCCCCTCCCTTCCCAATCCCCCCAAGGTGCCTATGTGTTTTTGACCTGCTGCCCCTGCAGTGTTCTCTCCGTATTGAGGCAGGAGTCAAGTGTGGGCTTGGCCCATGATTTTTGGCCCAGTGGCCCACAGACATTTTGAATGGACAATGTACCGCCTTATGTACATATTTTATATTTTTGTAAATACTGTTTTTCTATTCATTACGTATATCTGCCTATTTCTAATATACCACTGATTTGACTCGATTCCTTTTGTCCTTGCATTCTTCCAGTATTCTTTGTAAATACTGTTTTTCTACTTATTACGTCTATCTGCCTATTTCTAATTTACCACTGATTTGACTCTATTCCTTTTGTCCTTGCATTCTTCCAGTGGCTTATGGGATGTAAATGTAATGTAATGTTGATACATGTTTTTGTGTGTATGGTGTTGTGGGTGGGGGTGTTGCGTGTTGCATGTGTGTGTCACTCTCTTTTTCCTCCCCTCCTTCCCTGTCTACTACGTGCCGTACTCACCATGGTCGTCGCCACCGCCTTTCGTATTCCTGGTAGATGAGGAGGTAGACCAGCATGAGCAGGACCTGCAGCTCGGGCTCCATGGCGTCCTGGTTCTTCGTTTGTGTCGAGTGGTTTCCCTTCCAAGTCCTGTTTCCGCCTGCTTTTGATGGTGTTGGTACCGCCCCGGAAAAGCTGGCAGATTGGTGGGTTCTGATGGGGTGGGCGATACATTGTCTTCTGCCTGTCGGTTGGCGGTGACCGCTGTGGTGTTTGTTGCTACTGCCGTGGTGGTCGGAGTGTTAATGTGGCTGTCTGTGTTGGCGGTTTCCGCCGTGGTCGTGATCACATTTTTTTTACCACCGGCCTGTTGGCGGTATTAACGGCGCTTTAACACCAACCTCCAGGGTTGTAATGACTTTCCTATGTGTTTTCCATTAGAAAGTTATAATGTATTAAATGGAATAAGTTAATCCAATGTTATTCTGTGGGACTGCCAAAAGAGTTTTTTACCATCAGAACATGTTAAAGTTAAAAGTACATGCCCAACATTTTAAATACACTGTTTCCTGCCTCATGGCCTATGTTTGAAATTGAATTTCTGGTTGGCAAAGATATACACTCTGTCCAAGCAGGAACCTCAATCCTAGTCAGGGTAATTCAGATGCACACCATAAATTAACCTGTGCTCACTCACTCGTAGCCTGACAGAGAGTGGGCAGGCTTAACTTAAAAGGCAATGTGTAAAGTATTTGTGCAACACATCAAACAGTAAAACAACAGAAAAATAACAAAAGACTCCACACCAGGTTAGAAAAAAAGATTATGAAAAAAACAAGACCAAAATTACAAAAATTCACTACGGAGCAGTCAAGATATTAATTTTTAAAGCATAAACTTGGTTGTACTGCTTAGAAGCATAAAGCACCAATGCTGTGAGACTGTGGCATTGCACTCCCCAGGACCAAGCAGTGGGCAAACCAACCAGGGCTACCTAGTCGTGTTAGACAAGGTAAAATCTAAATAGTCAAGCTGATCGCAATGTAGCATGGGAAAGATACAGGGACCCGCTTTGGCCCTCTGAAGCAGTACCTTGGTTCAGAGTTGCTTTGACGTTGAGAACAAGATGCGTGCAGAAAAGAAAGTGATGCATTGGCATCGACATGTAGGAGATGTGTTCTGAGCCTCGTAAAGTTAGAGGTGAGTCAGGAATGGAGGTGATGTGTCAGCAAAATGGTATTCCTGACTCCTGCAGCAGCTGCAATGCACCAGTATTGATGGTGATGCAGTATCAATCCTTACAACAGGGGGATGCAGTGGCCTAGAAGGAGATGTGAACAGCGCTAATGCACAGGTTCTGGTCATTACAGCACTTTATACTGACTTCCAAGGGCCCAGGATTGGATTGGCACCACTTGGCAGGTCAAGACTTACAGCAAACAAAGTCCAGCTGCTGTTGCAGAATGATGAGAAGTCTTTGCCATCCCTGAGAGCTAGAACAGGGGGCAAGCCAACATGCCCATGGAGTGACTCTGGGTTCAAGTGCGAAGAATCCAGTCCTTCCTCAAAAGGGCAGAGAGCAGCAGGCACAAGACAGCACAATAGAAAATCAGTTCTTAGAGAGCAGCAGTCCAAAGTAGCAGTCCCTGTAAAAGCACAGCAGTCCTTCCTCCTGGAAAAGCTCTTCGTAGGTCCAGTAGTAAACTGAGTTGGTGGGGTCAGAGGTCCAATTCGTATACCCAGTTGTGCCTTTGAAGTGGGGGTGACTTTAAATAAAGGTCTTTGAAGTACACAGAGGTCCTTTCTTCCTGCCCTAGCTCCAGACTCACTACAGTGTGATATGCAACCCTTTGCAAGGTGCATCACCTCCTCTCACCCATCCTGCACAGAATGGTCCATTAGGATGTTGATGGCCCATCGATCACACCTAAGCTCTTTTTGTGTGTACAAATGGAAAAACAACAAGGTGATGGTAAGGAATGTTTGAACTAATCTCAGCCACTGGCAATCAGTTGCCGCCGCATCCCAATCTATTATTCTTTTGTCCACCTTGCACCCTCACTTTGCACCCAGCCATGTGCAAATCTGTCTTGTCCCTACTCCCCATGGGAACAGTCCATTCCTAACCGCCAGGCCAGGTCTTCCCTGAACTTGAACACTGGCAACTTAGAACTTGCTTTGCCCTACTTAGGGCGCTTTAACCAGGTATGGCTTGGTTTCAGTGGCACAGTAAGCTATGAACCCATGTATGGAAAATACCAGACACGCTTAGGATGTAAAATGCAAGAAGTTGATGAATGGAATGCTTGAAATAATCTCAGCCACTGGCAATCGCTCAGGCTGCACCCGAATCCATTATAGTTTTGCCCACCAAGCCACTACAGCTTGGACCCAGACAGATGCAAATCAGTCTTGACCCTGCTCCCCATAGGAACAGTCCATTCCACAACTCCATGCTCTAAGCAGTGGGAAAAGCTCTGCAAACTCTACAAGCAGGAGTTCACTGCTCACCCCTATTTTTAAATGCCAAACTGACATGTCAGTGTGAACTGCACATATAGGCTCTGCAATGGCAAGCCTGAGACATGTTAAAGTGCTACTTTAGTGGGCGGCACAAGCAGTGCTGCAGTCCCACTGGTAGAATTTCATTTACAGGCCCTCAGCACATGTAGTGCACTTTACTAGAGACTTATAAGCAATGTTAAATATGTCAATTGGGGATGTAGCTTTCAAACCATGTTAGTACTGGTCAGCAGTAGTAAGGTGCTCAGAGTCCTAAGGTCATCAAAAAGAAATGTGATTCAGCAGGCAAGGGACGACTAGCCTAGGGCTGTCAGGTCTAACAAGCTATTTAGGGCCTACCTTAGGTGTGACTTATATGTATTCGAAAGGAAGGTTTAGGCCTGGCAAACGGTTTAGTTTGTCAAGTCGAAATGGTTGTTTACATTCACACAGACAGACTGCAGTGGCAGGCCTGAGATATGTTTAAAAGGCTATTTAAGAGGGTGGCACAATCAGTGCTTGAAGCCCGCTAGTAGCATTTAATTTGCAAGCCCTGGGTTCATGTAGTACTACTTTATCAGGGACGTATAGGTAAATTAAATGTGCCAGTTGGGTACAAGTCAGTTTCACCATGTTTTAGGGAGAGAGCACAAGCACTTAAGCACTAATCAGCAGTGGTAAAATGCACAGAGTACTAAAAGCCAACAAAAAGGGGTTCAGGAAACTGGAGGGTGAATGCAGAAGGTTTGGGGATGACCCTGCAAAAAGGGCCAAGTCTAACAGTGGGTAATTAATAAGAGCACAACTAAAATTCTGAAGAGGATACTATCATTATTGTTAATGTGTTGTCCTTCTTATTACTGAACAACAAAAGAGGCACACACCCCAGTTCCTGCACACATTGAATCAAAAAAATCAGTTTCAGGTGATACATTTTTTTTCAGATTGCTAGTAAAGAAAGGTAGGACCACCAGCGTGATATTGTGTGGCATGTTATCGTAATAAAAATAGGTAGTTGAAAACGTTATTTGGGTGAGCTCCGATAGGTGATAGATGCCTCCATGGAAAATTATTTTAGGTATTGATTCTATTATTTTTATTTTTTTTAAATCTTTTTATTGAACAACAAAACAGCCATTGTACAATAGTGCAAGTGACAATAAACTGCCCATCGATTAGCCGCCACCCAGAGACCAGCCTCTGTAAATATCAAGTTCCAAGGGTACACACACCGATCAAGCAACCACCCCCCCAGTCTAACAGTCCAGTGCTGTCAAGGTCCAGACCGCCCCCCTCCCTCACACAACCCACCAAGAGTCATCCCGTGGATCTATGGGCCCCTCACCCACCCCAGATTTTTTCCCACTTCTTGGGGCTGCCACTGCTCTCATATATTACTTTTTCAGCGCTGCAGCACCAGTCCAGGTCCATCTCCCAGTCATGTATATTGGGTGGAGACTCAATACCCCATGTTCGCTCAATGTTGCGTTTGGCTATTATCGCTGCAATGGCTAGCCACAGTACTTGCTGTTTTGAACAGTGCTCCTCCCCTGTCACATTTAGCAAGAGCAGCCTACGGTCCAAAGGGACCGCCCTCCCCAACAATTGCCACCCCAGTGACCCCCCTCCCAGTAAGTCTTTATCACAGGGCAGGTCCATAATATGATAAAATGTGCCCTCCAACCCGCACCGCCGCAGGCACAGTGTGGTCTGTGCCCTGCCCATCTTATGCAATACCACCCTAGAGTAATATGCCCTATGTAAAATCCTTAGCTGAATCAATCGGAGTCGCGTTTGATCGCCACCACTCTGGGACCCTGTCTCACCTCCCCACAATCCTCATCATTCAGTGCTCCCATGTCTGCCTCCCATTTGATGTGTAGGGTGACCATTGGGTCCGGGGAATTGTTCAATAATTTCTTATACAGTAGCAAGATGGCCTTCGCCACCAGAGGTTCCAGCAGAAGCCGGTCCTCCAGGGGGGCCGCCTTTGGCAGCTGTTCCCCCACCGGGACGTAGCGACCCAGTGCATGCCGCAGTTGCAGATATCTAAACTTCTCTCTTCCAGCCATGGCGTATGCCTGACTGCTCCAGACGTCTCCCAGATGTTCAATCCCTAGAAGAGACCACCCGCGGAACCCACCCAGGGTCTTTAAGTCCAACAGATTGCTACACCAAGGGTAGTCCTGGCTGAAAACGTATTTCCCCACCCAAGGAAGCATGAGGCATCCCACCACGTCCTCACCACCGACGCAGTGTGCACCAGCAGCGCACGCGTGCTTGAGGGGGTGTATAACGCCCGCTCATATCCCACTCTGCCCATCATCTGCCTGTCCACCCAGAACACCGGGTCCTCCTGGTCAGCAAAGGCCCAGTCATTAACCGTCACCAACTGTGTTGCACAGTAGTAACGAAGAGTATCCAGAATGGGCAGACCACCCTCATAGACCCCAAATTCCAATTTCTGCAGTGCCACCCGAGAGCAGCCACCATCCCAGAGCAGCGATCTAATGCCCCGGTCGAGGCGATGGAACACCTCGACTGGAATCTTGTAGGGGGTATTCTGAAAGACTTGTAACAGACGCAGCAGCATCATCATCTTGTAAAGGGCTGCTCTACCCATAAGAGAGATGGGCAGTGCTCTCCATCGAGCCACTTCCCCTTGAAATCCCTCGAACAGGGGCTGCAAATTCTCACGGAGGAAGTGCTCCTGATCCCTTGTCACATCTATCCCCAGGTATTTGAAGCCTCCTCCCATGTTGTTCCAGAGTCAATGCCCCTAATCAGGGGGTCCTGCCTAATCCATTCCGCCAGGGGCTCAAGCGCAAACACAAATAGAATCGGAGAGAGCAGATGACCCTGTCTTGTGCCCCTCTGTAAGGTGAAGGGTCATGACAATATTGCATTGACCCACCCTCGGGCCACCGGTTCACTGGATAACAGCCTCATCCAGGCCAGGAATCATGGGCACACTCCAAACCTTTTAAGGACCGCAGAAATATAAGGCCATTCAGCACTGTTGAAGGCCATCTTCACATCGAGGGACAGAAGCGCTGCCTGCCCCTCTGTCCATTGGTCCATCATGTGTAAGACCCCGTATAGTCTACGCAAATTCAAGCGCATCGATCTGGACGGCATGAAGCCCGATTGGTTCGGATGAATGAGCTTAGTAATAATTACGTGCAATTTAGTAGCCATGACCTTGAACTCCATATTTAGAAGGGAGATGGGCCTATAGGAGGCACATTTCTCAGAGGGGGTTACACGATAATCACAGTCCGCTGATCCAGCGGTAGTACCCCTACCTCCCTCGCCTCCACAAACATGGCAAACTTATGTTGTGTTATCTTGCTTCCCAGACATTTGAACAACTCCACCGGGAGTCAGTTCGGACCTGCCGCTTTACCTGACTGCAGCCCCCCCAGGGCCACAGTAACCTCCTCTTCTGTCAGCTCAGCATCCAACACTTCCCTTTCCTCAGCTGAGAGCCCCGGATGTGGTATGTCCCGCAGGAGGTCTGCGCAATCCTCCTCCGTCATCTGAGTCACCAAGGTGTACACCTCCTCATAGTTTGTTGCGAACGCCTCTGAAATGGACTCATTTCTCTCACAGAGGCCGCCGCCCCTAGACTCTACCACCCCGACCCATTATCGTTCCTTGTCCCTCTTGTCCAACCAAGCCAGCAGTTTATTGGCTTTGTCGCCCACATCATAGAGGCGACGCTGGCTCACCAACGCATAAGCCTGCACATGTTGTTTGTCCAAGGCATGCACCTCGTAGTGCTTGAGTCGTAGCTGGTGCAGAAGGTCACCCTCCGCCCCCCACCCGCATCACATCGGGCCTCGACAGCCACGATCTCCCACTCGAGGTCTGTTGCTTGTAAATCGTGCTTCTTTTTTTCCCCGCTGATCAGATCTTGCACGTGGTCCCTGAGTACCGTTTTAAGGGCCTCCCACAGGATATTCGCCGAGTCCACAGACCCAAAGTTCTCCTCAAAATATTGGGTGGCCCTCTCCCTCATTTTGTCTGCAAAAACCTTGTCCCTAGGTACCAAGGGTCAATTCTCAGCAGTAGACTGTAGGACCCCGAAGGACCCAGCAAGATGAACCCCCGGGGTGTGATCCGAAATCCCTCTTGGGTAATGGGCTGCCTCTCGGAACTCGCCCACATGGGCCCCCTGATGTGAGTAAATAGTCCAGCCTAGACGAACTGCTGTGGGGGACAGATGTATAGGTGTATTGTCGCTTCCCAGGATTTCGTGCCATCCACAGATCTGTCAAACCAAAGCCCCTTCGCATGTGAGAGCCTGTCTAACCCCGGGTCAGAAACCAGATTCACGTTGCCACCCAGGATCAGAAGTCCCGGCAGGAAATTAAGCAGCAGGGCTCATGGTCCATCAGGGGGCACCCGGAAGTCTCGGGGGAACATACACCAAACACAGATTGAGGACTTGGCCTTCCCAAACACCCGAAACAGCCACGTATCGCCCCAGTGGGTCCCACCAGGTGCGTGACAGGATGAAGGGTATTGATTGTTTGAGGAGGATCCACACCCCTCCAGAATCCGATGTGTAACCCACGTGTGCTGCCAAGAGGTACCCAAACCTGTCCGGAGCCTTATAGTAATTCCCCTTTAGGTGTGTTTCTAGATCGGGCCCGTGCCTATGCAGGTACTGAAGGACTATGGTGCGTTTAATACGACTGCCCAGACTGCCCAGACCATTCACATTCCAAGTCATGACCCTAAGGGTGCTTGTCGTCATCCCTGCCATGTATACTCCCTCCTCCGCACCCAGGTAGCTGCGCCGCTCACCAGATCTGGTGTTCCCTCCATGGCTGCTCCGTCTCCGTCAGATTGGCTCGGTAACCCATAGCTGTACAGTGGCATAGAAACAGTATACAACCAAAAACAGTATACCAACAATTCCCAACTAAACATTACCCCCAACATGCTACCCCCTTTGGTGGACTTAAAACTGCCCACCGCCCCAATCAGTGGAGTGCCTGTCACCCATAACATCTTCAACACCTGCGTGGGTTTGCAGGCGCCTTCGCGGCACGTCATTTCCAACAGTAATGCCCAGATAAAATGCAATTGAAAACCATCCCCCAATACTCATTACAGGCTGTGTGCCTCCCGAAAGTTCTTTGCAAGCACTGCGCCTGTTCCGTCCCCAGTCGACACCAGGGACCACCATCATATGGGCCCAGTAGTCTTCACAATGTGTTACGGCCAACGTCATCATTCCTGATGATTACTTTCCAGCTGCCTCCGCTCCCTGGTCCTATCTCTAGGAGGAGGGGGCCATCCTTCCCCTCCCATTGCAGCCACCTCTGGGATTCTGTCGAGCCGCACGGCCCGTCGACGGGAACCCTTCCAGCCACTCCCAGGCCTCCTCTGGAGTGCCAAAACTCCATGCCTTCCCCTCTGCAATTACTCTCAGTCTAGCCAGGAAGAGCATCATATATTTGAATTTGTGGTCCCACAGTGTTTTTTTGACCTCCTGAAAAGTTGGCACCTCCGTTGGACCCTCAGCGTGAAGTCTAGAAAGAAACATACAGTAGAATTCTCATATTGAAGATCTCTGTGTGATCTGGCAGCCTGCAGGATGGCATCTCTGTTTCAAAAGTTAAAAATTTGTGCAATGATGGTCCTTGGGGGCAGAATCAGAGCTCTATGCACCTGCTCGCCCGTGAAGAACTTAGAGAGTCTCTTAGGGCACAAGGAGTCCATGATCAGGGTCTTCAAGAAAAGCTCAACACTCTGGCCCTCAGCGCCCTCCAGGGCCCCAACCACTCTAATGTTGATTCTCCGGGCCTTCCCCTCCTAATCCTCCAGGCGTGCCATTATTTTCTCATGCTCTGCAGTAAGGAACTGGACCTGATCCTCCAGCCTCTTAGATGTAGACTGTGACCGGTAATATCAGTATCTGCATTAGTGACCTTCTCCATGACTTTCTTGAGATCTGTGTGAAGATTTATATCTACCATGACCGCGTCCAGCTTGGGTTCTAGCGAGCCACGCAGATCTTGGATTGCGCCATTATTGCGCTCAGAGAAGGCTCGTCTGCTGGGCCCCGGTCCTTCTCCTGACCCCCCTCAGCGTTGTCTGGCACCACTGTTCCCCCGCCGGTCTCGGCACTACATATTTATCCATTTTGTTCAACTAGAGCAGAGGGCGCCTCTTATTTTTGACCATGCCAGAAGGGCGATCTCGCCGAGGACTGCCGCCGGCAGCCCCTTCAGTCGCAGTCTTACTCTTCCGCCGGCCTCAGTTCACTCCTAGGGCAATGTTCACCAAACCGGTCGGGCCCCCTCTTGTGGGCTGTGCCCACGTCCGCACTGCGCAGCTCTGCTTCTGGATACCAGCTCTGCCAATGGCCCTTCACTAAAAGGGGGTGGGGCAGGGCCCCACGCCCCCGCTGTGCCAACTGCGCTGACGCCTCCGTAGAGAAAAAGGGGTGGAGGAGGAGGGGGAAGCCAACCATCCGCAGCTCCCCCTTTGCAGGTCCAGCAACCCCCAGCGCGGGCTGCCAGGCCTGGTCCTCCGCCCAGCTGCACCACACCCCCACCCCGTACATCAGCCGTGGGTCTGCCACCACAATAGTGGGCTTCTTCCGGCCTCACCTCTGCACCCCCGCTCCTCATTCTGTCTGCCTCCTGGGCTCTGGATGTCACCGCCACCACCACCAGAAGGAAGGGAGGGGGTGGCGGGGAGCAAAGACTCCACCCAGCTCTGGCCGCAGACAGAGCCCCACTCTCGCGAGCCCCCAGACCCGGGGGCCACCCACAATAGCCACCCTCTCCACTGCGACACCGGATGCAGGTCTGACGGCTTGAGGCACCACTTCTCAGCAGCCGGCTCCACACAGGAGCGTTGCAACTCACAGGCCGCAGGGCGCCATAGCTCCGTCCTAAGCGACTCTCGGGCAAGATCGCCCCTGGACCTCCTCCCCACCAATGTGCCCGCTCCTGGCCCTTCACCACCATCGGGAGGCCGGATAATTGTGCGGATTCAGGGAGGATTAGAAAGCAGAGAGAGGAGCTCTGCTGAATCTCAGCCATCGCGGTCGGTGCCTAGCCATGCCTCCCCGATTCTATCATTTTATGAACCACTGGGCAATAAAAATGGTGGGGTAGCTGGTATACGTTTGTAGGTACCATATCGGTCAACATGATCTGTGTAGGTGGCTCAAGGGAGACTCAAGTAAGTCATTAGGCCTGTTGCATTAACTTTCACATTGGGTTTGCAAAAAGATGATACGTTGACATAGGGGACTTGAGTGAGAAAACTGGTTAATCATCAAAGGCACAATTTACATACCTCTAGGTATTAGAGAGCTAATATTATTAATAAAAACGGGTCACTAAAACGTGTGTTAAAAAGGCCTAACTGTAAATGTGTGTTAGAAAAATAAAAATATAGCTGACATGATGGACACCATAAAGAATTTAGTATTATGTGAAATATTAACGTCTAACGAAAATGTATTTTGTTTAATCATAATTACCTGTATTGAAAAAGATTATTATTAATATGTACTAAAAGATGAATGGTTCAATTATGATGAAATGTTTTATGCTTCATGCTTAGCACTAGTTTAAAAGGCCTCACATTTTAGTAATTTTCCACAAACACAATGTTTCAATGGTCTGCTAATTCTGCAAAATAGTATTCCTTCAAACATCCTGCGTGACTTCTACAGTGGGAATTTCTGTCCTGATTTGACTGCTGGTGTTGTACATTCCCTTGAGATAAAAACTGTTAGCTTTAAATAATGATCCTCAGTGCTCTATGTCCTGTTTTCATGTTACATAGTTTGGTCTTGCTTGAGTTTTAGTTTTTGGTAGGAAGCACATGTTATGTTTCCACGTTGCTTAAATGTACAGAAGCTGACTTCAAGAAATGGCAGAGGGGTGACAGCGTAAACCAATGCTGGTTGCAGATACATTTGAATGCTCAGATGATGTTTTATTGGCTGCAAAGTAAACCACCTCATAGTCCTGTCCAATAGAAGCTTACTTAGTAACCTTTGGGATATAGCAAAGCTTTAGGTGATGTAATTTAGTTGCCCATTTCCGAGCTTCTTGTTAGTCCTGTTCCAGTTTTATTCTGAGTTAGATGTGTTTCTGTTCTTGTCTAAGATTCTAACAGTTCAGATATATTAGGCCAAACTTTACTGAACTCTTTCATGTCCTGATGCGGATTAATGAAGACCAGATGTTCCTGCGCTCTGCTGATGAGGATACTATTGATTGCTGATCCTTTTATGAGAGGTAAAACCAATGTGCATTTGTCCTGCTTGCAGGTTTTTTCTCCTTTAGAAAATCCAAATGCTTATTTTTGGTTAGCGCCATATTTAAATGTTTTCCGAATTAATTTTTGTCTTATTTATATTTTTGCATGAAACCCACACATGCTTTTCGAATTAACGTGTTAGTTAGGGATGCCTTACCTAATATCTGATTATGAATGTATATTTACTGATTTTGATTTATTCAACTGCACTAACAAAATGTATGCTGTTTCTATTTTTCACTTGATTCTGTTGATATTCTGTATTGTCCTTCTGGAGTGTCTAATGATAAATGATTTAGTTAGTTTGAGATTATTTAGGTGTCTTGGACAGCCTCTGATGTTTCTGTATTTCTAACATTTGGTCTTGCACATGTTTTACGTGACTTTACCATTGTTACTTTGAGGGCAATAAATGTTTAAATTTTATTAAACTGGTGTGGTGATTCATAGCCACATAGGTCATGGTGTGTTTAAATTACTGACTCCAATTGAATATGTTGATTTTTTGATGTTATATTTGATGATTATTGGTTCATATTCTCTGATTAGACAATTTCACATTCCTGTCTGAGTCAAAAGGTCCAAGTCGATCTCCGAGGGCAATAGATGTTTACCCTTTACATGGCAGCTTATCATATTCATTTAAAAGCAAATAAGGTCTGACACACCCACATAGGTGAAATAGTAAATAACACACAGGGGGTCATTCTGACCCCGGCGGTCTCAGACCGCCGGGGCCAGGGTCGGCGGGAGCACCGCCGACAGACCGGCGGTGCCCCGCAGGGCATTCTGCCCGTGGCGGTTCGGCCGCGGTCAGACTAGGAAAACCGGCGGTCTCCCGCCGGTTTTCCGCTGCCCTACAGAATCCTCCATGGCGGCGGAGCATTCTGACACCCCCTACCGCCATCCTGTTCCTGGCGGGTCTCCCGCCAGGAACAGGATGGCGGTAGGGGGTGCCGCGGGGCCTCTGCAGTGCCCATGCCAATGGCATGGGCACTGCAGGGGCCCCCGTAAGAGGGCCCCACTTTGTATTTCAGTGTCTGCTTTGCAGAGACTGAAATACGCGACGGGTGCCACTGCACCCGTCGCACCTTCCCACTACGCCGGCTCAATTCTGAGCCGGCGTCCTCGTGGGAAGGTTGATTTGCCCTGGGCTGGCGGGCGGCCTTTTGGCGGTCGCCCGCCAGCCCAGGGCAAATCCCAAAATACCCTCAGCGGTCATTTGACCGCGGAGCGGTATTTTGGTGGGGGAAGTCTGGCGGGCGGCCTCCGCCGCCTGCCGGACTTAGAATCACCCCCACAGTGTCTCATTGTCATGAATGGTCATATTTATTAATTGAGAAGCCAACGATTTTTTGCGTACAGTATTTAATATTACCAATGGTCCATATCAGCTGGTTGCAGCTGAATGGGGAATTACAAGAAAAGTGCAATTCCCATTTGTTTTCTCTTGATATTCCATCTACTAATTGTTAGGTTAACCTTGTCGGTTAAAAAAAGCTGAGAAATGAGAAAACCTGTGGGAATCTCTACAAAAACACAAACTACTGCTGAGCAACTCATAATGGATCAATAGTTCATTATCTGGGTAGTACAGATTCCCAGGGTATCTGTAATTCCTCAAATGAGAATGGCAGGCAGGACTTCCACTCTTCGTAACGAGTCCTTGTTCTTTTATTCTGGCCCCAAACTTCCCCTCATAAAACATAAGCATAATAGAGAAAATGCAACTGCAGAAGATGGCTGCTGATCACAGAGCAGTGATGAGCAGAAGCAGCTTCAACCTCCAATTATAATAAAGCCATACAGATGTTGTCTGGTTAAATTAGGAAGGACCACACGTCAACCAACTTGTTTTCTAATCATATTTTGCACTGAAAGTTATGAATCATATTTGTCAATAAAGGTCCACTCCACAGAACATGACTATTTAATTAATGTACCCATAAATGAACTGTGAGAAAGCAGGGCTTTTTGCAGTTGTCACCCCTCTTTTTGACTACGTGTTTTACTGAAACTGGTGTTTTCTGACTCCGATTGCGCCCTGGACACTACTAACCAGGCCCAGGGCCAGTGCTCTTTGTAAAATGTATATGGTAATTAGGCATAATTACCATTGGTACTAACAACCTACCTGTAAGTCCTTAGTATATGGTAATTAATGTAGAGTTAGTGGCCGAGTAGATTTAATGCACTTATGTGAGCACTGCTGTTGTGCCTGCTGTCGCTTTGAAAGCCAGCCCTACCTTGCAGGCTGCTTTTAAAATAATACTATGTCCAAATTCGACTTTGGAATTAAAAGTACTTCCAAAATGTTAAACTACCTTATTTTAACATATACGTCAGCCCTAAGGTCTACCCTAGATGACCCAAGGGTAGGTGCATTGTTATAGTAAGCAGGGACATTAAAAAATATGTTTTATATGCCCTAGTGAGGGACAAACTGGCAATTGCATTTTTTTCCACATTGTAGCACTGCTAGCTCCATAGGCTAACATGGGAAGGCTTTATTAAAATTTTATAAAATCTAACTTTTGACGGGAGTAAGCTAAAGCGATCATTCAAAGTGTCAAATAAGAGCTACAATAGATCCACCAACCTGCCAAGGTTAGCTTTATTAGAACTATTGCAGGAATATAGTTTTAGAAATGCTTTCCTAAATTTATCCAAAATCAGTCCTGTGGCTGCCTATTCTGATTGGTCTGCCGTTACCAGGATGAGCCAAGTTGCTTTGATGAGCAAAGAGACCATCTAGTGGGAGGAGATCTGATGCTGCATATGCCAGTGCAGAAAGGGGGCTGGTAGCCAAACTGGTCTTCAAGGGGAGGAAGTGGAGGACCGAAGCCCAACTGCACCCTCAGCCACATCCATTTTGGATTTTTGTGAGAATTGCTTCCTGGGACAAAATTATGCCACGCTTCTAAGGAGGTGGTCATTACAGAGGGTGGCACCCTGCAACGCATTGGTCAGAGTGTTGTGTAGCCATTTTAGTTTTAGTTTTAAACATGGTATTTTAGCAAACTAGGCCTGCTGCTGTGCACTTTAACTTAGAATCATTTTTTTCAGCTTTGTTTTTATTATTTTAACAATAGCCACATTTGCGGTCTTGTTTTATTTTCTCCATCTAGCTGTTCTTTCCCTAGGCCAGCACTGCATTCTTAAACAAGACATTTCTTTCACTCTGTGATTTTCTCAAGGCTGCAGTAAGATAGGTTGCCAGCAAAAGTGGTACGCTTTGTCTCTAATGTTCACAGAAACATACACACTCTTACGTGGGGATCCTTTCTTGGACCATCAGCTATTTTATTATAAAAACACTTCTTTGACCCATGTACATTAGAGGGAGATTCCAGCCAGATGACCACAACTATATGCTGATTGTTGAGTGCTTCGCTGCAGCTGCTTATGTAGACTACAGGCCTCTTGCTGAGGTTTGAGGGATAATGTCTTCCCAGGGGAACCTAAAGGGCAGAATTAGAGCTGAACATGCTGTGATTTAACATAGTCTATGTAGGAACTATTCTAAAAAAACGTAGTGACAATATGGTAGCGTTATTTTTATGTTTTACTCCCCTTGTCACAATTTTAACCCTGTCATGCTTCATCATCCTAGTTATTGCAATACATCCTTTATTATCTAAGATGCAGCTGCTTCAATAAAACTTTATTGAACTATATTCTTCCTCTGATTGTCCTTGCATATGTGAGACTAATGTAACTGAGAGAAACGTATGAGATCTGAGACCACAATTTGCCAGAGGAGTCTTTTGTGTCATGCACTCGGTTGCCCAATCATCCCTGATCTTAGGTGGAGATGAGGCACTGCTAGCTAGCTGGAACACAACCAAGATTAGGCCAAAAGGTGTCACCTGGTGTGGGTTCAGACTCAGCCCCCTTAGTACAAGTGATTCTGCTGCCCAAATCCAGTAGTCTCATTAGAATAATGAGAACCTACGTGACAAGAGGTCCCCCCTTCTTGCCATCCCAGAAAATCCATTAAATATGGGAGAGCTGTCCAGCTCCTGGGCTGGAAACATCAAGGGAAGAAGGACTGCCCTGCTAAACCCCTTGTCTGCACCACAAGAGGACTGCGCTCACAAGGACTGCACCAGATGAACACTCTGGGCTTCACAAAAGAGGATTTCACCTTGTTTCAAAAGATTAAGGAGTGAAAGCAACTGGAAGAAAAGAGCTACAAGAAGTCACCTGCATCAACTGTAACAAGGACAAGCCCAGCTGACCAGTGTCCAGTGTACTTTTAAGTATTTGAACAGCTACATTGTGGGAATTGTCGTCCCATCTCTTCAAGGAGCACTCACAAGGCTTCGCAACAAAAGGACTTTGCCTGTCTTAAAGTACAAGGAGTGGACTTCCTGATCAGCAACAGGTACAAAAGTCCTTAAAGGGCTGCCTGCAATATCACCTGGATTTTTATTTGGATTGACCAGGTGCAATGTGGGAATTGTAGTACCAGACCCCAAGAGACAAACCAGAGCTTTTGAATCCTTTGCTGGTGCTGTGGACCACTTTCCTGTATCAAGAAACAGTTCTGGAAGTAAGTGCAAATGTGTTACATGGTGGGCGGCCTGAAACGCTTAACGTTGTCCTGGTCCAGCGCTCATTTTTTAACCCTTTGAGTGCTATTTGCATCAAAGCACTAGTTTTGCCTTGAATCTTTATAAATCTATCTCTGGTTCCCTACATTGGATTTTGGTTGTTTTGATGTAATTTTAATCATAAAGATATTTCTTATTTTTATAAATTAGTGTTGGATTTTAATTGCGTATTGTGTCTTACTTATTTACTGTTTTGGTGATATTAAATGCTTTACATACCTGTCTCCTTAATTAAGCCTGACTGCTCGTCAGCCAGACTACTAAGGGTGGAGGATTATTTTACTCAGACTTTGACTGGACCTAATTTGTGATTGTGGCGTTATTACTAGCTGTAGGTTCCTATGTACGCCTAGTAATAAACAAGAACCTAAAAGTGGAAATAGGCAAGAGCTAATTTTGATCAACAAAGAGATTAGCTACAGGGTGATTTCAGCGAGGTGATGAAATAGTCATGAAGATGGACAGAGGCTTAAGTTAAGCAGAGAAAACAATTTACAGCAGGCATTTTCCTAATGTTGCTTGTAACTTCTTTGAGTGGTTTAATATTTCTTGTATCTAATGTGAAATACCTTATATGTATGTAAGGTATCAGGATGCACGTCGAGGGTACACGTGGGCAGACTGTGTCTACCCACTTTTTCCAGAGGATGAAAGTTGGGCCCCACAAAAATACGCCAAATTAGTCCTGGTGTAAATTTCAGACACCGGAACACATTCAGCAGTGCCTGTGCATTCATTCTAAGCAGCAAATAATCATGACTTTAAGCATACTGGCATACCCACCTGGGTGGTATAGTAGATCATATAGTAGATCATATCCAAATATTCACGCAAAAAGTTTGTTTCCACGAACAAGATAAAAGTGACAAATACACATTAAATATAAAATTGTGCATTATATTTTAAAGGAGAACTATAATAGATTTCTTGTGATTAATAACAAACATATTTGGATTCTACATTTTGCATTAGTACCAATGAATTGTGCATATGTAAGCTTATGGTTTGCTGTTTGTACACTGGCACTTTCACTTTACACTATTCACTTGTTTATACCATTGACTGAAGTCTGCTTTTCTTATTTTTTGCAGATTGTCAGTACTGTATATGAAAGAAGGAAGACTATGGTGCAAACTTCAGTAAGAAAGCATATTGCAGTATAAGAGGGTGTGTCCAGAGGTTTCTTCACATATATGTGTGTATATAAATATATGTGTATATAAATATATGTGTGTATATATATATACATATATATATATATATATATATATACATATATTAATATATATATATTAATATGTGTATATATATATATATATATATATATATATATATACATATATATATATATATATATATATGTGTGTATCAAGAATGTCTGTGCACAAGATTCTGTATGTATTGAGGGGCTGCACTGTGTGAGCAATACAACCTGGATGACAGGCCCCAATGTTAAGTTTAAGGCATTGCACTGAAGCACGTCGATCATCCTTTTTTCATTCTCACTGACGGTGTTCCAACGATAATAAAGGTATATAAAACATCTGGAGACTGTCCTTTTTTTATTCTTAGTGTAATTTGGTGACATTTTCAAAACTAGTACGCCACTCAATTCAGCTGCTGTCTTCAAAGTTTCCAGGTGATTCATAAAGTGGGGCAGAGAAAAAGGGAGTGTTTCGAAACGTTTTTTCCTAATGCAATTTTGGATAGAAATTTTAGCCATGACTACAGCACAAACCGCTAGACGGAATTACACCAAATGTGGCAGAAAGCTAGCTTTTGGTCCAGAAAGTGTGATTTTTGTAATTTGGTGTAAATCCATTCAGTAGTTTTGCTGATATTAAGGGAAAAGTAAATATAGATATTGTATGATGCGGATCAGTGGATCCTTGTGCCAAAGTAAGGCCCTGATTAGCTGGCTGCAGCATGAGAGAAAAGTTGCTGCTGCCATCTCGTTATTCACCTCAGTGCGGGGGGAACATAAAAGTGAAAAGTGAGGTAAGGAGATAGGATAGTGGTATTGTGACCCCACAAGAAAAATGGAGGGGATGTTGAGAAACCCCTCATGGGTAAAGTATTGCCCGAAATTTGGATTTTGGATTTGAGGATCCATCGCAGCTCTCACCATGACCACCAGTGTAAATCTGCAATGGATTCGAAGTCCAATGAATAAAAAATGACACATACTCACTCAACCAACCCTGGGTGGGGTTGGCAGCACATGGGGGGTTGCCTGCAGCACCTGGCTGCAGGCCAGGCCCTGTGGTCAATGCTTGACTGTGTTGAAAAAGTAGATCTTCGCTGAAAAATACAAAGGTTACAAGGACGTTAGAGGTAGGAATTAGCATTTAATAAACCTTAGAAAGTCACTGAAAAAAAAGGTTACAGGGACGTTATAATTAGGTTCTGAATTTACCAGCACAAAACCATAAAAAGTCAGCTGTTATAGTTTGGGTTATTTCAAGTAATTATAACTTGCGTCTTAAGGTAACTATAACTCACATCCTCACCATGCACAGCTGATTACCCCACATATTACATTGATCACAACTTCTGTGGCATCATCCTATCACTGCAACATTTGAAATAAAATTATTGATGAGAAAACCGTGCATGCCTTTCTTATGTTGGTAACAACTATGATGCTGTTTGATAATTTTCCACTAAACTTTCCAAAGAAGTACTACTTTTTGACTAGTTTGTGCATTGAAAATTTTGGGATGATCTGTCCTCAACAGCTGAGAAAAAGGGGTGTCCCTAAATGTGTTTTTGCAATTTATTTTTCTATAGGAACTTTAGACATAGCTACAGTTCAAACGGCTGAATGGATTTACACCATATTTGGCAGAAAGCTACATTTTGGTCCAGAAAGAGGGCTTTTTGACTTTTGATGTACAAGTATGTTCAGTAGTTTTGGAGAAGTTAAGGTTAAAACATTGTATATATCATGCAGTGGACGATCCGCTGAGCTGTCACTATCCTCTGCTTTCAAATGTTTGTATCTACAAATAGTTAAAATGGAAGATTCACAAAACATCTGCAGAATCAGCTATTGAAAAGAGAAGAAAAGGTTGTAGTAAGAGCAGATGCCTATGAATAACCAAAATTAATCTGTTGAAAATATAGGTTTTCAACAGGTTCTACATATTGGTTATCTGAGACGAGAGAGTTTTTGAACATGGTTACAAAGAATTGGGAAGGATGATAAACAGGTTTAAGGCTTTAACATCAAATGTTGAATTATTAATTGATTGTGTATAGTTTGAAGGTAAAGGGTAAAAATTATATGGTGGTTAGGAAGCAAGGTTGAGATACACAATTTCAGCATCACATAAAGTACAATTGCAAAATAGGAAACATTACAGATTTCAAATGTATTACATGGCAGCTTTTATCTTTTATGTTGACATAAATGTAAGGTTTCCTAGAGTGTTTTTTCATAATGTCAAGATCAGTTTATTAGTCAATCCCACCTAAAAAAATTCTATCCATGCACGTTAGGTTAGCTTAACTTTCAAACCTTTCATACCACAAAAATGTTAAATATAAGATGGAAGGTTAGAACAAAGCTTAAAGTGAACACGGCAAGGCACCACTCTCAAAATGTATTTGCATTGAAGTTATTAATACTAATCTACTCTCACCATCTCTTTGCTGCTCAGAGTCTGCCAGCTAAGCATATAGGATTTGGTCAGGCAACTTTGGGAACCTCCCATACAGTGATATCATGTGAGTGTGAGAATGTGTCTGGGAGGCCAAAGCCATCACATATTGCTTTGTATACTCAATCCTTGCATTTATAAAATAACAGGGAATGTTATTTTTACCATAACATATGATATAACTCTGCATGTTTGCATCAACTTAAAAATCCCCTAGGGGTTAAATAAACGATGACTTCCCTTCATGTGTTAAGTAATCACATTTGATACAAGTGGGCACAGTTATTGATACCAATATGTCATCTGTCAGAGGACAACAACTTAATAGAAATTATTTTTATAAGGAAATCATATACAAACATGACCCAATAGTAAGTTGCCACAATTTTCAAGCATCTTTGGGTCATACAAAACAGTAATCCCACTGTATGGTATAATCAAAGGATATTAGGAATCCCAGGTTTTTCATTTTCACTGACACAATCCAGCCCAAGTGGGCATTAATGATGCTTATTCATTAAGGGACTGAAAATAATCTTTATCATACATAACTTTGTTTGCCATGTCAGTCAATGCATATGTAAATTAACGGGAAGTATTATACAGGTTATCGCTAAAAAAGAGGTTCTCCCTTTGGGGACTACAGACCTCCTGAAGATTAGGATCAGAACAATCCTGGGATAGCATTGTATATATACAGCAAAAGTATTAGAATGTCTAAGTGACATTACTATATGTTAATCCAACCACTGTCATGCATGGCCTTTGCCTGTGGCCAGGCCCTGAGGTCAACCTCCTATAAATACCCAACCTTGTTGGAAAGAGATTTATTGGTAAGGGCAGGTAAGTATGTACACTTAGCAGTAGGCCACAAACCCTCACTAGATCCAGTCAAGTTCTCAGTAAATTAATCTTTGCCCAACCCTTGGTATCTTGGCCCTCAAGCAGTTAAGCTTAATTTAGGGTACAGATGTGTACAGCATTTAATATCAACAAAACAGTGAATACGTAAAACAAAACATTCAATAAAAATCCAATATCCACCTATAGAAATATGATATATTTTTATTTTTAAAATGACACCGAAACAAAAAAAATCCAATGTAGGAAAACTGAGATATGAATTTTTGAAGGTTAAAAGTAAAACTAGCGCTTACAAGCAAATAGTGCTCAAAGGGTTCAAAAAGTCCAGAGTTCAGCCCAGCCACGATGTAACACTGTTACACTTACTTTTAGAAGTGTTTCTTGATTCAGGAAAGTGGTCCACAGCCCCAGCCAAAGGTTCAGAGGCTCTAGTTTGCCTCTTGGGGTGTGACTACAACTCCCTCATGCACCTCTTCAATTTATGGAGCTTTTAACAACAGTTGCTCCAAAGATCTCCAGACTTCTGGATCTCCTTCCATAGGCCCTTATTGGGTCCTTCCTTGAAATGTCCACAAACTTGATCCAAGGCTCCAGAAGCTTTGAGCTGCTTGTCAAGAGTTGGGTCTACAATTTCCAGAATGCACCTGGTCAGAATCCTTAAATGGCACAGGACGCTGGTCACCTCGGCTATTCTTGCAGGACTTGATGCAGGGGACTTTGGTCAGCTCCTTTTTCACCTGTAGATTAAAGGGAGTCCACTCCTGGTGTTGCAGAAGCAAGGCAAAGTCCTTTTCTTGATGAAGCCCAAAGTGTGCAGCTGGTGCAGTCCTTGTGAGTGCAGTTCTTCAGGTGGAGGCCATGGGTCCAACAGGGTAGTCTTTCTTCTCTAGTATCTTCTTCCAGCAGGGATCTTAATTGTGGGGCAACTGTGTCATATTTATCTTTGGTCTTGGGTTGGGAATCAGGGGAGTGTTTCTGTCCAATTGGGTGCAGGACGACACCCTTCTGGGGTGACCACTTCCTGTGAAGTGTGACAATAATAAATTCCAGAAAGTAACATTCTCTAAAAATCCAACATGGAGAAAATTCCTCCTTGGAGGTTAGATGTGGCACAGTCTACCGAATGGTGTGACTAAGCCACTCTAACATCCCCCTCTAGCCCCCTCCTTATCTAATCATGAGGGCTCCGATCTGTCTGGGGGAGCAGGAAATGGGAGAGGTGCAGTTTCTGCCCCAAGAGGTTTACCCTCCATTGCAGACCAGTTTGGCTACTCCTCCCCCATCCTGATCTGCCATCTGCTGCAGCAGTTCTCCTCCTACCTGATGCTTCATTGTTCTCAGCCTAGGCCACTTCACACCTCATTAAGATAGTCTGCCTCAGGCTGCCAGAAACTGACCAATCAGGAAAGGGCACTACAGGGCTGAATTTGGTCACTTTCAGAAAGAGTTCTAAATTTATTTCCCTGTGTTACTTATATTAAATTCAACAGTGGAAAGTTGTTTGATTTATTAGAACATTTCATTTGGTACCAAATGTGGTATATTTAGCTTACCACTATTGTAAACTGGATTTTATCATTATAAAATAAATTCTCCTAATGTTATCCTATGGAGCCCATTGACTACAATGGGAAAAATGAATTTGGCAGTTTTTCCCGTCACCATGTCTCATAAAACATCTTTTATAAAGTCCCTGTTTTTATATCCACTGCAGCCAACCCTTGGGGTAACAAGGGCAGACCTTAGCAATGGCTAATTTGTAAAGTTAAGGTAGTTGGGGACTTTGGAAGTACTTTTAATTCCAAGGTCAAAGATTGGGTTATTTTAACTTAAAAACAGGTCTGCCTTTATACTCTCACCAGGGACAACAGCAGTGCACCCAGGGGTGTCCTATCTACCCTGTGGTCTCTATACCTACATGCCCTTCCATGTACTAGGGACTTATAGGTCAGTTGTCAGAGTCAATTATAATTATGTCTAATTTACATATAACATTCTTCATGGAGCACTGGCCCCGAGACTGGTTAGCAGTGCCCAGGGCACAGTCAGAACCCGAAAACACCAGTATCAGCTAAAAATCGGAGCACAAAGTGAGGGGACTTCTGGAATCAGCCCAGTTTTCCGACAATAAATATATTATATATGTACATGTAGATATAAATTCAATAAAAAACAACAAAAGTTGAAGGGGAGTTTTAGTTTGGTGAAAATGTCAGTCAGAACATAATGTTTTCAAGTTACAAAACCACAGAAGTTCACTCAATTTACTTCAAGTGACTATAACCTATGCCCTAAAGTACCTATAACTTGCATTCCCTCCCAGCGTTGCCATCAATTATGCCATTTCAGAAGTTGCAATGATATTATCTCTGGTGTCATAGAATGTCATAAGTGACGTAATATGGGAGGTAATAAGCAGTGCATGGTGAGGATGTGAGCTGTAGTTATTTCTATGAAAACTATAGATTTATTAAGTGCAAATATTTATTTACAAACATCCAGTGAAAATTCTGAGACATACATTGTTGTATAATGTATAATGTATGTCTGAATCACTTACAGGCACTTGAAACTGAAGTATGATTGTAATCGTTGTTAACATTGTACACATTTCAGAAACATTTATATTATATTTTTACATAGTTTGGTCTATAGGGCCTGGTAGTGCATGCCTGATAGTTGGATAATGTACAGCCCTGAAGGGGTTGATTTAAAATTCAGTGACAGATGAAGTATTTAACAGGCACATCTCAATGGATATATGATGGAACCATGCATGCATTTACTACGCATGCCTTTACAACACGGTCAGTAAAACGCATGTGTCAGTACCACACATGCATTTACAATATTAGTTTTTACCATGCATTTGTGTTTACCACGCATGCCTTTACCATGAAAAATACACTGCAAAGGCATGGTTGGTAAAGGCATATGTGTGGTAAAAAGTAAAGAGGTAAGTACAACTCATATATGTATACACACACATATATATATACATGTGTATATATGTGTATAAATATATAGATATATATCATATATATGTGTCTGTGTGTGTATATATATATTTTTTTTTATACACACACACAGACACATATAGATATGTGCATATATATATATATATAAATATATATATATATATATCAAAGTTCACTTTCCCAACCCCAACGTGCACCGCTACATATACTTCTTGTCGCACACAAGATGTCAGATTGGAGTTTCTTCTCTCTTCCGGGTGCTCGCTCTGTGTGGTCCGACCACCACACTCCACATTAATGTTCAGTTTCCCACTGGCTGTGCAGCATCTACTTCTCACCGTGCAAGTGGAAACAAAAGCAGTACAGCTCCAAATACACAAAACCTTTATTTTTTGTGTGCAAACAGGGCACACCTACACATTTCGGCCGTAGCCTTAGACAGGATTTAAACTCTCTTAAGTGCAAGGTGACATATTAATAAATACCCCCTACCTAGCCATAACCATCATTGACTTAAAAACAAGTGCAATGCTGACTCAAATCTTTCAAATTGCAACTACATCAGCACCATGCTAAAAAAACAAATACTAAACTTTGCACAATTATTATTATCTGGCTACCATTCCCATCATGAGGTACTGTAATGTTCAGTTTACTTCCACTCTCTTTTAAGCTAATTCCTTTCAGAGCACGGGTTTGAGTACTTAAGGTGCAAAAAATACATGGTTAGTTTTAAAGTGCAACTGCTCATTGCTATTTTCATTGAGTTTATTTATTTTCTCAAATTCACCCTGACTCTGCTCTATTGTGCAATATTATCTATTAAAGTACTTCCTTCTAAAGTGTTAGATTTCATAAAACCCAGGAGAAACTCCTCTGCATTATTGGTAAACTCTTGTCCATTTTACAAACAACTGCTAGTATGCATTTAAAGTGCAACGTGCCCCATATTAAAGTGCAAACATGTATCACCAGGTCAATTAGTATTCTTCCGACATTTAATATGGTCAATTCAAATTACATATTTAGTTGTTTATTTTGTATAATTAGCAAATGCGGATCTGCACATGGCCTCTCAATAAGAAAGTGTTCATGTATAAGATGCCTTCATCCAATGTTCCACTACTTTAATATTGATGATTATAAAGTACATATACTTGATTTCACCAACAGTCCACAGAAAATCATTTAAAACACATCATGTCTTATGTTAAAGTGCAAATAAATTCAGTCAAGCATATTATTGTGTTATGCATCTCAGATACTCCATTTAAACTTCACAAGCTACCTATCATATCTCTTATCTACTTCAGGTGGAATGGAAAGCATGGGGAGACCAACAAGTTAGACAGATCAACAATTCCTACATCTTTTTTACCTTACATAAAAGCTCTTTAATTCAAGATAAACTGTTTCAGTAGTCCTTACAACGGTCAACACTGATCATCTATAAACAACCCTCCTAAGGTCATCAACACTCACAAGATCAGGGGAGTATATAAGGATCTTACAAATGTACTTGCATTTCAGCATCTACATTCAGGCCCCATGGGAACCCAGTCCCCATTTCAATATTTTATCTGGGCTCAGCCTTCCTTAGTACTTTTTTGCTACTTCTTCCGAAGGGATCCTGTAATTTGCTCTGGATGCCATAAACCATATTTGCCACATGTTTCCATCATGTACTTCCCAAAGATGTTTGGAGACACTATATGAAAATAATCTATTTTTAACTGCTTGCATGTGTCGTAAAATGTGCAGCTCTACTTTCCTTACTGTGCTCCCAATTTATTTCTTCCCACAAACACATTCAAGTAAATAGACAACAAAGTTGTTTCACATGTTATCATCTCTTGAATCTCCAAACATTTGCCATTTTGTGTCTTTAACTTTCATCTGTTACTCGCAATAAGGCATCCTTTGCACTTCTGGAATTTCCAAAACCTTTCCTTTTTCCTGTTAACTAACGAGAACCTACAGATTTGTTCTCTAATTGTGGTCTCATACAACTTCGTACCAGCCTATCCCCCAAGGAAGGAGTTTTTTTATATGTAATACTGGTATACTCTGGCAGTACCTCATTCGAAGTCTCATCCATTTTCAAGCTCTTCCAATTACACCATACTTGATTTCCCAATTCTTTACTTCTCATTTTGTAATCTGTGATGTGTCTGATCACATCACTATCCCTACCTGACTTAGGTTTCACTGTTAAAAGCTCTTCTCGTTGTCTCTGCTTTGCCATTGAAATGTGTCTTGAAGGACAGCCTGCGGATACCCCCGTTCTCAAAATCTTTTATCCATTAGTGTTCCTTGTGTTGAAATTCACCCATTTCTGAGTGGTTTCTCCTTGCACAGAGAAAGTCCCCATAAGGGACACTCAATTTCAAAGCACTCAGGTGGCCACTATTTGCATGGAGTGCAGAATTACTACTTGTGCTTTTCCTGTAAATTCTAGTACAAATCTTTTCTTTCTTAATGTAAACTCTGATGTTCAGGAAAGTGAACATATCTTGTCCATAAATATCTGCTCCAAGTTCTGGCCATCCCAGAAGGCTCCTGCTTCCCACCAACGCATGGAGAGATTTGCATGGATTGGTGCAAGTAAAGTTCCCATAGAGGTTTCTTGTACATGCAAGAAACACTGACCATTGAAGAGAAATACATTGTGAGTTAGACAAAACTCCACAATTTCCAGTAACATATTACAATGCTCCAAAAAAGACACTGACAGAAATCTTAAATAATGCTCACAGGTTTTCAATCCTCAGGTTGTATTGAAGTATAGAGTGACACTATGTCAACAGTCACCATCCAATAGTTTTGCTTCCAAGGTATCCCTTCTATTTTATTTATAAAATCCTGCAAATCCCTCCACTTTGATGGTAGTGTTTTTACAAAGGGAAACAAAAATCCATCTATAAACCTTGAATTGTTTTCCAACAGGGCACCAATTGACTAACAATGGGCCTGCCTGACGGGTTTATTGTATCCTTCTGAATCTTTGGTAAGAAATATATCATCAGTGCTTTTTGGATGCTCCTTTCTCAAATATAGGTATTCCTCATCATCCAACAGCCCTTCAGAGTGCCAGTGTTTTAGCTTTTCATTAAAGATTACGGCATGATCTTTCATAGGATCACTCTGAAGTTTCATGTCATGTTCTTTGTTATCCAGCTGCCTGTTTGTTAGTGCAATCATATCTTTTTTGTCATATTTCCCTTCTTCTGTGTATGTTTCTTCTTTCATTTACCATTCTTTCCGTGGGGCTCCTCAGTCATCAGCTTCTGATTTTTGTTTGGCAATTGTGGGCAGAATTATAATTTTTGCTTACATCTTTTTTCCCAGCTCTATCCATCTGTATTCCTGCCAGATCACATAACTCAAGCTCAGACATCTGATCCAGAGTTGCTGTTGTCGATGTCCCCTTCCATTTCTGACTCCAACGCCATCAATGTTTTTAATTTAGGGAGAAATGTTTTTTCCACTTTAATTTCCTGGAGAATTTTTACAAATCAATTGCTGTATATGCTAGACTCATGTTCACATCAGGGCAAAATGACAGTCTCTTGTTTAAAACAGAGGCAGCCACCTGCAGCAGTACAGAGCAGTACCCTGACTTCCATACGGTACTGGTGATACTACATACCGTGGGGCGAGCCTCAAACTGTGACCAAAGGACTTATCCAGGACCTCCTCCAAACCTCCCTCTCGCTTTCCACCAGCATTGCCAAATGCAGTGCCATGGGGAAGCCTGATCGTACACCCAGGAGGGCTGTTTAGGGCTCCAACCTTTTAGCAGCACTTCCAACAGCCCGTCTAATCTTGGGGGTTGCCTGAAGAAGCATCTGGCAGATCACTCTAGAGGCCCCTCCAAACAACTACGAACACCGTGAGTTTGCTCCGAATGGGACTCAGTGCTTGAACTTCAGTCTATATGGGGGGGCTGGACCGCAGCCTATAGTGAGTGCTGAAATTGCCCATCACAGCATTGGGCTGCACCGGCAGTCCCCCTGTGGACTAATCAGTACAATAAAACTCTGGCGGAGCCTGTTCTAGCCCCAAAGACTATTCCTGGCTTCTTATGTGCCTGGCAGCATTCTACATCGAGGGGGGAGACTGACCTATACCTCAGAACCACCTCTAGCCTAGAGGGTGCTCAGCAGCAGCGGGGGAGACTTGACTACTCTCTGTAAGGTTGCCCCAGGGTTGCTTCCATTTACCACTGAACCCCACCCACTCCCCTTCTGAGAGGAGTGGCACCGCTTGAGTAACACACTTCGTTCTGGTCCTGAGGCAGTGCCCAGCCTCAGGACCATTTATCACATCATCCACAGATTTCTCCTTTAAATGGGTGCACCAGCCTGGATGAGGAGCATAGTTCTAAAGCCCCCCCCCCAAGCACCCTTGTGAGTGCCTTGTCACGTTGGGGCGCCAGTAGCCATCTCCAAGTGTAGCGATCAGCTTGCAGACCGAGACTCTGTATGTTGGGGGTGGCCGGGGGGCCTTCCACAATGACTTACCCACCACCTACAAACCCAGTTGCTGTGTGTCACCCTCCCCTCACCTGGATACCAGCTGCAACAAGTCCTGCTTTTGTTCTCTCTCTACTGCCACACAAGCCGTCGGTCCACACACAACTGTTGAAAGGTACCATCAGGTGCAGATCTGTACCAGGACTACGTGACCCCCACATCTTGCTCCCCGCCCTGGTCCCCAACAAGCTGCTGCCAACGGTCCTTCTCGGAGATGCTCTCTGGCAAACCTGGTAGCAAGCCTATTGGAAAGCCTGCAGAACATCTGCTGTTTTCGGAAGCCCTACTCCAGACACACCCTATGGCGGCCACAAAGGGACTGTCGATGTCTGGCCGGGCTGATAACCCTGCGGGTTCGGTGCGGGACTCCACAATGGACTGCATCCTCCAGAAAATCATGGCGGTGGGGCTCAGGCTGGAAGGAATGGACTCCAACATCTCTGCTCTCAAGGCTGAGACCAAATCCATTTGCATAGATATTGTGGGATTGAAGAATCGTGTGATGGACCAGGAGCATCATATCTCGGTGGTGGAGGATCGCCTCAATACTTTAGCAGAAAGAGATCAAGAACTCCTTTTTCTCCGCAGCAAGGTCTTCGATCTGGAGGACAGACGTCACAGGGACAATGTCTGCTTCTTCTGCTTTCTGGTACGTGCAGAGGGATCGGACATTAAAAGGATTTT
Organism: Pleurodeles waltl; assembly: GCF_031143425.1. Classification (NCBI taxonomy): domain Eukaryota; kingdom Metazoa; phylum Chordata; class Amphibia; order Caudata; family Salamandridae; genus Pleurodeles; species Pleurodeles waltl. The sequence goes on along the minus strand of NC_090445.1, from coordinate 556,597,372 downwards.
TAAAGAACATCCACCCCACACTCACTGACCTCTCTTTCCAACCTCCCCTGGAGCTCCAAACGGCACATCTAGTGGGTCCATTACAGCAAGACGCATCATCACACCCTCATCCCATCATTGCCTGCTTCCTGCGACACAAGCAGGCTAGACAGATCCTCTTTGCTGCTCATTCACATGGTCTATACCAGCATGAAGGTATACATTGACGCAGATTTCTCTAGGGAGACCAATGATGGCTGCAAAGCCATCCTCTCTTTCCAGCCCACCCTTCATCACCTGGGCATCAAATATGGCTTATTTGAACCAACCTGAATATGGATCATGAAGGATAGCACCTCAAGGGATTTTTACAAACTTGAGGATCTGCATCTCTTCCTAGATGAACTTACACCCCAGGACATGCATGCTGCATCCTTGAGTCCCTCACACTTGCAGCAGAGTGGCCCCATGGCCCCCCCAGTCTCACCTTGCCCACAAGCACGGATGAAACCACATCGACTGTGGTATGCACCACAGAGACAGGGTCGCTGGGAGAGCTTCTAGGCCCCACATTGACAGGGACCTGGTGCTCCGAGCAGTGGTGCACCTTACTTACAACCAGGACAGGTACAAATCACAATCACCACTGAAGCCTTCTCTCGATCCAGGCTGAGATGCCTCTCTAGCATTGCAAACTTTGGTCACCCTGCTGCAGTGGAGCAATTGCTGGGGCCGGTGTCTTGCATTCATCGGATGGCTGAGTATCCTGACGCATGAACATTTACGCACTGTTTGCTCTGATCTGCACCCTGTCTTAGCCTTGTCCCTTCTGGGACTGGAACTGCATTATATTCCCTATACTGCCCTTTTATTTCTACCCTACTGTGCCCTGTGGCTTCCCTCCCCCTTGCTCCCACCCTTTCTTCACTTCCGCTCCTCCACTTGTTCAGGTGAGTCTGCTGATCATTGCTACCTCCTTACTGTGTGCTTTGTATTACTGATGTTTAAAACGCAGCATGGCACTTGTCTGTTTCACATGTTTACCCAGGTATGTTGTTCAAGTGGTTACTGGTTTGTGTTGCAGGTATATTTATATTACCCTAAAAGATGTTCTTTCTGCATTACTGCCCCTATCCAAATATCTCTCCTGCTGAGGATTACATTGATGTCGGGCTCAACCCCATAGGGGACCCTGTGGGATTCTGACTGCCACGGTACCCTACCTTGGTTAGTTGGCACCCCCCAGCCCTCCAAAACCACTACACCCCCCCACAGCCCTCACTATCCCCGACCGCATAACTCCACAGGTGCCCTCTCACAAAACATAAGTAAATTGGCTTTGATATACCATCCCATCATGACGAGACTCTGTAGCCTCCGGCAGCCTTCCCACCTAGCCCCCTGATACTGCCGATTCCTCCCTCACTTCTCCCCACTTGAGTCCTTGAGTGTCCTCTCCCTCTACATCTGCCCTGCCTCCCGGGGGTTCCTGTCTGGCGCACTGGCTCCACCAGCTCGGACCCACAGTTTACAGACTTAGGGGGTTATTACAACTTTGGAGGAGGTGTTAATCCGTCCCAAAAGTGACGGTAAAGTGACGGATATACCACCAGCCGTATTACGAGTTCCATAGGATATAATGGACTCGTAATACGGCTGGTGGTATATCCGTCACTTTAACGTCACTTTTGGGACGGATTAACACCTCCTCCAAAGTTGTAATAACCCCCTTAGACTCTTGAATCTCTCCCTGGCCTCATGCGGGGCTCTTCACTACCCTCTCTGGATACCTTTTGTTCCCCATCTCCTTCCCTGGTACTACACCACGTTTGACTCCTCCCACTCCCCCACCCCATCTTCTCTTCACCTGTGTCCTCTTTATTACTCTAATCCATTACATCCTGTACACTTTTCCCTTTATACCCTTACTTTGGCTTTCGCCCCTCTCCCGATTGGGCCCCGGGGTTTCCTCCACCCCAAGGCCTCTTTCCTCCTCCCCTTCTTCTTGGTACCCATACCCTTTCCACGCCTCCTGACTTCTCACTTTCCCCCTCCCCATCTTACCTCCCTCTATCCATTTCTTCACCCCTGACACATTCTGAACCTCGCTTATGGCTACCTCAGCTCCTCCCACTCTCCACTCCCTCCGAGTGCTTTCTTGGAATGTGAACAGGCTGACAAAACTATGTGAAGCACAAGGAGATGCTATCCTACCTCCAATTGAAGTGGGCGGATGTGGCTCTACTGCAGGAGACTCATCTTGAAGACCTTGAATTCGAGAAACTGTGCTGCGATTGAGTGAGGAGGGTGCTACACAGTAGATGTCCTGCCCCATCGACATTAGGTCATGGGGTGACCAGGAAATGCGGAGTGTCAATATTGCTCCGTAAAAAACTGAGGTGGAGGGAAGATATGCCAAACTAAAGGTGGGGGACAGCACATTTTATATTGGTTCATTATATGCACTCATGGGCCCCAAACGCTCCTTCTTCCTTCACCTCCACCTTCTCCTCATAGAGATGGAAGCCTCTCAGTATTTATTTGGGGGTGATTGGAATCTCACCCACAATGCACTACTAAACCAATACTCAACTCAACAATTCAGATAGAGCCCTGCTGGGCTCAGATCACAGTCTGGTGTATCACTGGAGACTCGTTCACCCAACAGACGGGGGGGTGATTCCGACCCTGGCGGTCATGGACCGCCAGGGCCGGCGTTGGAGGATGCACCGCCAACAGGCTGGTGGTGCATCAAGGGCAATTCTGACTGCGGCGGTAAAGCCGCGGTCAGAAAAGGGAAACCGGCGGTTTCCTGCCGGTTTTCCCCTGCCCCTGTGAATCCTCCACGGCGGCGCTGCAAGCAGCGCCGCCATGGGGATTCCGACCCCCTTCCCGCCAGCCTGGTTCTGGTGGTTTTCACCGCCAGAACCAGGCTGGCGGGAACAGGTGTCATGGGGCCCCTGGGGGCCCCTGCAGTGCCCATGCCAATGGCATGGGCACTGCAGGGGCCCCCTAACAGGGCCCCACATTGATTTTCAGTGTCTGCCTAGCAGACACTGAAAATCGCGATGGGTGCAACTGCACCCGTCGCACAACAGCAACTCCGCCGGCTCCATTCGGAGCCGGCTTCCTCGTTGCTGGTGCTTTCCCGCTGGGCGGGCGGGCGGCCTTTTGGCGGTCGCCCGCCAGCCCAGCGGGAAAGTCAGAATGACTGCCGCGGTTTTTTGACCGCGGTACGGTCTTCTGGCGGTTCCTGCCAGGCGGGCGGCTTCCGCCGCCGGCGGGGGTCAGAATGACCCCCAGGGAGTTTACTTTTTTGTTGTTCATACACGGCACACAATCATCTTTGGATTTTTTCTTAGTCTCGCAGAGACTGGTGTCTCACATTCACGACTCCTGGGTCCTCACCACTGCCCTCTCCAACCACGCTCCAGTCCTCTTGTCTGTAGATCTAGGTCTTGTCAACCTGGGTCGTAAACCTTGGCATCTACTAGTACAATGTTATCGAACTGCCCAGTGAAAATTGCAGTTGAAAACTCATATCTCCACCAATCTAGAGGACAATAAGGGCTCAGTGGTGTCCCAGAGGGTGATGTGGACAGCTGTGAAGGCAATCATATGGAGGCAAATGATGTGTGATGCACCACGTGCTAACAAACAACAGGTGGCTCATCAAAAAGAATGAGAAATTGCTGTCACATCCCTCACCCGTTGCTACACAGCCCATCCCACACTATCTAACCACCGTCGCCTTGAACAGGCCAGAGAAACTCTAAATGAACTTTTCACGTCAAAGGCAGACTAAGCGATAATACGCCTGAAAGGCCGCCACTATGAACAAGGGTAAAAAGCTGGACGTCTCCTGGTGGCCCAATCGCGCCTAATACAGGTGGCACAGGCAGTCCCTGCCTTCCACTCCTCGAGTGTGTGCTCCTTACCCACCCTCAAGAGATAGTTAACGAGTTTGAATGCCTTTTATCACATGATCCATTTGCCTGAAACAACAGTTGATGTAGACCTCATAGAGGTGTTCCTGGAGAGCATACAGCTTCCCAACCTTTCTGAGGAAGGTAGAGCCCTCCTCGAGGGTGAGATCAGCAAAAGAGAAACTGCACAAGCCATTTCCAAAATTCTATACCACAAGGCACCTGCGGATAATGGCTTCCCCGTGGAATTCTATAAATGGGCCGGTGAGGAGGTCATCTACTCCCTCTATGAAGCCTTCTGAGAGTCTGTTCAGGTAGGTTCCTTGGGCCCCATTTCCAACAGGGCAGTCATAGCAGTCCTCCCCAAAACAGGGAAGGACCCTCTAATATGCAGCAGTTATTGTCCCATCTCACTTCTGAACGGTGATATCAAGATCCTTGTCAGTGTGCTGGCTGCCCATCTATATAAGGTAATCCTGTACCTGGTGCACAACACCCAATTGGGATTTGTACAGGGACACACTTCTAGAAATTATCTCTGCACCCTTTTGCATTCCCTTTGGGAGGCCAGGGATCTACAGGAGGAAGCTTCAGCGATATCACTTGATGATGAGAAGGCATTTGATTGTATCTATTGGGCATACTTCTTCGCTACCTTATGGCTCGGGATCAATTCATCACCAAAATCCAATTATATGACCACCACATTGCCCAGGTTAACTGTGGCAGCTTTCTTTCTGATTCATTCCCTATACAGAGGGGAACATGACAAGCTGCTCGCGTTTGCCACTTTTGTTCTTGTTGGCTCTGGAGCCTTTGGCGCAACCATTGGCCCAGGGCCCCTCCACACCGGCACACCACTCCAGGCTGGGACGTCTAAACTTTACCTATATGCGGACAATATCCTACTCACTTTGCGAAATCTGCACAGTTCCCTGCCGGTGCTCTTACAACTCATAGATGATTTTGAGACCTGTCTGGTTATTGGGTGAACTGGGATAAAAGTGAAGCTTTGCCCCTCTCAACTGTCACAATAAGTGTGGCCATTGATGATTACCCTTTCCGATGAAGACAATGCCACTTTAAATATTTAAGTATTCTTGTTAATAGAGGGCTGGAACATATGGTGACAGATAACCTAGGCCCTCTAATCCCTCTCATGCGACAAGACTTTGCAAAGTGGTTGCACTTGGGGCTGTCCATGTGGGGTGGGGTGCAGGCGTTAAGGATGGTCACATTACCACAATACACAGACATGCTGGGCATGTTCCCCCTATCAGTGCCTCTGGGGACCCTATGCCTTATGGACGTGGAAATCTGAGCCTTAGCCTAGGGATCTTCCCAACCCGATTTAGTGGCTGCCAAGCTCATGGTGCATCACTCACATGAGGGTATGGTACTCGTCTCGATAGAACAGTACACTCTGGCCCTCCACCTATTGCAGCTGGCATACATGATACCTGGACTGCCGGACCCACTACAACGGATCTCCACTGAATGACTGCTGTTCTTTGGTCATGGTGGCCTCGATCCCCTATACACGGCCACTCCTCCTCACCCACGCAGACCCAACCCGATGATTCAGGCTATGTATAAAACCTGGCTCAGGGCCCATCGCCTCCTCAGTGTACACCCCTATCTCCACTTGGGCCCCCCCCCAGGGGCAATGACTGCCTATGTACAGATAGCAAGACCCTCGACTGGTCACAATGGCTTATGGAGGGGGATCCATACCCTGAACCAGATCCTAGCTGATTGTGCTCTGAAACCTGTTTGGACACCTTCAGGAGGAATTTGGTCTCCTTCCGTACCAGGCATGGAGACACCTTCAACTGTTGCATTGCCTACAGCATTGCATGGGGTACCCGCCCTTGCACCCTCCCGGTTTTACCCGTGGTATCCTACCTGATGACCTGAGGTCATTTCCTGGGGGAAATGTTGGGGTTCTATGAGGTCCTGAGACATCACCTCTTCTTGCATCCTCTCATTGACACTCTCCACCACAAATGGATTTCTCAACTGCAGGTAGAAATTGAGGAAGAAAACTGGTCAGATATTATGGAAGCTCTAGACAGGGGTACCTACCTCTTCAAAACTTCCCACGAGTGGCATTGGGCGCCTGTGAAACTCCATAGGGTGGTCTTACTCCCACATGCAAATTGTTGGCGATCCCCGACTAACCGTTGTGATCTCACCCATATCCTATGTGAACGCCTCTCGGTTCAGCCCTTCGGATGGCGATTGGTGATACCATGGGTGCCTCTGTGATGCTTACCGAGTCTTTCTCTTCTTCACGGATCCTCCTACTTAAAAAAGGGATACCCCGGGTTTTAACCCCCCCCAATGCCACCTCTTACATACAGCTCTTGCAACTTCCAAGATTTGCATACTTCAACACTGGCACTCTTCCACGCTGCCATCGCCAGAAGAATGTGCTGTTGCGATGGTCCAGGTGGCGGCCCATGAGCATGTCATTTACCACTTACAGGACCTATTAGTGTTATTCTAGCAGACATGGGCACCCTTCAACAGGAATAGCCCAGCAGCCACTTGATGACCTGCATTCCACCACAACTACCACAGCTGGCTTTTAACCCCCACCTGTCCACCCATACCCCCCTCGGTCGCCCTCCCCATACACAACCTTCCCCCTCAAACCTTGGTCTCCTCCCCACCGCACCATTCCTCTCCCCCTTCCTTCCCCCTTCCCCCTCTTCACTACCCCTCCCTTCCTCGCCAACTCCCCCAGCCTGCGGTCACCTTTTCCTCTCCTCTCTTCCCGCCCATTGACCCCATCTGCGGGACCCGTCCGCTTCGGTTCCCCTATGCTCTAACCCTTACTTGGTCACTGAGCCTGAGGTGCCTCCTTTCTCACCCCGCCTCTATCTCATCATACATCTCGCTATTAATATATTGGCCAATTGTGGTTTATTCCCCCCCACACACTCACTTTCCCCATTACTTGTATTTGCAAAGCCCATATAACTACACCATCTAGGTTTCCTTTGCCCCACCTCCCCTCCAGAAATTAATCTTGCATGGATCTCCCGAATACCTATTAGTGTGCCTTACTCTTTTGTCATTTTAATTTTTCTCAGCATATTACTCAACACGTCAGTCACATACAGCTCATCCCCTTCACGTTACTTACTTTCTTCTTTGATGTACTTTGTCCCCTACTTGGTTTGCTTTTTGTCCTATACTGCAGTTAGTGTTGGTGTAATGGCCTCGGCTTTTCTTCAGTAAAACATTACAACACAAAAAAGGTAAAACTTGGTCATCCATCGTTTCCTTTTCAGAAATATTTATTATAAGGTCTTGACCATTATTTCTCCCACAGGTAGTACTTAAATCTTTTGTTTTCTCTCCTTGCCCTATGCTGAGACCTTTTGGCCGTTCTCATCCTTAAGCTTGAGGAAGACCATGGTTTCTCATTGGTGCCCCCCAGCCCCTGTTTCTGGTTTCCATTTGAAATAGTATCACCTCTCCAGGACAGTCCAGCTTAACACCCAAAGGGGGCGCTCCTTTGTCCCTCAAACTCAGATTTGAGCTGTCAGTGCTTGGGGAGGCAGATAGGCCACTATCCATTTTATTCTCCATCACATGTCTATTATATAAGTGATCAAACTTCTTCGCAAAGGTCTATATTCAACCCTTTGCGTAGTCAATCTTATCACGGTTGAACTTTCTGCCTTTCTTTGTTTAGATTTCTAGCTCATGTTTTTCCAAACGCTTCTTCATCACCATTAGAGCATCCTTGATCCCTTCCGTTTGTCCTCGTTCAGTGCTCTTTTTTTACCCCTTTGGGTGCTATTTGCATCTAAGCACTAGTTTTACCTTTAATCTTTACAAATCTATGTCTGGTTCCCTACGTTGGATTTTGGTTGTTTTTATGTCATTTTAATCACACAAAAATGTTCTTATTTTTATAAATTAGTGTTGGATTTTAATTGTGTATTGTGTCTTACTCATTTACTATATTGGTGATATTAACTGCTTTACAAACCTGTCTTCTAAGTTAAGCCTGACTGCTTGTCAGCCAAACTAAGGGTGGAGGATTAATTTATTCAGACTTTGACAGGACCTTATTTGTGATTGTGGCATTATTGCTAGCTGTAGGTTCCCATGTACACCTAGTAATAAACCACTTTCCAACAAGAACCTACAAGTGGAAATAGGCAAGAGCTAACTTTAATCAACAGAGATTAGCTACAGGGTGATTTTAGCGAGGTGATGAATTAGTCATGAAGATGGACCGAGGCTTAAGATAAGCAGAGAAAACAATGAACAGCATGCATTTTCCTAATGTTGCTTGTAACGTTTGTGAGTGGTTTAATATTTCTTGTATCTAATGTGAAATACCTTATATTTATATAAGGTATCAAGGTGCACGTCGAGGGTACACGTGGGCAGACTGTGTCTACCCACTTTTTCCAGAGGACGGAAGCCATCCCACCTGCCAGGAAGTTGGGCCCCACAAAAATATGCCAAATTAGTCCTGGTGTAAATTTCAGACCCTGGGACACATTCAGCAGTGCTTGTGCATTGTCTGCTTTTATTCGAAGCAGCAAATAATCATAGGATTTTCTCCATTGAAAGCAACAAGATGACTTTAAGCATACTGGTATACCCACCTGGGGGGTATAGTAGATAATATCATATTGTGATTGTGTGAGTTTTCATATGATTAACTATTAATATTCCCACAAAATTTAGTTTCCACGAACAAGATAAGAGTGACCAATACACATTGAATATAAACTTGTGCGTAATACTTTAAAGGAGAACTATAAGGGATTTCTCGTAATTAATAACGAACATATTTGGATTATACATTTTCCATTATTACCAATGTGGCTTATGTAAGTTTATGGTTTGCTGTTTGAACATCCACTGGCACTTGCACTTTACACTATTCACTTGTTTATACCATTGACTGCAGTCTTTTTTTCTTTTTTTTGTGTAGATTGTCAGTACTGTATATGAAAGAAGAAAGACTATGGTGCTAACTTCAGTAAGAAAGCATATTGCAGTATAAGAGGGTGTGTTCGGAGGGTTTCTTCATATATATATCTATATGTTTGTGTGTGTGTGTATATAAATATATATATATATGTGTGTGTATCTAGAATGTCTGTTCAAGATTCTGTATGTATTGAGGGGCTGCACTGTGTTAGCAAGACAACCTGATGACGGGACTCATCGTAAACGTATTTTCCTCATGCAATTTTGCAAAGACATTTTAGGCACGACTACAGCACAAACCGCTGGATGGAATTACACCAAATGTGGCAGAAAGCTAGCTTTTGGTCCAGAAAGTGTGATTTTTGTAATTTGGTGTAAATCCATTCAGTAGTTTTGCCGCTATTACAGGAAAAGGAAATATAGATATCTTATGATGCAGATCAATGGAGCCTCGTGCCAAAGTAAGGCCCTTATTAGCTGCCTGCAGCCTGAGAGAAAAGTTGCTGCTGCCATCTTGTTATTCACCTCAGAGCGGAGGTAACATAAAAGTAAAAAGTGAGCTAAGGGGTCATGATAGAGGTATCGTGACCCCACAAGACAAATGAAGCGGACCCTGAGAAACCCGTCATGGGTAAATTATTGCCCAAAATTTGGATTTTGGATTTGAGGATCCATCGCAGGGCTCAGCATGACCACAAGTGCAAATCTGTGATGGATTCGAAGTCCAATGAATAAAAAATGGCACACACTCACTCAACCAACCCTGGGTGGGGTTGGCAGCGCGTGGGGGGTTGGCTGCAGCACCTGGCTGAAGCACCTGGCTGCAGGCCAGGCCCTGTGGTCAATGCTCGACTGTGTTAAAAACATAGAAATTTTCTGAAAAATACAAAGGTTACAGGGACATTAGAGGTAGGAATTAGCATTTAATAAACCTTAGAAAATCACTGAAAAAAACAAAGGTTACAGGGACGTTATAGTTTAGTTCTGAATTTACCAGCACAAAACCATAAAATTGTAGTTGTTTGGACGATTTCAAGTAACTATAATTTACGTCTTAAGGTAACTACAACTCACACCCTCACCATGCACAGCTGATTACCCCCCATATTACATTGATCCCAATGTCTGTTGCATCATTGTTATTATCACTGCAACATTTGAAATAAAATTATTGATGAGAAAACCGTGCATGCCTTTTTTGTGTTGGTAACAACTATGATGCTGTTTGATAATTTTCCACTAAATGTTCCAAAAAAGAACTACTTTTTGACTAGTTTGTGCAATGGAAATTTTGGGTGATCTGTCCTCTACCGCTGAGAAAAAGGGGTGTCCCTAAATGTGTTTTCACAATTTATTTTTCTATAGGGAACTTTAGACACAGCTACAGTTCAAACGGCTGAATTGATTTGCACCAAATGTGACAGAAAGCTACATTTTGGTCCAGAAAGAAGGCTTTTTGACTTTTGGTGTATAAGTCTGTTCAGTAGTTTTGGAGAAGATAAGGTTAAACCAATGTATATATCATGCAGTGGAAGATCCGCTGAGCCGCCACTATCCTCTGCTTTCAAATTTTTGTATCTACAAGTACTTAAAATGGAAGATTCCCAAAATATCTGCAGAATCAGCTATTGAAAAGAGAAGAAAAGGTTGTAGTAAGAGTGTATGCCTATGAATAACCAAAATTAAAAATCCTCATGGGGTTAAATAAACAATGAATTTCCTTTATACATTATGTAATCACATTTCATACAAGTGGGCACAGTTATTAATACAAATATGTCATCTGTCAGAGAACAACAAATTAATAAAAATTGTTTTAATAAGGAAATCATATACAAACATGACCCAATAGTAACTCGACACAATATCCCACAATCTTTGGGTCATACAAAACAGTAATCTTGCTGTATGATATAATCAAAGGATATTAGGTATCCAGTTTTTTTCATTTTCACTGACACAATCCAGCCCAAGTGGGCATTTATGATGCTTATTCATTAAAAGACAAAAAATATTCTTTATCATACCTAACTTTGTTTGCCACGTCAATCAATGCATATATAAATGAACAGGAAGTATTATACAGGTTAGCGCTAAAAAAGAGGTTCTCCTTATAGGAACTACAGACCTCCTGAAGATTAGGATCAGAACAATCCTTGGTTAGCATGGTGTATATACAGCTACTGTAGGAGAATGGCTAAGTGACATTACTATATGTTAATCCAACCACTGCCATGCATGGCCTTTGCTTGTGGCCAGGCCCTGAGGCCAACCTCCTATAAGTACCCATCTTTGGAACTGTGGTTGGATTAACATATAGCAATGAAAATTAATTTACGTTAAAAAAAAAACATAGACATTTACTGAAAAAAACACGGTTACAGGGACAGTGTAGTTAGGTAATAGAATTTAAAAAACATAGACATTCACTTAAAAAACACAGGTTAAAGGGGTGTTATAGTTAGGCTCACAATTTAAATGTACAGAACCATAGAAATTTACTTGTTACAGTTAGAGTTATCTCAAGTAACTATAACTCATGCCCTAAGGTAACTATAACTTGTGAACTCACCATCCACTGCTAATTACCCCACAAATTACGGCACTCATAACATCTTTGATGACATAATTCATAATATCAATGTAATATTTGCAGTAGCATGTTTTTATGAAAAAACTGTGTATCGTGGTGGCACAAGTAATAGTTACCTTAGGGTACGAATTATAATTACTTGAGATAACTCTAACTATAACAGGTGAATTTCTGTGAGTTTGTATGTTTAAAATGTGAGTCTAGCTATAACGTCCCTGCAACTTTTACATTTTTTAAGTGAAAAAAAAAATGATGCATATATATTGGAAAGAGGGTTATTGGTAAGGGCAGGTAAGTACCTACTCTTAGCAATAGGCCACAAATCCCCACTAGATCCAGTCAAGGTCTCATTAAATTAATGTTTGCTCAACCCTTGGTATCTTGGCCCTAAGGCAGTTAAGCTTAACTTAGGAGACCAGTGTGTACAGCATTTAATCTCAACAAAACAGTGGATAAGTAAAACACAACACTCAATGAAAATACAACACCCATTTATAAAAATACGATTTATTTTTATTTTTAAAATGACACCAAAATGACAAAACTCCAATGTAGGGAAACTGAGATGTGAATTTTTAAAGATTAAAAGTAAAACTAGCGCTTACAAGCAAATATTGCTCAAAGGGTTAAAAAAAGATGACACTGGAAAGGGACAAAGTCCAGAGTTCAGACCACCCACAGTGTAACACTGTTACACTTACTTTTAGAAGTGTTTCTTGATTCAGGATAGTGGTCCACAGCACCAGCCAAGGGTTCAGAGGCTCTAGTTTGCCTCTTGGGGCCTGGGACTACAACTCCCTCATTGCACCTCTTCAACTTATGGAGCGTTTAACAACAGTGGCTCCAAACTCCACCAAACGTCTGGATCTCCTTCCATAGGCCCTTATTGGGTCCTTGAAGTGTCCACAAACCTGATCCAAGGTTCCAGAAGCTCTGAGGTACTCGTTAGGAGTTGGGTCTACAATTTCCAGAATGCACCTAGTCAGAATCCTCAAATGGCACAGGACACTTATCACCTCGGCTCTTCTTGCAAGACTTGATGGAGGGGACTTTGATCAGCTCCTTTTTTACCTGTAGCTTAAAGGGAGTCCACTCCTGATGTTGCAGAAGCAAGACAAAGTCCTTTTCTTGATGAAGCCCAAAGTGTGCAGCAGGTGCAGTCCTTGTGAGTTTAGTTCTTCAGGTGGAGGCCAGGGGTCCAACAGGGCAGTCTTTCTTCTCTAGTATCCTCTTCCAGCAAGGATCTTAATTGTGGGGCAACTGTGTCATATTTATCCTTGGTCTTGGGTTGGGAATCAGGGGAGTGTTCCTATTCCAATTGGGTGCAGGACGACACCTTTCTGGGGTGACCACTTCCTGTGAAGTGTGATAATAATCAATTCCAGAAAGCAACATTCTCTAAAAATCCAACATGGAGAAAATTCCTCCTTGGAAATTAGATGTGGCACAGTCCACCCACTTGTGTGGCTAAGCGACTCTAACATCCCCTCTAGCCCCCTTCCTTATCTAATCATGAGGGCTCTGATCTGTCTGGGGGAGCAGGAAATGGGGGAGGTCCAGTCTATGCCCCAAGAGGTTTACCCTCCATTGAAGACCAGTTTGGCTACTCTTTCCCCATCCTGCTCTGCCATCTGCTGCAGCAGTTCTCCTCCCACCAGATGCTTCCCTTTACTAAGCCCAGGCCACTTCACACCTCATTAAGATAGTCTGGCTCAGGCTGCCAGAGGCTGACCAATCAGGAAAGGGCACTACAGGGCTGAATTTGGTAAATTTCAGAAATAGTTCTAAATCGCTTTCACTGTGCTAGGTATGTAGTTATACTAAATTCAACAGTGGAATGTTTTTGGATTTATTATAACATTTCATTTGATATCAAACGTGGTATATTTAGCTTACCACTACTGTAAACTAGATTTTATCATTTTAAGATGAAGTCTCCCACTGTTATCCTACGGAGCCCATTGACTACAATGGGAAAAATGAATTTGGCTGTTTTTCCCATCACCAGGGCTTATAAAACATCTTTTATAAAGTCCCTGTGTTTATATCCACTGCATCCAGCCATTGGGGTACCTAGGGCAGACCTTAGCAATGGCTTATTTGTAAAAGTAAGGTATTTGGGGACTTTGGTAGTACTTTGAATTCCAAAGTCGAATATGGGGTTATTTTAACTTAAAGGCAGCCAGCAAGGCAGTCCTGCCTTTATAATCACACCAGGGACCACAGCAGTGCACCCAGGGGTATCCTATCTACCCAGGGGTCTCTAAACCTACATGCCCTTCCATATACTAGAGACTTATAGGTCGGTTGTCAGAGTCAATTATAATTATGTCTATTTTGCATATACCATTCTACACAGAGCACTGGCCATGGGACTGGTTAGCAGTGCCCAGGGCACAGTCAGAGCCAGAAAAAACCCGTATCAGCTAAAAATGGGGGCACAAAGTGAGGGGGCTTCTGCAATCAGCCCAGTTTTCCCACAATAGATATATTATATATGTACATGTATATATAAATTCACAAAAAAACAACAAGGGTTGAAGGGGAGTTATAGTTTGGTGAAAATGTCAGTCAAAACATATTTTCAAGTTACAAAACCACAGAAGTTCACTCAATTTACTTCAAGTAACTATAACCCATGCCCTAAAGTACCTATAACTTGCATTCCCTCCCAGTGTTGCCATAAATTATGCAATTTCAGAAGTTGCAATGATATTATCTATGGTGTCACAGAACGTCATGAGTGATGTAATATGGGAGGTAATAAGCAGTGCATGGTGAGGATGTGAGTGGTAGTTATTTCTATGAAAACTGCAGATTTATTAAGTGCAAATATTTATTTACATTCGGTGAAAATTCTGAGATATACATTGTTGTATAATGTATAATGTATGTCTGAGTCACTTACAGGCACTTCAAACTGAAGTATGATTGTAATCATTGTTAACATTGTGTACATTTCAGAAACATTTCTATGATACTTTTACATAGTTTGGTTCATAGGGCCTGGTAGTGCATGCCTGATAGTTGGATAATGTACAGCCCTGAAGGGGCTGATTTAAAATTCAGTGACAGATGAAGTATTTAACAGGCACATCTCAATGGATATATGACGGAAGCATGCATGCATTTACCAAGCATGCCTTTAAAACGTGGTCAGTAAAACTCATGTGCCAGTTCCACGCATGCATTTACAATATTCGTTTTTACCATGCATTTGCTTTTACCACGCATGCCTTTACCATGAAAAATACACTGTAAAGGCATGGTTGGTAAAGGCATATGCGTGGTAAAAAGTATAACCCATATATGTATACACACATAGATATTTACGTATTTGTATATGTGTATATATATATATATATATATAGATATATATATATATATCTCAAAGTTCACTTTCCCAACCCCAACGGCACCACTACATATACTTCTCGTCGCACACAAGATGTCAGATTGGAGTTTCCTCTCTCTTCTGAGTACTCGCTATGTGTGGACCAACCACCACACTCCACATTAATGTTCAGTTCCCCACTGGCCATGCAGCATATACTTTTCACCGTGCTAGTGGAAACAAAAGCAGTACAGCTCCAAATTCATAAAACCTTTATTTTTTTAGTTCAAACAGGACATACCTACGCATTTTGGCTGTAGCCTGCGACAGGGTCTGAACACTCTTAAGTGCAAGGTGAGATATTTATAAGCACACCTACCCAGCCATAACCATCATTGACTTAAAAACAACTGTAATGCTGACTCACTCCTTTCAAATTGGAAATACATGAGCACCATTTTTGCTCTTGCCTCATACAACTTTGATATAACCATTCTTTTGATTGTTTCAATGTATACATTTTTCTTCATTTATTTCAGTTCATTTTCAATTCCTTACAAGCCATTGCACTCATTTAATATTCCGTAAAATACTTTTGAACCTACTAGTCGGCAAGTGACTTAAATGGAAATATTTAAATTATTGAATTCCTTTCCAAGGCACATAAACAAATAAAGTAATTTCGACATATATATCCTAACTGTTGAACCGTTCAAGCTTTCAATCAAAATACTAAAATTTGCACAACTATTATTATCTGGGTACCATTCCCGTCATGCAGTACTGGAAAGTACAGTTTACTCCCATTCTCTTTTAAGCCAATTCCTCTCAGAGCAGGGGTTTGAGTACTTAAGGTGCAAAAAAGGATTGAATACATGGTTAGTTTGAAAGTGCAACCGCTCATTGCTATTTTCATTGAGTTAATCTTCATTCGAAATAAAAAAATATCTCTTTTATTTTCTAAAATTCACCCTGAATCTGCTCTATCGTGCAGTATTATCTATTAAAGTACTTCTTTCTCAAGTGCTAGATTTCATGAAACCCATGAGAAACTCCTCTGCATTTATGGTAAACTCTTGTCCATTTTAAAAATAACTGCTAGTACTCATTTAAAGTGCAACATGCCCCATATTAAAGTGCAAACATATATCACCAGGTCAATTAGTATTCTTTCCACATTTAATATGGCCAATTCAAATTACATATTTAGTTGTTTATTTTTTATAATTTGCAAATACGGATCTGCACATGGCCTTGTTTCTTTCTCAACAAGAACGTGTTCATGTATGAGGTGCCTTCATCCAATGTTCCACTACTTTAATATTGATGATTATAAGGTACATATACTTGATTTCACCAACATAACACAGAAAATCATATACAACACATCATGTCTCATGTTAAAGTGCAAATACATTCAGTCAAGCCCATTATTGTGTTATGCATCTCAGATACTCCATTTAAACTCCACAAACTACCTATCATAATTCTTATCTACTTCAGGTGGAAGTCCAAGCAGGAGGAGACCAACACATTACACAGATCAACAATTCTACATCTCTTTTATCTTACATAAAAGCTCTTTAAATCAACTTAAACTGTTTTAATAGTCCTTACAACGGTCATTGCTGATCATCTATAATCCACCCTCCTAAGGTCATCAACACTCAACAGATCAGGGGAGTATATAAGGATCTCACAAATGTACTTGCATTTCAACGTCTGCATTCAGGCCTTATGGGCACCAAGTCCCCATTTCAATAATCTATCTTGACTCAGCCTTTCTAAGTACTTTTTCTCTACTTCCTCCCATGGGATCCAGTAATATGCTCTTGATGCCATAAAAACATATTTGCCACATTTTTCCATCATGTACTTCCCAAAGATGTTTGGAGACACTATATGAAAAGAATCTATTTTTAACTGCTTGCATATGTTGTAAAATTTGCAGCTTTTATTTGCTTACTGTGCGCCCAATATATTTCTTCCCATAAACGCATTCAAGTACATAGACAACAAAGTTGGTTCACATGTTATCATCTCTTGAATCTCCAAACATTTGCCATTTTGTGTCTTAAACTTTCATCTGTTACTTGCAATAGGGCATCCTTTGCACTTCTGGAATTTCCAAAACCTTTCCTTTTTCCAGTTAACTAACGAGAACCTACAGATTTGTTCTCTAATTGTGGTCTCATACAACTTCTTACCGGCCAATCCCCCAAGGAGGGAGTCTTTTGGAATACTGGTATATTCTGGCAGTACCTCATTCGAAATCTCATCCATTTTCAAGCTCTTCCAGTTACAACATACTTGATTTCCCAATTCTTCACTTCTCGTTTTGTAATCCGCTCTTCACATCGTCTCTGCTTTGCCATTTCAAATGTGCCTTGAAGGACAGCCTGCGGAAACCCCGGTTCTCAAACTCTTTTATCCATTAGTGTTCCTTGTGTTCAAATTCATCCATTTCTGAACAGTTTCTCCTTGCACAGAGAAAGTCCCCATAAGGGACACTCCATTTCAAAGCTCTCAGGTGGCCACTATCTGTATGATGTGTGAGGTTACTACTTGTGCTTTTCCTGTAAATTCTAGTTCAATCTTTGTTAATGTAAACTCTGATATTCAAGAAAGTGATTTCATTTTTCCTTATTTCCTGTGTGAAATTAGGTTTTGTGAATTTCCATTCAGCAATAAGATGAACATCTTCAACTCATCTCTCTCTCCCCCTCCAATATGACAAATATGTCATCAATGTATCCTGTCCATGAAATAACTTTCCAAATCTGCTCCAAGTTCTGGCTATCCCAGAAGACTCCTGCTTCCCACCAACTCATGGTGAGATTTGCATAAGTTGGTGCAAATGAAGTTCCCATAGCGGTTCCATGTACATGCAAGAAACACTGACCATTGAAATACATTGTGAGTTAAACAAAACTCCACCATTTCCAGTAACATATCAGAATGCTCCAAAAAGGACACCAACTGAGATTTTAAATAATGCTCACAGGCTTTCAAACGATCCTCATGTTGTTTTGAAATATAGAGTGACACTACGTCAACAGTCACCATCCAATAGTTCTGCTTCCAAGGTATCCCTTCTATTTTATTTATAAAAATCCTGCAAATCCCTCTGGTACGATGGTACTGTTTTTCCAAAGGGAAACAAAAACCCATCTGTAAACCTTGAAATGTTTCCAACAGGGCACCAATTGAAACTAACAATGGGCCTGCCTGATGGGTTTATTGTATCCTTCAGAATCTTTGGTAAGAAATAGATCATCAGTGCTTTTGGATGCTCCTTTCTCAAATATAGATATTCCTCATCATCCAACAGCCCTTCAGAGTTCAAAAGTGTTTTAGCTTTTCATTAAGATTACCGTATACTTTTTCGTAGGATCATTCTGAAGTTTCATGTCATGTTCTTTGTTATCCAATTGCCTGTTTGCTTCACCTATTTATTTCATTTTACTGAGCACTACAATATTCCCACCCTTATTGGATGGTTTGGTGATAATGTTTTCAGCAGATTCAAGATCCTGTAGTGCAATCATATCTTTTTTTTTTCATATTTCCCTTCTTCTGTGTATGTTTCTTCTTTCATTCACCATTCATCCTGTGGAGCTCCTCAGTCATCAGCTCCTGAAAGATATCTATCGTATTTCTGGTTGGCAATTGTGGGCAGAATTTAGATTTTGGATGACATCTGCTTTCCCCAGCTCTATCCATCTATATTCCTGCCAGATCACATATCTCTAGCTCAGACATCTGATCCAGACTGGCTGTTATGATGTCCCCTTCCATTTCTGACTCCAACGACATCAATGTTTTTAATTTAGGGAGAAATGTTCTTTTCAACTTTAATTTCCTGGAGAATTTTTACAAATCAATTCCTGTATATGCTAGACTCATGTTAACATCAGGGCAAAATGACAGTCTCCTGTTTAAAACAGAGGCAGCCACCTGCAGAGGTACAGAGCTGCACCCTGACCTCCATACGGTACTTGTGATACTAAACACCGTGGTGGGCGCCTCAAATTTTGACCAAAGAACTTTTCAAGGGACTCCCCCAGCCACTCTCTCGCTTTCCACCAGCATGGCCAAACGCAGTGCCATGGGGGAAGCCTGATAATACACCCAGGAAGGCTGTTTAGGGCTCCAACCTTTTAGCGGCACTTCCAACAGCCCATCTCAGCGTGGAGGTTGCCTGAACAAGCATCTGGCAGACCGCTCTAGAGGCCCTCCCAAACAACTCCCAACACGGGTGAGTTTTCTCAGAATGGGACTCAGTGCGTGAACTTCGGTCTGTACGGGGGGGCTGGACCTCAGCCTAAAGTGAGTGCCCCAGCAGCCCCCCCTGTGGACCAATCAGTACAATAAGACTCTGGCAGAGCCTGTTGTAGCCCCAAATTCCTGGCTGCTTATGTGCCTGGCAGCATTCTACACCGAGGGGGGAGACTGACCTATACCTCAGAACCATCTTTAGCCTAAACAGGGCTCAGCAGCAGCGGGAGAGACTTGACTACTCTCCGTAAGGTTGCCCCAGGGTTGCCTCCTTTTACCACTGAACAACACCTACTCCCCTTCTGAGAGGAGTGTCACCGCTTGAGTTACTCACTTCACTCTGGTCCTGAGGCAGTGCCCAGCCTCAGGATCATTTATCAGATCATTTACAGATTTCTCCTTTAAATGGGGGCACCGGCCTGGATGAGGAGCATTGTTCTAAAGCCCCCCCTTAAGCACCCTTATGAGTCCGTTGTCACGTTGGGGTGCCATTAGCCATCTCCAAGTGTAGTGATCAGCTTGCAGACTGAGGCTCTGTATGTTGGGGGCAGCCGGGGGCCTTTCACAGTGACTTGCCCACTACCTACAAACTCAGTTGGTGGGTGTCACCATCCCCACAACTGGATGTCAGCTGCAACAAGTTCTGCTTTTGTTCTCTCTCTACCCACTACAACTGTCACACACGGCGTCGGTGCACCTCTGACTCTTGAATGGTACCATCAGGTGCAGATCTGTACCAGGACTACGTGACCCTTGCATCTTGCCCCCACCCAAGTCCCCACTGAGCTGCTGCCAATAGTCCTTCTCGGAGATGCCCTCTGAAAAACCTGGTAGCAAGCCTACCGGTAAACCTGCACAACATCTGCTATTTATGGAAGCCCTACTCCAGGCACACCCTGTGGCGGCCACAAAGGGACTGTCGATGTCTGGCTGGGCTGACAACCCTGCGGGTTTGAAGCAGGACTCCACCATGGATCACATCATCCAGAAAATCATGGCGGTGGGGGGCAGGCTGGAAGGAATGGACTCCAACATCTCTGTGCTCACGGCTGAGACTAAATCCATTTGCATAGATATTGTGGGATTCCAGAATCATGTGATGGACCAGGTACCTCATATCTTGGTGGTGGAGGATCGTCTCAATACTTTACCAGAAAGGGATCAAGGACTCCTTTTTCTCCGCAGCAAGGTCATCGATCGGAAGGACAGAAGTCGCAGTGACAATGTCCGCTTCTTCTGCTTTCAGGAACGTGCAGAGGGATCGGACATTAAAAGGATTTTTAAAGAATATCCTCCCACACTCACTGGCCTCACCTTCGAACCACCCTTGGAGCTCCAGATGACACATCTACTGGGTCCATTACAGCAGGGCGGATCATCATGCCCTCATCCCATCATTGCCTGCTTCCTGCGACACGAGCAGGCTAGATAGCTCCTCTCTGCGGCTCATTCACTTGGTCCATACCGCCATAAAGTTATGCATTGTCTCAGATTTCTCTAGGGAGACCAATGACGGCCGTAAAGCCTTCCTCTCTTCCCAGGCCCATCTTCATCACCTGGGCATCAAATATGGCCTATTTGAACAAGCCCGGATGTGGATCATGAAGGATAGCACCTCAAGGGATTTTTACAAACAGGAGGATCTGCGTCTCGTCCTAGATGAACTTACACCGCAGGACATGGATGCTGCATGCTCGATTCCCCCCTACACTCGCAGCAGAGTGGCCCCATGGCCCCCAGTCTTACCTTGCCCACAAGCACGGATGAAGCCACATCGACTGTGGTCCACACCACAGAGAAAGGGTCACTGAGAGAGCCTCTAGGCCCCACAATGACAGAGACCTGGTGCTCCTTGCAGTGGCCCACCTTACTGGCAACCAGGACAGGGACAAATCATGATCACCACTGAAGCCTTCCCCCGATCCAGGCTGAGGTACCTCTCTAGCATTTTAAACTTTGGTAATGTTGCTGCCGTGGAGTGATTGCTGGGGCTGGTGTCCTGCACTCATTGGATGGCTGAGTAGCCTGACGAATGTATGTCGGAACGACGCCTGGTGGAACAACGAGTGCCTGAACAACGAGGTCGGAACAACGACCTCATTGTTACCACTAATGAATTTACCACAAATGCCTTAACAACGGTTTTTCGTTGTAAAGGCATTCCTGGTAAAGGCATTAGCAATAGGCATCCATTGTTCCTGAATGCGTCACCCCGACCCCCCACCCCGCCCCAAAACCTAAACTCCCGACCCCCGACCCCACCCCAAAACCTAAAACCCCCCGACCCCCCCACTCCGCCCCAGAACCTAAAACACCACGACCCCGTGCCCCAAAACCTAAAACACCAACCCCCCACCCCACCCCAAAACCTGAAACACCCCGACCCCCCCACCCTGCCCCAAAACCTAAAACACCCCAACCCCCATCCCACCCCAAAACCTGAAACACCCCGACCCCCCACCCCGCCACAAAACCTAAAACACCCCCACTCTACCCCAAAACCTAAAACACCCCAACCCCCTCCCGCCCCAAAATCTGAAACACCCCGACCCCCCACCCCCGCCACAAAACCTAAAACACCCCAACCCCCTACCCCGCCCCAAAACCTGAAACACCCCCACCCCACCCCAAAACCTAAAACACCCCAACCCCCCACCCTGCCCCAAAACCTAAAACACCCCGACCCCCTCCCCAAACCCTAAAACACCCGACCCCCCACCCCAACCCAAAACCTGAAACACCCCGACCCCCCACCCCGCCCCAAAACCCAAAACACCCTGACCCCCCACCCCGTCCCAAAACCTAAAACACCCCGACCCCCCATCCCAGCCCCTCTTACCTGAGTCGTCGCCTCATTGTCCGCGTCGTCCTCCTCAGCCGACTCCCTTGTTTGTGCCTTAACCACGCATGTACGTTGTTCAGCACCTGTGTGGTTAAGGCACAAAACATCGAAGTCGTGGTTAAAGAAAGCGTTGTTCCGCTTTCGTTAACAAGGACTTCGTTGTTTAGGAGTCGGCGTTCAGGGCATTTCCCAGCCTGGCGCATGAACATTTACGCACTGTTTGTTCTGCTCTGCACCCTGTCTTAGCCTTGTCCCTCCTGGGACTGGCACTGCGTTTCATCCTCTATAATCCCCTTTTATTTCTACCCTGATGTTCCCTGCAGCTTCCCTCCCCCTTACTCCCTCGCTCTCCTCTCTTTTGCTCCTTCACTTGTTCAGGCTCAGGTGAGTCTGCTGATCATTGCTACCTCCTTAAGGTATGCTTTGAATTACTGATGTTTAAAACACAGCATGGCACTTGTCTGTTTCACATGTTTACCCAGGTATGTTGATCAAGTGGTTACTTGTTTGTGCTGCAGGTATATTTATATTACCCTAGAAGATGTTGTTTTGGCATTACTGCCCCTCTCCCAATATCTCTCCTGCTAATGATTACATTGACGTCAGGCTCAACCCTATATGGGACCCCGTGGGATTCTGACTGCCACGGTACCCTACCTTGGTTAGTTGGCACCCCTCTCCCCTCCACAACCACTACAGCCCCCCCACAACCCTCGCTACCCCGACCGTGTAGCTCCACAGGTACCCTCTCACAAAACATAGGTAATGGCTTTGATATACCATCCCATTATGACGAGACTCTGTAGCCTCTGGCAGCCTTCCCAACTAGCCCCCTGATACCGCCGGTTCCTCCCCTATTTCTCCCTACTAGAGTCCTTGAATGTCCTCTCTCTCTACATCTGCCCTGCCTCCTGGGGGTTCCTGCCCGGAGCACTTCCCAGACCCACAGTTTACAGATCTTGGGGGTCATTACAATATAGGCGGTAAAAGCCGCTTACAGCCGTGCAGAAGACCGCCAACACACCGCCGCGGAATTCTGCCACAGCTATTATGACCCACAGCTCGGAATCCGCCAAAATTTAGACACCCACACAAGTCCGCCACACCAAAGGTTAGTGATAAACTGGAGAGAACTAAACCTCCACTGTCACGTCAACAGGAATACGCCCACACTATCACGACCCACTAATCCACGCGGCGGTCTTTCAACCACGATATTCCATTGGCGGTACACACCGCTGCGCTCAAAATACACACACATATACAAAACACAACCACATTGGACAATTCCAGATACACACACCTGATACACATACACACATCACTCCCACACACTCAATACAATAAAAAAACACACACCCACATCACCCACAAACCCCTACAACCACAATTGCGACTGAAGGCCAGAGAGAGACAGCACCATCTACAAACTAGCATCCACAGGCACTCAACACCATCACTCACATAACATCCATGCACAAAACACCACACAACCCTAAACATTACCCCACACATCACAACACACACCACCCCACACATCACCCACACCACCCCATGACACCGCAAAGACACCCCAGGTTTTCTGAGGAGGAGCTCAGGGTCATGGTGGAGGAAATCATCCGGGTAGAGCCACAGCTATTCGGATCACAGGTGCAGCACACCACCATAGCTAGGAAGATGGAGCTATGGCGCAGAATCGTGGACAGGGTCAACGCAGTGGAACAGCACCCAAGAACACGGGATGACATCAGGAAGAGGTGGAATGACCTACGGGGGAAGGTACGTTCTGTGGTCTCAAGATACCAGATTGCAGTTCAGAGGATTGGCGGCGGACCTCCACCTCCTCCCCCACAACTAACAACATGGGAGGAGCAGGTCTTGGCTCTACTGCATCCTGAGGGCCTTGCAGAAGTAGCTGGAGGAATGGACTCTGGTAAGTCAAATCTTTACTACTTTATCCCCACCCTACCTGCATGCTATCATATACCCCCACCCTCGCCCTCACCCCCATCACTCCAACTCCGCACAGATGTCCCACTATCACAAACCATACATCCCAACACCAAGCCTTGTATGCAACACCAAAGTATGGACACCCATCACCAATGCATGGCCACTGCACATACCCACACACCCCCCTAAACAATTATCACACAAGGTCCCACACAAGAATGCAAGCACTGGGGTACAAGGTTACACACCCATTGCACACCATGGCACACACAGATGCAATAATCATGCCTTTGCGCCCCTGCAGGACCCCTACCCAACGTCACCGGACAGGAGGGTCCAGACATGTCCACTCCATCCACAGAAGAGGCCCACAGTGATGACAGCAGCTCTGTCCAACTGGATCAAGGTGACCAGCCTGGCCCATCTGGGACCTCAGGACAGTCGGTTCCCCTCACACAGTCACAGGCCACTACAGAGCTTCCCCCCTCTGGAAACACCAGCACAGCACCCACCCAGCAGGCCCATACCTCTGTCCCCAGGACACGTCAAGCAGCTGTGTGTCCACCACTACAGGGAACCCAGGCTAACCCACCACCCCAACAACACCAGGAACCTGGGGGCAGTGGTAGTGGGCACACGGTTCAGGGGAAAGAGGCCCAGGAACACAGGGGAACTTGGAGGGCTGCTGTGCGACAGGGGGAGGACAGGCCCAGGGAACCCACTCTCCATGAGGCCCTCTCCAACATCATGGGAGCCTACCACCATTCCCAGGAGACAATGGCAACGGTACTGTCCAAGTTTCAGGAGACCCAGCGGCTGCAGGAGGAACAGTATTTGGGGTTCAGGGAGGAACTCAAATCCATCAATACCACCCTGGGCACCATTGTAGGGGTGCTGAAGGAACTCGTCAACACCAGGAGGGACACTGTGGAACAACAAGGGGCCCCTGACACTAGCCTGGACGATGAACTGCCCACCACCTTCGCCGGTGCTAGTGGACAGGAGGCACCGCCACAGGACCACAACAGCAGCACCCCACCCCCTGCAGATGGAGAACCACCCCGCAAACGGTCCCTGAGATCCAGGACAAAGACAGAGAACAATGCCAAGACCCCGCCAAGAAATGAAACCACCCTGAATGGCATCCTTCTGTCCCACTTTGTCACCCTACCGATCCTTAAACTGCTCCAGCTCCACTTCCTATGCCCCTTTGGACAATGCACCTGTGAGACTAATAGACTGGACTCTGCCATGGACATTCCTCCACCATCACCCCTGACCATTTTACAACACCCTCCAATATTTAGCACTCAAATAAACACCCTTAAAGCACAAAACAATCTGGTGTCAGTCTGTGCTTTCGAAAATGTGTATTTGCAATAACTGTTGAAAAATGCTATATCCAATGTATTGTCAACATACCTATGTCACACAGCTCTAGTCCATGCGGAAACAAAGCAGGTGTCACACAGTGGGACCCACATCTGTGAAATTGAAAGGGAAAGTGACAACTCAGGCTCCATACACTTGTTGAAAATGACAGACAGATGAGAGGCAGAACAATTATATCAGATGTAGCAGGCAGTGATGTCTTCTTACCTGTGTCTCACTGGAAGTATTGATGAATCACCGTGTTTCGGTTGTCTATGTCCTCTTCTTCTGCTTCTTCATCTTCACTGTCCACAGGCTCCACAGCTGCCACAACACCTCCATCTGGACCATCCTCCTGCAGAAAAGGCACCTGTCGTCGCAAAGCCAAGTTGTGAAGCATGCAGCAGTCCACGATGATCTGGCACACCTTCTTTGGTGAGTAGAATAGGGAACCACCTGTCATTTGGAGGCACCGGAACCTGGCCTTCAGGAGGCCGAAGGTTCTTTCTATAATCCTCCTAGTTCGCCCATGTGCCTCATTGTAGCGTTCCTCTGCCCTTGTCCTGGGATTCCTCGCTGGGGTCAGTAGCCATGACAGGTTGGGGTAACCAGAGTCACCTGCAAATGTTGAGGGACAACTGTTAGACACACACTAACCCGCAGGGACATCCCCAGACCCATACACCTAGTCACACTGTATAGGGTCCATGTCCTCACCCAATAGCCACACACAGTGCCTCTGGAGTTGCCCCATCACATAAGGGATGCTGTTATTCCTCAAAATGTAAGCGTCATGCACTGAGCCAGGAAACTTGACATTCACATGGGAGATGTAGTGGTCGGCCAAACGCACCATCTGCACATTCATCGAATGGTAACTCTTCCGGTTTCTGTACACCTGTTCACTCCTGCGGGGGGACCAAGGCCACATGTGTCCCATCAATGGCACCTATGATGTTGGGGATATATCCCAGGGCATAGAAGTCACCTTTCACTGTAGGCAAATCCTCCACCGGAGGGAAAACGATGTAGCTCCGCATGTGTTTCTGCAGGGCAGACAACACTCTGGAGAACACGGAGAACATACAAAAAGAAAAAGGGAGCACACTGCCTTGCATTCAAGTGGAAAATAGCCCCTAGGCAATTTGGAGTACATAGGCTGGGACATCCCTGATGCTATGGCCACTGTAGTTTGAAAAGACCCACTTGCAAGGAAATGGAGTACTGACAGGACCTGCGCTACAGGGGGATTCCTGCGGGATGGCGGATAGCTGACATCAGGTCTGGCTCCAACTGGGCACACAGTTCTAGGATTGTGGCACGATCAAGTCTGTAGGTGACAATTGCATGTCGCTCCTCCATTTTCAACAGGTCCACCAGCAGTCTGTACACCGGAGGATGCCGCCATCTCCTCATCTGCCCCAGCGGACGTGCTCTATGGAGGAGAACAACGAGTCAACCAACACTGAGGTACGTAAATACAACTTTATTCCACAATTTCTTAAACTGCTATGTGCCTGTATTAGTGTGTATGCAAGGCCTAGATATGTGTGGCGCAGTTCAAATTAATGCCATGTGGCCCCTGAAATGGGGTCTGCCTGACCTGTAATGTGGGACAAGGGGATATGAGGTAACTGCGCTGGCGTTGTACACCGTCACGGTAGGCGCTCGAAGATCCGCGGTGCAATCCTGCATTGGTTAACATTGGACCCTATGGGTCCCAGGAGCCAATGACGATGTACGCCAGTGGTGATGGTACGCACCGCCATGGACCTCACTGCCATTTTCTCTCTGTTCACTCACTTGATACCTGATCTTCGACAGGAGAGGACCTACACTGCAAGAGCTGCTGTGACCTCAGTCTGGAAGAGACAATGGCTCATATGTCTGGGGAATGGGCCCCTGCCTTCAGCACGGAGGAGTTGGAGAAACTAGTGGATGGGGTCCTACCCCAGTACACGCTCATCTACGGTCCTCCCGACAAACAGGTGGGTACACTGTGAGCATGCAGAATGGGCAATGCCTGTGTGGAGTGGTGTGGATGGAAGATAGGGGGGGAGAATGAGGCATGCATGAAACGACGGTGAGTGCATGTGCGTCATGGCAAGGGTAGGAATGCGGGCCAATGACTGTGACGGTGCAGACGGTTATATCTTCTCATTTTCCCCTGTACTATTCCTGTAGGTCAGCGCCCACCAGAAGAAGGATATTTGGCGTGCCATCGCCAAGGAAGTCTGGACCCTGGGGGTCCATCACAGACGGAGCACCCACTACCGGAAAAGATGGGAGGACATTCGCCGCTGGAGCAAGAAGACGGCAGAGGCCCAGCTGGGGATGGCCTCCCAACGTGGGAGGGGTGCCCGTCGCACCATGATATTCCAAATCCTGGCGGTGGCGTATCTGGAGTTTGATGGGCACTTGAGGGCATCACAGCAGCCACAAGGGGGGGAGTACACTCTCATTCAGCTGATTCAGCGCACATTGGAGGTGTCTGGGTGGGGGAGGTGGGTTGTGGGTTCCCCTAGGCCAGGGGTAGCTTAGTAGGTAAGGTCCCTTCGTAAGGCAGGCCATGTGGCACCCCAGCCCACCTATGTTCAGAGCCAAATACACCTAGTCAGGCTCCTGTGACTTCCATGAGTGCAGCAATCGGGCATAGGCCTTGTACCCCATGTCCCTGTGATTAATTAGGGAACTCAAAGTGCACGGCGTAGTGCAGGGGGCTTCTGTGTC
This sequence comes from Pleurodeles waltl, assembly GCF_031143425.1. Classification (NCBI taxonomy): domain Eukaryota; kingdom Metazoa; phylum Chordata; class Amphibia; order Caudata; family Salamandridae; genus Pleurodeles; species Pleurodeles waltl. Next base: position 556,569,401 of record NC_090445.1, on the reverse strand, counting down.
TGTAGTGTCCGCGGTAGCGGTGTTGCATGCACTCAAAATGTCTTTCTTCTTTCCCCCCCCCCTTTTTGTGGTCTTCCTGTTCTTGTGTGCATTAGCATCATCAGGCAGAGGAGCAGTGGCACCGGAGCAGGAGGGAGCTGCATCTCACATGTCCCTGGAGGGTGACACAACGGAGTCAGAAGCCACCAGTGGGACGGAGGGTGAGGGGAGCTCCATGGTGGGGACAGGAGCTGAGACCAGCAACACTGACTGATGGGAGCTCCCTTGCGGTGGCGGGCCCCTCTGTGCCCACTGCATCTACAGGTACAGCCACCACCCCCTACCAACACCGCCCACCCAGCAGCCTCTCAGCGTGTACCCCGTGGCCGCTCACCCAGGAGGGTGGGCACCTCCTTCGCCCCAGGCACCTCAGCCCCTGCCCCAGTCAGCCCTGCTGCCCTCATTGAGGAGGCCATTGCCTCCTCAGGTCCCTCACTGTTGGGCAGTCTACCATTTTAAAGGCCATCCAGGGTGTAGAGAGGCAGTTGCAACTGACCAATGCATACCTGGAGGGCATTCATTCTGGCCAGGAAGCCCAACAGAGAGCATTTCAGGCTCTGGCCTCAGTACTGATGGCAGCCATTGTCCCTGTGTCCAGCCTCCCCCCTCCAACCTCCTCCACCCAGACCCAATCCCCTGTACATCAGCCTATCGCAAGCACACCATCAGACCAGCATGCACACACATCAACACACAAGAGTGGCTCAGGCAAACAGAAGCACCACACATCCCACAGGCACTCACACAAGCATCATACCCATGCACACATACCAACATCCACTGCCTCCACTGTGTCCCCCTCCTCCTCATCTCCCTCCTCCATCCCTGTCTCGTCTCCACTCACACCTGCATGCACTACATCTTTAGCCACTGCGTCCATCACCAGCACACCCATCACCACACCCCGCTCACTTGCACTCACAACCCCCACTACCATTCACACATCCCCAGTGTCCTCTCCCAGTGTGTCTGTGAGCCCACCTCCCAAGGTACACAAACGCAGCCACACACCCACCCAACAGCGATCCACCTCACAACAGCCTCCAGCCCATGCACCTTCACCCAAAGTCAGCAAACGTACACCTCCTACAACCACTACCTCTTCCTCCACTCCCAAACCCCCTCCATCTACCCATTCCAGTGTGTCCAAAAAACTTTTCCCGTTCAACCTTGACCTCTTCCCCTCACCTCCCCATCCCCTTCAGTCCCCTAGGTCCCGCCTTTCCAGGCCCCAACCCAGCACCTCAGCCACAACATCAGCGGGAACAGTGGTGCCAGCAGTAACCGGCTTCTGGAGTGTGCCAAGCAGCAGGCCAGCCAGTGTGCCAAGGAGCCAGACCACGGACAGTCCCCCTCCTCAAAAGCATAAAAAGTTGCCCACTGCCCGGCGGGAGAGAGGCAAAACATCTACCACCAAAGCCTCTCCCGGGAGTACAGTTGGGAGTGGGAAGACAGCTGTGCCACCATCCAAGGTGGGGAAGGGGCCCAGAAAAACATGCAAGTCGCCAAAAACCTGCACTGCGGACAAGACCGCCACAAGCACTGCTGCCAAGGACACCGCCGCCACCAGCACCGCTGCCAAGGACACCGCCGCCACCAGCACCGATGCCACGGACACCGCTGCCAACAGCACCGCTGCCAAGGACACTGCCGCCACAAGCACCGCTTCACAGGACACCACCGCCACCAGCACCGCTGCCAAGGACACCGCCGCCACCAGCACCGATGCCAAGGACACCGCTGCCAGCAGCACCGCTGCCAAGGACACTGCCGCCACAAGCACCGCTTCACAGGACACCACCGCCACCAGCACCGCTGCCAAGGACACCGCCACCACCAGCACTGCTGCCAAGGACACCGCCGCCACAAGCACCGCTTCACAGGACACCACCGCCACAAGTACCGTTTCACAGGACACCGCCGACACCAGCACCTCAGGCCAATGAGCGCCAAAAGCTCCGACGCTACTGAGGCCACCACGAGCAGGATGAAGCACTCTGGGCACAAAGCCCCCTCCAGAACCAGAGGAGAAAGTCATCCACTACCTCAGTCCTAGGCAGGATGAAGCACTCTGGGCACAAAGCCCCCTCCAGAACCAGTGGAGACTGTTATCCACTTGAGAGACTTTGGCTTTGCACTTCCCAGGATAAAGCAGTGGCCAACCCACCCACTGAAAAGACTTGAGAGACTGTGGCTTTGCACTCCCCAGGATAAAGCAGTGGGCAAACCAACCACCCACTGGAAAGACTTGAGAGACTGTGGCTTTGCACTCCCCAGGATAAAGCAGTGGGCAAACCACCCACTGAAAAGACTTGAGAGACTGTGGCTTTGCACTCCCCAGGATAAAGCAGTGGGCAAACCACCCACTGAAAAGACTTGAGAGACTGTGGCTTTGCACTCTCCAGGATGCAGCAGTGGGCAAACCACCCACTTGAGAGACTTGTGAGACTGTGGCTTTGCACTCCCCAGGATGCAGCAGTGGGCAAACCACCCACTTGAGAGACTTGTGAGACTGTGGCTTTGCACTCCCCAGGATAAAGCAGTGGGCAAACCACCCACTGAAAAGACTTTAGAGGCTGTGGCTTTGCACTCCCCAGGATAAAGCAGTGGGCAACCCACCCACTGAAAAGACTTGAGAGAATGTGGCTTTGCACTCCCCAGGATAAAGCAGTGGGAAAACCACCCACTGAAAAGACTTGAGAGACTGTGGCTTTGCACTCCCCAGGATGCAGCAGTGGGCAAACCACCCACTTGAGAGACTTGTGAGTTTGTGGCTTTGCATTCCCCAGGATTAAGCAGTGGGCATGGAGCCCCCACGTGGATCTGGCATCGTGCACTCATCCGGCTGAGGTGCCTCCCCTTCCCTTCCCCCTGAGGTGTCTGTTGTATTTCTATCTGATGCCCCAGCAGTGTTCTCTCCATTTTGATCGGGTATCTTGTATGGGCCTCGCCCATGCATTTTGGGCCCAGTGGTCCACGGACTTTAATGGTGGAATACCTTGTACTTGTATTCTTGGTGTATATATATGTTTATAGAGTATACATATATTTTTTTGGGTGCGGGTGTTGCATGTTGCGTGTGTGTGTCACTCTTTTTTCCCTGCCCCCTCCCCTGTGTCGTAGGTGCAGTACTCACTGTGGTCTTTGCTGCCGTCTTTGATGATCCTGGTAGAGGAGCAGGAAGACTAAGGCTGGGAGAATCTGGAGTTCCGGTTCCATGGCGTCCTGGTTCCTCGTGGGGTGTGTAGAGGTGAGCGTTTTCCCTTCCAAGTCCTGTTTCTGCAGTGTTTTTGTTCGCGGTGAATCCGCCCTGGAAAAGGTGGCAGATTGGACTGTTGTAATACTGTGGGCGGTACATTGGGTTACGCCTGTCTGTTGGCGGTTACCGCTGCGGTGTTTGTTTGTACCGCCATGGTGGTCGGACTGTTAAAGTGGGTGTCTATGTTGGCGGTTTCCACCACGGTCGTTATTCCATTTTTTTTACCCGCGGCCTGTTGGCGGTTTTACTGCCGCTTTAACACCGACCGCCATGGTTGTAATGACCCCCATAGACTCATGACGCTCTGTCCGGCCTAGTCCTGGGCTACCCTCTCCGGCTACTTTTTCTTCCCTATCTCCTTCCCTAGTACTACACCACATCTGACTTTACCCACTCCCCCACCCCATCTTCTCTCCACCTATGTCCTCTGACATTATTCTAATCCATTACATCCCTTACCCTTTTTCCTCTATACCCTTACTGTGGCTTTCACCCCCCCCTCCCGATTGGGTCCTTGGGTTTCCTCCTCCCCAAGGCCTCTTTCGTCCTCCTCTTCTTCTTGGTGCCCATACCCTCTCCACTATCCCTGACTTCTCACTCTCCCCCTCCCCCTCCCCATCTTACCTCAATTTGTTCTGTTCTGCATACCCCGACACATCTCTGTACCGTGCATATAGATACCTCAGCTCCTCCCACTCTCCACTCCCTCTGAGTGCTTTCTTGGACTGCGAACGGGCTGACGGAATTATGTGAAGAGCAAATAGATGCTATCCTACCTTCAATAGAAGTGGGCGGATGTGGCTCTACTGCAGGACACTCATCTTGAATACCTTGAATCCGAGAAACTGCTCTGCAATTGGGTGGAGAGGGTGCTACACAGTAGATGTCTGGCCCCATTGACATTAGTTAATAGGGTGACCAGGAAATGCAGAGTGGCAATATTGCTCCGTAAAACACTGCCCATCACAATTTTTAAGTCCTGGACTGAGGTGGAGGGCAGATATGCCAAACTAAAGGTGGGAGATAGCACGCTGTGTATTGGCTAGGGGCATTAGAGGTAGGAATTAGCATTTAATAAACCTTAGAAAATCACTGAAAAAAACAAAGGTTACAGGGACGTTATAGTTTAGTTCTGAATTTACCAGCACAAAAACATAAAAATTCAGTTGTTTGGACAATTTCAAGTAACTATAATTTACGTCTTAAGGTAACTACAACTCACACCCTCACCATGCACAGCTGATTACCCCCCATATTACATTGATCCCAATGTCTGTTGCATCATTGTTAGTATCACTGCAACATTTGAAATAAAATTATTGATGAGAAAACCGTGCATGCCTTTTTTGTGTTGGTAACAACTATGATGCTGTTTGATAATTTTCCACTAAATGTTCCAAAAAAGAACTACTTTTTGACTAGTTTGTGCAATGGAAATTTTGGGTGATCTGTCCTCTACCGCTGAGAAAAAGGGGTGTCCCTAAATGTGTTTTCACAATTTATTTTTCTATAGGGTACTTTAGACACAGCTACAGTTCAAACGGCTGAATTGATTTGCACCAAATGTGACAGAAAGCTACATTTTGGTCCAGAAAGAAGGCTTTTTGACTTTTGGTGTATAAGTCTGTTCAGTAGTTTTGGAGAAGATAAGGTTAAACCAATGTATATATCATGCAGTGGAAGATCCGCTGAGCCGCCACTATCCTCTGCTTTCAAATTTTTGTATCTACAAGTACTTAAAATGGAAGATTCCCAAAATATCTGCAGAATCAGCTATTGAAAAGAGAAGAAAATGTTGTAGTAAGAGTGTATGCCTATGAATAACCAAAATTAAAAATCCTCATGGGGTTAAATAAACAATGAATTTCCTTTATACATTATGTAATCACATTTCATACAAGTGGGCACGGTTATTAATACAAATATGAAACAACAGAGAAAAACAAATTAATAAAAATTGTTTTAATAAGGAAATCATATACAAACATGACCCAATAGTAACTCGCCACAATATCCCACAATCTTTGGGTCATACAAAACAGTAATCTTGCTGTATGATATAATCAAAGGATAATAGGTATCCAGGTTTTTTCATTTTCACTGACACAATCCAGCCCAAGTGGGCATTTATGATGCTTATTCATTAAAAGACAAAAAATATTCGTTATCATACATAACTTTGTTTGCCACGTCAATCAATGCATATATAAATTAACAGGAAGTATTATACAGGTTAGCGCTAAAAAAGAGGTTCTCCTTATAGGAACTACAGACCTCCTGAAGATTAGGATCAGAACAATCCTTGGATAGCATGGTGTATAAACAGCTACTGTATGAGAATGGCCAAGTGACATTACTATATGTTAATCCAACCACTGCCATGCATGGCCTTTGCTTGTGGCCAGGCCCTGAGGCCAACCTCCTATAAGTACCCATCCTTGGAACTGTGGTTGGATTAACATATAGCAATGAAAATTAATTTACGTTAAAAAAAAACATAGAAATTTACTGAAAAAAACACGGTTACAGGGACAGTGTAGTTAGGAAATAGAATTAAAAAAACATAAACATTCACTTAAAAAACACATGTTAAAGGGGTGTTATAGTTAGGCTCACAATTTAAATGTACAAAACCATAGAAATTTACTTGTTACAGTTAGAGTTATCTCAAGTAACTATAACTCATGCCCTAAGGTAACTATAACTTGTGAACTCACCATCCACTGCTAATTACCCCACAAATTACGGCACTCATAACATCTTTGATGACATCATTCATAATATCAATGTAATATTTGCAGTAGCATGTTTTTATGAAAAAACTGTGCATCGTGGTGGCACAAGTAATAGTTACCTTAGGGTACGAATTATAATTACTTGAGATAACTCTAACTATAACAGGTGAATTTCTGTGAGTTTGTATGTTTAAAATGTGAGTCTAGCTATAACGTCCCTGCAACTTTTACATTTTTTAAGTGAAAAAAAAAATGATGTATATATATTGGAAAGAGGGTTATTTGTAAGGGCAGGTAACTACCTACTCTTAGCAATAGGCCACAAATCCCCACTAGATCCAGTCAAGGTCTCCTTAAATTAATGTTTGCTCAACCCTTGGTATCTTGGCCCTAAAGCAGTTAAGCTTAACTTAGGAGACCAGTGTGTACAGCATTTAATCTCAACAAAACAGTGGATAAGTAAAACACAACACTCAATGAAAATACAACACCCATTTATAAAAATATGATATATTTTTATTTTTAAAATGACACCAAAATGACAAAACCCCAATGTAGGGAAACTGAGATATGAATTTTTAAAGATTAAAAGTAAAACTAGCACTTACAAGCAAATATTGCTCAAAGGGTTAAAAAAAGATGACACTGGAAAGGGACAAAGTCCAGAGTTCAGACCACCCACAGTGTAACACTGTTACACTTACTTTTAGAAGTGTTTCTTGATTCAGGATAGTGGTCCACAGCACCAGCCAAGGGTTCAGAGGCTCTAGTTTGCCTCTTGGTGCCTGGGACTACAACTCCCTCATTGCACCTCTTCAACTTATGGAGCGTTTAACAACAGTGGCTCCAAACTCCTCCAAACGTCTGGATCTCCTTCCATAGGCCCTTATTGGGTCCTTGAAGTGCCCACAAACCTGATCCAAGGTTCCAGAAGCTCTGAGGTGCTCGTTAGGAGTTGGGTCTACAATTTCCAGAATGCACCTAGTCAGAATCCTCAAATGGCACAGGACACTTATCACCTCGGCTCTTCTTGCAAGACTTGATGGAGGGGACTTTGATCAGCTCCTTTTTTACCTGTAGCTTAAAGGGAGTCCACTCCTGATGTTGCAGAAGCAAGACAAAGGGGGTCATTCCGACCATGGCGGTCATGGACCGCCAGGGCCGGGGACGGAGGAAGCACCGCCAACAGGCTGGCGGTGCTTCAGGGGCAATTCTGACCGCGGCGGTAAAGCCGCGGTCAGAAAAGGGAAACCGGCGGTTTCCCGCCGGTTTTCCCCTGCCCCAGGGAATCCTCCACGGCGACGCTGCAAGCAGCGCCGCCATGGGGATTCCGACCCCCTTCACGCCATCCTGTTTCTGGCGGTTTTCACCGCCAGAAACAGGATGGCGGGAACGGGTGTCCTGGGGCCCCTGGGGGCCCCTGCAGTGCCCATGCCACTGCACGGGCACTGCAGGGGCCCCCTAACTCCACCGGCTCCATTCGGAGCCGGCTTCATCGTTGCTGGTGCTTTCCCGCTGGGCGGGCGGTCGGCCTTTTGGCGGTCGCCCGCCAGCCCAGCGGGAAAGTCAAAATGACCGCTGCGGTCATTTGACCGAGGAACGGTCTTTTGGCGGTCACCGCCTGGCGGGGTAGGAATGACCCCCAAAGTCCTTTTCTTGATGAAGCCCAAAGTGTGCAGCTGGTGCAGTCCTTGTGAGTTTAGTTCTTCAGGTGGAGGCCAGGGGTCCAACAGGGCAGTCTTTCTTCTCTAGTATCCTCTTCTAGCAAGGATCTTAATTGTGAGGCAACTGTGTCATATTTATCCTTGGTCTTGAGTTGGGAATCAGGGGAGTGTTCCTATTCCAATTGGGTGCAGGACGACACCTTTCTGGGGTGACCACTTCCTGTGAAGTGTGATAATAATCAATTACAGAAAGCAACATTCTCTAGAAATCCAACATGGAGAAAATTCCTCCTTGGAAATTAGATGTGGCACAGTCCACCCACTTGTGTGGCTAAGTGACTCTAACATCCCCTCTAGCCCCTTTCCTTATCTAATCATGAGGGCTCTGATCTGTCTGGGGGAGCAGGAAATGGGGGAGGTCCAGTCTATGCCCCAAGAGGTTTACCCTCCATTGAAGACCAGTTTGGCTACTCTTTCCCCATCCTGCTCTGCCATCTGCTGCAGCAGTTCTCCTCCCACCAGATGCTTCCCTTTACTAAGCCCAGGCCACTTCACACCTCATTAAGTCTGGCTCAGGCTGCCAGAGGCTGACCAATCAGGAAAGGGCACTACAGGGCTGAATTTGGTAACTTTCAGAAATAGTTCTAAATCGCTTTCACTGTGCTAGGTATGTAGTTATATTAAATTCAACAGTGGAATGTTTTTGGATTTATTATAACATTTCATTTGATATCAAACGTGGTATATTTAGCTTACCACTACTGTAAACTAGATTTTATCATTTTTGACTACAATGGGAAAAATGAATTTGGCTGTTTTTCACATCACCAGGGCTTATAAAACATCTTTTATAAAGTTCCTATGTTTATATCCACTGCATCCAACCATTGGGGTACCTAGGGCAGACCTTAGCAATGGCTTATTTGTAAAAGTAAGGTATTTGGGGACTTTGGTAGTACTTTGAATTCCAAAGTCGAATATGGGGTTATTTTAACTTAAAGGCAGCCAGCAAGGCAGTCCTGCCTTTATAATCACACCAGGGACCACAGCAGTGCACCCAGGGGTATCCTATCTACCCAGGGGTCTCTAAACCTACATGCCCTTCCATATACTAGAGGCTTATAGGTCGGTTGTCAGAGTCAATTATAATTATGTCTATTTTGCATATACCATTCTACGCAGAGCACTGGCCATGGGACTGGTTAGCAGTGCCCAGGGCACAGTCAGAGCCCGAAAACACCCGTATCAGCTAAAAATGGGGCACAAAGTGAGGGGGCTTCTGCAATCAGCCCAGTTTTCCCACAATAGATATATTATATATGTACATGTATATATAAATTCACAAAAAAACAACAAGGGTTGAAGGGGAGTTATAGTTTGGTGAAAATGTCAGTCAAAACATATTTTCAAGTTACAAAACCACAGAAGTTCACTCAATTTACTTCAAGTAACTATAGCCCATGCCCTAAAGTACCTATAACTTGCATTCCCTCCCTGTGATGCCATAAATTATGCAATTTCAGAGGTTGCAATGATATTATCTATGGTGTCACAGAACGTCATGAGTGATGTAATATGGGAGGTAATAAGCAGTGCATGGTGAGGATGTGAGTGGTAGTTATTTCTATGAAAACTGCAGATTTATTAAGTGCAAATATTTATTTACATTCAGTGAAAATTCTGAGACATACATTGTTGTATAATGTATAATGTATGTCTGAGTCACTTACAGGCACTTCAAACTGAAGTATGGTTGTAATCATTGTTAACATTGTGTACATTTCAGAAACATTTCTATGATACTTTTACATAGTTTGGTTCATAGGGCCTGGTAGTGCATGCCTGATAGTTGGATAATGTACAGCCCTGAAGGGGCTGATTTAAATTTCAGTGACAGATGAAGTATTTAACAGGCACATCTCAATGGATATATGACGGGCATGCATGCATTTACCAAGCATGCCTTTAAAACGTGGTCAGTAAAACTCATGTGCCAGTTCCACGCATGCATTTACAATATTTGTTTTTACCATGCATTTGCTTTTACCACGCATGCCTTTACCATGAAAAATACACTTTAAAGGCATGGTTGGTAAAGGCATATGCGTGGTAAAAAGTATAACCCATATATGTATACACACATAGATATTTACGTATTTATATATGTGTATATCTATCTCAAAGTTCACTTTCCCAACCCCAACGGCACCGCTACATATACTTCTGGTCGCACACAAGATGTCGGATTGGAGTTTCCTCTCTCTTCTGGGTACTCGCTATGTGTGGACCAACCACCACACTCCACATTAATGTTCATTTCCCCACTGGCCATGCAGCATATACTTTTCACCGTGCTAGTGGAAACAAAAGCAGTACAGCTCCAAATTCATAAAACCTTTATTTTTTTTAGTTCAAACAGGACAGACCTACGCATTTTGGCTGTAGCCTGCGACAGGGTCTGAACACTCTTAACTGCAAGGTGACATATTTATAAGCACACCTACCCAGCCATAACCATCATTGACTTAAAAACAACTGTAATGCTGACTCACTCCTTTCAAATTGGAAATACATGAGCACCATTTTTGCTCTTGCCTCATACAACTTTGATATAACCATTCTTTTGATTGTTTCAATGTATACATTTTTCTTCATTTATTTCAGTTCATTTTCAATTCCTTACAAGCCATTGCACTCATTTAATATTCCATAAAATACTTTTGAACCTACTAGTCGGCAAGTGACTTAAATGGAAATATTTAAATTATTGAATTCCTTTCCAAGGCACATAAACAAATAAAGTAATTTCGACATATATATCCTAACTGTTGAACCGTTCAAGCTTTCAATCAAAATACTACAATTTGCACAACTATTATTATCTGGGTACCATTCCCGTCATGCAGTACTGGAAAGTACAGTTTACTCCCACTCTCTTTTAAGCCAATTCCTCTCAGAGCAGGGGTTTGAGTACTTAAGGTGCAAAAAAGGATTGAATACATGGTTAGTTTGAAAGTGCAACCGCTCATTGCTATTTTCATTGAGTTAATCTTCATTCGAAATAAAAAAATATCTCTTTTATTTTCTAAAATTCACCCTGACTCTGCTCTATTGTGCATTATTATCTATTAAAGTACTTCTTTCTCAAGTGCTAGATTTCATGAAACCCATGAGAAACTCCTCTGCATTTATGGTAAACTCTTGTCCATTTTACAAACAACTGCTAGTACTCATTTAAAGTGCAACATGCCCCATATTAAAGTGCAAACATATATCACCAGGTCAATTAGTATTCTTTCCACATTTAATATGGCCAATTCAAATTACATATTTAGTTGTTTATTTTTTATAATTTGCAAATACGGATCTGCACATGGCCTTGTTTCTTTCTCAACAAGAACGTGTTCATGTATGAGGTGCCTTCATCCAATATTCCACTACTTTAATATTGATGATTATAAGGTACATATACTTGATTTCACCAACATAACACAGAAAATCATATACAACACATCATGTCTCATGTTAAAGTGCAAATACATTCAGTCAAGCCCATTATTGTGTTATGCATCTCAGATACTCCATTTAAACTCCACAAACTACCTATCATAATTCTTATCTACTTCAGGTGGAAGTCCAAGCAGGAGGAGACCAACACATTACACAGATCAACAATTCTACATCTCTTTTATCTTACATAAAAGCTCTTTAAATCAACTTAAACTGTTTTAATAGTCCTTACAACGGTCATTGCTGATCATCTATAATCCACCCTCCTAAGGTCATCAACACTCAACAGATCAGGGGAGTATATAAGGATCTCACAAATGTACTTGCATTTCAACGTCTGCATTCAGGCCTTATGGGCACCAAGTCCCCATTTCAATAATCTATTTGGACTCAGCCTTTCTAAGTACTTTTTCTCTACTTCCTCCCATGGGATCCAGTAATATGCTCTTGATGCCATAAAAACATAGTTGCCACATTTTTCCATCATGTACTTCCCAAAGATGTTTGGAGACACTATATGAAAAGAATCTATTCTTAACTGCTTGCATATGTTGTAAAATTTGCAGCTTTTATTTGCTTACTGTGCTCCCAATATATTTCTTCCCACAAACGCATTCAAGTACATAGACAACAAAGTTGGTTCACATGTTATCATCTCTTGAATCTCCAAACATTTGCCATTTTGTGTCTTAAACTTTCATCTGTTACTTGCAATAGGGCATCCTTTGCACTTCTGGAATTTCCAAAACCTTTCCTTTTTCCAGTTAACTAACGAGAACCTACAGATTTGTTCTCTAATTGTGGTCTCATACAACTTCTTACCGGCCAATCCCCCAAGGAGGGAGTCTTTTGATATGGAATACTGGTATATTCTGGCAGTAGCTCATTCGAAATCTCATCCATTTTCAAGCTCTTCCAGTTACAACATACTTGATTTCCCAATTCTTCACTTCTCGTTTTGTAATCCGCTCTTCTCATCGTCTCTGCTTTGCCATTTCAAATGTGCCTTGAAGGACAGCCTGCGGAAACCCCGGTTCTCAAACTCTTTTATCCATTAGTGTTCCTTTTTTCAAATTCATCCATTTCTGAGCAGTTTCTCCTTGCACAGAGAAAGTCCCCATAAGGGACACTCCATTTCAAAGCTCTCAGGTGGCCACTATTTGTATGATGTGTGAGGTTACTACTTGTGCTTTTCCTGTAAATTCTAGTTCAATCTTTGTTAATGTAAACTCTGATATTCAAGAAAGTGATTTCATTTTTCCTTATTTCCTGTGTGAAATTAGGTTTTGTGAATTTCCATTCAGCAATAAGATGAACATCTTCAACTCATCTCTCTCTCTCCCTCCAATATGACAAATATGTCATCAATGTATCCTGTCCATAAAATAACTTTCCAAATCTGCTCAAAGTTCTGGCCATCCCAGAAGACTCCTGCTTCCCACCAACTCATGGTGAGATTTGCATAAGTTGGTGCAAATGAAGTTCCCATAGCGGTTCCATGTACATGCAAGAAACACTGACCATTGAAATACATTGTGAGTTAAACAAAACTCCACCATTTCCAGTAACATATCAGAATGCTCCAAAAAGGACACCAACTGAGATTTTAAATAATGCTCACAGGCTTTCAAACGATCCTCATGTTGTTTTGAAATATAGAGTGACACTACGTCAACAGTCACCCTCCAATAGTTCTGCTTCCAAGGTATCCCTTCTATTTTATTTATAAAAATCCTGCAAATCCCTCTGGTACGATGGTACTGTTTTTCCAAAGGGAAACAAAAACCCATCTGTAAACCTTGAAATTTTTCCAACAGGGCACCAATTGAAACTAACAATGGGCCTGCCTGATGGGTTCATTGTATCCTTCAGAATCTTTGGTAAGAAATATATCATCAGTGCTTTTGGATGCTCCTTTCTCAAATATAGATATTCCTCATCATCCAACAGCCCTTCAGAGTTCAAAAGTGTTTTAGCTTTTCATTAAGATTACTGTATACTTTTTCGTAGGATCATTCTGAAGTTTCATGTCATGTTCTTTGTTATCCAATTGCCTGTTTGCTTCACCTATTTATTTCATTTTACTGAGCACTACAATATTCCCACCCTTATTGGATGGTTTGGTGATAATGTTTTCAGCAGATTCAAGATCCTGTAGTGCAATCATATCTTTTTTTTTCATATTTCCCTTCTTCTGTGTATGTTTCTTCTTTCATTCACCATTCTTCCTGTGGAGCTCCTCAGTCATCAGCTCCTGAAAGATATCTATCATATTTCTGGTTGGCAATTGTGGGCAGAATTTTGATTTTGGATGACATCTGCTTTCCCCAGCTCTATCCATCTATATTCCTGCCAGATCACATATCTTTAGCTCAGACATCTGATCCAGACTTGCTGTTATGATGTCCCCTTCCATTTCTTACTCCAACAACATCAATGTTTTTAATTTAGGGAGAAATGTCCTTTTCAACTTTAATTTCCTGGAGAATTTTTACAAATCAATTCCTGTATATGCTAGACTCATGTTAACATCAGGGCAAAATGACAGTCTCCTGTTTAAAACAGAGGCAGCCACCTGCAGAGGTACAGAGCTGCACCCTGACCTCCATACGGTACTTGTGATACTAAACACCGTGGTGGGCGCCTCAAATTTTGACCAAAGAACTTTTCAAGGGACTCCCCCAAGCCACTCTCTCGCTTTCCACCAGCATGGCCAAACGCAGTGCCATGGGGAAAGCCTGATTATACACCCAGGAAGGCTGTTTAGGGCTCCAACCTTTTAGCGGCACTTCCAACAGCCCATCTCATCGTGGAGGTTGCCTGAACAAGCATCTGGCAGACCGCTCTAGAGGCCCTCCCAAACAACTCCCAACACGGGTGAGTTTTCTCAGAATGGGACTCAGTGCTTGAACTTCGGTCTGTACGGGGGGGCTGGACCGCAGCCTAAAGTGAGTGCCCCAGCAGCCCCCCCTGTGGACCAATCAGTACAATAAGACTCTGGCAGAGCCTGTTGTAGCCCCAAATTCCTGGCTGCTTATGTGCCTGGCAGCATTCTACACCGGGGGGGAGACTGACCTATACCTCAGAACCACCTTTAGCCTAGACAGGGCTCAGCAGCAGCAGGAGAGACTTGACTACTCTCCGTAAGGTTGCCCCAGGGTTGCCTCCTTTTACCACTGAACACCACCTACTCCCCTTCTGAGAGGAGTGGCACCACTTGAGTTACTCACGTCACTCTGGTCCTGAGGCAGTGCCCAGCCTCAGGATCATTTATCAGATCATTTACGGATTTCTCCTTTAAATGGGGGCACCGGCCTGGATGAGGAGCATTGTTCTAACGCCCCCCTTAAGCACCCTTGTGAGTCCATTGTCACGTTGGGGTGCCATTAGCCATCTCCAATTGTAGTGATCAGCTTGCAGACTGAGGCTCTGTATGTTGGGGGCAGCCGGGGGCCTTTCACAGTGACTTGCCCACTACCTACAAACTCAGTTGGTGGGTGTCACCCTCACCACAACTGGATGCCAGCTGCAAAAAATTCTGCTTTTGTTCTCTCTCTACCCACTACAACTGTCACACACGGCGTCGGTGCACCTCTGACTGTTGAATGGTACCATCAGGTGCAGATCTGTACCAGGACTACGTGACCCTTGCATCTTGCTCACCACCCAAGTCCCCACTGAGCTGCTGCCAACAGTCCTTCTCGGAGATGCCCTCTGAAAAACCTGGTAGCAAGCCTACCGGTAAACCTGCACGACATCTGCTATTTATGATAGCCCTACTCCAGGCACACCCTGTGGCGGCCACAAAGGGACTGTCGATGTCTGGCTGGCCTGACAAACCTGTGGGTTTGAAGCAGGACTCCACCATGGATCACATCATCCAGAAAATCATGGCGGTGGGGGGCAGGCTGGAAGGAATGGACTCTAACATCTCTGTGCTCACGGCTGAGACTAAATCCATTTGCATAGATATTGTGGGATTCCAGAATCATGTGATGGACCAGGTGCCTCATATCTTGGTGGTGGAGTTTCGACTCAATACTTTACCAGAAAGGGATCAAGGACTCCTTTTTCTCCGCAGCAAGGTCATCGATCGGAAGGACAGAAGTCGCAGTGACAATGTCCGCTTCTTCTGCTTTCAGGAACGTGCAGAGGGATCGGACATTAAAAGGATTTTTAAAGAATATCCTCCCACACTCACTGGCCTCACCTTTGAACCACCCTTGGAGCTCCAGATGACACATCTGCTGGGTCCATTACAGCAGGGCGGATCATCACGCCCTCATCCCATCATTGCCTGCTTCCTGCGACACGAGCAGGCTAGATAGCTCCTCTCTGCGGCTCATTCACTTGGTCCATACCGCCATAAAGTTATGCATTGTCTCAGATTTCTCTAGGGAGACCAATGACGGCCGTAAAGCCTTCCTCTCTTCCCAGGCCCATCTTCATCACCTGGGCATCAAATATGGCCTATTTGAACAAGCCCGGATGTGGATCATGAAGGATAGCACCTCAAGGGATTTTTACAAACAGAAGGATCTGCATCTCGTCGTAGATGAACTTACACCGCAGGACATGGATGCTGCATGCTCGATTCCCCCCTACACTTGCAGCAGAGTGGCCCCATGGCCCCCAGTCTTACCTTGCCCACAAGCACGGATGAAGCCACATCGACTGTGGTCCACACCACAGAGAAAGGGTCACTGAGAGAGCCTCTAGGCCCCACAATGACAGAGACCTGGTGCTCCTTGCAGTGGCCCACCTTACTCGCAACCAGGACAGGGACAAATCATGATCACCACTGAAGCCTTCCCCCGATCCAGGCTGAGGTACCTCTCTAGCATTTTAAACTTTGGTAATGTTGCTGCCGTGGAGTGATTGCTGGGGCTGGTGTCCTGCACTCATTGGATGGCTGAGTAGCCTGACGAATGTATGTCGGAACGACACCTGGTGGAACAACGAGTGCCTGAACAACGAGGTCGGAACAACGACCTCATTGTTACCACTAATGCCTTTACCACGAATGCCTTAACAACGGTTTTTCATTGTAAAGGCATTAGCAATAGGCATCCATTGTTCCTGAACGCGTCACCCGACCCCCCCACCCGCCCCAAAACCTAAACCCCGACCCCTGACCCCGCCCCAAAACCTAAAACCCCCTGACCACCCAACCCCGCCCCAGAACCTAAAACACCACGACCCCCTGCCCCAAAACCTAAAACACCAACCCCCCACCCCTGCCCCAAAACCTGAAACAGCCCGACCCCCTCCCGCCCCAAAACCTGAAACACCCCGACCCCCCACCCCACCACAAAACCTAAAACACCCCGACCCCCTACCCCGCCCCAAAACCTGAATCACCCCCACCCCACCCCAAAACCTAAAACACCCCAACCCCCCACCCTGCCCCAAAACCTAAAACACCCCGACCCCCTCCCCAAAACCTAAAACACCCCGACCCCCCACCCCAACCCAAAACCTGAAACACCCCGACCCCCCACCCCACCCCAAAACCTAAAACACCCTGATCCCCCACCCCGTCCCAAAACCTAAAACACCCCGACCCCCCACCCCAGCCCCACTTACCTGAGTCGTCGCCTCATCGTCCACGTCGTCCTCCTCAGCCGACTCCCTTGTTTGTGCCTTAACCACGCATGTACGTTGTTCAGCACCTGCATGGTTAAGGCACAAAACATCGAAGTCGTGGTTAAAGAAAGCGTTGTTCCGCTTTCGTTAACCAGGACTTCGTTGTTTAGGAGTCGGCGTTCAGGGCGTTTCCCAGCCTGGCGCATGAACATTTACGCACTGTTTGTTCTGCTCTGCACCCTGTCTTAGCCTTGTCCCTCCTGGGACTGGCACTGCGTTTCATCCTCTATACTCCCCTTTTATTTCTACCCTGATGTTCCCTGCAGCTTCCCTCCCCCCTTACTCCCTCGCTATCCTCTCTTTTGCTCCTTCACTTGTTCAGGCTCAGGTGAGTCTGCTGATCATTGCTACCTCCTTCAGGTATGCTTTGAATTACTGATGTTTAAAACACAGCATGGCACTTGTCTGTTTCACATGTTTACCCAGGTATGTTGATCAAGTGGTTACTTGTTTGTGCTGCAGGTATATTTATATTACCCTAGAAGATGTTCTTTCGGCATTACTGCCCCTCTCCCAATATCTCTCCTGCTAAGGATTACATTGACGTCAGGCTCAACCCTATATGGGACCCCGTGGGATTCTGACTGCCACGGTACCATACCTTGGTTAGTTGGCACCCCTCCACAACCACTACCGCCCCCCCACAGCCCTCGCTATCCCGACCGTGTAGCTCCACAGGTACCCTCTCACAAAACATAGGTAATGGCTTTGATATACCATCCCATTATGACGAGACTCTGTAGCCTCCGGCAGCCTTCCCAACTAGCCCCCTGATACCGCCGGTTCCTCCCCTATTTCTCCCTACTAAAGTCCTTGAATGTCCTCTCTCTCTACATCTGCCCTGCCTCCCGGGGGTTCCTGCCCAGCGCACTTCTCAGACCCACAGTTTACAGATCTTGGGGGTCATTACAACATTGGCGGTAAAAGCTGCTTATCGCCATGCAGAAGACCGCCAACACACCGCCGCTGCCGCGGAATTCTGCCACAGCTATTATGACCCACAGCTCGGAATCCGCCAAAATTTAGACACCCACACAAGTCCGCCACACCAAAGGTTAGTGATAAACTGGAGAGAACTAAACCTCCACTGTCACGCCAACAGGAATACGCCCACACCATCACGACCCACTAATCCACGCGGCGGTCTTTCAACCACGATATTCCATTGGCGGTACACACCGCCGCGCTCAAAATACACACACATATACAAAACACAAACACATTGGACAATTCCAGATACACACACCTGATACACATACACACATCACTCCCACACACTCAATACAATAAAAAAACACACACCCACATCACCCACAAACCCCTACAACCACAATTGCGACTGAAGGCCAGAGAGAGACACCACCATCTACAAACTAGCATCCACAGGCACTCAACACCATCACTCACACAACATCCACGCACAAAACACCACACAACCCTAAACATTACCCCACACATCACAACACATACCACCCCACACATCACCCACACCACCCCATGGCACCGCAAAGACACCCCAGGTTTTCTGAGGAGGAGCTCAGGGTCATGGTGGAGGAAATCATCCGGGTAGAGCCACAGCTATTCGGATCACAGGTGCAGCACACCATCATAGCTAGGAAGATGGAGCTATGGCGCAGAATCATGGACAGGGTCAACGCAGTGGAACAGCACCCAAGAACATGGGATGGCATCAGGAAGAGGTGGAAGGACCTACGGGGGAAGGAACGTTCCGTGGTCTCAAGATACCAGATTGAAGTTCAGAGGACTGGCGGCGGACCCCCACCTCCTCCCCCACAACTAACAACATGGGAGGAGCAGGTCTTGGCTCTACTGCATCCTGAGGGCCTTGCAGAAGTAGCTGGAGGAATGGACTCTGGTAAGTCAAATCTTTACTACTTTACCCCCCACCCTACCTGCATGCTATCATATACCCCCACCCACGCCCTTACCCCCATCACTCCAACTCCTCACAGATGTCCCACTATCACAAACCATACATCCCAACACCAAGCCCTGCATGCAACACCAAAGCATGGCCACTGCACATACCCACACACACCCCTAAACAATTATCACACAAGGTCCCACACAAGAATGCAAGCACTGGGGTACAGGGTCACACACCCATTGCACACCATGGCACACACAGATGCAATAATCATGCCTTTGCACCCCTGCAGGACCCCTACCCAACGTCACCGGACAGGAGGGTCCAGACATGTCCACTCCATCCACAGAAGAGGCCCACAGTGATGACAGCAGCTCTGTCCAACTGGATCAAGGTGACCAGCCTGGCCCATCTGGGACCTCGGGACAGTCGGTTCCCCTCACACAGTCACAGGCCACTACAGAGATTCCCCCCTCTGGAAACACCAGCACAGCACCCACCCAGCAGGCCCATACCTCTGTCCCCAGGGCACGTCAAGCAGCTGTGTGTCCACCACTACAGGGAACCCAGGCTAACCCACCACCCCTACAACACCAGGGACCTGGGGGCAGTGGTAGTGGGCACACGGTTCAGGGGACAGAGGCCCAGGAACACAGGGAAACTTGGAGGGCTGCTGTGCAACAGGGGGAGGACAGGCCCAGGGAACCCACTCTCCACGAGGCCCTCTCCAACATCATGGGAGCCTACCACCATTCCCAGGAGACAATGGCAACGGTACTGTCCAAGCGGCTGCAGGAGGAACAGTATTTGGGGTTCAGGGAGGAACTCAAATCCATCAATACCACCCTGGGCACCATTGTAGGGGTGCTGAAGGAACTCGTCAACACCAGGAGGGACACTGTGGAACAACAAGGGGCCCCTGACACTAGCCTGGACGATGAACTGCCCACCACCTCTGCCGGCGCTAGTGGACAGGAGGCACCGCCACAGGACCACAACAGCAGCACCCCACCCCCTGCAGATGGAGAACCATCCCGCAAACGGTGCCTGAGATCCAGGACAAAGACAGAGAACAATGCCAAGACCCCGCCAAGAAATGAAACCACCCTGATTGTCATCCTTCTGTCCCACTTTGTCACCCTACCGATCCTTAAACTGCCCCAGCTCCACTTCCTATGCCCCTTTGGACAATGCACCTGTTAGACTAATAGACTGGACTCTGCCATGGACATTCCTCCACCATCACCCCTGACCATTTTACAACACCCTCCAATATTTAGCCCTCAAATAAACACCCTTAAAGCACAAAACAATCTGGAGTCAGTCTGTGCTTTCGAAAATGTGTATTTGCAATAACTGTTGAAAAATGCTATATCCAATGTATTGTCAACATACCTATGTCACACAGCTCTAGTCCATGCGGAAACAAAGCAGGTGTCACACAGTGGGACCCACATCTGTGAAATTGAAAGGGAAAGTGACAACTCAGGGTCCATACACTGGTTGAAAGTGACAGACAGATGAGAGGCAGAACAATTATATCAGATGTAGCAGGCAGTGATGTCTTCTTACCTGTGTCTCACTGGAAGTATTGATAAATCACCGTGTTTCGGTTGTCTATGTCCTCTTCTTCTGCTTCTTCATCTTCACTGTCCACAGGCTCCACAGCTGCCACAACACCTCCATCTGGACCATCCTCCTGCAGAAAAGGCACCTGTCGTCGCAAAGCCAAGTTGTGAAGCATGCAGCAGTCCACGATGATCTGGCACACCTTCTTTGGTGAGTAGAATAGGGAACCACCTGTCATTTGGAGGCACCGGAACCTGGCCTTCAGGAGGCCGAAGGTTCTTTCTATAATCCTCCTAGTTCGCCCATGTGCCTCATTGTAGCGTTCCTCTGCCCTTGTCCTGGGATTCCTCTCTGGGGTCAGTAGCCATGACAGGTTGGGGTAACCAGAGTCACCTGCAAATGTTGAGGGACAACTGTTAGACACACACTAACCCGCAGGGACATCCCCAGACCCATACACCTAGTCACACTGTATAGGGTCCATGTCCTCACCAATAGCCACACACGGTGCCTCTGGAGTTGCCCCATCACATAAGGGATGCTGTTATTCCTCAAAATGTAAGCGTCATGCACTGAGCCAGGAAACTTGACATTCACATGGGAGATGTAGTGGTCGGCCAAACGCACCATCTGCACATTCATCGAATGGTAACTCTTCCGGTTTCTGTACACCTGTTCACTCCTGCGGGGGGGACCAAGGCCACATGTGTCCCATCAATGGCACCTATGATGTTGGGGATATATCCCAGGGCATAGAAGTCACCTTTCACTGTAGGCAAATCCCCCACCGGAGGGAAAACGATGTAGCTCCGCATGTGTTTCTGCAGGGCAGACAACACTCTGGAGAACACGTTGGAGAACATACAAAAAGAAAAAGAGAGCACACTGCCTTGCATTCAAGCTTAAAATAGCCCCAAGGCATCATGGTAAATGCAGTAATTCAAATATAATGGGGAGAATTTTTCAAAAAATTATTCACCCTAAGTAGGTGCAGGAAGTGCTGTATCGCTGTAGAAAGTCTTTCACTTAAGGTAGGTGCAGCGAGTGCCGTATCTCTGGACACGTGATTCTGGCTTTCGGCTGTCATCAGCAGAGAGCGTATGTAACTGAAGGGGTCGCTTGAAATGCTGCCAAACGTCTTCACAGATTTTTGTACCACTCAGTAGGCGCACAGGTGCATCACTAGTGCTTGTCAGCAAGAGGCTCACGGGAGCCGTCATTTAGACAACCAAAAAGAAAAAGGGAGCACACTGCCTTGCATTCAAGTGGAAAATAGCCCCAAGGCAATTTGGAGTACATAGGCTGGGACATCCCTGATGCTATGGCCACTGTAGTTTGAAAAGACCCAGTTTCCAGGAAATGGAGTACTGACAGGACCTGCGCTACAGGGGGGATTCCTGCGGGATGGCGGATAGCTCACATCAGGTCTGGCTCCAACTGGGCACACAGTTCCAGGATTATGGCACGATCAAGTCTGTAGGTGACAATTGCATGTCGCTCCTCCATTGTCGACAGGTCCACCAGCAGTCTGTACACCGGAGGATGCCGCCATCTCCTCACCTGCCCCAGCGGACGTGCTCTATGGAGGAGAACAACGAGCAGAGAGTCAACCAACACTGAGGTACGTAAATACAACTTTATTCTACAATTTCTTAAACAGCTATGTGCCTGTATTAGTGTGTATGCAAGGCCTAGATATGTGTGGCGCAGTTCAAATTAATGCCATGTGGCCCCTGAAATGGGGTCTGCCTGACCTGTAATGTGGGACAAGGGGATATGAGGTAACTGCGCTGGCATTGTACACCGTCGCGGTAGGCGGTCGAAGACCGCGGTGCAATCCTGCATTGGTTAACATTGGACCCTATGGGTCCCCGGAGCCAATGACGATGTACGCCGGCGGTGATGGTACGCACCGCCATTTTCTCTCTGTTCACTCACTTGATACCTGATCTTCGACAGGAGAGGACCTACACTGCAAGAGCTGCTGTGACCTCAGCCTGGAAGAGACAATGGCTCATATGTCTGGGGAAAGGGCCCCTGCCTTCAGCACGGAGGAGTTGGAGAAACTAGTGGATGGGGTCCTACCCCAGTACACGCTCCTCTACGGTCCTCCCGACAAACAGGTGGGTACACTGTGAGCATGCCGAATGGGCAATGCCTGTGTGGAGTGGTGTGGATGGAAGATAGGGGGGGAGAATGAGGCATGCATGAAACGACGGTGAGTGCATGTGCGTCATGGCAAGGGTAGGAATGCGGGCCAATGACTGTGACGGTGCAGACGGTTATATCTTCTCATTTTCCCCTGTACTATTCCTGTAGGTCAGCGCCCACCAGAAGAAGGATATTTGGCGTGCCATCGCCAAGGAAGTCTGGACCCTGGGGGTCCATCACAGACGGAGCACCCACTACCGGAAAAGATGGGAGGACATTCGCCGCTGGAGCAAGAAGACGGCAGAGGCCCAGCTGGGGATGGCCTCCCAACGTGGGAGGGGTGCCCGTCGCACCATGACCCCCCTGATGTTCTGGATCCTGGCGGTGGCGTATCCGGAGTTTGATGGGCACTTGAGGGCATCACAGCAGCCACAAGGGGATGAGTACACTCTCATTCAGCTGATGCAGCGCACATTGGAGGTGTCTGGGTGGGGGAGGTGGGCTGTGGGTTCCCCTATGCCAGGGCTAGTTTAGTAGGTAAGGTCCCTTCGTAAGGCAGGCCATGTGGTACCCCACCCCACCTATGTTCAGAGCCAAATACACCTAGTCAGGCTCCTGTGACTTCCATGTGTGCAGCAATCGGGCATAGGCCTTGTACCCCATGTCCCTGTGATTAATTAGGGAACTCAAAGTGCACGGCGTAGTGCAGGGCGCTTCTGTGTCTGTAGTGTCCACGGTAGCGGTATTGCATGCACTCAACATGCCTTTCTTCTTCCCCCCCCCCTTTTGTGGTCTCCCTGTTCTTGTGCATTAGCATCATCAGGCAGAGGAGCAGTGGCACCGGAGCAGGAGGGAGCTGCATCCCACATGTCCCTGGAGGGTGACACAATGGAGTCAGAAGCCACCAGTGGGATGGAGGGCGAGGGGAGCTCCATGGTGGGGACAGGAGCTGAGACCAGCAACACGGACTCCTCCTCTGATGGGAGCTCCCTTGCGGTGGCGGGCCCTACCAACACCGCCCTCCCAGCAGCCCCTCAGTGTGTGCCCTGTGGCCGTTCACCCAGGAGGGTGGGCATCTCCTTCGCCCCAGGCACCTCAGCCCCTGCCCCAGTCAGCCCTGCTGCCCTCATTGAGGAGGCCATTGACCTCCTCAGGTCCCTCACTGTTGGGCAGTCTACCATTTTAAATGCCATCCAGGGTGCAGAGAGGCAGTTGCAACTGACCAATGCATACCTGGAGGTCATTCATTCTGGCCAGGAAGCCCAACAGAGAGCATTTCAGGCTCTGGCCTCAGTACTGATGGCAGCCATTGTCCCTGTGTCCAGCCTCCCCCCTCCAACCTCCTCCACCCAGACCCAATCCCCTGTACATCAGCCTATCCCAAGCACACCATCAGACCAGCATGCACACACATCAACACACAAGAGTGGCTCAGGCAAACAGAAGCACCACACATCCCACAGGCACTCACACAAGCATCATACCCATGCACACATACCAACATCCACTGCCTCCACTGTGTCCCCCTCCTCCTCATCTCCCTCCTCCATCCCTGTCTTGTCTCCACTCACACCTGCATGCACTACATCTTCAGCCACTGCGTCCATCACCAGCACATCCATCACCACACCCCGCTCACTTGCACTCACAACCCCCACTACCATTCACACATCCCCAGTGTCCTCTCCCAGTGTGTCTGTGAGCCCACCTCCCAAGGTACACAAACGCAGCCACACACCCACCCAACAGCCATCCACCTCACGACAGCCTCCAGCCCATGCACCTTCACACAAAGTCAGCAAACGTACACCTCCTACAACCACTACCTCTTCCTCCACTCCCAAACCCCCTCCATCTACCCATCCCAGTGTGTCCCAAAAACTTTTCCCGTTCAACCTTGACCTCATCCCCTCACCTCCCCAACCCCTTCAGTCCCCTAGGTCCCGCCTTTCCAGGCCCCAACCCAGCACCTCAGCCACAACATC
Organism: Pleurodeles waltl; assembly: GCF_031143425.1. NCBI lineage: Eukaryota > Metazoa > Chordata > Amphibia > Caudata > Salamandridae > Pleurodeles > Pleurodeles waltl. Next base: position 556,544,955 of record NC_090445.1, on the reverse strand, counting down.
AGCGGGAACAGTGGTGCCAGCAGTAACCGGCTTCTGGAGTGTGCCGAGCAGCAGGGCAACCAGTGTGCCAAGGAGCCAGACCACGGACAGTCCCCCTCCTCAAAAGCATAAAAAGTTGGCCACTGCCCGGCGGGAGAGAGGCAAAACATCTACCACCAAAGCCTCTCCCGGGAGTACAGTTGGGAGTGGGAAGACAGCTGCGCCACCATCCAAGGTGGGGAAGGGGCCCAGAAAAACATGCAAGTCGCCAAAAACCTGCACTGCGGATAAGACCGCCACAAGCACTGCTGCCAAGGACACCGCCGCCACCAGCACCGCTGCCAAGGACACTGCCGCCACCAGCACCGATGCCAAGGACACCGCTGCCACCAGCACAGCTGCCAAGGACACTGCCGCCACAAGCACTGCTTCACAGGACACCACTGCCACCAGCACCGCTGCCAAGGACACCGCCGCCACCAGCACTGCTGCCAAGGACACCGCCGCCACAAGCACCGCTTCACAGGATACCACCGCCACAAGTACCGTTTCACAGGACACCGCCGACACCAGCACCTCAGGCCAATGAGCGCCAAAAGCTCCGACGCTACTGAGGCCACCACGAGCAGGATGAAGCACTCTGGGCACAAAGCCCCCTCCAGAGCCAGTGGAGAAAGGCATCCATTACCTCAGTCCTTGGCAGGATGAAGCACTCTGGGCACAAAGCCCCCTCCAGAACCAGTGGAGTATCACATCCACTACCTGAGTCCTTGGCAGGATGAAGCACTCTGGGCACAAAGCCCCCTCCAGAACCAGAGGAGAAAGTCATCCACTACCTCAGTCCTTGGCAGGATGAAGCACTCTGGGCACAAAGCCCCTTCCAGAACCTGTGGAGACTGTTATCCACTTGAGAGACTGTGGCTTTGCACTTCCCAGGATAAAGCAGTGGCCAACCCACCCACTGAAAAGACTTGAGAGACTGTGGCTTTGCACTCCCCAGGATAAAGCAGTGGGCAAACCAACCACCCACTGGAAAGACTTGAGAGACTGTGGCTTTGCACTCCCCAGGATAAAGCAGTGGGCAAACCACCCACTGAAAAGACTTGAGAGACTGTGGCTTTGCACTCCCCAGGATAAAGCAGTGGGCAAACCACCCACTGAAAAGACTTGAGAGACTGTGGCTTTGCACTCTCCAGGATGCAGCAGTGGGCAAACCACCCACTTGAGAGACTTGTGAGACTGTGGCTTTGCACTCATCAGGATGCAGCAGTGGGCAAACCACCCACTTGAGAGACTTGTGAGACTGTGGCTTTGCACTCCCCAGGATAAAGCAGTGGGCAAACCACCCACTGAAAAGACTTTAGAGGCTGTGGCTTTGCACTCCCCAGGATAAAGCAGTGGGCAACCCACCCACTGAAAAGACTTGAGAGAATGTGGCTTTGCACTCCCCAGGATAAAGCAGTGTGAAAACCACCCACTGAAAAGACTTGAGAGACTGTGGCTTTGCACTCCCCAGGATGCAACAGTGGGCAAACCACCCACTTGAGAGACTTGTGAGTTTGTGACTTTGCATTCCCCAGGATTAAGCAGTGGGCATGGAGCCCCCACGTGGATCTGGCATCGTGCACTCATCCGGCTGAGGTGCCTCCCCTTCCCTTCCCCCTGAGGTGTCTGTTGTATTTCTATCTGATGCCCCAGCAGTGTTCTCTCCATTTTGATCGGGTATCTTGTATGGGCCTCTTCCATGCATTTTGGGCCCAGTGGTCCACGGACTTTAATGGTGGAATACCTTGTACTTGTATTCTTGGTGTATATATATGTTGATAGAGTATATATATATTTTTTTAATTACTGTATTTCAATAGATTACAAACGTTCAACTAATTTCCTTTTGTCCTTGCATTTTTCCAGGGTGGGTTGGGGGTTGTAAATGTAATGTATCAACATGTACTTGTGCGTGTGTTGTAGTGGGTGAGGGTGTTGCATGTTGCGTGTGTGTGTCACTCTTTTTTCCCTGCCCCCTCCCCTGTGTCGTAGGTGCAGTACTCACTGTGGTCTTCGCTGCCGTCTTTGATGTTCCTGGTAGAGGAGCAGGAAGACAAAGACTGGGAGAATCTGGAGTTCCGGTTCCATGGCGTCATAGTTCCTCGTGGGGTGTGTAGAGGTGAGCGCTTTCCCTTCCAAGTCCTCTTTCTGCAGTGTTTTTGTTCACGGTGAATCCGCCCTGGAAAAGGTGGCGGATTGGACTGTTGTAATACTGTGGGCAGTACATTAGGTTACGCCTGTCTGTTGGCGGTTACCGCTGCGGTGTTTGTTTGTACCGCCGTGGTGGTCGGAGTGTTAAAGTGGGTGTCTATGTTGGCAGTTTCCGCCACGGTCGTGATTCCATTTTTTTTACCCGTTGCCTGTTGGCGGTTTTACCGCCGCTTTAACACCGACCGCCATGGTTGTAATGACCCCCATAGACTCTTGACGCTCTCCCCGGCCTAGTCCTGGGCTACCCTCTCCGGCTACTTTTTCTTCCCTATCTCCTTCCCTAGTACTACACCACATCTGACTTTACTCACTCCCCCACCCCATCTTCTCTCCACCTATGTCCTCTGACATTATTCTACTCCATTACATCCCTTACCCTTTTTCCTCTATACCCTTACTGTGGCTTTCACCCCCCCCCGATTGGGTCCTTGGGTTTCCTCCTCCCCAAGGCCTCTTTCGTCCTCCTCTTCTTCTTGGTGCCCATACCCTCTCCACTATCCCTGACTTCTCACTCTCCCCCTCCCCCTCCCCATCTTACCTCACTTTGTTATGTTCTGCACACCCCAACACATCTCTGTACCGTGCATATGGCTACCTCAGCTCCTCCCACTCTCCACTCCCTCTGAGTGCTTTCTTGGACTGTGAACGGGCTGACGGAATTATGTGAAGAGCAACTGCAGAGTGGCAATATTGCTCCGTAAAACACTGCCCATCACAATTTTTAAGTCCTGGACTGAGGTGGAGGGCAGATATGCCAAACTAAAGGTGGGAGATAGCACGCTTTGTATTGGCTCAGTATATGCATTCACGGGTCCCAAACGCTCCTTTTTCCTTCAACTCCACCTCCTCATAGAGATCGAAGCCTCTCTGTATTTATTTGGGAGTGATTGGAATCTCACCAGCAATGCAATACTCAACCAATACTCAACTCACCAATTCAGAGCCCTGCTTGGGGATGTGCTCTCAGATCACAGTCTAGTGATCACTGGAGACAGGGAGTTTACTTTTCTGTCATCCATTCACGGCACACAAACACATTTGGATTATTTCTTAGTCTCGCAGAGACTGGTGTCCCACATCCAGGACTCCTGCGTCCACACCACTGCTCTCTCCGACCACGCTCCAGTCCTCTTGTCTGTAGAGCTAGGTCTTATCAACCCAGGTCGTAAACCTTGGCATCTACTAGTACAACGTTATTGAACCGCCCAGTGCAAATTGCAGTTGAAAACGCATATCACCACCCATGTAGAGGACAAGAAGGGCTAAGTGGTGTCCCAGAGGGTGATGTGGACAGCTGTGAAGGCAAATTATGTGCGATGCAGCACTGGCTAACAAATAACAGGTGGCTCATCAAAAGAATGAGAAATTGCTGTCACATCCCTCACCCGTTGCTACACAGCCCATCCCACACTATCTAACAACTGTTGTTCTGAATAGGCCAGAGAAGCTCTCAATTAACTTTTCACATCAAAGGCGGAGTATGTGCTAATGCGCCTCAAAGGCCGCCACTATGAACAAGGGGAAAAGCTGTACGTCTCCTGGTGGCCCAATTGTGCCAAATAGGGTTGGCACAGGCAGTCCCTCCCTTCCACTCCTCGAGCGGTGTGCTCCTACCCACCCTCAAGAGAAAGTTAACAAGTTTGAATGCCTTTTATCAAATGCTCCATATCCCTGAAACAACAGTTGATGTAGACCACATAGAGGCGTTTCTGGATAGCATACAGCTGCCCAGTCTTTCTGAGGAAGGTAGTGCTCTCCTCGAGGGTGAGATCAGCAAAAGAGAAATTGCACAAGCCATTTCCAAAATTCTGTACCACAAGGCGCCTGGGGATGACGGCTTCCCCATGGAATTCTATAAATGGGCCTGAGAGGAGGTCATCCACTCCCTCTATGAAGCCTTCCGAGAGGCTGTTCAGGTGGGTTCCTTATGCCCATTTTCACCAGGCCAGTCATAGCAGTCCTCCCCAAACCAGTTATTGTCCCATCTCACTTCTGAACGGTGACATCAAGATCCTTGCTAGTGTGCTGACAGCCTTCCTCCATAAGTTAATCCTGTCCCTGGTGCACAACACCCAAGTGGGATTTGTACAGGGACACACTTCTAGAAATCATCTTCGCACCCTTTTGCTTTTCCTTTGGGAGGCCAGGGATCTACCGGAGGAAGCTTCAGGGCTCTCCCTTGATGATGAGAAGGCATTCAATTGTACAGATTGGGCATACCTCTTCGCTACCTTATGCCTCGGGATCAATTCATCGCCAAAATTCGACTATTATACGACCACCACATTGCCCAGGTTAACTGTGACAGCTTTCTTTCCGATCCATTCCCCATACAGAGGGAAGCACGACAAGCTGCCCGGTTTTGCCACTTTTGTTCTTGTTGGCTCGGGTGCCTTTGGCGGCAACCATTCGCCCATGGCCCCTCCTCACCGGCACACCACTCCGGGGCAGGACGTCTAAACTTTACCTATATGCGGACAATATCCTACTCACTTTGTGCAATCTGCACAGTTCCCTGCCGGTGCTTTTACTACTCATAGATGATTTTGTGACCCTGTCCAGTTACTGGGTGAACTGGGATAAAAGTGAAGCTTTGCCCCTCTCAAACATTAAAATGAGGACAGCCACTACTAATACTTTAAGTATTAAGGTATTCTTGTTAATAGCGGGCTGGAACATATGGTGACTGATAACCTAGGCCCCTATTCCCTCTCATGTGACAAGACGTTGCGAAGTTGTTGCACTTGGGGCTGCCCATGTGGGGTGGGTTGCAGGTGGTAAGGATGGTCACATTGCCATGATACACATATGTGCTGGACATGTTCCCATTATCAGTGCCTTTGGGGGACCCTATGCCTTATAGTCATGGAAATCTGAGCCTTAGCCTAGGGATCCTCCCGACCCCATTTGGCAGCTGCCAAGCTCATGGTGCGTCACTCACATGAGGGTATGGGACTCTCCTCGATTAAACAATACACACTGACCCTCCACCTATCGCAGCTGGCATACATGATACCTGGACTGCCGGACCCACCACAATCGGTCTCCACTGAACGACTGCTGCTCTCTGGTCACGGTGGCCTCGATCCCTTATACATGGCCACACCTCCTCACCCACACAGACCCAACTTGATGCTTCAGGCTATGTATAACAACTGGCTTAGAGCCCATCACCTCCTTGGTGCGCACCCCTATCTCCACTTGGGGGCCCCCCTCAGGGGCAATGACTACCTACGCACAGATGGCAAGACCATTGACTGGTCACAATGGCTTATGGCTTATGGAGGGGGATCCATACCCTGGACCAGATCTTAGCCGATGGTGCTCTGAAACTGTTTGGATACGATCAGGAGGAATTTGATCTCCTTCCACACCAGGCATGGAGACACCTTCAACTGTTGCATTGCCTACAGAATTGCATGGGGCCTCACCCTTAGACCCTCCCGGTTTCACCGGTGGTATCCTACCTGGGGTCATTTCCTGGGGGAAATGTCGGGCCTCTATGAAGTCCTAAGACATCATCTTTTCTCACATCCTTTCATTGAAACTCTCCACCATAAATGGCAATCTCGACTGCAGGTAGAAATGGAGGGGGAGGACTGGTCAGATATTACGGAAGGTCTAGACATAGGGGATGCAGGAAGCCTTCCGGAAATTCTGCCTCTTCAAAACTCTCCACGAGTGGCATTGGACGCCTATGAAACTCCATAGGGCGGGCTTCCTCCCAAGTGCAAATTGTTGGCGATGTCCGACTAACCGTTGTGACCTCACCCATATCCTATGTGAATGTCCCTCGGTTCAGCCCTTTTGGATGGCGATTGGTTTTTGTATTTGTATTTGAGTATTTCTAAAGCGCATTACGGCCTTAGCATCGAAGAGATGGAGTAGGTGCAGTGCGAGTCCGAGAAAGAAGGCCCGATGCAGAAACAGCCAATTAATGAGGAAACAGCCAGGGTTTAACCAACCTCCTGAAAGTCAGGAAGTTGTCCTCTTTCCTAATGTCCCAAGGCAGCGAGTTCCAGTGCTTAGCAGCTGACACTGTAAACACTTTATCTCCCCATTTTGCCCTTCGAGTGTGATAGATTTGAATCAGATGAGCGTTTTTAGATCTAAGTTGCTGACATGGACTGTACCACCATAGTCTAGCAGCTAGGTAGTCGGCTCCTCCTCCGTGTACAGCCTTGAACATTAGGCATAGAGTTTTAAATATGATCTGCTTCGCGACCGGAAGCCAGTGCAATAGTTTTAAGCTATTGCTGTCAGATGCTGAACGAGGGAGATCTAAAATCAGTTGAGCCGCATTGTTTTGAATCAGTTGGAGCTTTCTCAATGACATTTTATCCAGGTCCACCAACAGAGAGTTACAGTAGTCCAATCTGGACATTACCAATGCCAGAATGACCGTTACTCTCGCCTCCTGCTGCAGAAAAGGAAGGATTTTCCTCAATGTTTTTAAAATCCAACACAGACAGTTATCGAAGATGACTCCCAAATGTTTGGTGGCAACAATAGGGGAGGGAAGCTCCCCACACTCTGAAAGCCACCATTGGGAATTCCACACCTCATTGCTAGATCCGAAAAGCACAATTTCTGTTTTGTTACTGTTAAGCTTCAACCAATTCTGACCCATCCAACCATTGATCTCACGCATACAGTTACAAAACCGATCAGCCACTTCCTCCCAGTTATTCCTAGCCACCGGGATGATCAGTTGGGTGTCATCCGCATAGGAGGTGGGCATAAAACCGTACGAACAGATCAGTATGCCCAAAGGGGCAACATAGACATTAAACAGAGTAGGACTGAGAGCCGAGCCTTGAGGGACTCCGCACAGCAGACAAAAAGAAGGAGCCCTGAAGTCAGCCCAGCTCACAGTAATCGGTCTATCGCCCAAAAAGGACTCCAAAATTTTAAGGGCAGAATCTCTAATCCCTGCTTGGCGGAGTCTAGATACCATATTCTGAGGAGAGATGGTATCAAATGCAGCAGAAAGATCCAGCAGGACCAGAATTTCTTGGGGATACCATGGGTGCCTCTATGATGCTTATGGAGTCTTTCTCTTCTTCACGGATCCTCCTACTTAATAAAAGGGATACCCTGGGTTCAACCCACCCACAACCCCACCTCTTACATACAGACCTTGCAACTGCCAAGATTTGTATACTTCGACACTGGCACTCTCCCAAGCTGCCATCACCAGAAGAATGGGCTGTTGCGATGGTCCAGACGGTGGCCCATGACTGTGTCATTTACCACTTACAGGACCAATTAGTGTTATTTCAGCAGAAGTGAGCACCCTTCAACAGGAATAGCGCAGCAGCCACTTGATGACGTGCATTCCACTACAACTACCACAGCTGGCTTTTAACCCCCACCTGTCCACCCATAACCCCCCTCGGACTCCCTCCCCATACAGAATCATCCCTCACAAACCTCGGTCTCCTCCCACACCACACCATTCCTCTCCCTCTTCCTTTACCATTCCCCCACTTCCCTACCCCTCCCTTCCTCGCCAACTCCTCCCCGCCCGTGATCACCGTTTCCTCTCCTCTCTCCCCACCCATTGGCCCCATCTGGAGGGCCCGTCTGCTTCCATCTCCCCTATGCTCTATCCCTTACTCGGTCACTGAGCCTGAGGTGCCTCCTTCCTCACCCTGCCTCCATCTCATCATATACTCAAAATTTCTGCCAACAATGACTTAAATCTAGCTGCATCTTCCTACAAATTTACGTGAGTTTATAGATGGTGCTCAAACATTAAAGACATACCTGTTGCCAAAGTATGTATCCTGGAATACCAGAGACTAGACCAGTTCATATCCAAAAAAAAAAACAATTAATGGAGCACACACTAACATGGTTCCATGGAACCTAACTATCAGGAATGATAAATTTAATAATCACTGTATATCAAAATAGAAATAAGCGAAAAATACCATGAAATGTAGTAAAAAAAACAGTAATTGACAGAAATGTACAGGTATGTGGCAAGTTGTTATATATATCTATATTTATTAAACACAAATATTTCCATTTCAAAATTAAGTTCTTGGTAATCATAATTGAAATACATTAAAAGATTGTTAAATGTTGATATCTAGTCCAGCCTATTCACTGATATCTCCAAAAAAGTATTCCATCCGCAGGTGTTCTTGCAAAAGTTGACAGAATTCAGCCGACACATGTTTCCTCCCATTGTAGGACTTTTTCGAGGCTGATTAAATAGCAACACAGAAACACAATATTAAATATACAATAGTAACATCAACCAAACACAGTGCAAAATATTACTTAAAATATCCAACTCCAAATCTCAAGTCACCATATCTTAAAATATTTTTTTTAGCAATATTTTAATTGTTAAAAAATATAATCAAGAAAATACCACATACCCTAAAAAACACCATGTGACAACCCAGTGGCTATTTAAAACAAAGACCATTATTTAGGTGTCCTAATATCAAAAAGAATTAGAATGAGGAAAGCGTTGTAAAACAGACCCTCATAATCCCATAGCTCAGAAAGATATAAAAATTGATAGTTTATATATACGTGATATCCCATAAAATAAAGATTGTGTCACTAATTGTACCTTACCTCAATTGAGGAAATTATTGTAATCCAAACGATCCCTGAAGATATAGAAGGAAGCTCTACTGTTATAAAGTCATAAACTGCACTATATTTAAATACCCAAACATATCCAACCATATCCAACAAAGTTTATAAATCAACCTTATATATTATTATTTCATATAGGGGATAATTCCTATGATGTATATCAGTATTCAACAAGTTTTTTTCCTTTTCTTGCCCTCAATGTGGGATTCATATTCAACAGTACCAATTTGTTCCTCAAGCAACCCACATGGGTAATTCTAAAATGACAAAAAGGAGGCAAAATGGATCTAATTAGTATCCTACCACAATGTGATAGAGCCTTGGCTATGTCTGTTCAAAGTAAACTAATACTCCAAAAGCAATCAACACCAAATCCATTAAATGATTCCACAAATTCACTACTTATTAGCCTTGGTGATGTTAATTGATGACTTAAGGTTGACTGAGAAATGGCATCACCCCAGTTTATACTATGCGATGACTCAAACAACCATACCCTAATATATCATCCTTAAAATGCAATCCAATTTAAGTAATATGACTTATTAGTCGAAAAAACAACCCAATCAAGTGTAAAGGATACAAAATCCAGGAAAATAATACCGTAAACTGAAACTCGCTTACTTGATTTTATATAATATGGATGACCTTATTTATGTTACTAACATTGTGTATTTTATAATTAATATGTTATTGCTCGTCAATAATACTTCAATCATCAAAATGGCAATCTATACTCCTCACTACAAGTGAATATCATTTACCTTACTGGTCTATGTCCGACCACAAGTCCGACCAGCATTTGCCTTGACCGCCGATCAACCTGACATGCGAAAAACAACTCCTTATGAGGAGAGGGAGACTCAAACCAGACGTGTTCTAATGCATCATCAAATAGTGTCCAAAAACTTCCTGATACTAGCAGTCGCCATATTGTAACAGCGTATACCGCAAATATAGCCAACTTGTTAAATCATTCTAAAGTGGAATGATTCACAACTTGAGAATTCAATCGCCAAAACTTGTACTTATAAAGTATTAATCCACACAAATCATAACAGACAATTTATATTTAACATGTACCAATATTGTCATTGGAAACGAGCACAAGTAATTCCCAAATCAATCGTATATCACCTAAGTAATCCACTCTAAAATGGCAGCCATTTTGGAATCGGCTAGATACAAATAAAAGACGAAAAGTAGTAACTCATACATAGTAATTCATTATAAAATTGATCACTCAATCTATTCATACAAATTAGGACACCAGTAAGAAATCAATCAACCTTATTAGTAGCCGCTCATTCAATTACGTGCAATAGGCACCTTTATGTAATCAATTTGATCTATCCATATAAACCAAAAGTCATAGGTTCCATCATCAACCACTAATTGCTCTGATGGTCAAACAAAAAACATATAACTAAACGAAAACATACTTGTTACTATCACAATCTTTGGGATATGAAAAATTGGAATGATGTGAAATAGAAGCGAGGATAGAGACCATATAAGATTTAAAATACACCAATGTGTAATAAGACGTGGAAAAATATAATCATCATTTGACAATTTGTAGAGAAGATAATTTTCCATGATATTAACAGGCATAAATATTCAATAACATAGACCGAGTCCGTACAAGATCCATACAGATAGATAATTCAATTCATGTCATTATAAAAAGGGGTGCATCTCATGGTTTAAGTTTATGCCCAGTTCTATACTCCTTAGTCTAATTATCCACCTAGTCTAATTTTTTCTAAGTTCAATCTCTCGATTGCCACCCCTAGGATGTATGGGGTTGTGGCTGATACCCACATATTTAATCATTGGGACCTCCGATGTTAGATGTTCTTTATTAATATGGCAGACTATAGGTGATAAAGGATCATTATTTCTCAAGGAACGCAAATGTTCTTGAATCCTCTCTTTTAGGGACCTAATAGTACTCCCTACATAGATTTTGCATCAATCACACAACAATATATAAACAACATATTTGGTGTTGCAATTGATCATTGTCTGGATCTTATATCTCTTACTGTCATTAAAGCTAAAAGTGAGAGTTTTGTGCAGAGCTATACAGCACATATTGCATTTGCTATATTTGTAGAAACCAGTTAGCTTCACAGGCAGCCTTGTTTCCAAATTTTCCTTAACTGGTGGTAGAAAGCTCTTACAAACTAAGTCCCTAATAGTTGTACCTCTTTTGTGGATCATTTTGGGTTTAGCTGGTAAGATTTTCTTTAAAGTACAGTCAGTGTGCAGGACATTCCAATGTTTAAAGAAAATTTGGTAGATGTCCTGACTATTCTGACTGAAAGGTGTACGAAACCATGTAGACTTTTGCAATGCTGGATTTTTTATCTTATTTCATTTTTTCAAAAGAGACGATCCCAGCAGTTTATTGATCTTATTTCAAGCTGTTTTTATGATCTGCTTTGAATAACCCCTTTTAATGAATCTCTTCTCTAAACAATCCAATTCCACTTCACATAGATGTGCTTTACTGCAATTCCTTTTTATGCAAATCATTTCCCCAAAAAGTATAGCATTTATTTGGGTGTGAACTATCAGCATGAAGTAGTGCATTGCAAGCTGTAGGTTTACGATATACTTTGGAGTTTACTGTGTTGTTCTCAGTAAATATCTCCAAGTCTAAAAAATGTATGTGATCCTTACTGCATTCATATGTAATTTTGATGCTAAAGTCATTTGTATTGATGTGATTAACAAATTCTGGCAACAGTGACTCTGTTCCTGTCCAGATCATTAATATATCATCAATATATCGTCCCCAGAAAAAATATATTCAGTCAGATGTGGAGGACCATTTTGCCAGATATGTATCTTTTCAAATAGTCCCATATACAAATCAGCACAGGAAGGAGAAAATCGTGAGCCCATCGCTACTCCTTGGGCTTGTCTAAACCAGTTTTCCTCATGAATAAATACATTATTGTCCAATATGAAATCAATCATTTCTAACAACATGTCAGTGTGTTCCAAATGAGAAGCTGATCGATTTGAGAGAAAATGGCGTACTGCGTCCGGGCCCTTAGTTTTGGGTATACATGTATATAAAGAATTGACATCCATAGTTACCCAAATCATCTCTGATGACCATGTGATGTCCTCCAATTTCATGAGAACATCCCTCGTATCCTGCAGATATGACGGTAGATTTTTTACAATGGGTTGTAGGTAACTGTCAATATATTGCGAAAGCCCCTCATTAGGTGAACCTATGCCTGATATAATAGGTCTTCCAGGAGGCAACGTCTTGTGTTTATGTATTTTAGGTAATATGTAAATACAAGGTGCTTTTGGATTCGCATCGAATATATATCTACATTCAAGATCTGAGATTAGACATTGTTCTTGCCACGTATGTAATCTTTCATCCAATTTCCGAATAATCTGGATCATTGGATTGTCACTTAGTTTAATATATGATGTTTCATCAGCTAATTGTCGATTGATTTCATTGACATAGTCCGATCTGTTGAGAATTACTATGTTGCCTCCCTTATCTGCTTCTTTAATAACCAACATCTGATTATCACGTAGACTTTGTAAGGCCAGTCTTTCGTTTTGAGATATATTGTGTGAGATGTATGATTTATCTCCATTGATCTTTTTTTCCAACTCATTTAAATCATCTTTAACCAATTTGCTGAAGAGATCTATAACATTATCAGTAGGCAATATAGGTGTAAAATTAGATTTAGGTTTCAATCCACTATTGAGTGATAGATCTTGTTTAATACTTAAATCCTCCAACACTTGTTGTATATCCATACCATCATTATCCATATCATCTAATGAGAGCAAAATCTGAATATCTTCAATATCTTTTATCATATGTTTACTGGGCAATGAGGCTAACTGATCTCCATATGATCCATTATTCTTCTCCAAAAAGTATTTTTTAAGTTTAAGTTGTCGCAGAAATTTAAACAAATCTATGTGAGCTTGGGTCATATTGCAATGACTAGAAAGACAAAATCCTAATCCTTTGCCTAACACATTTATTCATTCTTCAGTTAACACACAGATGGATAAATTGACAATGGTGATGTTGGCGGTCATTACAACCTCTGCAGTATTTTAACAAGACCGCCGAGGGACCGCTGTGCGGAAGACCGCCAGTAGTGGCGGTTTGCCGCTCGGCGTATTATGACTGTTGGCTGCTCTCCGTCCTTTTTACGATGGAGAGCCGCCAACAGCCATACTGGCAGGCGGCGGGGAAGTGGAGGTTGCTCCACCGCCACGCCAACAGAACACCGCCCAGCGAATCACGTCCTGTGATTCGGCGCGGCGGTGTTCTGTTGGCTGTGAGGTGTTGGCGGAGCAGCCCCCATAGCTCCCGTCCCCTCCCGGAGGATCGACGGATAAGGTAAGTCGATCGTTCGTTAGGGGAGGAGGGTGGGGGGGTGTTGTGTGTTGTGTGGGTGCATGGGTGTGTGCGTCTGTGGATGTAGAGGGGGGTGTGAGTGCGTGTATGCTTGTGGGTGTGTTGAGTGTTTTGGGAATGAGTGCATGTATGTCTGTATGTATGTCTGTATGTCTGTATGGATGTGTGCATGTATGTCTGTATATGGATGTGCGTGTCTGTCTGAGTGTGTGGATGTAGGCATGTATGTTGGTGTGTGTGCATGTATGTGTGTTGGTGATGCCTGCGTGCGTGTCGTGTGTGTGTGAGTTATGTGATGTTGGGGGTCAGGGTGGGGAGGGGGGCCCTGACACCTTTGGGGGGTGGCGGGGGTGGCGGGGGGTGTAGGGGAGGAAGTCGGGTTGGGGGTAGGGGGTGGGGGAGACCCCTATCAGTGCCAGGGAAGGAATTCCCTGGCTTACCGCCATGGATTTCATGGTGGTTCCTACCACTGGAAATCCACGGCGGTAAGCCGGGTCAAAATACCGGCGGCGGTATTGTAACGGCCGCCGGGCTGGAGACTCAGGTCTCCAGCCCAGCGGTAGTCTCCTCCCTGGCGGGCGGAACGGTGAAGCGGCGAATGACCATGGCAGTAACCGCCATGGTCATAATACTGAAAAAAAGACCGCCAGCCTGTTGGCGGTCTTGCCGCCACTTTAACACCGTCCACCAGGGTTGTAATGACCCCCGTTGTCATTACACACATTATTAGTTATTGCATTTCCATCCTGAGAACATATTGTTGTCAATATGTTGAGTGTCTGTTTTTTGCCGCTTGAAGTATTATTGACGGGGAATAAAATATATAATTATAAAATACACAATGTTAGTAACATAAATAAGGTCATCCATATTACATAAAATCAAGTAAGCAATGAGTTTAAGTTTATGGTATTATTTTCCTGGATTTTGTATCCTTTACACTTGATTGGGTTATTTTTCGACTAATAAGTCATATTACTTAAATTGGATTGCATTTTTAAGGATGATATATTAGGGTATGGGTGTTTGAGTCATCGCATACTATAAACAGGGGCAATGTCATTTCTCAGTGAACCTTAAGTCATAAATTAACATCACCAAGGCTAGTAAGTAGTGAATTTGTGGAATTATTTAATGGATTTGGTGTTGATTGCTTTTGGAGTATTAGTTTACTTTGGACAGACATATCCAAGGCTCTTTCGCATTGTGGTAGGATACTAATTAGGTAAATTTTGTCTCCTTTTTGTCATTTTAGAATTACCCATGTGGGTTTCTTGAGGAACAAATTGGTACTGTTGAATATGAATCCCACATTGAGGGTGAGAAAAGGAAAACAACTTGTTGAATACTGATATAGTTCAGAGGAAATATCCCCTATATGAAATAATAATATACAAGGTTGGTTTATAAACTTTGTTGGATATGGTTGGAAATGTTTGTGTATTTAAATATAGTGTAGTTTATAACTTTATAACAACAGAGCATCCTTCTATATCTTCAGTGGTCGTTTGGATTACAATGGATTTCCTCAATTGAGATAAGGTACAATTAGTGACGCAATCTTTATTTTATGGGATATCACGTATATATAAACTATTCATTTTGCTATCTTTCTGAGCTATGGGATTATGAGGTTTCTCTCTTACAACGCTTTCCTAATTCTAATTCTAATTCTTTTTGGTGTTAGGACACTTAAATAATGGTGTTTGTTTTTAATAGACACTGGGTTGTCACATGGTGTTTTTTAGGGTATGTGGTATTTTCTTGATTATGTTTTTTAACAATTAAAATATTGATAAAGAATTATTTTAAGCTACGGTGACTTGAGATTTGGAATTGGTTATTTTAGGTAATATTTTGCACTGTGTTTGGTTGATGTTACTATGGTATATTTAATATTGTGTTTCTGTGTTGCTATTTAATCAGCCTTGAAAAAGTCCTACAATAGGACAAAACACGTGTCAACTTTTGCGAGAACACCTGCGAATGGAATACTTTCTTTGAGATATCAGTGAATAGGCTGGACTAGATATCAACATTTAACAATTTTTTTATGTGTTTCAATTATGATTACCAAGAATTGAATTTTGTAATGGAAATATTTGTGTTTAAGAAATATAGATATATATAATAATAACTTGCCACATACCTGTACATTTCTATCAATTACTGTTTTGTGCTACATTTCATGGTATTTTTTGCTAATTCCCATTTTGATATACCATGATTACTAAATTTGTCATTCCTGATAGTTAGGGTCCATAGAACCATGAAAGTGCGTGCTCCATTAATTGATTTTTTCCATCTCATCAAATGTCTTGCTATTAATATATTGGACAATTGTGGTTTATTTCCCCTCACTCACTTTTCCCGTTACTTGTGTTCACAAAGCCCATATAACTATGAGATCTAGGTTTCCTTTGCCCCACCTCCTTCCAGGAATTAATCTTGCATGGATCACCCCCCTACCTATTAGTGTGCCTTACTCTTTTGTCATTTAAATTTTTCTCACCAGATTTCTCCACACGTCAGTCACATACAGCTTGTCCCCTTCACGTTACTCACTTTCTTTTTTGATGTACTTTGTCCCCTACTTTGTTTGCTTATTGTCCTATACTGCAGTTAGTGTTGATGCTAATGTTGTTGGCTTTTCTTCAATAAAAAATTACAACACAAAAAAGGTCAAACTTGGTCATCCGTCATTTCCTTTTCGGAAAGATTTATTACAAGGTCTTTACCATTATTTCTCCCACAAGTAGTACTTAATTATTTTGTTTTCCTTTCCCTCCTCGCCCTATCCTGAGACCTTTTGGCCCTTCTCATCCTTACGTTTGAGGAAGACCATGGTTCCTCCTTGGTGCCCCCCAGCCCCTGTTTCTGGTTTCCATTTGAACTAGTATCACCTCTCCAGGAAAGTCCTGCTTAACACCCAAAGGGGTCGGTCCTTCGTCCTCCAAACTCAGATCTGAGCTGTCAATGCTTGGGGATGCAGATAGGCTACCATCCATCTTATTCTCCATCACATATCTATTATATAAGTTATCAAACTTCCTCGCAAAGGTGTATATTCTACCCTTTACATAGTCAATCTTAGCACGGTTGAACTTTCTGGCTTTCTTTGTTTTGATTTCTAGCTCATGAATTTCCAAATACTTCTTCATCACCATTAGAGGATCCTTGATCCCTTCCTTTTCTACTATGAGGGTCATGATCCTTTATGTGCCTTTTGATAATTTGTGTTCGCATGCGTGATCAGCATGTTCTTTAGCTTGATGGAGCATTCAGTTGTACTGGTTTGCCATTGTTTCATGAAATCTGGCTCTAGATCATTTAATGTAGGCAGCTCCAAAATTAATAAATCCTGTGGGATTCACTCACACTCAATGTAATTTTTTAGGGTCATCATTTCCCACCATTTATTCTCTACTATAGTACAATTTTGCCCCAAATCCTTTACCAGTTTCAGGGGCACTATTGTTACCTTTTCTTGTGTACCCCCTCTCCAACTACACCTGGAGCCCCAAACATGATTTTGGCTTTCTGTTCCCGTTTTGCTTTTCTAGGTGCCATGTCTGCTTAGTGTGTCAACATTTCACGTTCTACTTAAGCAGGATACAGCCTCTCTTTTTTTGTGTCATTCTCTTCTCCTTTTACAACTAACTAGTTGTTTTCCCATTGTTTTCTTCACTGTGAATACCACTATAGCATTTCTAATCTCCGCCCACACTCACACATCTGGAGTTTAGATTATACCATCCACTTCAAAGTGTTTTCCTTATATTTTTCATCCTCTACTGTTTTTTTTCTGATATGGGCAATTGCACAGTTCCAAATTACCACAAACACATGTTTCTTCTATTCCTCTTGCATGTGTAGTGTTATATATCCAAATTCAATTTAATTTCAGGCTATTAACGTCTGCATACAATCAGTCATTCCAGTGACTTATTCATATTTGCACCCACAATTCCATTTCTTTAATCTCATTTCTAAATTTCCATTTTTGAAGTACGGTCCTTTAACTAACACTATAATTGAAGTGACTTAAAAGGAAATACTTAAATTATTGCATTCCTTTCCAGGACACATTAACAAGTAAAGTACTTCCTACATATATATCCTAAATCTTTAACCGTTCATGTTTCAAATTACTAACATTTGCACAATTATTATTATCGAGGCACCATTCCTATCATATATATATAATATAATACCCATTCCACCCTAAAGCCCAAACCCACCCTAAAAATACTCTATATTCTTACCATCCTAAAACCCATATACAACTTCAACCCTAAACACCACTTACCACCCAAAAACCCATACCCACCATAACACCTAAATGCCCCTTACCACCCAAAAACCTATACCCACCCTATCATCTAAAAATCCACTTACTACCCAAAAACCCATACCCACTCTAAAACCTAAACATGCCTTACTACCCAAAAACACATACCCACCATCAAACCTAAAACACCTTACCACCAAAAACCCATATCCACCCTAAAGCCTAAAATGCCCTTACCACCTAAAATCCCATACCAACCCTAAAATATAAACACCCCTTGCCACCCAAAAATCCATACCCACCCTAAAACATAACAAATGCCCTTACCACCCAAAAAACCCATACCTACTTTAAAACCCCAAAATGCAACATACCACCCAAAAGCCCCTACCCACCCCAAATCCTAAAAATGTCCTTACCACCCAAAAACCCATACCCACTCGAAAACCTAGAAATGCCCTTATCACCCAAAAGCCCATACCCACCCTTAAACCTAAAAATGCCCTTGCCACCCAAAATCCCATACTCAACCTAAAACCTAAAAGTGTACTTACTTCCTAAATACCAATGTCCACCCTAAAACCTCAAAATGCCCTTAGCACCCAAAAACCCATACCCACCTTAAAACTTAAAAATAACCTTACCCCCAAAAAATCCATGCCCACTCTAAAACCTAAAAATGCCCTTGCTGCCCAAAAAACCATACCCACCCTAAAACTTAAAAATGTCCTTACCACTCAAAAACCTGTACCCACCCTAAAACCTAAAAGCCCCTTGCCACTCAAAAACCCATTCCCACCCTAAAACCTAAAAATGCTCTTATTACCAAAAGTCAATATCCACCCTAAAACCTAAAAATGCCCTTACCACTCAAAAGCCTATACCCATCCTAAAACTCAAAATGCCATTCCCACCAGGAAACCTATACCCAACTTAAAACCTAAAAATGCCTTTTCCACCCAAAAACCCATACCAACCCTAAAACCTAAAACACCCTTACCACCCTAAAACTCACACCACCCTAAAAATCCTTACCACCTCAAAACCCATATCCACCCTAAAACTTACAAATGCCCTTACCAGCCAAAACCCATACCCACCCTAAAACCTAAAAATGTCCTTACCATTCAAAAACCTGTACCCACCCTAAAACTTAAAAGCCTCTTGCCACACAAAAACCCATGCCCACCCTAAAACTTAAAAATGCCCTTGCCACCCAAAATCAATATCCACCCTAAAACCTAAAAATGCCCTCACTACCCAAAAGCCCATACCCACCCTCAAACCTAAAAATGCCCTTACCACCCAAAAACCCATTACCACCCGAACACCTAAAAATGCCTTTCACACCCAAAAACCCATACCCACCCTAAAACCTACAACACCCTTACCACCTTAAAAGCCAATACCACCTCAAAATTCATATCCACCCTAAAGCCTAAAAATGTCCTTACCACCCAAAAACCCTTACCCATCCTAAAATGTCCTTACCACCAAACCTCCTTACCCACCATAAAACCTAAAAATGTCCTTACCACCCAAAAACCCATAATCGCCATAAAACCTAAAAATAGCTTTACCATCCAAAAACCCATACCCACCCTAAAACCTCACAAGCATTTGCAATGCAACACTTCTCGCATTTAGTCAAGTTAGAGCTATTATCCTTCTAAACTCCTAACCGGACTTTTCTTGCCACATAAACTGAAAACGGAAAGTTAAAGTTTGAAAGAACTAACCAGACTTTTCTTGCCACAGAAACTAAAAAGTACAAGTTTCACTTAAGCGAGCTGTCTTACAGGCTTTGGAGACTGCCTTGCAGTCTTTCTTTCTTTAGTGCTAGTACAGTTCCATGTGATGTGCTTCGAGGCACCCTTCTGTGACACCGCTCACACGTTGTTTTCATTTGTTTATGCGCGCCTTTTGTTAAAACTTTTGTCATTCAGTAGAAAATACAATTTCAGAAAGGGAAACAGAAGTTCACTCGCACTGAAACAGCCAAAAGTGCAATTATCCGTGTAACAGGGTCATGCAAAGCATTCTACTGCTGCCTAGGATTAAAAAGTTGACAAACAAGCCAAAAGGTGACAGAAATTATTAATGCAGGGAAGGGAGGACCGAAAAGACAACACGTAGAGAGCGAGGGTGGTTTCAAGGGATCCCTTAAAGAGGCAATGCCAGTTATAGCCTTGTGGGGCCCAGAGCTGCCTTCGCAGTGTTTTGTGTATGTTTTTGTGCCTGTTTCTCATTTTTATTTACAGTGTATTTAGTTTGTGTAAATAAATTGTAAGTTGCATTTTTGCTGTATTTAAATGCATGCTTGTGGGATCATACTCATACAAACATCGCGCTTTCAGTCACTAATCAGAGGGCACACCCTCGAAGTAGTTCGGATCGGAGCACAGCAGCTGGTCTTTTATGGCTATGTCAGAGGCAATGAGGAAATTAGAGCTCTCCATTCCAAGCCAAACTGGGAGCTAAGATAAAGGAGGTTGACTGGAAAAGACCCTCTCTGCTATTGGTTTTATGTTGGAAGAGGGAGCTGGTGAGGAGGAGGGACTGAACACACACCCACAGTGTAAGACCGACACAAAAATACAAAAAAAAAAGTCCCCCTACAGCAGAGATAAATAGGACATAGCGTAATTATATAGTAGTTGGTGCTGCTCCCAAAGAGAAAAAGGTGGGACAAAGAGGCAGAATTGACCACTGGCAAGCAAAGATTTTTAAAGGACACTGGAACCAACACATGAAATCGCTTGAAATCTCTTGAACCCACAGTAAAAGTATGCTTGAAAGTATACAACATGTTGAACACTACGTTCGACCTAATATATATATATATATATATATATATATATATATATATATATATATATATGTGTATATACACTTAAGACACTTTTGGCTTGATTGAGAGTTGACCGCCAGACCCATGGTGAGGAGACCGCCATTGAGGTGGTGATCGCTCTACCAACCCTATTAATAGAGCCGCCGGCAATGCAGCTGCACGCAGGGGGTACTAGCACCCTTGAAATGCATACTGTCTGCACAGCAGACAGTGCAGATTTTGAGGATGCTGGGCGGGGGCCCTGAAGTCCCTGCACTTGTTCTCTGCCAGCCTTTTCATGGTGGTGGACCCACCATGAAAAGGGTGGCAGAGAGCAAGGGTGTAATAAGCAGGGCGATGCAGAGTTCAGAGCGCCCTGGCTGATTACAACCTGCGCTGCCGTCATCCCATTGAGATCATAGATACTGGCAGGGACAACAGTAGGTTTGCGGGACTGCCCACCAACCTTGTAATGTGGCGGTCTGACCACCACAACCACGGCGGTCAGACGCCCACTGAGAGTCTAGTGGTCTGTTGACCGCCAGACTCGTAAAAAGGCCCTTAATACTCAACTACACTTACCAGCAAAACGTTTACCATGCATACACCTTTATCATTCATTCCTTTACAAAATTGAAAAAAATAATACTCACCTTTAAAACTTTTATCCTGCGTACGACTTTACCATTCATGCCTTTAGAAAGAAATTTGTTGCAAAGGCATGCGTGATAAATGTACATTCATGGTAAGGGAAAACTTGGTAAAGGAATGCATGGTAAAGGTTTATGCGTGGTAATACCTCTGTGCTAATTGTCATGTGTGGTAATGACCACATTGTACTGGATGTTTCCCCTCTCATTAAAGTAAATATTATGCTTGCTTTGCTTTTGAATGATCTTAAGTTAAGTTGCTGATGTCATGAACATCTACAGAGCATTACATTTTTTACGCTTCTCAATATCAGTCAAAAGGGAGTGTAATATGTACATAAAAAGGGCCATGTCACAGCTTCATGGTCTGATTTTTCTGCTTCTTGTAAAATAATACATCCATTGGTGCTACAGATCTTATGGAAAGTTGGGGCCCAGTGTACCTTGCAGAATACTTTCCAATATGATTTGAGTATAGCAAACTATTATATTGTTTGGATGATGGCATTAGTGATGTGATCAGGGCATCCTTGATGTCATTTGAAATGTCATTGATGATGTAATTAATGATGCAATTTACCACGTTATAAGTGATGTAATATGTGAAGTAATAAGCAGGGCGTGCGGGGTGAAAGATAGTTAACTCAGTGAAATGTAGCTGGTAAATTTCAGTGCTTTTTTGGTTAGTTTTTGTATAATTACAACACCTAACTATAACATCATTTTCACCTTTTTTCAGTGGCTTTCTAGGGTGTTTAAACTTAAGCTAAAGTTCTGTTACCTTACCTAACTGTACAGTCACCTTAACCAATCTTTTTACTGTGAATTTCTAGGGTGTTTTTAACATAAAGATGTATCTATTACCACTCCTAACTACAATGTTGCTTTAACCTTTGGGTTCTCAGTGAATTTCTGTCTGGGTTTTTCAATCCTCTTTGGTTAATGTTTAGCCCTGGAGAGGTTGATTTAAAATTCAGTGACAGATGAAGTATTTAACAGGCACATCTCAATAAGGTAAATAATATGCTTATTCTGCTTTTGTACCCTATTCAATGTTTTTTTATCATATTCACACAATTACCTCACTGAGCATAGCATTTCACCTTCGCAGCAAGGTACTGGATGCATGTCCTGTGTCCAAACCCTGCAGGCACCAAACCCCATGTGTCTAGCTTTTGGCCATACATGAGATGGGGGTAGCTACAGGAGCAGGTTTTGCACCCCACCTCACAAATGACCAACCTCCCACCATGCACTGGCAGCGCCAAACCCCCCAAGGGTGGCAAACCGTCAACCATGGATGGCCTTTAGCCATGCACAGCATAGGGTTGGCCACAGAGCCTGTGGCCATGCCCTCCTCCCAACCCCCAGTAAGTGACCAACCCAGGTGTTACTCAAATTATTTATCCCCTATCCTAAATCCCCTGGTTGAAATCAGCCAGGGTGGAGCTGAACTCAGCGCTGCCCTCCTGATTACAACCTGGTTCTAGGAGCAGGGGGCCACAGGGGGTTACTGCACTGCCCAAACCCATGGCATTGACAATGCAGGGGTACCCCTGGTCAGCACCCTTGTAATGCACACTGTCTGCTGTGCAGACAGTACGCATTACGAGAGTGCTTGTGCCCCCTGCGGGTGGCAGCATTGCCACTGGGCTGACGGGTGGAAACCTTGGTGTCCACCCCTCAGCCCAGTGGGAAAGTCATAATGGAGCCAGAGGGAGGTAGTCCGTAAGGCAGCAACCACCGCGTCGGAAGTTTGACAGATGAGTCTTCCCATCCGCTGAACTCATAATCCTTTCTTTAGGACTATAATCCATAGAAAAGGTAAATAAATGCATTATGAAAATATAAATAATAATGTAAAGTATAACATAAATAGTACTATGAGAACACATGCTATGATATAGTACCATTTATAATACACTTTAAAAAGTATATCAAACCTTTTATATTAAAAAGTATGGATAACCAATACATATGTTTAAAAAAAGTACCATATTTGTAAAAATGTTTAAAAACACCAATATGTGAAACAATATTTAAAAAAGTACAACATGTTTTGTATTTTATTAAAAATAAAAATTGTTAAAACATTACCAAGTAAAACCTAAGCCATTTATAGGAAGATGTTGGACACTAATGTGCTATTATTTATTATTCTCACTAAAATCTAAGCCAGATTTTGAACACCAGAGGGGTGACATTTACTATTTCCACTCTAATCTAACCCATTTAGGGGAAGATGCTGGGCCCTCAGGGGTGATATTTACTATTCTTACTCTAATCTAACCCATTTAGGGGAAGATGGTGGACCCTAGGGGGTGACATTTACTATTCTCACTCTAATCTAGGTCATTTAGCTGAAGATGTTGGTCACTAAAGTGGTCACATTTGCAATTCCTAATCCAATCTAAGCCAGTTAGAGGAGGGTTTTGGACACTAAAGCGGTAACATTTACTATTCCCACTCCAAAATAACCCACTCAGGGGAAGGTTTGGGACACTAAAGGGGTGACATTTACTATTGCCACTCCAAACAAAGGGTCTCATTACGACATGGTGGTCCTAGGACCGTCAATGCCGCAGCGGCAGTCAGACCACCACACTCCAGGAAGTCCGACTGCTGCATTACGACCCTGGCAGTTGGACCACCGTCCCCACTAGGAACATGGTACCCAATGGGCTGACAGTGGTCGAAGTCATGGTCAGCCATAAGGGCGCTGAGATCAGCACCGCTGCACTGATTAGGAGTCCAATTTTCACCTGTCTTTTCATGGTGGGAACCCCACCATGAAAAGACTGGTGGAAACACAGTCCAGGGGCCCCCTCGGGGCCGTGCATTGCCCTCTTCCATGCTGTGGATAGTGCACATTCCGAGGATGCTAGTGTGCTACGTTATTGGCCTTTCCTCCCTTAATGGAGCAATGACCAATACCTAGCACTGTTCCCACGGGCTGACCAGTGGGAATGTCATAATACAATGTTCCCACTGGTCAGCCCAGTGGGAACATCATAATATGACGGGGATGAGGCAGCCGGGTTTCTGCCTGCCTCATCACCGCGAGTTTAGCAGCCAGCTTGCCCGACTGCCAAACTTGTAATGAGCCCCAAAGCTTTTAGGGGGAGATGTTGGACACTAAAGTGGTGACTTTTACTATTTGACTCCAATCGAAGCCAATTAGGGGAAGGTTTTTGTGCACTAAAGAGGTGACACACACTATGCCCACTCTAATCTAAACCATTTAAGGGAAAGTTTTGAAAATGAAAGTGGTCACATCACTTATTTACTGTCTAATTTAAATTATTTTTTGAATGGATTGAACACTGAATATAGCACATTATCTATTTAACACTTCAAAAATATTAATAACTAAGGGCCTCATTATGAGTCTGGTGGTCTTGAGATGGCAAGCCTCGCGGTGGCAGGCGGCCCGCCACACTCCAGGTGGTCTGACCCCCAAATTACGACCCTGGCGGTCAGACCGCCCATGGGACCACCACCACTGGGACAAGGTTCCCAATGGGGTGTCGGCGGTTGTAGTCAGCCCTGCTGGTGCTGAGTTCAGTGCTGTTGTGCTGATTGCGAGTCCAGTTTCCACCAGCCTTTTCTTGGCAGGGACCCCACCATGAAGAGGCTGGGGGCCACAGGGGGCCTCTGCACTGCCCACGACCATGTCCTGGGCAGTGCAGGCGTCCGTGCCCAGCTCCTTCGGAATGCACACTGTCTACTGCGGCAAACAGTGTGTATTCCAAGGATGCTTGGAACCCCCTCAATGCAACAGTATTAGCCTTGGCTCCAAGATGAGGCCAATGCCGCTGCATGGTTTCCACTGGGCTGACCAGTGGAAGCCTCTGATTTCAGAGGTTTCTGTCAGTCAGGCCTGTGGAAACCTTGTAATTAGTCTGGGAGGAGACCGACATCTCCACAGAGGTCTCCTCTCAACGGGACTGGTGGGGCGACAGTCAACCTGCAACCTCATCATGAGGCCCTTAATAATATTATTTTGGAAAAATGTATTGCAAATCACAAATGTTTTCTATTGAAAAATGTATGATTACCTAATACCTGCAATTAATATGTAATCGTTTTGAATTACACATACTTAAATAATAATAGTGCATTAGACAAACACAACAAATGCCTAAATATATAACAAATATACAACCAACATAAAGTAAAAAATATACATAAATATGACTAATAAAAATTACTTTTGAATATACTATTTGAAAAGTAGCATTACAGCAAACCTATACATTACACATACAAACTGTAAAATCAATTTACTTTTTTCACGATACACTTGGAAACAATATAAATTAAATAAATATACAATTGATCTTGTTTTAATCAAATTAAAAAAAAGTGCATGTAAAATTTAGTAAATGATTAAAAAGCCATACGTTTGTATTGTTTATTATAATATGAACATTTGTAATTAATCTACGCCATATATATATATATATATATATATATATATAATTCTAAATATTTATTTTTATATTTTAAACTTTTACATTATATTATTATAAAAATGTATCATTTTAATTAACATAAATTTCTAAATAATAAAATAAATACAATGTAACATTACCCCATACATATAAAATGTCTATCAAAAGATATTTTTAAATTTCACACTAAAAAAGTTTACAAAAACTAATTAAGATCAAAATATTTTTAAAACATATTTTTAATATTGTTGACTAAATTATATATTGAATATGAAAATATGATATAATAAATATTGAAAAAAGAAAAAACAATATAACAAGACAAACACAGAAAATGTAGTTAATATTCTAACTAAACTATTGTTTTCTAAAATAGAATACAATGACGAATTAAAATGAAAAAAGTAAAATTGTAACTGATGCACCATATTTAATGATATAAACACATTTTAAAAGTATCTCTACCCTCTTCCCCTATAAACCAAACATCCCATTCCCATAGCATTATAAAACCTATAAAAACACAAAATTCCTCCCATCAATAATTAATCAATTAATTATATTTACAAATAAAATACCTCTGAAACAAAAATGAACTAAATAATTAACAAGCAACATCAAATACTACAAAACATAATAAAACAACAACAAAAAACAATATGAAGTACAACTATAATTTAGAAAACAATATCTTTTACAATAATATTAATAACATCACTTGAAACTGTATTGGTACCATTGATATTTCTGTCCACAATATTTTTGCCATCACAATATTTTTGTTTCACGATAATTATATTCAATAGTTTGTCAAAGCACTGTGCCTCTATGTGTGGTGGGGTTTCAGATGCCCGTGGGGTGTTTGACGCAGTGGTGTTTGACCCTGTGGCCAACCACACATGGGAGTTTTCAAAGTTGAAAATAGAAATAAAATCTTCCTATGCATTAAAAAAGCCCTAGAAATCAACTGGAAAAAAACACTGAAATTAAAGGAGGTAATTTTAACTTGGACTCGTCCAGCACTGCTTATGACCTCACACATTAAATCACTTGTGACATTTTCTATAACACCATTGATAACATCACTAATGACATTTAAAGATACACTCAATGACTGCATATAAAGCTGGAGAAGAACACAGTGGAGAGCATTTCTGAAAATGAAAGAGCACAAGCCAGTTCATAGGGCCAGAAGATGATAGGTGGGTATTTTCATGATTCAATACACAGATGTGAAAGTGACACTTTATTTTTTTTATTCACAGATGCTATTTTTATACCTTTAATTTTTCTGAATGTGTCAGGGACCTTTATGTAAATGTCTCCCATGTCTCATATGTGCTGCCTGGCATAAAGAATGATGAGACAAAGACCACCAAGCTTTCATGAATATCCATTGCAGTCTTTGAATCTCAACCCCCCTCCGGACTTGCTAAATTCAAGGCTGTATGTGCTTCAAGTCACTTGGGGACTATTACAGCAGCTAGACAGCCTAAACAACCGAGAGAGCACCCCAATGATGTGTATGTATCCATGGGATTTGCCTTTGGCTTTCAATCCATCATGGTCAATGAGACATGGGAGTGTAAATTCTCTCTTCTCTTTTCATCAAGAAACAAGAACTCTTAAAGATTCTGACCTGCAAGATTGCCTATGAACCCAAGCTAGGTTCTATGTAGGCATATTTGCTTTTCTTATTGTAAAAGGATTTCCAGGGAGGTTCCTATTTATACTAGGTGGATTTAGAAATGCGTAGGCAAATGACAAACATGGATGGGGTGACAATGATATTTATTGAAGTGAGTTATTGTCTTGACTCTATTGATTCACACTTTTAATTTTAGTTTGTCACTTTGTTCTCCTTCTTGTTCCTTTTCCCCGGTGGTTCTGGTCTTCAACACTTGGTCGTATGGTACATAAGAAGGGGAGAGATAGAGGACCAATGACAGGTAAGTCTATTGATCTGGAAGTGACGGGTTTCTTAAATAGAAAAAAAAAACTAATGATAGAAACTAATAGTAATGATAATAATGATAACAATAACGTAGAAGCGGGTGGATATCTAGTGAGGAGGGTGGACGCTAGTGTAAAAAGAAAAAAAGGTGATTGCATACATTGTGATTTATACTATGCACCAGCCAGCATGAGTCCCCAGTGAGGCATTCTGATCTTGTGCCCCTCCCTATTCTCAAACCTCCATAACATCTGTATATATTCTCCTTGACTTCTCTGTCTCTCCCCACTTCTTTTTTCCCCTTCTTAGTATTGCTGATGCCAAGCCCTGCAATCGGGCACGTACCTGGGATAGCCACGTCTCTCCTGCGACGTGGCGGGCTTCTGGGTCCTGGCTCTGGGAACCGCGTCGTTCCTCCGGGTGACTGGTTCTTCCAGTGTCTCCTCCTTCTCCCTCCTCGACTGCTTGGTTGGTCAGCTCCCCTTCTCTCCTGTCTTCTGCTTCCTCCTTTCCAGCTGCTCTATCCTCCTCCTCTCTGGCAGTACTCTCGTCCTGCTTCCCAGTCGCGCTCTCCTCGTCTCTGGCTGCGCTTTCCTCCTGCTTGATGATGTCTCCTTCCTCTTCTCGGTCGGTGTCTCCTACACTCTCTCTTCTGGCTTCTTCTTCCTCCTCCCTGTCAACGTCTTCTTTCCTTGTCTCTTCAACTGCGTGCCGCCCCCTACATTGACACGCATTATCCTGCGTAGTCCCCAGGGGCATCATTCTGCCTTCCCGCTCCTTCACCTTCGTCGATGGTGTTTATTTCCCCGTCACATTCTCTTCCCCCATGAGTGACTGATGTAGCCCCGAATCAACGGGATGTCTCGAAAGATAGTCGGCATTGGTTAGATGGGAACCTGGGGTATGCTAAATTTGAAACACAAAAGGTTGGAGGGCCATGAACCATCGTAACACTCTAGGGTTCGTGTCTTTATGACGGGCTAACCAAGTTAATGGGGCGTGGTCCGTGATCAGGGTAAAGGGATGGCCTAGTAAATAATATTGTATTGTAAGGCCTCAATAGCCCATTTTATGGCCAAGCACTCCTTCTCTAAGGTGGGACAGTGTTTCCCTCTCGGCAATAGCTTTCTACTGATGTCAACCACGGGGTGTGCAAGCCCTTTCTTGTCTTCCTGTGAAAGAATGGCACCCAAACCTATGTCCAAGGCATCCGTTTGTAGCAGGAAAGGCCTCTTGAAATCAGGGCAGTGTAGAACAGGGTTTGTTACCAGAAACTCTTTGAGTTTTTGATAACTGTCAAATTGTGGACCTGTCAACTCGCCTACTTTATTTGGTGGTCCTTATCCTAACAAGTCAGTTAAGGGAGCTGCATGGGTTGAATAGTGTGGAATGAAGCAGCGGTAGTATCCTACCATTCCTAAGAAGGATCTTATCTCCCCCGTTTATTTTTTGGGTGGTGGTATTTCATTGAAAGCAGCAGCTTTGTCCAAGTGGGGTCGTATGTGTCCCTTTTCTATGTTGTATCCGAGATAAGCAATGGAACTCCTAGTTATTTTAAATTTTTCTGGATTGGCCCTCATTCCTGCTTCTCTCAGAGATTGAACTGTCATAGACAGGTGATCTAGGTGTTGTTCCCAGGTTTGACTATAGATGAAAATGTCATCCAGATATGCTGCAGCCTATCCTATATGTGGCCTTAGTATTTGATCCATAAGGCATTGAAATGTGGCAGGGGCCTCGTGTAGGCCAAACGGTAACAATGTAAACTGGTATAACCCCGACAGAGTGAAAAAGGCTGTTTTTTCTTTAGCCTAGGATTCAGGGGAATTTGCCAATAGCCTTTTGTGAGATCTAAGGTGGATAGATACTGGGCCTGTCCTAGTTGTTCTATTAACTCATCTACCCAGGGCATGGGATACGTATCAAAGTTCGTGATGGCGTTCAGTTGTCGGAAGTCAATACAAAAACGGATCGTCCCATTTGATTTTGGTACCAAAACAACCGGGGAACACCACAAACTCTTGGATGGTTCTATTATACCAGTTTTTAGCATGTTTTGGACTTCTTGTTCAACAACCTGTCTACGGGCCTCTGGGATATGATATGGTTTTAACCAGACTATTTCCCCTTCTTCCATTACGATATTATGTTGGACAAAAGGAGTTTTCCCGGGTTTTGTTGCGGAAAACATGTTTATTTTGTCTCATAAGTGCTATTAGCTGAGTTT
Source organism: Pleurodeles waltl (assembly GCF_031143425.1). Classification (NCBI taxonomy): domain Eukaryota; kingdom Metazoa; phylum Chordata; class Amphibia; order Caudata; family Salamandridae; genus Pleurodeles; species Pleurodeles waltl. The sequence goes on along the minus strand of NC_090445.1, from coordinate 556,515,270 downwards.
TTCTCTCTTCTGAAAGGTCGGGGTTTATATGGGGTATAAACTCAACGTTTTCTTTTGGCTGGGGACATAGGTTGATCTCCAAGGGTTTTATCTTATTTATGAGGAGGATGGTACCTTTGGTTGGGGTTTGTAACTCTTTGTCTTCCCATCTTTTAAGGAGTTTGACGTGATATGTCTGGCTTTTCTTCTGAGTATGCAACATTTCCAGCCAGTATATAACTGGTGTGATTTTTTCAAGGATTTTATATGGGCCCTGCCATTTCGCTAGTAGTTTGTTCTCTGAGCTTGGTAAGAGAACCAGCACCTTGCTCCCTATAGGTAGCTCTCTCAATTTTTTTCCCATGTTATAGTACTTTCTCTGTTTCTCTTGTGCTTCTTCTAAATGTACCCTTCCGTCGTCCCATATGGACTATATGTTGTCTTTTAATTGTTGGGTATATTCAAGTATATCTCAACATTCGGTCTTGTTTTCCTCCCACTGTTCTGCTGCCATGTCTAGGAGGGTTCTAGGTTGTCTACCAAATACTAGTTTGAGGGGGCTTTAGATGGCATACAGAACCAGAGGTAATTGTTTATCCCAATCCCTTTGTGAGTCAGAAATAGTTTTTTTCAGGAGGGTCTTAATTGTTCAGTTGTACCACTCTACTAAGCTGTCTGTTTGTGGATAATATACAGACATTCGAATATGTTTTCCTCCTAGAAGGTGACATATTTGGGACATAAGGTGGGACATGAATGACGTACACTGATCAGTTAGTAGTTCCCGTGGGAAGCCCACCTGGGAGAAAAAAACAGATCATAGCATGAGCCACATTTTTAGTAGTCATGCTAGTGAGAGAAATAGCTTCAGGATAACGAGTGCCATAATCCACTAGAACTAGGATATATTGGTACCCTTGCGATGAGGACACCAGTGGTCCTACCAGGTCCACTCCTACTCTAGAAAAAGTGACTTCTATGATGGGTAAAGGACATAGTGGAGCCCTTGGGACCACAGAGGGGTTGACTAGTTGGCATTTGGGACATTGAATACAGAAGTCACATATTTCGGAGAATACCACAGCCAATAAAAATGGCATAGTAGGTATTCCTCATTTTTTCCCTTCTGCAATGCCCTCCACCTACTTTTCGGTGAGCTAGGTGATGTACTGGTACTCGGCAAGGGGAGGGTACCACTAATTGTGTTTTCTGGATGTGTTTTTGTTGGAGGGTCCTATACAATAAGCCATTCTTTATGAGAAAATAAGGACCCACCTGACTTGTTGGTTCTGTAACGGTGGAACCCAGGTGTGTTTCAGTGCGGGTCTTCTCTCTGACAAACTCTGAAGTGGGCTGAAGTCGATAATCACTTCTTTTCTGTGGGAAACAAAGGGAGAGGGTTGGGCTTTTCACTAGTTTTATTTTGTTTTCTTTGCTCTCTCTTTTCACTCCTGCTTAACTTCGTTTTCTCCTTACCCGCCTCAATAGTACTGTTAGAACAAGGGGCTTCTTTGATCCAAGAATCTACATATTTGTGCCTTTTTATGCTCTCTAATAGATTTTGGAAATCATAATAATCGGTTCCTATAATCAAATCTTTTACTAGATGGGGTACTACCCCAACTCTTAACCTTTCTTCCTGCCCTTTCCACTCTATGATTATTTCTGCTACTGGATATTGTTTACTGTCTCTGGGTATAGAGTACATGACCACGGATTCTCCTACCTGCCATTGGTCATTAAAAATCATTCCTGCTTTAATCACAGTTTGACTACATCCAGAGTCGACTAGTGCCCTAATGGAGTTTTTATTTACTAACATTGTTTTGACGTAGTGTAGTATTTTCCCGCCGGTACATAAGACCCTGCCTCTAGTGATCCCTATTTCCATGGGCTCAGGCTTGGGAAGTTCATGCGGACAATTGCGTGCAATATGACCCCACTCACCACAATAGTAGCACTGTGGGTTTTGACTTGGTTCTTTTGCAGGGAAGCGTATTCTCGGAATACTCTCCAGGGTATTCTGTATACAAGGTTTCGGGAAAGGGTTAGTATTCTTTGCCGCTGACATTGGTCCTTTGAGATGGTTCACCCTGAAATCAGGGGCTGTATGGTATGTACATGCAAGTTCAATGGCTAAAGTTACAGTAACGTTCGGATTTTGTTTAATACAGTTTCGTGTTGGAACTGGTAATGCTTCTAGGAACTGTTCTAATAATATTGTTTGTATAACCTCCTCCTTCGATGTGCTCATGGGCTGTAGCCACTTGGGACTCTGGGGTGTCCATGAGATTCCATTTTGTTCTACGAAATTTTAGACAGTAGTATTCTGTATCGAACCCCACTCTATCCAGGATAGCCTTTTTGATATCCCCATAAGGAGTTGTTGCCCTCGGATTCACTCCTTGGTACGCTGCTTGTAGAGTACCAGTCAATAGGGTTGCTATATATTGACCCCACCTGTCTTGTGGCCAGTTCGCCGAGGTAGCGACCCTTTCGAAGATAGTAAAGAAAGCATCTGGGTCTTCCCCTTCATGGAATTTCTGTAACACTGAGCTAGGGACTTTCGGATGGACCCGGGTGATGGCTATGGTGTCCGTCAGATTCTGTAGAGCTGTCTCGTGTACTAATTGGTTGTTTGCTATAATTGTAGCTTGACTTTTTAGGGCAGTTTATAAAGGTTCCCTATCTGTCCGTGCTTCCCTTAATTGTTCCTCTCAAACTAACTGTAGGTGTCTTTGGCCTTCGGCAAGTTCATTAATCATATCCTCCAAGGTGGGTTTCACCTCCATGGTTCCCTTGTATTGTCGAGACAAAGCCCACTTCTGACACCACTGTAAGAGGATTTCCAGAGATGTTCCTATTTATACTAGGTGGTTTTAGAAATGCATAGGCCAAATCACAATAATGGATGGGATGACAATGATATTTATTGAAGTGATTTATTGTGTGTAATTTTAGTCCGTCACTTTGATCTCCTTCTTGTTCCTTTTTCCAGGTCGTTCCGGTCTTCAGCGCTCAGTTGTATGGAACATAAGAAGGGGAGAGAAAGAGGACCAATGACAGGTAAGTCTATTGATCTGGAAGTGACAGGTTTCTTATATATAAAAAAAAACTAATGATAGAAACTAATAGTAATAAAAATAATGATAACTATAATGTAGAGGTGGGTGGATATCTAGTGAGGAGGGTGGACACTAGTGCACAAAGAAATAAAGGTGACTACATATATTGTGATTTATACTGTGCACCAGCCAGCATGCGTCCCCAGTGGGGTATTCTGATCTTATAATTGCCCCTCCCTATTCTCAAACCTCCATAGAATATCTATCGATATTCCCCTTGACTTCTCTGTCTCGCCCCACTTCCTTTTTTCCCTTCTTAGTATTGCTGATGCCGAGCCCTGCAATTGGGCACGTACCTGGGATAGCCACGTCCCTCCTTGGACGTGGTGGGCTTCTGGGTCCTGGCTCTGGGAATCGTGTCATTCCTCCGGGGGGTTGGTTCTTCCGGCGTCTCCTTCTTCTCTCTCCTCGACCGCTTCGTTGATTAGCTCCCCTTCTCTCCTGTCTTCCCTTTCCTTCTTTCCAGCTGCTCTATCGTCCTCCTCTCTGGAAGTACTCTCGTCCTGCTTCTCAGTCGCGTTCTCCTCCTCTTCTCTGGCCGTGCTTTCCTCCTGCTTGACAACGTCTCCTTCTTCCTCTCGGTCGACGTCTCCTCCGCTCTCTCTCTTCTGGCGTCGTCTTCGTCCTCCCTGTCGGCGTCTTCTTCTTGCTCTTTCCTTGTCTCTTCCCCCTCGTGCTTCCCCCTACGTCGACACACCTTCTTCTGCATAGTCCTCCTGGAGCACCATTCTGCCGACCCCGATCCTTTGCCTTCGTCGATGGGGTCTATATCCCCATCACACTTATAGATAAAAACTTATGTCTAAAGTGACTGATTTCCCTCTGCTAAACTACAGCCATATTTGCTACTTGGCGAAATCACCAAACATTCACAGGGAAAGATAAGCATACCAGGAGCTGCCACTGTTGCTATTAAAATTCTCACATAGCACAGAGTGATTCTTTTTAAAGTCTGGAAAGCCCTTATCATCTCTGCAGTTTCCATGGGGGTCACATGAGCAAACAGTGACTTGCCATTTTGAGAAGTTATGAACCTTCACTTCCTTTACTTTTAGTAAGGTGTTTGCCCCACAGAAAGCCAAATGTGTTGCAGACAATATACAGAATATTGCTGATTGTTAAAGAGATCTATTAGACTTGCTAAGGTTGTCATAATCCCACTCATTACTCCACACTGAGACACATCTTAAAACAGCAGAAAAAGAACTACAGATGTAGATTATGGTTGATAAAGAGTAGTTTGTGTGTTCTTTTTGTTAGCTTAAAGAGGAGGCAGAAGGTGCATAATGGGTCAGGTCTGATATGTGAATGCAGTAGAAATGTATTTCACAACCAAAGAGTGAGGTTGAGAACCAGAGCCAGACAGTCCATTTATTTCTCCATGCTTAGGCATTTTCCTGGTGGGCTAGAGCTCTTTGAGGCCCCAGGGACTCTTGGTGTATCTGTCACTTTCTCCCTAGATAAGAAACTGATTGCAGAAGACAAAAGGAGGCTTCAAGAAAGAGAAAGAGAGTGAGGAAGGGGAAGGTAGAGAGAAAGTGATCAGAGAGGGGGAGAAAAGGAAGAGGCGAGAAGGAGTAAGAGAGAATGGATTGAAAGGGAAAGAACATGAAAGGAGCAAGGCTGGTTGAACATTTTTCCCCGAGATGCTTTGGGTTCAGCAATCCGGTCCTGATAACCTGAAAGCTTCAAAATCTGCCACTCTCATATTGCTAAATGAGAGATAAATCATCTTTCACACAGAAAATACTGACTGAAAGCTGCTCTCCAAAGTGGAGACCAAGAGTTTGGAACACTTATCAATCACTGATTTGAGTGATAATACTAAATACTATGCACTTTATATTCATGAAAGGACTCAAGCTAATTTACTTCCTCTATACCTTCTAATTAAACACCTACCCCAATCTACGTTTCTGTAAATATAGACATCAGCTGGCGTAATAACTCACACCCAGTTTTATCTATTTTTAGGTCTTGCATTAGCCAAAACCTTTTGATTTTGTTAACATTTGCATTATATACTTACAAATAGGGGCATTCAGCCACTTCTCTTAATTTATTGGTCTGCTGTTGTATCATTCACATTTTTCTTCCATCCACTACAGCATATAGCATGGGACAGTGGGCCAGCTTACTTAAGCCACTTGTTAGCTTCACTTAGAGAGACTGCATTTTGCTCTCTCACAAGGAACACATTTGCACACAAGCTAGTTCACTTCAGTGACAGTGTTTTTATATGTAATTATTTTAGTGCTGTCTTTTAACCTAATCACAAGTATGACGGTCAGAAAAGTCGACCGCCAAACTAGCGGGTAGGACACTACCATCATACTGGTGGTGCCCCCACCCAAGCACATTACAATGTGCCAGTTGAACTGACCGGTGGTAACATTGTATTTGCGCATTCACCCCACCGGGCTGACTGGCGGGAACAGTGCTACGATGTTGGCCTCAGTTCCTTTAAGGGTGCCGGAGCCAATACCGTAGCACACCAGAACCATCGGAATGCGTAATGTCTGGCCCCTGGCACTGGCTTTCTGTGACCATTTCCATGGCAAGCTTCCAGCCATGGAAAGGCTGACGGAAAGCAGAACTGTAATCAGCATGGCGGCACTGAGTTCAGCGCTGCTCTGGCTGAGTACAACTCAGACTGCCGTCAGCCGCATTCACGCACACACATACATTCATACACCCCAACACACACACAACTCCCCCCACCCCTCTCTCCTGTCGGAGACCCGACTTACCTGGATCCAGGGGGTCCTCCGGCAGAAGATGGGATTGGCGCTGCTACCCCCAGCTGTGCCCGCCAGCAGAAGACCGCCAGGCCGTATTATTTGTCATAATACGGCTGGCAGTGGTATACTGGCATGGTGTTGCTGGTGGTAGGAGCTCCACCTTACCGCCATCCGCCAGTATGGCCACAGCCGGATTTCTGCCCTTCTTGTGGCGGAAATCCGGCTGTGGACATATTATGCCGGAAGGCTGGTAGCCACGCCGATGGTCTTCTGTCAATGTTATAATAGGGGCCTTTGTGTTTAGAGCCTGGTGTGATGGCGGAACGCTTTTGATCCACATTCCTTGTTTATCAGATCCCACTTTCAGTCAATGCTGTTGTAAATTCCTTTTGGAGTGTTTTCCTTTTACTTTTGTGGCTGCTGCTATTTCACAGAATACCAGATTATGTCCATTTGAAAGTGTTCTGTATTAAGTTGTCCTCTTTGTACTTTCTTTCTCTCTTTCTTTCCTTTCCTCTTTCTTTCCTCCTCTTTTTCCTTCTCTTCTCTTCTGTCGTTCTTCCTTTCATTCTCTTTATTTCCTTCTTCCTTTCTTTCCTTCTCTCTTTCTTTCCATCTCTTCACTCTTTTTTTCTGTTCTTTTCTTCTCTGTTCTCCTTTCTTTCTTTCCTTCTCCTCCCTTCTCTCTTTCTTTCTCTTTTCACTTCTTTCTTTCTCTTTTTACTTCTTTCTTTCTCCTTTTACTTCTGTCTTTCTTTCTCAAAAGCAAGAGGCTTGCAGAGAACACCAGACTGACTGATTTATTTAGGTCTGTGTTAGCCAACACCTTTTGATTTTACTAAAATTATGAGCATAACATAGTTACTTCTGGGGGTTTCATCCAGACTTCATCCATTAGTCTTTGGTTGGTGTCAATCACATGTTTCTTCCATCCACTCCAATATACATTACTGGGAAATGAGTTAGCCCACTTCTGCAATTGGCTGACTGGTGAGTTATGGCATGCCATCTTTTCACAAGGAACACATCCACACACAAAGTAGTTCACTTTTGGCTAGTGAATACTGTGGCAATGTGTGTGTGTGTGTGTGTGTGTGTGTGTGTGTATTTAGATCAAAAAAACTTTTTTTGCCTATAGAAAATTAATTTTTAAGGTTGATGAGGGCACAGCATATTCCTGAACAATAACATTTTGCAAAAAACACGCATTAGACCTGACAGCCTTAGGGTTGTCATCCCACATCCCACCTCCCCTCATTGGTACCCTCTTTGAAAGGGTGGGCATCAACATCATTGGTCCATTGAACCCAAAGATAGCCCTAGGCAACAGGTTCATCCTGGTCTTGGTAGACCATGCCACACGCTACCCAGAGGCAATCCCTCTGAGGATGGTGACTGCACCGGTGGTGACCAGAACTTTGATGGGGATTTTTACCTAAGTGGGGTTCCCCAAAGAGATAGTATCTGACAGAGGCACTAACTTCATGTCTGCATACATGACGGCCATGTGGGATGCATTTGGTGTAACTTAACAAGTTCACCACACCATATAACCCTCAATCCAATGGTTTAGTTGAGAGGTTCAATAAGCGTTAGCATCTGTAGCGAAGCATTCGGCAATCGGCAGACAGTTGTGGTTCCCTGGCTAGAATCTCCCTCTAACGTGTAAGGGACAAGAACGTGTTTTTATAATAACACAGATGATATTCTGAGAAAGTGTCCCTACGTAAAGATATGTATTTTCTACGAATGTTCTTGACTGAACTTCTACCACATTCACCGGCAATGTACCGTGCTGTAGACTTAGAAAAAGCACAGAGTGATCAAGAATTTCTTGTTTGAGAACAGAGTGCTGGCCTAGGCAAAAACAGTTAGATAGACAGAAATAAAACAAGTCCGTAAAAAATGGGTACTGTAACAATAATAAGACGAAGCTGTATAAAATATATCTAGGTTAAAGTGCACAGTGGCCTAGTGTGTTAAAACAACGTGCATGGAGCTATAACTAAAATGGCTACACAATAACCTCCCCTTGTCGGTTGAAAGTGGTTCAAAGCCAAAGATATATTAATATATTGATAAAAAGCTCAACCTAAGATATATATAAAAAGCCATGTGGGATGCATGTGGTGTAACTTAACAAGTTCACCACACCATATAACCCTTAATCAAATGGTTTAGTTGAGAGGTTCAATAAGACCTTGAAGGGAATGATTGCAGGGCTACCTGAGGCCATGGATGTAAGTGGGACATCCTCATGCCATGCCTTCTCTATGCCTACAGAGAGGTGCCACAGAAAGGATTGGTATTCAGTCCCTTTGATCTCCTCTATGAGTACCCTATTAGGGGACCTCTAAGTATTGTCAAGGAGGGGTGAGAGAAAGCTCCCAGGAAACCTCCTCAGGATGTGGTCAGCTACATATTGGCCCTCTGAAACCAGATGCATCACTTCTAGAAAAAGACCAAGAGCGACCCAGTGACTAGTCAAGAGGCAAAGAATGCTGGTATGACCAGAAGGCCACTCTGGTGGAGTTTCAACCTAAAGACAAAGTATGGGTCATTGAGCCAGTAGTGCCCATGGTTCTCCAGGACTGCCGGATTGACACATAGAAGATCAAGGGCCACTTACTTAGTCAACCTCCAGACCCCTAGGAACCCCCTAATGGTGATCAACATGATCAGACTGAAGCCTCACTTTGAGAGGTCCAAAGGGAGCATGTTCCTTGTGACAGATGACAGTGGGGAGGAGGAGAGCGAGCCTCTCCCTGACCTCCTCTCTGTACAGGAACACAGTGGGTCAGTGGAGGGTGTCAACCTCTCTGACACCCTGACCACAAAGCAGCAAGGTGACTGTTACCAGTTACTGGGACAGTTTGCCTCACTGTTCTCCCTCACCCCTGGACTTACACACCTGTGCGTCTGAGATATTAACACAGGACACAGTCCACCTACAAAGAACAAAATTTACAGGGTGTCAGAAAGGGTGAAAGCCAGTATCAAGAAGGAAGTCTCCAATATGTTAGGTTTAAGGGTGATTCAAAACTCTACCAGTCCCTGGTCCAGCCCCATGATGTTGGTACTGAAGGTTGTCCCACTGGGTGCCAAACCAGAACTTTGGTTCTGTGAGGACTACTAAGGTCTCAATTCTGACACCACGACTGGCGCCCACCCTATTCCCAGAGTCAGTGACAAGCTGCCCGCTGGCAAATTCCTCAGTACTTTTGATTTAACATCAGGGTACTGGCAGATTGACTTGACTGAGGGAGCAAAAAAGAGGTCAGCATTCTCCACCCCTGAGGGCCATTTCCAGTTCTGGGTGATGCCCTTTGGCTTGAGGAATGCCCTCACTCATTATTATTCTAATGAGACTACTGGATTTTGAGCGGCAGAATCGCCCGCAGTTTGGGAGACTAAGGGGGTTATTCTAACTTTGGAGGAGTGTTAATCTGTCCCAAAAGTGACGGTAAAGTGACGGATATACCACCAGCCGTATTACGAGTTCCATAGGATATAATGGACTCATAATACGGCTGGTGGTAAATCCGTCACTTTTCCGTCACTTTTGGGACGGATTAACACCTCTTCCAAAGTTAGAATAACCCCCTAAGTCTAACCCATTGCAGGTGACACCTGTAGCTCCAATCCGGGTTCTGCTCCAGCTAGCTAGCAGTGCCTCATCCCCACCAAAGGGTAGTGATGATTGGGCAGCCGAGCGCATTACATACTTGGCTTCTCAGGGAAGTCGTGGTCACTCAGATCTCATTCGGTTCTCTCACTTACAATTCAGCCTCATATATAAATGACAAACAGAAGTAGTATATGTTTCAATAATGAGTTTAATAAAACAACTACATCTTAGATAGCAATAACCAGGACGACACAACATGACGGTATTCAAATTGTGACGAGAAGAGTGAAGCATAAAAACAACGCAATCATATTGTCACTATTTTCAATGGACTAATCCCTACTTAGGCTAGGATAGAGCACAGCATGTGAAGCTCTAAGTCTGCCCTTCAGGTTCCCCTGGGAAGACATCCACCCCCATACCTGAGCAAAGGCCTGTGGTCTGCGTTAGCATCTGTAGCGAAGCATTCAGCAATCGGAATACAGTTGTGGTTCCCTGGCTAGAATCTCCCTCTAACGTGTAATGGACAAGAACGTGTTTTTATAATAACACAGATGATATTCTGAGAAAGTGTCCCTACGTAAAGATGTGTATTTTCTACGAATGTTGGAGACTGAACTTCTACCACGTTCACCGGCAATGTACCGTGCTGTAGACTTAGAAAAAGCACAGAGTGATCAAGAATTTCTTGTTTGATAACAGAGTGCTGGCCTAGGCAAAAACAGTTAGATAGACAGAAATAAAACAAGTCCGTAAAAAATGGGTATTGTAACAATAATAAGACGAAGCTGAATAAAATATATCTAGGTTAAAGTGCACAGTGGCCTAGTGTGTTAAAACAACGTGCATGGAGCTATAACTAAAATGGCTACACAATACCCTCCCCTTGTCGGTTGAAAGTGGTTCAAAGCCAAAGATATATTAATATATTGATAAAAAGCTCAACCTAAGATATATATAAAAAGCAATTTCAATGATGACAAGTCGAAGGAACACATGAGCATCCAACGTGACAGTTAAAACATGAGTATGTGGCATAAGACCTAATTCAAAGGGCAAATACATTTTGAAAAGTTCCAATTGATTCCCGATGTTAAGGTCGTAAATTCATCGGCAAGAAGGGTCAAGGAGCAGTTGTGTTTCGTAGCCTCAGCCTCAGCCAAGGTGGCATTCCGTGGTGTGCCCAGTGATGAGTCGTGCGCTACATTCTCCAAGAAGGGTAACTCATAAGTAGCTTCTCGTAGCAAACGCAACCTCAATGAGCATGTCCGGTAATGAACCCTCAGCGAGAACATCAACAGATCAGCGTCCACTGTAGGCAATCGTTGCGTCGAAAGACAGACTTCCAGTGTGTGTTCGAAAGAGCACAAGAGGCACCGAAACACGGGCTGCACACAATGCAAGACCGGTCCGAATGACAAAGACCAGTCACACTCCAATTGCTCCAAGAGTGTTGCTCCAAAATACTGCATTATGCATTCACGACACAGCTGCGCTGATGGGAGCACTGTCATTCCGCCTCGTTGCGGCAGGACAGCCATTGCACATAAAAAATAGCAACAGCAAGATGCGAGCTAATAAAGCCAAAGTTATCGGAAATCACCTGAAAATACTAGAGAAAATTGAGTGGATTGCTGATGGTATCAAACCGAATACAGAGGAGAAGGTGTGAAGGAAACCGGAACCAACAGCTTTGAAAAAATGTGCGATTCCAGTTGTACTGGATGCATTAAATATTCTTCCCACGAGCTCACCAAAGTGTCTCAGAAAGTTTGTATTTAATGGGGACTGTATCTCTGCCGACGACCTTGTCACCTGGAGTGCGTACTTCTTGCGTGCAGATATAAGGGCCACATGCTTTTGAAACAGTAAAGCCTTGAATCTGCTGAACCTGTCAAAATCCACACTTGAAGTAGCAATGTGAGACCAAATGTCAGCTACCTCTTTAATTTTAGTGGGGGGAAAAAGTACATTCCCACAGCATGTAACGACCTTAGAGACCAAAACAACGTAAACTATTCCGGCCCGCATGCCACAACAATCTTCACCATTGAGGAGGACATAGCTGCCGTTTGAAAGCACCTGGAATGTAGGTCTAATCAGGGGGACTGGAACTTCCTTCAGATAACAACCCAAGTTCGCAGCAGAGACGTTACACGCCCCATGCAAGGACAGCTGTTTACAAACCATTGAATGGCTGACTGAAGTCTTGCATTCACTACCACTAAGAAAGACTTCTTTCATGCCATTGAAGCATTTGTACAAGAAGGGAAGCTCCGACACCTCATGGATGTAACTATCTCCCAGCTTTTCATATCTGCGTAATGTGTTTTAAACAAGAGGCGAATTGAAGTGTTGAAATAGGCAGATTAATGACCCCATGTATTAGCCACCTAGCAGATTTCAGCCACAGTAAAAGGCAACTTTTCAAATTTCTCAATGTTAATCATGACATAAGTCTCTTCCTTCTTAGCCATCAGTTGTTGTTGTCGCGTTAAATTAAAGGAAGAAAATATCTCCCTTGCACTGACATGCTGCCAGGGAACGTTTGAAGTGTCCAACCCAACTGCATTATGGACCTTAGCTGACTCTGTCCATGGTATAAAGAAGACATATCTGTTTCTATAATGTCTATAGCAGAAGAGATAATATTATTTAAAATATATATCTGGTCGGACAAGGTATTAATCCCATCATCCACAACAGCTAATGCCTTTTTTAAATTTTCCTGGTCTGTTTGCCTTAACCAGGCAGCTGCTTCTTGTTGGGAAAGCTTCCAAATTTCATGATATACTTCATATAAGAAACGCTTCCTAGATTGTTTTCTGGGGCATAACAGGAAGTCCTGTAAGTCAGTTTTATTAGAAAGGAGACTGAGATGTTCTCTAACTGCGTCTAGTGAGGATGATTTTAACCATTGCTGGCACAATTTACCTGCACTGTATGTCGTAACTATACCCGCATGTTCGGATGATATATAGCAAGGGTCCTGCTTACTAGTTCTAAAACCCCCCATTGGTATCCATTGACCACAATAACCACCCGCCAGGACATGTCAGTGAAGTATTAAATGTACCATGCTGGACCCATTCATCGAGCTGATCTTTAGTTGCATTTGTGTATCTTTGCCATTTATAAAACTTTGCAGGGGCAGGTATACTGGGCATGTTTAATTCCTTAATTTTAGCTACGCCTAAACAACTCGTTTGTTGTACTGTTTCATTTAAGAATATAATTTGTACCGGTATGAGCCATGCTCTAAACAAAGCTTCCTTTCCCCTAATTTGCCAATGTTCCCCATACACTTTTCAGATCGATCGACTTCAGCCAATATCCATAGCCTTCTATAGACAACCGGGAAACAAAAGATTCAGAATATATACATTTTGTATTTAACATTAGGACATGCATATCTTTAGTAGGTGGCACCTTGAAATAATATCACTCAGCATTTTTAGCATTGTGCCCAGAAAAATATGTAAATTTTTCAGAACATGTTTTAGAACTCCCCTGTGGTGGAGTCGGACAATGTTCCCATTGTGTATAATTGAAAACAGTTTTGGGGCTGCTCGCTCTATGTATGAAATGGTGCCCATAATAATTATAGCAAAACATGTCACCATAATTCTCTTTAGATTGATAAACATCTTCGTTTTCAAAGAGTATAATACTGCAATTCAGTCATCATAGAATCCACTGTTTTCACATCCCAATCATCGGAAACAATGCCTGGTATTACAATGTCATTCATTGATAATTTGAACACATATAGGCGGTCATTCTGACCCTGGCGGTCTATGACCGCCAGGGTCGCGGATGACGGAAGCACCGCCAACAGGCTGGCGGTGCTTCATAGCCCATTCTGACCGCGGCGGTAAAGCCGCGGTCAGAAAACCGGGGCCGGCGGTTTCCTGCCGTTTTTGCCCCGGCTGGGCGAATCCGCCATGGCAGCGCTGCAAGCAGCGCTGCCATGGGGATTCTGACCCCCTTACCGCCAGCCTGTTTCTGGCGGTTGTCACCGCCAGGAAGAGGCTGGCAGTGACGGGTGTCTTGGGGCCCCTGGGGGCCCCTGCACCGCCCATGCCACTGGCATGGGCAGTGCAGGGGCCCCGAACAGGGCCCCGGACGACTTTTCACTGTCCACCTAGCAGACAGTGAAAAGCGCGACGGGTGCAACTGCACCCGTCGCATGGCCGCAACACCGCCGGCTCCATTCGGAGCCTGCTTCTGTGTTGCAGGCCTCCTTCCCGCTGGGCCGGCCGGCGCTAACATGGTTAGCGCCATCCGGCCCAGCGGGAAGGTTGTAATGCCGGCAGCTGTGTTTTGGCCGCATAGCGGGCAAATGGCGGTTCCCGCCTGGCGGGCGGGACTTCGAATGACCGCCATAGTATCTAAATTACTTCAGCAGGATCTATATATATCAACAATTACTTTTACTTTTTCCCAAACAATCCCATCAGGAATTGGTACTGCGCAGATGTCCCTCTGGACCTCATGTGATGAAAAATGTGGTTTTAAGACCTCCTCCACCAATTCAACTGTTGATTTTTCAGGACGAAAATGACCATGTATTAATAAGAAGAAACTAATAACAAAACCAATCCAAAGTAGGAAAGCTAGGACGGTCAAAGAGAGCCATAGATAGTTCCATGGAAAAACAAAATATGTTTCTCTCAGCCAATTTGCTAGCTTACGTGCTCTTGACAAGTCAGGTGTTGAAGAGGCGAATGAGTCTGAGAAGTCGTCATTGAAGTCGGCAAAATACCCAGAAACAGTTCATGCAAATGGTGGGGCCGTGGTCAGTGGTGGAGTTGGTATTTCACTTGGTGGCACACTGTAAATTGCATCATCCAGCTGTGTTGGAGTTGAGTCAACTCGGTCAAATGTTTCTAAATTGTTTGATGTTAGTGGAACCAATGCTAGGTCATCTTCCACCCTCCCCAAGCTCAGAGAGGTGTCAGTGTTGGTATAAACGACTTGTAGAGCCAGTAGAAAGAGAGGGATTTGGGAGCTACTGGATGTTCCTCCTGGTCTGCTATGCAGGATCGGCCACATGGTGTAATTTGACATTGTCGATGGAGACAAAACGATTTTCTTTGGCACCTGCCAACGATGGTAGAATAACTGTTCTGGTACCGTGTATCCCTAGTACTGGGACTGGTGCTCGATATGAAGGGCCAAATTCCTTATTTACAGCGACTTTTCCACATACAAGATCCCCAACTTTGGGAATCCAGCCCGTAGATGTTACAGGCACATCCTTGATTTCTGTGGAGGCAGCACTGATAGAAGAATTATCATCACTGAACTGTTGTAATTCCTGTAAGACAGTGACACGTTCATTTATGTCAAAAGGTGTTTCTGCTGCCTCCACGCCAGGACCATCAAGATCCAGAACATACATTTGAGTTCCAGACAGGCACTCATATGAAGTACGACCCCCCAGGGACCTTCTAGGTAGATTATTAAGTGCTCTCTGAACTCCATATAGGTGGTTAAGCCAACTACGACCCGTACCTAAGACTCTGGCTGTTAAGGACTGCTTTAAATCACGGTTTAATCGCTCCACGACACTATTTCCTGTGGGGCGAAATGGAGACAAGTACTGGAGTTGGACCCCCAATGAAGCCATGGCGTCCCTGAATGCCCTTGAGGTGAAAGCAGGGCCCTGGTCTGAATTGAAAGCCGCAACGCATATGTACCAATAAAGACTAGCAAATCTTTAATAACAGTCCGCGCATCAGCTGAGCGTTGTGGCCACACCCATAAAAATCTGGAGCATGAATCAACAGCGACTAAAATATACTTGTATGCACTGTCCGGTGTTAGGGGACCACAGTGGTCGAAGTACACACATTGTAATGGTTTGTTTGAAATAAGGAGGGTTGTCTGCGGCGGGCGTTTTGCAGAAACAACAAAGGACATACTGCTTGGTCTCTTTATGGAGACCTGGCCACCAATAACAGGCCTGCAAGATTGAAATTGTAGCCACCACACCAGCATGGGCTGATGCCAACCCCTCATGTGCTGCTTTAATCAATTGTGATCTTATATCTCTATTGGGAATGTCTCGTACCCCTACGCCTGGTATCTTAACCTCAGCGTTCAGCATTCCTCCCATTCGGTAGTGATACTTGTTAGGAAATCCTTTAGGATAGGGCGTACCATCAGCCGTAGCTGTCACGGCAGCCCATATGTCTGAGTCCGGTTTTGAACTCAAACAAGTTACTGCAGCTACACAGCCACAGCCAGAGCTGACTTTGCTGCTTCATCAGCCAATGTATTTCCAGCAACGTGTATCCCAACGCACTGGTGTCCAAGTGTATATACCATATGGACAATTGGTAGCGTCTCTTTCAGATCTGCTACTTTCCCCCACAGAAGTCTGTGTTTGATGGTGTTGCCTTTGGAATCTCTGAACCCATTCTGGCGCCAATAATGCAGGTATTCATTAAAGGACTGGACACAATAATATGAATCACAAACAATCAGCGTAAGCTGTGCAGGATCTGTGTGTTCTAGTGCAGAGCCTTTAGCTCTGCCAACTGTGCTGTGCAATCCCCTAGGGTTTGCGTAAAGGTATGTAGAGGACAACATTTATCACCTTCCATATAGCCAATTATGACTCTGCAAGCAGCAGAATATTGGTGTTTTGTGCCAATCGCGGGTTGTGCTGAGCCATCGGTGTACATGACTCTATGATATTGTTCAATAGGCAGTGTATTTACTGGAACTGGGTACTCTATTTCGTACTGCAAAAATTCTTACGTTTGTAATTTTGTGTCAAAAATGTAGTCTACATCAGTGGCTGTCAAAGACGTAGCCCATTGTATCCAACGTGGATGTAATGCTTTTGCGTTCGGAATGCTGGCTTTTGTAACAGCCTCTAGGGCTGGGATCGGAGAAACAACAATAATGCATTTTCCTTGGGCAAGAGGTCTTTCTTTCATGTACGCCATCTGTACAGCAGTGAGAATTTTCTCAGAGGGAGCAAAGCGTTGTTCTGCCCCTGAATATAAGTGTGATTTGTATGCAATCAGGACTGTCTCACCTTCATTGAATGTCACATAGGTGAAACTAATAGCACCAGCTATTACTCTGATGACCAAATGTGTTTTGTTGTCCCTCGTATATAGGTGTTGTACTGCAAGCATATCTGTTTGGAAATCTTGAAGAATTTGTGTGTGTTCAATTGTCCAGAATTTACCTAAAAAATTAGGACGTATCATATCATATAAAGGTTTTATGCGTGTAGCATAATCTGGAATGTAAGTTCTGCCAAAATTTTGGAAACCCAATAGAGATTGGAGTTTTTTTATCGTATTTGGTGGTTGTAACTGTGTGCATTTCTCTAAGAATTGTGGCGCTAGGCTCCTTCCTTCACTTGATAGCTCATATCCCAAAAACAGGACAATAAGGAAGGCAATTTTAGTTTTCTTTAAATTGAATTTAAATGTAGCCAAATTTAGCAAATCCTACCACAATGCGGGCCACCTGTCTTAGATGTTGTACTAGTTCATCATCCATAAGATAGATATCATCTACATAGGACAATGCTTCAGGGTCAATTTCATACAAAATTGCAGTCACACGAGCTGCAAACAGTCCTGGACTGTTCTTATACCCCTGAGGTAAACAACAGAATTTTTTCTGGGAGCATAGTGAGCTGGAACTTGTCTCTCCTCTCAGGCGCTATATTCTGGCAGAAAAAAACATTGGAAATGTCCAGTGTTGTTTTTTTTTTTTACGCACTATATCGTTCATTAGTGCGGTGCTGTGTGAGTTCTGTATAACATAAGTGCATGTATGACTGTTTAAGTGTCTGTAGTCTAAGACTATTCTATATGAATGGTCTGGTTTAGCTACTAGGAATAATGGATTATTCATTGGGAAAACACAGGGTTCAATTACACCCTGGTACTGTAATTGAGTGAGTATTTCTCTCACAGGTGCTTTTGCTTAGTGTTTTATAGGATACTGAGGTTGGGGTTGAGGTTAATTTTTAATTGGAATTACATGGTAAGGGGATTCTTTATCCCATCCTACGTGATTCCAGTATAACGCAGGGGCCTGTGCCAAAGCCCAATCAATGGCATAGGATTCAGCAAGTTCCTCTGGAACAAGGAGCGAGAAGGAAGGCTTCATCACATCTTCCCCATATGGGCAGGTACGAACAAATTCAGGTGGCCAATCTTGTTCAGCCAACAAAACATCATATATGTTTACTACGTGATCTTGAAAGATTGCGTCTATTATGCACTCAATGTCTCCTTCTAACTGTAGCATTACTTTATACACCCTATCAGGCGTGGAGACACGCATGTCTGCAGTTTCTACTTGTAGAAAGTCATCAGTTGCTTTCACCTCCAGATGCTCTAGAAGACTCCGGCGAAATATTGTGACCTCTGTAGCGCTGGCTAGCAGTGCTAGAGCCCACTTCTTGTTCTTCAAGAGGACCCTCTTCCTGAGTGGCATAGCGAACTGTGACTGCTGCCACTTTTTTCTTTTTGAATTGTGGTTTTTGTTGGGCAGGTTTCTCTTCCTTGTTAACAGAAACCTCCGAAGAGAGTTGTCATTCCTGTCTCGGTTTCATGTAGTCTGTCCTTCGTTCTGATCGCCCACCTCTCTCATTTCGTTTTTCCGATGAGTCCTGAAAGGAACGAGATTGGCGTGTATCAGTATATTGATATCTATCAGGCGTTTTAATATTATCTCTATTTCTGAGATTATGGCCCTCATTACAACCCTGGCGGTAAAGTCCGCTGACCGCCGTGCTGACGGCCACCAACATACCGTGTCTGCGGCAGAAATCCACTACGGGTATAATGACCCGCACTTAGAAATCCTCCACAATACAGACACCCACACAAGCCCGCCACACCAAAGGTCAGTGATAAACTGGCGGTACCAAAACCAACACCATCACGCCAACAGGAATACGCCCACACTATCACGACCCACAAATCAACGCAGCGGTCATTCACCCGAGGTAAGCCATAGGCGGTACACACCGCGACGCTCAAAATACACACACATTTACAAAACACAACCACATTGGATAATTCAAAATACTCACACCTGACACACATACACACACCACACCCACACACTCACACCACTATAAAACACACACCCACATTACCCACAACCCCTTACAACAAACTTTTTGGAAGAAGCAGAGAGAGAGAAAAGCAAAGACAATACCAGCATCCAGAGACACACAACATCATCACTCATACACCATCCACACACAAAACACCACACACCCCAAAACATCACCCCACACATCACATCACACATCAATCATACCACATCATGGCACCTAAAAGACACCCCAGGTTTTCTGAGGAGGAGCTCAGGGTCATGGTGGAGGAAATCATCCAGGCAGAGCCTCAGCTATTCGGATCACAGGCTCAGCAGACATCCATTGCAAGGAAGATGGAGCTATGGTGGAGAATTGTCGACAGGGTCAATGCAGTGGGACAGCATCCAAGAACACGGTATGACATCAGGAAGAAGTGGAATGACCTACGGGGGATGGTATGTTCTGTGGTATCCAGAAACCAGGTAGCTGTACAGAGGACTGGCGGTGGACCCCCACCTCCTCCCCCACTATTAACAACATGGGAGGAGCAAGTCTTGGCGATCATGCATCCTGAGGGCCTCGCAGGAGTAGCAGGAGGACTGGACTCTGGTAAGTCATATCTTTACTATTATATCCCCCCACCCTACCTGCATGCCATCACAAACCCCAACCCCTACCCTCACACCCATCACTCCAACACCTCACATATACCCCACTATCACAACCCACACATCCCAATACCAAGCCCTGCTTGTGACAACAATGCATGGACACCCGTCATAGACTGGCATGGACACCCATCACCAAAGCATGTCCAAGGGAGAAACTCACTCAGGGCACACAATCACCACTCACACAAGGGCCAAAGTGATATTGCAAGCACAGTAGTAGAGGAAAACAGACCCATTGCACAAGATGGCACGCACAGATACAGGACCCCTACACAACATCACCGGACAGGAGGTGCCAGCCATATCCAGCCCCCCCACAGAAGAGGCCCACAGTGACAACAGCAGCTCTGCACGCCTGGATCAAGATGACCAGCACGGTCCATCAGGGACATCTGGACAGTCGGTTCCCCTGCCACAGTCACAAACCACCACTGAACCTACCCCCTCAGGAAACACCAGCACAGCACCCACCCAGCGGGCCCATGCCACTGTCCCCAGGACACGTCAAGCAGCAGTGTGTCCACCACTACAGGGACCCCAGGCAACCCCATTAAAACAGGACGATCAGGGACCTGGGGTCAGTGGCAGTGGGCACACGGTTCAGAGGACAGAGGCACAGGATAACAGGGAAGCTGAGAGGACTGCAGTGTGATAGGGGGAGGACAGGCCCAGGGAACCCACTGTCCACAAGGCACTCTCAAACATCATGGGAGCATACCACAATTCCCAGGAGACAATGGGCACGGTACTGGCCAAGTTTCAGGAGACCCATCGGCTGCAGGAGGAACCGTACCTGGGGATCAGGGAGGACTTGAAATCCTTTAACACCACCCGTGTTACCATTGCAGGGGTGCTGGCAGACATGGCCAAAACCATGAGGGAGACAGTGGCATACCACTGGGCCCCTGACCCCAGCCCGAATGATGAACAGCCTTCCACATCCACCAGCGCTAGTGGACAGGAGGTCCCGCCATATGACCAACAGGTCACCAGCACCCCACCCCTTGCAGAAGGAGAACCACCCCTCAAACGTTCCCTGCGATCCAGGCACAAGACAGAGAACACTGCCAAGACCCCCATCAAGAAATAACACTCTCCTGATTGTCACCCTTGTGTACCACTAGGTCACCCTGTCCACCTTGAACTGCCATTGCTTCACTTCCTATGCCCCCTTGGACAATGCACCTGTGATACCAAGAGACTGGACTCTACCATGGACATTCCTCCACCATCACCCCAGCCCCTTCCACATACCCCGATAAACATTAGCCCATAAATAAACACCCTTGAATCACAAAACAATCTGGAGTCAGTCTGTATTTTCACAAATGTATTATTACAACTTCTTTGACAAATATCAATGTTAATGTTCATTTGCCCATATCAATGTATGACAGTTGTTGGGCAGCAGGAAACATAGCAGAAGGCAGAATGACGTACCCAGATCTGTGAAATGGAAAGCCAAAGTGAATTGTCAGGGTCCACACACAGAGGTTAAGAGACTGACTTATACAATGTCCTACAGTAGTCAGATGTAAGATGAGCAGTGTCAGTCTCTTACCTGTGTCTCACTGGAAGTACTGCATGATGATGTTATTTCGGTTGTCAATGTCTTCTTCCTCTGCCTCCTCTTCCTCACTGTCCACATGCTCCACAGCTGCCACAATACCAACATTAGGCCCATCCTCATGTAGAAAAGGCAGCTGGCGTCACAAAGCCAGGTTGTGCAACATGCAGCATGCCACGATTATCTGGCACACCTTTTTCAGTGAGTAGTATAGGGAGCCACCTGTTAGATTGAGGCACCAGAATCTGGACTTCAGGAAGCCGAAAGTCTGCTCAATAATACGCCTAGTTCACCCATGTGCCTCATTGTAGCGTTCCTCTGACCTTATCCTGGCCTTCCTCACTGGGGTCAGTATCCATGAGAGGCTGGGGTTACCAGAGTCACCTGCATATATCGAGGGAAATCTGTTAGACACACACTACCCCTTAGGGACTACCCCATACCCAGACACCTATTCATTCTGTGTGGGGACCTTGGGCTCACCTATTAGCAACACCCAGTGCCTCTGGAGTTGCCCCATCACATAAGGAATGCTGCTATTCCTCAAAATGTAAGCGTCATGCACAGAGCTAGGATACTTGGCATTCACATGAGAGATGTACTGGTCTGCCAAACACACCATCTGCACATTCATTGAATGGTAGCTTTTTCGATTTCTGTACACCTGTTCATTCCTGCGGGGGGGGGACAAATGCCACATGTGTACCATCAATGGCACCAATTATGTTGGGGATATGTCCCAAGGCATAGAAGTCAGCTTTCACTGTGGCCAAATCCTCCACCTGGGGGAAAACGATGTAGCTGCGCATGTGTTCAGCAGGGCAGATAACACTCTGGTCAACACGTTAGAGAACATTGGCTGAGACATCCCTGATGCCATGGCCACTGTTGTTTGGAAGGAACCACTTGCCAGGAAATGTAGCACTGACAGGACCTGCACCAGAGGGGGGATACCTGTTGGATGGCGGATAGCTGACATCAGGTCAGGCTCCAATTGAGCACACAGTTCTTGGATTGTGGCACGATCAAGTCTGTAGGTGATAATGATGTGTCTGTCTTCCATTGTCGACAGGTCCACCAGGGGTCTGTACACTGGAGGATGACGCCGTCTCATCCTCTGACCCAGCCAATGTGCCCTTTGGAGGAGAATGGTGAGCAGAGGGTCATGTACCACATAGGTTGCACAAGTGGTTTTTGCAGTAATGTGAGTAAATCCGTGTGTGGCGTTGCCTGTCCGTATTTCTGCCCAAATGTGCTGTAACGCAGTTAGGTGCCATGCCATGTGCCACCCTGAAATGGCAGCTGCCTGGCCTGTAAGGAGGGACAAGGGAAAATGAGGTAACTGCGCTGGTGTTGGGCAGTGTCGCCGTAGGCGGTCGAAGACCGCCACGCAAATCAGCATTGGTTATCATTGGGTTCCAGGTGCCAATGACGATTTACGACGGCGGTGATGGTACGCACTGCTGCGGACGTGACCGCCATTTTCTTTCTGTTCACTCACTTGATACCTGACATTCAACAGGAGAGGACCTACACTGCAAGTGCTGCTGTGACCTGTGTCTGGAAGTGACAATGGCTCGAGTGTCTGGGGAAAGGGCCCCTGCCTTCACTTCGGAGGAGTTGGAGAGACTAGTGGATGGGGTCCTCCCCAGTACACGCTACTCTATGGTCCCCCAGACAAACAGATGAGTACACTGTGAGCATGATGCGTGGAAAAAGAATGTGTGGAGTTGTGTGGATGGAAGATACATGTGGAGTTGGTGGCAGAGGCCTGCATGAGAGGATGGTGAGTGTACGTGTGTCGGGGCATGTGTGGGAAGTGGTGGGCAATGAGTTTGACGAACGAGACGGGGGAGTCATTTCCTTTCATCCTATACCTTTCATCTAGGTCAGCGTCCACCAAAAGAAGGGTATTCGGCATGACATCACCAAGGAAGTGCAGACCCTGGGGGTCTATCATAGACGGAGCACCCACTGCCACAAGAGATGGGAGGACCTGTGCCGTTGGAGCAAGAAGACGGCGGAGGCCTAGCTAGGGATGGCCTCCCAATGTGGAAAAGGTGCCCGTCGCACCATGACCCCCTAATGTTCCGGATCCTGGCGGTGGCATATCTGGAGTTGGATGGGCACTTGAGGGCATCACAGCAGCCACAAGGGGGTGAGCACAGTCTCATTCAGCTGACTCTGCGTGCTTTACGAGGTGTCTGGGTGTGGGATGTGGTGTGTGGGTTGCCCTAGGCCAGGGCGAACTTGGTAGGGTAGGTCCCTTGTTAGGCAGGGTCTGTGGCACTCGAACCCCCAATAGTGGTAGTGGCCATCTACACCTAGTCAGCCTCCTGTGGGTTCCAGGTGTGCAACAAATGGGGTTAGGCATAGTCCCCCATGGGCAGGTGTTTTTCCTTCTAACTGCTAGTGTTGGACTTTTTGCCTTACGCAGGGTCATCCCCAGTCTGACAACAGTACATTATCCTGGAGAAGGAGACATGGAAATACCCATGTCATACTGGAAACATATCACAATTGTTGGACTTTTTTTCCTTACGCAGGGTCATTCCCAGTCTTTTTGCCTCCTTCCTCCTGGTTTTTCTGACCTCTTGCTGTTGGCTCTAGGACTCTGACCCTTTATCACTGCTGTCCAGTGCTAAAGTGCAGGTGCTCTCCCATCTAAAGTTGGTATGATTGGCTTATACCTAATTGGCGTGTTTAATTTACCTATAAGTCCCTTGTACAGTGGTATCTCTATACCCAGGGCCTGTAAATTAAATACTACTAGTGGGCCTGCAGCGCTGCTTGCGCCACCCACTGAAGTAGACTTTCAAACCTGTCTCAGGCCTGCTAGCGCAGGGCCTGTGTGCGCAGTTTTCTGCCACAAGGACCTGGCATCTAAATTTACTTGCCAGGCCCAGAACTCCCCTTTTACTACATGTAAGTCACCCCTAAGGTACGCCCTAGCTAGCCCTATGGGCAAGGTGCTATGTAAGTAGAAGGCAGGACATGTGCCAGGTTGCGTGGCCTGTCCTGGTAGTGACAAACAGCCTAACTTGGTGTCTCACTGCTGTGAGTGCTGCCTTCTCATAGGATTCCATTAGAAATGCCCTGCCTTATGTGTAAAGGGTATTGTCTGATTTATGAGGGGTAGCGTAGGCGTGTTTGGTATGGTTGTGATGGTGATAATAAATACTGCTTACTGGTGTGGGTGTATTTTTTATTACTATCACAGAAATGCCACTTGTAGAAAGTGCGCATTTATCTGTGCTTATGACTCTGGTGTTTTGCAGCTTGACTCCAATCCACGTCTGGGCAGAGTGACAGTTGGGGCTTTGTGCATACTTTTCAAGCAGCCTGTACACAGGGAGGGTGGAGGTGTCACAGAGGTGCATCTGCATACTGAATAGTCTTCCTGGGCTGAGAGAAGGGAGAGGCGGGGCACACCTACATTTGTAAAGGCTGTGCCCTGGCCTCACACAATAGGGTCGTTAACCCCACACTGATGTTTGGAGCCTGTGATGAAAGGAGAGAGGGGGCACTCCCAGAACCAATTGTAACTGGCTGGAACCTCCTCTCCCTACCATTGTAAAACAATGTAAGAACTGACTGTAAGTACAGGGGAATTTTCCCCACAATTTGGAGACTCTTGGAATCATCTTGGAACTGGACCCCAAAGGCTGAAAGGACTCACCAGGAACCACCATGGACTGCTGCTGCTGTGCTGACCTGTGACCTGCTTGGTCACTGAAAGGACTTGCCCCCTGCTTGCATCCTCTATGTGCTGGCATGTGCTGGGCCCCTTCTCCTGTGGGCCTGTTTCTTAGTTGCTGCTCCACAGGGGCAGGGTGCTGTGGCCCCTGACCCCTGCAACAGTAGGAAGCTCGAGGAGTGCTTCAAGAGGGGGCCGATTTAGCACTTTGGAAAGCGTTGTAACTATAGCGAATTTGGCGCCCTGCCAGGGAAAGCGCTGCTTCCTTTCATCTAATCGCGCTTGAAAAGCGCTTTCTTGTGCTGTGGGGGCCTCACCGCCGTGACCCGGGCCTTGCTTCAGGCAGCGCCGGAGTTGCGCTGCCCTTTGTGTCCCCGGGGCACCACAAAACTGTCTGCTGAAGAACCCGGAGCAAGCGTGCTCCTAGCGGTGCCCCCGGGGTAGGGATCGCTCAGAGGAGTGCCCTCGGGGCACCGGCAGGCCCGGTCTTGGCCCTGAGTGTTATTGGAGCAGGAGGGAGAGGAGGACGCCTCTCCCTAGCCTGCTCAAGCCCTGGATGGCTCTCCTGGAGCATGCGGGCGGGGCGGCAGCCTCATCGGAGGCTCGTCCGCACAGCGGGATCTCTTTTGGGCCCCCCTCGTGGGCCAGTGGCACTGTTTGGGGTTCTCTCCCCTGGTAAGGGTCAGTGGAGGCCCGGGAAGACCCCAGGAGTTTGCGGGTCCCTGGAGGGTCCCGTTTTCAATTCAGAGGGGGTGCGTAGCACCCCCCTCCTCCCTTAAGGATTTCCCTGACCTGGGCCCCCCTCGAGAGGGCCGGTTGAGGCCTAGGCAGGCCCCAGTTATCACGGTCCCCAGAGGGGCCTGTCCATTGTACAGGGGAGGTGCGTGCCACCCTCCTCTCCTCAAGGGATGCCAGAGGCCCCCGTTTTGCGCAGAGGAGCGCCAGGGGCCCCATTGTTCATGTTTTAGGCACTAGAGGTGTCTTCATCAACTCAGGTACTGTTTACAGGGACAATATATCTCAGGAGTTCCTTTTAGAGACTTTAGTGGATTGATATATTGCCTACCTGTTTTTGATGTGTGATGATGCTTTTACATATATGTGCAAATGTTTCTTTTATGGGCATGACTTGCTAATATGTTTCCCTAACTTGCCATGTGTTTTCTAATGTTCCTTCTATGAGCGTTTTATGATATTCTTATGACAAGTGTTCTAATGTGATAACGTGTTTCCTGACTACTGCTTATGTTGCAGAATACTGAGTAACCTGTGTGTTATGTGTGACTACTGCTAATTTGCAGAGTAATTAATGTGTAAAATTCTGACAACTGCTAAGGTAGCAGGATAGTACTGATATGTGATGTTTGGTCTGATAATTGCGTTGTGTACAATACAGTATATTTTCATATAATCTGGTGTTGTGTTTCCTTGGTGGTGGGGATATTGCGTCACATGTGTTGTGTGTGTTGTGCAAATGCTTTACACATTGCCTCTGGGTTAAGCGTGACTGCTCGTGCCAAGCTACCAAGGGGTTGAGCAGGGGTTATCTTGGACGTGTAACTCCCTTGCCCTGACTAGAGTGGGTAAGTTCTGCCTGGCTGAGGTGCATACCCTAGCCACCCAGAAACCCCATTTCTAACAGCTAGTGTATGGCCTAGTGCATAGGGCTGCTCCCTGTGTGTTGTGTCCGCCAACGGTAGTGGTGTTGTTGGCATTGACCATGTTTCTCCTCTGTTTTTCCCCCCATCTTGTTTCGTCACCCTGTTCTTGTGTGCATTAGAATCATCTGGCGGAGGAGCAGAGGCACCGGAGACGGAGGGAGCTGCATCCCATGTGGCCCAGGAGGGTGAATCTATGGAGGCTGAAGGCACCAGTGGGACGGAGGGTGAGGGGAGCTCCACGATGGGGACAGGGGGGGACACCAGCAAGGGGACACCAGCGACAGCAACTCCTCCTCTGGTGGGAGCTCCCTTGCAGTGGCAGACACCTCTGTGCCCACCGCAACAACAGGTACAGCTGCCACCTCCCTACCAGCACCGCCCACCCAGCAGCCCCTCAGCGTGTTTCCCGTGCCCGCTCACCCAGGAGGGTGGGCATCTCCTTCGCCCCAGGCACCTCAGGCCTGCCACAGTCCCTGCTGCCCTCAGTGAGGAGGCTATTGACCTCCCGAGATCCCTCACTGTTGGGCAGTCAACCATTCTAAATGCCATCCAGGGTGTCAAGAGGCATTTGCAGCAAACAAATGCATACCTGGAGGGCATTCATTCTGGCATGGCGGCACAACAGAGAACATTTCAGGCTCTGGCCTCAGCACTCATGGCAACCATTGTCCCTGTGTCAAACCTCCCCCAAGCACACCTTCAGACCAGCATGCACACACATTAACACACAAAAGTGGCTCAGGCAAACATAAGCACCACACATCCCACAGGCACTCCCACAAGCACCATACCAATGCAGACACACCAACATCCACTTCCTCTACTGTGTCCCCCTCCTCCACATCCTCCACCTCCCTCCCTGTCTCATCTCCACTCACACCTGCATGCAGTACATCCTCAGCCACTGCCTCCATCACCAGCACGCCCATCACAACACACCACTCACGACTAATCACCACCCCCACAACCATGCACACATCCCCTGTGTCCTCTCCCAATGTGTCTGTGAGCCCACCTCCTAAAGTACACAAACGCAGGCACACACCCACCCAACAGCCATCCACCTCACAACAGCCTCCAGCCCATGCACCTTCACCCAAACTCAGCAGACTTACACCTCCTCCAACCACTACCTCTTCCTCCATTCCCACACCCCCGCCATCTTCCCATCCCAGCTAACATTGACCTCTTCCCTACACCTCCCCCCGTCCTTCCCCTAGGGCCAGGATGTCTAGAGCCCTGACCAGCACTTCAGCCACCAAATCGGCATCAACTGTGGTCCCTGCAAGTCCGGGAGGATCGAAGGGGGCACCCATCAGGGCTGCCACTGTGCTACCTACTGAAGCTATGGACCACCCGATTCTGCCACCAGCCAAGGTAAAGAAGGGGCCAGCATGCAGAAGGGAAAAGACGCACCACCCACCCAGCAAGGACTCATCCAGAACCAAAGAGGACAGTGCCAAGGTCCCAGCAGTGCCTACCAAGGTGGGGAAGGGACACAAAAGCAAAGGAAAGTCACCTCAGGGTACAGAGCCTCCTGGTGAGGGACTGGTGACCCCCATTTCTCATGACAGGCCAGCAACCTGTACCACGGTGAGCACCGCTGCAACAACCTGCACCTGCACCTCCACCTGCACCGCCACCTGCACCGCCATCTGCACTGCCACCTGCACAGCAGCTGCCACAACTACAGTTGCCAGCATCATCCCCAGTGGGCAGCCATCTGAGGCTCCTGGAGACGGCCTGGTGTCTCCCTCCACTACTACAGACACCTGCACCACGGGCAGCACCGGCAGCAGATCTGCCGCAGACACCGCCGCAGCCACCACCACCTGCCCCGCGACATGCCCAGCGAGTGCCACTACAGCAGACATCAGCAGCATCCCCAGTGGGCAGCCGTCCGAAGGTGCAGGAGACGTCCTGGACCCTGCACACACTACATGAGGCACCACCACCAGCACTGGCACTACCAGCAGTTTGCAGCCTAAGTCGCCGCTGGGTGGAGTGTGACTCTGCACCATGGAGTATCATGCTACCTGTTCCCTGGATTTCTCGTGGCTCAGACACGCAGGTGAGGGAATGGGAACTGCCGTACCCCAGGTGCAGCATCACTGGGCACCATGCCCCCTCCAGAACCAGTGGAGAGATGCATTCACTCACTCTAACCTTGGCAGGATGAAGCACTCTGGGCACAGAGCCCCCTCCAGAACCAGTGGGTAGATGCATCCACTCACCCTATCCTTGGCAGGATGAAGCACTCTGGGCACAAAGCCCTCTCCAGAACCAGTGGAGAAAAGCATCCACTCACCCTATCCTTGGCAGGATGAAGCACTCTGGGCACAAAGCCCCCTCCAGAACCAGTGGAGAGATGCATCCACTCACCCTATCCTTGGCAGGATGAAGCACTCTGGGCACAAAGCCCCCTCCAGAATCAGTGGAGAAAAGCATCCACTGGCAGGATGAAGCACTCTGTGCACAAAGCCCCCTCCAGAACCAGTGGAGAAAAGCATCCACTCACCCTATCCTTGGCAGGATGAAGCACTCTGGGAACAAAGCCCCCTCCGGAACCAGTGGAACATGTCACCGACTTGAGAGACTGTGGCTTTGCACTCCCCGGGAGCAAGCAGTGGGCAGTGGACCCACTTGAGAGACTTGAGAGACTGTGGCTTTGCACTCCCCAGGACCAGACAGTGGGCAGTGGACCCACTTGAGAGATTTGAGAGACTATGGCTTTGCACTCCCCAGGACCAGGCAATGGGCAGTGGACCCACTTGAGAGACTTAAGAGATTGTGGCTTTGCACTCCCCAGGACCAGGGAGTGGGCATGGAGCCCCCTCGAGGAGCAGTGACGTCGTCCCATCATCCGGCTGGGGTGCCCCCTCCTCTTACCCCTGAGATGCCTGTTTTTTTTTTTTACCTGATGCCCCTGCAGTGTTCTCTCCGTTTTGAGGCAGGTGTCATGTGTGGGTTTCGCCCATGGTTTTTGGTACCACTGGTCCACTGACATTTTATGGGACAGTGTACGGACTTGTGTACTTGCTGTAAATATTTGTGTATACTGATTATTTACTGTTCTATTTGGCTATCTGAGGGTTTGAATATTACACTAGTTAAAGTCATTTCGTTTGGTCATTGCGTTCTTCCAGCGGGTGACAGGGTGTATCTGTGATGTGATTCGATATGTGTGTGTGTGTTGTTGTGGGTGGGGGTGTTGCGTGCGTGTGTCACTCTCTTTTCCCTCCTTCCCTCCCCTGTGTGCTAGGTGCAGTACTCATCGTGGTCGCCGCCGCCGCCGTTCGTACTCCTGGTAGATGGGAAGATACACGAACATTGGTAACACCTGTAGTTCTGGCTCCATGGCGTCCTGGTTCCTCGTTGGATGTCGAGAGGTGAGTGGTTTCCCTTCCAAAGACTGTTTCTGCCGTGCTTTTTATGGCGTTGGTACCACCCCGGAAAAGCTGGTGGATTGGTGCCTTGTAATAGTGTGGGTGGTACATTGTCTTCTGCCTGTCTGTTGGCGGATACCGCAGTGGTGTTTGTTTCTACCGCCGTGGCGGACAGAGTGTTAAAGTGGCTGTCTGTGTTGGCGGTTTCCACCATGGTCGTAATTCCATTTTTTTGACCGTCGGCCTATTAGCGGTATTACCGCTGCTTTATCACCGACCACCAGGATTGTAATGAGGGCCTATATCTGTGCTGTGGGGTCTCCAGATGCTGAGATTCTCCCCTCTCTTTTTTAGGAGTTGTTTTTTATCCCAGCATTTCTTATTACCCTCAGGAGCTTGCTTGGGAAAATCTTTAGTTGATTTACCCTGAAATTGCGGTTTGGACATTCTGGCCCCTAAACTGTCTCGACCTATTCTAGAATAA
Organism: Pleurodeles waltl; assembly: GCF_031143425.1. Lineage (NCBI taxonomy): Eukaryota > Metazoa > Chordata > Amphibia > Caudata > Salamandridae > Pleurodeles > Pleurodeles waltl. The sequence continues at coordinate 556,485,246 of NC_090445.1, read as the reverse complement.
GTCTCTGCGATTATTTTAGGCAGCTTGCATTCCTGATCCTTTGCGGAACGTCATGGAGCTGCATGCGCACTGCAAGTGCGAATGCTTCCCCTTTCAGTTTACTTAAAATAATTGAGGAAACTGTGGCAAAATTGCCCATCAATTGCATCCCTAAATCTAGGGCCGGGGCAGCCCTGTACTCATCTTGAATTTGTTTCAACACCTCCGGTAAATTAGCAAGTGTCGGTGTATCATACGTGGTTAAATAGAGCGCGGCAAATACCGTGTACCAGGTATTACAGTTATCTACTGTAGGGGCCATCCAAAAAGGCAAGCACATTGTTAATATTCTTTGTTTATCCTGAGGTCCCGTATGGGGAAATACTGCCTTCAGCGCATTCATTTTTTGTGCTAACCAAAACAGAGTTTCCTCCCGTTTGGTGGGTACTTTATCCATGTTCGAATGTACAGTCGCAGGATTAATACCTGGCGTAGCTGCATGTGGATGTGCTGGAGCAGCATGTGCTGGGTTTGTATTTAATGTTTGCATTATGAATTGTACTAATCGTCTATATATATATCCTTTCTTTCAGTATATAAATGACGAACCTCAGCCACCGCTACATTTGCAACTTCAGGATGTGGTGTATAGGTGGCCAATAAAGGCCAGGTAGGACCATCATTACTTAATGGACCTAACCTTACTGGTAATATTGTGCGGGGTAGGGCGCCATAAAGCTAATTGTTATGTTCTTGATAAGATAAAGGTATTTCTAAGTATGCGTATGCTCTGTATTGTCCAGGCGCATTTGCTAGTGTATAATGATGAAATGTATTTGTGTTCCCATCAACTGCTGGAAAGGTGACCCAAGAATAAAAAAGGTCTGTTCTATAAGCTGCATGGGCATCCACCACAAATGTGACTGGACCCCCCTGGGGCGTTAAGCCATTTGCTAATAAATGTGCAGTTAGAGGTTGTCTCATGTTAACTGCTATCTGTACCTGATGTGAATTCGCCATTATAGACAAACTGTAAGTTCAGAGAAAGCACACCAAATAGGGTTTCCCTTTTAAAGTTCAAGCTTGAATAACCACTGTCACTAATAGGATAGCCTACATAGCTGGGGAGGAAATCCTCAGTACCACTGACATCTCCGTATACGATATTGAGGTGTCATTCTATATAATGAGACAGAGATACTCTGGTGGACCTGAAAATTAGAGCCTGACCAAACGTTGGCTGCGCCATGTCGCGTAAGCTTTCATTATTCTTATGAGACTACTGGATTTTGAGTGGCAGAAACTCCCGTTGTGTGGGAGACTAAGGCGGTCATTCTGACCGCGGAGGGCGGCGCTCGCCGCCCGCCATGCGGTCACCGCCGAATGGCTGCTCCGCGGTCAGGAGACCGCGGATGCCATTCTGGCTTTCCCGCTGGGCCGGCGGGTGACTGTCAAAAGGCTGCCCGCCGGCCCAGCGGGAAAGCCCCTGCAACGAGGAAGCCGGCTCCGAATGGAGCCGGCGGAGTTGCAGGGGTGCGACGGGTGCAGATGAAAATCTGTATGGGGCCCTGTTAGGGGGCCCCACGACACCCGTCCCCGCCATCCTGGTTCTGGCGGTGAAAACCGCCAGAAACAGGCTGGCGGGAGGGGGGTCGGAATCCCCAGGAAAACCGGCGGGAAACCGCCGGTTCCCCTTTTCTGACCGCAGCTTTACCGCCGCGGTCAGAATAGCCCTGGAAGCACCGCCAGCCTGTTGGCGGTGCTTCCGCTGCCCTCCGCCCTGGCGGTCAGAGACCGCCAGGGTTGGAATGAGGGCCTAAGTCTAACCCACTGTGGGTGACACCTGTCACTCCAATTCGGGTTCTGCTCCAGCTAACTAGCATTGCCTCATCCCCACCAAAGGTTAGTGATGATTGGGCAGCCGAGCGCATGACATACTTGGCTTCTCAGGGAAGTCGTGGTCACTCAGGTCTCATCCGGTTCTCTCACTTACAATTCAGACTCATATATAAATGACAAACAGAAGCAGTATATGTTTCAGTAATGAGTTTAATAAAACTACTGCATCTTAGATAGCAAGGCGTGAGCTGCAATAACCAGGACGACACAGCATGACAGTATTAAAATTGTGACAAGAAGAGTGAAGTATAAAAACAACGCTATCATATTGTTACTATTTTCAATTGACTAACCCCTACCTAGGCTAGGATAGAGCACAGCATGTTAAGCACTTAGGCCATGCGGTTACCGCCGAATGACTGCACCGCGGTCAAAAGACCACGGCGGTCATTCCAACTTTCCTGCTGGGCCGGCGGGCGACCGCCAAAAGGCCGCCCGCCGGCCCAGCGGGAAAGCCCCTGCAACGAGGAAGCCGGCTCCGAATGGAGCCGGCGCAGTTGCAAGGGGGCGACGGGTGCAGTGGCACCCGTCGCGATTTTCACTGTCTGCAAAGCAGACAGTGAAAATCTTTGTGGGGCCCTGTTAGGGGGCCCCTGCACTGCCCATGCCAGTGGCATCGGCAGTGCAGGGGCCCCCAGGGGCCCCACGGCACCCATTCCCGCAATCCTGGTTCTGGCGGTGGACACCGCCAGAAACAGGCTGGCGGGAAGGGGGTCGGAATCCCCATGGCGGTGCTGCAAGCAGCGCCGCCATGGCGGATTCACTGGGCCAGGGGAAAACCGGCGGGAAACCGCTGGTTCCCCTTTTCTGACCGCGGCTTTACCGCCGCGGTCAGAATAGCCCAGGAAGCACCGCCAGCCTGTTGGCGGTGCTTCCGCCGCCCTCCGCCATGGCAGTCATGGACCGCCAGGGTCAGAATGACCCCCTTAGTCTGCCCTTCAGGTTACCCTGGGAAAACATCAACCCCCCATACCTGAGCAAAGGCTTGTGGTCTGCGTTAGCATCTGTAGCGAAGCATTTGGCAATCGGCATACAGTCGTGGTTCCCTGGCTGGAATCTCCCTCTAATGTGTAAGGGACAAGAAAGTGTTTTTATGATAACACAGCTGATATTCTGAGAAAGTGTCCCTACGTAAAGATGTGTATTTTCTACGAATGTTGGAGACTAAACTTCTACCACGTTCACCGGCAATGTACCGTGCTGTGGCCTTGGAAAAAGCACAGAGTGATCAAGAATGTCTTGTTTGAGAACAGCGTGCTGGCCTAGGCAAAAACAGTTAGATAGACGGAAATAAAACAAGACCGTAAACATGGTTATTGTAACAATAATAAGATGAAGCTGAATAAAATAAATCTAGGTTAAAGTGCACAGTGGCCTAGTGTGTTAAAACAACATGCATGGAACTATAACTAAAATGGCTACACAACACTACCTTCCAATGATGGGTTAACAGGGTCCTGGTTGGCAAGAAGGCTTTCTGTGCCATCTGCTTAGACAACATTGTTGTCTACAGTGCCAGCTGGGAGGAACACCTGCATCACCTCCAAAAGGTGCTTAATGCCTTGCAACAGGCATGCCTGACAATCAAGGCCAGCGAGTGACAGATTTGGCAGAGTTCCATTGTATATTTGGGACACCTGGTAGGTGGTATCAAGGTGAAGCCCATCCAGGCCAAGATCGAAACCATCATGGCCTGGCAACCACCTAAAACCCAAACAGAAGTGAAAACCTTCCTAGTCCTCACTGTCTATTACAGAAGATTTGTTAAGGGATATGGCGTCATTGTTGCCCCCTTGCCTGAGCTGTTTTCTAAGAAGCAGCCCAGGTTGGTGAACTGGAAAGAGCTTGTCAGAAAGCCTTTGATTCCCTCAAGGAAGCCATATGCACAGCTTCTGTGCTCGGGCCCTGGATTACTCCAAGGAGTTCATAGTGCAGATGGACACTCCAAAGTATGGCATAGAGGCAGTATTAGCACAGCTGAATGAGGAGGGCTTAGACCTACCAGAAGCCTTCATTAGCAGGAGGTTACTTCCACAAGAACAGAGGTGGAGTGCCATTGAAAGAGAAGCATTTGCTGTGGTCTAGACACTGAAGAAGCTGAGACCATGCCTATTAGGGACAGACAGGCCCCTCATATGGCTCATGCAGATGAGGGGTAAATATCCTAAACTCTCGAGGTGGTCCATCTGCCTACAGGAAATGGATTTTAGGGTGGAGCATTGCCCGGTGACTGACCACACCAGTGCTGATGGTCTTTCCAGATTCTTTCTCCTAATTGGTGAGAGCTCCCAAGAGGTTGGGTAGCCCTGCCCACTTTTAGCTGGGGGGTACACATGTTAGACCTGACAGCCTCAAAGTGGTCATCCCCAACTTTTTGCCGGCCTCGCTCTATTTTTAGGACCCTGTTTTTGCTGGTTTTGGAACACTGTGCACTTTACCACTGCTGATCAGTGCTAAAGTGTATGTGCTTTCTCTCCTAAACATGGCAACATTGGCTCCTACCCAATTGCCATATTTAAGTTGCCAGTAAGTCCCTGGCAAAGTACACTAGGGATGCCTAGGGTCTGTAAATTAAATGCTATGAGTGGGCCTGCAGCAGTGATTGTGCCATTCACATAAGGGGCTCTTTAAGCATGTTTCAGGTCTGCCTTTGCAACACCTCTGTTTGCAGCATGACTGCCAGTTCAACCTGGCATTTAAAACTAATTGGCAAGACTTAAACTCCCCTTTTTCTACATATAAGTCACCCCTAAGGTAGGCACTAGATAATCCATAGGGCAGGGTGCTATGTAAGTAAAAGGTAGAACATGTACTTATGTGTTTTACATGTCCTGGTAGTGAGAAGCCTGCTCCTCTCATAGGCAAACATTAGAACTGCCCTTATATACTTTAAAGTGGTAGATCCTGATCTGAAAGGAGTAGCCTTGTCATGTTTAGCATGGCCAAAATGGTAATAGAAAATCCTCATTACTATTTTAGAAATGGCACTTTTAGAAAGTAGGCATGTCTGTACTTACTGCCATCTGTGCCTTACAACTTGTCTCCAATCCACGTCTGGTCTGTGCTGGTTGACAGCTCCCATTGTGAATTTCACCCAGACATCAATAAACACAAGACACTCAGCTGCTTATGCATTCTTCTGCATACAGCTGGGTTTCCCGTGGCAGGAAGGATGGAGGGACTCTCTCTCATACTTCAAAGGCCAGCGTCCTGCCCTCACACAAAGGACGGAGAACCACCCACAGGGCTCCTGGCACACAGGGCTGAGTTTAAAGGGGAACGTGTGCAGTTCAAAACCACTCTTTGAAGTTTCCTTCACTTCAAAGGCACTTTTGGGTATATTTACTGGGTCAGTCACCTATCAAATCAGATTCTTCGGGATCTACACCTGGACTGTGTCACAGGGATTGCCTAGCTGCCAAAGGACTCATCTAGGCTGCTTCGCTGGAAGGACTGCTGCCAGGTTTGTTTCTCTGCTGTCGGCCGGCCCGACTCTGAAGGCAGGACTCTGTCTTCCCACTAGTGCCCTCAAAGGGCTTGACTTGAGCTTGCCTCCTGTGAGACTTCAGCGTTCCAGAACCATTGCTGCTGACCGATGCCACACCGCTGCAGTCCTCGCTGAATGTAACAACCAGGGCCTGCAACGTATTCCTCACATTGCCACAACATCACTGAAGTCCTGCAGTGTGATTGCGACACTGAGGTCGATACATCCCATCTTGACTTGCTGGACTCATCAACCCCACTGGGTCACAAGAAATCAATGCCTTGCCACCGATGCCACATCTGCTCCCCTGCAACCGGACAGAACCGACACCTCACCTCCCCTATGCAGCAGTAAGGAATCAACACATCACCACCCCAGCTGCAGTCAGGAACCAATGCGCACCAGCCCTAGCGACACCTCATCTCCTCGACTTCGTGCCACATCTTTGTTTCCTCATTTACCAAAGGTACTGTGCCTGCAGTCCATGGGGCTCCATGACTGGCCTGTACTCCCCCACGAGTGACGTCGGCCTGTTGGGAACGACTCCGTCACATTGTTATTATAATTCCTAGTTGGAGCTATTGTGTTTCTAAGCACTATAGTAGGGGTTCATCATGCTTGTGTGCATTGGATTCGTGACATATTGGTGTTATTTTAATCAAATAAATATTATCTATTTTCCTACACTGGTGTGGAATGTTTTTTGTGGTTGTTTTACTGTGTTGCTGTATGATTTATTATACACACTTTAGACATTGTCTTCTAAGTTAAGCCTTTCTGCTCTTTGACAAGCTACCAGAGGTTGAGCACAGGATAATTTAGGTTGTTTAGTGACTTAACCTGACTAGGATTTGGGTCTCTCCTTGGATAGAGTGCATACCTCGGCCAACTAGAGACCAAATTCTAACAACATGACAAAACAAAGTTATTGCCAGATGTCTGCCACCAATGCCAGACCTATTGGCTTTGCCAATGATTGTTATAATTGCCCCTATGTCAACGCAGTTAAATAAAATAGTAGAACCTTATGTTTCTTTCTCTATCTTGAGTAATAATAAAAAAAAACAAATAGAATCAGAATGCCACTAACCATACAGGGTAGCAGTAAAACCTCTTTAAATAATCCTACCAATGGCATGCCAACAAAATGTGTGTCTCAAGGCAAATCATAAACATTAGCAGAACCTGAGGCTATTCCACCATAAACATTTTTATTTCCAATATAACTTTTAGAAGTTTTTCACAGATAAGATGGCATAGTCTGGTGATTATTGTAATATCTAAATATCTCAGTTTCTGTTTGACATGAATGGCATAAAATGGATAATTCCATACCACAGACTCAGACTTAGGTCCGATTACAAGTATGGTGGTCGGACCACTAGACCGCCAAGGCAGTGGTCCCAAACAGACTGCTGCGCCAGCGGTCTCTAGACCGCTATGTTATGATCTATGTGGGCTGAACCGCCGACTACCAAAACAAATGTCTCCCTGTCAGCTGCGTAGCAGTCTGCAATCTTGGCAGTGCGCAATCTGTTGTCTTCATGACAGCTGACATATATTTGCCCAGTGGACACACCTGCCAAACACACTATAAAACACACCCATTTCCAGACCATGATCCTTTGCCTCTCCACTTCAAGAAAGAGACCACAACCCACTGTTTATCACATCTTTGACAGATAAGGCACCCCTTTTTACCATCCCATTCAACACCTTTCATACACATTTGTCCATTTACTCCCTATATAATTTTTTTAAGTATGTCCCTGCCACCCATGTTATACCCATCTACATTTAAAAAATCCCTATTTTTCTGAAGATGATCATCGGAGTAGAGCCACAATTGTTTGGACCCCAAGTCCAGCATACTCCTCTCAGAAGGAAAATGAAAATGTGGCAAAGGATAGTCAACAGAGTGAATGCTGTAGGCACCACACTGTGCATAATGGAGGACATTAGGAAGAGGTGGAATGATCTTAGGGGGAAGGTGCATTCCTTGGCCTCCAGGCAACACATGGAGGCCAATAAGACTGGTGGTGGTCCTCCCAGTGTCCCATTACAACTCTTTTCCTGGGAGGAGAAGATCTTGACAATCCTGCATCCCTAGGGCTTGACAGGAATAGCTGGGGGAGTGGAGTTTGGTAAGTTACAACACAAAAACTGTCACTAATCTTCAATGTCCTGCATGCTCACATCTCAACTTTTGCTACTGTGTTGTTCATCTACTTTTGTAACATGCAATACCACAAGCAGCAGAGTTGTATGCTTGTTAATGTGCATTTTGTACAGAACATCACATTTATAAAAACCCATTGCATGCCATTTGTTGGAATGAGGTCTTTAAGTGAAACTTTCAACATCAAAAGATCATCCCTTGACCAATGGTATGTGTCAATATGTAGATGTATGGGCCAACCTAACTGCAGTGTGGCACTGAAATATAAGACTTAACAGTTGTCAAGTGTTGGGAAGTAGAGAAAATGACATGACTACAACTACCATGAGGCCCTGTGTCTGTACCTCTAACCACCAGGCCTTCCTGCACTTGACTGAATGCACCTGTGGGCCATCTCTCAAATGATGTACCTCCCCTCAGAGTGTAGCATTTGTACAGTGTGGGGAGGCAGCAAGTGGCTAGCTTCAACTACCAGCAGGCCCTTTTTCTGTACTTCCAACCACAAGGCCTTCCTACACTTGTCCAAATACACCTATGCGCTACCTCATAAATGATGTACCCTCCCCTGTGAGTTTAGCTTTATGTAGTGTGAGGAGGAAGCAAGTGACATGACTACAACTACCTGGAGGCCATGTTTCTTTACCTCTAACCACCAGGCCTTCCTGCACTTGTCCAAATACACCTGTTTGCCGCCTCTCAAATGATGTACCCTCACCTTGGAGTTAGCAATCTACATATCATGCTCAACTCAGAGATGTGTCTTTCTACCTACCTTGCTCTTGCCCTGGTATCCCAAAATCAAACTATTGAGGACAGGAATGACACCTTAACACGTGGGTGCATCAAGTATTCCTAAAGCATTAAGCAGCTTCATCAGATTGGTAGTGGCAGTTGACACATTGAATCAGCACCCTACATATGATAGCTACAGCTACATTTACCACAAAGTCGTATGTTTGCCTGTCAAATACATGTCTTCTCTAGAATGTGTTGGCTTAACTGTTTCCAAGATGTTATGTTCATTCCACTAAGGGTAATTAGGTTCTTATTACTGTCCTAGTGTGTTTTAATCATACCCATGGACACCCCTAATAAAGGCGAATAACACCAGAAGGCCAGTAGGTATTTTTAACCAAGATCTGGATCCCTGACTTTGTTCAGTAATCTTTATATATGAACTCCCTATAGTGTAGGTCTTACCAAGAGGTTGAGTCCTCCCTGGTGGCACTGCCCCACCAAGGTGGGGAGAGGTAGTCAAGGATGAAGCATGACACTATGGCCCTCATTCTAAGTCTGGCGGGCGGCGGAGGCCGCCCGCCAGACTTCCCCCCTCCAAAATACCGCTCCGCGGTCCAGAGACCGCGGAGGGTATTCCAAGTTTTTCCCTGGGCTGGCGGGCGACCGCCAAAAGGCCGCCCGCCAGCCCAGGGGAAAACAACCTTCCCACGATGAAGCTGGCTCGTAATCGAGCCGGCGGAGTGGGAAGGTGCGACGGGTGCTACTGCACCCGTCGCGTATTTCACTGTCTGCTATGCAGACAGTGAAATACTAGCGGGGCCCTCTTACGGGGGCCCCTGCAGTGCCCATGCCATTGGCATGGGCACTGCAGGGGCCCCCAGGGGCCCCGCGACACCCCCTACCGCCATCCTGTTCCTGGCGGGCGAACCGCCAGGAACAGGATGGCGGTAGGGGGTGTCAGAATCCCCAAGGCGGCGCAACATGCTGCGCCGCCTTGGAGGATTCATTTGGGCAGCGGGAAACTGGCGGGAGACCGCCAGTTGTCCCGGTCCGACGGCGGCGTTACCGCTGCGGTCGGAATGCCCAAGGGAGCACCGCCAGCCTGTCGGCGGTGCTCCCGCCCCCGTTGACCCTGGCGGTTCTGTACCGCCAGGGTCATAATGAGGCCCTATGTGTGTGAGACCACCTCTTCCATTAAAGAAACACCTTGTTTGCCGGATTAGTGCTACATTCCCAAAACAACCTTAGGTCGTGATAAATGGTCTTGCCTATTAGAAGTAGACAACTCATCATACTTTGAGTTCTATGCCACCATGATAATATGAGTCCCAAGGTATGATGGGCCACGTGCTAACCAAACTCCAGGAAATCAAGCAGCTGCAGAGGGACATGAACAAACATATTGAGGCCCATAACTCCAATATGGGCACACTAACAGGGGTGCTGAGGGCTTTTCCCTCAACATCCACTCCTTCCTGTCAGCCAACTACATCAAGCCCAAGTACATCTGCGGCAGACACAGGAAGGGAGGCCCTGCAAGAGACCCTGCCAGAGGACCAACCACCCTCAGACACCCCTGCCTCTGCAGCAGCTGACCCCACCATCTTCAGAAGCGACAAACACTGATGTAAAAATCCAGGAGGTGCGGATGGCAAGACACCCACCACTGCCAGCAAGAAACCTCATCCTTAATGTCCTTCTTTGTGTGCCACACATTCACTCTGTGGACTGATCCTGAACCCAATTCCATTTCTCATGGGAGGAGTACTGTGGACTTTGAACTTCCGATGGAATAGCTTCTACTCCTATGATTTCTTTCACCGTGACTGACCGCTTCACTTTTCATGTATGTTATTTTTTGCCACAAGTTTTTTTTAACCCTTAGCACAATAATAAGTTCACCAGTCACAAACTCATTGTCTGTTGTCTTAAATTTCACAATTAGAAATTAGTATATATCATGTGAACCATACAATGAAAAAACAAGCTACATGTGGAAGCAGGGATATGTTGCATGTACACAGTGTCCAGCTCAGGATTACAACCATTCCACACGAAACACATGCATACAAGTGTCTTGTCAAAGAAGAAAATGTATTACATTGTTCAGCTCATAAGCTGTCTATATGTCTGAAACTTAGCAAAGCTCACATGGTTGAATCATACTGAGTAAATGATCAAATTTACAGGTACAGACCTCCACACCATAGAATGAAGGGATCAGCTGGAGCCAGATCGACAACAAAAAAGGAATCCAACATCATAAAATGAAAGACTCAGAGAGACAGCAGTATAACAGTTTCAGGGTCATTGCAATCAAGTGCTTCTGCATCTGGTGGTATGACACAAACAAATATCAGTGATGTGACATAAGCACTTTGGCCTACAATGATGAAACACATCAACAGCTACACACAGTTCATACAAAAAGAGTGTTCAGCCAAAGTGAAGGGAAACTAACATGAATTTGGCTTAGGACTACATATTTTCTGACCACATGATGACATACATAATGCATCAGGACCGCCACACGACAAGGAACAAGTCCAATGGAGTTTGCCAAGCTTCCATTTATCACTGTGCAAACTGTCTTGGCACAGGGCTTGTACACACAATGTCTGTGACATACATTCCCAGAAACAATCCATAGCCGCATTGTATGTCCAAACAGCATCATATACCCAACAATGTCACAACTCAGAAATGTCCACATGAAGATGTCATGATGAAGGTATCTGAACAAATGCAAAAACAAGCAGTATAGTTATGAAACCATACATGACACAATTCACATAGCAAGTGTCTTGAGAACGCAGTCCATTTTACAAATCTCACACAAACAAAGCAACATCTCCTAAATGTTATTGTGTCAAAAGCTTCCTCATAAGAAACACTTTGCCACTTTTTGGCAGAGCTTCAGATTTAGAAATGTTCCAACAAAAATACTCCTCACCTCATTATACAAGAGTTCATTGTACAAAGACATCTCATGACATACTTTCACTCAATAGAAGAAGCTGTTGATATCTTGTCGCAAGTCAGCTCCTTCCTTTTCACTACTATCATCTTCATTTGCCATTTCCAGATTCTCACCCAGTGGCACCGCAGGTACCCCATCCTCTGTGATGTAAGGGATGTTCCTTTACAGAGCTATGTTATGGAGTATTTACACACCACCATGATTTGACACACCTTCCCTGGTGAGTAGAGGAGGGCTCCCCCAGTCTTGTCCAGACAGCGAATTCTGGCCTTCAGGAGCCCAAAACCCCACTAACTGGCCACTGTGTTCTTCCATTGGCCTCAATGAAGCAGACTTCCCCTCAGCGATGTTAACAGCCAAGGACGGTTGGGATATGCTGAGTCTCCTGTTTTGTTATGAGACATAAGTGCCACAATGAGTCACACGATTCCTGATTCTAGCACCTGACATTGCACACACAAAAGCCCAACAGATGTCACTTACCAACAAGCCAGGCCCTCTCCAGTTGCAGTTATGACATCAACTGGGGTATTGTGCTGTTCGGCATTACAAAGGAATCTTGGCCTGAACCTGGGAACCAGGCACAGTTGGTTGAAATGTGCAGGTCTGAAAAGCAGACAACTTGCACATTAATTGAATGGAAGTGTTTTCTGTTGCAATAGACGTGTTCACTGGCATACGGTGGCACAAATGCAATATGGGTGCCATCAATGGCCCCTCCAACATGTGGAACATGGCCATATCCATAGAGTTCAACCCTCACATTGGCTAAATCCTCATGTCTGGGAAACCTGATATAGCTGTCAATATGTTTCATCATTGCTGATAGCACATTTTTTAAAACACTACTGAAAATAGGTTGTGACATACCACCAGATATAGCCACTGTATATTGAAATGGCCCTGTGGTTAGGAAGTGCAATACTGCTGTGATTTCTATGCCATGAGTCACACAATGGGTGGCATACATGTTGGATTAGTGTTTTGAGGCATGAGATCTGGCTCCAACTGATTACATAGATCTTGAAGGTTTGCCCATTCAGACTGAACTGCTTTATTTTGTCACTTTCTTCCATGGTCTGGAGATCTGGAAATGGATGATAGACTGGAGGATGTTGAATCTTCCCTCTTCCAGGGTACCAATTTGTGGAATGAAATGAGTTGGAACATTAGTCACTGTGTCCAGACCAACATTTCTGATGATTAAGACCAAAGTCATGTGACAAAACATTACTGACTGCAAATACATTATAAGCATTGCTCATCAAAACTGTCTACTACTCAAGGTCCAGCTATGAACCCGATGGTTGTCTAGACATGTGTCAACTACATATAAATGAACATAACACACGTATGTGCTGCTTGATATTGTGAAGTATGTTCCAACCACCAAAAATACAGTCACCTGCAGGATACAATGCACCGCAGGTCTATGGCATCTGTGACCAGCAACGCACTACACTATGACTGTGTAGAAGATTTTATATATCAAGGGAGATTTACATCAGTTGAGATGTTACTACACATTTAAAAAAAATTAAAACTGTAGTTTAAACTGCCAAAATGGAGGATGTCTGACCTCGTTTTTTGGGCTTTACGAACCTTCCGTCCTCTGCAGAAGTCGACAGCCCAGTGGGCCATTCCATCTGTGGCAGATACAGCTAATATTGTTAACTGTGCCTGTGTCTGTCGATGGTGATGACCACAAACTTGGCTTACATGTATGCAGTTTGGAAAATAACTCACTTGCCTCCTCACACTGCTACCATCAACACCTCCACTACTTCAGCCGCTGTGTGCCGCCTCTGGGGACAATCATGCCAGACCAAGTAGATGAAAGGGCCCCTCCCTTCTCTCTCCAGAGCCGGAGAAACTTGTTGAAGAGGTCCTTCCCCTATATGATGAGCTCTATGGCTCACCAGAGGAACAGGTAACTATCTCACATACATTTTTGACTGTTTTCGAAACCATCTTTTCCTTCCTCACAGGCTAAAATGTGCCTCTGAGTGTCAGTGAGTGATTTGGATGCCTATTGTTACAATCTGTGGCCCATACAGAGGATGTACAGGTTGTGGAGCCCTGTACTTTGAATATTTCGAATGACAATTGTGTTCTGTGATATTCGATAAGCCCTAGATCCTCAGTCTGTTGCTATCATCTCTGCAAGTAAACTTTCTGCCCAAACAATGATTTGTCTGATGACCTGATGATGGTAAATAACACAGTACATGTAGGTGCATTACAGCATGAGCTGTGAATGTATGCTGCTTGATTTGAGTCAGTTGAGGATGTTGTTAGTACATTTTAAAGTACCAGAAATCACTCGGGCCAGATGAACCCTTGGCAAACTGTGGGATTAGATCCATGTGAAACTCACTGAGCCTTTCAGAGTGCCACACAACCCTACCCTGGACTCACATATAGGATGGCCACAGGATGTACTGTGATGCATGGGAGTGATGGTAATGTGCTGTTTGTGTGGGTTCTCTATGCTAAGCCTGCAGAGAGCAAGGATAGGCAAAGCCTTTTCACAGTGTGGGACATTGACATAGGCTGGTGCACAGTAACTGTGGCTATGCAACTTAATAATTCAGCCCACTCCCTGTAGACCTTCTGATCTTTGGATGTAGACAAATTGAGTCTTCTGAAGCAAGATTTGGCCCACATGCTTTTACATAAACTAAATTAGGAATGGGGACTGAGATAGCCACTGAACCTGGTACTTATTTCAATCGTCCATCATGGTCAACGTGTCTCATTGCCTAATGACAGACCCCTTACTCCCACAGGTCTATTGTCACCTTTCCAGAAGTTTGTACAGTATATACCTATTGCAATTGAAAAACCCACAGTGCAGATAGATGGTTGATGCAGGGGAGATCATGACAAGTGAATCACTAGCTTTGTTACATGCAACCAATCAGGCTAAATATACCTTGGTATATTAAATGTCATCTCTGTAGGAATGCCACATATGGTAAGAGGTGTTTCCTGTGATACTAGTACATGCGAAACAAACCCACCCAGAATTGGGATGAGATTCCATTATGTAGGCCACATTTCCACACATTCACAGAGAAGAAGCTTCTAGTGACACTCATGCCAGCCCTTTCATTATCACCTAAGTCTTACAGTGCAGTCTGTACCACGGTAGTTGCCTGTATGAACCTTATATGGTGAGTCAATGTGCCTAGATGTAAAGGTGTCTGTACAGTCATGCACAAATAGTTTACCCTTCCGAAGGTCACAATGTTGTGTTGTGTTTCCTAGAGGATCACATCACAGTACATGTTGCTTGGCCCTAGGCTGCTATATGTCACTAGGCTTGCATAGTCAGTGTAGGCCATGACCAGGATTGTGGATAGTCAGCAGATGTCTCAAAAAGTGTGTCTTTATGTCACTATTCTTATCACCATGTGTGCTTTGCACATGTTGTGTGTTAACAAATACAAAATGCTTGCGCTAGGATTTTAAAAAATGTGTGTTACCCAACCAGTTACCCTAAAAAGTGCAAATGTGACCTCTTAATTTGTCTATTGCATCCATACGGGTCAACGCCCATCAGAAGCAAGCCATTTAGAGAGCCAACTCAAGTAAAGTGCAGACAGTGGGGGTCTGTCGCCAGTGGAACAATCACTATCAAAAAAGGTGAGAGGACCTGAGGCTGTCCTCCAATGTGGTCGGGCACACGCAGGACCCTGACCCCCCTGATAGCCTGCATACTGGCAGTGGCCTACCTCAAGCTTGAAGGGAATTTGAGAGGAGCATAGCAGCTACAAGGGGGTGAGTCCTGGGAAGATTCATACCTGTTACATTGCCAAGTTGATGTGTTAGAGGCGCCCATCTCCCCATGCATATTAATGATGGCCAATGTGCAATACACAAGAGGAGTTATTTGTTGTGTAAGTATGGTAGCAACTATGGCAGCTGGTGCATTGTGATGTGCCTTGACTCTTGTCCTAGTTATCAGGGATACAACAGAGTACAGTCCACTAACAATATGCTCTTTCGAACAGTCACATGACTGAGTGCAGTGGTCAATAATCTCACATTGTTTCATGTGGTGAGTGTCATTTGTAGCCAACAGTCCACTTGTCTTCAATTTGTCAGCCCCAGCATCAAATACAATTAGGTAATAGGTTACTGTACTCAGCTATGTGTCTGGTCAAAGGGGAATATTGTCATCTATACCCAACAGGCCACTTCTCTTCAGTGTGTCAAGAGTGCTCGTGCCTCACTACTGCCTGTAATGTGGTGGTGGCCATCATGCAGGTGACATAGTAGACATTGCCCTTTGAGTGCAATCATTGAGCAATACTTTTCCCTGGTAAGTAACGAATGTAACGGTAAACGATTTGTGTAGCATCACTGTTTGCATCAGTGTGTGTACCTAAATGTTAGCATGTGTACCTTGCACTATTGTAGTATCATTTCCACTACTGTTTCATACATGATCTACCTGTTTTCATGGGATGATGTCAGTTTTCATCACATATGTGTGCATGTTAAAATCCCTTGTTGAATAGTTTCATATGATGGGTATACAGTTCATGTGTTGTGTCACACATGCCCTAAACCATTACTCCAGGTCATTTATCATAAACAGTTACAGAAGCAGTGAAGGACATGACAGGTAGACCTATAGTACATACTTGTTCACAATGTGAATTTCCATGCAATTGATGTTGAATCATTTGGTTAAGTGCTTTGCACATGTCAGTTGTTGTAGGTTCATTCCTTGACTGTTGACATCCATCAGGGAGTGACATGCAGAAATCTTGGAATCATATGTGAGTCGGTACACTTAGTAATCCAATGGAATCTGTGTTTTCATTAGAGGCATGTTAAAAGCCTTCTTCACACTGTGGAGATTCCCTGAGGCACAACAACATTCAATGGACAATTGTCTTTTAGTAATGTAATATCAGATGGATGTTCTCAGCACTACCAATCGAAACAGGTGAATTCCCTAGGCCTAGCAGATTCCTTGTGCTATGGCTATTTGTCGACAACTCTCTCAGACATTTTGACCACATTGTCTGATTTATACTTTTCTCTGCAAGTTGTGTTATCTAGCAAAGCAACACTAGTACAACTTCCATTACATTATTTTGACAATGTACATATTGTGAAATTCCCATTGGTGACTTTTTACAGTGTGACATGGGTGTTTCCATGTCACCTTCGTAGGGCTTCTGTATGCCTTACTGCAACATGGCTGGATTATTTGCCCATCATTTCAGTCTGATGTGGTATTGTGTATATGAACATTTGCTGATTGCAGGACCTACTGTGGAATCTGTGAGAATGTCCTTGGCATTACCATTATATTGGATACCAACAGGTTAGTGAGGGTTGCAACAAGGGCCAAATCATTCAAGGTGACAAAGTCTGCTACTTGATCCAAGGTATTGTGATTGGGCAACTTCACTCATGCAACATGTAACTTGCATGCATGTGGTGTTGAAAATGTAGGAGGCACCTTAGAGGACCTTGTGGCTATGGGCTACTTACATTATGGTAATGGTTTGTAATCAAAACTGTTGTTCAAGTGTGTTACCGCACATGGACTGACCTTATTTTTCTTTGTCATTTCAGCGTCATCACAGACAAGTGGAGGAGACATGACCGACATCAGTGGGGAAGCAGCTGGCCAAGGTACCTTTGGTCATGAGACTTCCAACATGGAGGGACCCAGTGGCCCAGAAAGTGAGGGGAGTGCCACAGAGAAGACCGGATCCACATCATCTTCTTAAGAGTCGACCTCCATTGGACACTCCCTAGTGGTGGCCGAACAATCAGGACCTGCACCTGCTCCATGCTTGTCTGCCACCCCCTTTCCAAATCCACCATCCATGTTGCTCCCCACTCAGTTGGTCGGGCCAGATCCCCCAAAAGAGTAGCCGTTTCCTTCACACCAGGCACATCACCACCTGACTTCGTTTCCCCAGCTGCCCTGAACGAAGAGGCTATTGATCTCCTGAGAAGCATCTCTGTGAGTCAGACTGCCATTCTGAATGCTATTCAGGTGCAGGGCACCCAGCTCCAAGAGACAGTTGCGTACCTGGAAGGCAGTCACTGTGCCATGGCTGCCCTACAGAGATCTTTTCAGGCTTTGGCCTCCTCCCTCACAACAGCCACACACAACCACCACCACATCCACCATACCCCAGACACCACCCCAACACACACAGACACAACCACCATATGCACGATACACCCAGACAACACCCCACAGCCATAAACACAGCTGCCACATCCACCATACCCCCAGACACCACCTCAACACCCACAGACACAGCCACCACCTCCACCATGCCTCCAGACACCACCTACACAAACACATCCACCACTCCCACCATACCCATCACATCCACATCAAAGCCCACCAAAAGATGCAAACAGCCACACTCACACAAGCAACAGACATCAGCTAAACACAAACATACTTCAGACACACACACCAGCACCACCACCCAAAGGCTCATCTGAAACAGGCACTTTCTCAACCTTCCAAACCCTAATCCCTTCTGTACACCTCCCTATGGGCCAGATGCAGCACACAGTTTGCACATCGCAAACAGCGAATTTCAGTGTTTGCCACGTGCAAACTGCACTTGGCAATGCACAAAACCCCTTTTGCGATTCGGTAACCTGGTTACCGAATCGCATAACGGGTTTGCGATTCGTAATTAGGAAGGGGAGTCCCCTTCCTAATTGCAAGTCGCAGTGCAATGCCAGATTGCTTTGTGACCGCGAACGTGGTCGCAAAGCAATCGCAGTTAGCACCCATTCCAAATGGGTGCTAACCCATTCGCAAAAGGGAAGGGGTCCCCATGGGACCCCTTCCCCTTAGTGAATGGCATTAAAAAAAAAATTCCAAAGCAGGCAGTATGGACCACTGCCTGCTCTGAAAAAATGAAACAAAAACGTTTCATTTTTTCATTTTGTAATGCATCTCATTTTCCTTTAAGGAAAATGGGCTGCATTGCAAAAAAAAAATTGCTTTATTTAAAAGCAGTCACATGCATGGTGGTCTGCTGTCCGGAGCAGGCCACCATCCCTGTGAGTGCCGCGAGTCTCAAGGGGGTCGCAAACTGCTACCCACCTCATTAATATTAATGAGGTGGGCCTTTGCGACCCCCTTACGAGTCTCAGATGGTGTCAGGGACACCATCCTGCATTCAGAATTGCGACTCACAATTTGCGGGTCACAATACAGAATGTGCCTACATCTGGCCCTATGTTCCCAAAGAAAGTTTGCCCTTGCCCTTACCCATGTGGAACCCACCCCCCTCCCAAAGCAAAAAGGACCCGACCACACCCCAACCCATCCCTTCTACATCCAAGTCCTCCCCTGTGGAACCTGCCTCCCCCCCGACACTGCCAAACCCCACCCAAACCCAAGAATAATCAAAGCTCTCCCAAAGTGAAGCTCACCCCTCCCAAAACCAAACCCACCCATCCTAATTCCGACCTCACCACACACAAAGGTGATCATTGAGGTGCCTGAAATGCCCACTAAATGCCCCTTCCTGTGGAGGTTTCTGTGGCAGTGATATGTGAGGCACAGTGTGGGGCACAGCAGTGTACTCAGTACACCTTTCACCAAGGACTGGCCATTGGCCTCTTCTCCATTTTTGGAGGCTTGGAAATAAAGATGTTCATGATTAATATGTAAGATATGACTACAGTTGTGTTTGTTTCACCCTGATTGATGATCCATTTGCTGAGGTTGGTTATATCTGACTTTGGAACCAGTGCTAGAGTCACTCAAGACAAGGGTAAATTTTCTGTGAATGGATGTGTGGGATTTGATTCAATTGGGTGGCATTGCGTTGGGTGTTGTTTCACATGGTAAGTATTTCTTTTTGGCTTGGCCACTGTCAACATCTATTGGGTTAAATGTCTCCCCCTGCGGTGGATTGGACATCTGTTTAATGTGTGCAAGCTAGAGCTTTGTTTGTCCACATGTGGAGGGTGTTCAATTGTGCTACCTTCCTATACGGTTCGATGGACATGTGTTCATTTTGATGTGAGTACCTTATACCTACTTTATCTAAATGTGTGACCCATTCTGTTAATGGTGTATTTGCTTTCTAGACTTGATCTTACACATTTGCCACATGGGCATGGCATTTAATTATGCTATTGGTGATCCCTGATATTCATTAGGCCACAGTTCCTGTGGAAATAGTGTTTTTGAGGCATGTGCAAAGTGAAATATGTCCCAGGGCAGCAGCCTTCTGGGGTGCTGCCATAAATATTCTGCAGGGATTGTTTATATTGTGTGCTTTGGATATTTGCCACACAAATGATTCTGCATCCCATTTACCGCACATTTTCTTGCAAAATAGGTGATATGTGTGAGTCCATTACAAGGATTTTGTAGGGAAGGTGTGTTTGGGTTAAAAGACACATCCACACAGATGTATGTGTTCCATCATGACAGGCCATGGCAAGTGTACAATGTGAGGGTGTCACTTAAATTTGCATGTGTGATATTGATGTAAATTTGCTGGTGTGTGACCCAATCTTGTGAACACATAACCATCTCTGAAACTGGGATGTTCATATGTATTATGTTTTGTAGTGTGTGATGGTACAGTGTCAGTGACTTGGCCAAAGAGAGGACCATGGGGCTGTGTTGGGACATACATTGTGTACAACTCTGAACCGGGGACATGAAATATATTTGTGGCACAGAGCACAGCCTACATACCTGGTCAATAGCAGCCCGTCGAGTTGCTGTGGAGGTGGAGGAAATGGGCAAGTTTTTGATTTACTGACAGTTGCATCTATGACAAAGTCGATTTTGTGAGGAATCGTGCAACATGAGCATCAGCAGGACAGGTATGATCAGCTCAATGGTGCATACAGGTGAGTTTAAGCCTTATATCCCTCCATTTTAGCCAGCTCAAATGTGGTGGTTGGACTGCCACAGTCACATCAGCAGAAAGCAACATCATGATTGGAACAGTGGTTGCATTGGCAGTCTCCCGTCCGATAGACGCATTAGCCTATCATGCCAAGACTGTTGTCTAGACTTGCCGATGGTGTGGGCAGGACCGTGGCAGTCTTTCATCTATGTAACTGCATGTATCTTAATGCAGCAGTCAGACCACCAACACGTCGTCCGCCGTCATCATAGCTGTCCCCAGATCACCAAAGGTAGGAAGCTGGCCTGGTGTGTGGTGGGGAGCTAAGGTACTTACACATTATACCAGCTCAAGGTATCCCCTCATAGTGAAGTGTAGGCAGTGTCTTAAAGCAAGGCTCTCTAGAGGTAGCTGTGGATGAGCAGCCAAGGCCTATCTACGAGACATGCAAAGCTCATACAATACCACTGTAGTCACACAGCACTTACACATAGGAAAGAAACCGCACAGTGTTACAAAAATAAAGGTACTTTATTTTAGTGTCACAATACCAAAATTCCTAAAAAGGCAATATTCTCTTAGGAGGTAAGTAAACACACAAAATATGTACACTAGTAATTAGAAATAGGCATAGAAAAGGTTAGAAAACAGTGCAAATAGCAATGAGCAATAGTGACCATAGGGGGAGCCTGAGCCATATACTAAAAAAAATGGAATGCGAACCTATGGCCCCCACCTATGTAAGTGGAATTTGTAGAGGGGAGCAGGGGGTGCTAGAAAATCACAGAGGAAAGTAACACAATACCCCCCTGTAACCAGGAAAGCAGGAGTAAATCACTGGAATTTCCCCCAAACCACCCAAAAGGAAGAAAAAGAAGAAAAGAAGACACACAGACAAGAATGCAAGAAACTAGCAATGGATTCCTGGAGACAAAGACTTGTGGAGAGAGGGGACCAAGTCCAAATGTCACAGTGGAGTCCAGGAGGAGTAGGAGATACTATCCACCAAGCTGTACTTGCAGGAGTTGGTTGAGGGTGATGAAGAGCAGGTCAGCACTGCAGCCATGGAGCCGGAGAAGAGTTCCTGAAGGATGTAGAATATGTTCCACGCTGGATGAAGATTGCGGATGTGTGTCCGTGCAGGAATTCCACCAACAAGCCCTGGCAAAGGCAAACTTGCAGTTAGTTGAAAAGTGGTGCTGCCGGGGAGCAGCAAGTCCCAGGAGGACTCAATTCCGGTGGGGGAGTCACAGAGGACCCTCAGCATCGCAGAGAGTCCCACAGGGTGGGGACACAGAAGTTGCAGAAGAAGCCCATACAAAACTATAGGAAGGGATCCCATGCCACAGGAGAACTACGCAGAGGGCTGAGCTTTGCAGAAAGGAGTGTTGGGGACTGGAGCTACACGTCGCCTGAAGATCACTTGGAGGAGCTGCATACAAGCCCTCACAGCTGCAAGAGACACAGTGCATGGGGGCACTGTCCTGAGTGGAAAGACTTACCTCCACCAAAGTTGGACAGCTGGCAAAGAGGACCAAGAGGACTTCTCCGGACTACCACCCGTGATGCAGGATCTACGCAGCTCAAAATGAGGGGAGATCCACGCAGCCAGTCATCATTGCAGCAGGTGCCTGTAGATGCAGGGGAGTGATTCCTTCACTCCAAGGGAGATTCCTTCTTCTTCTTGTGCAGGCTGAAGAGTTGCTGTCTTCTGAGGATGCACAGCTGAGGAAATGTTGCAGAGCTGGCAGGAGCCATGGAAACAAAGTTGCTAAAGAATCTTCTTTGTGGATTGCAGCGTTGTTGGTTCCTGGAAGGTCCAGCCACAGTTCCAGTGGCCACAGGTTAAATGGAGGTTGCAGAGGAATCCTGCTGGTGTCTGGCAAGCCGAATTTGAAGACCGACTCAAGAGAGAGAGAGAGATCCTAAATAGCCCTGAAAGGGGGATTGGTCACCTAGCCAGGTAAGCACCTTTGGAGGAGCTCTGAGCACCACCCCTGGGGTGGTGATGAACAGGGGAGTGGTCACTCCCCTTTCATTGTCCATTTTCACACCAGAGCAGGGACTAGGGGTGGACTGGTTTTGCCCGAAGAACACCAAATTTGCCTTCAAAGCACACCAGTGGCTTGGGGAGGCTACCCCTCCCAAGCCAGCCACATCTAGTTCCAAAGGCAGAGGATGTTACTTCCCTCTCCCAAAGGAAATTCTTTGTCTGCCTTCCTGGGCTTGATCAGATCAAGCAGCAGGAGGACAGAAACCTGTCTGAGGAGTGGCAGCAGCTTGGGCTGCACCTAAAATCCTTTAAGAACAGTGGTAGCCATGCTGAGGGTCCTTTAAAGAGCCCCCAGACTGCATGGAATCATACTTTGAATACTTGGAATACTTGCAACAGTATTGGGGTATGACTCCAAACATGCCCAGGTTTCAAGTTACCATTATGTAGCTGGACATAGTAGTCTGGGCTGAGAGGGCCTACCTTAGGGGTGACTTACAGTGATCTGTAACCCTTAGTGAAAACGGGTGCATGCACCCCTTTCACGCACTCTTCAATGGCAGGCCTGTAGAACCCTTTGCATGGACTCCCTATGGGTGGAAGAATAACCAGTGCAGCCCATAGGGATTCCCTGATACCCCAATGCCCTGGGTGCCTAGGTACCATATACTAGGGATTTACAAGGGGGGATCAGTATGCCAATTGTGGGAAGAAAAAGGTACAGTTACCAAGTTAGAAGGGAGAGAGCATAACCATTAGGGTCCTGGTTAGCAGGATCCCAGTAGAGACGGTCAAACACACTGACAACAGGCAGAAAATGGGGGTCACCATGCCAAGAAAGAGGGCACTTTCCTACAGTCAAAGTCTAATCAGGCCCTTAATCTCATGTGGTTTATAATCTGATTTCTCCTTATTCCAATACCTACTTCTTCAAGCTTCGGACCTCCTGGTCAGCCTCTGCTCGCTCCTCTCTGTGCAGCTCTAACTGTTGCTGCTGCCTCTGTTGCTAATCGAACTTAGAGCCTGCCTCACTCTCAGCTCGAGGCCAACATCCAACCACAGGCACCCGTCTGTGCCTTATCCCTGGTGGCCTAGTGGCCATCTGTCTGTGTGTGTCTTTTGCTTTCTGTCATCTATATTTCTTCCTGTCTCTTTTGTATTTTCTTATTCTGCCTTGCTTTTCTCATTTTTCACCTTTTTTACTTTTGTGCCTTTTCCCTCTCCCCACGCTGCATCCCTGCCGCTGCTGCCCCTGCGGCCTGCCCCCTCCTTGCATAGAGTTTTCTTGTCTTCCTGCCTCTCAGCTGACCAGACCCTCCTGCCTCCCTCCCCTTCTTAATGACGCCCACTGCACATTGAGAGGGAAACTCCACTGACCTCTTTGCCAGTGTCTGCACTCTCCCCTCTGTGCAGCGTCACCTGTTGCTGCTGCCTCTGCTGCCAAATGAACTTGGAGGCTGTCTGACTCTCAGTTTGAGGCCCACCTCCACCCACAGGCACCAACATTCATCTCATCCCTGGTAGGCTAGTAGCCGTCTGTCTGTGTGTGTCTTTTGCTTTCTTTCATAAATATTTCT
Source organism: Pleurodeles waltl (assembly GCF_031143425.1). Lineage (NCBI taxonomy): Eukaryota > Metazoa > Chordata > Amphibia > Caudata > Salamandridae > Pleurodeles > Pleurodeles waltl. Next base: position 556,461,535 of record NC_090445.1, on the reverse strand, counting down.
TCCTGCCGCTTTTTCTTTTTCTCATTCTGCCTTGTTTTTTTCGTTTTTCACCTTTTTGACTTTTGCGCCTTTTCCCTCTCCCTGTGATCCATCCCTGCCACTGCTGCCCTTGTGGCCCCACCCCCTCCTTGCAAAGACTTTCCTGCCCTCCCGTCTCACAGCTGATTGGGCCCTCCCTCCACTTCTTAATGGCGGCTGCTGCGCAGTGAGAGGGCAACTCCTCTGACCTCTAGTCAGTGTCTGCTTGCTCCTCTCTGCGCAGCTCCACCTGTTGCTGCTGCCTCTGCTGCAAATCGAACTGAGAGCCTGCCTGACTCTCAGGTCAAGGCCCACCTGCACTTCATCCCTGATGACCTAGTGGCCATCTGTCTATGTGTGTCTTTTGCTTTCTTTCATTTATATTTCTTCCTGCCTCTTTTTCTTTTTCTTATTCTTCCTCATTTTACTCCTTTTTCACTTTTGCTCCTTTTCCCTCTCCCCATTCTCTGTCCGTGCTGCCCCACCCCCTCCTTGGAAAGCAATTTCCCACCTTCTCGCCTCCCAGCTGATCAAACCCTCCCACCTCTCTCCCCTTCCTAATGGCGGCCACTGCGCAGTGAGTGGACCACTCCTCTGACCTCCTGGGCAGCATGTGCTCGCTGTCCTCTGCGCAGCTCCACCTGTTGCTGCTGCCTCTGCTGCTGCTGCTGCAAATCGAACTGATAGCTGGCCTGACTCTCAGTTCGAGGCCCAACTCCACCAGCAGGTACCTCCCTGAGTCTTATCCCTAGTGGCCTACTGGCCATATGTCTGTTTGTGTCCCTTGCTTTCTGTGATCTATATTTCTTACTGTCTCTTTTTACTTCTCTCATTCTGCCTTGGTTTTCTCTTTTATCAACTTTTTTTATTTTTGCACCTTTTCCCTCTCCCCACGCTCCATCACTGCCACCCCACCTCCCTCCTTGCGAAGCACTTTCCGCCCTCCTGCCTCTTAGCTGACTGTACCCTCCCACCTCCCTCCCTTTCTTAATGGCGGCTGCATGCAGTGGGCGTACAGCTGGCACCTCAAAGGCAAGCCCGTCTGCACGTGTCCGCACCAGGACCACACCCAGCACCAGGAACCCTGGTCCTACAACCATCCATCAATGCAAGGACCTTCAAAGCGCTGAACACAGGACGCTCCGCCGCCTGCCATCTCACATTACCCAGAGACACCCATGGACCTTTCACCTGGACCTTTCACCTGCTTCTACTGCCACCACACCCACACCCTCACCCTACTCCAAACACCAGACACTCCTGCCATTGGACCATTGAACACCCACCGGAGCACCTCATCTGTATCCTCCTCAACATATGCTCCCTCCACAAACACGTTGATGACCTTTTGGGACCTTCTACACTCCACCCGTCCGGACATCGCCTTTCTCAATGAAACATGGACGAGCCCAGCGTCAGCACCGGACATTGCCATTGCGATCATCAACAACTACAAACTGCTCCATCGTGCACAAATCCACTCTCTGCTTGATAACCAACCAGAAGAGCCCTCGCCACTCATGGAGCACCTCCATTTCCAGATCTATGTCACTCCTAAGTCCACCTTCCGTGGTACCCTCATCTAAAGGCTACCCACCCCCCACCCAGCCTTCAGCGACTCAATCATTGACATCATATCTCCCCACGCACTTGCCTCCATGAACTACTTTCTCCTAGGGGACCTCAACTACCACATCGACAACTGCAAAGACCACAACACCACTTCCCTGCTCGAGTGCCACAATAGGCCTCAAGCAACTGGTCACCTCACCAACACACATCGTTGGACACACACTCAACCCCATTTTTTCTGCCAGCAACAACATCACTGTCGACAATACCTCCATGCTACACTGGACCGACCACCACTTCATTCATTTCTCCATCACCACACCTACCATCCACCTCCATACCCTCCGCTCCCCACATAGGATATGGAACCAGATCACCAAGGAACAGCTCACCAACAACCTCAGTAAGTCACCTCCTCCCCTCGTCACAGATGCAAACATCTCAGCACTGATCTTCCACCTATGGATCTCCGAATGTGCCAACACCATAGTGCCCCTCCAAACAACCTCAGCTAAACACAACCTCAAGAAAGCCAATTGGTTTTCCTCCACACTCCAGGAATCTAGACACACCTGCAGAAGGCTACAAAAAAGATGAAGAAACAGTAAGTCCCTGGAGGACCTCACAGCCTTCAAATCAGCTGTCAAATCCCCCCACCACCTCATAAGATCCCCTAGAAAACCTGACCTGCAGGACTGTATCAGCGTCACCGCACACAACACCAACAAGCTTTTTGCCGTGGTGAAAGGTTTACCAAACCCAAATCGGAAACAGCAAACATCCCTCTATCTCAGGACCTCTGCGACAGACTAGCCACCTACTTCCATTGAAAAATCAAAGACATCTATGATAACTTCGGACCCCAAGACCCTCCGATCCCACCAACGACCATCCAGCTCATATCCTCCAAACCTTCACAGATCCTGCACTGCTGGACCACCCTTACCATGGACAAGACCTGCTCCATCATGAGCAGCATCCACTCTGGGGCCCCTACTGATCCCTGTCCTCACCACATTTTCACACAAGCCAACACCTCCATCGCACCCGAGCTCTGATACACTCTTAACTGCTCCAAGGAGAGGGCTACCGTCCCTGAGGACTGGAAGCACATCAAGATCTGCCTGCTGCTGAAGAACCCCACGACTGACCCCCTGGACCTCAAGAACTACCACCCCATCTCTCTGTTGCCTTTCCCAGCCAAGATAATCGAAACGGCCATCAATGCATAGCTCCGCAAACACATTGTTGATGACAACATCCTGGACATCTCCCAATCAGGCTTCAGGAGCAACCACAGCATGGAGACAGCCGTCCTTGCCGCTACAGATGACATCAGCTCGCTCTTCGACCACAGTCCAACAGCAGCCCTCATCCTACCTGACCTATTGGCTGCCTTTGACACGGTTTTCCATCACACTCTCTGCTCCAGACTCCACGCAGCTGGCATCCATAGAAAGGCCCTAAAGTGGTTACGCTCCTTCCTGACTGGCAGAACACAAAGAGTCAGACTCCCGCCAGACCTGTCAGAACCTACGGAGATCAGCTGCGGAGTACCCCGGGGCTCCTTCTTGAGCCCTACACTCTTCAACATTTACATGGCCCTGCTCACCACATTCATCAGGAACCATGGATTGAACATCATCTTCTATGCCAAAAACACCCAGCTGATCATCTCACTGACTGAAAATCCTACAACTGCCAGGAAGAATTTCCACAACAATGGATGGAAGCTGTCGCTGCCTGGAAGGAGAACTGTCTCAAGCTCAGCTCTGACAAGACTGAGATCCTCATCCTGGGACCCTCCACATTAGCCCTTCAATGACTCATGGTAGCTTGTTACTCTCAGCACTCCCCCCAACAAACCACACATGCAACCGCGGCTTCATCTTGGATTCATCGCTCACCATAACCCACCAAGTCAACTCAATTGCATCCTCCTGATTCCACACACTCCAACTTCTCTGGAAGATCTTCAAATGGATCCCAAATGACTGCCGCAAGATGGTAACCCACACCCTGGTCACCAACAGACTCGACTATGGCAATGCCTTCTACGTTAGCACTACCCAGAAGAACCTGAAGAAACAAGAGCACATCCAAAACGCCTCCACTAGGCTAATGCTGGGGGTCCCCCACCGCAATCACATCACCAGACACCTCCACTGACTCCCTGTCGAGAAAAGGATCAACTTCAAACTCCTCGTCCACGCATATACGTCTCTCCATGACCTGGGACCCACCTAACTCAACCACCACATCACCTTCTACTCCCGACAGACCTCTCTGCTCCGCTCAATAGGCACTAACCACCTTACCCCACATAGGAAAGAACTCGGTTGGAGGAAGTTCCTTTGCCTACCTAGCGGCAAAGAGCTGGATCACCTTGCCTTTTCACCTCAGGGAGTCACCATCGTTACCTCAATTCACCTTAACACTTGGCTCTTCAACTGAAGAACAGATGACCGATCCCCCCCCAGCACCTTGAGACCCTTATGGGTAAGAAATGCGCTCTACAAATTCTGATTAATTGATTGAAACATGCTATGCAATGATTCAACCAAGACATTAATACTACTATAGCATTCTCCTCAGCCTGAGTACTCAAAGATGACTAGATCACACACAGAGCTTGGTCTTACACTTCTTTATTGTTCTACGTGTAACTGCCAACTCAACATTATAAGCATGAAATCTATTCACTACACCTGAACACTTACATCATAAGTCTATGGAGTCCATCAGGAACCAAAAGGGTCCCCTCATCGCTAAAACACAAGACACTGCATGTCCCTCCTTGTCAAATGAAAAAATATTTTGTTTTACAGATATTCATACTACAATTCATCTATGAATCAATGTGGTGCTCTGACCAAATGCCCAGATTGTGTCCTCTGAGGCTGTGAAGAGAGAAGAGAAACGTCCATGACTGGCACCGGTGATGTAGTGATAGCTGCAACCAAGGGGCTGTCTACGGTCTCAACCAAACCAGTGTAATCTCTGACATCAATAAGTGGCGGATAATGAGGCAAATGCCTGAAGTGCAAAGACTCTTGTGTAATTTACTTTCCAGGGCGATGAGCAGTCACCAAATGTACTTTGCTAGTTAAAACTTTGAAGGGTTCAGCATCAAAAGGAGCATCAAATTTGTGTTTTCTCAGTAGCACCAAATCTCTTATATTGAAAAAAATACATCAACGCTTGTCAGCATATAGCTTCATCATTTGTTTATGACTCAAGTCTGTACGACGAAGTTCACCATCTGCTGCCGGTCTTCTATTGGTCCACTGTGGTAACGAGGTCATGATAGCTCTCCCAAACAACAGGGTCACCTGTCATTGAATAAGGAGTTGACCGATAAGCTTGAGAGCTGATTTCAGATAAGATTCTCCAATTTAGTATGCTGAAAATTCTTTTTCAGTGTGCTCATAAAGTGTTCGACAACATCATTTGCTTGTGGCCAAAGAGGTGTGCCTTTCTGATGCTTCACATTGAGATGATAAAGAAAGTCTCTGAATTCTCGACTTTAGAAAGTTAGGCCATTGTCAGACTTCTGAGTTGAAGGATCACCTCATATTGCAAAAGTGCCATCTAGTAATCATCAATAATCACCATCAGGTGATGTCCGTTGTCAAGAAGACCACAATAATTAACAGAAATTCTCTCCAATGTACGTTTTGGTAAATCCAACATGTGCAAGGTATGTTGCATGATTTGGGAAGATAAGAAATTGTACATGACAGGCCTTCAACTCTCTTTTAAGTCTCTCATCAAGATTAGGAAACCAAGCTCAGTCTCGTAGAACTCATTTGGTGCCAGTAACTCCATGATGTTGTTCATGGGCCACTTCAATTACTTGTTGTTGCAGACTCCCTGGTATGACAATTCTCAAACCACGAAAGACAATGCCTTCCTGAGTAGTAGACAGTGTGAGAAGTTGAGTGTGCTGTTTCCAGGATTGATATGCAATGATGCCCTTTATTATCAACATGTCTCTATCTTTGCTCGTGGCAGTAATAATTTGTTCCAAAGAAATAGAGGCAGGGGTAGTGGACTTTACAATGAAGTCAATGTAGACTTCCCTGCTTTGGAATGGGTACCATGACATTGTACTGGCACTCATGAAAGGTGGTCATAGGGTTTCGTTCCTTGCCTGGTTGATACACGGTAGTGTAGTCATATTCCTGTAGTCGCAAACCCCAGTGTTCAAAACTAGAAGGGATCTTGGCTTTTGTAATGCAAAAGGTGATAAGCAATGCTTGATGATTGATTACAAGAGTGAAAGGTTTTCCATAAAAGTACACATGGGAATGTACACAAGCCTGCACCACTGCTAAACATTCTTTCTCAGGTTGTAAATAGGAAAGGACAGTTTATGACAAACATCTGCTTGCGTATGCCACATTATGCCTTTGAGCATTTGGGTGTCCTCTATGTTGGGCAAAGATTGCACCCAACCCAACCGGGTTTGCGTCAACAACAACCTCTGTATGAAGCACGGGATCAAAGTAGGCCATTTCAGTGAGGTTCTCAATTGCAGGCTTACTGTTCTTAAAATGTTGTTCACATTTGTGTGACCAGTAAAATAGAATATTTATTTTTCTTAAGTCTCTTAAGGGAACACTTACTGTGGCAAAGTAACATATGTATCTGGAGCAGTACTGGTCATGCCAAGGAATTAACGTAACTTGGCAACATCTTGTGGAGGATTGGTAGCTGACAAAGCTTGTACTTTAGCTGAATCTGGCACCATACACTCATCAGAAAAGATAAGGGCAAAGAATTTGAAGTTGGTTTTGTGAAACTCAGCATTCAGAGTTAAACTTGCATCAGCAAGCAAAGAACACACTTGTGTAAGAGCCTTATCATGTTCCCTTTGGGTAGCTCAGAAAACCAATGTCATCACTGTAATTGAAAGCATTCATGACAGGCTGTATGATACATTGCATAACATTCTGAAAAGGTTCTGCAGCTGATGATTCACTGGAACTCAAGTGTTTATATATCAACAAACCAATATTGGTAGAAAACGTGGTATGTACCAGCAACTTCCTTCAGGTTCAAACTGATGATATCCTTTGTTCAGATGAAGGTGAGAGAAGACTTTGGCAGCAATTTACTGTGCGATCATGTTGGCAATATGCGGACCGGGATGTCGCTCTCTTTCAATTGCGTAGTTAGATTGACGCATATCAACACAGATGCATACAGCTTCTTCACTGTCCTTTTTGGGCAAAACTACTATGGGTGAAACCCACAGAGTTGGACCAATAGATCTCTCAGTAATGTAATGGTTTAGTAATGTCTCATGCTTTTTTCAACAGCTTCTTGTAGATGAAACACAATTCTTCTATGTCTTTGAGCAGCAGGACAAACTTACTCATTGATTTGCAGTTTCACTTTCATGGTCCTAAGTTTTCCCAATCCGTGAAACAATGACGGGAACAGACTTACTATTTTATGATGAGCATTCATGTTATAGTTCACAGATATCAGTCCTGTATCAGTAGCAATACAGTATTAAACTGAATAGACAGGCACCTAGAGCAGTACCTTGAATGTGTCCTTGTACTTTTGTCATTTTGTGTCTCATGGTTGCTACAAATGGACCTTGACTCTGTAATGGTGTGGATGCAGCCCATGTATACAAGCAGCCCATGTATACAATTTAGTCTTCAACGGTGTGAGACGGTGCAGTGAGATAGTTAATTCTCCTCAGAAATAATGTTTATCTACGCACTATTGTCAATAATAAAAGGTATGGAGCAACTATCTAATTTGTGTGTAATCTTCAGACAATGTTTGACTAAATTCTGAGATTTTATTCATCAACATTTCTTTGACTTGAGTTCTTCTTTGCATGCGGCCAGTCCAACATGTGCACGTTTTTCTGAGATGAACATCGATATGGCACAACCGTGTTCCTCACTGTCACTTGACAATAAAACTGAGGAACTACTGGATGAAGATATAGATGACAATCAACTTGTCGATTTGTCTCAGCTTATGTTGCCGCTTGGCCTTGTGGGCGTGAGTAGAATGTCATTTCTGGAACGTTGGGTGCCCATTTTGTTTTCTTCACCATGCAAACCATTATGAAATGGTTCTCCTTCCCACAGCCTTTGCATACTTGTCCAATGGTAGAACATTTATATTTGAGTGGAAATGAGAATCCACACCTAGAGAACAGTTTCTTTTTCTTTGGAGCCATCAGTTTGTGTCCTTCAGCCTTGTGTTTTTGCTTACTTGTAATTGTTCATAGCTGACTGATTCTGTGCAGCTCCAACCTCCATGTCAACAGCTTGTCAGTCAGCACATTCCTCAGCTCTGGCAGGCATGAGATCTGGCTCCAGACTAAGGGTTTCTGTCAGCATTCATCATCTGAAGGAATCTGACAGACGTCCGTCAATAATTCGGAGATGTATGGCTTCTTCATTATTGAATTCATTGAACTTACAATGTTTGAGAAGCAAATCAAGTCTGTCAACAAATTTATCGATTGTTTCACCAAATTTCTGTTATTCCTGACCAAAGATATGCCTTTGGTAATCGACTTGTGGCATTGGATCGCACTTCAATTTTAACACTTTTATTTGGCAGTATGTGTCTTCTGTTCACAACGGTTTCTTTATTAACTTTTTTACTCCTTCACCAGCAAGATTTGGAGGTATTTGATAATCTTTTAGTTGTCTGTTTTGTCCAGTGCATTGATGAAATCATCAAACATTTCTGTCCCAGCAATTCATCACTCGCCAATAATTTGCTTTTTGGTGGTGGCTTCAATAAGTCGGTGGTTCCATATTTTGTGCTCTTTCCAGCAGACATTGAAAAAGTTCACTATTCCGAGGATCACTCACAGCTTTTCAGTCGGTACAACTTGATTCACCAGCCTGGTTCTGAGGTCGGATGGCTCTCTGTCCTCATTTTTTTGGTAAGCATAATTGTATTCTTTAAATATCTCTAATATTTCTCTGTATTTATATGCTTCTACTGACAATGTTCTCATGCGCCTGGCTGTTGCTGCTCATTGTATTTTCCGTATCTGGTTATGAAAACCTTTAGCATTGTCGTACTGTATGATTTATAGCAGTGTCACATGGTGACACAGTACCTCTTTCCCGGTCTTATTAGCAAGTTTCTGGCCAACGATGTGTAAACATTTTTATGAGATTTCAATTATCTTCAACAGCTTCTGACTGGCTGGAGTGGCAGTTTGACTCCACATATACCTAACATCGATCTTCACTTTGACTGAGGCACGTATGGAACGCACAAGCAGTTTGCTGGACCACAGCAAGCTCCCTGGAGAGCACTGCCTTTCTTCAGGTTATGTATCCCCTAACTCATCACCAGTTGTAGCATCCCCCCCATTCTATCAAGTCGCAAGTGACTACGCCACACATGGAGCTTGGTTTTATTGCTCTGTGCGTAACTGCCAACTCAACATTCTAAACAATCTGTTTACCATACATGAACACTTAGGTCACAGTTCTACAGAGTCCATCAGGAACCAAAAGGGTCCTGTTGTTGCTAACTCACAAGACACTACAACCACCAGATCATCAGCAAACAGACCCAACGCTTGAAACTGCCACAGTTAACAGATGCAATCTCCACAGCTGCAGAGGTGTGGACTTTTGAGGGTGCATGAATCATTAAGCCATCCAAATATTGCTGAAGAATAATTTATTTGTTGTGAAGAAACCTCGCTACTTGGTTGACCAGTTTGTAAACAACCCTCAGAGAGTATTTCAGGCTCAAGGGAAAGACCTCAAGCAGACAATGGTGGAAATTAATCATACGTCTTAGTTTTCATAAAAGTCCAAATTCAAGCTTGATATAATCTAAGCCTATTGCAGGAAAACAGGCTTTTTGCAGATTATGCCCAACCTTTTACCACATTTTGGACATTAGTTCCTGGTTTTCAACTTTGAGAGTGCACTGAGGCCTGCTGTCCAGATCTCAGTGACAGTGTTCTTTCCTGTTTCAGAATGATATGTGTAATTGTGTGCCCCAGTTGCCATTTGCTGACTTACTTATAAGTCAGTAGTTAATGGTACACAGGTACCCAGGGCATGTAATGCTGGCTGTCCACACAAGAACTGCAGCTCTGGTTGTGCCACTCTGAGTGTAACAATGTGAAAACACAACTTTCAGCTGCCATTGCTGTGCATGCACTGCACACTTGATTTTGCCATTACCACTAATGTCAAAGTCCACTAGTCCCTTAAGAATATTTATGTCTTCTCTGAGGCAGGCTATTGAAGCCCTATGGCCAGGAGCTGTATATTATTTAAATAGACATATATTTTTGATATGTCTATACAGCAAAGCCCTAAAGTGTCAGTATTTGCTGGGGACAGTTGAGTAGCCCTATAAGGTAAATGCTGAGTTAAAATTTGGCACTCCAATGTATCTCACTTCTAACATAGGCTAGCTATCTATGCCATATAGGGTATCAAATTAAAGAGGACATCAACTGTGACTCACTGATGCAGTCGACATTTATGTCTAAATTATGTGCCCACTTTTGCTAAAGTTGCCACTCCTTGACCCGGCAAGTCCCAGTGACTTCACAGAACCACTGAGACTGAAACAGGCTTCTACCTGCCTAGGGAGACACGTGAATAACTCCTAGCCTGGGAACAAAGGCTGTTGCTGCACTGCTGGTGTGACTCCCTCCTAGTGGATGGGCTACTTACAATGTTAGCCCAAAGGCGGCATCAAAAGGTGATGCCACCTTTGAAGGACCACTGTAACAACAATCCAGTGCAGGAAGCCTTCGTTGCTCCTAGACAGGGTAGAGCTATGGCCAAGGAAGGGAAAACACATTTCAGAACCAGTTTTCCATAGGCTTGTTGCCCATAGTACCCACACCCCCAGGAGTGGGCTATCAAGGTCCTCGCACTAGAGGAAGACTTCAGCCATGTTGGCTGTGACATGCAAGATGCACTCTAGGATAGCCAGATGCCACACGACACCAAAACTGTGTCACTGGATAGGAGGGGACATGGCAGCCCAATGGCTAGTGATCATGTTGTTCTCCCATGGCACTTTACTGGGATATAATGGGCACCCCTGGCACCAGAGTTGTTAGTACTCACTGGATTTGACATAAGGACTAGAAGAGGACCATTTTGCACCCATTGGAAGTGCACAAAGAGAGGCTGCACTTTGGGTTAGCAGAGTGTGGATACTGTTCTGTGTGTCTGGCTTGGGCAAAAGTTGATTCCCATCCCCATCACAAGCATAGACTCCAAGGGTTAGTTGGCTGATTCCAACAGAATGGCTCTGGGGTTATTAAAGATGAAAGAGCCCAAACCACTTTTCTGGTAGCAATTGCAGCTGTTTTGCCACTAACAAACTCTAGGCACTCTAACAGATAATTTGGAAATAGCCAGAAGTCTGCTGGACCCGTGAGTGTTATTTGTGACCAGATTTATTAACCCCAAGGGACTCTAGCCCCCACAAAATGTTTGCATTTTAACCGCTGTGTTGCATGAAAGAAAGGTCTGCATCAGGAGCCCTTTGACCCCTGCGTAGAGAACTTCAGGGGAACCCAACTCACCCCCACTCAACTGTGGACCAAGGACTCGACCGGACTTCAACCCTGTGGACCGCATGTCATCTGGGGCATCCTTTGAGCATCCTTAAGCCTGTATCTCTCCGCATCAGGACCACTCCATAGAAAAGTTTGGAACTCACTTCAAAAATGCTCTGGTGGCCAAGTAACCATCCAAAAATTACTTTTAAGACTACTAGACCCCTATCCTGTTGTATTTGTTTGCCCAATCCGGATCAGAGTCACCAAACTCAGTGTTTCAAATTTTTACAAAAGTTTCAAGTGTTTCAAGAATTTCCAAAGATTTGACTTGCCAATGCTAGTTTGCGCTTGATGTTAACATTTTGAAATGCTTTAAAAATTCATATCCCTAACACCTCCTGTGGCTCTTAGTCACCAAGAACTCTAAAAATTAACAAAAATATGCTCTATTTTAATAAATTGTTGTTGTGTCTCTTTATTGATTTCTATTTTGCTGTTTGGTGCTGTTAAATGCTTTACAATTGTTCCTTTGCTTTAGCCTTGCAGCTCTGTGCCCCAGCTGCCAACGGGTTATGCTGAAGGTTAAGTAAATAACTCTGACTGGACACAAGAAGACAAATGTGATTGTACTGCACAATAAAGCCTCTCAAAAATTATCCTTGCATCATTAGGGAAATAATACTCTTGTATTGACAAATTGATTGACGCCCTGAATTTCTTGCCCTCATGATCTTCAAAACCAGAAAGAAATATGACTACATATGCTTTCCCCATTCCTCTGTCAAACCAGAGAGAAGGTCTTCTTGTCGTAAATATTATTACTTAAGTCAGTTAATTTTTCAGAGAACGAGGCCAAGGAGTCACAACTGGATCAGAATCTGGTGGCAGCATAGAAAATGTGCTTGTCACAGCATGGAATGTTTTGGTTTTTAACCTTTCTGAACCTCTTTTAATTCCCAAGCTTTCGAAACTACTGTTTTCCAGAACTATAAAAAAGATCCTATCATTTCCATAACAGGTACTGGAACAGAGAGACTGTGACAGTCAAAAGTGAATAGGTGTGGAGAGAGAATACAGACTTGTTTTCAAGGAGGACTCCCAATTCTTGACTCTGAAACAACTGCCTCAAACCCTAGACTGAGAAGATGCATTGCGATGACACTGATGAATAACGCTAGGATTTAAATGATGCTCTTGAGAGCTAAATACCTTTATAGCCCACCGTGAAAGATAAGGCATGTTTCTGGTTATTACAGGATTTAAGGAAAAACTCCTCCAGAAGACGAAGCACATCAGATTTTTGGCAACCCTATACCTTCTATTCATTAGACCAAGCATGCTGCCAAGCAGCAATAAATGTGCCAGAACCAATAGCAGTAACTCCCAATTTATCAAAGGAAGAATCTGCCAGAAATTTGGCGAGTAACTCCATCCTAGGATGAGATTCTGCACAATCTTCTACTTTCAAGACCACGGATGAAATAGATTGGAAGCCCATGGCCTTGCACTAAGAAGCATAATATGAATATGTCAAAGCCCTCATGGGAGACCCATTCACCATCTTACCCACTATATAGGAAGAAGAGTCTTCCATATCCACTGAAGAGTGAGAGGTCAAATTAAGATGCATTGAACCCATCAACACCTTTAAAGGAATGTCCTGATTCTCAACATCCTTGTCCAAAAGCATTAAATGGAGGTATTTACCATCTTTTTTCATTCTGAAGAATAGCATCCTTTATAACTGGCAACACAGGGGATTAGTTGGACAACAGAACTGAGAGAATAGGGCAAAGACTATAGACAGAAAGGTACATTAAGCATCTCTTGCAATTATAAAAGTACACGACTTAAGCCCTCTCTGTTCTCCAGCTATTCTCTAGATCAGGCATAAAAGACAAATCAGAATACTCCTCAGTGCCCTGAAATGACCAAGATAAAGAAGGTGAAAAATGGGATCCCATTGAATCCTCTTTTGCAGCTTTCTGTTGAGCGCTCAACCCCTGGAAGGTCTGATCCATTAATGCTTATGTATGCACTTCTCATAGCTCACTAGCACTCACCCCACTTTCAGCCCTTGAGTTTCTGACAGGTGAAACCTGTTTTGCACATTTAGCAGAGTGCTTACCATCCATAGTGCCAAGAACAATATACACAACGAAAAAAGCAAGATAATTAGAGAATGAATGAAACAAGCACCACTGAGTAGCCGCGTCTGGAGTTATAAAATATAATGTCAATTCCTCAATCTTCTAGCACCTACTTCCTGTTGGTAACGCACAACTGCTCGCATCAAAGTGAAAGCCAATACATCTTTGCCCACTCCAACATGGTGATTGAGCATGGCAAATGAATAAAGTTGGAAATATGAGACCACTGTAGAGTCAGGATGGGCCCAGACTAGTGTTCTGAGATGATGTGCTTCTACCACTCTTGAGAGTTGGTTTCCACACTCACCCCACACACATCCCTCACAGGTTTTACTTGTCAGGTGACTTTGTAAATGAAAGGGTCTGGGCACATGTGCCCGAGACCAGTTCCTGTAACTACAATGCCGTGTCTGTGTCATTACTCATAGTAGCATGAGGGCCTACACTACAATTGTGAAGAGTGGGTCTGCCCCATGCATCAGCTGGCTGAAGCCCTGTCGCTCATTGAGGGAAAATGCATAAACACCCCATCACCCACTGCCAACAAGACACCGCCAATGGTACAAGGGGATAGGATGGCCACCCAGCACGGACACCAACATCCTTGGTGAGGACCCTGCAGCTGCCTGCCTGTGGCAAGACACTTTGCTGACCGGTGCTGCCCCCATACTAAGCAGAGAAGCTTGTTTTCTGCCCCACAGGCTGCCATCTGGACCCGGTGGCAAAAGGTGGGAGAAGTGCCCTCCCAGAATGTGGTGTGTGATGCAAGTAAGAAGCACCCACATGGGTGGTGAGACGGCACCTATCGTGAGGCAGCTGAAGTGGTAGGGGAAATGGCCTCACCTGCCGCTGTAGTAACACCTGGAGCCCCCAGCCAGCAGAGGGGCAGCAAAATGATTAGAAGCATGCTGCTAGGCAACCCTACCAACAGTCAATCCCCCCCACAAGCAACAGGACTGTGGATTGACCCACAACGGCCTTCAGCGTCAGTGCATGTCGCTCACCTGACAACAGCGGGCCGTATATGAAAAAGAAAAAAAAAACACATGAAGTGGCGCCTACCTCATGACATGCCCATAGGCTGCCCTGTCTGCTGCTGTGTGTTCTGCCTAGGAAAGGAGGGTGAGTCAGCCTGCAGACAGCACCCAGCTGTAGGAAAGTCCTTCTTCTTGCCCTGGTCACCCCCAAACCTTTTGGACAGATACTGGAGGTTGCTGATTCTTGTCTGTGCCCTGGGTACTGCTAACCAGTCCCAGGGCCAGTGCTCTGTGTTAAATGGATTATCCAAATTAGGCTAATTATATTTGGCTGTATCAGCCTACCTATATGTCCCTAGTATATGGTAGGGCAAGTAGGCTTAGAGACCCCAGCATAGGTAGTGCACTCAAAGGTGCACTGCTGAGGTGCCCATTGTCAATTGAAAGGCAGGCCTACCTTGCTGGCTTTTTTTAATTTAACGTTAACCCCAAATTTGACTTTGGAATTAAAAGTACTTCTAAAGTCTTAAACTACCTTATTTTGAAAATATACGTCACCCCTAAAGTGTGCCCTAGGTGACCCGAGATTAGGGTGAAGTGTAATTATAAGCAGAGACTTTATAAAAGATGTTAAATGTGTTTTCCCCCTTTGTAGTGAATGGGCTGTATAGGCATCTAACATGAGGGAGGCGTTATTTTTAATTAATAAAGTCTCAAAAGGAGCTAAATATTTCAGGTTTGGCATCGAACGTATTGTTATAATAATTCAACAACTTGTCATTGTTGAATTGAATACAACTAACTCAGGAAAAGAGTTTTAGTACTCTACCTGAAAGTTGCCAATTTCAGCTCTGCAGTGCCCTTTTCTGATTGGCCAGCCTCTGGAAGCCAGGCTGCCTTGATGAGATGTAAAGTGGCCTAAGCTAAACACAAAGGAAGTGCCTGGGGGAGGGGAACTGCCTTAGCAGATGGTGAAACAGGTGCTCCCTGATTAGATTAGGAGTGGGCATGAAAGGGGTGTATTAAGGGCAACTTAGCCACACCAATGGATGGGCTCAGCTAGACCTAACCTCTGAGACTTAATTTTTGCCATTTTGAATTTTTGAGGAATGTTGCTCCCTGGGATTGATTTTTGCCACACTTCCCAGGAAGTGGTCATCCAAGAAAGTGGTGGCCTGCCTGTGATTGGACAGTTGCCCCCCCTGCTTTCCACCCCAGGAACAAGGAAAAATATGGTAGAGCTACACCCACACTTCAGACCCCTACCAGCAACAAAGACAAGAAGAAGAAGGACTGTCCTGCTGGCCCCCTGATCTGCACCTGGATACTGCACTCTGAAGTACCAGCTGCACACTTGGGCTTCATCAGTCCTGATTAAACTGACCAACTGACCAGTGGCTACTGGTCCCTTTTAGATTTGAAACAGGTGCATTCTGGGAGTTGGAGTCCTAACCCTCAAGGAGCAACTCATAGCTTCTGGAAACTTGGAGACTCCTAAAGGGCATTCAAAGACCTTCTGGAAGAAGATACAAAAGTTTGGAGAAGATTAGAGAACTTTTGAAAAAAAGCTCCATAAAGGGACTGACCAGACATCGTGAGTCAAGCCAGCTTACGTTGACTGTGACCCGGCTTGACTTGTAGGTTTGCTCCGCTGAAAAGCTCCTGAGCCCTAGACTTCCAGGATTTCATCAGGGGCTCCTGAAAAGTCATTCCGATGACATTGACTCAAAAATCTAATTCTTGAGGAGGGTTGTCCGACCTTGGAGAGAAAAAGCTCCCAAAAAGTGGCAAAGTCCAAACGTAAAGAGTTGACCGAGGCTCCCCACGCAATGTATCGGAAGGGGGCTCCAAAGAGATTGGATCCACTTTCAATTTCAGCCCTGATGAAGATTTCTGTCAAAAAATATAATCTACGTCCAAAGGTAGGATTCTTCAAAAAGGTCCCCTGTGACGCGTATCTGAAGAAGGTTCCACGGAGGTTGGATCCAACCTGCGATTTTGTCCTGGTGAAGAAAATCATCAGAAGGTAAACTTTGATCATGGCCTCCCGCTCACCTTAGCTAAGCAGGGCTCTATCACAGTTGGCCTCAGATTTTGACTTTGTCCTGGTCGAGGGCGAGCAGATGTCCAGATTAGCGCTTTTAGTTTCTATGCGCTTAAAAATCATTTAGGCCCTCTTTATGACATTGGCAGTAAATGCCACTTACCCCCACAGTGATGGCCGCCAACATACCGCTGCGGTGGCGAATATCCGTTCGCCATATTATGACACACACACCAATTCGACAGAATACAGCCACATGCACAAATCCACCTACCCAAAGGTCAGTGGAAAAGTGGCGGTCCCAACACCTATACCGTTACTGCAACAAAACAAAGCCCATCACATTATGACCAACGAATCACCACGGCGGACATTCAACGGCAGTAAACCACTGGCAGTACATACTGCTGCGCTCAGAATGGACACCCACATATAAAGCAACACTACATATATACAATATGAAAAACACACACCTGACATTTATACACACACCACACCCACCCACAGCACTATAGAACACACACCCACAATATGCACAACTCTTTATGAATACAAATTATTGCCACAAGACTAACACCAAGACCACTGCAACAACTAGACACACACACACACCACTTACACCCATACATCCCTCACGCATTACTCAACACACTTTCACCAACACACACCACACAACACCAATGTCCCCACAAAGGTACCCCGTTTCACTGAGGAGGAGTTACGGGTCATGGTGGAGGAAATTGTCAGGGTAGATCCACAGCTATTTGGAGCACAGGTCCAGCAGATATCCATTGCCAGGAAGATGGAGCTATGGCGGAGAATCGTGGACAGGGTGAACGCCGTGGGACAGCACCCAAGAACAAGGAACGACATCAGGAAGAGGTGGACGACCTACGGGGGAAGGTACGTTCCATAGCAGCAACACACCAGCTTGTCATACAGAGGACTTGCGGTGGACCCCCACCTCCTCCCCCACAACCCACAGCATGGGAGGAGCAAGTCTTGGCAATACTGCATCCTGAGGGACTCACTGGAGTAGCCGGAGGACTGGATACTGGTAAGTCAACAATTACCACTTATCTCCTCCCATACCAGCATGCCATCCCACACCCTCACCCTGACTCCCATCACTCCACTCCATCACACACACTGAACCAACGCAGATGACTAACCCCAATGCCAAGACCTGCATGCTTTACTATTGCATGGACAGCCCTTCTAGTTCTGCATGGACACCCATCACAAAAGCATGCACAGCATGGGGAACTAACAATCCCACAATATATCACATACACAAGCAAAAGGTGGCAGGGCAACACCAACGATAGAGGGGAAGCCAGGGGTGTACAATATGTCACACAAATGAAGCATTATACATCACTTACATCCCCACAGGTGCCCCAGCCAATGTCTGAAGAGAGGAGGTGCCATGACTATCCAGTCCCCCAACAGAAGATGCCCCCAGTGATGACAGCAACTCTGGACTTTTGGATCTGGATGACCTACCTGGCCCATCAGGGACAGCCAGTCACCTAAACCCACTTGCAGTCCACCACAGAGCCTCCCCCTTCAGTATCCAACACCACAG
Organism: Pleurodeles waltl; assembly: GCF_031143425.1. NCBI lineage: Eukaryota > Metazoa > Chordata > Amphibia > Caudata > Salamandridae > Pleurodeles > Pleurodeles waltl. Next base: position 556,443,642 of record NC_090445.1, on the reverse strand, counting down.
CAAACACCTAGCGTCCCCACACCTCTGCCCCAGGACACGTCAATCAGCAGTGTGTCCACCTGCACAGGGACCCAGGCCACACCTCACCCCCAAGACATTCAGGGACATGGGGTCAGTGGCAGAGGGCACACCGTTCAGGGGAGAGAGGCGTAGGCCAACAGGAACACTGGGAGGCCTGCTGTGCGCCAGGGGGAGGACAGGACCAGGGAACCGACTCTCCAGGAGGTACTCTCCAAGATCCTGGGAGCCTACCAACATTCCCAGGACACGATGGGCCAGATCTTTCAAAACGTGAAGGAGAACAGGTGGCTGCAGGAGGGTCAGTATCAGGGGATCAGGGAGGACTTTCGGCCATTAACTCTACCATGAACCCTATAGCAGGGGTGCTGGCAGACATGGGCAGCATCATGAGGGAGACAAAAGCACACCAGCGGGGCCCTACCACTAGCTTGTCCATTGACCAGTCCTCCACTTCCGCTGCAGCTAGTGGGCACGAGGCCCTACCACAGGACCCATAGGCCACCAGCACCCCTCCCCCTGCAGAAGGTGAACCACCCCCCAAACGTTCCCTGCGACCCAGACAGAAGCCAGAGACACTTGCCAAGACCACCGCCAGGAAATGAGACTCTCCTGATTGTCCCTTTTGCATCACCCCCAGTCACCATATCTACTTTGAACTGCTGTTGTTCTTCTTCCTATGGCCCCTTGGACACTGTACCTGTGCTACAAACAGACTGGAACAATACTCTGGACTTTCCTCCATCATCACCCCATTCCATTGCACTTTCCCTTCAATTTATTAGCACTACAATAAACACCCTTAAACACAACTTGACTACTAGTATTTTATGTATTGAAAATGTGTATTTATGGAAACAGTCACATCTAGTGCAAATGAACTGTACACTGTGAGAGCATAGAAAAAGTGACTTGTAGTCAGCACATCAGTTCACAGTTATATCACCAACAGCGGTAAAATGACAAACCAAAGGTGACAGTAAGTTGAGATAAAAAGGAAGTTAATGCCATTGTGAACAGCTATACAGAATACACCAATAGTCATAGAAATGTGCAGTTTCACTGTCTCACCTGTGTGACATTAGAACTACTGACAGATAACTGGTTCTGTTGTCCTCCTCCTCATCCTCTGCCTCTTCATACTCACTGTCTTCAGGGTCTACTGCTGCCACAGGGCATCTCCAGTCTCCTCCTGTTGCAGAAAAGGAACATGGCATTTGAGGGCCAGGTTGTGAAACATGCAGCATGCCACTACTATCTGGCAGACCTTCTTAGATGAGTAGCACAGGGATCCACCTGTCAGATGGAGGCACCTGAACCTGGCCTTCAGGAGGACGAAGGCCCTCTCGATGACCCGTCTGGATCACCCATGTGCCTCATTATAACGTTCCTCTGCCCCTGTCCTGGCATTCCTCACAGGGGTTAGTAGCCACAATAGATTTGGGTAGCCAGTCACCTGCAAGTATGGAGGAAGCACATTTATCCTCACACAATCCTATGGGGCAACATCAGAATGCATACACTAACATACAGTGGGTGGGGACCGAGGCTCACCTATTAGCCACACCCTGTGTCTCTGTAGTTGGGCCATCACATTTGGGATGCTGCTATTCCTCAGAGCAAAGGCATCATGCACCGACCCAGGATTCTTAGCATTGACATGGGAGATGTACTGGCCTGCTAGGCACACCATATGCACATTCAGTGAGTGGAAACTCTTCTGATTCCTGAACACCTGTTTATTCTGCCAGGGGGTACAAACGCAATATGTGTTCTGTCCATCACCCCAATAATATTGGGGATGTGGCCCATTGCATAGAATCCGGCTGTCACTGGAGTCGCTGGTGTCTCCTCCTGTCCCCATCGTGGAGCTCCCCTCGTCCTCCGTCCCACTGGTGCCTTCAGACTCCGTATATTTACCCTCCTGGGCCATGTGGGTTGCAGCTCCCTCCTGCTTCGGTGCCAATGCTCCTCCGCCAGATTATGCTAATGCACACAAGGACAGGGTGACAAAACAAAAAGGGTGGGAAAGACAGAGGAGACGCATGGTCAATGCCTGCAACAACTCCACCGTTGGCGGACACAACACACAGGGAGCAGCCCTCTGCACTAGGCCATGCACTAACAGTTCAGGGGAAAATCACATGCCCATGGGGGACTGTGCCTAGACCCATTTGATGCACACCTGGAACCCACAGGAGCATGACTAGGTGTAGAGGGCCACTACCACTGCCTAACAATGGATCTACCCTGGCACGTTTGCCCTGGCCTAGGGGAACCCACAGCCACTTCCCACACCCAGAATCCTCATAAAGCGCGCAGAGTCAGCTGCATGAGACTGTACTCACCCCTTTGTGGCTGCTGTGATCCCCTCAAGCGCCCATCCAACTCGGGATATGCCACCACCAGGATCCGGTACATCAGGGGGGTCATGGTGCGACGGGCACCTCTTCCACGTTGGGAGGCAATCCCCAGCTGGGCCTCCGCCGTCTTCTTGGTCCAGCGGCGCAGGTCCTCCCATCTTTTGCGGCAGTGGGTGCTCCGTCTATGGTAGAGCCGCAGGGTCCGCACTTCCTTGGCGATGGCACGCCAAATACCCTTCTTCTGGTGGGTGCTGACCTAGAGGAAAAGTAAAGTAAAAATGGATGTTACTCCCCCGTCCGGTTCATTTTACTCATTGGCCACATCCTCCCACCCTGGCCCACGAACACATACACTCACCATCCTCACATGCTGGCCTCTGCCCACCCCCCATCTGTATCTTCCATTGACGCCACTCCATACATTCATGTCCCAGCCATCATGCTCACAGTGTACTCACCTGTTTGTCTGGTGGACCGTAGAGTAGCGTGAACTGGGAGAGGACCCCATCCACCAGTTTTTCCAACTCCTCCGCAGTGAAGGCAGGGGCCCATTCCTCAGACACTGTAGCCATTGTTGCTTACAGACTCAGGTCACAGCAGCACTTGCAGTGTGGGTCCTCTCCTGTTGAAGGTCAGGTATCAAGTGAGTGAACAGATAGAAAATGGCGGTCACGTCCATGGCGGTGCGTACCGTCACCGCCAGCGTACATCGTCATTGGCTCCTGGAACCCATAGGGCCCAATGATAACCAATGCTGAATTGCGCCGCAGTCTTCGTCCGCCTACTGCGACGCTCCACAACGCCAGCGCAGTTACCTAATTTCCCCTTGTCCCTCCTTACAGGTCAGACAGCCACCATTTCAGGGGGCCACATGGCAGGGCACCTAACTGCGTCACAGCACTTTTGGCCAGGAATACAGACATACAGCACAAAACACCGATTATATCACATTTGTTCTAAATACCCTTGTGAAACCTATGTGGTATATGACCCTCTGCTCACCCTTCTCCTCCACAGGGCACGTCAGCTGCGGCAGATGATGAGATGGCGTCATCCTCTGGTATACAGACCCCTGGTGGACCTGTCGACCATGGAAGACAGACACATCATTATCACCTACAGACTTGATTGTGCCACAATCCATGAACTGTGTGCCCAGTTGGAGGCAGACCTGATGTCAGCTATCCGCAATCCCACAGGAATTCCCCCTCTAGTGCAGGTCCTGTCAGTAATCCATTTCCTGGCCAGTAGGTCCTTTCAAGCAACAGTGGCCATGGCATCAGGGATGTCACAGCCAATGTTCTCTAACGTGTTGTCCAGAGTGTTGTCTGCCCTGCTGAAATACATGTACAGCTACATTGTTTTCCCCCAGGTGGAGGATTTGCCCACAGTGAAAGGTGACTCCTATGCCCTGGAACATATCCCCAACATCATTGGTGCAATTGATGGTACACATGTGGCATTTGCCCCCCCCGCAGGAATGAACAGGTATACAGAAACCGCAAAAGCTACCATTCGATCAATCAATCAATCAGTAAATTTCTAAAGCGCACTACGTACCCGTTAGGGTTTCAAGGTGCTGAGGGGAGGGGGGGTAGCTGCTATTGGTCGAAGAGCCAGGTCTTGAGGAGTCTCCTGAAGGTGAGGAGGTCCCGGGTCTGGCGCAGGGGGTCGGGAGGGAGTTCCAGGTCTTGGCGGCGAGGTAGGAGAAGGATCTGCCGCCGGAGGTCTTGTGTTGGAATCGGGGAACGATGGCGAGGGAGAGGTTGGCAGAGCGGAGTTGGCGGAAAGGGATGTAGAAGTTGAGTCTGTTGTTCAGGTAGGCGGGTCCGGCGTTGTGGAGTGCTTTGTGCGCGTGGGTGAGGAGTTTAAAGGTGATCCTCTTGTCCACGGGGAGCCAGTGGAGGTCCTTCAGGTGGTGTGAGATGTGGCATCGGCGGGGTACGTCAAGGATCAAGCGGGCGGAGGCGTTCTGGATGCGTTGGAGTCGTTGGATGTCTTTTGCTGGGATGCCTGTGTAGAGTGCGTTGCCCTAGTCAAGTCTGCTATTGACGAGGGCCTGGGTCACTGTTTTTCTAGTTTCCGTCGGGATCCACTGGTAGATTCTACGGAGCATGCGGAGGGTGTTGAAACAGGAGGAGGAGACTGCGTTGACCTGTTTGGACATGGTGAGAGCGGAGTCGAGGATGAAGCCGAGGTTGCGTGCGTGGTTGGCTGGTGTAGGGGGGGTCCCAGCGCAGTGGGCCACCAGAAGTCGTCCCAGGCCGAGGGGGTGCGTCCGAGGATGAGGACCTCCGTCTTGTCGGAGTTTAATTTCAGGCGGCTGTTTCTCATCCACTCGGCAATGGATTTCAATCCCTCATGGAGGTTGGCTTTGGCGGTGTGTGGGTCATTGGTGAGGGAGAGGATGAGCTGGGTGTCGTCGGCGTAGGAGAGAATGCTGAGGTTGTGCTGACGGGCCAGTTGTGCGAGGGGTGCCATGTAGACGTTGAACAGCGTCGGGCTTAGCGAGGAGCCTTGGGGGACGCCGCAGATGAGGTTAGTGGCTTCGGAGTGGAAGGGTGGGAGTCGGACTCTCTGGGTTCTGCCGGAGAGGAATGAGGAGATCCAGTTGAGGGCTTTGTCTTGTATTCCGGCTTTGTGGAGACGTGTTAGTAGGGTGTGGTGGCAGACCGTATCGAAGGCAGCGGAGAGGTCCAGGAGGATGAGGGCTGAAGTTTCGCCGTTGTCCATTTGCTGTCTGATGTCGTCTGTGGCGACGAGGAGCGCAGTCTCGGTGCTGTGATTGCATCTGAAGCCGGATTGGGAGTGGCACAGGATGGAGTTGTCCTCGAGGTAGTGGGTGAGCTGGGCGTTGACGATCTTCTCGATGACCTTCGCTGGGAAAGGGAGGAGGGAGATCGGGCGGAAGTTTTTGAGGTCTTTGAGGTCAGTCTTGGGTTTCTTGAGGAGGGCTTGGATATCGGTGTGCTTCCAGCTGTCCGGGAAAGTCGCGGTATCGAAGGATAGGTTGATGGTCTTTCGAAGTTGGGGAGCGATGGTGGAGTCGGCTTTGTTGTAGACGTGGTGTGGGCAGGGGTCTGAGGGGGATCCTGAGTGGATGGAGTTCATGATCTTTCGAGTTTTGGCGTCATCTACGTGGGTCCAGGTGGTAAGGCAGTTGGCGTAGGAGGAGTTGTCGGGGTGGGATCTGGCGGAGGTGTGGTGTTAAGGCTGTCGTGGATGGCGGCGATCTTCTGGTAGAAGAAGGTGGAGAGTGCGTCGCAGAGTTTCTGGGATGGTGGGACGTCGTTGACGTTGGCGCTGGGGTTGGAGAGCTCCTTCACGATGCAGAAGAGCTCCTTGCTGTCGTGAGTGTTATTGTTTAGGCGTTCTGTGAAGTGGGAGCGTTTGGCGAGTCGGATTAGTTGGTGGTGCTCGCGGGTGGCTTCCTTGTGGTTTGCCAGGCTGTCGGGTGTGCGTTCGAGAAGCCATTTTTTCTTAAGTTTCTGGCAGGTGCGTTTGGAAGTGATGAGTTCGTCTGTGAACCAGGCTGCTTTTTTCTTTTCTTGGTTGACGGTGGGCCTCTTGAGTGGTGCGAGGGTGTTGGCGCAGTTGAGGATCCACTGTTGGAGGTTGATGGCATCGGTGTCCGGGTCGGTCGGGTCGGTCGGCGGGTTCTTCCAGCCTCCCCGCTAGACCCTCCCTTCCCCTTTTAAACCCCCCCCACCCCTACCCCCTTCTGTACAAAAACCAAGCCCAACAGCAACTCAGACAGTCCTTACCGGGAGGGCGGGAGGGAACGGAAAGGAAGGCGAGGGAGTAGGACTAGGAGTAATGCCATTATCGCAAGAAAATGGATGCATTACCTCCCGTCCCTCCCTCGCCTTCCTTTCAAACCAATGAAACATAGCAAGAAAAACACAGGAGACGGACACTGAGTTGCAAGAAGTTTATTATTATCCTGCACAAAGGCCACCAAAAACCCCACCCCTTTTACCTCATAGAGGATAAGACTCGGTGACCCAATACCGACTCCAAACTACCCAAGTCCGGCAGCCTATAATGTCGAACAAACGTCGAAGGAGAAGCCCAAGTGGAGGCCCTGCAAATTTCCACCACTGAAGTCCCCTGAAGCTCAGCCACCGTAGCCGCCATACCCCTGGTAGACCGACCCTGAATCCCTTGAGGAGGAACCACCCCTTTCAAGGAATAAGCCAACAGAATCAATGATCTCACCCACCGACTCAAGGAAGCCATGGAAGGCTTCTCCCCTTTACGTGCCGGACCGAAATTAACAAAAAGCAAATCCCCCTTACGGAAAGGAGCCACCACCCGCAGGTACTCCAACAAAGCCCTGCGTACATCCAATGAATGCAAACGGACCTCCTCCACTGAGGAGGGATTCGGACAAAATGAAGGAAGGATGACCTCCTGGCGAGCATGGAAAGAGGAATTGACTTTCGGGATAAAGGAAGGGACCGGAACCAGAACCACCCGATCCTGAAAAACCTTACAAAAAAGAAAAGAACAGGCCAAGGCCCCCAATTCCCCTAAACGGCGAGCAGAAGTAATGGCCACCAAAAAGTACGTCTTCAAGGACAGATGGTGTAAATCACAGTCCCCCAGAGGTTCAAAAGGGGCATCCGTCAAAACATCCAAAACCAAAGAAAGATCCCATGAAGGAAAAGAACGTACAGGGCGAGGAAACAAATTAAGAAGCCCTTGAAAAAATCTAGGCATCAAATGCCCTTCATCTGGAAGATTACGCCACGGACCTCTAAAGGCCTGAATAGCTGCCCACTGTACCCGCAGAGACGCCACCGACAACCCCAACTGTGCACCGTCCTGCAGGAACTGCATCACCTCAAAGATAGACGCGCAGGTAGGATCCAATTCATGACTCAAGCACCAAGAAGAAAAAACCTTCCACTGTCTACCATAGGAAAGTAAAGTGGAACGCCGCCTGGAAGCCAGTAAGGTAGAACTCAAAGCCACAGGTACCCCCCAGACCCGTCAAGCCCCGTTGTTCAACTTCCAGGCCGTCAAGTGTAACCTTCTCAATGACCCCATCGGAAGGCAGGGAAACTCCAGGGGAGACGGACAAAGAGGCAGAGGCCACATCCGCCCGGCTGCCATCAGCCTCAACAAAGGGAACCAATTCGCCCGCGTCCAAAGCGGCGCAATCAGGATAACCCTGGCCCCCAGAGCCCTCACCCGCAACAGAAAAGACCTGAGTAGCTGAAACGGTGGAAACGCATACAAAAGGCCCCTCGGCCAAGGACATGACATCCCATCCACCTCCCAGGCGTGGGGACACCGAAACCGGGAGCAGAAGCGATCCAACTTCGCGTTTTCTGCGGATGCAAACACATCCAGCACTGGAAGCCCCCAGAGCCGAACCAGATGCAGAAACAGAGACTTCCGGAGGGAGAAAAGTTGAGAGGAAGGAATCACCCTGCTCAGCAGATCCGCCCGAACATTGACCACCCCCGAATGTACGTAGCCCTGAGAGAAGGAACCCACTCCTGAGCCCACACAAAATCATCCTGGCCAGACCGAAAAAAGCCCTTGACCTGGTCCCCCCCTGCCGGTTGACATAAGCCTTGGCCACTAAGTTGTCCGTCCGAACAAGAACCGCCGCACCCTTCAGGGACACCTGGAAATGGATCAGAGCCAACAAGACAGCTCTCAACTCGCGCCAATTCTACGACCGACTCGCCTCCAGAGGGGACCAGAACGCTTGAATCTGAGCCGACCCCATCCACGCACCCCATCCGGAGAGGCTGGAATCCGTAGTCACCACCACGGGGCTCAGAGGCGACAAAGAAACCTCAGGTATTTTTTTTAACCCCCCCCCACCCGTACCCCCTGATGAATGTGCAGATGGTGTTTTTGGCAGACCAGTACATCTCCCATGTGAATGCCAGGTATCCTGGCTCTGTCATGACACTTACATTTTTAGGAATAGCAGCATCCCTTATATGATGAGGCAACTCCAGAGGCACCATGTGTGGCTAATAGGTGAGCCCAAGGTCCCAACACAATTTACATAGGTGTCTGGGTATGGGAGAGTCCCTAAGGTTTGGTGTATGTCTCACAGTTGTCCCTCGATATTTGCAGGTGACTCTGGTTACCCTAACCTGTCATGGCTACTGACCCCAGTGAGGAATCCCAAGACAAGGGCAGAGGAACGCTACAATGAGGCACATGGGCGAACTAGGAGGATAATTGAGCGCACTTTCGGCCTCCTGAAGGCCAGGTTCCGGTGCCTCCATCTGACAGGTGGCTCCCTATAAAACGTACCGAAGAAGGTGTGCCAGATAATCGTGGCATGCTGTATGTTGCACAACCTGGCTTTGCGACGCCAGGTGCCTTTGCTGCAGAAGGATGGGCCTGATGTTGGTCTTGTGGCAGCTGTAGAGCCTGTGTACAGTGAAGAAGAGGAGGCAGAAGAAGAAGATATAGACAACTGAAACAACATCATCATGCAATACTTCCAGTGAGACACAGGTAAAAGACTGGCACTGCTCCTCGCATATCATACTACTGTAGGACATTGCATGATTCTGCCTTTTTACCTCTGTGTATGGACCCTGACAGTTCACTTTGGCTTTCCATTTTACAGATCTGGGTACCACTTTCTGCCTTCTGCTATGTTTACTGCTGCCCAACAACTGTCTAACATTGGTATGTGGAAAAGAACATTGACATTGCTATTTTTCAGATAGGTTGCAATTACACATTTGTGAAAGTACAGACTGACTCCAGATTGATTTGTGATTAAAGGGTGTTTATTTCTGTGCTAATAAGTGGAAGGAGCTGTGCAATGGGCTGGGGTGATGGTGGAGAAATGTCCATGGTGGAGTCCAGTCTATTGGCATCACAGGTGCATTGTCCAAGGGGGCACAGGAAGTGGAGTAATGGCAGTTCAAGGTGGACAGGGTAACATAGTGGGACAGAAGGGTGACAATCAGGAGAGTCTTATTTCCTGGCGGGGTCTGGGCAATGTTCTCTGTCTTGTTCCTGGATCGCAGGGACCATTTGAGGGGTGGTCCTCCTTCTGTAGGGGGTAGGGTGCTGGTGGCCTGTTGGTCCTGTGGCGGGACTTCCTGTCCACTAGCACCGGCGGAGGTGGAGGGCTGTTCATCGTTCAGGCTAGTGTCAGGGGCCCGTTGGTGTGCCACTGTGTCCCTCTTGGTGTTGGCTGTGTCTGCCAGCATCCCTGCAATGGTGACCAGGGTGTTGTTAATGGACTACAAGTCCTCCCTGATCCCCAGGTAGTGTTCCTCCTTCAGCCGCTGGATCTCCTGAAACTTGGCCAGTACTGTGCCCATGGTCTCCTGGGAATGGTGGTATGCTCCCATGATGTTGGAGAGTGCCTCGTGGAGAGTGGGTTCCCTGGGTCTGTCCTCCCCCTGTCGCGCAGCAGTCTTCCCAGCTTCCTTGTTATCCTGTGCCTCTGTCCCCTGAACTGTGTGCCCACTGCCACTGACCTCAGGTCCCTGATTGTCTTGGATTGGTGGGTTTGCCTGGGGTCCCTGTAGTGGTGGACACACTGCTGATTGACGTGTCCTGGGGACAGAGGGATGGGCCCGCTGAGTGGGCACTGTGGTGGTGTTTCCTGAGGCGGAGGTTCAGTGGTTGTTTGGGACAGTGGCAGGGGAACCGACTGTCCCGAGGTCCCAGATGGGCTGGGCTGGTCATCTTGATCCAGGCGTGTAGAGCTGCTGTCGTCACTGTGGGCCTCTTCTGTGGGGGGGACTAGATATGTCTGGCACCTCCTGTCTGGTGACGTTGGGTAGGGGTCCTGTTGGGGGGTAAATGCATAGTTATTGTATTTGTGTGTGCCATCTTGTCCAATGGGTGAGTTACCCTCTACTACTGTGCTTGGCTTATTGTCTTTGTCCTTGTGTGATTGTCAATTTTGGGGCCTGGGTCAGTATCTGTACTGGACGTGCTTTGGTGATGGGGGTCCATGCATTGGTGTAACATGCAGGCCTTGGTTTTGGGATGTGTGGATTGTGATAGTGGGGTATCTGTGGGGTGTTGGGGTGATGGGTGTGAGGGTTGGATTCGGAGTTTGTCATAGCATGCAGGTAGGGTGGGGGGATATAGTAGCAAGGATATGACTTACCAGAGTCCAGTCCTCCTGCTACACCTGTGAGGCCCTCAGGATGCATGATCGCCAAGACTTCCTCCTCTCATGTTGTTAGTTGTGGGGGAGGAGGTGGGGGTCCACCGCCAGTCCTCTGTACTGCTACTTGGTGTCTGGATACCACGGAATGCACCTTCCCCCGTAGGTCATTCCACCTCTTCCTGATGTCATCCCATGTTCTTGGATGCTGTCCCACTGCGTTGACCCTGTCGACAATTCTCCATCATAGCTCCATCTTCCTTGCAATTGATGTCTGCTGCACCTGTGATCCGAATAGCTGTGGCTCTACCCGGATGATTTCCTCCACCATCACCCTGGGCTCCTCTTCAGAAAACCTGGGGTGTCTTTGAGGTGCCATTATGTGGTGTGGGTGATGTGTGAGGTGCTGTTTGTTGTGCTGTGTGATGTGTTGTATTGGTGTGTGTTGTATGAGGTACGTGGATGTTGTATAAGTGATGGTGTTGTGTGCCTGTGGATGCTGGGGTTGTGTTTGCTATTCTCGCTCTTCTTCTTTCAAGAAAATCGTTGTAAGGGGTTGTGGGTAATGTGTGAGTGTGTTTTATAGTGTTGTGGGTATGTGGGCTTGGTGTGTGTATGTGTATCAGGTGTGTGTATTTTGAATTGTCCAATGTGGTTGTGTTTTGTAAATGTGTGTGTATTTTGAGCGCAGCGGTGTGTACTGCCAATGGTTTACCGCGGTTGAATGACTGCTGCGTTGATTCATGGGTCGTGATAGTGTGGGATTAGTTCTGTTGATGTGACAATGTAGGGTTTGCTATCGCCAGTTTATCACTGACCTTTGGTGTGGCGGACTTGTGTGGGTGTCTGTATTGTGGCGGATTAAGAGATGTGGGTCGTAATACCTGTAGTGGATTTGGGCCGTGGCCACGGTATCTTGATGGCCGTCAGCACGGCGGTTAGTTGGATTTACCGCCAGGGTTGTAATGAGGGCCTAAGACATTCACGTTTGTGCATTCCTGTTGTCCTTGCATTATTCTGCCATGTATCGGGTGCAAACTGTTTTTTGGGTGCAGCTGGACGTGTGTATGGTGTGTGTGTCGGGTGTGTGTTGTGCGTGTGTGTGTCACTCTCGTTTTCCTCCCTCCCTCCCTTGTGTGCTAGGCAGCTGTACTCACCATCATCGACTTTGTCGGCGTTGGTGTTCCAGATAGAGCATAACGTAGAAGATCATTGGAAAAATTTGCAGTTCGGGTTCCATGGCGGCGTTCTTCTTCCCTGTGTCTCCGATGGTGAGGCAGTTCTTTTCAGTGATAGATTTCCACCAGGCTTTTGATGGCGTTGGTACCGCCCCGGAAAAGGTGGCGGTTTACTGTGTCATTATATGGTGGGCAGTACTTTGTCTTCCACCTGGCTGTTGCCGGTGCACCGTGGTGAGTGTTGTTTCCGCCCTGTGGGTTGGTGTGGCACATTGGCTGTCTATGGGAGTTAGCTCCACCATGGGCATAATTTGGCGGTATTACCGCCACTTTTTCACTCACTGCCAGGGTCATAATGAGCGCCCATGTTTGGAGAACAGCAATGTCAATACATGTAACCAATCTGACCGGATTTACTGAAGTCAATATTCACAGACATTCCCAAATATACCATGACTCCATGTACTAGAACTATGGCCTACTTAGCACCCATGATACATCCACAGACAATAACAGAAATCATAGTTACAACAACCAACCATGGAGATTCCTCCAAATCTTATGAGGGCTCATACTATTTCACCTGACATGCTGAATCTGAGCCACAACATCACAACATGTGTACACATACTTCATTTACAGCTGACCTGACATGTGCTACCCATGAGAAAAGTACAGACACAACAGTTACCCCACTGAAAAGCCATGCATACATGACTGACACATGCATCTACATGACTGCTATGTAACTGACTACATCCCCCACTACAACAACATGTGTTACTCATATGGAAGTACAACTAAACTTATATGTGTGGCTCAATAGAGGTGACACAACACCAAAACCGGTCCAAACAGGGCACATTAGCTTATAAAGGTGTAGCAATGATTGCCCACTGTTTGAAATGGGGTCTCTAGTTGGCAGAGGTATACACCCTTGTCTAAGTAGGAACCACAATCCTAGTCAAGGTAAGTCGCACAATCCAAATTATCCTGTGCCCATCCTCTGGTAGCTTGGCACTGAGCAGTCAGGCTTAACTTAGAAGGAAATGTGTATAGTATTTATGGAATAAATCATACATTAACACAGTGAAAACACCACAAAAATACACCACACAGGTTTAGAAAAATATGATATTTATCTGGTTAAAGTAAGGTAAAAAACTATGAATATTCAATAAGCGCAAGCTGAGATATCACTGTTTCAAGATTAAAAAGAGTCTTAAATCTTAGCAATCAACAGTTGTCTCTTGTTTGCACAAAGAACCTGATTTGTGTTAAAAAATACAAGCACGGAGACCGCAGAGGAGGAGATGTGTGGAAAAATAGGGTGTGCATCAGAATTTCCGGTGCAGCACCGATGATGCGTAATTTCTTTTCATGCTGCAAAGGGCTTTGCGTTGATTTCTGGCACGCAGTCTTGGTTCCTCTCTGTGATGCGGGGATCTTTTTGATGCCCAGGGACGATGCATGGAAATCCTGGGAGTATGCGATGAAGTCACAGGTGTTGCGTTGATCCGGTAGGTGATGCATCAAATTTTCTGTCACTCGGCAGCCGTTGCATCGATTCTCCCCTTGGGAAGTCATGCTGAGTCATTCCAGCTCAGCTGTGCATCGATTTGGTAGGGCTGTGCGCTGACTTTCTGGCTGCAAGGCAGGTGCTGCGTTTATTCTTCACTCGGGAAGTCGGGCTGCGTCATTCCGGTTCGGCTGTGCTGTGATTTCTTGGTTGCACCATGGCTGTGCATCTTTTCTGGCAGGTTGTGAGTTGATTTTCGGCACACATAACGTCCCTTGAAAAGATGAAGTCTTTTTGGCCCTTCCCTTGGAGAGTACTTCTCAGCAAAGTCAGAGGACAGCAGGGCAGCAGGCCAACAGTACGGCAGCAGTCCTTCACAGCAAAGCAGTCCAGAGTAGTCCTTTGGGCAGCCAGGCAGTCCCACTTGACAGGTTGCAGGTTCAGGTTCAGGTCCAGAAGTGTCTCATTTTGTGGGGTCAGAGACCCAATTTATTTACCCAAAAAATGCCTTTGAAGTGGGGGAGACTTCAAAGTGTGGTTTTGAAGTGCACAAGGTCCCCTTTCAGTACACGTCTGTCTGTTAGGGTCCCAGTAGGGGGTTTGGCAGTCCATTGTGTGAGGGCAGGCCACCGGCCTTTGAAATGTGTCAGTCCGTCCACCCTCCCAGTCCAGGAGGACCCATTCAGTATGCAGATGAGTGCAAGTGTGACTGAGTATTCTGTGTTTGTAGCTGTCTGGATAAAATGCACAAGGGAGCTGTCAACCTGCCCAGCCCAGATGTTGATTGGAGACAGGCTGTAAGGCACAGATGAATTTTAAGTGCAGAGAAATGCTCACTTTCTAAAAGTTGCATTTCTAAAACAGTAATATAAAATCCATCCTCACCAATAAGCAGGGTTTTGTATTACCATTCTGCCCATACTAAATATGACTTGGTTAAACCGTTCTGGTCAGAATCTACCACTAAAACAGCATATGAGGGTAGCCCTAATTCTATCCTATGAAAGGAGCAGACCTCCCACTAATTGAAAACCAATTTAGGAGTTTTCCACTATCAGGACATATAAACCACACATGTACATATCTTGCCTTTTGACTACAGTACTTGTAAATGCCATGTCGGAGTGAAACTGCACACATAGGCTTTGCAATGGCAGGCCTGAGACATGGTTAAGGGGCTACCTATGTGAGTGGCACAGTTAGTGCTGTAAGCCCACTAGTAACATTCAATTTACAAGCCCTGGGCACATGTAGTGCACATTAATAGGGACTTACAAGTAAATCAAATATGCCAATTGGATATGAACCAATGTTACCATGTTTGTAGGGAGAAAGCATATGCAATTTAGCACTGGTTAGCAGTGGTAAAGTGTACAGAGTCCTAAAACCAGCAAAACAGTGTCAGAGAAGTAGAGGGAGGCAGGTGAAAAGTTGGGGGATGACCACCCTAAAGCTGTCAGGTCTAACACCCACTATGCCGTATCAGTCAACAAGTATCTTTGAGACATGATGTACGCAGGTAATACCATATGTAGCCCTCTTATAGGTATGGCATTGGCAAATCTAGCATGGACAAAACACATTGTGGAAGTGTAATACTGCCTAGCTACTTTCCTTGTCTACAACAAATAAATTTGGAAACAATTTATGTGTCCACATGTCATTATATTAGCAAGAAATGTAAAGGGCTAAAATACAACATGAGTCTCCCATTGTTGGATGTCCATCTGTTACAAATTCCACATACCCCATTGTCTGATGTTGAGTTGACTGTAAGGGCACTTCCTCAATTAACATATGGACAGTACTCTATTGTCCATACCGATTGCCTGAATGGGTTGCCTGCTTCTTATGATACACACAACTGTTTCTGGACACTGGATAACATATAGTTCAATTGTAATGGTAGTGGTACAACACCTCAGAGGTACATGAAACAGCAATAGGATTATTGGACCTGGCAACGCTAGATGGAAAGGATGATACTGCACCTTACTGACATATATATGGATGGGTACAGTATCACATTTG
Organism: Pleurodeles waltl; assembly: GCF_031143425.1. Taxonomy (NCBI): domain Eukaryota; kingdom Metazoa; phylum Chordata; class Amphibia; order Caudata; family Salamandridae; genus Pleurodeles; species Pleurodeles waltl. Next base: position 556,428,417 of record NC_090445.1, on the reverse strand, counting down.
GCTCAATCACATGTGCATCTCCATATGCAGTCATTCATATTGCTAGGCACAGATGGTCAACATGTTACCATGCGCAACCCAAAGGCAAGTTCAAAATTTTGTAAAATGGCAACTGGACTACTATGTATTTCTATCAGTCAACATATCTATAGTACCTACTACATTGTCACTGCTGCTATAGTGAGAGTGACAATGTAGTAGCAGAAAGCATATGGATTCCATCAGTACTCACCCCCTTGTGGGTGCTGTGCTGTTCACAAACGCCTCAGGGTAGGCTACCGCCAAAATGATGGCCATTAGGGGGGAATCAGGATCTGATGGGGCACCCCTTCCTCGTTGAGAAGACATCCCTAGTTAGGCCTCAGCGGACTTCCGGGCCCAGCATCTCAGGTCCTCCCACCGCTTTCTACAATGGGTGCTCTGCCGGCTGTGAACCCCCAGGGTCTGCACTTGCTTAGCGATGGCACATCAAATCCGCTTTTTCTGATGGACGGTGACCGGCATGGATGGCACAGACAAAATGAGAAAGTCATGTCCACATGTACCATACCAATAGGAGTGGACAGTACGCATCAGTCACGTCATGTTGGCACACATAACCCTCCTCTCAGCTTACATGCCTCCACAATATACCATCTGCATGCATGAACACCTTTACAAGTTCACATCAATGGTACACTGTATGACACAACACCTATCACACATTGCTATGACATTGGACTCACCTGCTCCGATGGTAATACACATAGCTTGTCCAGCTCTTTGGGGGTGAAGGCTGGGGCCCTGTCACGTTCATGACATGGCATGGTAGCTTTCAGAGGCAGTACACAGCAGCTCAGGTAGTGGAGGACTTGCTGGCAGCAGTGTCAGGATTCAAGTGAGAAAAACTGCAGAAGATGGTGGACACGGCCACCACGTTCATGACCATCACCGCTGGCGGACATCGTCATTGGCCCTTCACCGCCAAAGGCAGCAATGTCTTCCAATGGTAAGTTACACCACAGTTGTGTCCGCCTACCGCCATGATGACTTCCGCCGGCAGACTTAGGTCACTTCCACCTGTCCAGTACAGTAAGTCAGGCACCTTCCATTTTGAACACATGTCATGTATGGTGCTGTTTCCAAATCTGCATTATATACTTCACCCCCTTTAGTGCTGTGCATCTGTACAAACTGCCCTCCAGTTTGGGTGACATATTGTGCATACGTGCAGGATAAGCTATGCTGTGTGAGGACATGTGGTGATAGCTCTGTGGACTATTTGTCTGAATAAAACAACTATATCCAGATATATGTGTGATATATGTATAAACGCTATGTCTTTCATACATTGACATTACATTAGATACAAAAGTATTGTCCCATTTTACTATTTGGCTAAGTGCAACAAGGAGGGACTCATAGGATACCTAACTATGGGCCAGATGTAGCAAGCAGTTTTGCCCATTCTGTGTCTATGGGAAAATGTGTTCGTACATATGGCCCTATGTGCCATACTGTCTATGTCACATGTATTAGCTGTCCTCGACCGCTGTTAGGTGTGAGGAATATAAATAGCTGAATTAGATGTATGCATTCTGCGTTTCTCATAATATGTTTTTTTTTTTTTACCTAGTTATCCTGCCATGAGGAGAGTAAGACAACCATCAGTGTGCCAACCACTGGTAGACCTTCACACCATGGAGGAAAGGCTTGCCATACAGACAAATCATCTGAATTGTCATACTATCATGGATCTCTGTGATTAGTTGGAGCCAGATCTGATGCCTGGCATTCGCAATCCATATAGCATTCCTCTTATCCTTCAGGTTTTATCAGTGTTACACTTCTTGGTCATGTGATCCTTCCAGAACACAGTGGCTCTTACAGCAGGGATGTGTCAGACCATGTTCAGTCTGTTTTTGAAGGATGTACTGTGTGCTTTGTTGAAACACCTACATCAGGTTCCCCACAGAGCGGATTTGGCCCATTTGAGGTGTGTCATGTGTTTGGAGGAGTGTCTAGCGCATATGTTGAGGTTGGATCATGGCCTCTCACATCACTATAGATTAAGTAAATTGTGATCACCATTGTACATAGTTTTCATATTGTTCTGACTTTGCAGTCCAAGGTGCATGTCACTGTAGACTGACATAGATGAGTGACTAACTTGCATATATTGGACAAATGTTTGTGTATGCTTTCAATACTGGGTTCCTCTGTTCTTATCTTTATATGTTCTAAGGGGATATGGGAATTATGAACTATGGTATGGATATGTGAAGAGCCCTTACCAGGTCATACAGAGGGGCTATCAGTTAGGCCCTGCTATGTAGTTAGATTACCATGAACCTGACTTCTGTATCCTGTGTCTATGCGTTTAATGACAACATTACATACATCCTGATGGTACTCTCTGCCATGCTGTATGTGTTGATTGCAATATTGACTATACATTTGTATTGACCTGGATTTTGACCTGTTTATAGTCTGTCCTGTGACATCTCTGCTGTTAAGAGTCTCCTGCTGAAGGTGTCTCCATTTGATATCCATTACAATGTTGGTATGAAACTGGGGGGGGAGTACAACATTCAAATTTGCATGCCATACTAATGTGAATGGATTATAAAGGACACATGCACAGTACTTCTGGTTACGTGTGTTTTATTGTGCATATAAAGAGTAAAGTGTAAACATAATACTGACAAATATGTACATAACAGTGATGGGTGAAGTCATGGTGGCTGATTTCATTAGGGCAGCTGCCACACCAGTTGGTAACACAAGTCCAGTGTCCTTGTACCATGGGATAATGGAGTTAGGTTTCAGAACAGTCAGCAGGATGTATTTATGGCACACAAGGGGGACTAATCAGGAGCGATTCACTTCCTGGCAGTGGGTTTGGCCTTGGCATCTGTTCCTGCTGGATGTCTGGGTGGACATCCATGTTTGCAGTTGGGTTGTTCAGCTACAGAGGGAGGGTGTCTGAGGCATGATCTTCCATTCCACTAGCAGCTGCTGATGTTGAAGGAGCAGAAGTTACATTGCTAGTGGAAGGTTCCTGATGCTGTGTGGAGAAACTATTCTGGGCAGTACTGATGTCCCTCAACACCCCTGCAGTGGTAGCCATGTGGGTACTGTGTGCCTGCTACTGCTCCATGCCTTCCTGTTGGTGGTCCCTCTGCAGCCTTTCATTTGCCTCCAACAATGTGATGATTTGGCACATCCTATCTGAGAACTTTAGTATGCTCCCAAGACTTGGGAGATGATTTCCTGGTCAGTGGTGTCCCTTTGTGGCCCCATCCTCTAGCCCACAGCATCCCTCTTGCACACTCTACCCTCACATGCCTGTGCCCCTGGCACTGTGTACACACTCCCAGTGGTTGTAGGTCTATCACTGTCTGAGTTCACAACAGGAGACTCAGGTACTTGTACTGGGGGGCATAGGATGGAGGACACTGCCCTTCGGACACAGGTTTGGGGGCAAATGGTTGCCTATGATGTTGATACAACAGGGTTGGTGATAGTTGCTGTGGGCAGGGTGAGACTGAGAGTCGTTGACTGACCAGGTGTCGGGGATGGGCCAGGTTTTTGTTAGTGTCCAGATACCCAAAGCTGTTGTCCTCACTGGGTCCCATATGCTGAGAGGGACTGACAGCCTCAGGTATCCTCTCCATGGTAGTGGTGTGTAGCCATTTTAGCCATAGTTCCATGCACGCTATTTTAACACACTAGGCCAAGCCGCTGTGCACCTTAACCTAGATATATTTTATTCGGCTTCATTTTATTATTGTTACAATAGCCACTTTTACGGTCTTGTTTTATTTTCTGTTTATCTAACAGTTTTTGCCTAGGCCAGCACTCTGTTCTCAAACAAGACATTCTTGATCACTCTGTGCTTCTTCCAAGGCTACAGCACGGTACATTGCCGGTGAACGTGGTAGAAGTTTAGTCTCCAACATTCGTAGAAAATACACATCCTTACGTAGGGAAATTTTCCCAGAACATCAGCTGTGTTGTTATAAAACCACTTCCTTGTCCCTTACCCGTTAGAGAAAGATTCCAGCCAGAGAACCACGACTGATGGCTGATTGCTGAATGCTTCGCAACAGATGCTAACGCAGACTGCATGCCTTTGCTCAGGTATGGGGGATGATGTCTTTCCAGGGGAACCTGAAGAGCAGAATTAGAGCTTAACATGCTGTGCTCTTTCATAGCCTAGGTAGGAGTTAGTCTATATTCAATAGTGACAATATGATAACGTTATATTTATGCTTCACCCTTCTCGTCACAATTTTAATACTGTCATGTTGTGTCATCCTGATTATTGCAGCTCACGCTTTGCTATATAAGATGCAGTCATTTTATTAAACTCATTATTAAAACATATACTGCCTCTGTATGTCATTTAAATATGAGAATAAATGTAATTGAGAGAAACGGATGAGCCCTGAGAGACCACGGCTTCCCTGAGAAACCAATTATGTCATGCTCTCAGCTGCCCAGTCATCCCTATTCTTGGGTAGAGATGAGGCACTGCTAGTTAGCCAGAGAAAAACCCGGATTGGAGCGACAGGTGTGACCCGCAGTGGATTAGACTTAGCGGGAGCGAAACCCGGATTGGAGCTACAGGTGTCGTCCGCAGTGGATTAGACGTAGTCTCCCACACCGCGGGCGATTTTGCCGCTCAAAATCCAGTAGTCTCATTAGAATAATGAGAGACTATGCGACAATAGCAATGACAAGGTTACCTGTGGAGCGAGGAAGACACTGAGTTGAATTCATAATGTGTTTACTTGCATTTGTATGAGATGCAGACAGTGGCCTAACATGATTTCCTTCAATGACATTGGCAGCTGCAGCAAAGCTTACCTTTATTTTACATACAATGCTCCATGTTTTGAGTTGTTATACTAGGATGGTATATGTTGCACTGCAGTTGGGATATGTTAATTTCAATTTCGGCATTACTGTTCACCTCTGTTGCCTGGTGAATAGTCAGGATTGGGAGATGTCACATATCAGAGATGCACAATGAACAAAGGTGTCCTAGTGGGAATACAGTTTTTAGGTACGTAATGGAAATTGTCCTGTATGTAGATGCTGTGCTTGTGCTTTGACTCAGCCTTCTTCCTTTCCAAACCAGGTCAGCCTATTCTTGGTTTTGGAAATTTTATCAGGAGCCATTAGCAATGGTCACTCAGCTGTAGCTTTGTTTTGCTTTGGTTGCTATTGTGAGTGTGCCATTGCATTGCTGTCATTGACATGTACTAGTACTCACTGGAACAATCTAGATGGTATAGATTGTAATTGAGTTGTACATGCATTACATGTGATGTGTTGTGCACATTCCTGGTTTTCACAATGATGGGTTGGTGCATTCTGGGAGTCGTAGTGATATCATTGGCCTGTGGTTCACATGCCATTTTCAAGGGCTGTAAGGGCAGTTGGCTCAGTGAAGAGGTGGTATGCCAGAGAGGGGTATTAGGTGATTCGGTGAGAGGTGTAGTGACTTAAATAGTGAAATTGGGTGGGATTGGGTGATGTGGGAGCATGCAGGACAAGACAATTGTGTGACATAAATGTTGTGTGTACTTACCAGACTCCCGCCCCCTGGTATGCCTGAGAAGCCCTCTGGGTGCAGTATGTCTGCAGTATGTCTAAGACCTTCTCCTCCCATGATGTAAAGGTAAGGGGAGGAGGTGGCCCACCACCAATCTTCTGTACGGCAATCTGGTGCCTGGATGCCATGGAACTCACCTTCCCCTGTAGGTTGTTCCACCTCTTCCTATTGTCCTCACTTCTGCGAGGATGACTGCCTACAGAATTTACCCTGTTGACTATCCTTTGCCACAAATCCATTTTCCTGGCAATAGATGTTTGTTGGACCCGTGCTCCTAACAGGTGCGGCTCTACCCTGACAATTTCATTCACCATGATCCTCAACTCGTCATCTGTGAAACTTGGGTGGTTTTGTGGGGACATGGTTGTGGATGTGTAGACGGTGTGTGGGGGTGTTGTGAGAGTAAGGGAGTAAGGGTGTAGTGCTGGGTAATTGGTGTGGTGAGGGTGGTATGCTGTGAGTTGGAGACGGCCTCAGCAGAGTGTGTGCTAGTGATGTGTGTATTGTGATAGTTGTGCTGATGTGGGGTGTGTGTTGAGTGATATGTGTATATGTGCCTATAGTGTACAAGTATGAAATCTTCGCTTATACGTTTCTCGGGGTATGTATATGGCCTTCTGGATGCAAAGGCCTGACATGGAGTGACCGACCCTGCCAAGTAAACTAGAACAGACACAGAGACAAGCACTGCGACTGTGTAGTCTCAAGGTGCAAGAGCTGTACCCTTAAGCGAAGGCAGAAAGAAAGAGGTGACCCTCCAGTTAGGAAGCAGACCACCAACAACAGCCTTAGGAAGAGATAGGACCTTTGGGAGGTCCAGGAGGAGAAGGAATCATGTCCTACAGACAGAACTGCGTCTGCGAGAGGTCCATGTAACGCAACATGCGACCCATGGTACAACGCCATCTCAAGAATGGAAATGGAGAGAAGAGAGAGGAACGTGGCATGACACCATGTCGTGAAGGTTTGAGGAAGAAAAGTAGGTGACAGACCTGTCACACAGAAGATCAGGAACACCACTGAGGACCTGTACCAGTACCGGAGAGGGCACCCATCAACACAAACCTGCCACGGGAGTGAACAGATGTCACCTGAGACAGATCTGCAGGTGGACTAACTGTAAGCCGTCAGCACGAGCGAACAGGCATCCAGGCCCCACGCTTCTGTCCAGCCACCTGTCACCAGCTGCTTGACATAGATGGCATTCCTGCTGGTAACTGCACATCCTGAATGAGACCCACATGTAACTACAAAGTCCCCAGGGTCAACCCTTCTCCAAGCAAGACACTGGCACCTGTTGATCTAACTACTATTTGGTAAGATCTTCATCCTTACAAGGTGCGTCACCTAAGGAGCACTGCACCACTAGAATGAAACAGATGTCAGAGAAGAAACCAGAAGTTGACAAGGCACTCCTGGCACCGTGGGAGGCTGACCACCCAGAAATCAGCTGTGAGCCCCATGAACCGGAGACCTGCCGGAAAGGGCATACTCGACCATTGGACCATCCACCCTTGGGGTTGCACAAGGCTCAGACATGGCCCTGTTGGGTGTGCCGCAGTGACCCCCTCGGGACAGCCTACAAGAAGCCCGCACAGCCCACAAAGTCCTGTCACAATCCAGGGGCAAGAGCCTCAAGGTAATTCCAGTAAGAGTGGAATCCTGACCAGAGAGATGTGTCAGAGGCAGCTCCACAACAGGCACTAGGAAGCACCGAAGTCATGGATGGAGACTTATCACCCAAAGACTATTGGAGAAAGGCTATTGCACCTGAGTCCTAATGAACAGAGCACACAGACCCTGTGACAACCACCCTTGCAGCTTCAAGCGTGACTTCGATGTGGTCCTGTTGGCTGTTTCTCAGCAACACCTTCACTCGGCCTGTTATAGTCCCTGCACAGTCCTCACAGTCCCATAGCAGCCTGGCATAAGGGCCTCGAGCAGACTCTTACGCAATGGAGTCCATGCACCAGAAAGCCTGAAGCTACCAGCAGATGCTGGAAAGCACCAAGGCCTTCGAGGAAGATGGCCTTTCATCCATGTCATCCTTAGTCGTGGAAGCTTTGCTATCCATGGAGCCTGAATGCCTTCCAAGAGATCCTTGTTGCGGTGCTCCTGATGCACCCCCATTGAACTTTGTAAATAGACTTCACCACTGCACAGGATGCGACATCCCAGTGGCCTGTGTATATAGATTCCAACACCTTCAGCCCAGACTGGACAGGACCAATGGTGCCCAAGTGAACAGTAATGTCACGGAGAGGCGATTGAAGGATCCAGACTTTGTCAACACTGCCATTTGTGCCCAGAGTAGTCTGGTTAAATTACAGAGGTGTGCAGTGATGCTGAGTGCGACTCAATGGAATTTATTTTAGTGTTTATTTCTCTCCCACAGGTTGGATTTGTGTGTTTCTTTTAAATAAGGTTTGGGAGGGATGTAGAGTCTGGCTGGACTCAGACTAGTATTCAGAGATGACATGCTTCCACTAGTCACTCCTGGAGTGATGATTTCCACACTCACTGTTATAAATGGGGTCCTTGGTTGGCAGTCAGGTTACCCCCTGTCCAAGCAAGGACCCTCACTGTAGTCAGGGTAAAGGAGAACCACCCTCAGTTAACTCACGCTCACCCCCTTGGTAGCTTGGCACAAGCAGGCAGGCTTAACTTCAGAGTCTGGGTGTAAAGTATTTGTACCAACACACAGTAACTCATTGAAAAAACTACAAAATGACACAACACAGGTTTAGAAAAATAGGTACTATTTATCTAAACAAAACAATACCAAAACAAGAAAATCCACCATACACAAGTTAAGTTATGAATTAAAAAGCAAAAAGAGTCTTAAATCCTTAGAAAACAGTGTTAACACTGTTAGCGTGAAAGAGTACCTGGATTGTGTCAAAATAACACTGCATGGGCGAGTGTGCATTGGAAAAGGTGACCAATGCATTGATTTCTCACTCGCAACTCAGACCGTGCATCGTTCCTCCTTCGGTCGGGTCGGCATGCATCATTTTTCCTCTCCACAAGAGAACAATGCGTCAATCCGGGCAGGCACCCTCAGATCCGGGCAGCACTTGTGTTGTTTTTCCGCTCCCAGTGATGTTGCATCGAAAAGCCAGTCGCACGGTATCAGAAAACCATGCTATGTGGGGTTGCGACGTTAACAGCCTCTGTCAGAGGGTGTTGCGTATCGTTTCTCTAGTCGTGCAGTAAAACTTCCAGCTGCGATGCAGGTGGAGTTGTTATTTCAGCCGCGAAGGCAGGTGGCGCGTCGTTTCTCAGCCGCGTCTCGGAAGATGCGTCAAAAATGTCCCCGCACGACTGTCTGTGCGTGAATTTTCAGTCTTTGTCTGCCAGCTTCACCTTTCAAAGGCCCAGGAACTGGATAGGCCACTACTTGGCATGGCAGAAGTCTCAGCAGAGAGTCCTGGTGGTGGCAGGGGAAGTCTTTGATGGTCCTGAGACTTCAACAACAGGAGGCACGCAGAAAGACCGCAACTAAGCCTTGCTAGCTGCAAAGGTGCTGCCCGGGCCCAGGAAGGACCAGGAGGTCGCCCCTTGGAGGAGGAGACAGAGGGGGCGCTCAGCAACACCAAAAGTCCACACAGAAGCAGGCAGCACCCGCAGAAGTACTTGAACATGGGTTCAAGAAAATTGAGCATGGCGGTCATCTCAACACTACAAAGCAGGGTCCCACAAAGCCGGTGGTCAACTCAGCGAGTTGAGCAATGCAGGACGGAGTGCTGGGGACCTGTGCTGTGCTGTGCATTAAGGATTCCTTGCAAAAGTGCACAGAAGCCCTAGCAGCTGCAGTTAACGCAGTACACAGCATTACTGTCTGGCGTGGGGAGGCAAGGACTTACCTCCACCAAATTTGGACAGATGGACCACTGGACTGGGGGGGTCACTTGGATCCAGCTCCTGTGTTCAAGGGACCACGCTTGTCACGATGAGAGGGGACCCAGAGGACCGTTAAAGTAAGAAGTTTGATGCCTGCGTTAGCAGGGGGAAGATTCCATCGAACCACAGGAGATTTCTTCTTGGCTTCCACTGCAGAGTGAAGGCAGACAGCCCCCAGAGCATGCACCATCAGGAAACAGTCAAAAAAGCTGGCAGGATTAGGCGCTACAATGTCACTGGTAGTCTTCTTGCTACTTTGTTGCAGTTTTGCAGGCGTCCTGGAGCAGTCAGAGATCGATCTGTAGCAGAAGTTGAAGAGGGAGATGCAGAGGAACTCTGGCGAGCTCTTGCATTCATTATCTGAAGAGAAGTCCACAGGAGAGACCCTAAATAGCCCTCAGAGGAGGATTGACCACCTAGTCAGGTAAGCACCTATCAGGAGGGGTCTCTGACGTCACCTGCTGGCACTGGCTACTCAGAGGCCTCCATTGTGCCCTCACACCTCTGCATTCAAGATGGCAGAGGTCTGGGACTCACTGGAGGAGCTCTGGGCACCACCCCTGGGGTGGTGAGGGACAGAGGAGTGGTCACTCCCCTTTCCTTTGTCCAGTTTCGTGCCAGAGCAGGGGCTGGGGGATCCCTGAACCGGTGTAAACTGGTTTATGCAAGGAGGGAGCCATTTGTGCCCTTCAAAGCATTCCCAGAGGCCAGGAGAGGCTACTCCTCTCAGGCCCTTAACACCTATTTCCAAAGGGAGAGGGTGTAACACCCTCTCTCAGAGGACATCCTTTGTTCTGCCTTCCTGGGACTGGGCTGCCCAGACCCCAGGAGGGCAGAAGCCTGTCTGTGGGTTGGCAGCAGCGGTAGCTGCAGTGAAAACCCCAGAGAGCTGGTTTGGCAGTACCCAGGGTCCAGGCTGGAGTCCCAGGGATGCATGGGATTGGCACCCCAATACCAGATTTGGCATGGGGGGACAATTCCATGATCTTAGACATGTTACATGGCCATGTTCAGAGTTACCATTGTGAAGCCACATATAGGTATTGACCTATATGTAGTGCACATGTGTAAAGGTGTCCCCACACTCATATACTCCAGGGAAAATGCCCTGAACTATGTGGGGGGACCTTGGCTAGTGCCAGGGTGCCCTCACACTTAGTAACTCTGCACCTAACATTCACTAAGTGAGGCTTAGACATATAAGTGACTTATAAGTTACTTAAGTGCAGTGTAAAATGGCTGTAAAATAACATGGACGGTATTTCACTCAGGCTGCAGTGGCAGTCCTGTGTAAGAATTGTCTGAGCTCCCTATGGTTGGCAAAAGAAATGCTGCAGCCCATAGGGATCTCCTGGAACCCCAATACCCTGGGTACCTAGGTTCCATATACTAGGGAATTATAAGGGGTATTCCAGTGTGCCTATTAGAATTGGTAAAAATGGTCACTAGCCTGCAGCGACAATTTTAAAAGCAGAGCGAGCACAAGCACTGAGGTTCTGGTTAGCAGAGCCTTAGTGACACAGTTAAACACCGCACAGGGAACACATTCAGGCCACAACTATGAGCACTGGGGTCCTGGCTAGTAGGATCCCAGTGAGACAGGCAAAAACAAACTGACACACAAGTAAAAAATTGTGGTAACATGCCAGGCAAGATGGTACTTTCCTACACAACGCCCCCCACCCCCCAAAACGAGGGACAATAAGGCTAACCTTTCCCAGATGAGTCTTCATTGTCTAAGTGGAAATATCTGCAGAGTCCATCTGCATTGGAGTGGGTACTCCCAGGTCTATGTTCCACTGTATAGTCCATTCCCTGTAGGGAGATGGACCACCTCAACAATTTAGGATTTTCACCTTTTATTTGTTTGTGCCATAATAGAGGTTTGTGGTCTGTCTGAACAATAAAGTGATTACCAAACAGGTATGGTCTCAGCTTTTTCACTGCCCAGACCACAGCAAAGGCCTCCCTCTCTATGGCAGACCAATACTTTTCTCTAGGGGTCAACCTCCTCCTGATAAAAGCAACAGGTTGATCCTGGCCCTCAGTGTTAAGCTGTGATATCACTGCCCCCACCCCTAATTCAGAAGCATCAGTCTGGACTATGAACTTCTTGGAGTAACAAGGGCTTTTTAGGACAGGTGCAGATCACATGGCCTGTTTTAGCTCATCAAAAGCCTTTTGACAGCTAGCTGTTCACAATACCTTTTTAGGCATCTTCTTACTAGTGAGGTCAATAAGAGGAGCTGCAATGGAGCCATAGTTCTTAATGAACCTCCTATAGTACCCTGTGAGGCCTAAGAAGGCTCTCACTTGGGTTTGAGTTGTAGGGGGAGCCCATTCCATGATAGTCTGGATCTTCCCCTGCAGTGGTGCAATCTGTTCCCCACCTACCAGGTGGCCCAGATAAACCACTTTCCCCTACCGTATCTGGTACTTTGAAGCATTGATAGTGAAGCCTGCCTTTTGCAGGGCCTCCAAAATTTCCCATAGGTGGACCAGGTGCTCATCCCAGGTGGAGCTAAAGACAGCTATATCATCTAGATATGCTGCACTAAAAGATTCCAGACCTTAGAGGTCTGTGTTCACCAACCTCTGAAGAGTGGTAGGTGCATTCCTCAAACCAAAGGGCATCACAGTGAACTGATGGTGCCCTCCAATGGTGGAAAATGCAGTTTTAGGTTTCGCATCTTCTGATAATTTAATCTGCCAATACCCTGCAGTTAAATCAAAAGTGCTTAGATACTTGGCAGGGCAGAAGCCAGTGTATCTATTAGCTCATCTGACCTGGGTATAGGGTGAGCATCAGTTTTGGTTACTTGATTGAGACCGCTGTGTTCAACACAAAACCTAATTTCTCTTTTACCATCCTTACTGTGAGGTTTTGGGACAAGCAGCACTGGGCTAGCCCGGGGGCTTTCTGAAGGCTCAATCACTCCCAAGTCCAGCATTTTCTGTACCTCTTGTTTTATGCAATCTCTGACATGGTCAGGCTGCCTATAAATCTTACTTTTGACAGTTAAACTGTCTCCAGTGTTGATTGTGTGCTCACACCAGGTAGTTGTACCTGGTATCAGTGAGAAGAGATCAGAGAATTGGCCTAGGAGATTTACACAGTTGTCCTTCTGCTCAGCAGTAAGGCAATCTGCAAGCACCACTCCCTCCATTAAGCCATCAGCTTCAGTGGTGGAGGTCAGGGAGAGGGTCACTCTCTTCCTCCTGCCCCTCATCAGTTGCCATGAGCAGGGTTAAATCAGCCCTGTCATTATAGGGTTTTGGGCGATTGACATGGAGCACCCTAAAGGGACTCCTGGCAGTGCCCAGGTCTACCAAATAGGTAACCTCACCCTTCTTTTCAACAATGAGATGGGGTCCACTCTATTTGTCCTGGAGTGCTCTTGGGGCCACAGGCTCCAATACCCACACCTTCTGTCCTGGGTGGTACTGGGTCAGGACAGCCTTCTGATCATGCCATTGCTTTTAGAGCTCTTGGCTGGCCTGAAGGTTTTTACTGGCCTTTTTCATGTACTCAGCCATTCTGGATCTTAGGCCAAGTACATAGTCCACAATATCTTTCTTTGGAGCTTTTAAAGATTGTTCCCAACCCTCCTTCACAAGAGCAAAGGGACCTCTTACTGGGTGTCCAAAGAGGAGTTTGAAGTGGCTAAAGCCCACTCCTTTTTGGGGTACCTACCTGTAAGCAAAAAGGAGGCATGGCAACAGGACATCCCATCTCCTTCTGAGTTTTTCAGGGAGTCCCATAATCATACCTTTGAGAGTTTTATTAAACCTTTCAACCAGACTATTTGTCTGTGGATGATAAGTAGTAGTGAACTGATAAGTTACACCACACTCCTTCCGCTTTGAGGTATGCAGACATGAAGTTACTACCCCTGTCTGACACCTCATCCTTAGGGAAGCCCACTCTGGAAAAGATTCCCAGGAGGGCCTTTGCCACTACAGGAGCTGTAGTGGTCCTTAAGGGAATTGCTTCAGGATACCTAGTGGCATGGTCCACTACCACACGGATAAATCTATTGCCTGCAACTGTTGGAGGGTCAAGGGGGCCAACTATGTCAAACCCTACCCTTTCAAAGGGCACCCCAACAACTGGGAGTGGAATTAAGGGGGGTCTCAGGTGTGTCTTGCCACTGGCTTGGCAGGTCACACAGGAGCGACAAAACTCCTTGGTGTCCTCTGACATGTGAGGCCAGTGAAACAATGGAACAAGTCTGTCCCAAGTTTTGCTCTGACCCAAATGCCCAGCCAAAGGAATGTCATGTGCCAAGGTCAGAAGAAACTCCCTATACTTCAAAGGGATAACCAATCTCCTGGTAGCTCCAGGTTTAGGGTCCCTTGACTAAGTATAAAGGAGGTTGTCTTCCCAATAGACATTATGGCTATAAGTTACATCCCCATTCTGCTGTTTGACAGCTTGCTGTCTTAAACCCTCTAGTGTGGGACAGGTCTGCTGTGCCACACTCAGTTGTTCCCTAGCAGGCCCCCCTGCACCCAAAAGCTCAGCAGTGTCTGCTGCCAGCTCATCTGGTGTAGGTTCTGCACAGGGAGAGGATTCCTCTTCCTCAAAAGGGGAATCTTCTGGAGAGGGAGGGATAGTGGCCAAGGATTTACCCTTTCTACCCCTAGCTTTTGGGAGCACTTGGACCATTGTTCCAGGATCCAAGTTCCCCTGTCTTCTTTGCTTCTGGGCCTGAGCCCTTGTCAAAGCAAAGATATGCCCTGGAATGCCCAGCATTGCTGCATGAGCCTCCAACTCCATTTCAGCCCAAGCTGATGTCTCCAAATCATTGCCTAGTAAGCAGTCTACAGGTAAATGAGTGGCTACCACATCTTTCTTTGGACCAGTAAAACAACCCCCCCGCCAGTTGAGATTCACAACAGCCATGGGGTAGCTAAGAGTGTTGTTATGAGCATCAGTCACTTGGTACTGCTGATTAAGTAGGTTTTGATCAGGGGCAACCAGTTTTTCAATCACCATAGTGACACTGGCTCCTGTATCCCTGTAGGCCTCAACCTCAGCACCATTGATTAGGGGAAGTTGCTTGTACTTATCCATATTAAGGGGACAAGCAACCAAGGTGGCAAAGTCAATACTACCATCAGAGACTAAAACAGCCTCTGTGGTCTCCCTAGCAAGACCAACCTCAACTACACTACCAATGGTGAGCCCAGCTACACCCTTTGATTGTCTATTTGTAGTAGACTTCCCACCACCACTGCTATTACTAGGGGCAGTAGAGATTGCAGTTGGGGTTGTGTTAGTGGGAGCCTTGGTATTTTTCTTTGGACAAGTGGAATCACTTGCCCAATGGCCTTTACTCTTACATAAATAAAACCATGGCTTCTTTTGATTGTGGGAAGAGGATTTAGACCCACCACCCCCAGAGGATTTTTGTGGGCCTGATGAAGACTCAGAATGATTTTTTATCTTTGTCCCCACCCTTGTCAGAAGACTTACCATCCTTCTTCTTGCCATCCTTGTCACCACCTGTATGAACTTTTCTGTTCACTCTTGTTCTGACCCATTTGTCTTCCTTCTTTCCCAATTCTTGGGGAGAGGTCAGATCTGAGTCTACCAAGTACTGATGCAACAAGTCAGACACACAATTATTCAAAATATGGTCTCTCAGGATTATATTATAAAGGCTTTCATAGTCAGTCACCTTACTCCCATGTAACCATCCCTCCAAGGCCTTCACTGAACAGTCTACAAAGTCTGTCCAGTCTTCTTTTCTGGTATCTCTAAACGTTATCCTGTATTGTTCAGTGGTGTGGCCAAATCCATCTAAGAGTGCATCCTTCAAAACTTTGTAATTATTAGCATCACTTTCTCTGACAGTAAGGAGCCTCTCCCTACCCTTACCAGTGAAAGATAGCCACAAGATAGCAGCCCATTGCCTTTGAGGGACCAACTGTACCATACAAGCCCTCTCAAGTGCAGCAAACCACTTGTTAATGTCATCCCCCACCTTGTAAGGGGGACTATCTTATGCAGGTTCCTAGAATCTTGTTCTCTTACAGGATTACTATCAAGGACACTGCTGCTTCCACCAAGGGGAACTAACCCCAACCTCTGCCTTTCCCTCTCTGCATCTAGAGATTCCCTGTCTAAGGCCAACTGCTGCTGTCTCACCTTCAGTCTGGGCTCTTCCAACCTCAGCCTTCTGAGCTCCCTGTCTAGGGTGTCATTCTCAGGGTGGGAGGCTTGGGAATTCTGAGACACAGAGGAAATGTGGGAATTGGCAGAAGTGGACCTGTCTCTAACTGGCTGGACTCTAGTCACCTGGCCTTTTGGAGTGAAAGGTGCCCTACTAGTGCGTAAGCCCCTCCCACTACCAGTTTCACTAGATGGCCTGTTAGCTGGCAGGTCTTTGGATAAACCCTCCCCAGAGACCTCAGGGCCCTCCCCTGATTCTTGCTGGGTACCCCCCTCCTCTACCTCCTGATCCTGGGATGAGCCAGACTGGCTCTGGTCACTTTCTATGAGAAGGCTAAGGAGAAGATCTTTGGTAGGGTTCTTACCAATGCTTAAACCTCTTTCTATGCAGAGACCCCTCAAACTTTTAAAGTTTAAACTACCATAGGTTGCCTGAACAACTGTGGGAGTAAGTTTTTCTGCAGACATAGTTGTAAGAAACGGTTTAGGACAGAGAGAAAAACGTTTTTGAAACTTTTAAAGAAAAGAGAAAAACTTTTCAAACTTTTCAAAACCTTTTTAGAAACTTTGTAGAAAGAAAGTTAAACTGTTTAGGTTAACTGTGTATATTTTTAAGTATTTGGAATATGTTTTTCTTATGAAAAGCACCAATGACAAGGTGGTAAAGCAGTTACAAGTACTTATCCCACTGCTGCACCACCAATGGAGGAGGCTGACTGACTTAAAGTGGGTACCTGATGGTACTTACACCTTGTGCCAGATCCAGTTATCCCTTATTAGTAGATTAGTAGTGTTCTAGCAGCTGAGGCTGATAGAGGTAACTATAGCAGAGCTGCTTAGGCTGAACTAGGAGACATGCAAAGCTCCTACTATACCACTTATATCATATAGCACTATATCATAAGAATCGCAATACTCAGAGTTACTAAAAATTAAGGTACTTTATTTTAGTGACAATGTGCCAAAAATATCTCAGAGGATATACTCCTTTAGGAGGCAAGTAAAATACACAAAATATACACACAAACCAAAATCAGGTAAGTAAACAGTTAGAAAAGTAGTGCAAACACTGTAGAATACAATAGGATCCAATAGGATGCAATAGGCCTAGGGGCAACACAAACCATATACTAAGAAATTGGAATGTGAACCACTTAGGTACTCCAGGCCTAGTGTAGTGTGTAGAGGGTCAGTGGGAGTGTAAGAAAACACTAAGGGTGTCCAAGATACCCCACCCTAAGACCCTGAAAAGTAGGAGTTACCCTACTTCCCCAGAAACACACTAAAGTTGTGATAGGAGATTCAGCAAAGACCACAACAGACTGCAAAGTACTGATGACGGATTCCTGGACCTGAGGACCTGCAAAGGAAGTGGACCAAGTCCAAGAGTCAGGAAAGTGTCCAGGGAGGGCAGGAACCCACTAAACACCAGATGGAGGTGCAAAATGGCTGCCTCTGGGTGGAAAAAGCTGAAGATTCTGCAACAACAGAAGATGCCAGGAACCTCTCCTTTGCACAGAAGATGACCCACAGCGTGCTGGAGGATGCAGAGTTGTCTCCATGTAGAAAGAATGCAAAGAAGCCTTGCTAGCTGCAAAGGTTGCAGTTGAATAAAATGGGTGCTGCCCGGGCCCTTGAAGGACCAGGAGGTCGCCCCTTGGAGGAGGAGACAGAGGGGGCGCTCAGCAACACAGAAATCCCATGCAGAAGCAGGCAGCACCCGCAGGAGTACATGAACACGGGTTCAACAAAACTGAGCATGGCGTTCATCTCAACACTACAAAGGAGGGTCCCACGAAGCCGGTGTTCAACTCAGCGAGTTGAGCAATGCAGGACGGAGTGCTGGGGACCTGGGCTATGCTGTGCACAAAGGATTCCTTGCAAAAGTGCACAGAAACCCTAGCAGCTGCAGTTCATGCAGTACACAGGATTACTGTCTGGTGTGGGGAGGCAAGGACTTACCTCCACCAAATTTGGACAGAAGGGCCACTGGACTGTCAGGGTCACTTGGATCCAGCTCCTGTGTTCCAGGGACCATGCTCATCATGATGAGAGGGGACCCAGAGGACCGGTGAAGCAGAAGTTTGGTGCCTGCATTAGCAGGCGGAAAATTCCGTTAACCCACAGGAGACAGGAGATTTCTTCTTGGCTTCCAGTGCAGGGTGAAGGCAGATAGCCCACAGACCATGCACTACCAGGAAACAGTCGAGAAAGCCAGCAGGATTAGACGTTACAATGTCGCTAGTAGTCTTCTTGCTACTTTGTTGCAGTTTTGCAGGCGTCCTGGAGCAGTCAGAGGTCGATCCTTGGCAGAAGTTGAAGAGGGAAATGCAGAGGAACTCTGGTGAGCTCTTGCATTCGTTATCTGAACAGAAGTCCACAGGAGAGACCCTAAATAGCCCTCAGAGGAGGATTGGCCACCTAGTCAGGTAAGCACCTATCAGGAGGGGTCTCTGACGTCACCTGCTGGCACTGCCACTCAGAGGCCTCCATTGTGCCCTCAAACCTCTCAGGCCCTTGACACCTATTTCCAAAGGGAGAGGGTGTAACACCCTCTCTCAGAGGAAATCCTTTGTTCTGCCTTCCTGGGACTGGGCTGCCCAGACCCCAGGAGGGCAGAAGCCTGTCTGTGGGTTGGCAGCAGCGGTAGCTGCAGTGAGAATCCCAGAGAGCTGGTTTGGCAGTACCGGGGGTCACTGCTGGAGTCCCGGGGATACAAGGGATTGGCACCCCAATACCAGATTTGGCATGGGGGGACAATTCCATGATCTTAGACATGTTACATGGCCATGTTCGGAGTTACCATTGTGAAGCTACATATAGGTATTGACATATATGTAGTGCACACGTGTAATGGTGTCCCTGCACTCATATACTCCAGGTAAATTGCCCCGAACTATGTGGGGGCACCTTGGCTAGTGCCAGGGTGCCCTCACACTTAGTAACTCTGCACCTAACCTTCACTAAGTAAGGATTAGACATATAGGTGACTTATAAGTTACTTAAGTGCAGTGTAAAATGGACGTGGATGTTATTTCACTCAGGCTGCAGTGGCAGTCCTGTGTAAGAATTGTCTGTGCTCCTATTGGTGGCAAATGACATACTGCAGACCATAGGGATCTCCTGGAATCCCAATACCCTTGGTACCTAGGTACCATATACTAGGGAATTATAAGGGAGTTCCAGTGTGCCAATCAGAATCGGCAAAAATGGTCACTAGCCTGCAGTGACAATTTTAAAAGCAGAGAGAGCATAAGCACTGAGGTTCTGGTTAGCAGAGCCTCAGTGACACAGTTAGGCAACACACAGGGAACACATTCAGGCCACAACTATGAGCACTGGGGTCCTGGCTAGCAGGATTCCAATAAGACAGGCAAAAACAAACTGACACACAAGTAAAAAATGGGGTAACATGCCAGGTAAGATGGTACTTTCCTACACTGACCCAGACAGGAAATCCACAAACAGGCAGAGTCACAGAAATGGTATAAGCAAGAAAATGCCCAATTTCTAAAAGTGGCATTTTCAAACACACAATCTTAAAATCAACTTTACTAAAAGATGTATTTTTTAATTGTGAGCTCTGAGACCCCAAACTCCACATGTCCCTCCGCTCCCAAAGGGAATCTACACTTTAATCAGATTTAAAGGTAGCCCCCATGTTAACCTATGAGAGGGACAGGCCTTGCAACAGTGAAAAACGAATTTGGCAGTATTTCACTGTCATGACATATAAAACACATTGGTACATGTCCTACCTTAAACATTCACTGCACCCTGCCCATAGGGCTACCTAGGGCCTACCTTAGGGGTGTCTTAAATGTAAGAAAAGGGAAGGTTTAGGCTTGGAAAGTGGGTACACTTGCAGAGTCGAATTGGCAGTTTAAAACTGCACACACATACACTGTGGTGGCAGATCTGAGACATGATTACAGGGCTACTAATGTGGGTGGTACAACCAGTGCTGCAGGCCCACTAGTAGCATTGGATTTACAGGCTCTGGGCACCTCTAGTGCACTTTACTAGGGACTTACTAGTAAATCAAATATGACAATCATGGATAACCCAGTCAACAATACAATTTACACAGAGAGCATATGCACTTTAGCACTGGTTAGCAGTGGTAAATTGCCCAGAGTCCTAAATCCAACACAACAGGTCAGAAAAAATAGGAGGCAAAAAGATTGGAGATGACCCTGCAAAAGGAAAAAAGTCCAACATTCACCCCACACACATCCATCAGAGGTGTCACCGGTCAGGTGACCCTGCAAAAAAAGATCCGGGAGCAAGTGCCTGAGGCCAGTTCCTGTAACTGCAATGCTGTGTCCATGTCGTTTCTCATAGTAGCATGTGGGCCTAGGGCCCCCAACACTACAACCACCTCCTATAGTAGGAAGAAGTGCCCAAAATCAGTAACTAGGCTTGGGAAATAGTAAAGAAATCTGCCTTGACTTAAAGCATGACGGGGATTGATCATGGGCGCTATATCAGTAAAAGCAAGGGTGCCATTGGGGCAGGATACATTGTTTTATGGTCCTTCCTAATTTTGATCTGTGGTTCTCAGTCCTTCAAGAATAATTTCCTTGACAAAGTTTTGGTGTAGGGGCCAAAGGGTGCCAACAAAGCCAAAAACGATGACAAAAATAGTAATGGTTTAAACAGTACAAAATGAGTGAAAGGCCAATGGGTTCAGAGAGTTATAAGGAAGGAATGAGAATATTACACAAATAAGGAGAGAAAGATGGAAAGCAAAAAGGAAGCAATGTTGACAAAATCACAAAATACGAATGGAAGTAAGGAAAAAAGAAAATAATCAAGAACAAATGAAGGAAACAAATACACTGAATGGAAAGTAGGGTAGCAAAGAAGGAAAGATAGAAGGGGTAAATAAAATGAAAAATTGAAGGAGGGAAAGAAATAGTTGAGCACGAAAATAGAATGAAACAATGGGAAGGAAGACCGATGGAAAGAAGGAACAGAAAGGATTAACAAACTAAAGAAATACAAAAACAAACAAGCATTTGCAATGCAGTGGGTTTCGCATTTGCTGGAGTTAGAGCTATTAGAATTGTAAACTCCTAACCAGACTTTTCTTGCCACATAAACTGATTATGAAAAGTAAAACAGTTTCCCATATGCGAGCCAACGGTCAGCATGAGTGTGAAGGAGACACAGAAAAGGAAACAGAAATTCGCTTGCGGTAAAAGTGCAATTATCTGAAAAATAAAACAGTTTCACATATGCAAGCTGGCAATCGCCATGAGCATGAAGAAGACACAGAAAAGGAAACAGAAGTTTGCTCGCAGTGAAACGTATCGGAAAAAGTGCAATTATCCATTTAACCGGCAAAAGTAGAATTATTCATGTAACCAGCAAAAGTAGAATTATCCATGTAACAGGGTCGATGTCATGCAAAACCCTCAACTACTGCCCAGCGAGATCGTGCTGCGTAGGAAATAAAAAGAAAGTGCAGACGCTATTTGGAAAACACAGAGCCTCATATGTTTTTAGTAGTTTATTGGTGCTGTAGAGGATGGCTAGACACCAGAAAAGGTATGACATATGCATGCCTTCACTAATGAAATCAAGCGAATTTTAAAAGGCAAGACCACGAACCAACCAAACTGATGGGCCTGGTTAAAAGCCCACAGAGAGATTACAACAGGGGCCAGAGCGCTTGCGCTCACTTGACCCTAAAAAAGGTAGACTGAAGTAGAGAAGAAAGTACAGGAGAATAAGAAGAAAGGAATGATTTCGAAATAATTAAAACATTGAACGAAGGATGGAAGGAAAACGAAATAGGAATTTAAAGGATGACAGAAAAGTTGAAAGAATGAGAGATGGGATAAAAGAAGGATGGACAAACAGAGAGAGAGATGTACCGGGTAGCGAAAGGAGAATGGAAAAATGCAAACAAAGAACAATAGATAGCAGTAAGAAAGAGAGAAAGGTCACGATGAAAAGAATAAAACAAAAAAAAACGAAAGTTGAAAAATGAATGAAATAAGTCATTAAAGTAAATACACTTTTTCACCAAATGTATTTTAAATCATGTTGTAAAATGCCTCATTTTGCACCATGTTTTTGCAAAGTTTCCTTTCGCGAACAACTCTTTCATTGGGAAATTTGTGATCACTCGCTTTGCTCTGTTATTTAATGCAATTGGGCACAAATTGGGGGGTATTTTGTTTTCCTGGATACTCCCTTGGGATTGAGTCCAGACTCCCAGAAGTGCCCCCAGCTTCCTGTTTCTGCTCAAGCTGCCACACGGACGGGCCATGGTGTAAATGAAGATACACAAGATGTCTGCCAAACAAACAAAAAAACACGATGTGCGATGGGTAAAGTGCCCTTAATGGGGTAACAAGGGAGGACATTTTAATTTATGATGTAGGAAGAGTTTTAAGCAGTATAATCAGGGAGTCAGTATATTGTTTTGATTAGTTTACACTAATGTATGAAGTTTGTTTAATGAATCACTGTTTTATGGAATGAAAATGTTCAATAAACTGACCTAAAATGAACTGTGAAATTAACATGATTTTCACATCATACCATCGATACTCATCTCAAACTGAAATTTGTAACACCTAATGACATCGGTGTAAGCAGCAATTTTAGCTCTGATGCCTTTAAATAAATATATCTTGGAAAAGTTAACCGCTAAACAGCATTTGCTTCAAGTGGAGCTCATACATTGTTTTTATTTTCACAATAACGAAATAGCTACACAATTTTATCAACTATATGATGTGACTCATCCTTCAGCTGGTAGGAAATTTACAGTGATTTTATGAGAGTCCACGTGGCTCCTCGTGAAGGCGGCTGATCATGTTTCCAGTGTTCAAAGAACGAATAATATGTAGAGAGTGACTGGGCTCACCTGCTCTTTCTGCGTTGTTTATTATAGTACAAACAGACTAGCTGTGTAACATTACCGGTTAGTTGCTAAGCAACGCAGAGAACCACAAAAGCATGACAGCTGCAATTACTGAAATTGCCAAGGGACACGCCCAAGTATGAAGGAAAGGGTGGAAGGAAGCTAGCCCCAGGTTTCTGCTTGTGTACATAAAAAGTTTAAACATACCTGTGTGTGTGCTTAAAGTTCTTTGACTAGAGTGAGCCCGTTCCGTGAGTAAACAAAGGTTATAAACAGCCTGGAACACTAAAGTACCTCTGAAACTATACAAATATACATGGGGACAAGACCTAAAATCAAGTTTAGAGATTGATGCAAATTTGGTATACCTGCCAGGTACAATGCCTTGTAGATATTATGATAGTTTATAGTGTGAATGACTCACTATGATCACAGCATGCTAAAAAAGAGCTCAGGGCAAGACTAGTTCAAATTAACCCATGCTAAATATTAACCGTTTTGCTGCTCCGCCTTTTCCTCCCTAGTGCTGAGCCCTTCTTTGACTATTTGGCGTTGCTTGCGCTTAGGCCTCCATAACAATTTGTGCACATAAGCTATCCATGTCAAATTTGTGGCCTTTTTCCCAACATCCTGGGGATTCTAAAAGTGCCCAGGGTTTGTGGATTTCCCTGGAGCAGACTGAAAAATGGGCACAATATAGCAACATTTTGAATTTTCTGAGAAATGCAGTGTTGGAAATGGCCCTTTCCACAGGGTGAATCTTTTTGCCTTTCTCCTCCAATTTTTCTGACCTTTTCGTTAGCTTTAGGACTCTGGGTACATTACCACTGCTAATCAATGCTAAAGTGCATGTGGTCTCTCCACTAAAACGTGGTATGATTGGCTTACACCTGTTTGGTATATTTAATAAACCGGTAAGTCCATTGTAAAGTGGTATACCACAAACCAAGTACATGTAAATAAAAGGCTACTAGCGGACCTGCAGCACTAATTATGCCACCCACAGAACTTGCCTTTCAAACCTGTCTCAAGCCTGCCACCGCAGGGCCCAAGATTTTAGTTTGCTGCCACATTGACTTTGGATTTCAAACTACGTGCCAAGGCCTAAACTCCCCTTTTAGTCCCTTGATTACTCTTAAGGTAGGCCCTAAGTAGATTATGTAGGTAAAAAGTAGGACGTGTGCTCATGTTTTACATATCCTAGTAGTGACAAACAGCCTATTTCATTTTTCGCTACTGTGAGGGCTCCTCCCCTCATAGGTTAGCATTGGGAATTCCCTTATACATTTTAAGTGGTAATTTTTGATCCAAAAGGAGTAGCATGGGCATGTTTGTTATGCTTGTAATGGTTGTGAGAAATCCTGCTCACTGGTGTCGTTGGATTTTGCATTACTATTTTAAAAATGCCACTTTTAGAAAGTGGGCATTTCTCTGTGCTTATAACTTTTGTGTTTTGTAGCCTGACTCCAATCCATGTCGAGGGTAGAGTGCCCGCTACACTCAGACAGCCACAACACAGGAGGGACTGGGTATGACAGGAGAGGCATCTGCATCCATCTGCATACTGATAGCCCACCTGGGCAGGTAGAAGGAGAGGCTGTTCACACCTTACATGTCAATGGGCTGTATCCCGTCCTCACACAAAGGACTGATTTATCCCCTAATGAAATCTAGAGCCAAGGCCGGGTTGAAAGGGGTTGTGTTACACTTGAAAGGGTTCCTTTGATATCACCCCTTGAACAAAGACATTTTTGAGTATAAGTAAAGGGGCTCTGATCCTGTGATATTAGAACACTTTTGGAACTGGAATCAAACCCCTGTCAGAAGGACAGCTGCACTGTACAAAGGACTCATCTGGACTGCTCTTCTGCTCTTTCCCTGCTGCCTGCTAACTGCTGGGTGGCATAAATGACTCACTGGATTTTTTTTCTGCTCGTTGCCCTGTTCTCAGCAGCACCCTGACTTTGTCTATACTAGGCACCATTGGGCTGCCCAGAGGAACAGCCTTTGAGGATACTTGATCTGTTATACTGACCTGTCATCTTCTGGATTATTAGGAGGTCTGTTACTCTGCTGAAAAGCAATCCAATGTGCTAGCTTGCTGCCTGCAACTCCCTTGGTGTTCCAGGGGTTCCCCAGGGGCCTGTGGTGGTCCCCTCTCCTCCATGTTCATGTTGGCACCCCCCCCTGGAATAGGTTGCTCTCTAGCACATGATTAACACTAGCCTCTTGTCTCTCTCCTTGTACTTAGCACCTAGGGAGCACTTCACACTCTGCTAGCACATGGTGAGTATGTTCACTTCCATTTATAGCAGGTCAAAAACTAACCAGGGTAAGCAGTTGATGGTGCCCAGTGCGCATTGAATGTTGTCTTCAGTCCTTCTCCTCTTTTTTGCCCACCATAAGTTGAGTGCTCCATGATTTGTTTTGGCTGCATGAGGACCGCTTCTCAACGTGTTTTCCTTGGCATGCGAAGAGCACTTCGGACTGCTCCTGAGGCATTACAAAGTGCCTGCTCCCATTGACCGCCGTCTTATGAACGGGTTGCCAGGCAACGGCATGCCTGCCTGCTACGTTGCCGCTGGGCAGCATGACTGTATTCCTTCTAAAGGGAGCGCTGCAGCATTCACCTGAGGAGTGGACGCCGCTCAGAGTATATAAGCCCCAGGGGAGTCACACTATCATTGCGCCCCACCTTTGCATGTGGCGCTATTTCCCCTACCACTAAAACAGGACCTAGTGGCCACAGAGAGCTCTGAGTTTACCCACATTTGGGAGGCCTGGTCCGGGTCTCTCCCGAGCTTGTGCTTTGGGAGAACCAAACCTACCATATGATTTCCAGAAGGGGCGAAGGTATTTTGTGCACTAGTTTTCTGTGGTGCACTCTAAGTGTTGTGTGTTCATATGATTCTGATGTCAATTTTATTAGGATGAAGAGCAAGATGTCATAACACACTTGCATTGATACTTCATTATGAAGGTTGCTAATGTGCTCACCACAGTTAGCTCTGAGTGATTATTGTAACTCTGCTAATAGGAGGGCAGGTGCTCATATATTGGTGCTTGTCTACTGGGATACCTATGCTTTCCAACTGCATTTTATGCCCTAAGCATTTCATGATCTATTTCGTGTTTGGCTTGCACTGTCTAGGATGACGATCTGAAGAATTGTATTATATGCACAGTATTTATGATTCGTTGATTTATGTTTTCTGAACAATATACAATATATATTGTTATATAATCATATGTGGTGTCTCTTTTGTGGTGAATTTATTGTGTCACTGGTGTGAGTGTGTTGCTTTAAACATTAACTCTAGGGAAAAGCCTGACTCTTCTGCACCAAGCTGCCAGGGGGTGAACGCAGGTTATCTTTGGTGTGCAACTTGTTTGCCCTTACTAAAGTGGTGGGTTCTGCTGATTTAGGTGCATACCGTAGGAAGCCAGAAACCCCATTTCTAACATTGGTGATCAGGGGTGAGGATAAGACTTGTGTTTGCATGATACCACTGTGACTCATTGTTGAACTAAAAACTCTGCATTTAAACCATTACATGTTTTTGTCCTGTTATCTAATTGGTCATTTTTTTTGTTTACCCTGACTTCATCTTCTTGCCCTTGGGAATCTTATTGTTGCTTTTGTTATTTATACCAGTAGTTGTACCTTGCCAAAGTGGGGTAATCTTTGACCTAGATGCCCTGTTGTACTACAATATGGACAAGGTAAAGGTTTTCTGCAGGGAGAGGGGACTAACTGTGAGTGGGCAATCCACAGAGGGGGACCTTCGGGTAGGCCTGTACTATTTTGAAAGGGATTGTGGGAAAACAATTGTGAAAGAGGACCAAGAAGGTAGTGGTCATGGGGAATACCCTGAGGGGGGGACTCGAGAATGGTGAGGACTCTGAGTGGGAGAGTTCCCAAACCACACCCTAAGAGGGCAGTGACCCTGAGGAGCTTGAAGAGGAGGGATAAAATAACTAGGCAGAGATGCCAGTAGAGAGTGAGAACCCCTTAGATGAGGTGTCCCATACTAGGTGTAGTGCCAAGAGAAGTGTCACCTACAGTACCCCCCTCCCCTGAAGAGCTCAAGGATAGACAGGTTGGGAGGGACCTGAAGTTGCAGCTGGTAAATGGTTTGTACCCAGAGCAAATAACTGAGCTGCACGTACAATGGTTTTTCATTGAGTACCAAGTATAGACCAATTCTTATAGTGAATTAGACAGAGTAAAAAATGGGTACCAAGGAAACTTATGTGTATTTCTGAAATGGGTGCAAGATATAATTCTTTGAATTTGTGGGTACCTGTACTAGCATATGATTTGGAGGATATTTTTCCAAACGTCATCTCACACACTGGCTCACATTTGAAAGGCACACATACAGTAAAATCCAATTGGTAATAACAAATATTCTACTATTCTATGCTCCTACACATCTCCAGATAGAAATGGTAACTCCCTTGTGCAGGTAGACTTAGTGCCCATGACAGGAAATGGTCCAAAACTAACATGGATGCAGCACATTTTTCCCCTGAAAACTGTCCCTGTTTGTCCAATCTGTGTACCTATAGGTTTTGGACCCTAGCTAAGCCAGCACCTAGAGAAACCTAGCCAACCTGTACATTTTTAAAAACTAGACATCGAGGAGAATCCAGGATGGTGTGACTTGTGTGGATCCTATTAGAATTTTTACTCACAATGCACTGTCAACCTCCAACTTTGCTTTAAATCACTCATTGTCTTTACATTTTTGTCATGGAATCTCCCGGAATCCACAAAATTCCTACCACCCAGCATTGGCTCATCTGTGCTGATAAAACAGCTGCCCCACTTGTGTGGCTCGGCCTAGTGCCATGACAGGAACGGATCAAACCAAGGGCAATGGGAATCCTTGCTTGGAGACTCCTATTGACCTCAGTTGGATTCGTTCCTGTTACTTGAGCTAAGCCTAGCCACACAAGTGGGGCAGAATTTGTGTCGGAGCAGGTGGGGCAATGCTTGCTAGGTTGCAGAAATTTTGGGGATTCCTGCAGAATCTGGAAGTTTCCATAGCAGAAATGTAAGGAAAATGAGTGACTTCAGGCAATGTTGCAGGTTTGTAGGGCATTGTGGTTAGAAAAATTGTGTAGGGTGCATGTGAAGCACAGCACCTGAACTCCCCTGGATGTCTATGTTTTCAAAAGTGTCTGAGTCTTGTAGGTTTCTACATGTGGCAGCCTACACAAGCCCAAAACGTGCAACCATTCACCATTTAAGTGGGACAATATTGGAGTTAATCAGGCTCTCCTGGCCCATATGTAAAATTAACAATCAAAGTAATCAAATGTCCTCTTGCTTGTCATTGGTACAAGATTATTTAGTCTGCAGGGGGAGCAGGAAGACTGTTGCCCCCTTCAGTAGGGGTCAGACATAGCCATGCCCAAGGTGGTGGTCAGTCCCCACCCTTCTTTTTTTTAAATTCCCTGGCATCTAGTGGGCTGTCTGCACCCAGGGGAAGATCAGGGTAATTACCTCCATCTGCCTCTCGGGGGGGCTGAAAGACTTTGTCCTCATTTATTTGGGGTGGGGGCAAGGCCATGCTCCAACCCCTCTTTTAAAAAAGAAACTCCTGGTGGCAGATTGGGGTAATAACGTCCATCTGCCCTCCCAAGGGGAGCAGAAAAACTGTGCCCATTTGTGTATGAGGGGGTTGGAAGCATTGACATGCCCACTTTGGGCAGCCCCCACCCCTACATATTGAAAAAAGAAAATAATCCTGGTGCCTAGTGGGATTTCGGCCCTCTGCAGGGGAGATCATGGTATGTTGTCTCCACCTGCGCCCCCCAGGGGGCAGAAAGACTCCATTTTTTTCAGATGGGGGCATGGCCTTGCCCATTTTGGGCAGACCCCACCCCTACATTTGAAAAAAATCCCTGGCATCTAGTGGACTTTCTGCTGCTCAAGGGGGCAGAATAACTGTTCCTATTTGAGTTTGGAGCACGTGGGGGCATTTACATGACCATTTTGGGCAGCCCCCACTCATACATATAAAAAAAATCCCTAGTGCCTGGCTTTCTGATGTCTGAACTGGCCAAAAAAATATGGGGGGGGGGGCTAAAGCTTCCCCTTCCCTAGCATCTAATAGAGTGGATCTCTGCTTGGGGATCACCCTTCTGCAGCAATACCCAAGCAGGGATAGCCCCTAGGCAGTGAAAGTTAAATGAGTTGATTGGCTCATTTCACTTTTGTTTTCAGTGAAATTACATCAGTGATTGATGCGTGCTGATTGTCATTTTTATAAAAACAAAGAAACAACCTCAGGAGCTGGGGAAGCTCTCACTCAGCTCCGAAGGCTGTTTCTTTAAGCAGGAAATCCCTCTGTAACCACACCACAGGGTTTTTCTGTGCAGGGACAGCTGGGAGCAGTCCGACGCACACTAGAAAAGTGGCATGGGACATCTCCCCGCCATCCCATGCATAGAAGGGGTTAAACAAATAATGGTGTTACACCTGACAGCCTTGGGGAGGTCATCCCCCAGCTTTTTGTCTGCCTCCTTCCACTTTTCTGACACTGTTTTTGTTGGTCTTAGGTTTTGCGCACTTTACCGCTCCTAGCCAGTGCTAAAATGTACATGCTCTCTCCCTACAAACTTGGTAACATTGGTTCATACCCAATTGGCATAGTTTATTTACTTGTAAGTGCCTAGTAAAGTGCACTACATATGCCCAGGACCTGTAAATTGAATGCTGCTAGTGGGTCCCAGCACTGGTTGTGCCAACCAAATTAGTAGCCCCTTAACCATGTCTAAGGCCTGCCATCGCAAGACCTGTGTGTGCAGTTTCACTGCCACTTTGACTTGGAATTTAAAAGTACTTGCCAAGCCCTTATCTCCCCTTTTTCTACATATAGGTCACCTCTAAAGTCGGCCCTAGGTAACCCTTAGGGCAGGATGCTCTGTAGTTAAAGAGCAGGACATGTACTTGTGTGGTTTATATGTCCTCGTTATGGAAAACTCCTAAATTGGTTTTCCACTACTGTGAGGCCTGCTCCTTTCATGGGAGAGCATCAGGGCTACTCTCATATACTGTTAAGTGGTAGATTCTGATCAGAAAGGGGTAACCAGGTCATATTTAGTTTGTTCAGAATGGTAATACAAAATCCTGCTTATTGGTGAGGTTGGATTTTAGATTACTATTTTAGAAATGCCACTTTTAGAAAGTGATCATTTCTCTGTACATAAAATCCATATGTGCCTTACAGCCTATCTCCAATCCACGTTTGGGCTGAGCTGGTTGACAGATCTATTGTGCATTTCACGCAGACAACCATAAATACAGAATACTCAGTCACATCTGAACTCATCTGCAGACTGAGTGGATCTTCCTGGGTTGAAAGGGTGGAGGGCCTGGCACTTACATTTCAAAGTCTAGTGGCCTGCCCTCACAGAATGGACTGCCAACCCCTCTACTGGGACCCTGGCTCACAGTCCTGTACTGAAAGGGGAACTTGTGCACTTCAAAACTACTCTTTGAAGTCTCCCCCACTTAAAAGGTATTTTTGGGTATGTAAACTGGGTCCCTGACCCCACCAGCTCAGGCACTTCTGTACCTGAACCTTCAACCTGTCAAGAGGAACTGCCTGGCTACCCAAAGGACTCATCTGGACTGCTTTGCTGAGAAGGACTGCTGCCCTGTTGCCCTCTGGCTTTGCCAAGAAGTGCTTTCCATGGGCTTGGATTGAGCTTGCATCCTGTTTTCTGACGTCTCAGGGCCAAAATGACTTCATCTCTTCAAGGAACTCCTTCTGCACCGAAAACCGACACACAGCTTGTGGGAAATGATGCACAGCCTGCCTTTCAACGAGAAAATCACCGCACAGCCGAACTGGAACGACGCAACCAGACTTCCTGAGTGAAGGTTCGACACAGCACCTTCCTTGCAACCGGAAATTCGATGCACAGCCCTACCAGACTGACGCACAGCCGAACCGGAATGACGCAGCCCAACTTCCTGAGTGAAGAATCAATGCAGGTTCTGCCGTGTGACAGAAAATTCGATGAATCACTATACCGGATCGACGGAACCCCTGTGACTTTGACCCACACACCCAGGATTTTCACTCATCGTCCTTGGGCGTCAAAAAGATCCCTGCATCGCAGCAAGGAACCAAGACTGCTCGTCGGAAATCACCACAAAGCCCCTTACAGCTTGGAAAGAAATGATGCATCATCTGTGCCATGCCAGAAATTCTGGCACACACCTTTTTTTTCCACTCATCTTCTCCTCTGTGGTCTCCGTGCAGGTATTTTTGACGCAAACCAGGTACTTTGTGCAAATAAGAGACAACTGTTGATTTCTAAGATTTAAGACTCTTTTTAATCTTGCAAAAGTGAAATCTCAACTTCTGAATCTTTATCGTTTTGACCGTAATTTAATCTGATAAATAGCCTATCTTTTTCTAAACCTGTGTGGCGTATTTTTGTGGTGTTTTCACTGTGTTACTGTATGATTTATTGCACAAATACTTTACACATTGCCTTCTGAGTTAAGCCTGACTGCTCAGTGCTAAGCTACCAGAGGGTGGGCACAGGATAACTTGGATTGTGTGTTACTTACCCTGACTAGGAATGTGGTCCCTCTTGGGACAAAGGAAAATACTAGAGACCCCATTTCTAACAAATAGTAATAATAATAATAATAATAATAATAACAATACTGACTTGTTTCATATATGGTACATTGTAGTTCGTTTCTGGTATTTCTAGGCACTGTAAAATCAAGAATAATTATAATCCAATTTAATGGTATTTGGTTTAGCAACCTCTGAAGTATGGAAGTCTTAGTTGGCTTTGACATGATTCACATTCGTAACCTATAGACTTCACTCAAAATAATTGGCAAGTATTAACTCAGTGTACCACCCAACAACTAAAACAGGAAAACTAAAAATTATACTATTATTGGTATTTTGAAATTTCTAAATTACACTGTTAACCATACTGTTGTCACAATGAAGGATTCTAAAGAGGAAAATTCTACAGAGAATACAATATGAGACCCTTCACATTCTCCCGGTGGATCCAGTGACAGGCCCATCTGACTTTCAGAATCTCTTCACCAAAGAGACAAGGAATCATGATCTAAATTGAAGCGCTTCTGAAATTACAAACAAGCATTGGCAAAACCAATTGGATGTGTTTTGTTTAAGCCATCATTGACATTCACATTGCCTGCTCTTGAAAAGCTAGTTGTTGGAGTCATCCTTCTGGGTGTGAAAACAAAAAAAACAGTGCGCACATAGGATCAGGTGTAGACTTTACAATGTTTACAGTTGTTGTTAAACAATGTCTCACTGGACACTATTCCAAACTGAAATCCAGCATTGCTGCTGTGAAGATGCTGCTGTGGTCTGGAAATGGTTGCACCCAATATAGCACCCTTCCATGACAGGAGCCACACATAGCATATGATTGATTACAAGTTTAAACTCAGACAAGCAACAGATGCCAAAATTGCGACACTCACCTCATATGTATTAATGAAGACAGTGGCATGACACTTTTACATCCTCCCCTGCTGAATACATCAACTTGTGACCGATGATTACAGTAAATTGTGACCCATAAACGCACTTTCTAAATAGACAATGCCCACCACCGAGCCAGGGTTTCCTTTTCTATTGTTGAATAATTTCTCAGTGCACATCTTAATGGTCTATGTGCATCAGCTATGATTACGATCTTTCCCTCCTGCTTTTGTATCAAAACTGATCTAAATCCAATGTTGCTAGTATCAGTCACTACAATTGATTCATACTTAGGGCCTCATGACGTGTTTGGCGGTCTTGCAAAGCCAAACTCGTGGTGGCGGTCAGACAGCCGCACTCGGGGCGGTCCAACCACCAGATTACAACCCTGGCTGTCAGACCACCAGGAGGCCACTGCCTGGGTCACAGATCCCGACTGGGTGGTGGTCATCTACGGCGGTTCCCATGGCAGCACTGATGTGCTGATCATGATTCCACTTCTCACCAGCCAAACTGCCATGGAAAGGCTGGCAGATAGATAGTGCTGGGGGCTACAGGGGGGCCCTTACATTGCCCATGGCTATGGCACGGGCAGTTATGGGGCTCCCCTACCACCACCCTTAAAATGCACACTGTCTGATCTAAAGGTAGTGCGCATTCTGATAGTGTTGTTGTGTGATGGCATTGGCCGCGGCTCCCTTAAGGAAGCCAAGGCCGACATTGTGGCACTGTTGTCATATGTCATAATACAATGTTTCTGCCAGTCAGCCCAGTGAAAACATCATAATACGACCATGGGTGAGGCCGCCGGTATGACCGTAGCCTCACCCCCATGAGTTTGGTGGTCTGACAGTCAGACTGCCAAACTCAGAATGAGGCCCTTAGGATCAAATGAGCTTAAATCTGCAAACTCCCTATGGCTTCTTTTATGCTGTAGAATTCAATGTTACACTTATTTCTCCACACAATTTTTGATGCTTCCTCATTAATTCTCTCATGTCTGCCTTTGTATCAGAGAATACTGGAATGTATTTGGCATAATACTCTGCTTGTCCTAGGAAAGATATTAATTGATCATTAGTAGTTTGTTTAGGACAATCTTTTATTGCTTGCACTAAACTGCTTTCTGGCACTATTGCATTTTTATTAATCAAATGTCCAACATAATCTACTGACTTAGCATCAAACTTGTACTTTTCTTTAGTGATTGTTAAACCAATTTGTCCAAAATGGCCAATACTTCACATTGTGCATCATCATGTTCTTTCTTACATTTGCCATATACTAGTACGAAATGCTGCAAATATATTATGTTTGAAACATCTTTGGATAATTTGTGCATCATTCTTTTCAACCAAGGTTGAAATCAGTCCAAATGGCATACACTTATACCTATATACACTGTCCGGTGTTACAAAATAAGTTTTTTAGTCTTCATGAAGCGCTACCTGATGGTATGTACTTATTAAATCCAAAGTATTAACTTGGTAGCATTGCCCACAATTACCAACATTTAATTTATCTTAGACAATGGGGGTCTGCCCAGACACTCTGGTTCAAGTCACACAAATCTACACAAATTCATATCTTTCCATTTGATGCGTCTACCACTCCACTGGAGATATCCACTCACAGTATTCAATCTCTTTATAATGTCTTATTTGCACAGTCTGTCTTATTTTTCTCTTAATGTTTCCCTTACTCACATTGGTGCAATTTGTGAGTTTATGTACTTTAGCAGTTGCTCCCTTCTTTAATAAAATTTAATGAGTGAATCCTTTCAATAATATCCAATTTGTGATTCAATATTTTTGGAAATGTTTTTGCCATTGAGGAACACCCACATCTGTTGAACTTCCAACAATAAATCATTACATCCCAGACCTTGATCATAGTGGTTGGGGTTTGAGGCCATCATACATTTACCATGTTGTGACATTTTAAAAAAACATGACCCCTCTTGTGCGCCACTTATTTTTGCTTTTATTATTTTACCTTCATGTTCAACGGTGTGCCGAAAAATATCCTACGCCATTAATGGGTTTGTTGCCAATCTTATATCTGGTGACTATTATTTGACATCAGAATAATTCTTTAACAGATCATTATCAATCAATGTGTATTTGGTGCTGGAATCTGCCATAACTTAAATGTCTTGATGTAGGAGCCTGGCCTGGTTTGTAGTGGGTACCTAGGATACTTACACCTCATACCAGGTCCAGTTATCCCTTGTTAGTAATATGTAGGCAGTGTCTAAAAGCCAGGCTCTCTAGAGGTAGCTGTTGCTGAGCAGCCAAGGCTTATCTAGGGGCCATGCAAAGCTTGTGCAATACCAAAGTAGTCACACAGTAATCACACACATGAAAGAAAATACTCAGTGTTACAAAAATTAAGGTACTTTATTTTGGTGACACAAATGCCAAAAATACCAAGAGACTATACTCCCTTAGGACGAAAGTAATACACAAATGTGCATAAAAAACAGTTAGAAAACAGTGCAATTAGTGAAAATCAAAACAGTTAGAAATGGGCCTACGGGAACACAAACCATATACTAAGAAAGTGGAATGCGAATGTCAGTTTCCCACCTAGGCGTGTACAGGGGTGCTGGGAGTATTAGAAAACACCAAAGGTAAGTAATAGAATCCATCCCAGAGTCCAGGAAAGCAGGAGTAAAACAAAGTAACTTTCCTAGAACACACAAGAACACGAGAAAGAAGATTATGCAAGAACCAGAAGAGACTGCAAGACACCAATGATAGATTCCTGGACCTGAAGACCAGTGGAAGAAGGAGACCAAGTCCAAGAAGCACAGAAGAGTCCAGGAAGAACAGGAGCCCCTGGTAACCCGGATGAAGGTGCAAAAGAAGAGCCACCAGTGAAGAACAACATTCAGTACTGCACCCAAGAAGATGGATCTGGGTTCCTGGTTGGTGCAGATGATGTCCCATGCCTGATGGATGATTCCAGTCTGCTTTGCGTCGCTGGATTCCGCCAACAAGTTTTGGTACACGCAAAACCTTGTGGTTAGCGGAAAATGACACTGCCTGGGTCCAGGAGGAACATGGTGGTCTCTACCCAGGAAGGGGAGTCAGAGAGGGCTCTCAGCATCTCAGTGAGCCCACAGAAGACCAGGCAGCATGCACAGGAGTCCCACAGCACAGGGACAAAGGAGGTGCAAAAGGAGGCCCATGCAGCACAACAATAGAGGATCCCACACTGCCGGAGAACAACTCAGGTAGCTGTGCGTCACAGGATAGAGTGCAGTCGGCCGGA
Source organism: Pleurodeles waltl (assembly GCF_031143425.1). Lineage (NCBI taxonomy): Eukaryota > Metazoa > Chordata > Amphibia > Caudata > Salamandridae > Pleurodeles > Pleurodeles waltl. The sequence continues at coordinate 556,393,072 of NC_090445.1, read as the reverse complement.
GCTGCACGGTGCATGAAGAACTTTGTAGAAGGATGCCAACAAGCCTTGGCAACTGCAAAAAACGTGGTGCACTCGGGTACTGTCTTGCGTGGGGAGGCAAACTCTTACCTCCACTAAAGTTGGACAGTAGGACGTCAGGACCATCCGCACCACTTCAGTCCACCACCCATGATGCAGGATCCATGCAACTCATCAGGAGAGGGGACCCATGCAGCCGGTCATCTTTGCAGAGAGGTGCCTGCTGAGCAGGGGAGTAACTGCTTCACTCCAAGGGAGATTCCTTCGCTCTTTTGGTGCAGGCTGAAGACAGGCTGTCCTCTGAGGATACACGACTGGGAAACAGTTGCAGTTGCTGGCAGGAGCTGAAGATACAACATTGCAGAAGTCGTCTTTGCTTCTTTGTTGCAGTTTGTAGAGTTCCTGGAGGGTCCAGATGCAGTTTCTTCACTGAGAAGGTGAGGTAAAGGATGCAGCGGATTCCTGCTGAAGTCTTGCAATCCAAATCTGAAGAACCACCCAAGAGAGAGACCTTAATTAGCCCTGAAAGGGGGATTTGTCAGCTAAACAGGTAGTCACCTATCAGGGGAGGGCTCTGACGTCAGCAGCTGGCACTGGCCACTCAGATGCTACCAGAGTTCCCTGCCAACTTGGAATCCAAGACAGCAAAACCCAGGGACCCTCTGGAGGAGCTCTGAGCACCATCCCTGGGGTGGATATGGACAGGGGAGTGGTCAGTCCCCTTTCCTTTGTCCAGTTTCACACCAGAGTAGGTACTGGGGGTCCCTTAACCAGTGTAGACTGGATTTTGCAAAGAGGGTACCATCTGCTCCCTTTAAAGCATTTCCAGTGGTTTGGGGAGGCTACCCCTCCCACACCTGTATCACCTATTTCCAAAGGGAGAGGGTGTAACACCACTCTCACAAAGGAAGTCCTTTGTTCTGCCTTCCTGGGCTTGAGCTGCTCAAGTAATAAGAGGGCAGAAACTTGTCTGAGAGGTGACAGCAGTTGGGGCTGCCTGAAAAACCTCAGAAGGCTGGAATGGCAATACTGGGGGTCCTCTAAGGAGCACCCAGAGTGCATTGAATCATACAGCCAATGCTTGCAAAAGCCTTGGGGTATGATTCCAACATGTTTGATATTAAACATGCCTATGTTCAGAGCTACCATTATGTAGCTGGACATAAGTAGTGACCTATGTCCAGTACACATGTAAAATGAGGTCCCCGCACTCACTAAGTCTTGGAAAATGGTTGTGGATGTCATGGGGGCACCTCTGCTAGTGCAGGGGTGCCTTCATACACAGGTACTCTGCACCCTGCCCTCTGGGCTGGAGGGCCTGCTATAGTGCTGACTTATACGTGACCTGGTGCAGTGTAAATAGCAGTGAAAAGGGTGCATGCACCTTTTCACGCAGACTGCAATGGCAGTCCTGCAGAAGCCTTTGCATGGGCTCCCTATGGGTGGCAAAAGATATGCTGCAGCCCATAGGGATCCCCTGGAACCCCAATGCCCTGGGTACCTAAGTATGATATACTAGGGACTTATAAGGCCACACCAGTATGCCAATTGTGGGTGAAATACTGGATTACCAGTATGCCATAACCATAATTTACAGAACTACTAGGTTCCTGATTAGCAAGATCCCAGTAGACACAGTCAAACACACTGACAAACATGTCAAACGTGGGGGTAACCACTCTAGAAAGAGGCTACTTTCTTACACTTGCCCTTATATGTGACCTGGTGCAGTGTAAATAGCAGTGAAAAGGGTGCATGCACCTTTTCACGCAGGCTGCAATGGCAGTCCTGCAGAAGCCTTTGCATGGGCTCCCTATGGGTGGCAAAAGATATGCTGCAGCCCATAGGGAGGCTACTTTCCTACACTTGCCCTTCAATTTTTACTATCCAAAATGGTGCATTCCATTTTGTTCCACCTAGTTCACATATTACTAAAACAAATGTATTACTCTCATCACCCTTCTCTTGTGATATTGCTTTTGTCTGGCTACTCATTTCTTTATTGAACCTTGTATCCCCTGGCCATGTTGTCTGTTTTTACACATTTTTGACTACTGATTTTTAAACAAGCACCCCGTATGCTTGCCAAATAGGTGAAAAAGAGCCATCATTGAAATAATGGTCTGGAATGTCACAATTAGAGCACACATGACCTTACGCACACTACATATTTGCATAATTACATAGTTTCCATATAGGTTGCTTGAGTAGATACTTATGAGTCTCCGTTTTTATTGTATCTATCACAATAGGTAATTATTATCTTTACTTATCTATAAGCATTTTACTATTGAAATATTGAGGAAAGATAAAATACCGTTATAAAAGTACACAAATAAATTAACTACAAATGCTGTACATCTTGAAAGCCTGTGTTCATGTGATACAACTTTAAATCTCAATATATTATATTCCTTATACATTTATTTCCTTAATAATGTAATCATGTATTTATATATTTACTACTCTGATCCAAGAGAAAGAAACATGTTATTCTCTCAAAGGCTTTACTCTATTTAACCATCACCCCAAACCTCTATCAATCTATACTCTATCTCCACTCTCTGACTCATCCCATATCCATTCTACTACTATGATCTCCAAAATAACCCTTCCCAAACTCTTCCCTCCTCTGCCCCTCCTGGCTCACCCCAAACCTCAGTTTACAGCTATGAACTCCCTAACAACCCTACTAAATTTGGTTTAATTTATCTCTCCTTTGACTCATCCAGAACCCCATTTAACTACTATGATCTCCCTAATACCTTTCTACAGTCTCTTACATCCCCCATCTCTCCTTTGCTCATCCCAAACCTCATTTTACTTCTATGATCTCCGAATTAACACTTCTGGATTCTTCCCTCCTTTATCCCGCCATTATTCTATTCAAATCAACTAACCGACTCACATGTTCTCTACTCAAATTAACTAATCCCTCCCTATACTAATAATAATACCATACTCATATTTTGCTATACTAACCCACCACTAATCCTTTTGGGTTTTGGAGTATTGTGCTACTCACCAACAGTGTTTCAACGCCTCATCAGGGGTAGTAAGTGCTTTATAAATACATTTACAATTACAATTACAATATTTGCTCAATAGCTGGACAGGAACCAACACTGGTATAATGACCCAAATGCCACATTCAGAGAACACATTATCTAGTCTTTTTGTAAGAAATCTTGTGCTGTCATTTATCTTAATTGTTACTGAGGACATTTTGAGTCCTTTAAGGGAGTCGAGTCCTATATCACAGCACTGTTCCCGCCGGACTAACCGGCAGGAACGCTCTATTATAGTCAGCCCAGTGGGAACATTGCAGTAGGGCGGGGCGGATGCCATCGGTATGATGGTGGCATACTCCCTGCAGCATAGGCGGTTGGCTGGTCTGACCGCCAATGTCATAATTAAGCCCTGAGTCTCTACCATTTGTTTTCTCTTATTATGAGTGCTTTGTTTTACCACGTGTACGTCCAAATCTCTTTTATTTTGCTCAGAAAACTCTCAAATGCCATTTTTTCTGTTTGAATTGCTGTGTTTTAGCATTAGCTTTGCCTAGTGTTACATCTTCAACCAGAACAAACTTTTTTATGCACCAATTAATCTTGTATCATCTTTTCATGAAAAGATTGATAGTTGCATTTAGCAGCTAGAACTTTTAATTTGTTTACACATGAGTTCATTTAGCAGATAACCCTTACCCAACAACAAGTGGCTCACAGCTACGGTGTTAGTTATTCTTCATAACGTAAATTCAATTGTTGTAATGGTGCTTCAAATACATCTAAGTGATCTTCGATTTCATCTAAAAAAGGAGCTAAATGTTTAGTATTCTACTCCTTTCTACTCCTAAACAATGCTTTCAGGTAGCCATTTTGCAGGTGTCTGTATAATCCCTCCAATTACTTCAGTATGTGCCAGGAAAGAACCTCCACAGAGCTGAACCTGCCATAGAGTTTCCCAGCAAACTGTATTTCTGTTAAATATTTCTGGAGCTGAACTTTGACACTTTCCATGAACTTTGGCATTCTAATGATTTTTTGCTATTGAATTAAGAAGATTCCCTAGGGCCAGGACTTCAGAAGAAGAGTAGGGTTGTCATTCTAGAAGAAGGCGGAATTAGGGATATGAGTGACTCATGAGGGCTACTAACAACATTACAGCATTAAGATCAGTTTTGTGATTTAAACAAGTAGACACTTTACAGAGAAACTTTCTTTGCTGCTATTTCTACTTTAACAGTCTGATTGTAGAGAAACTATGAATATCTATAGCCCTGCTAGACACAGGCTGATAATAGCTGGCATATTAATTGTTAATACCATAGTGTTGACAGCTTTGCTTCTAGGATTGAGTACCCCACCTCTTACTGACACCCAGGACCGGCAAACCTGTGGTGGCGGTCAGTCTGCCACATTCCTGGCAGTCCGATTGCCAGATTACGACCCTGGTAGTCGGACCTCCAGAGGACCGCCGCTACAGCCAGGATCATGGATCCCAGAGGGGTGGTGTCAGTCGAAGTCGTGGTCAGCACTGCCGTGCTGATCATGAGTCCTATTTCCATCAGCCTTTTTATGATGGGGTCGCATGAAAGATCTGGTGGAAAGCCGGTGCTGGGGGCCCCCCTGCCAACATCCTTGGTATGCATACTGTCTGCAGTGCACACCAAGTTCTGGGTGGTGTTGTGCCACATCATTGACCTCGGATCCGATGAGGGAGCCCGAGGCCAGTGCTGTTGCACTGTTTCTGCCCGGTTGGAGTGGTGGAAACATCGCAATACAATGTTTCTACTGGTCAGCCCAGTGGAAACATCGTGATATGATAGGGGGAGGCAACCAGTATGATGGCAGTCTCCTCCCTGTGGCTTTAGCGGTTGGACCATTCCAAGCATCAAAGTCGTAATAAGGCACATAGGGGGTCATTACGACCCTGGCGGAAGGCGGAGAACTGGCGGTAAGACAGCCAACAGGCTGGCGGTCTCCCCTCATGGAATTATGACCATGGCGGTTACCGCCATGGTCATCCGCCGGTTCTCCGTTCCGCCCGCCGGGCTGGAGACCTTGGTCTCCAGCCCGGCAGCCGTCACTATACCGCCGGCGGTATTTTTACCCGGCTTACCCCAGTGGATTTCCTGCGGTTTGAACCGCCATGAAATCCATGGCGGTAAGCACTATCAGTGCCAGGGAATTCCACCCCCACCCCGACTCCCTCCCCTAAACCCCCCACCACCCCTGCCACCCCCCAAAGGTGGAAGGGACCCCCTCCCCACCCTGACCCCCAACATCACATCACCCATTCCCACACGACACGCACGCAGGCACCACCTACACACTCACACGCACACACGCCAACATACATGCCTACATACACACACACAGGCAGACACGCACACCCACAATCAAACATTCACGCACACATCCATACTGACATACCCACAGACATACATGCACTCATTCCCATACATACAACACACCCGCAAGCATACACGCACTCACACCCCCCTTCACATACACACACACACACACCCCCATGCACGCATACAACACCCAACCCCCCCACCCCGTCCCCTCACGGACGATCGACTTACCTGGTCCGGGAGGGGACGGGAGCCATGGGGGCAGCTCCACCGACAACACACCGCAACAGAACACCGCCACAGTGAATCACAAGACGTGATTTGCTGGGCGGTGTTCTGTTGGTGTGGCAGTGGAGGTGGAGCAACCTCCACTTCCCCGCCTCCCGCCAGTATGGCTGTTGGCAGCTCTCCATCCGAAAAAGGACAGAGAGCTGCCAACAGTCATAATAGGCCGAGCGGAAAACCGCCACCACTGGCGATCTTCCACACGGCGGTCCCTCGGCGGTCTTTCAAAAAGACCGCCAAGGTCAAAATGACCCCCATAGTCTTTTCCAAAGTCCCGATGTACAAACTTTTGCCTTAAGCAAACCCTAATGGAAATGAGATGGCAGTGGTTTGGAGTTTTTTTTGGCCTGTAGGCACCTGGATACCTAGGCTACCACTGCCACTTGCCTGTGGCCTCTGGTTCCTGCTTGTTCCAGACTGATCCAGTGACACCACTGCTGGTCAGGGTCTCCTCCTGGATTTTCCCTCTTGGGTTTTCCCACTCACCGTTCTTCCCAACAACAGAAACCCCACCAACTTAGTCTAGGCACACCTGTGACTGGACCGTGCCCAGCGCCATGACCCCTGGCTCTTCAGTCCCCGCAGAAACACAATCCCACCCCATGAAGATACACCCTTGACCCAACACTAAACACTGCAACTGTGCCAACTCATGCTCCACAGTAGGACCTTTCACCTGCCCCAATGGCCACTTTACCTGCTGGATGTAGCAATTATAGGGGAGAAGGGTGGGAAGATTTTTAAATATCTTTAATTAATAATTTCAGTTAGAAGTTAAATATAGTTTTAATGTGGAAATAGTTGAAATAATTTTTACATTTTTTAAACATTTTATAAATGTAATAAACATAGTTAATATTCAAGAATGTAAATTTTAAAAAATTAAGAATAAATGATGTTGAACCTGGCCCATTTCGCTGGGTCATCCCCAAACTTTTTGCCTCCTTCCTCCTAACTTTTTCTGACCAGTTTTTGTTGGCTTTAGGACTGCTAACCAGTGCTAAAGTGCATATGCTTTCTGTCTAAAATGTATTGGTGATTGGTTATCCATGGTTGGCATATTTGATTTATTGGTAAGACCCTAGTATAGTGCACTAGAGGCGCCCGGGGCCTGTAAATCTAATGCTACTAGTGGGCCTGCTGCACTGTTTGTGCCACCCACATAAGTAGCCCTGTAAACGTGTCTCAGACCTGCCACTGCAGTGTCTGTGTGTGCAGTCTTGCACTGCCAATTCGACCTAGCAAGTGCACCCACTTGCAAGACATAGACCTTCACTTTTACTACATGTAAGTCACCCCTAAGGTAGGCCCTAGGTAGCCCCATGGGCAGGGTGTAGTGTATTTAGAAGGTAGGACATGTACTGATGTGGTTTACCTGTTCTGATAGTGAAATACTGCCAAGTTTGGTTTTCGCTATTGCACGGGCTATCTCTCTCATAGGTTAACTTGGGGACTGCCTTTAAATGTCTTTTAAGTGTAGTTTCCCATTGGGAGCAGATAGAGATTGGAGTTCGGGGTCTCTGAACAATTTAAAAATACTTCTTTTGCTAAAGTTGATTTTTAGATTGTCTGTTTGAAAATGCCACTTTTAAAAAGTGGGCATTTTCTTGCTTAACCATTTTGTGCATTTGCCTGCTTTGTGTATTCCACGCCTGGGTCAGACAGACAGTTGGGCTGTTGTGAATTCCCTCTAGACAGTGACACAAAGGGAGCTGGGGTGTAGCCTGCATATCCTGATGAGTTGCCCGGGCAAGAGTGAAGAGGGAGGAGCTGATACTTACACCTGAAAGAGCTGTGCCTGTCCTCACACAATGCAATCTCCAACCCCCTGCTCACACAATGCAATCTCCAACCCCCTGGATTGTGTCTGGGGCCAGGCCTGGGCAACGCAGAGTCTAGTGAACAACAGAAGCTTTCCTTTGAAGTTTGCCTACTTCAAAGTAAAAAATGAGTGTAAGTAGTGGACCCCAACGCCCTGATTATTAGATTACTTCTGGATCAAGAGAAACCTCTGCCAAGGAGAAGAGCTTGATGCTTGTGGAGGACCTGCCACACTGCCTGTTGTTGTGCTGTGCTGGCCTTTTGCTTCTTCTGCCTGAAGAGGGAAAAAACTAGATTTTTTGAAATCCTGCTTGTGAAGTCTCTCCAAGGACTTGGATTGATTTTGTCCCCTGTTCTGAAGTCTCAGGAACATCAAAGACTTCATCTGCCAGTGTCTGGGTTCTTCTGCTGGGAGTTCTGACTTGCCAAGTGGTGCCAAATCCAGTCCCTGAGCCCTTAGATGTGGAAGCTGGTAACCTGTGGGGGAAAATCCACGCACAGCTGATTGTGCATCAGAAAAAGCGATGCACGGCCCGTAGCTGAAAATTAGATGCAGCACATGTTTTCACTGCGGATTCTTCGCACAGTGCATTGGAAATATCCACGCACGGATCCTGGGCGTCAAAGTCTTCAGCATCTCCACACAAACCTGAGGCTGCACACCCACAATCGCTACGAGATAAGAATCCACGCCTGGCCTTCAGTGTGAGTAAAGAATTGACGCACAGTGTCACTTGTGAGTAAGGAATTGACGCATCACTTGCTTTTCTGATGCACCTTCGCCCTTGCGGCTTTATTTTTGACGCATACCAGGTACTTTGTGCTAAAATACCATATCAATTGATTTCTATGGATTAAGACTCTTTTTATTTAAAGAATTTGTGTCTTTGCTTGTGTATGTTGGATTTTTGTCATTTTGGGCTTGTTTACTTTAGATAAGAATACAAATACTTTACACATTGCCTCTGAGATAAGCCTAACTACTTGTGCCAAGCTACTAAGGGGTTCAGCAGGGGTTGAGCTGTGTATCTCCCTTACCCTGGCTAGAGTGAGGGTCCCTGCTTGGACAGAGTGCAAACTGACTGCCAACCAGAGACCCCATTTCTAGGAAATGTATGAAATATTTTTGTAATAAATTACAATTTTTAAGAAAATTGTGTTTATGTGTAAATATGAAAATACATTCTAAATAAATGTAAGCATATTTAAAAATATTTTTGAAAATAAATGTATATTGTTAAATAGTTTAAATAAATAGAGTTTTATTCTAATCATTTTAATTGTATATTCGTATATTTAATAGTATTTTAAAAAGTGTGTTATGATATGAAACTGTAGTAAAATTTTAAAATAATATTTGATTGGATATTGTGTCTTATACATTAAGCGCTTTATAACGAGTTTGGCAGTCAAACTGCCAGACCGTCAGACCGCCATGTTGACAGTTTTACAGACAACTGTATTATGAGTCAAACAGGTGGGACTTCAGACTGCCAACCAAAAAAGGCAGACCGCCAGCGGTGCAGAGGGCCAGAAATAGGCAGTCCTTCCCCCAGCCCCGACAGCACAGTGACCAACCACTGACAATATTACAAGTCCAAAGTCGCAGTGGCGGGCACCCATGGTGGTTTGCTAATGGCGGTCCAAACCATGGTCACCAAAGTAATGCACAATGGCACATTGGATGGTTTTGAAAACAGCACATTGCCACACTCGACACACCTGCAAAGGACACCATAAAACACAACCCTTCACACACTACAATCCTTTCCATAGACACTGTAAGACAAGGAAGCCTCAGCACCTTTTTTTGGTAGAGTGCATAGATTAGGCACCCCACTTTCCACCATCACATTGAACTCCTCGCATACACTTTTGTCCATTCACATCCTATTGCACTTACCCTCTTATCAAGTCACTTCCACCTGTTTTTTTAGTTTGACCATGTCACGTTCCAAAAATCCCCATTTCTCTGAAGATGAGTTAATAGTCATGGTGGATGAAATCATAAGAGTAGAGCCACAATTGCTTGAAGCACAAGTCCAGCATATGCCTCTCAGTAGTAAAAGGGAAATGTAAGAGAGGATCGTCAACAGAGTGAACTCAAGGGAGGATATCAGGAAGAGGTACAACAACCTCAGAGGCAAGGTCCATTCCCTGGCCTCCAGGCACCAGCTGCAGGCCAAGAAGAATGGCAGTGGCCCTCCCAGTGCCCCATTACAACTCTTTCCATGGGAGGAGAAAGCATTGGCCGTCCTGCATCCTGAGGGCTTGACAGAAGTACCTGGGGCAGTGGAGCCTGGTAAGGCACAACACTAAAAAGATCACAAAAATGCTATGTCATTCATGCCCATAGCCTACATTTTCCCTAATTTATTTTACCCTACTAGCCAGCCCAGTGTCCTTCCCTTCAAATATTCCTGTATGTGAACTCCCAATTGAAGTGTACCCACCTGTTACTGTAACTCTAAACACCAGCACAGTGTTGTAATGTCCACATACCCTTTTGGTAACCTCTCAAATGAATTGTGCTCACCTGGGGGGTTCACATATGTATGGTGTGTGTACTGCAGGGACTAACACAACTGCAACGCACAGCAGGCACTGTTTCTGTAACTCCAAACATCAGCACATTGTACCCCTGTCCAAATCCCCTTGTCTGTCAACTCACAAATGACTTGCACTCATCTTGGGGGATGACATTGGTCAGATGTGCCAAGTACCTAGACTTACCTGACTGCAACTCACAGGAGGCACCGTTACTCTGACTACAACACCAGAACAGTGTACATACGAGCACAGTTTCCTAACTCTCAATATTAAGTTACTAAGATGTGTGGATACCATTTGTATAGTGTGTGTAGTAGAGGGAGTGACAGGACTGCTAAGGTAAGGAGCCTATGTAGCTCACACTCCAGACACAAGCTCAGGGTCCATATGCATAAATAGCCATGTCTGTGAAATCCCAATTAATGTGTACTCACTTGGGTGTATACCATTTGTGAAATGGCTGGAAGTAGTGGGACTGACTGGAAAGCTAAAGCCAAAAGGCTCTGTCTCACATACTCCAAAACCAAAATCAGTGTTCACTTGCCCAAACCAATCTCGGAGACAAGACTCAAATTAACTCTACACACCTTGGACAATGTATATTGTCAAGTGTGTGTAGTGGAGACAGTGACATGACTCTGACTCCCAGGAGGCACTGTTCCTCCAAATATCAAAAAACACATCAGTTGTCACTTGATGAAATATACTTGCCTGATAAGTCACATTTGAGATTCATCCACTGTGAAAATTCAGCATACAGATCACACCCAAATCTGAGATGTGTCTGGTTACCTAGTTCCATCCTGACCTAGTAACTCAAGATGAAATTATTGAGGACAGGCCGGATAGCTTAACCAGTGTGATAAGCAATTATCCCCGGGGCTCCAAGAGGCATAACCAGATTGGTATTGACAGCATACACATTAACACTGCACTAACCACATGATGAATTCTGTCACACATACTACAGACTCCTTGGTCTGCCTGTATCACATTTAACTAGGCCTCAAAATGGCCAAATACCAAACTTGTTTAGCCACTGTGTGACCTGCACTGGTGGAAAGTTGATACTCCTGGGCCATCCCCCCAAGAGACAATGTATTGCACGTCACAGCAGCTGTGGCAGTAGAGGACAGCTGGCATGCTCTACAAATGTCATGTCAAAACAACCATTACAATGTCTACCTGTCACAATATGCTTACATTCTAGACGACTAGGTACAAGGTCTCTGTGAAATGTCACTGTAAATGATTGGTGGTACATGTCACAATACAACCAGTAACATGGCATCTTTCACATCAACAGGTTGGGCTGGCACTGGCCATACAAAGGCCACTAAAGAGACTGCCACAATTCCCCAGGATGGAGTCCTCAGTGATGGCACAATTCCTGGACATCTGGACATGGAGGGCGGTTCTGGCTCACCTGGCAACCTGGTTAGACACCACCAATGACTCCCACTGTGGCCACATCAAAACCTCCCAGGCCGGTTGCCTCAACATCACGGACAACCATGTGCCCCCCAACCTGTGCCCCTAGAACAGTAACAACCATTTCATGCCCCTGGTCCAGGATCCTGAGTCGCAAAATAACATCTCTGACAATGATGGTCCAGGAAACTTTGGGAAAGGGCACAATGTGGCAAGGGTACAGGCCTGTGGGGGTAGGGTGTGTGGGAGGGATTCTGTGGGCCAGTAGGGTGAGGCCACTGGGGAAGCACCTGGCCAGGACACAATCAGCCACATCTTGGGGGTCTATCAGGAGTCCCAAGGTATGATGGACCAGGTACTAACTGAACTCCGTGTAATGAAGCAGCTGCAGGGGGAATCCATACAGGTAGTGCATGCACAGTGGGAGGCCCACAGTAACAACACTGCCTCCCTAACAGAGGTGCTGAGGGACATCAACACCACCCTGATCAGGGATCAAAAGCAAGACTCCACCCCTTCCCTTGACATGTGTACACCTGGCACCTCAATAGCAGCCGCAGCCACTAGAAGGGTGGTCCTGCCAGTGGAAGGACCCACCTCAGACTCCCCTGTCACTGTAGCAGCAGCTCTCTTCCCCATGCCAGTGGAGACATCCAGTGAAGTGTCTGGGAGGTGCGAAAGGCAAGACACCTACCACTGCCAGCAAGTGATCTCTTCCCAAATGACCTCCTTTCTGTGCCACATGTTCACTCTGTTAACTGTTCCTCCAAAACCTTCCATTTCCACTATGAGGAGAAGTCCACTGTTCTTTGGCCTTGAAATGCTGTGGCATCTACTACAATGATTTCATCCACCATGACTGAACCCTTCACTATTCTGTTCCGTCATACCTATTTTTTCTTCTATTCACAAATTTAGAATAAATACCACCTATCACAAAGCTTGTGTCTGCTTGCTTCTGTTCCAAATTTTGCTATGCTGGGATGTAAGACCATGTGAAGCAAATGATGAAGATACAAGATACTGGTGCAAGGAGGGATCTGTTACAGGAACAGTGTCCTGCTAAGGATTACAACCAACACACACAAACACATTGGTACAAGTGTCTGGTTACCCCGAACATTTTATTCTACTGTACAACACATGGGCTGTCAAAATGTATGGACTGTCATCGACAAGAATGGGTGACTCAAATTGGGTCAAGGTACATGGGCCAAGGTGCAGCCCCACAGACCACGGAAGGAAGGGCCTTGTCAGACATTGTCCTACAGAATAGGTAAACAGAAAGGTGGATGGTGACAGCAGCTTGAGCCTTATCACATTCCACAGCAAAGAAATATAACAACACATACCCCAAGGTTCAGACAAAGAGTAGTACAACAGTCTCTGATCACAGGCACATCACGGTTCAATGACCATGCATCTGTTGGTATGACACAAACATATATCAGTGTTCTGGCACAGGCACTGTGGCCTGCAATGTTAAAACACAACTACAGTTACAGTTCATACAGGAAGATTGATTAGCCTATTAGAAGGGTGAATGCCTTGCTTGCACATCATGACAACAGATTTCATGGCCACGTGATCACACACATGCTGCAATCAGCCCACCACAGCACACTATACAAGTAAAATCTGCACTTTAGACCTTCCACCCATACACTGTCTAAACTGCCTGGCACAGGTCTCATACACCCCAAATCTGTGACCTACATTACCTGGAACAATTCATGTCCACTTCCAATGTTGGAACAGCATCAGAAACCTGACAATGTCACAACTTTGGAATGCCCACATGAGGATGTCATAGTGAAGGTACAAAGACAAAACAAGGAGTATGGGCTTTAACAATTCCTACTACCCTATTTATATGGTAAGCATCTGGAAAGGAACATACATTGCACTAAGACTGAAGCACATGATGGAGCTACATCAAGGTAGGGATATGTCATAGACTAACCCTTCATGCACCTTTTGGCTGTACATTGCAGAATAATAGCTCTCCCGTTCTTCCTAAAACACTCTTCTACATACATTCTGACAACTACAGTTCTTTGTACAATCATTATGTCACGTGACATACTTACACTCAAGAAAGGTAGCTGTTGAAGAGATCTTCCCGCAAGTCAGCTCCCTCCTCTTCACCACTGTCATCCTCACTCAGCATTTCATTAATTTCACCAGGTAGCACTGCAGGCTGCCCATCCTCTGGGATGTATGGGATATTCCTGCTCAGGGTGAGGTTGTGGAGCATACAACATGCTACAGTGATCATACACACTTTTTCGTGTGAGTAGAGGAGGGCTCCGCCATTCCAGTCTAGACAGTGAAATCTGGCCTTCAGGAGCCCAAAAGCCCACTCCACTACCTGCCTTTTTCTTACATGGGTCTAATTAAAGCAGGACTTTCCCTGGCGTAGTTGGATTCCTTATTGGTGTCAACAACCATGGATGGCTTAGATATGCAGAGTCTCCTGTTTAGGAATAGTGCATATGTGCAACAATCAGTCCCTCTTATCAGAATTGTGCCACAGGGCATTACACACACACAAATAGGACAGTAGAGACTTACGAACCAGCCAGGCCCTCTCTGGGTACAGCTGTGACATCAGCTGGGGGATCTTGTGTTCAGCATAATGAAGGAATTATGGACTGAAGCTGGATAGAGGGCACAGACCTGTGAAATGGAAAGGTCCTCCACACATATAACTTGAACGTTGATGGAGTAGGAGTTTCTTCTGTTGTGGTATGCATTTTCATTGGCATGCAGTGAGACCAAGTGAACATGTGTGCCAATAATGGCCCCCACCACATGTAGGAGGCATTCAAAACCATAAAAGTTAGCCTGCACATGGGCTCAATCCTCACATTAGGGAAACTGAATGTAAATGTCAATGTGTTTCAACATTGCTGAGAGGACATCCTTCAACACCAGACTGAACATACTTTGGGACATGTCCGCAGCCAGGGCCACTGTATGTTTGAAGGACCCTGTGGCTAGGAAGGGCAATACTGACATGATTTGTACAATGGGTGGTATGCTGGTTGGATAACTAATAGCTGCCATGAGATCTGACATAAGTCTACTATTGCTTGCTGATTCAGATGATACAGGAGGATGATGTGGCAGTCTTCCATGCTCTGTAGGTCTGGCAGTTGATGGTAGCCAGGTGTTTGACGCATCCTCCCTCTCCATGATGCATGTCAATGATGACATGCGACAAGACACTGTAGAGGGAATGGACATGATAACCAGTACACATCGCAGAAGCTAATGACACAATGGTCACATGTGACCCCCATGGTCTGCCACACATGTGTGCACATCATATTTCTGGGCCTAACACAAAGATATGCATCACAAATGCCCCTCAAAATGTGACTGGGAATCCTGACCGCAAAACGGACGTTTGACGGGGTGGGATGTGTCCTACAGTAAAATGCCATCTGTGCCCTGCAACATTCTACGATAGTGTTTGAGTAGCAGAACCTACATGACAAGACAGCATTAGCATGTTTGTAAGGTGAAAACAACAGTTTAAGAGGTGTGATGCAGTTTGTGTAGCCCAGTACTGCATTTTAGGCCTCTAAAATGACAGATGCCTGACCTACTCCACTGGACATTGGGAACCGCCGGCAGAAGTCTCATGGCAGTAGGCAGTTGCAACTGTGGCAGACACAGCCATAGCCGCTGTTGCGAGTGGTGGTCGCAAGCCAATGGCTGTGTCCGTTGGCAGTGACGACCACGTATGTGTCTGACACGACTGCCATGTTTTGCAGATTCACTCACTTGACATCTGACACTTCTGCCAGCAAGACCTCCACTCCCTGAGCTGCTGTGTACCACCTCTGGGAGAAATCATGCCACGTCCAGCAGGTGATAGGGCCCCTGCCTGCTCTCCAGTTTAACTGGAAACGCTGGTGACTGAGGTCCTACCCCAGTATGAACAGCTTTATGGTGTACCAGAGGAGAAGGTAAGTGCCCCATGTACTTCCCCACCATCCTTTCTCTCGTCACAGGCTAGATTGTAACCATATGTGCCAGATTGACTACTCATGTGCCTGTAAGTGCAGTCTGGGTGGCTTCCATGAAATATACAATGTGCAGGTATTGGTGGCCAGTGCCATATATTGAGTTCATTCACACTGTGGTGTGTGTGTTTTATGTGTTCCTAGATCTATCTTCTGTTGGATGCACATAACTAGGTGAGGTGACATTACAGCCATTCACTGGCATCTCTTTCCACATGATTGTTGTATATGTGAGACAACATGTATATGCTTGACAGCACGGGCAGAGAATGCATGTTGTATGAGTCAGTTGAGAGTAATGTGAGCAAAGCGTATGGTGGCGCAGAAATTTCTTTACACATCTGCCCTTGTTAAACTGTTGTTTGGAAGGCATATCATGAGTCACTGTGCCCTTCAGGTTGCCACACACACCAAATGCCAATTTGCCGTTGGCCACATGATGTGCTATCGTGCATGGAAGTGATGGGAATGTGGCTTCATGTATTTTCTGTCTGCTCAGCCTGCACAGACCAGGGCCTGACAAATGTATCTACCAGTATTGGTCCTAATATAGGCTAGAGTGAAGTCACTGTGGCTATGCAACTTTGGCACGGGGCCAACTCCCTGGACCCAAGCAGATCCTCTCATTTGGGAAATATGAGGCTCTGGGGTTAAAATCATACCAAGAATGCCTCACTCCATTTATTAGATTAGGAATAGGTACAGAGGTAAGTCATTAAGGTAGTCTATATGTGTATCTTGACTTATTGTCAATGTGTGTCTTTGACTCATGACAAGTCCCTTACTTCCACAGCTCTGTTGTCACTTTCCACAGGGTATATTTGTCCTGTACAGGATTATTGCATAAATTACAGTCCCACAGTGCAAACAATGTGTTGATTCTTGTGAGGCCATGATATGTAACTCAGTAGTCTGGTAACATAACAGAAACTGAACAATGCATGCCTTTGTTTGTTGGGTGTCATCTTTGTGAGATGGACACATATGTCCGAAGGATTGTTCTGTGGTACAGCTACATACCATGAAACCCCACCCCTCTTAAGTAGCATGAGAGTGCATTTGTTAGTCCACATGTCCACACATGGACAGGGATGGCACTTGTACCCACCATTCCAGTTCCTTCATTATTAACCAAAAGTGATGCTTGAGTTAGTACTCTGGCAGTAGCAGGTAGGGACAGTATGCAGAGAGTCATCCTCAAAGAGTGTAAATGTGTTGTTCCATTTATGCCTCAGGAGTTTAACCTTCGGAAACCACATAGATGTGATTGTCTTATAGTGGCTCACATCTCAGCCAGTTTGCTGGAGCATGGGCTACATGATGTCAGGAAGAATGCTTAATTATTGTAGGGGCTGAGCAGGGTGGTCTGTTGGTCTGCAGATTGGAAAATGTATGCATGTAGTCATGTTCCTCTACTTCTTGGCTTGTATGTGTAACATTTGGGGAGTATTGACACATAGGACATTTCTAGCTTGCTGTTTCTGACATGTATGTTGTAGGAAGCTGGCCTGGTGTGTGGTGGATACCTATGGTGTTGGCACCTTATACCAGGTACAGGCAACCCCTATTAGTGATTGTAGATAGTGTCTAGGAAGACAGGGCTCCCTAGAGGTAGCTGTTGATAAGCAGCCAAGACTTATCTAGGAGACATGGAAAGCTTATACAATTCCACAATAGCCACACAGCAACTTATCACACATGAAAGAACCACACAGTGTTAAAAAAATAAAGGTACTTTATTACAGTAACACTATACTAGATTACTTATAAGCAGTCCCCCCAACCGAGGTAAGTATACACTAGATATATACACTATAGTAATATGAAATTAGCATAGAAACAACAAGCATTGGCAAGAATTGACCAGAGGTATGGAGTAGTCAGAGGGGAGCTGGGAAAACTTGTGACCCCAAGAGGTGAGTACCTTAGTGACCCCTAGCGACCAGGAAAGCAGAGATAATTACCTGGTGTTTCCAAGGACTAACAAGAGGATTTAGAAAATGGATTGTGCAAGTACAGGACCAGGCCGGAAGGAAACAAAGGTGAATTGTAGAAGAGGAGGACCTGCAAAGGAAGGGGACAGAGTCCAGTCCATGATGGAGTATCCAGTCTGGGCAGGAGCCACTACCAACCCTGCTGTGGATGAAGATCCAGGTCGACAGATGAAGAAGCAGACCAAATGTAGAGTCCAGGAGCTGCAGAGGAGTCCTTGGAGTGTTGTAAATGCTGTCCAACATCCGTCGTCAGTTTGCAGATGGTCAGTGGTTAGGAGAACTACCAACAAGACATGGCAAATACAAGAGGAAGCTAAAGAATAGTTGCAATGCTGAAGAGGTCCAGCAATAACCACGGGAATCGACCCTTAGAGGCGAGTCCGGGCTGACCCTCAGCAGTTGGGAGCGCTAAGAGATGGAGTCACAGCCCCCACAAGCAACCCACTGGCAGCAGGCACAGGGGCCCAATCAGCCCATATAGAGAGGGGTCCCACGTCACTGGAGCAGCAGAGGAGAGACTGTCCTTGCAAGGATGAAGTGCTGGGGGTGGGGCTACTTGGAGCCTGAAGATCCTTTAGAGCAGGAGACAACAAGCTTTGGTTGCTGCAAGACTCGTGGTGCACAGCAGTACTATCCTGCAAGGACAAGAAAGGGCTCAGAGTCTCCCAAGTTGGACCGTGGGAAGAGAGGATCAAGGGGATTACTCCAGACCACCACCTGCAGGATCCATGCAGTTCCAGAGGAGAGCATATCCACACAGCTGGACGTTGTTGCTATAGGTGCGTGCAGATGGCGGGGAGCATCTCCTTCACTCCAAAGGAGTTTCCTTCTTGCTTCTTGGTGCAGCTGAAGTCTTACCAATCCCAGAGGATTCACAGCTGGGGATATGTTGCAGTTGCTGGAAGGAGATGGGGAAACAATGTTGCAAGGCGAGGTCATCTTGGGAGTTGCAGTCTTGTCAGTTCCTGAAGTTTCCAGTTGTGGTTCCAGTGGCAAGCAGCAGAAGTAAGCAATGCAGTCCTGGTGGAGTCGTGCATGTCGAATCTGGGGCCTTACCCGCAAGGGAGTCCCTAAAGAGCCCTCTAAAAGGGGGTTTGTTCACCTTGCACAGTGACCACCTATCAGAAGCGGTCTTTGATGTCACCTGCCTGACCTGACCACTCAGATGCTCCCAGGGGCCTCTGCACATCTTGGTTTCAAGATGGCTGTGAGAAAACAGGGCTGATTGCAGAGGCCCCCTAACTTTGTTCCCCCATTTTTCACTTTTTGCTGGTGTTTTTCTGACTATGATGGTGCCCTGGATACTGCTAAGCACACCCAGGACCTGTGCTCTGTATAAAATGAGTACAGAAATAAGGGTAAATATAATTGGCTATGTCACCCAACCTATAAGTCCCTAGTATATGGCATGTAGGTTTAGGGACCCCAGCATAGGTAGTGTATCCATAGATGCACTGCTGAGGTGTCCAGGGTCACCATCTTCTGTTGTTTTTACATTTGTCACCCCAAGTGGGAAGGGTATGCCCAGACGTGGGTCCTGTGCTTGCTATGCCACCAGATTCAAGCTAGCCTGGCTGATGAAAGGTGATACCCTGAAACCGGTCCCAGGGTTCTTGTTTCCGGTCCAGGGAAGACCTGGCCTGGCAGTTCGGGCTGGACTGTTCCCATGGGGAACAGGGTCAAGACTGATTTGCATATGGCTGGGTCTGAGCTGGAATGGCATGGCAAGCAAAAAAACTGATGGATTAAACCCAGATCTGTGACTGGGGGTTATTGTTTGATTTGTTCTGCATTCCGTCCATCTTCTGTTGTTTTTGCATTTGTCGCCCCAAGTGGGAAGGGTATGCCCAGACGTGGGTCCCGTGCTTGCTATGCCACCAGATTCAAGCTAGCCTGGCTGATGAAGGGTGATACCCTGAAACCGGTCCCAGGGTGCTTGTTGCTGGTCCAGGGAAAACCTGGCCTGGCAGTTTGGGTTGGACTGTTCCCATGGGGAACAGGGTCAAGACTGATTTGCATATGCCTGGGTCTGAGCTGGAATGGCATGGCAAGCAAAAAAACTGATGGATTAAATCCAGATCTGTGACTGGGTGTTAATGTTTGATTTGTTCTGCATTCCATCCATCTTCTGTTGTTTTTCCATTTGTCGCCCCAAGTGGGAAGGGTATGCCCAGACGTGGGTCCTGTGCTTGCTATGCCACCAGATTCAAGCTAGCCTGGCTGATGAAGGGTGATACCCTGAAACCGGTCCCAGGGTGCTTGTTTCTGGTCCAGGGAAGACCTGGCCTGGCAGTTCAGGCTGGATTGTTCCCATTGGGAACAGGGTCAAGACTGATTTGCATATGGCTGGGTCTGAGCTGGAATGGCATGGCAAGCAAAAAAACTGATGGATTAAACCCAGATCTGTGACTGGGGATGAATGTTTGATTTGTTCTGCATTCCGTTCATCCTCTGTTGTTTTTGCATTTGTCGGCCCAAGTGGAAGGGTATGCCCAGACGTGGGTCCGGTGCTTGCTATGCCACCAGATTCAAGCTAGCCTGGCTGATGAAGGGTGATACCCTGAAACCGGTCCCAGGATGCTTGTTTCTGGTCCAGGGAAGACCTGGCCTGGCAGTTCGGGCTGGACTGTTCCAATGGGGAACAGGGTCAAGACTGATCTGCATATTGCTGGGTCTGAGCTGGAATGGCATGGCAAGCATTAAACCCAGATCTGTGACTGGGGGTGAATGTTTGATTTGTTCTGCATTCCGTCCATCTTCTGTTGTTTTTGCAGGGTCATTTTAAAGACAGTTCTGCCTTGCTGGCTTCTTTTAAATTAAAGTTATATGCAAATTCGACTTTGGAATTAAAAGTACTTCCAAAGTCTCAAACTACTTCATTTTTACATATGTCACCCCTACGGTGTGTCCTATATGCCCCTAAGGTTGGGCGCCATGTAACTATAAGCAGGGACCTTATAAAAATTGTTTTATAAGCCATGGTGAGGTAAAATAGCCAAATTTGTTTTTCACTCACTGTAGTGAATGGCCTCCTTAGGCTATAAAAGAGATACTTTATTTTAATTAACAAAGTCCCCATAAGTTCCAGATACCTTGAGTTTGGCATCAAATTAAGGCCCTCATTACAACCCTGGCGGTCTGTGTTAAAGCGGCAGTAATACCGCCAACAGGCAGGCGGTAAAAAAATTGAATTACGACCATGGTGGAAACCGCCAACATAGACAGCCACTTTAACACTCTGACTGCCGCGGCGGTAGAAACAAACCCCACAGCAGTAACCGCCAACAGACAGGCAGAACCTAATGTACCGCCCACTGTATTACAACAGGCCTATCCACCACCTTTTCCGGGGCGGTACCAACACCATCAAAAGCACAGCGGAAACAGGACTTGGAACAGAAACCACTCACCTCTCAAAACCCAACGAGGAACCAGGACACCATGGAGCCTGAGTTACAGGTCCTGCCCATGTTGGTCTGCCTCCTCTTCTACCAGGAGCAGCAAAGACACCAGCAATGACCACAGTGAGTACTGTACCTAGCACACAGGGGAGGGGGGAGGAAAGAGAGAGTGACACACACACACAACACGCAACACCCCATCCCCCACCCTCACCCACAACAACATACACACATATATATGCAGTAACATTACATTTATGCCCTGTCACCCCCTGGAAGAATGCAATGACAAAATGAAATGATTGTAACGAGTGTAATAATCGTAAAATCAGATAGGCCAAGATAAATTATCAGTTTATACACATGTGTACAGCAACTACACAAGTTCCGATAGTGTACCACTCATTGTCCGTGGACCACTGGTCCCAAAATGCATGGGTGAAGCCCACACATGATACCTGACTGTAAACAGAGAGAACACTGCTGGGGCATTAGATCAAAAATAAACAGGCACCTCAGGTGGAGGGGTAGGGGGGCACCTCTGCCGGATGAGCTGACGACACCACTGCTCCACGAAGGGGCCCCATGCCCACTGCTTTATCCTGGGGAGTGCAAAGCCACAGTCTCTCAAGTGGGTGGGTTGCCCACTGCTTTATCCAGGGGAGTGCAAAGCCACAGTCTCTCAGTCTCTCAAGTGAGTGGGTTGCCCACTGCTTTATCCTGGGGAGTGCAACGCCACAGTCTTTCAAGTTGTTGACATGTTCCACTGGTTCTGGAGGGGGCATTGTGCCCAGAGTGCTTCATCCTGTCAAGGACTTGGGTAGTGGATGCTTTTCTCCACTGGTTCTGGAGGGGGCATGATGCCCAGAGTGCTTCATCCTGCCAAGGACTGGGGTAGTGGATGCTGTTCTCCACTGGTTCAGGAGGGGGCTTTGTGCCCAGAGTGCTTCGCAAGCAGTGTGGCAGGTCCCATCCCCTCACCTGGGTGTGTGTGCCACAGGATTGCCTGGGAACAGGTAGCATGATACTCCATGGAGGCAGAGATACACTCCACCCTGCTGCGACTTTGCATGCCACCTGCTGGTACAAACAGTATGGGTTGTCGTGCCTCAAATAGTCTGTGCAGGGTCCAGGATGTCTCTTCCAGTCTCGAACGGCTGTCCACTGGGAATGTAAGCCATGTCGGCTGTGGTGGCACTGTCTTAGCACGTCGCAGGACTGGTGGCCGTGGTTGCGGCGGTGTCTGTGGCGGAGATGATGCCTGTGGTGAATGTGTCAGCACCTGTGGAGGGAGACATCAGGATGTCTCCTGCAGCCTCGGGCGGCTGCCCACTGGGGATGATGCTAGGGACTGTTGCTGAGGCAGCAGACGTGCAGGTGGCGGTACAGGTGGCGGTGTCCACCGCCGTACAGGTTGCTGTTCTAGTTGCCAGAAGGGGTGACTCTAGTCCCTCAGCCGAAGGCTTCGTGCCCTGTCCTGAATTTCCTTTGTCCTTGTGTCCCTTCCCCACCTCGGATGTCTCTGCTGGTCCCTTGGCACTGTCCCCTTTTGGCTAGAAGGAGGCCTTGCTGGGTGGTTGGTGCGGCTTCTCCCTATGTCATGTTTGCACCTTCTTCACCTTGGCAGGTGGCGGAAATGGGATGCTCCTTGGCCTCGCTAGGTGGCACACTGGCAGCCCTGATGGGTGCCGCCCGCGATGTGACTGGAGTTGCTGAGACCACGGTGATGGAGGATTTGGTGGCTGAGGTGCTGGGCTGGGACCTGGACATCCTGTCCTTAGGGGAAGAACTGGGGGGAGGTGTAGGGAAGAGGTCATTGTTAGCCAGGAAAAGTTTTTTAGACACACAGGGACAGGAAATGGAGGGGTTTTGGAGTGGAGGAAGAGGGAGTGGTTGTAGGAGGTGTAAGTCTGCTGAATTTGGGTGAAGGTGCATGACCCAGAGGCTGTTGTGAGGCGGATGGCTGTTGGGTGGGCGTGTGACAGCATATGTGTAGTTTGGGCGGAGGGCTCACAGACACACTGGGAGAGGAGACAGTTGACGTGTGTATGGTAGTGGGGGTGATGAGTGCACATGAGCGGGGTGGGGTTATCGGCATGCTGGTGATGGAGGTAGTGGCTGAGGATGTAGTGCATGCAGGTATGAGTGGAGACGAGACAGGGAGGGAGGAGGAGGAAGTGGAGGAGGGGGACACAGTGGAGGCAGTGGATGTTGGTGTGTCTGCATGGGTATGGTGCTTGTGTGAGTGCCTGTGGGATGTGTGGTGCTTATGTTTGCCTGGGCTACTTTTGTGAGTTGAGTTGGGTGAATGCTGGTCTGATGGTGTGCTTGGGATAGGCTGCGGTAGAGGGGATTGGGTCTGGGTAGTGGAAGTGGGAGGGGGGAGGCTGAACACAGGGACAATGGCTACCATCAGTGGTGAGGCCAGAGCCTGAAATGCTCTCTGTTGGGCCGCCACGCCAGAATGAATGCCCTCCAGGGATGCATTTGTTTGCTGCAAATGCCACTCAACACCATGGATGGCATTCAAAATGGTTGATTGCCCAACAGTGAGGGATCTCAGGAGGTCAATAGCCTCCTCACTGAAGGCAGCAGGGCTGACTGGGGCAGGGCCTGAGGTGCCTGGGGCGAAGAAGATGCCCACACTCCTCGGTGAGCGGGCACGGCAAACACGATGAGTGGCTGCTGGGAGGGCGGTGCTGGTAGGGGGGGTGGCAGCTGTACCTGTTGTTGCAGTGGGCACAGAGGTGCCCACCTCCGCAAGGGAGCTCCCATCAGAGGAGGAGTCGCTGTCTCTGGTGTCTGCTCCTGTCCCCGTCGTGGAGCTCCCCTCGCCCTCCATCCCACTGGTGCCTTCAGACTCTGTAAATTCACCCTTCAGGGCCATGTGGGTTACAGTTCCCTCCTGCTCCGGTGCCAATGCTCCTCCGCCAGATGATGCTAATGCACACAGGGACAGGGTGACAAAACAAAAAGGGGGGGAAAGACACATGATAAATGCCTACAACACCACTTCCGTTGGCGGACACAACACACAAGGAGCATATCTATGCACTAGCACATGCACTAACAGTGCAGGGGAAAAGCACATGCCATGGGGGACTCTGCCTAGACCCATTTAATGCACAGTTGGAACCCATAGGAGCCTGACTAGGTGTAGAGGCCACCACCACCTTTGGGGTTGGAGTGGCACTGAGGCTGCGAAACAAAGGATGTACCTTGGCGCGTCTGCCCTGCCCTAGGGGAACCCACAGCCCACTGCCCCCACCCAGACACCTCGTCAAGCGCACTGAGTCAGCTGAATAAGACTGTACTCACCCCCTTGTAGCTGCTGTGATGCCCTCAAGCGCCCATCCAACTCAGTATATGCCACTGCCAGGATCCGGTATATCAGTGGGGTCATGGTGCAACGGCACCCCTTCCACGTTGGGAGGGTATCCCCATCTGGGCCTCTGCTGTCTTCTTGCTCCAGCGGCGCAGGTCCTCCCATCTTTTTGGGCAGTGGGTGCTCCGTCTGTGGTAGACCCCCAGGGTCCACACTTCCTTGGCGGACCACGCCAAATACCATTCGTCTGGTGGGCGCTGACCTAGAGGAATAGTGAAGTAAAAATGGATGTTACTCCCCCGTCCTGTTCTACTCGCGCATTGGCCACAAACCTCCCACCCTGGCCCAGAAAGATATACACTCACCATCCTCACATGCTGGCCTGTGCCCCCCGTCTCTTCCATCCACGACACTCCATACAATCATGTGCCATCCACCATGCACAGAGTGTACTCACCTGTTTGTCTTGTGGACCGTAGAGTTACGTGTACTGGGGGAAGACCTCATCCACCAATTTCTCCAACTCCTCTGCAGTGAAGGCAGGGGCCCTTTCCCCAGACACTGTAGCCATTGTCGCTTCCAGACTCAGGTCACAGCAGCACTTGCAGTGTAGGCCCTCTCCTGTTGAAGGTCAGGTATCAGGTGAGTAAACAGATAGAAAATGTCGGTCACGTCCACTGCAGTGCGTACCGTCACCGCGGGTGTACATCGTCATTGGCTCCTGGAACCCATAGGGCCCAATGATAACGAATGCTGAATAGCGCAGCGGTCCTTGACCGCCTACCGCGACCCAGCACAACGCCAGCACAGTTATCTCATTTCCCCTTGTCCCTCCTTACAGGTCAGGCAGCCGCCATTTCAGGTGGCCACATGGCAGCCCAACTAACTGCGTCACAGCACTTTTGGCCATGAATACGGACAGACAAAGACACACAAAGATTAGTTCACGATTTTGCGAAACAGCCTTGTGAAACCTATGAGGTGTGTGACACTCTGCTCACACTTCTCCTCCATAAGGCACATCCGCTGGGGCAGGTGATGAGATGGGGGGCATCCTCCGGTGTACAGACCCCTGGTGGACCTGTCGACAATGGAAGACAGACACATCATTATCACTTACAGACTTGATTGTGCCACAATCTAGGAACTGTGTGACCAGTTTGAGCCAGACCTGATGTCAGCTATCCGCCATCCTACAGGAATACCCCCTTCTAGTGCAGGTCCTGTCAGTACTCCATTTCCTGGCCAGTGGGTCCTTTCAAACAACAGTGGCCATGGCATCAGGGATGTCACAGCCAATGTTTTCTAACGTGTTGTCCAGAGTGTTGTCTGCCCTGCTGAAACACAAGCGCAGCTACATCGTGTTCCCTCAGGTGGAGGATTTGCCCACAGTGAAAGGTGACTTCTATGCCCTGGGACATATTCCCAACATAATTGGTGCCACTGATGGAACACATGTGGCATTTGCCCCCTCCTCCCGCAGGAATAAACCTGAAACTTGGCAAGTACCATGCCCATGGTCTCCTGGGAATTATGGTATGCTCCCATGATGTTGGAGAGTGCCTCATGGAGAGTGGGTTCCCTGGGCCTGTCTTCCCCCTGTCTCACAGCAGTCCTCCCAGTTTCCCTGTTATCCTGTGCCTCTGTCCCCTGAACCGTGTGCAAACTGCCACTGACCCCCGGTCCCTGATTGTCTGGGGTTGGTGGGTTTGCCTGGGGTCCCAGTAGTGGTGGACACACTGCTGATTGACGTGTCCTGGGAACAGACGGATAGGCCCGCTGGGTGGGTGCTGTGGTGATGTCTCCTGAGGGGGGGATGCTCTGTGGTGGCTTGTGACTGTGGCAAGGGAACCGACTGTCCAGAGGTCCCTGATGGGCTGGGCTGGTCATCTTGATCTAGGCGTGCAGAGCTGCTGTTGTCACTGTGGGCCTCTTCTGTGGGTGGACTGGATATGTCTGGCACCTCCTGTCCGGTGATGTTGGGTATGAGTGCTGTTGGGGTGTAAATGCATAGTTTTAGTATCTGTGTGTGCCATCTCGTGCATTGGGTGAGTTACCCTATACCCCTGTGTTTGCCATTGTGTGATTAGTGATTTGGTGTCCGTGTGGGTGTCTGTACTGGACATGCTTTGGCAATGGGTGTCCATGCTTTGGTGTTGCATGCAGGGATTGGTATTGGGAAGGGTGGGTTGTGATAGTGGGGCATATGTGAGGTGTTGGAGTGATGGGGATGAGGGTGAGGGTGGGGGTATGTGATGGCATGCAGGTGGGGTGGGGGAATATGGTAATAAAGATTTGACTTACCAGAGTCCAGTCCTCCTGCTATTCCTGTGAGGCCCTCAGGATGTAGTATTGCCAAGACTTGCTCCTCCCATGTTGTTAGTTGTGGGGGAGGAGGTGGGGGTCCTCTGAAAAGCAATCTGGTGTCTGGATACCACGGAACTTACCTTTCCCCCTAGGTCGTTCCACCTCTTCCTGATGTCATCCCATGTTCTTGGATGCTGTCCCACTGCGTTGACCCTGTCGACGATTCTGCGCCATAGCTCCCTCTTCCCAGCAATGGAGGTGTGCTGCACCTGTGATCCGAAAAGCTGTGGCTCTACCCAGATGATTTCCTCCACCATGACCCTGAGCTCCTCCTCAGAAAACCTGGGGTGTTTTTGAGGTGCTATAATGTGGTGTGGGTGATGTGTGAGGTTGTTTGAGGTGCGTGGATGTTGTATCAGTGATGGTGTGGTGTGCTAGTGGATGCTGGTGTAGTGTTAGCTATTCTCTCTCTGTGCTCTTCACATAAATGTTGTTGTAAGGGTTTGTGGGTAATGTGGGTGTGTGTTTTATAGTGTTGTGAGTGTGTCGGTGTGGTGTGTGTATGTGTATCAGGTGTGAGTATTTCGATTTGTCCAATGTGGTTGTGTTTTGTAAATGTGTGTTTATTTTGAGCGTGGCGGTGTGTACCGCCAATGGATTACCGCGGTTGAAAGACCGCGGCGATGATTCATGGGTCGTGATAGTGTGGGCGTATTCTTTTTGGCGTGGCGGTGTGGGTTTTGGCATCGCCAGTTTATCAATGACCTGTGTCGGTGTCTGTATAGTGGCAGATTACGAGAGGTGGGTCGTAATATCTGTAGCGGATTTCCACCACGGCCACGGTATGTTGGCGGCCTTCAGCACGGCGGTAAGCGGGATTTACTGCCAGGGTTGTAATGAGGGCCTAATTTTTTTAATAAATCCCACATCTTACAATTGTTGGATTTAATATAACTAGTTCTGGTAAAGAGTTTTAAAACCCTACCTGAAAGTTGCCAACTTCACCTCTGTAGTGCCCTTCTCTGATTGGCCAGCCTCTTGCAGCCTGGCCAGGCTGCTTTGATGAGGTGTGAAGTGGTCTGGACTGAACACAAAGGATATGACGGGGGAGGAGATCTGCCTCAGTAGATGGTGAAAAATGATGGGGGAGAGCAGCCAATGTGGTCTTCAAAGGCAAGGGAGGATATTAGGAGCAGCTCAGGACCTCCCCCACTACCTGCAACCCCAGACAATTAGGTGCCCTCTCGATTAGATTAGGAGAGGGCAGGAGAGGGGTGTGTTTAGTTTATATAACCACACCAGTGGGACGGCTCAGCCAGATCTAACTTCCACAAATCACTGTCAGCCATATTGGATTTTTGAAGAATGTTGCTCCATGGGATTGGTTTTTGCCACACTTCCCAGGAAGTGGTCATCAAAGGGGGAAGGAGCCTGCCTGTGATTCGATAGCCAGGGCCCCCTGCTTCCCACCCAGGAGCAAGGATAAATATGGCAGATGTGCATCCACACCTCATATTCCTACAAGGAATAAGACAAAGAAGAAGAAGGACTTCCCTGCTGGACCCCTGAACTGTACCTGGACACTGTACTAAGGACTGCAGTACCTGCACACTTGGGCTTCACCACTTAAAGGACTTTGCCTGTCTTCTACTGCTTCAAGAAGAGACTCCCTGTTTGCTACAGGTACAAAGGAGCTGCCCAGAGTCACCTGCATCAAGTCCTGCAAGAAGAGTCCAGCTGACCAACATCCAGTGGCCATTTGAGTATTCTGACCAGGTGCATTCTGGGACTTGTTGCCCTAACTCTCAAGGAGCAACTCAAAGGTTCTGGAACCTTGGATCACGTTGTGGACACTTCAAGGACTCACAAAGGACCTCTGAAAGAAGTTCCAGAAGTTTGAAGACGTTCGGAGCAACTCCATCAGTTGAAGAGGTGCATTGTGGGAGTTGTAGTCCCAGAACCTAAGAGGCAAACCAGAGCATCTCAACCCTTGGCTGGTGATGTGGACCACTTTCCTGAGTGTAAGAGTGTTACCTTGTGGGTGGCCTGAACTCTGGACTTTGTCCATGTCCAGTGAGACTTTTTTTTTTTTAACCCTTTGAACGCTAGTTGCTTCTATGTGCTAGAAAACATTAATTCTTTAAATATTCATACAGTATCTCCAGTTTCCCTTACAAGATGTTAATCATTTTGGTGCAAATTTAAAGATAAAAATATAATCTATTTTTATAAATTGGTGTTGGATTGTTATTGTGTTTTGTGTTTTACTTATTCACTGTTTTGTGATTTTCAAATGCTTTACACACTTGTCTCCCAAGTTAAGCCTTGTTGCTCCTTGCCAAGCTACAAAGGTTGAGCTGAGTTTAATTTATTGAGACCTAACGGGACTTAAGTTTGAGGTTAGTAGCCTATTTCTAGGTGTAGGGACTGACCTGCCCTTACCAATAATCCTCTTTTCAACAATGGCAAAATCCATTGGCCACCTGGAGGAACTCTGGGCATCACCCCTGGGGTGGTGATGGGCAGGGAAGTAGTAACTCCCCTTTCCTTTATACAGTTTCATGCCAGAGCAGTAAATTGAGGTCCCTGCGCCCGTGCAAACCAGTTTATGCAAGGAGGTCACCAGATATGCCTTTGAAAGTAAACCAGTTGCTTGGGGAGGCTACTCTTCCCATGACTTGTAACACCTATTTCCAAGGGAGAGCATGTTGCCTCCCTCTACCACAGGAAATCCTTTGCTCTGAATTCCCCAGCCTGAGCTGGTCAAGCAGCAGGAGGGCAAAATCCTGTGTGAAGGGCTGAAGCAGCGTGGGCGGCCTGGAAGTCCCTAGAAGAATAGTAGGAGCAATACTGGGAGGTCCTCTAACGATGCCCCAGAGTGCATGGAATCATACAACTAATACTGGGATTAGTATTGAGGTATGATTCTGACATCTTTGATATCAAACATGCCCAGGTTTCGGAGTTACCATTATGTAGCTGTACATAGGTAGTGATATGTGTTCAGTACACAGGTAGAAATGTCTTCCCCGCACTTACGAAGTCAAGTGCAATGGAACTGGCATTCATAGGGGCACCTCTGCTCATCAGGGTTGCTATCACACACAGTGGGGACCTGCCCCCTGCCCTCTTGGTTGGATGGGCCTACCATAGGGGTGACTGAAAGTGACCTGGTGTAGTGACCTGTGGTGAGAGGGTTCATGCACCTTTTTATGCAGGCTGCAATGTAAGGCCTGCTGACACATTTTGCATTGGCTCCCATGGGTAGCATAATACATGATGCATCCATGGGAGACCCCTGGTGTTTCGATGCAGTGGTTACCTAAGTACCATATACTAGGGACTTATAAAAATACACTAGTATGGCAATTGTGGAGTGCCCAAAAGTCCAAGATACCCAGATTTGGAAGGAGAGAGCACAATCACGGGGTCCTGGTTAGCAGGATCTCAGTGAAAACAGTCTAAGCGCACTGATAGCAGGCAATAAATGGGGGTAACCATGCCAAAAAGAGTACTTTCCTACATATGTGACTCAACCATTTGTGATGAAACTTGTGATCATAATCTTTTGATTTGTCTCTTGCATCAATGGAGATCAACACCCATCAAAAATAGGGGATATGGTGAGCCACTGGTAAGAAGGTGCAGACACTGATGATCCACAGCTGGCAGAGTGCCCACTGCAGAAAAAGGTGGAAGGATCTGAGACGCTGGGTCTGGAAGATTACTGTTCTCCCAATATGGGTGGGATGCTTGTCGGACAATGACCCCCCTAATGGCCCACATCCTGGTGTTGACCTATCCGGAGGTTGATGAGCATTTGAGAGCAGCACAGCAGCCATAAGGCGTGAGTACTGGGCATATTCCTGCCTGTCTCATTGCCAAGTGATTGAGTTAGTTTCTGACAGCTCCCATGACAATTAGGGATGAGCCATGTTTCAAACAGTAGATTGGAGATTGTTTGTGTTGACATGTCATGTGTTGTATATTGATGTACCTTGCCTATTGGACCGGGTACCTAGGACACAACTGGCTGTAATCTGCAAATTACTTGCTCCACAGGGACTACATATAGCTGTGTACATTGATCAACCATATACCGTTTGTTGTTGTAGTAGGTATAATTACTATGCAACAGACCACTACTCCTTAATGTTCCAGGCCAAAGGTAAGTAGGTGATATATTACTGTCCTCTGCCATGTGTCTGGGTAATGCTGTATGTTGGCATCTGCCTACTATACACTAGTTTTCTTCAGCATATTATGGGTGCTTTTGCCTCACTACAGTCTGTAATGTGAAGGTATCCAATATATATGTGACAGGGCTTACATTATTCTTTGAATGCAGTTATTGGTCACTACTTCCCCTTGGTAAGTGGGTAATGTCCATTGACATGTTTTATGTGCCATCACTGTTGCCAACATTCCTTGTGCCTACATGTCAGCATGTGTCCCTTTCTCTGTAGAAAACATTTCTAAGCTGCACTTTCATGCATGGTCTACCTATGTTGATAGGATGATGTCTGCATTCTCTCACAAATATGTGCATGTCAAACTGTGAAAAAGTACATTTGCAATGGGGGTACATTTCATGTTGTACCACAGACAGGAGTATGTCACCATTGTTTATTGACTGACATGTACCCTCACCAATCATGGAGTGCCATTTGGCATGTACAACTGCAGTAGCGATGAGGGGCATGACAGGGAAGCCTAGAGTTTAGAGCCTCAATTATGTGGCATCAGGTGGAAAAGTGCTCTGCACATGTGTAATGGTTAAGGTTTGTAACCTGACTGTTGACATGCATAAATGGAGTGATGTGCAGTTTTGTTGAATTCACATGAGTTTGGGTACACCCATTCATCCTCAGACAGACATCTCGGTTTGCATGAACAAAATGGGGAGAGAGATGTAGTTTTCCAACTACTTGAGGGCCTTGCAAATTTATGTGTCTCTCCAACATGCAATGGACAAATAGCTTCTACTTGAGAGTTTGTTGTTGTAAGGAGTGCCAGACATTAGAGGTTAGAACCCTGGGGCTTGCTGATTCATTGCGTTGTGTATTTTGTGGACATCTCTCCCTGACATCATGCCAATGATGTCCACAGTGTTCGTTACCATGTCACATGTGTGGCCTATCTGAGCAGCAGTAATACTACCTCATTGACTCCACTGGGACAAATATCACTTGGTGAAGTGTACATTGTTGTTAGAAATGGGGTTTCTGGTTGGCTAGGGTATGCACCTAAGCCAGGCAGAACCTACCCACTCTAGTCAGGGCAAGGGAGTTACACGTCCAAGATAACCTCTGCTCACCCCCTTGGTAGCTTGGCATGAGCAGTCAGGCTTATCCCAGAGGCAATGGGTAAAGTGTTTGCACAACACACAAGTGACACAATATCCCCACCACAAAGGAAACACACCAGATTATATGAAAATATACTGTTTTGTACACAACGCAATTATCAGACCAAACATCACATATCAGTACTATCCTGCTACCTTAGCAGTTGTCAGAACATTACATATTAGTTACTCTGCAAACTAGCAGTAGTTACACATAACACACAGGTTACTCAGTATTCTGCAACATAAGCAGTCGTCAGGAAACACTATTACACCAAAGCACTTGTCATAAGAATATCATAAAATGCCCATCGCAGGAACATTAGAAAACATATGGCAAGTTAGAAAAACATATTAGCAAGCATGTCCATAAAAGGAACATTTGCACACATGTATAAAAACATCATAAAACAGATAGGTAACATAATACAGTAAAGTCTCTAATAAGAACTTCTGATATATATTGTCTCTTTAAAAGTACCTGGCCTGATGATGAAGGCACCGCCAGTGCCTAGAAGACAATGAAGAAAGGGGACCCCGGCGCTCCTCTGCATAGTGTGGGGGCCTCCTTAAAATTCTGGGGAAGAGGGGGGCGGCACGCTCCCCCTCTGCACTACTGACGGGCCCTGCAAACGGTCCAAGAAGGAGCAGGACGGCCTCGTTGGGGCCGGAGGGAACCTCCGATGAGGTTTCCTTCCCACCGCCCGGCGTCCAGTTTTTGTGTGCGGCCTGCCCGGCTGTAGAAGAAGAGGCAGGCACCAAAGTTGGTGTCTGCCAGTGCCCCGGGGGCGCTCCACGGAGCGGGCTTCTCCACGGGGGCACGACAGGAGCACTCGTGCTCCGAGTTGGTAAATGAGGATTCTTCGAGTGTCCCGGGGGCACAAGGAGGAGTGCGCCGGCTCCCCTCTTTCTCGGCCAGTGCCCTGGGGCTGAAGATACAGCACGCTCTGACGCGCTCTAGTAATTCGTGAGGCCCAGCTGCGGTGGTAATTTCCAGCATCGGGAAAGCGCTTCTACAGTGTTATATAAAAGGAAAATGACTCCACAGCCCTCACTAGGCACTAGGCGTCTCAAGAAAAAGCACTCCTCATGCGCTTTGAAAGCAGGTGGTTGCAGGGGCCAGGTGCCACAGCACCCTGCCCCTGGGGAGCAAAGGTTCAGGAAAAGGCCCACAGGTGGAGGGGCCCTAGCAACAGGCCAGCACAAGGAAAAGGCAGCAAGTGGCAAGTCCTTTACAGTGACCAAGCAGGTCACAGGTCAGCATATCAGCAGCAGTCCATGGCGGTCCCAGGTAAGTCCTTCCAGCATTTCTGTGTCCAGTTCCATGATGTTCAAAGAGTCTCCAAATTGTGGGGAAAATTCCCCTATACTTATACTCAGTCCTTACAATGTTTTGCAATGGTAGGGAGAGGAGGTTCCAGCCAGTTACAATTGGTTCTGGGAGTGCCCCCTCTCTCCTTTCAGCACAGGCTCCAAACATCAGTGGGGAGTTAACCACCCTATTGAGTGAGGCCAGGGCATAGCCTTTACAAATGTAGGTGTGCCCCGACTTTCCCTTCTCTCGGCCAAGAAGACTATTCAGTATGCAGATGCACCTCTGTGACACCTCCACCCTCCCTGTGTACAGGCTGTCTGAAATGTGTGCACAAAGCCCCAACTGTCACTCTGCCCAGACGTGGATGGGAG
Organism: Pleurodeles waltl; assembly: GCF_031143425.1. Classification (NCBI taxonomy): domain Eukaryota; kingdom Metazoa; phylum Chordata; class Amphibia; order Caudata; family Salamandridae; genus Pleurodeles; species Pleurodeles waltl. The sequence goes on along the minus strand of NC_090445.1, from coordinate 556,359,511 downwards.
TCAAGCTGCAAAACATCAGATTCATAAGCACAGATAAATGCATACTTTCTAGAAGTGGCATATCTGTGATAGTAATAAAAAATACACCCACACCAGTAAGAAGCATTTATTATCACCATCACAACCATGCCAAACACGCCTATGCTACCCCTCATAAATCAGACAATACCCCTTACACATAAGACAGGGCATTTCTAATGCAATCCTATGAGAAGGCAGCACTCACAGCAGTGAGACACCAAGTTAGGCTGTTTGTCACTACAGGCCACACAACCTGGCACATGTCCTGCCTTTCTACATACATGGAACCCTGCCCATAGGGCTAGCTAGGGCGTACCTTAGGGGTGACTTACATGTAGTAAAAGGGGAGTTCTGGGCCTGGCAAGTAAATTTAGATGCCAGGTGCCAGGTTCCTGTGGCAGAAAACTGCGCACACATGCCCTGCGCTAGCAGGCCTGAGACAGGTTTGAAAGTCTACTTCAGTGGGTGGCGCAAGCAGCGCTGCAGGCCGACCAGTAGTATTTAATTTACAGGCCCTGGGTATAGAGATACCACTGTACCAGGGACTTATAGGTAAATTAAATATGCCAATTAGGTATAAGCCAATCATACCAACTTTAGATGGGAGAGCACCTGCACTTTAGCACTGGTCATCAGTGATAAAGTGCTTAGAGTCCTAGAGCCAACAGCGAGAGGTCAGAAAAACCAGGAGGAAGGAGCCAAAAAGATTGGGGATGACCCTGCGTAAGGAAAAAAAGTCCAACAATTGTGATATGTTTCCAGTGTGACATGGGTGTTTCCATGTCTCCTTCCCCAGGATAATGTACTGTTTTCATCAACACTTCATGATTTTGTATCATCAGTCCTCATTGTTGGTTCATTATGTATCTGACAAAGAGATGTGTGCATTGCCTTGTGTGGAAATGTATTTTGCATTGACCTACTGCTGTACGCCAACAGTCGACTTTGTTCTGATCCATGGAGAAGCGCTTTAAGGGTGATGGTGTCTCCTGAAGGTTGAATGGTCATTGTGATTGCACAACTTCAGCCATGCAATTGTAGTTGTGTGAGATCCTGAATTTCCTGAGGGCAGTTGTAGCCAGTTCAGATGGCATGCATGAATATCACATGGCACATATATGGGCCACTGAGGTGGAATTTTGTGCTGGGGCCAAGTTGACATCATAGTAATGTTTGCCAATTAGAGCTATTTTTCAAGTATGATCATGGACATTTGCTGACCCTATTTCTCTTTGTATCTGGAGCATCAGCACCGGCAAGCAAAGGAGATGGGGCACAGCTAAGTGGGGAAGCATCTGGTCACAGGACCTCTGGTCAAGACACCACTGACACAGAGGGACCCAATGGCTGGAGGATGAGGGGAGTACCAAGGTGGAGATCCCAACATCATCTTCATCACAATTGGATTCCTCCTCCAGTGGACACTCCCTAGTGGTGGCAGACCCATCGGGGCATCCCCCAGTACCATCCTTGTCTGGCATCCCCAGTTCTGTCACCGTCTCCCTGTTGCTTCCCATCAAGTTGGCCATGCCCACTCATCCAAGAGGGTGGACATCTCCTTTGCCACAGGTACCTCCGACCCAGCCCCTGTTAGGAGGCTATTGACTTTCTGAGAAAGTATCTCTGTGGGTGTGTCAGCCAGTGTGAATGCCATCCAGGGTTTGGCCACCCAGCTGCAACAAACCAACGCATTCCTAAAAGGCATTCATGGTGCAGTGTCTCGCCTACAGAGATCTTTTCACGCTCTAGCCTCCACACTGGCGGCAGCCAGTCACCCCCTACTTTCCATCCCCTCCACCTCCCTCTTCCCAATCCAAATCCTCCTTCCCATACCTACCCAAAGCACTCAGACAGATCCGCACGCGTCCACATCAACACACCAGATGAGCACACACAAACACAAGCACCACCAAACACACCGGTATGCCAGTAAACAACATCCACCCACAGACACAACAACAGTCAATAATTCCCAGACACACCTATCACCCCCAGCATCACACACACAACATCAGGCATACCACAGGCACAACACCAACAGTCACTGACCCACCCATAACACCCATCATACCCACAGACACTACCCCAGCAGACCCCCAAGTATCCACCACAGGCATCACACTCACAGACACCACAACTACAAAGACCCAAACATCCACCACATCCAACTAACCCGCAGTCACCACCACAACAGCCACACACACATCCACTACTCCATCCCCCGGCAATTCCACCTCCCAGTCCCTCAAGACACACACACACACACACACACATGCTCACTCACCCACCCAACAGACACCCACCACACATGAGCATACCTCCCAGAAGCATGCACCCACAACATCCAAACCAACACAGACACTCCATTGACCTTCAAATCCCAACTCCTTTCTACTGACCATCCCGGTGTCCCTAAGAAATTAATTATGTTTGACCTTGACCTTTTCCCTGTTCTCTCTGCCCCATCCCATACCCAAGAGGCACCCACCCAGCTTCCAGCCACTTCATTCTACCTCCCAGGCCTCCCCTGCCCCTGCAAGCACCCATACCTCTCCCTCAAGAAGAAACCAACCCCTCCCAAAAAAAGACCACCCCATCGAGCGCCAAACCCCCATTTCCAAATCCAACCCCCCACCTCCCTGGATTATCCCTGAGGTGCCTGCCTGTCCCATTGTTGCCCCTTCAATGGAGGGTCCATGGCAGTTGGGAGTCAAGTTTAGGCACATAACTGTGCTATTATTGGACTGCTTTTGGACTGGCCAAAGGCCTCTGGACTTCAAATAATTATTGTTTATTAAATCCAAATAGTTGTGTTTTTTGGGTATACATTTGTCCTGCCATTCCTCTTATACCTTACTGTTGTTCCTGAGTGCCTTGTGTTGTGTGACTACAGTTGGGTGTGTTTCAGCCTGCTTGCTGCTCCATTTTCTGTTGTTTACAGTGTCTGACTTTGTGGGCAATGCTGGTGTCCCCCAAGAGAAGGGTATATGTTGGGCATATGGATATGTGGGTGGGAATGCAATTGTGGTGTCTTGTTTTGGTAAGTATTTCATCTTGTTCAATGTGAGCATGTATGGTGTTAGACCTGTCCCCTAATATAGCTTAAGGAGTTATTTGATGTGTGTCAGCTTGAGCTTTGTTGGTGCTGACAGGGAGTGTGTTCAGTTGTGTTAGCTTTGTTTGCATTTTAGTGTGCATGTGTCCATTTACCTGTGTGTTCCTTGAAACTAGCTCCTGTAGAGGTATGTCCCATGCAGTTGGAGCTGTATGTGCTTTGTTGACTTGCACTTCCACATTGTGAAGATTAGGCTGACATTTGGAGATAGCACTGTTTGTCCCTGAGACACATCTAGGACCATTTCCTGTGCACATGTTGTTTTAGTGCAAAGTTATATGTTTCCCAGTGCAGCCTCCTTCCATGAATGTCTATTTGTCTCTCTGTCGATTGAATATGCCGTTGTCCTTCCATTGTAGTATGATGTGTGTGTTGTGTGTGTCCATTGCAGGGCTGTTTACTGGGAGCGTTTCTGTTCCATGCCACATCGATACATATGTGTGTTGTATGTGACAACAGTCCCTGGCCTGTGTGGAATGTGAGTGTGTGGGTTATATTAGTAGAGGTGATGTTTGTGTGTTGTTGGTGATGTGTGAGACAATGTTGTGTAGCTTTCACTATCCCAGTGCCTGAGATGTGTGGAAGTTTGTTTTTATGTAGTGTTGCCTTGCAGTGTGAGAGACTAGCCCAAATGGGGTGTCATGTGACTGTGAATGTGTCTGGCTTCGTGTATGATTTGGAGTGCGTATACAGTAAGACGTGTATTTGGTGCCGGTAGCGTGAATCCCTTATTTGTGGACGATGGTGCTACAATCTGCTGTTAAGGTTGATGCCTGGCGGTGCCGGCGGGACCACAGTGGTCTTTTCTCCATAGGTCCGCATGACTCATAATAGGACGGTCCGATCACCATCCCGAAGGTGCTCGGACCGCCACTGCCACCATGGCAGTCAACGGACTGCCAAACTCGTAATGAAGCCCTAAGTATTATCTATATTTTTAAGTTAATACTCTTGTTAAGGAGTTTGTTTAAATTGTAGTCTAAATAGAAATGTCACCCCTTTAGTGTGCAACACCTTCCCTGACTTGCTTTGTACTGGAGATAGAAGAGTAAATATCAGCCCTTTAGTGTCCAACACCACCCTTGACTTGCTTGTATTGGATTCGGAATAGTAAATACTACCCCTTTAGTGTCCAACACCTTCACTGACTTGAGGCCTGACTATGAATACAGCGTTCCTGGGACCTCAGTGGCAGTGTGACCTCTGCTTCCTTGGCTGTCCGATGGCCAGATTATGAAGCTGGCTGTCCAACTGTCTCAAGACCACCGCCATCACCAGGATCACAGATCCTGCGATTGCGGCAATGCAGAAAGCCGTAGTCAATTCGCGCTGCATGCTGGTTACAATTTGCATTTCCACTGACCTTTTCATATGCGGAGTCACCATCATGAAAAGGTTAGTGTTAGGGCAGAAAAGGGGCCACAGAGGGCATGCACCGCCCATTTCCATGTTGTGGCCAGTGCAGTGTCCCCCCTCTCAGCACAGTGTGCATTCCGTATGTGCTGGCAGCGCAGACAATACAGCAGCATTGGCATCAGCGCTCCCTTAGAGCTTGAGTAAAATGCTGCCACACTGTCTGCACCATCCAGCCCAGCAGGAACATCATAATATGACAGTCAGGAGGCTGCCAGATTGGTGGGATCCTCCCGACCACCGTATTGGCGGTCCGAAGGTCGGAGTGCTAAAATCATAATCGGCCCCTTTCTTTGTACTGGTGTGGGAATAGTAAATGTCACCCCTATAGTGTCCAACACTTTCTCTGACTTGCTTTGGAGTGGGACTAGTAGATGGCACCCCTTTAGTGTCCAATCCCTTTCCTGACTTGTTTTGTACTGGAGTTAGAATAGTAAATGTCAGTCCTTTAGTGTCCAACACCTTCCCTGACTTTAGGCCTCATTACGAATTTGGCAGTTTGAATACTCTGACTGCCAAAGCCCCCTGGTTGTATTACAGTGTTGCTGTGGGGCTGAACGGCAAAAACACCTTATTACAATGTTTCTTCCGGTCAGACTGGCGGGAACAGTTCTATGGTATTGGCTTTGACTCCCTTGAGGGAGCTGAAGCCAATACCATAGCACAACAGCACCCTCGGAATGCAAACTGTCTGCAAAGCAGACAGTGTATATTCTGAGGGGGCTGGGCAGGGGCCTACCTGCATCTCCCTGCACTGTGTTTCGGCCAGCCTTTCCATGGCGGGGTCCTGCCATGGAAAGGCTGGTGGAAACAGGAGTCATGAGCAGCATGGCGCTGCTGAGTTCAGTGGACTGCCTGCATCACGGACGACCAAGAACTCCCATGGACAGTGGCCCTGTCCAAGAAGGAATTATACCTAAGGACTCCAGAGCCTCCCTGGATCCACAAGTCCTGACCACTCTGCACCCGATGCCCAAGGCCTGTGTTCAGGTGGCCCAACTGACTAGAGAGGATCCTCAGGCGATTCTGAGCAAGTGCCCACCCTGGGTTGACCTCTTGTGTCCTCCACGATGATGCCTGCAGTGTGAATCCAGAGGACCTCCCTGACCGCGACAGCACCGGACGAAGATACCCGTCGCCAAAAGGTACACTGCACCCGCTGCCCCCTGGCCTTGGGGAACCCGACCTCCAGTGCAGCAAAATTCAGCAGGTGGCCCTCCTACTTGTTCAACCTGTGGTTTTCCGGAACTGATGACCTACACCCAGTCTGCAGCATCTAAGTGACAACGGGGGTCCCTTCTTAGGAAAGCATTGAGAGCCCAACGCTGTGTTTGTATCCTGCACATGGCTACACCTGCGCCCCTGAGGGGGCATGTTTAGCGCTAACCTGTGGGCCCCCAGTGCTCCTGTAAACACCTCAGTTCTGTTATCCGACGACACAGGTACTTACCTGCAAGCAGGCCTGATTCCAAGTGCTCCCAGTCTCATAGGAGCCCATGTTTAATTTGCCTCATCTTTGACCTCTGCAGCCAGCTGGCCCCGTGTTGCTGGTGGAGGGTGTTTGGGGTTAACTTGAACTCCAACCTATGGACTTCCTAATCCCTGGAGACTGGAACTGTAAGCCTTGTACTTACCTTCAAATTGTATTAACTTTTCTTCCCCCAAAGAACTGTTTCTGAAAATTGCACTGTCAACTTTTAAAACAGATTATTGCCATTTAGTGAAAAACTGCACAACTTGCCAATTCTAATCAAAGTGGTATTGATACAAATGTGGAATACTTATTTATTGATGTACTTACCTGCAAGTTGAATCTTGTGGTACTAGAAATAAATTAACAAAAGGTATTTTTGCTACATAAAAACCATTGGTCTGGAATTAGTCATTGAATGTGTGCTTCCCTTATTGTCTGTGTGTGTGCAATAATTGCTTTGTACTACCCTCTGAGAAGCCTAACTGCTCGGCCACACTACCACAAAAGAGAGCATTTATATTATCTACTTTAGCCTCTGTTAAGCATCTGGGGAACCAATGGGCTCTGTGCACACTATGGCCCTAATTACAACCCTTGCGGTCGGTGATAAAGCGGTGGTAATACCACCAACAGGCCGGTGGTAAGAAAAATTTAATTATGACCATGGTGGAAACCGCCAATGCATACAGCCACTTTAACACTCCGACCGCCACGGTGGTAGCAATAAACACTGCAGTGGTAGACAATGTAGCGCCCACACTATTATGATACACCAATCCGCCACCTTTTCTGGGGCGGTACCAACACCATCAAAAGCACGGCGGAAACAGTACACAGAAGGAAACACCTCACCTCCTGACAGACAAGGAAGAACCACGACGCCACGGAGCCCGAACTGCAAATATTTCCAATGTTGGTCTACCTCCTCCAACACCAGGAGCACGAACAGCGCGAAGAGGATCACGGTGAGTACCGCACCTAGCACACAAGGGAGGGGGGAAAAAAGAGAGTGACACACACACGTAACACGCAGCACCCCCACCCCCAACATCATACACACAAACAGATGCAACAACATTACATATATACCCGGTAACCCTCAGGAATAATGCAAGAACAAAAGGAATTGATTAAAGTGAGTGTAATATTACAAATTTAGATATATACGTCCTTAAAGCAATAAACAGTATGTACAATACATTCAGATGGGGGGACAATGCCCACTCCAAAACGTCCGTGACCCACAGGGCCATAACACATAGGCCAAGGCCACTCTAGACTCCTGCCTCAATATGGAGAGAACACTGCTGGGGCATCAGGTCGAAAACACAGAGGCACCTCAGCTGGATGGGGAATGAGGGGGGACCTCAGCCGGAAGATGGTGCAACGCCACTGCTCCTGGAGGGGGCTACATGCCCTCTGCAATGTCCTGGGGAGTGCAAAGCCACAGTCTCTCTAGTGGGTGGTTTGCCCACTGCTTCGTCCTCGGAAGTGCAAAGCCACAGTCTCTCTAGTGGCTGGTTTGCTCACTGCTTGATTCTGGGGGTGCAAAGCCACAGTCTCTCTAGTGGGTGGTTTGCCCACTGCTTGGTCCTGAGGAGTGCAAAGCCACAGTCTCTCTAGTGGGTGGTTTGCCCACTGCTTGGTCCTGGGGAGTGCAAAGCCACAGTCTCTCTTGTGGGTGGCTTCTCCACTGGTTCTGGAGAGGGCTTTGTGCCCAGTGTGCTTCATCCTACCAAGGAGGGGGTGAGTGGATGCCTTCTTCCACTAGTTCTGGAGGGGGCTTTGTGCCCAGTGTGCTTCATCCTGCCAAGGAGGGGGTGAGTGGATGCCTTCTTCCAATGGTTCTGGAGGGGGCTTTGTGCCCTGTGAGGCTGACCCTGGATGGTGCAAGGTCACAGTCTCTCACCTGGGTATCACACCTACAGGTGTTGCAGGGGCCAGGACGCACTACAGCCCATGTAGGCACAACTACACACAGCTCCGCCGCCGGTGACGGCTGCTCAGTGGATGGCAGTTACGCTGCAGGTGGCAGTGCTGTCAGTGGTGGTGGAAGGCTCCAGCCCTTCCCCTGCAGCCTCGGACAGCTGCCCACTGGGGCTGCTTCTGCTGGAGTGCAGGTGGCGGTGCTGCCGGTGGTGAGGGGAGGCTCCAGCCCTTCCCCTGCAGCCTCGGGTGGCTGAAGTGCCATGGCTGGTGTTGTTTGCCCAGATGCTGCTCCAGCCCCAGGGACCTGATCCATCCTGCCTGCGGCGTCAGTTCACTTTACATTGGCCTTGGCAGCTGTTGTCCCCTTCCTGCGCTTGGCAGATGGTGGTGCCTCCTTGCTTCTGCCAGCTGGTGTTCCCTTCCTGCCGTTGATGGCTGGTGTTCCATTCTTCCCCTTGCTGGCTGGCGGTACCTCCTTCCCCGTGCTGGCTGATGGTGCCTCCTTTGTCTTTCTGGCTGGTGTCCCCTTCTTGCCCTTACTAGCTGGCTGCCCCTTCTTGCCCTTGGCAGGTGGTGCAGGCACACTGGCTGTGATGACAGGTGCCCCCTTGGAGCCTCTCACACCTCCAGTAGCTGCATGAACTACAGTGGCCGTGGACTGGGTGGCTGAGGTGCTGGCCTGGGTTCTGCCCATCCTGGCCTGAAGTGATGGACAGGAATAGGAGGGGCAGGGAAGAGGTCAAGGGTGGTGAGGAAAAGCCTCTTACTGACACTGGAGCTGGAAGAGGGTGAAGGTTTGGGAGTGGAGGAAGAGGGAGTGGTGGTAGGAGGTGTCAATCTGGTGTGTCTGGGTGCAGGTGCATGGGCTGGATGCTGTTGTGAGGTAGATGGCTGTTGGGTATCTGAGTGCTTGTGTTTGTGTACTTTGGGAGGAGGGGACACAGACACAGTGGGAGAGGACACAGGGGACGTGTGCATGGATGTGGGGGTGGTGACTGCCAGTGAGGGGCGTGTTGTGATAGGTGTGCTGGTGATGGAGGTAGTGGATGAGGTTGTAGTGCATGCAGGTGTGAGGGGAGACGCAACTGGGAAGGAAGTGGACGACGAGGAGTAGGGGGCACAGTGGAGGCAGTGGATGTTGGTGTGTCAACATCTGGATGGTGCTTGTGTGAGTGCCTGTGGGATGAAGTGTGGTGCTTGTGTTTGCCTTGGCCACTTCTGTGTGTTGATTTGGGTGCATGCAGGTCTGAAGGTGTGGTTGAGATAGGCTGGGGTTGAGGGGAATGGGACTGGGTAGAGGAAGTTGGATGGGGGAGGCTAGAGACAGGGACAATGGCTGCCATCAGTGAGTTAGCCAGAGCCTGGAATTCTCTCTGTTGGGCCACCACGCTAGAGTGAATGCCCTCCAGGAATGCATTAGTTTGTTGCAAATGCCCTGCTAAACCCCGGATGGCATTCATTATGGTGGACTGCCCAACAGAGAGGGATCTCAGGAGGTCAATAGCCTCCTCACTGAGGGCAGCAGGGCTGACTGGGACAGGGCCTGAGGTGCCTGGGGTGAAGGAGATGCCCACCCTCCTGGGTGAGCGGGCACGGGAAACTCGCTGAGGGGCTGCTGGGAGGGCAGTGGTGGTACAGGGGTGGCGGCTGTACCTGTAGTTGGGGTGGGCACAGAGGTGTCCGCCACTGCCCGGGAGCTTCCATCGGAGGAGGTGTCGCTGTCAGAACTGTCCTCTCCTGTCTCCGTTGTGGTGCTCCCCTCGCCCTCCGTCCCACTGGTGCCCTCACTGTCAGTGGATTTGGCCTCCAGGCCCATGTGGGATGCAGCTCCCTCCGTCACTGGTGCCTCTGCTCCTCCACCAGATGATGCTAATGCTCACAAGGACAGGGTGACAAAACAAAAAGGGGGGCGAGAGACAGAGGATACACTTGGTCAATGCCAGCACCACCACTACCGTTGGCGTACACAACACACAGGGAGCTGCCCTATGCACTAGACCATGCACTACCATTTAGAATGATAGTCACCAGCCCATGGGGGGCATGGCATAACGCCATAAGCTGCACACCTGAAACCTACAGGACCCTGCCCAGTAGTAGATGCCCACTAACACCATTGGGTGTGGAGTGCTTCAGAGCCCACCCAACAAGGGACCTACACTGCCATGTCCACCCTGGCCTAGGGGCACCCACAGTCCACATCCCCCACCCAGATAAAACCTTAACGCGCGCCAAATCATGAATCTGAATTTGTACTCACCCCCTTGTGGCTGCTGTGATGCCCTCAAGCGCCCATTTAACTTTGGATACGTCACCTCCAGGAAGCAAAACATCAGGGGGGGTCAGGGTACGATGGGCACCCCTTCCTCGTTGGGAGGCCAGGCCCAGCTGGGACTCCGCTGTCTTCCTTGCCCAGCCGGCAGGTCCTTCCACCATTTGGACAGTGGGTGCTCCGCCTGTCAAAGACTGCCAGGGTCCATACCTCCTTGGTTATGGCACGCCAAATACCCTTTTTCTGATGGGTGCTGACCTGCTGGAAATATACAGTAGAAAAGGGATTAGTAATACTGTCCGGACCGTCACACTCATGGCCCACCATATCCCTCCCATCCACTAACGCACATACATTGACCACCATACATGCAGCACTCAGCCCCCCCCCCACACGGGTCTTACACACACAGCAATCCATACATTCATCGCACATGCATCATGCTCACAGTGTACTCACCTGTTTGTCTGGAGGACCATAGAGTAAAGTGTACAAGGGTACTACCCCATCCACAAGTCTCTCCAACTCCTCCGCAGTGAAGGCAGGGGACCTTTCCCCAGGCACATGAGCCACTGTTTCTTCCAGACACAGGTCACAGCAGCACTTGCAGTGTTGGTCCTATCCTGTTGAAGACCAGGTAGCAAGTGAGTGAATAGATAGAAAATGGTGGTCACGTCACCACCGGCGTACATCGCCATTGGCTCCTGGAACCCATAGGGACCAATGATAACCAATGAGAAGATGTGCGGCGGTCGACCACCTACAGCAACGGCGCACAATGCCAGTGGAATTACCTCATTTCCACTTGTCCCTCCTCACAGGTCAGGCAGCTGCCATTTCAGGGGGCACAGGTGATGGAACCTTACTGCATCACAGCAGGCATTGGCACATCAACTGACTCTTGGATTCACACACTGGTTCTGTAAATGAAGAGATGCATCATTATTGCAATAGATGTGTGAATATGGTCCTCTGCTCACCATTTTCCTCCCAAGGCTTTGACCGCTGAGGATGAATATGAGATGGAGACATCCTCCCGTGTACAGACCCCTGGTGGACCTTGCGACAATGGAGAACAGACACAATATCCTAACCTACAGACTTGATCGGGCCACGATCCAAGAACTGTGTGCCCAATTCAAGCTAGACCTGATGTCAGCTATCCGCCAGCCCGCAGGTATCCCCCCTCTAGTGCAGGTCCTGTCAGTGCTCCATTTCCTGGCAAGTGGTTCCTTCCAAACAACAGTGGCCATGGTTTCAGGGATGTCTCAGCCAATGTTCTCAAACGTGTTGACCAGAGTGTTGTCTGCCCTGCTGAAAACACATGTGCAGCTACATCGTATTCCCCCAGGTGCAGGATTTGGCCACAGTGAAAGCTGACTTCTATGCCCTGGGACATATCCTCCACATCATTGGTTCCATTGATGGTACACATGTAGCATTTGTCCCTCCACCCCCCGGAGAAATGAAGAGGTGTTCAGGAATAGAAAAAGCTATCACTCTATGAATGTGCAGATGGTGTGTTTGGCTGACCAGTACATCTCCCATGTGAATGCCAAGTATCCTGGCTCTGTGCATTACGCCTTTATTTTGAGGAATAGCAGCATCCCATATGTGATGTCTCAACTCCAGAGGCACCGGGTGTGGCTAATAGGTGAGCTCAAGGTTCCCACCCAGTATATGTTGGTATCTGGGTATGGGGTTGTCCCTAAGGGTTAGTGTGTGTCTAATAGTTGTCCCTCGATTTTTGCAGGTGACTCTGGTTACCCCAACCTCTCATGGCTACTGACCCCAGTGAGGAATGCCAGGATAAGGGCGGAGGAACATTACAATGAGGCACATGGGCGAACAAGGAGGATTATTGAGAGAACCTTCGGCCTCCTGAAGGCCAGGTTCTGGTGCCTCCATCCGACAAGTGGATCCATGTACTACTCACCCAAGAAGGTGTGCCAGATCATCGTTGCATGTTGCATGCTGCACAACCTGGCATTGAGACGCCAGGTGCCTCTTATGCAGGAGGATGAGCCTGGAGATGGCATTGTGGCAGCGGTGGAGCCTGCCAACAGTGAGGAAGAGGAGACAGAGGAAGAAGATGTGGACAACACAAGTAATATCATACAGCAGTACTTCCAGTGACACACAGGTAAGACATTGTAACTTCACTTTACTTTTCAGTTTTCTGTTGGACATTGTAAATGCAGCATGATTTCCCTATGTATAAGGTCACTTACTGTACCCCTTGGTATCTCTATTTTCAGATCTCTGTGGCCCACTCGGGCTCCTGGTATGTTTACTGTTGCCCAGTACTGGTCATACCAATGTCTAAATTACTGTACATATGAGCTGCAATGTTTTCAGGATGTTGTACTAATACATATTTCAATCAATTGACAGACTCCAGATTTGTATTTGTTCCAAGGGTGTTTATTTAAGTGCTGATAAGAAGAGGGGGATGTGCAACGGCAGGGGTGATGGTAGAGGAATGTCCAGTTAGAGTCCAGTCTCTTGGTATCACAGGTTCATTCTCCAATGGGGCATAGGAAGGGGAGTAATGGCAGTTCAAGGTGGACTGGGTGACAGAGTGGGACACACGGGTGACAATCAGGAGAGTCTAATTTCCTGGTGGGGGTCTTGGCAATGTTCTTTGGCTTCTGCCTGGATCGCAGCGACCGTTTGTGGAGTGGTTCTCCTTCTGCAGGGGGTGGGGTGCTGGTGGCCTTTTTCTTTCTGTGGCGGGACCTGTTGTTCACTAGCGCCGGCGGAGGTGGAGGGCTGTTCATCGGTGTGGCTAATGTCAGGGGCCCGTTGGTGTGCCACTGCCTCCCTCATGAGGGTGGCCATGTCAGCCAGCACCCCTGCAATGGTGACCAGGATGATGTAGATGTGTTTGAGGTCCTCCCTGATCCCCAGGTAATGTCCCTCCTGCAGCCACTGTGTCTCCTGCAACTTGGCCAGTATCTGGCCCATGGTCTCCTGGGAATGTTGCTATGCTCCCAGGATCCTGCAAGTGCCTCGTGGAGAGTGGGTTCCCTGGGCCTGTCCTCCCCCTGTCGCACAGTAGTCCTCCCAGTTTCCCTGTTGTCCTGTGCCTCTGTCCCCTGAACCGTGTGCCCACTGCCACTAACCCCAGGTCTCTGATTGTCTTGGGTTTGTGGGGTTGCCTGGGGTCCTTATAATGGTGGAAACACTGCTGATTGACGTGTCCTGGGGACAGTGGCATGGGCCCGCTGGGTGGGTGCTGTGCTGGTGTTTCCTGAGGGGGAGGCCCTGTGGTGGGTTGGGACTGTGGCAGGGTAACCGACTGTTCAGAGGTCCTTGATGGGCCTGATTGGTCATCGTGATCCAGGCATGCTGTCATCACTGTGGGCCTCTTCTGGGGGGGATTGGATGTTGCTAGCAACTCATCTACGGTGACGTTGAGTTGGGGTCCTGTGGGGATGCAAATACAGTGTTATTGTATCTGTGTGTGCCATCTTGTGCATGGGTGTGTTTCCATGTATGGTTGTGATTGCCCTGTCAGCTTTGCCTTGTGTGAGTGGTGTTTTGTGGTCTAGGTGTTTTTCTCTACTGGGCATGCTGTGGTGATGGGTATCCATGCAGGTCTGTGATGGGGGTCCATGGATTGGTGTGGCATGCAGGGCTTGGTATTGGGATGGGCAGATTGTAATAGTTGGGTGTATTTGAGGTGGTGGAGTGATGGAGTGAGGGTAGGGGTAGGAGTTTCTGTTGGCATGCAGGTAGGGTGGGGGATATGATAGTAAAGATTGACTTACCAGAGTCCAGTCCTCCTGCTACTCCTGCAAGGCCCTCAGGATGCATTATTGCCAAGACTTGCTCCTCCCATGTTGTTAGTTGTGGGGGAGGAGGTGGGGGTCCACCGTCAGTCCTCTCTTCAGCTACCTCGTGTCTTGCAACCACAGAACGCACCTTCCCCCGTAGGTCGTTCCACCTCTTCCTGATGTCATGCCTTGTTCTGGGGTGCTGTCCCACGGTGTTGACCCTGTCCACGATTCTCTGCCATAGCGCCATCTTCCTTGCAATGAACGTCTACTGCACCTGTGATCCAAATAGCTGTGGCACTATCCGGATGATTTCCTCCACCATGACCCTTAGCCCCTCCTCTAAAAACCTGGGGTGTCTTTGGGGTGCCATGGATGTGGTCTGAATGGTATGTGTAAGGATGTGTGGGGTGATGTGTTGTGGTGTGTGCTGTGAGGTGCGTGGATGGTGTATGGGTGATGGTGTTCTGTGGCTCAGATTGAGTGGGTGCTCCTGGCTTTCCTCTCTCTCTCTCTGTTGGCAATCTTTTTTTTCATTGAAAGGGTTGTGGGTAATGTGGGTGTGTGTTTCATAGCGGTCTGAGTGTGTGGGTGTGGTGTGTGTGTTAGGTGTGTGTATTTTGAATTGTCCAATGTGGTGTAGTTTTGTTAGTGTGTGTGTATTTTGAGCGCAACGGTGTGTACCGCCAATGGTTTACTGTGGTTGAAAGAACGCTGCGGTGATTCGTGGATCGTGATACTTTGGGCATATTCCTGTTGGCGTAACGGTGTGTGTTTTGGTACCGCCAGTTTATCACTGACGTTTGGTTTGGTGGACTTGTGTGGGTGTCTGTAGAGTGGCGGATTTCTCTGTGTGGGTCATAATACCCATAGTGGTATACCGCTGCGGTCACGGTATGTTGGCAGCCGTCAGCACGGCGGTAGGCGGCATTTGCCGCCTGGGTTGTAATGAGGGCCATAGTGTCATGCACAACCTACTTGTCTTGACTATGGACGGTATGCAGCCTTATCTAATGCATGTAATGAATTTGAGGCACGTTTCGTTCTTACTTGTTTGAGTCTAGATACCTTCCACCAATTGGTAACTTTCTCTACTATGAATGATTGGAGTGTGGCATTGTAATCTTGCCCTTGTGACTTGGTCTCAACACAAAGTACAATACAAGTGGTGTTATTTTGGAAATTCTATGATATGCTGAGGAAGCAATATATAACTCCTCTTTTAAGTAAGATCTCTTCACATACGTCGATGTCGCCCTGTCTATTTATATCTCCAGTCGCTTCCGACAAGTTGAATATTATGACCAATTTTCCACGAAAAAACTTCTTCACTGAGTCATCACGGCCAACTCATCGAGGTTATGGAACCTTGATACACATTTTAGAGATATGTACTATTCACACCAATTCTAAGTGAATTTTATCCTAGTATTGAGCATTTTGTGCAAAACGTGATTAGCTGCTGTCTTTATCCTAATGAGACTGAGAATATTTTAGTTTGATAAATGATTTTCTTTTTTATGCAAGTGTTGTATGTATTATGCTCTCATGATCTCTTTTGATTGAATAAAGAATTCTGATGATGGTTGTGTAGCACAGGGAATAACAGCACCACAATTCCCAGCAAACACTGCTGTACTATTACAAAAACTAGAACACTGTACCACATTCAAAATTACCTTGTTCCGCAAATCCCTAGTGAACGGTACTTAGCTGAGAGAAGGACAACTGTACAGTGTGTGTGATACAGGAAGTGAAATGGCACGAACTCATAGGAGGATCCCTTACTCTCGCGTCAAGCAACAGTCCACTGTGTACCTGCCAAAATTGAATTTCTTGGGAATTCACACATGAAGTGCACACACCTGTGGGAATTACCTCGAACAACTGCATGTAGTACAGGGAGTCACATGACTGCTAATGCCAAGAGGCTCTGTCAACCCAATCCAATGACCTAGTACACTCTGCACATGTCCAAATATCCCTGCTGGTATACTTGCAATGGAAGTCTACTCACATCAGAGGATTAAAAATGTAAACTGTGAGTTGTGTTTTGAGTAACTGCACTGTAAATCTCAAGAGGGCCATGCCAAGCAACCTCAAACCCCAGGCAGTGACCATATGACATTATGCCACTGGCTGTGAACTCACTTATGAAGTTAACACACCTGGGAGGGACAAGGATACAGGTCACGGTACACCCTGTGATGAGGCAATGCACCCTGTGATGTGGCAACACACCCAGATCCACCTTGAGCAGCTCTGCCAAGATGAAATAGTGTGGACAGGAAGGACAGCTCAACATGTTTGGAAATAACATCTAAGACAGATCTAACACTGCAAGATGTGTCATCTGAAAGGCATTTGTAGCAGGCAAATCCACAATGCTCTGCCCACAGGATGACAACTACCACATATAATCCAAGGTTCTGCCACTGCCTGCATAACAGACAACTAGGTCTCAAGATGACCCAAACAACATCCTGCCCAACTATTGTTTTGCCTGCATTTCTGGCAAGATATGAGCCTATGACCATCCCTCCAATAGCCAAAAAATCCAAACAGTCTGAAGCTAGTTTACTGAAATGGAATTGGTGAGTAACTCCAATGTCAGGGCAATACAAATGATAATATGTGTACCTATCACATAAGGCAAATCAACAAGCCCAATGTGAACATAGACTAGCCCAATGTCACTGTCAACTATTGGGGGTATATGTCACAATACAACCTGTACCATTGTATCTCTCACAACAAGAAATCGAGCAGCCACTCCAAATACCCAATCCACTGATGAGACTGCCACTACCCCATGGATGAAGCCCTCACCGAGGATGCCACTCCTGGACCATCGGACATTGAGGATGGCTCTGGCCCATCCGGGCATCCTGGCCAGACAACACCAGCGAGCTCCAGCCTGACCACGTCAACTCTTCCCAGCCCCGTAGCATCTACATCTCAAGGAGCCAATCAGCCCCAAGCCTGTGTCCCAAGGACAGTCCGAAACATCTTGTGCCCCCCAAGTCCAGGTTCCTGAGTCACAGCCAGCCAACTCCAACATGAAGGACCTGGAACCAGTAGAAGGGGGCAGGCTGCACCAAGGGCACATGCACATGGGGATAGGTTGCATGGAAGGGATGATATGGCCCAGCAGCAAGAGGCTGCTGGTGATGCCCCTGGCCAGGACACTATCAGCCAGGTCTTGGGAGCCTACCAACAATCCCAAGGTGTGATGGGCCAGGTACTAACCAAACTCAGGGAAATCAAGGAGCTGCAGAGGGTCCTCCTTCGGGAAATGCATGAACAGTGGGAGGCCCACAACACCAACATGGCCTCCCTAACAGGGGTGCTGAGGGACATCAATACTACCATGAGCAGGGATCGACAAAAACACTCCATCCCCTCCTTTGGCACATCTACACCAGGCCTTTCATTGGTGCCAGACACTGGAAGGGAGGCCCTTCCTGGTGAAACACCTGCCTCAGAAACCTCTGCCTGTGTATGTACTGAACCCCCACATGCAGGGGCATCCACCCAAGACTCCAGGAGCTGTGGATTGGAGGACACCAATTACTGCCAGAAAGTGGCCACTTCCTTTGTGTGCCATAGATTCATTCTGTTTACTGTTCCCTAACCACTTTCCATTTTCCATGGTAAGAGGACACTGGTCTTTGGACCTCAAATGTTTTGGCCTCTACTCTATTGCTTACATCCACCATGACTGATCCCTTCACCTTACTTCTTGTTTTTCAGTACCACTATTATTTTATGAATATATGTAAATAAATATCACCAAAACATTGTCTACTACCTCTTCTTTCAACTTTCTGAAATGTAGAATTGTAATCACATGTGAAGCACCTGAGTAAGACATAAGAAGGTAATGGAAGGAGATGTCTCAGGTAGTGTCATGCTGAGGATGACTAGCAACACAATGTCACAAGTGTCTGGTCACACCAAATATTGTATTGCACTGTACTGCCCATAACCTGTTAAAATGTCTGGACAGTCATGCCAAGAATGTCTGAGCCATATTGAGTAATGGCAGATATCCCGAATGTATCCCCCCACACCACACATGAAAGGGCTTTGTCAGACCTTATCCCATACATTAGGCTAACAGGGTAGTGGACTGTTCTCACCAGCTCGAACCTTATCACATACTAAAACCAGGTCTGCCAACTTAACATACACCATGGCACAAAGAGGGCAGTATAACATTCCCTGACCCTAGGTCATTCCCATTACAATGAGCAAGCATCAGGTGGAATGTTACAAACCTGTGTCAGTGTTGTGGCACAGGCACATTGGCCTGCAATGAGGAAACACCTTGACAGCCTCAAAATGATCTTACAGGAACAATGTCAACACAGTGTGAAGATAGAATGCATGGATTGCACTGGTTGACATGTTGCAAGGCCACGTGATCACACACATAAGACCATTGGACCAATACACCACAGCAAACAAGTGTACTGTGTATTTCAGATTCCCATCCATCCTCTCTCCAGGCTGCTTGGGCTCATACACTCCTAATCTGTGACCAACATTACCTGGATAAATCCATGTCCACTTCAAATGTCACACCAGCAACAGCTGCCTGCCAATGACAAAACTTTGATATGCCCACATAAGGATGGCATGATGAAGAAACCTGAAAGAATGATTAAAATACAAAATGTTCAGCGGGTAAAGGCACATATAAGACCCAATTATCATTTCAAACTTCAGTTAATCCACTGAGCTAAACAAAGCAGATCACCGAGATAGTCACATTTAAAGTCTGACTTAGCTGGCAAACATTGCCTGTATAATGCATAGCATGAGATGCCCTGTCTCTTGGTAAAAAAGATACCCTACTCAACACATCCTTACCCCTAGAGTTCCCCATACAGTCACAGTAATCACATAACATCACATACTTAAATTCAAGTGCAGTAGTGATTGATGAGATCTGCCCGCATGTTTCCACCCTCATCCTCATCATTGTCACCTCACTTGGCATTTCAGGAAGCTCACTCAGTGGCACTGCTAGCTCCCTTCATCTGGAATATATGGGATAATTCTCCTCAGGGCAATGTAGTGGAGCATTCAGCAGGCCACAATGATCTTACACACTTTTCGGGGTGAGTAGAGGAGGGCTCTACCAGTCTTGTCCATACTATGAAATCTGTCTTTCAGGAAACTAAAAGCCCTCTCCATGTGACGCCGTGTCCTTCCATGAGCCACATTAATGCGGACTTCTCCTGGCATAGTTGGGTTCCTCTCCGGTGTCAACAATCATGGATGGTTTGGGTATGCTGAGCCACCTGCAAGGGAAAGCGACATATCTGGAACCATTAGTCCCAAGCATCGTCTCTCTAGCCGCAGACATAGCATACAAACAACAGGACAAATGTGACTTACCAACCAGCCAGGCCCTCTCAGGGTACAGTCATGTCATCAGCTGTGGAATGGTGCTGTTCCGCATGATGAAGGCATCATTGACTTAACTTTGATAACAGGCATAGACCTGGGAAATGTAGAGGTCCGCCAAATAAACAACTTGGACCTTGATGGAATGGAAGTTCTTCCTTTTCAGATTGACTTGTTCATTGCCATGCAGTGGAACCAAGGCTACATGTGTACCATCAATGGCTCACATCACATGTGAGATGGGTGCCAAACTATAGAAGTCAGCCTTCACATGGGCAAAATCCTCACTTTGAGGAAACTGGAAGTAGCTGTCCAGGATTTTGAACATTGCTGGGAGTACATCCTTCAAGATCATACTGAACATAGGCTGGGACATCCCAGCAGATAGGGCCCACTGTATTTTGAAGGACCCTGTGGCCAGTAAATGCAACACTGCCATGACTTGAGTGATAGGTGATATGCTGTTTGGATGACTAATGGCAGGCATCATATCTGGTTCCAAATGATGACAAAGAGCCACAATTGTCTGCCTTTCCAGGGAGTATATCTGAACAACGTGTCTGTCATCCATTGCCTGAAGATAGATCTGCCAGTGGATGGTACACAGCAAGTTGTTTGATCTTTTCCCTACCAGGGTAACTATGTAGGACAAAAGGAGAGTATAGCCATCATTCATAGTGTCCCTTGCAAGATACATAGGCGGTCATTATGAGCATGGCAGGAAACACCGCTGACCGCCGTGGCGAGGGTGAACAGAAGACCGCCATTGGGGGTGAACAGAAACCTGCCATATAATGAACCAAAAACGAGATTCTGTCAAAAAGCACCAGTCCACCAGTTTCCGCCAGGACCCTGTCGGCAGAAATGCTGGACCTCCCACCCCACCACAGCCGAGCATACCCACATCCCGCCCTCCAATTATTGATGCCCAAATCACCTTAGCGGTCAGTGGAAGCCAAACAACCATTGGCGGTGCAGACCGCCACCGGCGGCAAGTGGACCCAACAGTAAGAAGTGCACACATTGGATAAGTTTTAAACCCACACACCTGACACACATCCACAACACCATAAAAACACTCACAGACACACCCCACAATCCTTTGCAATGAAAGAAGGCCAACAAAGACAGAGAACACGAGAAGCAGACACTGAGGTGGTCATTACAACCCTGGCGGACGGTGTTAAAGATGCGGTAATACCGCAAACAGTCAGACGGACAAAAAAAGGGAATTATGACCCTGGCGGAAACCGCCAACAAAGACAGCCACTTTAACACTTCGCCCGCCACGGCGGTACAGACAAGCAGCGCGGCGGTCACCGCCAACAGACAGGCGGAAGACAATGTACCGCCCACAGTATCACAACAGGCCAATCCGCCGCCTTTTCCGGGGCGGATTCACCGTGGATAAAAACACGGCAGAAACAGCTATTGCTATGGGAAAACGCTCACCTTCTACACATCCCACGAGGAACGACGACTCCATGGACCCGGAACTCCAAATACTACCTGCCCTTGTCTTTCTGCTCCTTCACGACCAACAGCGATGTAGGCGCAGAAGATACCGGTGAGTACAGCACCTACGACACGGGGGAGGGGGGAGGCAAAAGTTAGGGGGACACCCACCAAACACCCCCACCCTCGCATATTACAACATACACACCAATGCAGTCACAAAAATCACAGTAACAACCCACAATTCCCCCGGAAGAATGCAAAGACAATGCGAATTTCGGTCAAACTTTGTAATATGCCAATATACATGTCATACAAAAATATACAAATATATGTATTATAAAATCACTCTTATTTACATATATACAATCCGAGAAGTAGTACAGATATGTACACAACAATGTCCGTGCACAAACAGTCCAAAAATGCATGGGTGAGGCCCACAATAGATACCTGACCAAAATCGGAGAGAACACTGCCAGGGCATCAGACAGAAACACTACAGGCACCTCAGGGGGAAGGGAAGGGGGGCACCTCAGCCACATGAATGCAAAGCCAGATCCACGACGGGGCTCCATGCCCATTGATGTATCCTGGGGAGTGCAAAGCCACAGTCTCTCAAGTCTCTACAGTGGGTGGGTAGGCAACTTTTCAATCCTGGGGAGTGCAAAGCCACAGTCTCTCAAGTCTCTACAGTGGGTGGGTTGCCCACTGTCACATTCTGGGGAGTGCAAAGCCACAGTCTCTCAAGTTGTACTGGGGGGTGACTGGTGCCCAGACTGGATGAGTCTCCCCGTGAAAGGTAGTGTCCTGTCACTGTCCCAGCTGCACATGGGATAAGGATGTCTGATGTGGTGGGCCATTCATTCCTACCTGGTGCATTGCCCTGTTCAGCGGTGCTATGACATGGCGGTCTTTGCCCTCTTCAGCGGTGCTATGACATGGCAGTCTTTGCCCTGTTCAGCGGTGTTATGACATGGCGGTCTTTGCCCTGTTCAGCGGTGCTTTGACATGGCGGTCTTTGCCCTCTTCAGCGGTGCTATGACATGGCAGTCTTTGCCCTCTTCAGCGGTGCTATGACATGGCGGTCTTTGCCCTCTTCAGCGGTGCTATGACATGGCGGTCTTTGCCCTCTTCAGCGGTGCTATGACAAGGCGGTCTTTGCCCTCTTCAGCGGTGCTATGACATGGCGGTTCTGGTACAGACATTGGTGTGTGGCATGATGATTTCCACATTGGACATTGGTATGTGGCATGACGATCTCCATACTGGACATTGGTGTGTGGCATGACGATTTCCACACTGGGCATTGGTGTGTGGCATGACATTCCATCATTGCCCAGCGGGGCTGTGGCATCCTGGCTCCGCTTGGGCTGTGACTCCGGCGGTGGTCTCTGGACCAGTGACTATACTTGAGCCCTCCTGGGCTGTGACTCTGGCGGTGCTCTCTGGATGATACTTGTGGCCTCCTGGGCTGTGACTCTGGCGATGCTCTCTGGACCAGTGACGATACTTGAGCCCTCCTGGGCTGTGACTCTGGCGGTGCTCTCTGGACGATACTTGTGCCCTCCTGGGCTGTGACTCTGGCGATGCTCTCTGGACCAGTGACGATACTTGAGCCCTCCTGGGCTGTGACTCTGGCAGTGGTCTCTGGACCAGTGACGATACTTGTGCCCTCCTGGGCTGTGACTCTGGTGGTGCTCTCTGGACCAGTGACGATACTTGTGCCCTCCTGGGCTGTGACTCTGGCGGTGGTCTCTGGACCAGTGACGATACTTGAGCCCTCCTGGGCTGTAACTCTGGCGGTGGTCTCTGGACCAGTGACGATACTTGAGCCCTCCTGGGCTGTGACTCGGGCGGTGGTCTCTGGACCGTGACGATACTTGAGCCCTCCTGGGCTGTGACTCTGGCGGTGGTCTCTGGACCAGTGACGATACTTGAGCCCTCCTGGGCTGTGACTCTGGCGGTGGTCTCTGGACCAGTGACGATACTTGGGCCCTCCTGGGCTGTGACTCTGGCGGTGGTCTCTGGACCAGTGACGATACTTGAGCCCTCCTGGGCTGTGACTCTGGCGGTGGTCTCTGGACCAGTGACGATACTTGAGCCCTCCTGGGCTGTAACTCTGGCGGTGGTCTCTGGACCAGTGACGATACTTGAGCCCTCCTGGGCTGTGACTCTGGCGGTGCTCTCTGGACCAGTGAAGACGGTGCTGGCGGTTGTGTCTGGACCACCGGAAATGATGGCGCACTTCTCCGCCGTGACACTCACAACAGGCTGGGAAGACTTCCTCTGGACCTTCCCCACCTTTTTTGGAGTTACAGCTGACTCACCAATCGCCTTCGATCCCATTTCACTTGTTGTCCCACCAGGAGTCTTGACACGGTCCCGTCGCCTACTCTCCAATTTTGGAGCCTTTACAGGGAGTGGGCTGCCAGTGCCTTGGCTCCGGGTCCTACTGCCTGCCCTGGTGGACGGTGCACTCCAAAAACCTTGAACAGGCACCACTGGTACTGGAGGATTTTTGGCTGATGCGCTACGACGGGACTGATGAATTGGAGGGGAGTGTGGGGGCAAAAAGGTCAATTTGACAGAGGGACAGTTTCTGACGAACACTGGGATGGGTAGCTGGAGGGGGTCTGGGAGTGGAGGAAGAGGAGGTGGTTGTAGGAGGTGTTACTTTAGCTGTTTTGGGTGCAGGTGCAGGTACTAGAGGCTGTCGTGAGGTGGATGGATGTTGGGTGAGTGATTGCTGGCGTTTGGGTACTTTGGGAGGGGGCGTCACAGACACACTGGGAGAGGACACAGGGGACGTGTAAATGGCAGTGGAGGTGGTGAGTGCAGGTGAGCGGCGTGTGGTGCTGGGTGTCCTGGTGCGAGTCCTAGTGCCTGTAGATGTGGTGCATGCAGGTGTGTGTGTAGACGAGACTGGGAGGGAGGAGGGAGAAGAGGAGGAGGGGGACACAGTGGAGACAGTGGATGTTGCTGTGTTTGTATGGGTGTGATGCTTGTGTGAGTGCCTGTGGTTTGTGTGGTGCCTATATTTGCTTGAGCTACTTGTGTGTGTTGACTTATCTGCATGCTGGCCTGTAGGTGTGCTTGGGATGGGCTGGGATACAGGGGATTGGGTCTGGGTGGAGGAAGTTGGAGGGGGGAGGCTGGACACAGGGACAATTGCTGCCATCAGTGCTGAGGCCAGAGTTTGCAGGGTTCGCTGAAGGGCAGCCTGACCAGAATGAATGCCCTCCAGGAATGCATTACCGTGTTGCAACTCCCTTTCTACACCCTGGATGGCATTCCCAATGGTAGACTGCCCAACAGTGAGTGACCTGAGGAGGTCAATGGCCTCCTCACTGAGGGCAGCAGGGGTGACTGGGGCAGGGCCTGAGGTGCCTGGGGCGAAGGTGATGCCCACCCTCCTGGGTGAGCGGGCAGGGGGCGAACGCTGAGGGGCTGCTGGGAGGGCGGTGCTGGTAGGGAGGGGGGGTGGCGGCTGTACCTGTAGAAGTGGGGCGCACAGATGGTGCCGCCACCACAGGGGAGCTCACATCGGCGGACGAGTCTGTGTCACTGGTTGGTGATCTGGTGGCCGACGTGAAGCTCCCCTCGCCCTCCATCCCACTGGTGTATTCAGAGTCTATGGTGTGGCCCTCCATGGCCATGTGGGATGCAGCTCCCTCGTGCTCCGGTGCCACTGTACCTCTGCCTGTTGATGCTGATGTACAAAAGGACAGGGAAAGCAGGAAAAGGGGGGGAGACAGAAGAAAGAGAGTATTAGTGCATGGCATACCGCTACCGTTTGCGGACAAGACAGACGCAGCAGCCCCATGCACAACACCGCGCTCCTGCCCTCTGCACATGCGATTTCATGGATATGGCCTACATGGCAATGTTGGAAATCTGCGCACATGGGTGCCACAGGGGCAACTATACCTCAACTTGCTAATTTTCTGAGGTGGGGTAGAGTGCCACATGGCCTACATTACGGAGGGGCCTTGCCTAACTAACTCGCCCTGGCCTACGGACACCCACAGCCCACCTCCCCCACCCAGACACCTCCACTGCACGCAAAGTCAGCAGAATGAGGTTGTACTCACCCCCTTGTGTCTGCTGTGATGTCCTTAAGCGCCCATCCAACTCCGAGTAGGCCACCGCCAGGATCCGGAACATCAGGGGGGTCATGGTACGACGGGCACCCCTCCCACGTTGGGAGGCCATCCCCAGTGAGCCTCCGCCGTCTTCTTGCTGCAGCGGCGAATGTCCTCCCATCTCTTCCGGCAGTGGGTGCCCCGTCTCTGGTGGGCCCCCAGGGTCCGGACCTCCTTGGCGATGGCATGCCAAATATCCCTCTTCTGGTGGGCGCTGACCTACATGACATGCACAAGGGAAGAGGAACAGTCATTACCAATTGCACCATCAATGTGTGTGGCCCCCTCCATACTCTGACCATGTGGCCCATTTATTCCCATGCTTTACTGTAGTATGACTTCTGCCCCCTTCCCTCTTCCACCCAGCCCTATCCACACAGGCCTAGCCCCTACAATGTGCTCCCTGTGTACTAACCTGTTGGTCTGGAGGACCGTAGACCAGCGTGTACTGGGGGAGGACCCCATCCACAAGTTTCTCCAACTCCTGTGCAGTGAAGGCAGGGGCCCTTTCCCCAGACGCAGCAGCCATCGTCGCTTCCAGACCGAGGTCACAGCAGCACTAGCAGTCTAGGTCCTCTCCTGTCGAAGGTCAGGTATCTAGTGATTGAAGAGATAGAAAATGGTGGTGACGTCCGCGGCGGTGACGTCCGCGGCGGGGCGCATCATCACCGCCGGCGCACCTGTTCATTGGCTCCTGGGACCCATAGGGTCCAATGTTAACCACTGCAGCATTGCGCCAGCGCTGTTACCCCACAATTCCATTGTCCCACTTTAGAGGTCAGGCAGCCGCCATTTCAGGTGCCCACATGGATTCATTTTCAACTGTGTCACACATACTGGGGCCTACACTCAACACACATCCAGGAAGGGTTTATTGTCTGGTGTAGTCTTGTGTGTGACTGTGGGTACATACCTGGAGGAATAGTGACTGTTTCTTCGCTGTTGTCCTTCGTAGGCACCGTCAGCTGGGACATATGAGAAGATGGCGGAATCCGCCGGTGTACCGACCGCTGGTGGACCTGTTGACAATGGAGGAGCGACATTTAATCGTGACCTACAGGTTTGACCGTGCCACAATCCAGGAACTGTGTACCCAGTTGGAGCCAGAGCTGATGTCACCAATCCGCCATCCGACTGGAATCCCCCCTGACATGCAGGTGCTGTCAGTGCTCCATTTCCTTGCAAGTGGGTCATTTCAGACAACAGTGGCCATGGCATCAGGGATGTCCCAGCCTATGTTTTCCAACGTCTTGTCCAGAGTGTTGTCTGCCCTGCTGAAACACGTAAGGAGATACATCATTTTCCCTGAGGTGGAGGATTTGGCTACAGTGAAAGGTGACTTCTATGCCCTTGGACATATCCCCAACATCATAGGTGCCATTGATGGGACCCATGTAGCTCTGGTCCCCCCCGCAGGAGTGAACAGGTGTACAGGAACAGGAAGAGTTATCATTCGATGAATGTCCAGATGGCCTGTTTGGCAGATCAGTACATCTTGCAGGTAAATGCTATGTTCCCTGGCTCTGTGCATGACGCCTACATCCTGCCCAATAGCAGCATCCCTGATATGATGGGGGACTCTGGTTACCCCAACCTTTCCTGGCCATTGACCCCAGTGAGGAATCCCAGGACCAGGGCAGAGGAACGTTACAATGAGGCCCATGGGCGGACTATGAGGGTTATCGAGCGCACCTTCGGCCTTCTTAAGGCCAGGTTCAGGTGCCTCCATATGACAGGTGGATCCCTATTCTACTCACCGAAGAAGGTGTGCGACATCATCATCGCCTGCTCCATGCTCCATAACTTGGCATTGCGACGCCAGGTGCCTTTTCTGCAGGAGGATGATCCAGATGACGGTGTTGTAGCAGCTGTGGAGCCTGTGGAGCCTGTGGACAGTGATGAGGATGAAGCTGAGGAAGACGAAAACGACAACAGGGAGTCAGTCATACAGCAATATTTCCAGTGACACACAGGTGAGAACTTTGTCTTTTTTACCATTACATTGACTTTCACACATCTACCTCTATCCTGTACCTCCATTTCACTCACTATTTGTTAACTGAGTTGTCCCCTTCCATTTCAGTTTCACAAATGTGGTAACCTACGTGTCAACTGTTTGCATCCTTGAAGGGCTTGTGATGTGTGACATAGGTATGTTAGCCTTCCAATGGGTAACCCATTATGAAACTGTAATTGATAATACAGATTTACAATTCATAGACTGACTACATTTTTTTGGGGTGTTTCAAGGGTGTTTATTTAAGTGGAACAAAATTAAGGGGGTTGTAAAATGGTGATAGGTGATGGTGGAGGAATGTCCATGGCAGAGTCCAGTCTATTAGTCTCACAGGTACATTGCACATCTGGTCATTGGAAGTGGAGCTGGGGCAGTTCCGATTTGGGCAGGGTAACAAAGTGGGATAGTGGGAGGACAATCAGGGTGGTCTTATTTCCTGGCAGGGGTCTTGCCATCTTGCTCTGTCCTGTTCCTGAATCTCAGGGACCACTTGCGGGGTGGTTCTCCATCTGCAGGGGGTGGGGTGCTGGTGTGGTGGTCCTGTGGCGGTGCCTCCTGTCCACTAGCGCCGGCGGATGTGGTGGGCAGTTCGTCGTCCTGGTTAGTGTCAGGGGCCCCTTGGAGTGCCACGGTGTCCCTCAAGGTCTTTCGAATGTCCGTCAGCACTCCTACGATGGTGCCCAGGGCGGAGCCGATGGTCCGGAGCTCCTCCCTGAACCCCAAATACTGTTCCTCCTGCAGACTCAGGGTCTCCTGCAACTTGTCCAGGACCGTGGCCATTGTCTCCTGGGAGTGGTGGTATGCTCCCATGATGGAGGAGAGGGCCTCGTTGAGAGTAGGTTCCCTTGGCCTGTCCTCCCTCTGACGCACAGCAGCCCTCCCAGTTCCCCTATGTTCCTGGGCCTCCGTCCCCTGGACCGTGTGCCCACTACCACTGCCCCCAGGTCCCTGTTGTTGTTGGGGTGGTGGGTTAGCCTGGGTCCCTGTAGTGATGGACACACCGCTGATTGACCTGTCCTGGGTTGGGAGGTTTGGGCCCGCTGGGTGGGTGTTGTGCTGGTGTTACCAGAGGGTGGAAGCTCGGTGTTGGGCTGTGGCTGGGCGAGGGGAACCGACTGTCCCGAGGCCCACGATGGTCCGGGCTGGTCATCAAGATCCAGTGGGGCAGAGCTGCTGTCGTCACTGTGGGCCTCTTCTGGGGGTGGAGTGGTGTTGTCTGGACCCTCTGGTGTGGTGACGTTCCTTCGGGTTCCTGCGGGGGTATAAGTACATGATTATTGCATGTGTGTGTTTCATGGTGTGCAATGGTTGGGGGTGCGTGAACCCCAGTGCAGGCATTCCTGTGTGGGGGCTTGTGTGCTGATGGTTGGGGGGTGTTCTGGGTCTGTGCAGTGGGCATGCTTTGGTGATGGGTGTCCATGCTTAGTTGTGTCATGCAGGGCCTGGGGTTGGGATGGGTGGTTGGTGTCATGGGTAGATAGGTGAGGATTTGGGGTGATAGGGGAGGGTGTGATGGTGGGGGGGTGTGATATCATGCAGGTAGGGTTGGGGTTATGATAGTTAAGATTTGACTTACCAGTGTCCGTTCCTCCAACGACTCCTCTGAGGCCCTCAGGATGCAAGATGGACAAGACTTGCTCCTCCCATGTTGTTAGTTGAGGGGGAGGAGGTGGTGGTCCGCCGCCAGTCCGCTGTACCGCGATGTGGTGCCTGGATACTGTTGAACGCACCTTCCCCGTAGGTCGTTCCACCTCTTCCTGATGTCCTCCCCATTTCTTGGGTGCTGTCCCACAGTGTTGACCCTGTCAACTATTCTTTGCCATAGCTCCATCTTCCTGGCTATTGATGTGTGCTGTACCTGTGAGCCAAATAGCTGTGGCTCTACCCGGATGATTTCCTCCACCATGACCCTGAGCTCCTCCTCGGAGAAGCGGGGGTGTCTTTGGCGTGACATGGGGTGGTGTGTGTGATGTGTGGGGTGGTGTATGTGTTGATGAGTGTGGTGAGTGTAGTGGTATGTGGTGTTTTGTGCTTGGATGTTGCGTGGGTGATGGTGTTGTGTGCCTCTGTGTGACGGGGTTGTCTGTTCTGTGCTATCTCTCTGGCCTTCGTTCGTGAATTGTGGTCGTAGGGGTTTGTGGGTGATGTGGGTG
This sequence comes from Pleurodeles waltl, assembly GCF_031143425.1. Classification (NCBI taxonomy): domain Eukaryota; kingdom Metazoa; phylum Chordata; class Amphibia; order Caudata; family Salamandridae; genus Pleurodeles; species Pleurodeles waltl. The sequence goes on along the minus strand of NC_090445.1, from coordinate 556,330,323 downwards.
TGTGTTTTATATTGTGTTGGGGGTGTGGGAGTGGTGTGTGTATGTGTATCAGGTGTGTGTATTTTGAATTGTCCAATTTGGCGGTGTTTTGGAGATGTGTGTGTATTTTGAGCTCAGCGGTGTGTACCGCCAATGGAATACCGCGGTTGAAAGACCGCCGCATGGATTCGTGGGTCGTAATAGCATGGGCGTGTTTCTGTTGGCATGGAGGTGGAGGATTTGTTTCCGCATGTTTATCGCTGACCTTTGGTGTGGCGGTATTGTGTGGGTGTCTGAATTTCGGCAGATTCCGTGATGTGTGTCATAATAGCTGTGGCGGTCTACCGCAGCCGCGGCGGTGTATTGGCGGTCTTCTGCACGGTGGTAAGCACCTTATACCTCCAATGTCGTAATGACCCCCTGAATGCCACAATACACAAGACTCACACTGAACCACAGAAGAGCACCCTCACTGCTATTCCACTCCGACACCATTCACCACACTCACCATGTCACCCCCCAAACATCCACGCTTCTCAGAAAGGGAGCTAACCCAAACCCCCTCCACCTTCCGAACACAAATCCAAGGCCCACCCCTGTCGTGAATCCCCACCCCCACCCTGCCCCTGTTCCCTGAGGTGCCTGGAGGCCCCATTGTTGCCCCTATCAGTTGGAGTACCGTAGCACTTGTGGGAGTCAGGTTATGGCCATTGTAGCCCAGGGGACTCATGTCACTATGAACTGGCCATTGGCCTTACTTGACAATTGTTTGCTCAGTGAGCTGCATTGAAAGTTTATATGTGGCCTGTGTTTTGGCGGCACACTCTTGATCCCTGGTCTCTTGTTTAATTGTTTGTGGGTGTGGGGCATTTGTATGTGCTATGGTCAGGTTGGATTTGTCTGGTGCTGGGTAAGTATCTCTTACTGTGGGGAGTATAACTTGTGCTGCTGTGAAGGGTTGTGGGAGCATTTGCTGGGTATGTAACTGTGACCATTCTTCCCTTGTTTTGTAGGTTGCGGTACTTACCATCATCGTCTTCGTCGGCGGTCTCGGTCATGGAGGTATATGGCAAGGAGCAGGGCTGGCATGATCTGCAGCTCTCTATTCATGTCTGCTTTGGCGTGTTGTGTGAGCCTCCAGGGAGTGTTTCCTTTTATTTGGTTCGTTTCCACCTGGCTTTGCGTTGTGGTGGTTCCCGCCCCAGAACTGACAGCGGTCTAGTGGTTCATTATTTAATGGGCGGGTTGGACCTTTCTGTCGGCCTGTGGGTGGCCTCTGCCATCGTTGTCGGCACTACTCTACTGGCAGTGGGTGGTTTTCAGGATGCCTGTGTTTCCGTTGGTTCATTATTTGGCGTTCTGGACCGCTCCTCTGTTGGCGGTTTTTACCGCCGGCGAAGCAGTGTTTTCCGCTTTGTTTATAATGACCGCCATAATGCATGTCATAGGCAAACAGTGACATGGCATATGAATAGCAGAGGACATGATACACAGTACACATCACTACTTCCAACTACACAAAAGTATCACATTTTCCCCTTGCATTTCCACAAATGTGTACACATCATCTATCAGGACAGCAACAGCATGAGACTTGTCACTCAGCTTGTGAGTTAATGCCCCAAAACCTACATTGCTCTGGGGGGAGTATCTGGGGGCCTATGCCCCTAATCATGTTGTCACATGTGCTTGGCTTTATACCAAAATGATGCCAAATTCCTTTGACCTACATGGCAGGACGAAGCTAACACTCATAATTTACCAGAACAACATTTTCGGATTTGTGATGCATTTACAACAGTTAAAAACGGCATAGTATGCCTCTAAAATGGTGGTTGCTTGACCTATTCCATAGGACATTAGGGATCCGCCCGCAACCGCTAATTGAAGTCGTCATGGCGGTAGGCGGATGCTACCACAGCCGCCACAGCCATAGGTTAACAGTGTTGCCAGTGGTGGAATTGGGCCAATGGCTGTGTCCACCGGCAGTAACAGTCACGAATGTGGCGGACGTGACCTCCATGTTCTGCATAGTCTCTCACTTGACGCCTGTCACTGGTACCAGCAAGATCTCCACTACCTGGGCTGCTGTGTACCGCCTCTGGGAGCAATCATGCCACATCCAACAGGTGATAGGGCTCCTGCCTTTTCCCCAGAGGAGCTGGAGAAGCGTGTGGAGGAGTGCCTCCCTCTGTATAAACAGCTATATGGTGCACCAGAAGAGCAGGTAAGTACCCTATGTACACAGTTTCTATGTACTTTGACACATCTTACCAATAGACAGGCCTAGAGTTTAGCCCAGTTTGTCAGATTGTGTAGTCAAAGCCCTGAAGGTGCTGTCAATGTTCATCAATGGGTGAGTAAATGGGCATATTTCTGTGTCAAGCGAGTTCTAAAACATTGTAGTGAGTGTGTATTGAGTGTTCCTTGACCCAGCTTGTGTTGGATGCACATTACTAGGTGAGGTGTCATAACAGTCATCCCCAGGCATCTCTTACTAAAACATGTTATCAATGTGTGATCACATGTGATTGTATTACAGCAGGAGCGGAGAATGCATGTTGTGTGTGTAGGTTAATTGTAAGTTGAGCACTGTGTATGTTAGCACAATGATCTCAAACCACATCTGGCCTTGTTAGATTATTGTTCAGAAGCCAGTTCATAACTTACTATGGCCCTCAGCTCAGCACATAGGCATCCATTGCCAATTGGCTATGTGATGTACTGTTATGCATGTAAGTATCGGATATGGTGTTTCATGTAGGTCTTAATGCTCAGTCTGCAGAGAGCTGGGCCTGTCTAATGTTTCTCACAGTATATGTTGTAATCTGGGTTGGTATCAAATCCCTTTTGCTTTCAAGTGTGACACTGTGCCCACACTCTCTATTCCTATACAGCATGGTCAGACACCAAATTATGCCTCAGTGCCAGTTTGCAGCTTATTGAGCCTCTGTCCACTGATTAGAACGGAAATGGTATTAGGGGCAGGCTGGTGATCTGTGACGGATGTGCTGTTATCATGTTTGTCAATGTGTGTTACATAGCATAGACAATTCCTTTGATTTCACAGCCCTGTTGTCACCTTCATCCAGGTCACACGTATCCTGTGCAGGGTCATTGCATAAGTGGGAACAGAGTGTTGCTTACTGATGAGCCATGATATGTGACTCTGTTGTTTGGCACATAGGAGGCCATGTACAATGCATTCCCATGTCTTTCCAGAGGTACCCTAGGTTAAGTGAACACACATGTGCAAAAGTGTGTTTTGTATTGTTGATGAGGAACAGAGACCCCCACCCCCTGAAGTGTCATGTGCCTGCATCTGTATCTGCACATGGCTTAACATGGACAGGCTTGACTCTCTGTGTGCCCACAATGCCACTCCCTTCATTGTGAGCCAAGGGCGATTGTGGAGTTTGTAGGGTGGCTGTGGCCTGTTGCGACTGTATGGTGTAGTTGATAATCTGGGATAGTGGATGTTTATGCATTTCTGGCTGAGGGGTTTGCCTGTCAGTAGCCACTTGGTGATGTGTCTCATTGTATTTCTGATCTCTGTTAGGTTGCTAGCTCATGTCCCACATAAGTCACAGTTGACCTACCTAGTCATTGCAGGCCCTGAGCTGGTTGGTTACAATGGCATCCAATTGTTGGCTAATAGTTCACTTGGGTCTGCTGCATGTGGCACAGGTTTGAGGATGGAGTGCTAACCTAGTTGTGGTATGGTTAGTGTGGTTCCTAGACTTCATCCATGCAAGTGTAGTTGTCTGAGATCCTGATTTTCTCACGTGTCACTTGTGTAATTCAAATGGCATGCATGGTTAAGTAATGGCACATGATTGTGCCACTTAAATGGCACTTTGTGTGGGGGGTTCTTGACATAATGGCATGCTTTGTCTCTCCAAGTTGTGATTGAAGTGTTTTCATGTCCACGTTGTGACACTATTTCTCTTTCTTTTGGCAGCATCAGCACAGGCAGGTAAAGGAGATGGGGCATTGCCGAGTGGGGAAGCATCTGGCCATGGGACCTTGGGTCATGATACAACTGACACAGAGGGACCCAGTGGCCTGGATGGCGAGGAGGAGTGCCACAGGGAACCCCTAGCACCATATTTGTCTGCCACCCTGTTCTATTACTGCCATCCCTGTTGCTCTCCACCCAGTTGGCTGTGCCTGCTCATCCAAAATGATGGGCATCTCTTTTGCCACAGGAACCTCCACCCCAGCCCTTGCTACCCCAGCTTCCCTAGTGAGAAGGCTATTGACCTCCTGAGTACCATCTCTGTGGGTCAGTCCACTGTCATGAATGCCAAATAGGAACTGGCGGCCCAACTCCAGCAGACAAATGCATTTCTGGAGGGTATTTATGGTGCAATGGCTGGCCTACAGAGATCTTTTCAGGCTCTGGCCTCCACACTGACCACAGCCAGTCACCACTTATCTTCCATTCCCCTCCCTCTTCCCAGTCAAAATCCCCCCTTCCCTGACCTACCCAAAGCACGCAGACAGATTCCCATGCATCTACCTCAACAGAAATATGGAGTGCTCACAAACACAAGCACCACAAGACACACCAACACACACAAGCAACATACACCCGCAGACACAGCAACAGTCACTACTTTTCTTGACACCCACCCTACCTAGCATCACACACATAACATCTGGCATACGTACAGACACCACCACAACAGTCACCGACACAGCTACCACACCCATCCTACTTGCAGACACCACCCCAGCAGACTCTCAGAAATCCACCCCATCACCACATCCACAGACACCTCAACTACAGACACACCTACATGCACCACATCCAGCATACCTGCAGTCACTGCCCCACAAGATAATGGCATCTCCAGGACCTGCACCCCCTCAGTCCAAGAAACATAAATGTCCTCACTCACCCACCCAACGGATACTGACCCCACAGCATAACTCCCACAAGCAAGCACCCAATACATCCACTACTACACATGAGACAACCACTCCCTCAATCCTGATTCCCTTATGACGACCATGCCTGTGTGTCCAGAAAATGTTCCTTTGTGAGCTAGAACTTACCCCAACTCCCCATACCACACCCAAAAGGTCTGCATCCCTCCCAAAGGCCATCCCTTCAACTTCCTAGGCCTCCTCTGCCCCCCTGCAAAGACTCATACCTCTCCCCCATCCCTCCCAAAAAGGAGCCCCCTCCAAAGCTTAAACCCTCCTCCAAAACATGATCACATCCTCCACCCCACCCTCAGATAATCCCTTTGGGGCCTCCCTGCCCCCTTGATGCCCCTTCACATGGGTGTTACCTGGCAGTTAGTAGTCAAGTGTGGGAACAATACAGTGTCGTTATTTGGAGAACATATGACTGGCCTATGGCTTTGGACTTATAGCCCTCTTGTTTCCTTCCTAGCTTTCTGTTGTTCCTGAGTGACTTTGGTTGTGTGCCCGCTTGCTGCTCCATATGGTGTTGTTTACAGTGTGTCAGTTTGTGTGCTGGTGTCCCTTAAGAGAAGGAAATCTGTTGTGCGATTGGTATGTGTGTGTGTAGATGCAATGTGGGCATGTATGGTGTTGGACTTTTCCACCTGATATGGCTATTGTATACATGTGAGGTTATTTTTTATTTCAGGCATGGACTGTGTTCAGTTGTGCTAGGTTGCTTTGCATTTGAGCATGCATGTGTCAATTTAGGTGTGTGTCTCTTGCAGCTAGTTCATGTAAAGGTATGTCCCATGATGTAGGAATTGTATGTGCTTTGTAGACTGCCCTTCCCCATTGTGTAGCTGTGTATGACAATTGGATTTGGTATTGTTTGTACCTGAGATCCTTGTAGGGCCATTTTCTGTGTGGATGTTGTTTGAGGGCCCTGTTCAATGTGATATGTGTCCCAATGAAGCCTCCTTCCATGTATGCTCCTAATGCTCCCATCCCAACTGTGCAGGTATTGTTGTTCGGGTGCACTTTGTCTCCTTTGTCTATTTGTCTCTGTGTTTTGTGCATTCATATGTGCTTCCATTGTGCTGTGTGTGTGATGTGTGTGTCCATTTCAGGTTTGTTTCATGAGGTGTTTTATGTGTTTATGTGTTTTAGTGAAAAACTGGCACAGTTTCCTCCTCTTCAAATATTTGTTGGTTTTTTTAGTTACTATTTTATTCAATTAGTGTGCCTTTTATTTTGTTTGTTTTATTGTTTATCCGATGTGATTGGTTAATGTTGATTATTTTTTCATTGGATTGGTTGCTTTAATATAATTATTATTATTTTTTCAGTTATGTCTTTATTTGGTAAATGCTAATATATATGTTGGAATATTTTTATTATATATAATGTCATTTATCTTATATTGGATGTATTTGTTTTGACAAAATAATTGATATTGTTCATTTCATTTAAATGTTTATACTTTGTAAATCCGTTTTATATGTTTAGAGTATATTTTGTAGGTATACTATTTTTATAGTGTTTATGTTTACATTTTCATTGATATTTATGTTTCCAATATTTTTGTTCTCAATATATGGAAAATGCTAAATTTTTGGCAGTGAATTTTATGTGTATGATATAAGTGTTTTTTTATAATTATATATGGGGAGTCAATATTTTTGGCTTTAATGTTATATTTTTGATAATTGTGTGACTCAATATTTGTTGCCTCGATATAATATCATTGATCCTGTTTAAATTCATTAATCTGTATGTTACTCTCTAATATGAACTGTGGTAAGTCATGACTTTTTTGTAACTGTACTAGGCTGAATGATAGCCAACCTAAGCACATTTACTGAATGTACTTATACTTTAATAATAACTGTTTGATTGCTAAGGATTAATGTTACTGTAATGCCCTTCCATTCTGATTCTCAAGTTAACTGAGCCTGACTCTGTGCCTTAGCTGAGTATTCCAGACTTTGAAGTTTGTCAGTATGCCTTTTCTCTTTCCTCTGCAGCTGTGTTACTGAGTCCCTTGTTAGCTAGAGAAAGGTTTATTGTTATGTATTAGACTGATCTTGAGGCCTGGGAAGAAAAAGCTGCAAGCAGATGTAAAGACATGATGGTAAAAAGAGCTTCTTGTACCCAGCGTATTAGAAGAGGAAACTGTCAAGGACAAGCAGATGTGTGCCTAATTGTGTGAGGATGATAATTGGGGGGCGTTTACTGGTTCTCTGGAAATGCCATCACAGGATTGGTCTTGGAGTGTGAGAGCTAGATTTTAATTTTCTGGGACCTTCAATTGTGCTTTTAATTTGTGTTCCATAGTTAGTTAGATTCAGACCCTACCCCCACTTAGAAGAGAACAGATCTATATGTTGGGGTTTTCCCTGAGTGGAACGTTTTAGGCTAAATAATCTTTTGTTTCCTCTGAACTTCTACTGAGGTTCACATAATACTGACACCTTATCCCTTCCTCTTTAGAAATTGCCTACTCACTTTTACCTTTAAATTAGATGGTTTGAGTTTCTTTATGGAACACATTGTTTGGATATTTTGAATTCTTTACATATTGTTTATTGGAAAAATGAACCCCTATGGTTGAAATGCCGTCCTTCCTGTAGTCATATGAAGCCCTTGGTTTCACTGTATTTGAAATTTATTTTCGATGTTGAATCCCTCAAAAACACTTTAAGTCGTCAACCAAAGATCCATACAACCAGTGGGGATACTGTTTGTTGATTGTACAAAGAGACAGGGGTTCAAACACAGATGTTCCATCAATAACAAACATCTACTCATAACGAGATCGTGGGATAACAAACCAGAATAAAACCTTGATGTTTGATTACAAATTTACATTAACCTTCCATCCTAGATGCCTCACCTCATCAGCAATGATAGGACCTCAGTGTCCCAGGACCAAGTAAGGTGTGGTCCTTCATTTAAGTCATACTGGCAGCCTAAATGGTGCTGTTTGTGCATCTCCTTTGGTATGGAGTTGTGGCACAGCTTACCCAGAGCCACATCATATTTCAGGAATGTCCATCGCTCAGGTTCTTTGTTGGATGGTGCAAGCATCTTGTGTGATATGGGAATAGTAGGTGGAACAGACCCACAGCTTTGAATAAGTTGGGAGATAATTATGGTGCAAACTCTTTCCCAGTTCATTGGAACTTATTAACTACATTAAGTAGCAATGGAATAGAAGTGAGAAACTTGAGAAAGGATATGAGTGAGCTGCTATTCATCTTATCAAGGTGAACCCACATGGTATATATTATTAGCTCTTCAGTGAAAGAGACTTGTAAGCCTCTGTTATATAAGTGCCTAGAAGGCACATTTATTGCATGTATTTGATAGTTAAAAAATAAATATTTGACAAATCTTTAATACATATACTCAAAAAATATTTATTAATTTAGAGAACTAATTAAAAGTATTGACTTCATATGTTTAGCATAGTAAGTTCAATGCGCAAGTATCTTATTACCGATTTGTGTCCAAAAGTGCATTTATAGTGTATCAAAATCTTGGAATTAGCAAGTGATTTATTTTTCATCTTCAGATTTTGAATCAGAGCAAGTGAAAGAAAGACACCTTACAGGGAGAAAGGAGGAGAAAGACACTGATATGAAAACAGTGCCAAAAAAAGCAAACCAGAAACGAAAGAAGTGTAAGTACAGTAGCCAGGGCCAGACTGGGAACCAAAAGCTGACAAGAAGCCCTTGCAAATTTGATCAGACGAACCCCCATACTTCACGTAGTGATCACGTGCTGCAAAAAGAAGTAGCATCAGAGAGGATGTTTGGGGAGTTACACCCCCCTAATAAGTATATTTTCTGGTAAATACTTAGGTACATGTGCTTTCAGTCGGGCACGGTAAGGTGTATGTTGAATTTCATTAGGAATTCTTACATACACACAGATCAAAAACACACACGCGCACTTTTCCTCTCTGTATTGAAAGTCCTCAAAAAATTTTGTTTTTTAAATATTTGTGTTTTCTATCACTTAATACCCCTACCAATCTGTAATTCTTCTCCCTTTCCACTACACCTTAGGCCCTCTAAGGCACCCTACTTGTCATATAATGTATTTTTACATTGTATGCCAGAGTGATTGTTGGAAAATCTGATGCTTACTCTGTCTCCACCAATCTTTATGACCACCTATGCCCCTGGTGCTGTGAGTTAGCCTGACCACTGTTAGAGGGCTCAGGTGGATCCTCCTCAAAGAGTGTTTTGAGAAAATGGCAAAGCTGGAGCACTTCACAACACATTTGTCTTTCTAAAGTCAGAAAGGATAACTTTTAAAGCAGACAATGATAACCATTGTACTGACTGACACCATTAAGATATGATTAACCAAAGGCACATCTATTCTGTAGATACCTGTATGATCTGTGTATAGTGAAGGCTAATTTAACTCTCTAAAACCTGTGACTGTAGAATTTCAGACCCTCCTGAAAGACAGCTTTACTGTTTAAGAACAACCATTTTTTTCGGGTCTCCATAACTTGAAGACTAGATGTGCTGTGTGATGCTCAGGACTATTGTGTCTGTGTGACAAGAGACATAGGGGGTCATTACAACATCGGCCTTAAAAGCCGCTTACCGCCGTGCAGAAGACCGCCAATACACCGCTGCGGCTGCAGAATTCCACCACAGCTATTATGACCCACATCTCGGAATCCGCCGAAAGTCAGACACCCACACAACTCCGCCACACCAAAGGTCAGTGATAAAGTGGCGAAAACAAATCCTCCACCGTCACGCCAACAGAAACACGCCCATGCTATTATGACCCACGAATACACGCGGCGGTCTTTCGACCGCGGTATTCTATTGGCTGTACACACCGCCGCGCTCAAAATACACACACATCTCCAAAACACCGCCACATTGGACAATTCCAAATGCACACACCTGATACACATACAAACACCACTCCCACACACCCAACACAATATAAAACACACACCCACATCACCCACAAACCCCTACGACCAAAAAATAGAGACGAAGGCGACAGAGAGAGCACAGCAATAGACAACCCCACCACACAGAGGCATACAACACCATCACCCACACAACATCCACGCACAAAACACCGCACACCACTACACATCACCACACTCATCACCACATACACCGCCCCACACATCACCTACACCACCCCATGGCACGCCAAAGACACCCCAGGTTTTCGGAGGAGGAGCTCAGGGTTATGGTGGAAGAAATCGGACGGGTAGAGCCACAGCTATTTGGATCACAGGTGCAGCACACCTCTATAGCTAGGAAGATGGAGCTATGGCTAAGAATCGTCGACAGGGTCAACGCAGTGGGACAGCACCCAAGAAATCGGGAGGACATCAGGAAGAGGTGGAACGACCTACGGGGGAAGGTGCATTCCGTGGTCTCCAGGCACAACATCGCGATTCAGTGGACTGGCGGCGGACCCCCACCTCCTCCCCCACAACTAACAACATAGGAGGAGCAGGTCTTGACCATTATGCATCCAGAGGGCCTCGGAGGAGTCGGTGGAGGAAAGGACACTGGTAAGTCAAATCTTAACTATCATATCCCCCACCCTACCTGCATTCTATCACACACCCCCACCCTCACCCCCTCCCCTATCACTCCAACTCCTCACTAAAGTACTAATAACACAAACCACCCATCCCAACACCAAGCCCTGCATGACACAACAAAGCATGGACACCCATCACTAAAGCATGCCCACTGCACATACCCATAACAACCCCTAACCATCATCACACAAGCCCCCACACAGGAAAGCTAGCACTGGGGTACACGCTCACCCACCCATTGCACACCATGACACACACACATGCAATAATCATGCTTTTATACCCCTGCAGGACCACTACCTGACGTCACCAGACAGGAGGGTCCAGACATCTCTACCCCACCCACAGAAGAGGCCCAAAGTGATGACAGCAGCTCTGGCCAACTGGATCAAGATGACCAGCCCGGACCATCGTGGGCCTCGGGACAGTCGGTTCCCCTCGCACAGGCACAGCCCATAACTGACCTTCCACCCTCTGGTAACACCAGCACAGCACCCACCCAGCGGGCCCATACCTCCGTTCCCAGGACACGTCAATCAGCTGTGTGTCCACCACTACAGGGAACCAAGGATAACCCACCACCCCAACAACAACAGGGACCTGGGGGCAGTGGCAGTGGGCACATGGCTCAGGGGACGGAGGCACAGGAACACAGGGGAACTGGGAGGGCTGCTGTGCGACAGGGGACGGACAGGCCCAGGGAACCCACTCTCCACGAGGCCCTCTCCTCCATCATGGGAGCATACCACCACTCCCAGGAGATGATGGCGACGGTCCTGGCCAAGTTTCAGGAGACCCAGCGCATGCAGGACGAACTGTATTTGGGGTTCAGGGATGAGGTCAGAAATATCAGCTCCGCCCTAGGCATCATAGTAGGGATGCTGAAGGATATACAGAAGACCATGAGGGACACCGTGGCACTCCAAGGGGCCCCTGACACTAGCCTGGAAGATGAACTGCCCACCACCTCCGCCGGCGCTAGTGGACAGGACACCCGCCACAGGACCACCACACCAGGACCCCACCCCCTGCAGACGGAGAACCACCCCGCAAGCGGTCCCTGATATTCAGGAACAGGACAGAGCAAGATGGCAAGACCCCCGCCAGGAAATGAGACCACCCTGATTGTCATCCCACTGTCCCACTTTGTGACCCTGTCCAGATTGGAACTGTTCCAGCTCCACTTCCTATGCCCATATGGGCAGTGCACCTGTGAGACTAATAGACTGGACTCTGCCATGGACATTCCTCCACCATCACCCATCACCATTTTGCCACCACCTCCAATAATTAGCACTTCAATAAACACCCTTGAACCACAAAACAATCTTGAGTCAGTCAGTGATTTATAAAATGTGTATTAGCTATGACAATGACAAAATCCGTTCGAAAATGTAATGTCAACATACCTATGTCACACATCACAAGCCCATGAAGGATGCAAGCAGATGACACACGTTGGTAACCACACCTGTGAAACTGTAATGGAAATGTACCACTCAGTTAGCATATACTGCTTCAAATTAACAGACAGGATAGAGGTAGAAGTGTGAAAGTAAATGTAATAGTAAAAAAATGTGTTCTCACCTGTGTGTCACTGGAAATATTGCTGTATGACAGAGTCCCTGTTATCAATGTCTTCTTCCTCTGCTTCCTCCTCATCACTGTCCACAGGCTCCACAGCTGCCACAACACCCTCATCTGGACCATCCTCCTGCAGAATAGGCACCTGGTGTCGCAAAGCAAGATTGTGAAGCATAGAGCAGGCGATGATGATCTGGCACACCTTCTTTGGTGAGTAGAATAGGGAACCACCTGTCATATGGAGGCACCTGAACCTGGCCTTCAGGAGGCCGAAGGTGCGTTCGATCACCATCCTAGTCCGCTCATGGGCCTCATTGTAGCGTTCCTCTGCCCTGGTCCTGGGATTCCTCACTGGGGTCAATAGCCATGACAGGTTGGGGTAACCAGAGTCCCCTAATAGCCACACACAGTGCCTCTGGAGTTGGCCCATCACATACGGGATGCTGCTATTCCGCAGGATGTAGGCGTCATGCACAGAGCCAGGGAACATAGCATTTACCTGCGAGATGTACTGGTCTGCCAAACATACCATCTGTACATTCATCGAATGATAACTCTTCCGGTTTCTGTACACCTGTTTACTCCTGTGGGGGAGGACCAAAGCCACATGGGTCCCATCAATGGCACCTATGATGTTAGGGATATGTCTCAGGGCATAGAAGTCACCTTTAACTGTAGCCAAATCCTCCACCTGAGGGAAAACGATGTAGCTCCTCACGTGTTTCAGCAGGGCAGACAACACTCTGGACAACACGTTGGAAAACATAGGCTGGGACATCCCTGATGCCATGGCCACTGTTGTTTGAAATGACCCACTTGCAAGGAAATGGAGTACTGACAGCACCTGCACTTGAGGGGGGATTTCTGTGGGATGGCGGATTGGTGATATCAGATCTGGCTCCAACTGGGTACACAGTTCCTGGATTGTGGCACAGTCAAACCTGTAGGTGATGATTAAATGTCGCTCCTCCATTGTCAACAGGTCCACCAGCGGTCGGTACACCGGAGGATTCCGCCATCTCCTCACATGTCCCAGCTGACGGTGCCTAGGAAGGACAACAGCGACCACAGAGTCAAGCAACTCAGAGGTATGTACCCACAGCTACACAGTACACGAAACATAATCCAAAAAGTTGTATGTAAGTGTGTTGAGTCCAGGCCTAGGTATGTGTGACGCAGTTGTAAATGAAGCCATGTGGGCCCCTGAAATGGCGGCTGCCTGACCTCTAAACTGGGACAATTTGATGTGAGGTAACTGCGCTGGCATTGTACACCGTTGCGGTAGGCGCGGAGCAATGCTGCGTTGGTTAACATTGGACCCTATGGATCCCAGGAGCCAATGACGAAGTGCGCCGGCGGTGATGATACGCACCGCCGCGGACGTCACCGCCGCAGACTTGACCTCCATTTTCTATCTGTTCAAACACTTGATACCTGATCTTTAACAGGAGAGGACCTACACTGCAAGTGCTGCTGTGACTTCGGTCTGGAAGAGACAATGGTGCGTGCGTATGGGGAAAGGGCCCCTGCCTTCACTGCACAGGAGTTGGAGAAGCTCGTGGACGGGGTCCTCCCCCAGTACACGCTACTCTACGGTCCTCCAGACCAACAGGTGAGTACATAGGGTGCAAGTTCTATGGCCTATGCCTGGGTGGAGACGGCTGGTTGTAAGTAGGAAGGGGGCAGAGTTGTGCGAGCATGAAGGAGTGTGAATGCATGTGCCACATGGCAAGGGCAGGGATGTGGGCCACTCACTTCGACGGTGCTGTTGCTAATGACTTCTTTTCTTCTCCTGTACATGTCATGTAGGTCAGCGCCCACCAGAAGAAGTATATTTGGTGTGCCATCGCCAAGGAAGTCCGAACCCTGGGGGTCCACCAGAGACAGAGCACCCACTGCCATAAAAGATGGGAGGACATTCGCCGCTGGAGCAAGAAGACGGCGGAGGCTCAGCTGGGGATGGCCTCCCAACGTGGGAGGGGTACCCGTCGCACCATGACCCCCCTGATGTTCCGGATCCTGGCGGTGGCCTACCCTGAGTTGGACGCTTAAGCTATCACAGCAGACACAAGGGGGTGAGTACACTCACATTCTGATGACTTTGCGCGCAGTGGAGGGGTCTGGGTAGGGGAGGAGGGCTGTGGGTTTCCCTAGGCCAGGGCGAGTTCCGTAGGCTAGGCTCCTCCAGAATGCAGGCAATGTGCCACTCCACCCCACCTCTGTAGAGTGCCAAGTACAGGTATACATGCCCCTGTGTCATCTATGTGGACAAATGACACTCATAGCCATGAAGGCCATATCCCAGGAACTGCATCTGTAGAGGCCAAGAGCACGGCGTAGTGCAGGGGGCTGCTGTGTCTGTATTGTCCGCCAACGGTAGCGGTAAGCCACGCACTCAACCTGTCTTTCTTCTGTTTCCCCACCCCTTTTTGTGCTCTCCCTGTTCTTTTGTGCATCAGCATCATCACAGTGGCACCGGAGCACGAGGGAGCTGCATCCCACATGGCCATGGAGGGCCACACCACAGACTCCGAATACACCAGTGGGACTGAGGGCGAGGTGAGCTTCACGTCGGTCACCGGATCAGCAGAGAGCGACACGGACCCATCCTCCGATGGGAGCTCCCTTGTGGTGGCGGCACCATCTGTGCCCCCCACTTCTACAGGTACAACTGCCACCCCCCCCTACCAGCACCGCCCTACCAGCAGTCCCTCGGCCTTCGCTCCGTGCCCGCTCACCCAGGAGGCATCACCTTCGCCCCAGGCACCTCAGCCCCTGCCCCTGTCAACCCTGCTGCCCTCAGTGAGGAGGCCATTGACCTCCTCAGGTCACTCACTGTTGGGCAGTCTACCATTCTCAATGCCATCCAGGGTGTAGAAAGGGAGTTGCAACACAGTAATGCATTCCTGGAGGGCATTCATTCTGGTCAGGCTGCCCTTCATCGAACCCTGCAATCTCTGGCCTCAGCACTGATGGCAGCCATTGTCCCTGTCTCTAGCCTCCCCCCTCCAACTTCCTCCACCCAGGCCCAATCCCCTGTACCCCAGCCTATCCCAAGCACACCATCAAACCAGCCTGCATACACGTCAACACACAACGGAATCTCAGGCAAACATAAGCACCACACATCCCACAGGCACTCACACAAGCATCATCCACATACAGACACAGCAACATCCACTGCCTCCACTGTGTCCCCCTCCTCATCGTCTCCCTCCTCCCTCCCAGTGTCGTCTACACTCTCACCTGCATGCACTACATCTACAGCCACTAGGACTCGCACCAGAACACCCAGCACCACACCCTCGCTTACCTGCACTCACCACCCCCACTACCATTTACACGTCCCCTGTGTCCTCTCCCAGTGTGTCTGTGACTCCCCCTCCCAAAGTACACAAACGTGGGCACCCACACACCCAACATCCATCCACCTCACGACAGCCTCCAGAACATGCACCTGCACCCAAATCATCTAAAGTTACACCTCCTACAACCACCTCCTCTTCCTTCACTCCCAGACCTCCTCCAGCTACCCATCCCAGTGTTCGTCAGAAACTTTTCCTGAGCAACGTTGACCTCTTTCCCACCACCCTCCCTCCAATTCATAGGTCCCGTACTAGCACCTCAGCCAAAAAAAGTCCGGTTCCAGTGGTGCGTGTTAGAGGTATGTGGAGTGCACCGGGCACCAGGGCAGCCAGTGTGACACGGAGCCAAAGCACTGCCAGTCCACCCCCTGTAAAGCACCAGAAGTTGGACAGTGCCCGACAGGAGAGGGTGAAGACTCCTGCCGGCAAAGCTGCTCACAAGGGTCCCGGGGGGAGTACCGAGTCAGCTGTGACTCCTCACAAGGTGGTAAAGTGGCAGAAGAAGTCTCCAAAGTCTGGGAAGAGCAGCACGGCGGAGAAGGCCGCCATCCTTCCCGCTGGCCAGGACGCCACCGCCAGCACTATCGTCACTGGTCCGGAGACCACCGCCAGAGTCAGTGCCCAGGAGGGCAGCACAATTGTCACTGGTCCGGAGACCACTGCCAGAGTCAGTGCCCAGGAGGGCAGCACAATCGTCACTGGTCAGGAGACCACTGCCAGAGTCAGTGCCCAGGAGGGCAGCACAATCGTCACTGGTCCGGAGACCACCGCTAGAGTCAGTGCCCAGGAGGGCAGCACAATCGTCACTGGTCCGGAGACCACCGCCAGAGTCAGGGCCCAGGAGGGCAGCACAATCGTCACTGGTCCGGAGACCACCGCCAGAGTCAGTGCCCAGGAGGGCAGCACAATTGTCACTAGTCAGGAGACCACCGCCAGAGTCAGTCCCCAGGAGGGCCCCAGCAGTCACAGCCCTGCTGGGCACTGAGGGGCCGTCATGCCACACACCGCTGCACAGGTCAGAGACAGCAAAGTCAAGCACCGCTGAACAGGTTAAAGACCGCCATGGCAAGCACCGCTGAACAGGTCAGAGACAGCAAAGACAAGCACCGCTGAACAGGGCAAAGACCGCCATGGCAAGCACCGCTGAACAGGGCAAGCACAGGGCAAAGACCGCCATGGCAAGCACCGCTGAACAGGTCAGAAACTGCAAAGTCAAGCACCGCTGAACAGGGCAAAGACTGCCATGGCAAAGCACCGCTGAACAGGGCAAAGACTGCCAACTCAAGCATCGTTAGCCCATGTACAGCTGGGACAGTGACGGAACTGGGACCGTCATGGGGAGCGTGATGCACTCTGGGCACCAGTCCCCCTCCAGAACCAGTGGAGAACTGCATCCACTACCTGAATCCTTCACAGGATGAAGCACTCTGGGCACCAGTCCCCCTCCAGAACCAGTGGAGAACTGCATCCACTACCTGAATCCTTCACAGGATGAAGCACTCTGGGTACCAGTCCCCCTCCAGAACCAGTGGAGACATGCATCGACTTGAGAGACTGTGGCTTTGCACTCCCCAGGATGGTACAGTGGGCAAACCAAGACTTGAGAGACTGTTTTTTGCACTCCCCAGGATAAAGCAGTGGGCAAACCACCCACTGTAGAGACTTGAGAGACTGTGGCTTTGCACTCCCCAGGATGGTACAGTGGGCAAACCACCCACTGTAGAGACTTGAGAGACTGTGGCTTTGCACTCCCCAGGATACATCAATGGGCATGGAGCCCCGTCGTGGATCTGGCGTGGTGCACTCATCCGGCTGAAGTGCCCCCCTTCCCTTCCCCCTGAGGTGCCTGTTGTATTTCTATCTGATGCCTCTGCAGTGTTCTCTCTTGTGGACAGGTATCTAGTGTGGGCCTCGCCCATGCATTGTGGGCCCAGTGGTCCACGGACATTGAAATGTGCATACCTGCACTACTAATCGTGATGTATATATTTGGAATGTGTATATATTTCTGTATATATGAACTTACTGTATTTGGATACATTACAATGGTTCAAGTAATTTGGTTTTGTCTTTGCATTCTTCCGGGGGGGTTGTGGGTTGTTCCTGTGATGTTTGGAAATGCATTGGCGTGTGTGTTGTAGTGTGTGAGGGTCGGGTTGAGGGTGGGGGTGTTGCATGTGTGTGTCCCTGACTTTTGCCTCCCCTATGTCGTAGGTGCAGTACTCACCGTTGTCTTCGGCGGCGCCGTTGCTGGTGTTCGTAGAGGAGCAGGAAGACAAGCGCAGGGAGTATTTGGAGTTCGGGCTCCATGGTGGCCTCCTTCCTCGTGGAGTGTGTTCAGGTGAGCGTTTTCCCATTGCAAAAGCTGTTTCCGCCATGTTTTTATCCACGGTGAATCCGCCCTGGAAAAGGTGGCGGATTGGTGTGTTGTAATACTGTGGGCGGTACTTTGTCTTCCGCCTGTCTGTTGGCGGTGACCGCCGCGCTGCTTGTCTGTATCGCCATGGCGGTCGGTGTGTTAAAGTGGCTGTCTATGTTGGCAGTTTCCGCCACTTTCATAATTCCCTTGTTTTTACCTTGGCCTGTTTGCGTTATTACCGCAGCTTTAACACCATCCGCCAGGGTTGTAATGACCCCCATAGAGTCTGATTATGAGTTTGGCAGAAGGAAACATCTGTCCGTCAAACTCCTGACGTGTTGGGGACCTCCCAGCCAGTCCCATTATGACTTTCCCACTGGACTGACGGTCAGCCCAGTAGGAAAGGCGCAGCAGCATTGTAGCTGGCTCATAATAGAGCCGGCGGCAATGCTGCCGTACGAAGGGAGCACCAGCACCCTCGAAATACACACTGTCTGCAAAGCAGACAGTGCACATTTTGAGGGTGCTGGGCAGGGGTGACCCCTGCACTGCCCATGCCATGGGTATGAGCAATGTAGGGGCCCCATGTGGCCCATTGCACTTGTTCTCCACCAGCCTGCTGATGAAGAACAAGATTGTAATCAGCAGCATGGCACTGAGTTCAACGCCACCCTGGCTGATTGCAACCAGGACCTCCATCAGCCTGTCGGATTAACTGATCCTGGTGGAGACAGCGGTAGGTTGGCAGGTCTGCCCGCCAATCTCGTAATGTGGTGGTCAGACCACCACAGCCACAGAGGTCCACCGCAAGGCTGGTGTAATAAGGCCCATAGCTCTGAACTATCTGAAAATAGTGACTCCACACACAAAGCAAGTTAAGCGTTGTCACGCTTCTCCTATGTGGTACCCTGGAAGTTGAGGGAGCCTGTTTGAACCACATCAGGTAACCTTGGGCCATATTTAGGAAAGGGTTGCATTGCCTTTGCACCCTGTAACGGGGAGTAAAAGCAACACAATCCATAAAATGCGATTTATCAAGCCTCACAAGGTCATCTTGAATGGCTATTTCTAATATTAAGGAGATATCCTATGCTCTCATTAATTATTACCTATGGACTAATCAGTCTGCCAGACTATTACATTTCCCAAATCTATAACTAGATGACTTGGAAGGTATGTATCAGAGGTGGATAGTAATTAGTGCCGATGGGTGAGTAGTGGAGATGACTCAAATTCAATTTAAATGGAATGCTTAGGACTGATATGACACACCGCATGTTTGCTAAGGGCCCCAACATTTTGCTTTCCTTTTTTTATTTTTTTACTTCCTATCTTATTATCTTAAGGTTTCAAGTTCAAATGTTTTACTCTTCACTTTTCTACTGCCAGACTGTGGCTTCACATAGGATAATAAGAGGGCTATACCCACTCTAGTAACAATCTTCAGTTTTTAACTCTGCTACTTGTGTTGTATAGCTATTTTAGCCATGTTTTTAGACATGTTATTTTAGCAAACTAGGCCTGCCGTTCTGTACTTTAGCCCAGTTACATTTTATTCAGCACCACTTTGTTTTTCTAGCATTAGTCACATTTGTGGTGTTGTTTTATTTTCTCTATCTGTGTGTTCTTTTGCCTAGGAAAGCATTGCGTTCTTAGCATTGCACTTTGTGCTTTTCTCAGGGCTGCAGTCATATAGGGTTGCCAGCAAAAGAGGTACACTATGTCTCATTCACAGAAACATATATCTCCTTACGTGGGGACCTTTTTTTAGAACATCAAGGTGCTCAGTACGAGTCTGGCAGTTGGACTGCCACCAAAGCAAACAGCACTGCCCTGGGGATTAGGAGTCCCCTCTCTGCCGGCTTTTGCATGGCAGTTCCATGGCCATGCAAAGGCTGGCAGAGACGGCGTGCCCGGGACCTCCTGGGGGTCCGTGCACTGTCCATGCACTTGGCATGGGCAGAGCAGGGGCCCCCTTGGTCAGCCCCATTGCGGTTTTCACTTCCTGAATTACAGGCAGTGAAAAGCACGACGGGTGCTGTTTCACTCGACGCATAGCAACATTGCCGTCTCGATTACAAGCCAGCATCAATGTTGTGGCCTGTTTCCCGCTGGGCCAGCAGGAAACTCGTAATAGGGCCAGCCGGTAGAAAACCAGAGATCTGGTTTCCCATCCTGAAGAATTTGGCTGGTGACCTCCGTCACCCACCAAACTCAAAATGAGAGCCCAACTGTTTTATTATAAAAACACTTCTTGTCCCATACATGTTGGAGGGAGATTCCTGCCAAATGACCACAATTGCATGCTGATTGCTGATTGCCTCTGCTACAGCCGATTGCTTAATCTTCCGCATCCCTGGCCAATAGGGGGATGGTGTCTTTTTAGACAACATGCTTCCTTTCTAAAGGTATGGGGGATGATGTCTTCCCAGGAGTGAAACCTGAAGGGTGGATGAGGGCTTATCACTCTGTGCTCTAACATAGCTTAGGCAGGAAATATATATATAATTCTTAGTGACAGTATGGTGGGATTGTTTTTGTGTTACACTCTCTTTGTCACAATTTTGCTTTTAGTGTGTTTTACCATCCTAGTTATTGCAATACATGCCATTTTATCTAAGATGCAGTTACTTCAGTTAAACTTATTGAACTATACTCTGCTTCTGTTTGCCTTTGCCTGTGTGAGACTAATGTAACTGAGAGAAAGGGATGAGATCTGATCGAACACAATTCACCTCAGGAGTCCTCTCTGCTATGCGCCCGGTTGTCACAGTCATCCCTGCTCTTGGGCAGAGGTAGGCGCTGCTAGTTAGCCGGAAACCCCAAATTAGGCTAACAGATTTCACATGGTGTGGATTTGGACTCAGTTCCCTATGCTTCCATTGATTCTGCCGCCCAAATCCAGTAGCCTCATTAGGATAATGAGAACCTAGGTGAAATTCTGCTGCCAACGTTTGGTCAGGCACTCATTTTCAGATCCTCCTAAGTATCTCTGTCTCACTATGTGCTAAAGGCACCTCAATACTATAGATGGAGATGCTCCTGGTATTGAGGATTTCCTCCTCAGCTAAGAAGGTAGCACCTATCTAACACTGTAGGTTGTTCAATCTTGAACTCTAAAAGGATCAATCCCCATTTGGTGTCCTTATCACTTAACAAAAACCTTCATCATCACCATCATCACCATGGTGAACACACAACGGGTAGTAATTGCAGCAATTGTTGAGGCTCATCTGGCCTACAGAACAGAAACATTGTATTCTTGGGTCACTTTTCTAGCAGCTGATGGGAACACTAATACAATTCATCACTACACATCTGCTAACATACCTGCACAATACACAATGCAGAGATTATGCATATTTAGAGATATCTCTATATTATCAAGACCATAATAATTGGCTTGATAGCACCCTAACACATACAGTATTACATGTTAGGTTAGGTCCTCTGAGCAATGATGGTCTTACCTGGCCTTTACTGGCCACATAGACACCGCACCACCCTGATGCGGCAACCTTGGTGGTAGCTGAGGTTCACTGATGATATACAGAGCAATATACAGACTATTAGTGCAGTTTGTATTGCAAACATTAAAAACAAACTGTTAGAAATGGGACATGTGCTGCCCTAGCGCAACCTCATACAGTTACGCCACAGTTATTGTGACTGTACATTCTATCAACGGTAAAGTACCCGCCAAGGGGGAAGAAATTCCCTTTTGGTTAGCTCAAAAAATGAATGTAATGAAAGCAGTTTTTCCCCATAAGGGTCCTCGGGATAAACATAGAATACTCACTATATGCTTGCCATTTGGGATGGTTCCCAAGATAGATAACTGCAACACTCAGGGCACGGTATTTGCCATACTCTATACTACTGCATACGGTACACCAACACTCGCCAATCTTCTGAAGGTTTTAAAATAAATTCAAGATTAATACGGGGCTGCCCCGGCCCTTGACTTGGGGATGCAATTGATGGGCAATTTTGCCACAGTGTCCTCGATAATATTGAGTAATCTCAAAGTTTAGATAGTTGCACTATCAGTGCGTATGTGGCTCTGGGATGTTTGTGCACAAAATCAAGAACATGAGCTGCCAAGGATTTTACTCAGACCTACTCTAGTACTGGTTGTGATAGTCTGGGGGAAAGACCCATTAAACTACAAGGTAGATCTAATAAAGGTTTTACTAGACAAGCACATGAAGTTTCTAAAAAACGCTGGGATAAAAAACAACAAACACCTAAAAAAGAAAGGGGATAATCTCCGCATTCCGAGACCCCACAAAACCGCTATAATCTAAGAAATAGAGATAGTATAAAACACCTGACAGATATCAATATACTGATATAAGCCAATCTCGTTCCTTTCATGACTCACCATAAAAACGCAGTGAGAGAGGTGGGTGGTCAGAGCAGTGAACAGAGTACGTGAAACCGAGAAAGGACTCACAATGCTCATCTGAAGTCTGTTAAGAAAGAAGAGAAACTTCCCCAACAAAAACCCCAATTCAAAAAGAAGTGGGCACTAGCACTGCTAGACAGTGCAGTAGAGGTCACAATAGTTCATTGGGATCTTGAAGAGCATCTTGAGGTGAAAGCAACTGATGACTTCTTACAAGTTGACACCACGGACATGCCCATCTCCACACCAGACAGGGTGTATAAAGTAACTATACAGTTAGAAGGAGACATTGAAGGCACAATCAATGCCATCCTTTGGGATCACATTGTTACCATTTATGATATTTTACTGACCGAGAATTATTGGCCACCAGAATTTGTCTGTAATCTCCCTTATGGGGAAGAAATCATTGAAAGTCTTTCTTGCCCCTTGTTCCTAGAAAACTCGTAGAAATTTACGCCATTGATTTGGCAGTGGAGCAGCCACCCATGATATATCGGAACCACTTAGGGTGGGATAAAGATTCCCCCTATAATGTAATACCCATTAAATCTCAACTGCAACGTCAACCCCACTATCCAATAAAGCATGAAACTAAAGCACCCATGAGGGAAATCCACACACAGTAAGAGCACCAGGGCATAATTGAACACTGTGTCTCACCAATGAACAATCCATTGTTCCCTGTAGCTAAACCAGACCATTTATTTAGAATAGTCTTAGACTACAGACATTTAAACAGTCATACACGCACATTTACCATGCAAAATGTACAGCTCACCACTTATGAACGATATAGAGTGCGAATAATAGAAAACAACACTGGATATTTCCAACTGATTTTTCTGCCAAAACATAGTGCCTGAAAATAGGGACATAACAAGCCTCAACACTGTAGGCTCTCAGAAAAAAATGTTGCCGACTCCCACAAGGGTACAGGAACAGTCCAGGACTGTTTTCAGCTCGTGTCACATCTATTTTACATGACATTGACCCTGTGGTGTTATCCTATATGGATGATATCTACCTTATGAACGATGACCTAATGCAACATACAAGACAGGTAGCCCGCATTGTTGTGGGATTTGCCGAAATCGGCTACAAATTCAAGTTAAAAAAAACAAAAATAGCCTTCCTTAGTGACCTGTTTTTGGGATACGAATTATCAGATGAAAGCAAGAGTCTAGCACCTGAATTTTTAGAAGAATGCGCACAACTACAACCACCAAACACTATAAAAAAGCTTCAGTCTGTGACTGACTTTTTTAACTTTGGCAGAGCGTACCTTACAGATCATGCACAACGCATTACGCCTCTATATGATTTCATGCATCCTGACCTTTCTAGTAAATACTGGAAAGTCAAATACACCTGCATTCTCAGAGCATTACAACAAGACATATGTCAGACCTGTCAGTATTAGGGTGGTCATCCCCCAACCTTTTGCTTGCCTCCCTCCACTTTTTCTGACACTGTTTTTGCTGGTTTTAAGACTGCGCACTTTACCACTGCTAATCAGTGCTAAAGTGCATATGCTCTCTCCCTTAAACATGGTAACATTGGCATATTTAATTTACTTGCAAGTCCCTAGTAAAGTACACTACATGAGCCCAGGGCCTGTAAATTAAATGCTACTAGTAGGCATGAGGCACTGATTGTGCCACCCACATAAGTAGCCCCTTAACCACGTCTCAAGCCTGTTATTGCAAGATCTGTGGGTGCAGTTTCACTGTCACTTCGACTTGGCTTTTAAAAGTACTTGCCAAGCCTTAAACTCCCTTTTCTCTACATATAAGTCATTCATAAATTATGCCCTAGGTAATCCATTGGGCTGGGTGCTATGTAGGAAAAAAGCAGGACATGTACATTTGTGTTTTACATGTCCTGGTAGTGTAAAATTCCTAAATTGGTTTTCCACTACTGTGAGGCCTGCTCCTTTCATAGGCTAGCATTAGGGCTACCCTCATATACTGTTTCAGTGTTAGATTCTGATCAGAAAAGGGTAATCAGGTCATATTTAGTATGGCCAGAATGGTAATACAAAATCCTGCTTATTGGTGAAGTTAGATTTTATATTACTGTCTTTTAGAAAGTGAGCATATCTCTGCACTTAAAATCCATCTGTGCCTTACTGCCTGTCTCCAATCCACATCTGGGTGGGCTGGTTGACAGCTATCTTGTGCATTTCACCCAGCCAACCACAAACACAGGGCACTCAGACACATCTGCATTCATCTGCATACTGAATGGGTCTTCCTTGGCTCGAAGGGTGGAGGGCCTCACACATTTTAAAGGGATAGTGGCCTGCCCTCACACAATGGACTGCCAAACCCCCTACTGGGACCCTGACGGACAGACCTGTACTGAAAGGGGACCTTGTGCACTTCAAAGTCACTCTTTGAAGTCTCTCTCACTTCAAAGGCATTTTTGGATATATAAACTGGGTCTCTGACACCACCAAATTAGACACTTCTGGACCTGAACCTGCAACCTGTCAAGAGTAACTGCCTGGCTGCCCAAAGGACTCACCTGGACTGCTTTGCTGTGAAGGACTGCTGACTTGCTGTTGCCCTGCTGCCTTGCTAGCCTCTAGCTTTGCTTAGAAGTGATCTCCAAGGGCTTTGATTGAGGTTGAATCCTGTTTTTGAAGTCTCAGGGCCAAAAAGACTTCATCTCTTCAAGGAAGCTCCTTGTGCACTGAAAACCGATACACAGCCTGCCGGAAACGGTGCATAGCCTGCCCTGTGATGAGAAAATTGCCACACAGCCGAACTGTAACGACGCAGCCCGATTTCCTGAGCGAAGATTGACTCAGATCCTGCGTTGCAGCTGGAAATTTGACGCACAGCCCTACCAGATCGACGCACAGCTCAGCTGGAATGATGCAGCCTGATTACCTGAGAGAAGAATTGACTCAGAGCCTTCCGTGTGACAGAAAATCCACCACATCGCCATACTGGATCGGCTCAACACCTGTGATTTATTCTGCACGCCCAGGATTTCCATGCATCGTCCCTGGGTGTCAAACGGAAAACCTCATCGCAGAGAGGAAGCAAGACTGAGCAGGGGCAATCAACGCAAAGCCCCTTGCAGCTTGGAAAGAAACAACACATCGTCTGTGTCGTGCCGGAAATCCCAACGCATCACCCTATTTTTCCCAGCATCTCCTCCTCTGAGGTCTCAGTGTGTGTTATATTTTACCCAAACCAGGTACTTTGTGCAAATAAGAAACAGCTGTGTATTTCTAAGATTTAAGACTTTAAACTTCCAAAAGTGATATTTCAACTTGTGATTATTGAATCTCTATCATTTTGACCTTAATTTAACAAGATAAATAAATTTGTGTGGTGTATTTTTGTGGCGTTTTCACTGTGTTACTGTATGATTTATTGCACAAATACTTTACATTGCCTTCTAACTAAAGCCTGACTGCTCAGTGCCAAGCTACCAGAGGGTGGGCATTGAATAATTTGGATTGTGTGTGACTTACCCTAACTAGGATTGTGGTCCCTATTTGGACAAAGGTGATTACCTCTGCCAACTGGAGACCCCATTTCTAACAACGTGCTTAAAGCTAAACATTTACACACAAAGGACAACAAAAACACTTGGTCATCAGCGTAATTGCTGGTGCCATTCATTTCACCTATGTATCGTTCAATGAGGGTGAGACCATTACAATTACATACAAATCATATTTGTACTCTACAGCAGAACAATTCTTAGCTCCCACTGAGAACATTCTCACTGCTATTTAGATGGCTGTCATTAAAGAGAGACCTCTAGCCAAGGGAAAATCATTAACGTATCATTGTTGTATCTCTGATCCTGGCCCTTGAGGCTGTTACTGAAGCTAGCGTTCCCAACGCTAAAGCAATACATCCACGTTGGATTCAATGGGCAACATCTCTGACAGCCACTGATGTTGACTATATTTTTGACTCAAAATTACAAACTCACGAATTTTTGCAATACGAACTTGAATACCCAGTTTCAGCAAACACATTGCCTATTGAACAATATTAAACAATTATATACACTGATGGTTCATCCCAACCAGCTATAGGCACAAAACCTCAATACTCGGTCGCTTGTAACGGCACTGGAACACACAGACCCAGAACGGGTAACATTAATCGTAGGTGATTCATACGATTGTGTCCAGTCCTTCAATGAATATCTACATTACTGGCGAGAGAATGGGTTCAGAGATTCAAAAGGAAGCAATATTAAACACAGACTTTTGTGGGGGAAAGTAGCGGATCTGAAGGAAACACTACCTAATGTCCATG